>NC_044304.2:161272368-162479901 GCF_007474595.2 Lynx canadensis | reverse complement strand
AATGCAATACATAGTATTTGGTGTAATAGACAAACCACACAAAGAATTGGTCCAAGAAACTTGAAAATGCAGTTGCTTCATTGGCTATTGTCCTAATGGGATAGAGTGTAAGGCCAAATAGGGGGGAAAAACGTCAAGAAAATCTTAAATTGCTTTCAGGAATCCTGTCCTATTCTTAGCTTTTGTGCACATGTGTAGTTTTGAAGCCCAAGGACAAGCCCAGTGGCAATGAACACCCTTAGTGCCCATACTGTGCCCTTCAAATGCCATTTCCCACCAAAAACATTAAGAATCTTAGGAGACTCTTTCCATAATTTGGATCCTGAGAAACTTAACAGGAACCCATGGGGGAGGGGAAGGAAAAAAAAAAAAAAGAGGTTAGAGTGGGAGAGAGCCAAAGCATAAGAGAATGTTAAATACTGAGAACAAACTGAGGGTTGATGGGGGGTGGGAGGGAGGGGAGGGTGGGTGATGGGTATTGAGGAGGGCACCTTTTGGGATGAGCACTGGGTGTTGTATGGAAACCCAGTTTGTCAATAAATTTCATATATATATAAAAAAAAAAAGAATCTTAGGAGAACGTACCGATTCCAGATATGGGCCACGAAATGTGCAAGTGGATCCTACACTATCTAGTCATACTAGAAAGTGAGGATTCTATCAAAAACTACTCAGAACGTGGGATGCCTGGCTAGCTCTGTCAATGCAGCATGCATCTCTTGATCCCACGTTCATGAGTTCTAGCCCACATTGGGTGCAGAGATCACTTTCAAAAACAAAATGTTTGATCTTACCGAAGGACTACAGGGCCAACTTGAAGAGGCTGACTGGACAGAGATGGGTAATATTTGAGTACCAATTGAGAATAATAATGTCATAGATTGAAATTCATCAAATATGTAAGTTCATGAATTCATATCAATACCATCATTGCAAAAGAAGTGAAGTGTTCTCTCTGGTTATGATAGGAAATGATGTCATCAGTCTGAACAGTGGACAAAAATGAATCAAGCATTCCTTTTGCTTATTAACTACACCTTATGAAATGAAAGTATGATTCAGGGGGAAGTTTCTTTTTATAGGATTATGCCATCCAATCAATGAAGAAACATTGATAGAATTATAATACTATAATTTGCCACCGTGAATGAAACAAAGTTAGTCTAGGCTATCATTACTGTCTGCTACATTACAGAAAGAGACAGAAGAATATATAAGATGCCTTCTGATGGACGTTTACAACTGCACTTATGAAATATTGCCACCCAAATAACCAGGCAAATCTTAATCTGATCAAGCCTCTCCTTAAATTTAAATTTATACAAAACACGGAAACTGGAAGAACATGTCAAACACGTCTTGAGGATTTAATGAGCAAAATGTACACTGTCCAATTCTCTTGGAAAAAGGACCAACCATTTCTTAACCAAAATCATTTTACAAAAAGAAACAGGAAAGTGAAAACTTATTTACAAAATTTAACTTAAGACATAAGAAAGAATCGAAATTTATGAACCGTATTTGGAGCTGATTTCAATTTTAAATTCTAGGAGACGATCTGGGAATTGGAATACACCTGGTAATTTTTTTAAAATTCTAATTGCTTTTTGAACTCTGATTATGGTATATTTTAATGACGTTTATCTTCCAGACATACATATGTAAATAATTACTGATGAAGTGATAAAATTTAGTATTCTAGTAATGTAATACTTTTTAGTATTCGAATGTTTAAAGTGTATGCATATGTATTTAATCTCTACACCCAGCATGAGGCTCAAACTCATAACCCTGAGATCAAGAGTCCCATGCTCTTCCCACTGAGCCAGATAGGCGCCCCCACTCTAATTTTTCAAATGAGGAAATAGATGTGGCTCAGAAATGCTGAGAACGTTGCCCAAGGTCACTGCGCTAAAGGGCTTTGGGCAGAGAAGGGATCCAATGCAAATTATGTCTGACCCTACACTCATGCATAACCCTTGCACGCTCTGATCTCTTCCTGGTTCCTTCTCAGGTCCTTGATTCTACATTTCTGTTTACATTGGATCAGAAATAGATCATGGGAGGCCAGGGGAGGTACTTTACTCTCTGTCCAGAAACATGAACTGGTAGCAACCCTGGAATTAGGGAAGGCAACCAAAGGGATTCACACACATTTGTTTTCTATAGAATAGCTCAATATCTCCCCCAGGGCACCCCTTCCTTACCTCCTCTGTTACACTGTCGATCACACCATTTCTCTCTTACATGTTGGAAAGGACACAGCCAGCTGAATTCTAGGCTTCCTGTGCCATTTGTGACCTGGGTATCCCGGGGAATTTGATAAAACCACACGCACACCGTCTGGGATTCAGATTTTCTTTCAGGAAAAAAGAGGGATTGGGACAGACTGCTCTCTAAATTGCCTTCCAGCTCTAAAGACCTGCCTTGAGGACACTAGTTTCCCACTAAAGGAAATGGATGGGGTGTCAGGCAGCACTCACTCTGTCATGACAGCAACTGATGGAAGATACGCTGTTCAGCAAGTTTGTCCTGCTAAATAGGAGATGTGTGGATGTGGGCCAATCTCCTTACTCCCACTCTTCCTCCCCCGGGACCCCCGTGGCAGCATCTTGTTTGCTGGGCTGCTGGCACGGTATTTGGTCCCCTCTCAGACCAGGACCCACACCAATGCACAGCCCTGGGTCCTGCTGCCCCTCCCGGCTCTATGCCCTAGGCCAGGCTCACCTTCTTTTGAATGAGCTGATGAGTTCCCGAGTGTTCTCCAAAGAAGCTGTTTGAGCTGCTGCTTTTGCTTAACTGAGAGGAAAAAGTGTTTGCACCCTTTAAACCTCTGAGACAGGAAGCTCAGATTGGGTGGAGCTAGTGAAGGAACTATTTGGCTTTAAAGAGACAGAAATATTGCCCTATCATTGGAGGAGTGCTTTAGTTTTACCAAGGTGTAAGCTTTTTCTCCATGTGCCTGCTGTCACACCAAATTTTCCAAACCTATATTTGTTGTTTGGGGTTATACTGGTGGATCCCAAAGGCCCTTATTACATGACACAAATCATGCACAAAGAGCCAGGCATGGTGTTGGATCATCTTCCCTGCATGACGTGGGAGACTCTGGTGTGATTCTAGGAAGAAAAAACTCAAATGCGTGGCTAGATGTGTCCAAATTTAGAGCCTGGGATACTTCCCAGTGACTGTATCATATGGGTTTTCATGATAGTCTTTCATGAAGATCTCAAGTTACTCATTAAAAATTCACCAGCCTTCAGGTACAAAGCCAAGAGTCTAAACCATTGGGAGCCAAGAGAAAAAAAGGAAAATGTGGCCTGGAAAAAGTCTTCCAATGACCATACACCTTCTCTAGGTTTCTTCATATGGTTCTTTCAAGCCCCAAAATATGCATGACCTCACAAGAAAAGATGCACCCAGGGAGAAGATCAAACTTTCCCCTACAACCTTCCTACTTTCCTCTACCCCAGACCCAGGCACAGGTAGATTTTCCCAGATTTAGCCAGTGCATCCATTCCAACCTGCTCTGGAAACTTTGAGATGATAGGCAGATGGTCAAACCTCTCATGGTTGACCAGCTGTTCCAATTGTCTCTTGCATCATCATAAAATTTTAAGGTTTTTGATTATATATTTTTGTTCACTACATTGAGACATGGGATTACTTGATGCTCACACTTGAAGGTGGGTACTAAGAGAACTAAATGTGGCAGGAAGTAGTGGACAATGGGGTGGCAACCCATGGAGGGAAGCAGCTAGATTCGGAATTATTGTCTTAATACTATATTATTGGTCCATAGCGTTAGACCAATTATTGCTACTAATGACTTGGAGGGCCCCAGGTAACTGTTTTCCAACTTGCAATAAAGACACAGACCGGGACCAGCTATGTAATTTGCAAAGTCTGGCACAAAAAGAATATGCCAGGCCCTTTGTCAAAAACAAACAAAAAAATTAAGAATTTCAAGATGACATCAATAGAACAGTAAACCGTTCTAAGTACAGGGCCCTGTGCAACGGCACAGGTCACATACCCATGAACTTGGTCTTGATGAGGCTGCATACATAAAAGTCTAGAGGAGAGCTAGAATCATATTTCCTCCCCAAAATATCTCTACCATTTCCTAGTTTCATTTCAAGTTACATATTCCTTGAGTGAAAGTTGTCCTTGGATGTTTTCATGGTCAGCTAATTGCTTCTCCAGGTATTATGCTCAGGTACGCTGTTAAGTTCCCTAGAGGGAACAGGAGACTAGTTGACACAGAATCCATGGATGCCACAAGAAATCAGATGCGGGTCTCAAATGGTAACAGCCTTGTGATCATTGGTCAAAAAGGAGCATGTGGCCCCCATCAGTCCCATCCTGAGCCCTAAGTTAGGAGTGATCTCCTTCTAGAAGATTCTGGATAGAAGCAGTGTAGCCCCATATCTGAATTGTTCACTTAGCCACGCTCCTGATCATTGAGGGCTTCCTTCCACTTGCACCTATGCTGTGAGCCACAGGCCTCTCCACCGCTTGTCTCCTCCTGCAACCCTGGAAACACAACTTTCCACCCAGGATCTTGCTCCTTCCACATAGTCAGAAGCAGAGAGATAAATGTGGACAAAGCCACAGCTTCCTTTTTTATGGTTTCCTTTGATTCTTTCCATTTCACACACACACAGAAATGTGGATATAATGAATTGTCAAAAGGTGTGGGGTCATTAAGAGACATTCTTTGAATTCTATAGGAGTCTTCTTGTGGGGCTCAGGGTGTTTTCTGATGCTCAGATCTAGATAATCTCAAAGCTCAACTTATTAAAATAGTGCAGAAATAATAACAGTAGTTTAAAAGAATCGTTCCCCCATTGTCCTGTTTCTTCTACAGATCGTCTTTGTAACTTTGGTGGATCCGATTCCTATTGCCTCCATAACAAATTCCCAAAACATTAGTGGCTGAAAACAATATAAACTTCATCTTCTGCAGTTATGGAGGACAAGAGCATGGAATTAGTCTTATGGAGATAAAATCAAGGTCTTGCAGAGCTGGTTCTTTCTGGAGGCTCCAGGAGAGAATCCATCCCTTGCCTCTTACATCTTCTAGAAGCTGCCAGATGTCCTGGGCTTGGGGCCACATCACAACAATCTCTGCTGCCTTCATCACATTGCCTTCTTGCCTCTCCTTAGAAGGACCTTTCTGATTACCTCTGGGGCCCACCCAGATAATCCGGAATAATCTCCCCATCTCAAAGTCATTAAATTAATCACACCTGCAAAGATGCTTATGGAATAAGGTAACATTCACAGGCTCTGGGGATTAGAGTGTGGCCATCTTTTGGGGGCCACCATTCAGCCTGCCACATTTGGGTGAGTTAACCTCTCTCAAGATTGCAGTTAACCTAATCTTTAAAATGGAATACTTTCTTCAGACGGTCATTGTGAAACCAGATAAATTTGTAGACATGAAGTGGTACTCAAACCATAATGATCAATAGGTATTAGTTGGAAGTAGTAATAGAACCCCCTATGCTAGCCTCATCGATTACCCTTCTAAGGCTCACCTACACATCAGAGATGCTGTCTTAATCAGCTTGCATAACCATAATACCACAGCCTGGGAGCAGGAACAACAGGAATTCATTTCTCACAGTTCTGGAGACTGGAAAGCCCAAGCCCAATGTGCCAGCCAACTTGTTTCCCTGGGGAAGGCTAACCTCCTGATTTGTGGATGGCGCCGTCTCACTGTGTCCATACATGATGGAGCGAGGAAGCAACTCTCTGCTATCTCTTCTTACAAGAGCACTAATCCCGTCAAGAGGACCCCAGGTTCACGAACTCATAAAAACCCACTTACCTTATCCCTAAATACCATCATGTTGGGGGTTAGGGATTCTGGGGCCTTCTCTCTTGGTGCCAAATAAATCTAGTCACTTGTACTTTGTAACAACCTCTTTTAAGTGGATATCACTCAAGGTTTCCTGGTTTCTCCCCACTCACTCCACCCCCAAAGGGCACTGCATGAAAAGGAAGACTCAGCACCTCCACAGCCTGTCTACCAGGATAAGGGATCTGGATTATCTATACCCCTGCACTCACACGTCTTTAATGAAATTGTCTTCTGACTCCAGGGATGTGCAAGAAGAGCTGCCTCTTGCAGGATAATGGCAGCCATGTCACAAAAGAGATATAGGTGTTAGGTGTGACAGTGCACTTGGGGCTGAATCCCTCAAAGGAAACATTGACCAAACCCTCATGAAATAAGGACCATGCCCCCCAAAGAGCCTTTTACTGACTTCCACGATGTTATATTCGGTTACGAACCACAACCATTCAGTCCTGTTCTCAAACAGGTCTCTGTTTCCTCCTAAGGCTTCTCCAAAGATCTACCAAAAGTGACCACTCAGAATTTGTGTCTTCACCAGAGGGTCACACTCTTGGAGCTTCAGGGGAAAAACTGTAGGACGTGCTCTGAACTACTGTTGCCTCAAAAAGACTCTTCAGAGCACGTTTGCAAGATGGCAGCACTGACTCAATGCTCAGACTCTACCAGTGAGCAAAGCCAGGACTACTGGGACTCTCAGTCTGGAAGCATATGTACCTCATGAAATCAGACGACTGACTCAAGATCCAGCAGAGTGAGAAGTAATGACATAGGACTGAGTAAACGGATTCAAGATGTGCCATTGAGGTTATTTGTTTGGAATATTGATGGCATTCTGTTTGATGTTCTACTTCTATGGCTATTTGTGGAAACCTTATTTCTTTCTCCTTAAACGAATTAGTAGACTGTGTATTTGTAAACCCACAACAACCGTCTTTAAACATTACCTCATCTTCACCTACCCTCAAAATTCAGAAACAAATGCTTCTACTAAGTTTCATTCACTTTCATGATGATAGAACCATTTGATTGGTTTAATAAAAATCTGTCCTCTTGTTTACAAAGATACCATTGGAAAAATCGATTCTGCAGCAAAGCCCTATGTACAGGGTGATATATGAGAGTGATTGTTGTTTCATCAAAGACCATCAGGCCACTGCTATGGAGCAATTGTTGGTGTTACACACGGAGTTAATGTCTGCAAAACCTTCATAAGAAAACTAATATGATGTCTGGCTTCCAGGATCCCAATCTCTGGGAGTAAGGAAGTCCACTCCCAGGTAGTCCAGAAACCCAGGCAAATTTTGGAGACCTCAGGAAGAGGGAAATTCACTGAGATTTATGGATACAGCATGCAAAGTTTACTGGAGCAAGTGTTTGGGCCTTGGTTTCCTACTCGTAGGCTAGAAGAATGGCAGGGGCTTTGAAAAGTCTGATTCAAAACTCATTTTGAAAATTTCCAAAAGAAGTTTATCCTTTGGAATTGATAGTTGCTTAATATGATGAGGCTCTAGATTTCCTGAGCAAACTCAAGGAGGCTTTTCCGGTAAATTAAGATTCTTGCTGCATCTGTATAAATGATCAGGCCATGCATGGTAAAAACAATCTTCTAGGATCAACAATACTTGTTGGAGACTGTTTATGATCACAAAGTTGAGAACGCTACGAAATTGATCCAAAATTTAGAAATAGGCAAGAGAGATTACTGGAGTGTTCTATTGTTCTGTGTGGTGCTGTGCTTGATGATCAGCCGTGATATTTTACAACACTTTAAGGACAGAGAGAATTTTTGCACATCTCTGCCTTGGAGATACTCAGCGAATTTTCTGTCTGGTGGAATATAGAACTCAAAAATTCCATTTTACTACTCTCTTGAACACATCAACATTTGATTTCAAATGAGCTTTGTGTTTCTGTTTGTTTGTGTTTTTTGTTTTATTCTTTGCTTCTTTGTTTGTTTTTAACTAGGTTTCACACCCAGCATGGAGCCCAAACTCAAGACCCTAAGGTCAAGACCTGAGCTGAGATCAAGAGTCAGATGCTTAATTGATTGAGCCACCCAAAGGAACTTTGAACCAATTATAGATCATACTGGTTCTCTAGTTAAGCCATGAGCTGCACAAAATCTTTGATGTGTTTATACTTGCCCAGGAGTCATGAGTTTGCTTTTTTTGAAAACTGCAGATAAGAAAGAGAGGCAGAAATAGCATGATTCAACCCTTGGAGGTGGAAATATACTGGACACAGAGAACAGCTAACAATTTGGAGTGCAGGAATCATTACCAGCCTTTACGGAGGGCCTACTGTGTCCCAGGCACTTGCCTCTCCATCATTAACACCTTCGTTCCTTACAAAAGTGTAAACGGATATTAACGGGAACAATGATATCTAGAAGAATCTCATTCTTGGAAGAGGAGTTGAGACTGCTTATAATGACTGTTAAATACCAGGCCAAGGAATGTGGATTCTAAGCCCTAGGCAGTAGAAGATTTCCAAGAAGTAGAGACCTAAGAAACTATCCTAATGGGCTTAACCTGGTAACTGCAACGAGGACTGGAGAGGAAGAGATCAGGGGTACTGTACCCTCACACTGCACACACTGTCCCTCTCTTACCATCCATCTTAGGTTGAATTGTGTCCTCCTAAAGAAGTCCTAACTCCTGATACCTGAGAATGTGACCTACTTTGGAGCACGGTCTCTGTGATGTCATGTCATGAAGTTAAGGTTGAGCCCTACTCCAATGCCTGGAATCGTTTCATTCACAGTGAGGGAAGTTTACACACAGATACACACAGAGAACACCATGTGACAGAAGAGGCAGAGATTGGAGTGAAGCACCTAGAAGGCAAAGAACAAAGCTGGCCAGCCAGCACCAGAAGCTAAGACGCAGCAAAGAAGGATCCTTCCCCAGAGACTTCATGGAGAGTATGGCCCTGGGAACGTCTCGGTTTGGCACTTGTAGCCT
Source organism: Lynx canadensis (assembly GCF_007474595.2). Classification (NCBI taxonomy): domain Eukaryota; kingdom Metazoa; phylum Chordata; class Mammalia; order Carnivora; family Felidae; genus Lynx; species Lynx canadensis. The sequence continues at coordinate 162,471,072 of NC_044304.2, read as the reverse complement.
GTGCCAGAGAGACAGTAGCCATAACAATGAGACAGTAAGTTTCTGCTCTTTAAGCAACAGTTTGTGGTCATTTGTTACAGCAGCTCCTGGGGGAACTAGTATAGATTTTAAGGCCAAGAAGTAGGGTCCTGCTCTGGTAATTACCTAAAATGTAGGAGTCATTTTGAAATTGAGTAATGTATGTAGGCTTGAAGAATTCTGAGGTATATGATAAAAAGAAAGGCCTAAGAGGATGTCGGTGGTAGGATGAACATCCAGGTCACTTTCTGGTGAGGTCCCAGAGAAGGTGGGGACCATGCTGCTGGACATTGGAGGGACGATGGCACTTGCTCTAAAATGGCAGGGGGCAGGGGGCTGGGAGGCAGGCTAAACTGAGGTGGGCTGCTGGGTGGAGAGTAGACCATGTAAGTGATGAACTTGAATATTTAGCTGAATTCCGAGAACAATGTGGAAGATGTGGCCTGGTTTCTCCTTGCTGCTTCTAATGAAATGTGTGAGGAAAGAGAGTGGTTGCCTATCTGCCAGCCAAGGAGCACCAAGATGGCCAGCTGCCAGCAGAGCCCGGAAAGAAGCAAGCAAGGTCCTCCCCTCAAGGCTTCAGAGAGCACACGCCTCTGCTGGCATCTTGACTTTGGACTCCAGGAGCTACCACACAATCCATGGCTCAGCTGTTTCAACTGCAGTTTGGATGACGTGTCATGCAGTGCTAGCCATCCAGTATGTCCCCTCCACCTTGCCCCTGCCTGTGTTCTTGTCCCATCCTCTGAGAAACCCAAAGGGCTCCCCTTCTGTGGCACGGTGTGAACAAGGCAAATCTTCTAGACTACACTCTTCCTCATTCCCGCCACATTTCTGGCCCAAATAGACCCCGGGTCTCCCTGATGAGAGAGAGCTTGGGGCTTTCTCAGAATTTAGATTTCAGCCCTCTGAAGACTTTTCTTTTTGGAAACAAATATACAACACCAAAACAAAAACTAACAATTGTTTCTTTTAAAGAGACACACAGGAATTTAAGACCTGGGAGTGCGGTTAAGGCCTCCTGAACTCTGAAGGCAAACAGGCAGCCTGTCAGAGCGCCATGAGCTGTGGGTCAGAGGTAAAAGCGGGCCCCAGTCCCAGCAGCAACAATCAATCCCTTGCTCTTACAGAATACCAACACTGCACAAAGGACTATTTTCTCTAAATCAGCAAAAAATGTCTCCTTAATATATGAAAATCAGCCAGTGGAAAAGTGTGTGGGCCTGATTCTGCCACGATCAAGATCTATGGCTTGGAGAAAACCCAAACACAAACAGACCCCAAAAACCCACAATCCCCATGTGCCCCAGTATCTTTATGGATAAGAAGACCCAGATTGTCTCAATTCAATGCCTCCTACACAACAGCATCATGGGAGACTATCTGGGCCTCTCCCAATGAGGACAAATCCCAAGACTTTCCCCCCCACATGATTCATGACCCTGGGCCCATGTACCTACACAACTTCTCAGGTGTAAATGGCATCTTGTAAATGGCATCGGTAAAGTAAGCCCCTCCGTTGCTCCGCACCATCTCCTCTATCAGCTCCACCAGCTCCTGCACTTGAGCTTCCTTCTCGGCCTCTGAGGCTCTGTTGTTGAAGGCACAGCAGCGGTTCCCACACTCGCTGATGATGTTTCTTAGCTTCACATCTGAATCTGCCAAGAAGTCACTCAGGCTCTTCTCCTCCAAGTCATCTTTGCGAGTGAACAACACGATCATGTGCTTCAAGGCTGGCTTCCCAAACACAGCCTTGATCAATGCCACGGTCTTCTGCTCTTCTTCCCTGTAGAGGCCCACCTGGAGGACCAAGATGATGGCGTGGGGCCCAGGGCAGGAGTAGAGGACACACTGGCTGATTTCCCTGCACGTGGTATCCAGGGTCTCCTTGGTGTCAAAGAGCCCTGGGGTGTCAACAACAACAAGTTTCCTCCCCTTCCATTCCTTGGATGCTTTTTGACACTTGGTGGTGACAGCATGGTGAGCAATTCTAGACTCAAAGACTCTACTCCCCAGGATGGTGTTTGCCGTTGCGCTCTTCCCACTTCCAGTTTTCCCCACCAAAACAATCCTCAGACTGTTGTCCTGAGGGTGTGCCATGTCACTACCAGTGGCTGTGGGGTGTAAAAAAGAGAAGGAGAAGAAAAAGATTCAACGAAGGTAAGTGGAAACCATCACATTCCTTTTATCTCCTTTGTGTTTCTCCATGAAAACCTGCAGTAGTGTACTATCCATGTGGGTCCCATAAAGACAAAAAGATGAAACAATTCACTCACCATGGAAGAAACAATAAAGTAGTTAAAGAGTTCCCGTACAAAAGAGTACCAGGTCCAGATGGCTTCATGGGGATCTCACTTAACTTTTCTTAAACTATTCCTGATGACTTAAAACAGAAAGAAATCTTTCCTGTTCTTTCTATGCCACAAGTATGATATTGATCCCAAAGGCTAACAAAGATTTCACCAATAAATAAAGCTACAGACATGTCTCATTTGCGAATACTAATGCCAAAATCCCAAATAAATTGTCAGACACTAAAAAGTAAAACCCCACAATTAAATGTGATTTATTTCAGAAATAGTAGGGTGATTCAATATGAGAAAATGGATTGTTACAACACATCCCCTTTAGTAGATTTAAGAAGAAAAATACCTTGATGCAAAACAGACATTACCCCAAAACCAACACTGTTTTTTTTTTTAATTTTTTTTCAACGTTTTATTTATTTTTGGGACAGAGAGAGACAGAGCATGAATGGGGGAGGGGCAGAGAGAGAGGGAGACACAGAATCGGAAACAGGCTCCAGGCTCTGAGCCATCAGCCCAGAGCCCAACGCGGGGCTCGAACTCACGGACCGCGAGATCGTGACCTGGCTGAAGTCGGACGCTTAACCGACTGCGCCACCCAGGCGCCCCCCAACACTGTTTTAATAGATACTTCTATAATGTGATTTTATAGAAATATAAATTTTAAAAAATTTGTCTCCATTTTTTTTTCTCTGCAGCTAAAATAGTTGACTGTAAACTTAATTTGGAAGCATGAAGAAAGGAAATTAGCCTGTAGAGTCAACAAAGAGAAGAACGATGAGGGAGGGCCAGCTCTACCAGATAGCAAAATATTTTAGCCCCTATAATTAAGGCAGTATGAAGAGTGTGTGAACATAGAGAAACCGAAAACGAAAACGGACAATTCAGAAATAGACCAAATTGGTCTACTATATTCATGAGTATCCAGTTAAATGTATTACATTACATTTATCTTCAGTAAAGCAGCATCTGACAGCAATGAGGAGAAAGATGGACTAATAACCAGCATTGGGATAACTACAAAACCACACAGAAAAGACAAAACTGCACCCACGTCTTCATGCCATTCACATGCTAAATACGTTAGAAATATAAACACTAAAAATCAATGCACATAAATACTAGAAGAAACTCAGACCAATCCTTTGTAACCTATGGGCAGGGCAACTCTTTCTAAGATTTGAAAGATTGTAAGGAAAAGGATTCATACATCTGACTACATAAACATCTAAAAGACAATGGGAGACAACGAACACCATGGACAATTAAAATACGAATGTCAGACTATATCAAAGAGGGTTAATTCTCCTCTTATACAAAGAATACCTAAAGGTACAGAGACAAATGTCCAATAGCTCGATAGAAAATGGAGCAAGACATATGAATAAACAGTTCAAAGAAAAAAAAAGAAATGCTAATGCTCCTCAACTATGTAAAAATATATGAACACTCACTTAAAGTAGAGAAATATAAACCCAACAAAGGAAAAGAAAAAACTAAATATAACAAATTAAAATTACACTGAGATACTATTTCTCCACTTACAGATTTGGCAACAGTGCAAAAATTTGCTTCTATAATCAGTCGGTAAAGGTTTAGAGGAAACAGGTTCTCTGCTCCATGGCTAATGAGAATAGAAAAACAGTCTAAAACCTACAGGGGAGAAATTAGCAATATCATACAAATCACATATACATTTATTCTTGGATTGTGAGTCCCAATTTTAGGATTTATGCCTGTAGTGGTCAAGGGCAGGTCACCCCTAAACGTGCAACTTTGGCATACTGACTATTTCATATAAAAGTACCTTAAGACACATCCTGTGTGGGAAGATTACTAAGACCCTCTTCTGTCCCCCTGCAAGCAGGAAACAAATCTCCCATGTAAAAGGACCCCTTGCTGTCCAGGAGGTAAAGAGACACTCTCATGACCAGGGATGGGAGGTTTAGAGCCAAGAAGAGTGTATAAACAGCCTACTACTTTCTACTAATTTACTCCTCCAGCCCAAAGTCTCTTTAGAATTCCTCCCTAACAGATGCTCCCAAAGTTAAGTTTTCCTTGTTTTGTCAATCCCTCACAGATCCATCGTCTCTTTGCCTAAAAAGTATAAAAACTGCCTGCCTTGGTCATCTCTCTTGGTCTTAGTTTCATTACTGAGCATCTGTGCACACTGCTTTTTTTTTTTCTCTTATTAATCTGCCTCAAGTGAACGTAATTCTTAGTGCAGCTGGAAGACCTTGAAGGGTAGAGGAAGAAGTTCCCTTTCCTTATGTCCCAGAGCTACACTGACAAAAACACAGAAAAAGATAAGGCATATGTTTATTCTCTGCGTCACTATTTGTAATACTTAAAGACCAAAAACCTACCAAATGCCCACTAGTAGGGGTCTGATTGAATAAACCAAGGTACATACACACAGCGATGTACTATCCAACTATAGAAAGGAATAAGAAATACCTCACTATGCTGGGATGGAGAGATCTCCAGGATATTTCATTAAGCAAAAAACAAGGCAAAGTGAAGAAAATAATATTTAGTTTACTGTCATTTCTCTAGTGGGGAGGAACATGAAATGCAGGTACAAAATACAACATATATTTCATGCACATGAAAAAGCAATGGCAGATCATCTGAACCGTCACCAAAGAAGTTACTGACAGAGGGATGGGAGGAATAAGGCGGGGGCAGGGTAGAAGCTGGAAACTACTTTGAGTATACTTCGATGTCATAGATTTGTCTTGAAAGCATGTACTTCCTTCTTTTTGAGAGTTCGAATTACAGCTCTTTTCCTTTATGAAAGACCTACATGTGTACCTGCTGTTGCTGGCTGACATAAATTCAAAGAGGATTTTTCATTTGCACAAAAAAAAGCTGAACACGAATACAGCGTTCCACATTTGTTTTACAGCCAGTTGAGCTAATGGAGAGGCCGAGTGGGCCGTTGTCCATGCCAGCTGCCAATCACCTTCCCCGGGAACCTCACACAGGGGTTCACCATCCAGCCACCAGAGCTGTGAGCCAGATGAGCACGTGGGCTTTCTCTCAATTGAATTTGTGCATCTGTTAACAAGTTGTGTCTAAAAGTATCAGAAACACATAAGGGAGGTTATTTGGGGGAGATCTGGGAATGCGCACCCTTTTTCCATGTACATTCATGGTAATTGCTTCTCTCTTTTATCTCATTTTGTTTCATAAAAGATTTCATAGGAACGTTCTGCTTGCAGAGAGTGAGGAACATCTGGAAATAGCTTACATAATTATTAACAAAAACTATATTTTCAGACAACTAGTAAAAATCAAAAGCAAATGCAATACATAGTATTTGGTGTAATAGACAAACCACACAAAGAATTGGTCCAAGAAACTTGAAAATGCAGTTGCTTCATTGGCTATTGTCCTAATGGGATAGAGTGTAAGGCCAAATAGGGGGGGAAAACGTCAAGAAAATCTTAAATTGCTTTCAGGAATCCTGTCCTATTCTTAGCTTTTGTGCACATGTGTAGTTTTGAAGCCCAAGGACAAGCCCAGTGGCAATGAACACCCTTAGTGCCCATACTGTGCCCTTCAAATGCCATTTCCCACCAAAAACATTAAGAATCTTAGGAGAATGTACCGATTCCAGATATGGGCCAAGAAATGTGCAAGTGGATCCTACACTATCTAGTCATACTAGAAATCGAGGATTCTATCAAAAACTACTCAGAACGTGGGATGCCTGGCTAGCTCTGTCAATGCAGCATGCATCTCTTGATCCCACGTTCATGAGTTCTAGCCCACATTGGGTGCAGAGATCACTTCCAAAAAAAAAAATGTTTGGATCTTACCGAAAGGACTACAGGGCCAACTTGAAGAGGCTGACTGGACAGAGATGGGGTAATTTGAGTACCAATGAGAATAATAATGTCAATGGATTAAAATTCATCAAATATGTTGAAGTTCATGAATTCATATCAATACCATCATTGCAAAAGAAGTGAAGTGTTCTCTCTGGGTTATGCTAGGAAATGATGTCATCAGTCTGAACATGGACAAAAAAGAATCAAACATTCCTTTTGGCTTATTAACTACACCTTATGAAATGAAAGTATGATTCAGGGGAAGTTTCTTTTTATAGGATTATGCCATCCAATCAATGAAGAAACATTGATAGAATTATAATACTATAATTTGCGACCGTGAATGAAACAAAGTTAGTCTAGGCTATCATTACTGTCTGCTACATTACAGAAAGAGACAGAAGAATATATAAGGTGCCTTCTGATGGACGTTTACAACTGCACTTATGAAATATTGCCACCCAAATAACCAGGCAAAGCTTAATCTGATCAAGCCTCTCCTTAAATTTAAATTTATACAAAACACGGAAACTGGAAGAACATGTCATATGACGTCTTGAGGATTTAATGAGCAAAATGTACACTGTCCAATTCTCTTGGAAAAAGGACCAACCATTTCTTAACCAAAATCATTTTACAAAAAGAAACAGGAAGGTGAAAACTTATTTACAAAATTTAACTTAAGACATATGAAAGAATCGAAATTTATGAACCGTATTTGGAGCTGATTTCAATTTTATTTTATTTATTTTTTTTTTTATTAAATTTTTTTTCAACGTTTTTTTAATTTATTTTTGGGACAGAGAGAGACAGAGCATGAACGGGGGAGGGGCAGAGAGAGAGGGAGACACAAAATTGGAAACAGGCTCCAGGCTCTGAGCCATCAGCCCAGAGCCCGATGCGGGGCTCGAACTCACGGACCGCGAGATTGTGACCTGGCTGAAGTCGGACGCTTAACCCACTGCGCCACCCAGGCGCCCCAGCTGATTTCAATTTTAAATTCTAGGAGACGATCTGGGAATTGGAATACACCTGGTAATTTTTTAAAAATTCTAATTGCTTTTTGAACTCTGATTATGGTATATTTTAATGACCTTTATCTTGCAGACATACATATGTAAATAATTACCGATGAAGTGATAAAATTTAGTATTCTAGTAATGTAATACTTTTTAGTATTCGAATGTTTAAAGTGTATGCATATGTATTTAATCTCTACACCCAGCATGAGGCTCAAACTCACAAGCCTGAGATCAAGAGTCCCATGCTCTTCCCACTGAGCCAGATAGGCGCCCCCACTCTAATTTTTCAAATGAGGAAATAGATGTGGCTCAGAAATGCTGAGAACGTTGCCCAAGGTCACTGCGCTAAAGGGCTTTGGGCAGAGAAGGGATCCAATGCAAATTATGTCTGACCCTACACTCATGCATAACCCTTGCACGCTCTGATCTCTTCCTGGTTCCTTCTCAGGTCCTTGATTCTACATTTCTGTTTACATTGGATCAGAAATAGATCATGGGAGGCCAGGGGAGGTAGATCACTCTCTGTCCAGAAACATGAACTGGTAGCAACCCTGGAATTAGGGAAGGCAACCAAAGGGCTTTACGCACATTTGTTTTCTATAGAATAGCTCAATATCTCCCCCATGACACCCCTTCCTTACCTCCTCTGTTACACTGTCGATCACACCATTTCTCTCTTACATGTTGGAAAGGACACAGCCAGCTGAATTCTAGGCTTCCTGTGCCATTTGTGACCTGGGTATCCCGGGGAATTTGATAAAACCACACGCACACCGTCTGGGATTCAGATTTTCTTTCAGGAAAAAAGAGGGATTGGGACAGACTGCTCTCTAAATTGCCTTCCAGCTCTAAAGACCTGCCTTGAGGACACTAGTTTCCCACTAAGGGAAATGGATGGGGTGTCAGGCAGCACTCACTCTGTCATGACAGCAACTGATGGAAGATACGCTGTTCAGCAAGTTTGTCCTGCTAAATAGGAGATGTGTGGATGTGGGCCAATCTCCTTACTCCCACTCTTCCTCCCCCGGGACCCCCGTGGCAGCATCCTGTTTGCTGGGCTGCTGGCACGGTATTTGGTCCCCTCTCAGACCAGGACCCACACCAATGCACAGCCCTGGGTCCTGCTGCCCCTCCCGGCTCTATGCCCTAGGCCAGGCTCACCTTCTTTTGAATGAGCTGATGAGTTCCGGAGTGCTCTCCAAAGAAGCTGTTTGAGCTGCTGCTTTTGCTTAACTGAGAGGAAAAAGTGTTTGCACCCTTTAAACCTCTGAGACAGGAAGCTCAGATTGGGTGGAGCTAGTGAAGGAACTATTTGGCTTTAAAGAGACAGAAATATTGCCCTATCATTGGAGGAGTGCTTTAGTTTTACCAAGGTGTAAGCTTTTTCTCCATGTGCCTGCTGTCACACCAAATTTTCCAAACCTATATTTGTTGTTTGGGGTTATACTGGTGGGTCCCAAAGGCCCTTATTACATGACACAAATCATGCACAGAGAGCCATGCATGGTGTTGGATCATCTTCCCTGCATGACGTGGGAGACTCTGGTGTGATTCTAGGAAGAAAAAACTCAAATGCGTGGCTAGATGTGTCCAAATTTAGAGCCTGGGATACTTCCCAGTGACTGTATCATATGGGTTTTCATGATAGTCTTTCATGAAGGTCTCAAGTTACTCATTAAAAATTCACCAGCCTTGAGAACTGGACAGCAACATGCAGAAGGTTGAAACTAGACCACTTTCTCACACCATTTACAAAAATAAACTCAAAATGGATAAAGGACCTAAATGTGAGACAGGAAACCATCAAAACCTTAGAGGAGAAAGCAGGAAAAGACCTCTCTGACCTCAGCCGCAGCAATCTCTTACTCGACACATCCCCAAAGGCAAGGGAATTAAAAGCAAAAGTGAATTACTGGGACCTTATGAAGATAAAAAGCTTCTGCACAGCAAAGGAAACAACCAACAAAACTAAAAGGCAACCAACGGAATGGGAAAAGATATTTGCAAATGACATATCGGACAAAGGGCTAGTATCTAAAATCTATAAAGAGCTCACCAAACTCCACACCCGAAAAACAAATAACCCAGTGAAGAAATGGGCAGAAAACATGAATAGACACTTCTCTAAAGAAGACATCCAGATGGCCAACAGGCACATGAAAAGATGTTCAGCGTCGCTCCTTATCAGGGAAATACAAATCAAAACCACACTCAGGTATCACCTCACGCCAGTCAGAGTGGCCAAAATGAACAAATCAGGAGACTATAGATGCTGGAGAGGATGTGGAGAAATGGGAACCCTCTTGCACTGTTGGTGGGAATGCAAATTGGTGCAGCCACTCTGGAAAGCAGTGTGGAGGTTCCTCAGAAAATTAAAAATAGACCTACCCTATGACCCAGCAATAGCACTGCTAGGAATTTATCCAAGGGATACAGGAGTACTGATGCATAGGGGCACTTATACCCCAATGTTCATAGCAGCACTCTGAACAATAGCCAAATTATGGAAAGAGCCTAAATGTCCATCAACTGATGAATGGATAAAGAAATCGTGGTATATATACACAATGGAATACTACGTGCAATGAGAAAAAATGAAATATGGCCTTTTGTAGCAACGTGGATGGAACTGGAGAGTGTAATGCTAAGTGAAATAAGCCATACAGAGAAAGACAGATACCATATGGTTTTACTCTTATGTGGATCCTGAGAAACTTAACAGGAACCCATGGGGGAGGGGAAGGAAAAAAAAAAAAAAGAGGTTAGAGTGGGAGAGAGCCAAAGCATAAGAGACTGTTAAAAACTGAGAACAAACTGGGGCGCCTGGGTGGCGCAGTCGGTTAAGCGTCCGACTTCAGCCAGGTCACGATCTCGCAGTCCGGGAGTTCGAGCCCCGCGTCAGGCTCTGGGCTGATGGCTCGGAGCCTGGAGCCTGTTTCCAATTCTGTGTCTCCCTCTCTCTCTGCCCCTCCCCCGTTCATGCTCTGTCTCTCTCTGTCCCAAAAATAAATAAACGTTGAAAAAAAAAATTAAAAAAAAAAAAAACTGAGAACAAACTGAGGGTTGATGGGGGATGGGAAGGAGGGGAGGGTGGGTGATGGGTATTGAGGAGGGCACCTTTTGGGATGAGCACTGGGTGTTGTATGGAAACCAATTTGTCAATAAATTTCATATATATAAAAAAAAATAATAATGACTGTTAAATACCAGGCCAAGGAATGTGGATTTTAAGCCCTAGGCAGTAGAAGATTTCCAAGAAGCAGAGACCTAAGAAAACTATCCCAATGGGCTTAACCTGGTAACTGCAACTAGGACTGGAGAGGAAGAAATCAGGGGTACTGTACCCTCACACTGCACACACTGTCCCTCTCTTACCATATCGTAGGGTGAATTGTGTCCCTCTAAAGAAGTCCTAACTCCTGGTACCTGAGAATGTGACCTTCTCTGGAGCACGGTCTCTGTGATGTCATGTCATGAAGTTAAGGTTGAGCCCTACTCCAATGCCTGGAATCGTTTCATTCACAGTGAGGGAAGTTTACACACAGATACACACAGAGAACACCATGTGACAGAAGAGGCAGAGATTGGAGTGAAGCACCTAGAAGGCAAAGAACAAAGCACGACAGCCAGCACCAGAAGCTAAGACGCAGCAAAGAAGGATCCTTCCCCAGAGACTTCATGGAGAGTATGGCCCTGGGAACGTCTCGGTTTGGCACTTATAGCCTGTGCCAGTGAGACAGTAGCCATAACAATGAGACAGTAAGTTTCTGCTCTTTAAGCAACAGTTTGTGGTCATTTGTTACAGCAGCCCCTGGGGGTACTAATATAGATTTTAAGGCCAAGAAATAGAGTCCTGCTCTGGTAATTACTTAAAATGTACGAGTCGTTTTGAAATTGAGTAATGCATGGAGGCTCGAAGAATTCTGAGGTATGTGATAAAAACAAAGGCCTAAGAGGATGTCGGTGGTAGGATGAATATCCAGGTTACTTTCTGGTGAGGTCCCAGAGAGAGGTGGGGACCATGCTGCTGGACATTGGAGGGACGATGGCACTTGCTCTAAAATGGCAGGGGGCAGGGGGCTGGGAGGCAGGCTAAACTGAGGTGGGCTGCTGGGTGGAGAGTAGACCATGTAAGTGATGAACTTGAATATTTAGCTGAGGAGAATTCGGAGAACAGTGTTTAAGATGCGGTCTGGTTTCTCCTTGCTACTTCTAATGAAATGCGTGAGGAAGGAGAGTGGTGGCCTATCTGCCAGCCAAGGAGCACCAAGATGGCCAGCTGCCAGCAGAGCCCGGGAAGAAGCAAGCAAGGTCCTCCCCTCAAGGCTTCAGAGAGCACACGCCTCTGCTGGCATCTTGACTTTGGACTCCAGGAGCTACCACACAATCCATGGCTCAGCTGTTTCAACTGCAGTTTGGATGACCTGTTGTGCAGTGCTAGCCATCCAGTATGTCCCCTCCACCTTGCCCCTGCCTGTGTTCTTGTCCCATCCTCTGAGAAACCCAAAGGTCTCCCCTTCTGTGGCACAGTGTGAGCGGGCAAGTCTTCTAGACTACACTCTTCCTCATTCCCACCACATTTCTGGCCCAAATAGACCCCGGGTCTCCCTGATGAGAGAGAGCTTGGGGCTTTCTCAGAATTTAGATTTCAGCCCTCTGAAGACTTTTCTTTTTGGAAACAAATATACAACACCAAAACAAAAACTAACAATTGTTTCTATAAAAGAGACACACACAAATTTAAGACTTGGGAGTGTGGTTAAGGCCTCCTGAACTCTGAAGGCAAACAGGCAGACTGTCAGAGCGCCATGAGCTGGGTCAGAGCTAAAAGCAGGCCCCAGTCCCAGCAGCAACAATCAATCCCTCACTCTTACAGAATACCAACACTGCACAAAAGGACTATTTTCTCTTAATCAGCAAAAATGTCTCCTTAATATATGAAAATCAGTCAGTGGAAAAGGTTGTGGGCCTGATTCTGCCACGATCAAGGTCTATGGCTTGGAGAAAACCCAAACACAAACAGACCCCAAAAAACCACAATCCCCATGTGCCCCAGTATCTTTATGGATAAGAAGTCCTAGAATGTCTCAATTCAATGCCTCCTACACAACAGCATCATGGGAGACTATCTGGGCCTCTCCCAATGAGGACAAATTCCAAGACACTCCCCCCCGCATGATTCACGAGCCTGGGCCCACATACCCACACAACTTCTCAGGTGTTGGTTGGCTGTAGGTATAAATCTCCAGGTGGAACAGGGGCCTGTGGCCCCCAAAGGGAGACCCTGAGGAGGGCCCAGTCCCAAGACTCCTGGCTGGAGGACCCAGGTGTGAATATGAGTATGGGCCTTCTTTCCCCAGGGCTTTGATGTCCCAAGGGCCATCAGAGTAATGGACACTTACAGATGGTTATGGACATCACCTTTATTTACCAGCCAGCACCGACAGCCATGAACACAAGAAGCAAAGGCACAGGCATGTTTCACCCCGAGTTCTCGGCTACTCTCCACACACACAGCATCCTTCCTCACTCATCCGCCTAGACTTTCCAGTCCCACGCCTCCAAACCCCACAGCCTTTGCTTGGATGGCCCCTGGATTCTTAGCCATTCCTCGGTACCAACGGTGGAAGAGGCGGCTTGGGAGAATGGGGGTCAGGGAAAGAACTCACAGGCTGCCAGGACCAGCCGACAGCCTTCAGTGATCTGCCCTCTCTGCGATTTACAACAAAGTTGGCACAGTTTCTGCTGTTACCTTCGTTTCTTTCTTTTGGTTTCAACTTGACATCTTTTATTGCTTCACTCACATCTATGTGGAGTGTCTCGAGTGTTTTATTACAAATGATAAACACAGTAAGTAAATCTTTAACGAGGGATAAAGGAAAGACTGTTATATTTATGGCACCATATCACAGCACGGTTTTTTCTGTTATTGTTTCCCACAGTCCCTTGCATTTTCAAGAAACGGGCAACAGGGTGATTTCTCGTAAATTCACTCATGCAGAGAAAAACATACATCTTACTTCAGCCCCAGCAATTTCCTGCCTCACCTCTCCCGAGTCTGTCTTCCTCATCAGGCCACAAAGGCAAGGTCACAGGTTCATGTCTTCTCATTTGTGGCTGCTGTTGTGCTCAAAAGGGACTGGGGCAGGAAGGCGGGGCCAAGGAGGAACCCCACCATGGAGATCTCACTGGCCTCTGCACAGGATACTTTTTCCATCTCTCCCCAGGCTGGTGCTGGCCTGAGGATGAGGTGGACGTCTTCCTGGGAATCTCCAACCAGGGCCCGTTCAAAGCAAGCACAGCAGCTAGATCTTTTGACCCTGATGTGGGCTGAACAAGTCAGTTCTGCTCTTTATTAGAACAGGTGCACATGGATGCTGCTATCTTCCAAAATTTTGACCAATTTTTCTACTGGTTGTTTGTTCATTGAATGATTGATTGATTGATGAAAGTTTATTCGTTAATTTTGAGAGAGAGAGAGAATGAGGAGGGGAAGGCTAGATAAAGAGGAAGACAGAGGATCCCAAGCACACTCCCTGCCAGCACAGAGCCCAACACAGGGCTTGATTCAAGAACCGTGAGATCATCGTTCTGAGGTGAAACCATGAGTTGGATGTTCAACCAAATGAGCCCCCCAGGTTCCCCCAAGTTTTAAAAAATTTTCACTCAAAACATAAATAGCTAACAAACAGCCGAGCAGCCTTATTATTTTGACTATTATTTATTTATCAGGAAGATATAGAACGTGAAAGTTGCACTGAAATGAGACATGTCCAAGCTGTGAAAGAATAAAACGACTCTTTGGAAATACAGGGAGAGGCCAGCGTCTCTCTCACCCTCTGCAAGTTCACCATATCTGCAGTTAGTAGGACAGCGGGACTCCGTATAAAGACAGCTGTCTGTAAGACGGTGTTAACTGCTGCCTGGCTCCCTTTTGACGGTGTTTCATTTAACTGTACTAAGACACCTGAAGGGGAAGACAAAATGAGGCAAACTCTAGGCAGCCAGCAGGAAGGAAGAAGAGGGGAGTTGGCCTGTGGCCAGAGTTTGACCCAAAACTAGGACAGGCTTCCATATGCCCTGGAGGAACCCTACAGACCTAGTACTGGTGGGACAGCCATAAGTGGTGCAACGTATATATTTTTAAAAATATATTAAAGTCTCTTAATGTTGTTCTAAGATCATTCAGCAAATGAAGAAAGACCTATTTCAAAAAAAAATCTACTAAATACTAGTAAGAACAGTGAGTCTGTGACGTTTACCATAAGATGCTTCCTCCCTTCCAACACACACTCACCTCCTCTGGAAGGAAACTGCCTTCTGGGAAGTGTGGCCAAGAAGCTGGGGCTCCCTGTCCCCTAAGCCTCCCAGCAAGAGAACAGTATCTTGGGAAGAATCAGCTGGTGGTCAGTAGGTTTAACCACTGGGTATAGTACAGACAGACAGAGTGGTTAGGGAAAGACACACACACTGGGGCTAAGACAACTGTCACCTCCCGGGACTGTGCAGGCCCAGGCTGCACCCTCTGAGGAGAGACACCAGAGGTTTCACCCTGCAGGGGAAGCAGACTTCACCAGGAGAGTCCAGCCAAACACGCAAACCCCAAGCACAAAGTTGCATTGAAGCGACCAGAGCAGATATCCTTGTCTTATCTCTGATCACAGGGGCCAAGCTCTCAGCCTTTCATCAAGTATGGTACCAGTGGGGGGAGTTTTCATACTGATTTCCTTCAGTTCTTTCAACATGCTTAGAACTGCTCTTTGGAAGCCCTGTCTCTGAATCCAACATCCAGGGCCTCTGCCAGGCAATTCCTGTGGCCTCAGATTTTCCAGTATATGGGTCACACCTTCCTGTTTCGTTGTACATCTTACAGTTCTTGTTAAAAACTGGGTATTTTAGGGAACATGGTGTAGTGGCTCTGGGTACTATTCCCTTTCTGCCTTTCTAGGCCTTGATTTGCTGCTGTCTGTGTGTCCATAAGAATACAGAAATCGCTGTTTTAAACAACAAAATAGAAATTCTGCAGCGGAAAAGTATGACTGAAATGAAAATTTTACTAGTGGAGCTCAACGATAGATTTGAATGGCTAGAACAAAGATTCAGTGAATTTGAAGATGTAATAATTATAAACACACATGAACTTCACAATTGAGCCCCAAAACACAGGAAGCAAAAAATAACAGGCGTCAAGGAGAAATAGACACTTCAACAACAAGCTGTAGACCTCAATGTCCATGTTGACCAACGCGTACCACAGCTAATCAGAAGGGCAAAACAGAAAGAGATGTGACCCACAGATAAACCAACTAGACCTAACACTAGAGCACTTTACCCAACGAAGTAGATTATGCATTCTGTTCAGGTACACAGAGAACGTTCTCCTAAATATGACCAATAGGCCATAAAATGAGCCTCAATAAATCTCAGAGACTTGAAATCCTAGAGTATAACAGGGGGTAAGCTCCTTTACATCAGTCTTGGCAATAATTTTTTGGATTTGACCACAAAAGCAAAGGCAGGGACAGATAAAATGAACAAGTGAGATTACATCCAACTAATAAGCTTCTGCCTGGCAAAGGAAACCATCAACAATACAAAAAGGCACCCGATTAAATGGGAGAAAGTAGGGGCGCCTGGGTGGCGCAGTCGGTTAAGCGTCCGACTTCAGCCAGGTCACGATCTCGCGGTCCGTGAGTTCGAGCCCCGCGTCGGGCTCTGGGCTGATGGCTCGGAGCCTGGAGCCCGTTTCCGATTCTGTGTCTCCCTCTCTCTCTGCCCCTCCCCCGTTCATGCTCTGTCTCTCTCTGTCCCAAAAATAAATAAACGTTGAAAAAAAAATTTAAATGGGAGAAAGTATTTGCAAATCGTATATTTGATAAAGGGTTAATACCCAACATACATACAGAACTCATATAATTAATAGCAACACCCGAGCAATTTATTTAAAAAGGACAGAGGAACTAAACAGGCATTTTCCCAAAGAGGACATCCAGGTGGCACATAGGTGCATGAAGATGTGCTCAGTATCACCATCATCAGGGGAAACGCAAATCAAAACCACAATGAGGTTTCCCCTCACACCTGTGAGAATGGCTATCCTCAAGAAGACAAGAGGTAACAAGTATTAGGGAGGATGTGGAGAAAAGGGAAACCTTGTGCTCTGTGCATGGGACGCAAATTGGTGCAGCCACTGTGGAAAACAGTATGGACGGTCCTCCAAAAATTATAGGTAGAATTACATTTGATCCAGCAATCCCACTTCTGGGTATTTATCCAGAAGAAATGCAAGCAAGATCTCAAAGAAAGATCTGTACTCACAAGCTCCCTACAGCATTGCTCACAATAGCCAAGATGTCGAAGCAACCTAAGCGTCCATCTATGGGTATATATATATTGTTCTGTGAAAAGAAAGAGGAACATCTTGTCATTTGCAACAACAGGGTCAAACTTGAGGGCATTATCGTAAGCGAAACAGGTCGAACAGAGAAAAACACACACTGTATGATATCATTTTATTGGAATTTTAAAAAGCCAAACTGATAGAAATGGAGAGTAGAACAGTGGTGACAAGGGGCTGGGGGATGGGGGGATGGGGAGACATTGGTCAAAGAGTACAAAGTTCCAGTTATAAGATGATTAAGTTGTGGGGATCTAACGTGCAGCAGAGTGACTATAGCTCATACCACTGTATCATACCTTAATAGTTACAGGAGAGTAGATGATCTTAAATGTTCTCACTCAAAACGAGTAATGGTAAATATGTGATGTGATGCAGGTGTTAGCTAATAATACTGTGGTGGCAATTATTTTGCAATATGGAGTGTATCAAATCAACACATTGCACCCTTTAAAATTACAGTGTTACATTTCAATTATATCTCAATAAAGCTGGATAGCATGTGGGGGGGGATAAGGTGGAGGGCCATGGGTTAGGTATCTTCACTAGAGAGAATGAACTGGCAAGACTGGCTAAAAATCAGGCCCCAGAGCATTAGCTTCAGGTTAACTGAAAGCCCTCACTACACACGGGGAGAGTTGACTCCAGAAACTGTAAGTGAGTTAGGCAAGCTCGCAGAGATGATTCCAGAACAAACCAGGTCCAGGGCACATAGCACCATTCGCTGTTGTAGCCTTCTCTCCACAATTGTCTGGCTATTTTACTCACGGCTATTTTCCTCTCTCATGACCTCCTGAGAGGAGAAACAGACACTTGGGTCAGAGATACCAACTTGAGGCTAAACTAAGTCTCCTATGAAAATTCCATCCTCTTCCTGCTGTCTGATCTTTAATAGCTGAAAAGACCTCTTTTTCTTTAGGAATGAGGAGACTGGCAGATAGGACCACATTGGTGGCCCTGTCCACGCTGATGTCCAGTCAAGGATTCCTCCTTGATTCCTGGGGAAGGAGATTCTCAAGAGGCCATTTTATAGGAAAACACCCAAAAAGCAAAAGGCAACTGGAGATAATAGTGGGCAGAGGCCAAAACTGAGAACAGGCCTCAGAAGTCTAAACTGCCCTTCACTGAGGTTACAGCCCCTCCCGGGAACAAGATGTGGTGCCACAACGACCTTCGGAAAGGATCAGCACAGTCCCAGCAGCACAGGTGGGTTGTGCAGTGGAAACAACACAAAGGCACCACTTGCTGGCCCACCTGGCCCATGTCCTGTCCCTTTAAATCGGCACCACTGGGCCCTTCCTCCCTGGGCTCTGAGACTTCCTCCCTGTGCTGTGCTGGCAGGAACAGCCTCTGTACTCACAACCCAAGGCACAGCACCAGGTCACGGGTTTCTGCAGCCAACAGCAGAGCCTGTCACCACTTCTGCTGGAAGGTGAGCACACACGGGGAGGAAGGGAGCCACCTGGGGCAGGGGGGAGTGGAGGAATTGGGGGCGTAGGGGGGCTCTAAGAAATTCAGGGCCTGGTTGCAGCTCACTGAGTGGGCGCCTGCATTCTACTACCTCCCAGGAAGGGGAGCACGATCTAGAAAGAATAACTTCACCCTTGCAGGCTTTTCAGGGAGCTCTGAGTTTCAGAACAAGCAAGGGAAGAAGAAATGGTAAGCATCTTCTCCAGCCCTGGAGTGCGCACACTTTTACTTGGGACTACATACTTCGTCCTGTCCTGCTCCTCGCCTGGTCAGAAAGGTGTTTGCTAGAAGCACTGTCAGGGCGGAGCACGCTGGAGAAAGCTGCAGACACTCCCTCTGAGGGCATGTGCAGCCAAGGAGAGAGACATTTCTGAGGACAAACAAGTGAGTCTAACCTCAGAACACATCGCAGAGTGGAAATCGTGTCTGTGAGCCGAACCCCACTCACACCCTCCACCTCCTCAGCCCTGTGCACCCCCAGGGACTTGCAGGAGCCAGCAACAGTTATGAACATGGTCTTCAGACCTCTGCAGTACACGTGCTTGTGTGTCCTTGCACATCCCGTCCCCCACCCAAGCTGCCCAGGCTCTGTGGGATGGAGCCCTCTTTATCCCCACACACTGGCTATACATGAAGGGCTTGGACAGGATGAATGGCTCGCAAACTCACAGCAGGGACCCAATGCATTAGAATCACTCAGAGGGTTGGGGAGGGTGCCTCGGTGGCTTGGTCCATTAAGCTTTGAGCCCTGGGATGGATTCTGTGCTGTCAGTTCAGTGCCTGGGGCCTACTTTGGATTCTTCGTCTCCCTCTCTCTCTCTGACCCTTCCCTGCTCATGCTCTGTCTCACCGTCCCTCAAAAAAATAAGGAAACAGTAAAAAATTAAAAAAAAAAAAAAGAAATCCCTCAGGAGGAGGGGTGAGAGATACCGTTTTTTTAACGTTTATTTATTATTTATTTATTTGTTTGTTTGTTTATTTTTTAGACAGACATGTGAGCAGGGGAGGCACACATGAAGAAGAAGGAGAGAGAATCCGAAGCAGGCTCTGTGCTATCAGCACAGAGCCTGATGAGAGACTCAAACCCACAAACCATGAGATCATGAGCTGAACCAAAATTAAGAGTCAGACACTTAACAGACTGAGCCACAAAGGCACCCACTTTTTTCTTATTAAAGTACAGATCTATGAAACAAAAGGTCAAATATATATTTTAAAGACTCCCATAGATACCTCCAAAAGACAGCAGGTTCAGGAAGCAGGGGACTACATAATATCCAATTGCATTTAAGATGCTATGAGTCTCCATGTTCTACATCAGTCAATGACTCCAAGCCTCTAAACCCCAGATGTCAGCTCTCAGAAACTCTGGAAGAATTTTTCAAATCCCATCCCAAACCACCGCAAACCTTTGAGAAATCCCATAAAGGCCAGGAGGCCAGTGGATTTCCTAGAGCACACTTGGTCATTTTCATCATCGATAAGGACTTCTTGCTTTAGCTAAATTCTTGTTCTTTGCACTGAATCTTCCGGCTGTTTCTTCAGTTCTGCTGTGCAGTCAGTTACGGGAGTTTGCTAATTTTTACACACAAGATCACTACTTACCTGAGGCCTGTGGGATCAACTTTACCAAGGGCTTTGGGGAGCCGAAAGGGGCGTTACGCAGAAGACAAACTGTCATCTAACGGGACAGAGACAAGTTATCAATCAACCCTTCCCTTTGCTTGTCCTTGTGTGTTGCCCATGGGACACGGCAGTAGCCAGGTGTTGCCATGAAGAGGTAGCATTTGAAATGGATGGCAGAGCACAGACAGGACTCAGACAGAAATGTGGGAGAGAAGGAGTGGTCATGGGGGTGAGCGCACAGGTGGGCTGGAAAGGCCCTGAAACCTGTCCTCTGCAGAGCAGCTGACCCAGAAGGTGCGTGATTGGGACACACGGCTGGCGAAGCAGACAGAGCAGAGCTGCGCCCTTGTGACCGGGTCCTTGTGAGATCAAGCAGACTCCATCAGTCAGTGGCTATCTGTAGTAAATCCTGCCGGACTTGGGGTCATCGCTTAGTTTGAGAGGCCTCAGATTCGGGGCAGGAACACCAGGAGCCGGAAGGGAGTGTCCCATCTCTCCAGCACACAGGTCATATTTACACAAATGACACAAGCCAAATTCTTTGGTCTTCGGAGAGTAGATCACAGGTTCTTCACATCAGCATGGGAGATAGGTATCGTTTCCAATTTTCAAAAGCAAACTGCAAACTCTCTTCTTGTCCCCCCCCCCAGCCCCTCCCTGGCCAACCGCCCTAAGGTGGTTCCCTAAGTCACTGAGGAGAATTTCTGATTCTCAGGGTTTTCCAAAGTCTCCCCTGGCTGTGGAATCTTCTGGGAAAACTTTGTGCCTACAGTTAATGCCACTGACATAAATTACCTGGGAAATTCTCAGCTAAGGCTCACTCACTGACACACAGGACGGGTTATCACCATCATTCTGTCATTTGCATTCATGGTCCCTGAAAGGACTAATGAGGCTCACCAAAGGATCGCACGGTTTGGTTCCAATAGCAACCAGGTCCTTCCAGGGTTCTTCCCCAAATTCTGATGTTCAGAGGAGGGCAGGAAGCATGACCTTTTCATTGGGATGTCACCAGCTCTTTGGACCTTGCCTGAGCCACCTTAGGTAGTTATACCTATTCGATAAACGAATGAATGATTGACGGAATGAAGGAACTAACAGGTTGTGTTTGGAACTCTTTCAGGTGGGCATGGGAGGACGCAAGATGGCCAGGGATGAAGAAAATGCCTATGGTAAGAACTGATCTCAGTGTGTACTTGCCCCTAGGCATCAGCTCTGGGTCCCAAGGCCATGGGCTAACTCAAGACTGAACAGAGACATTGGGGCACCTGGGTGGCTCAGTCGGTTGAGCGTCTGACTTCAGCTCAGGTCATGATCTCGCAGCTCGTGAGTTCGAGCCCCACGTTGGGCTCTGTGCTGACAGTTCAGAGCCTAGAGCCTGTTTCAGATTCGTCTCCCTCTCTCTCTGTCCCAACCCACTCGCATTCTCTGTCTCTCTCAAAAATAAATAAACATTAAAAAAAAAAAAAAAGACTGAACAGAGACAAATCCCAGACATGTCCCCATGCTGGGGTGAAACAGCTAGAGCCCCAGCTTTGTATTTTTGCTGGACCTCTGCCCCTGCCCTACTGTAGGATATTAAGTGCCTTGACCAGACTGTGCCTTGGGTCCCAAAGGGTACAATGAGGATAATATATCTAGTCCGATCCCCACAGAAGATGTGGAGGGTTGAGATCATGGACTAGAGGGAACACGGTTTACCAGGTAGACTGTATACGTGAACAAGGATGGAGGGTTAACTGTGTCTTACTGGAAGCAGGTTTCCTAGAGAGAAGAGGGAGGAGGAGGGGAAGTGGAGGAAGGGAAGAAGCAAAGAGATCCTGTCACCGAATACTCTGAGCAACCCTGGGAGACACAACTCTCTGTCACCCCTCCCATTATGCAGAAGACGTTGAACGCTTAGACTAAACTTGCCCAGGGTTCCACAGCTGGCACATGCGGGGGTGTGATTCCAACCCGGGGTGTCTGGGACTCCAGACAGCCCTTCACTCCCAGGCCTTCTATGCCCTCCCGCATCTCCTCACTGGGATGGCCCTGGGAGAAGTCTGGCAGAGGCCTGGGAAGTCGTCAAGCACGGAGCAGCTCTGCACGGTGCGGACGACCAGAGGCAATGTCAGCTGAAGTCATGGCCTGCGACCGTTGAGGGGGACCCTCCAGAGCAGTGTGCACCCGGTGCAGGAGCATGGACTGGGGGACAGGTGCACGCACTGGAGCCAAAGATGGAAGAGAGGTGGCTACAGATGCCCCCGGAGTCGCACAAGCTCTAACCAGAGCGCCTGGGAAAGGCCCGGTTGGACAAGCGGAAGCGGGAGGCGTCGGTGCCCTCCTCCGTTCAGGAGGCAGCCCGGAGCCCCGGTGGAGCGGGACGCGCGCTCTCAGGCCGGCGGCCCACGCCTACTCTGTCCTCACAGGTTCCCAGGACCCGGACGACCAGCAGCCGCAGGCGCAGGAGCGCAGGCTCAGGCTCATCCTGGCCGGCAGGACCGGAGTGGGCAAGAGCGCCACGGGCAACAGCATCCTGGGCCACAGGCTCTTCCCGTCCAGGCTCGCGGCCACCCCGGTGACCAGAAGCTGCGCCCTGGGGAGCCGCAGCTGGGCCGGGTGGCGCGTGGAGGTCACCGACACCCCCGACCTCTTCACCGCCCAAGGCCGGCGCGCGGACCCGGACTGCACCGAGCGGGCCAGCTGCTACCTGCTCTCGGCGCCCGGGCCGCACGCGCTGCTGCTGGTCACGCAGCTGGGCCGCTTCACCGCCCAGGACGAGGAGGCGGCGCGCGGCGTCCGCGAGCTGTTCGGGGCCGGCGTCCTGGCGCGCGCCGTGCTCGTCTTCACGCGCCGGGAGGACCTGGAGGGGGGCTCGCTGCACGACTACGTGCGCGCCACCGACAACCGCGCGCTGCGGGCCCTGGTGGCCGAGTGCGGCGGCCGCGTGTGCGCCCTGGACAACCGGGCGGCGGGCGCCGAGCGCGATGCGCAGGTGGGCGAGCTGCTGGCGCTGGTGGAGCGGCTGGCGCTGGAGCACGACGGCGCGCCCTTCACCGACGACGTGTACGGCCTGGCGTGGGCCCGGCGCCACGCGCGTCCCGAGGACACGCTCCGTCTGGTGGCCGCGCGGCTGGCGGCCCGCGGTCTGGGGCGGGGGTGGGGTCCGCAGTGGGGGCGGGGGCGGCGCTGGGTGGAGGCCGCAAGGCGGGGGTGGCCGCTGGCGCTCCTGCTGCTGGGGGGCGCACTGTTACTTGTCCTGCTGCTTCTCCAGCGGGGGGCTCCAGGCCCAGATTGAAGGAGCTGCCCTTCCAAATGCGGGGAGCCTGGCAGGTAAAGGGGCTGGGTCAAGGCGCTGAGGGGAACTTAAACCCAATTTCAAAGGAAACGTGGAGTTTCAGACTGCGAGTCTTAATGACTCAGGACGCCTTGGACACTGTATCGACTTTGCAAAGGCTCAAGTTCACTTTTAGAGTTTAGATGTCACTTTTGACTATGTGTACACTATTCAAATAAATGTGGTTAACTTTCAAATGTCCTTAATTCATTATAGTAGTTTGGATGCATTTTTCTTTCTTGAAAAAATAGTGCATTGACTGGTAGTGTTTTATATATAAAGTGGATTCATGGCAAAGGGAAACAAACATTTTTGTGTGTGTGTGAGCATTTATCAAAACGTAGACACTGTCTTAGTCCGCTTGAGTTGCTATTAAAAAAAAAAAAAACAACGGGAAAGCTCTCAGTTTTTCCCCATTGAGGATATTAGCTGTGGGCTTTTCATAAATGGCTTTTATGATGTTTAAGTATGTTCCTTCTATCCCGACTTTCTCCAGGGTTTTTATGAAGAAAGGATGCTGAATCTTGTTAAATGGTTTTTATGCATCGATTGACAGGATCACATGGTTCTTTTCTTTTCTTGTATTAACGTGAGGTATCACATTGATTGATTTGCATATATTGCACCAGCCCTGCAGCCCAGAATGAATCCCACTTGATAAATGGTAATAACTCTTTTTATATGCTGTTGAATTTGACTTGCTAGAATCTTACTGAGAATTTTTGCATCCATATTCATCAGGGATATTGGCTTGTAGTTCTCTTTTTTTTTTTGCTGGGTATCTGTCTGGTTTAGGAATCAAATTAATGCTGGCTTCAAAGGATGAGTCTAGAAGTTTTCCTTCCCCTTCTATTTTTTGGAACAGCTTGAGAAGATAGGTATTATCTCTGCTTTAAATGTCTGGTAGAATTCCCCAGGGAAACCATGTGGTACAGGACTCCTATTTGTTGGGAGATTTTTGATAACTGATCAAATTTTTTATTTCTTCCTGTTTGAGTTTTGGAAGTGTGTGGGTGATTAGGAATTTGTCCATTTCTTCCAGGTTGTCCAATTTTTTGGCATATAATTTTTCATGGTATTCCCTGAGAATTGCTTGTATTTCTGAGGGATTGAGATCAGACACATGACAGGGATGTCCACTCTCACCACTGTGTTTACCATGGTGTTGGAAGTCCTAGCATCCGCAATCAGACAAAAAAAGAAATCAAAGGCATCAAAATTGGCAAAGATGAAGTCAAGCTTTCACTTTTTGTAGATGACATGATATTATACATGGAAAACCCGATAGATTCCACCAAAAATCTGCTAGAACTGATACATGGATTCAGCAAAGTCTCAGGATACAAAATCAATGTACAGAAATCAGTTGCATTCTTATACGCCAATAATGGAGCAACAGAAAGACAAACTGATCCGATTCACAATTGCACCAAGAAGCATAAAATACCTAGGAATAAACCTAACCAAAGATGTAAAAGATCTGGATGCTGAAAACTATAGAAAGCTTATGAAGGAAATTGAAGAAGATACAAAGAAATGGAAAAACATTCCATGCTCATGGATTGGAAGAGTAAATATTGTTAAAATGTCAATACTACCCAAGGCTATCTACACATTCAATGCAATCCCAATCAAAATTGCACCAGCATTCTTCTTGAAGCTAGAACAAGCAATCCTAAAATTTGTGGGAACCACAAAACACACTGAATAGCCAAAGTAATATTGAAGAAGAAGACCAAAGCAGGAGGCATCACAATCCCAGACTTTAGCCTCTACTACAAAGCTGTAATCATCAAGACAGCATGGTATTGACACAAAAATAGACACATAGACCAATCGAATAGAATAGAGACTCCAGAATTGGACCCACAAAAGTATGGCCAACTAATCTTTGACAAAGCAGGAAAGAATATCCAATGGAAAAAAAGTCTCTTTAACAAATGATGCTGGGAGAACTGGACAGCAACATGCGGAAGAATGAAACGAGACCACTTTCTTACACCATTCACAAAAATAAACTCAAAATGGATAAATGACCGGAATGTGAGACAGGAAACCATCAAAACCCTAGAGGAGAAAGCAGGAAATAACCTCTCTGATCTCAGCCGCAGCAATTTCTTACGTGACACATCTCCAAAGGCAAGGGAATTAAAAGCAAAAATGAACTTTTGGGGCCTCATGAAGATAAAAAGCTTCTGCACTGCAAAGGAAACAAGCAACAAAACTAAAAGGCAACCTACAGAATGGGAAACGATGTTTGCAAATGACATATGAGACAAAGGGCTAGTATCCAAAATCTATAAAGAACTCACCAAACTCCACACCTGAAAAACAAATAATCCAGTGAAGAAATGGGCAGAAAACATGAATAGACACTTCTCTAAAGAAGACATCCAGATGGCCAGCAGGCACATGAAAAGATGCTCAACATCACTCCTCATCAGGGAAATACAGATCAAACCACACTGAGATACTATGTTAAACAACAGCGGTGAGAGTGGGCATCCCTGTCGTGTTCCTGATCTCAGGGAAAAAGCTCTCAGTTTTTCCCCATTGAGGATGATGTTAGCTGTGGGCTTTTCATAAATGGCTTTTATGATGTGTAAGTATGTTCCTTCTATCCCGACTTTCTCAAGGGTTTCTATTAAGAAAGGGTGCTGGATTTTGTCAAAGGCCTTTTCTGCATGGATTGACAGGATCATATGGTTCTTCTCTTTTTTTTTTATTAATGTGATGTATCACGTTGATTGATTTGCGAATGTTGAACCAGCCCTGCATCCCAGGAATGAATCCCACTTGATCATGGTGAATAATTCTTTTTATATGCTGTTGAATTCGATTTGCTAGTATCTCATTGAGAATTTTTGCAACCATATTCATCAGGGATATTGGCCTGTAGTTCTCTTTTTTTACTGGGTCTCCGTCTGGTTTAGGAATCAAAGTAATACTGGCTTCATAGAATGAGTCTGGAAGCTTTCCTTCCCTTTCTATTTCTTGGAATAGCTTGAGAAGGATAGGTATTATCTCTCTTTAAACATCTGGTAGAACTCCCCTGGGAAGCCATCTGGTCCTGGACTCTTATTTGTTGGGAGGTTTTTTTTTTCAATATATGAAATTTATTGTCAAATTGGTTTCCATACAACACCCAGTGCTCATCCCAAAAGGTGCCCTCCTGAATACCCATCACCCACCCTCCCCTCCCTCCCACCCCCCATCAACCCTCAGTTTGTTCTCAGTTTTTAACAGTCTCTTATGCTTTGGCTCTGTTGGGAGATTTTTGATAACCGATTCAATTTCTTCGCTGGTTATGGGTCTGTTCAAGCTTTCTCTTTCCTCCTGATTGAGTTTTGGAAGAGTGTGGGTGTTTAGGAATTTGTCCATTTCTTCCAGATTGTCCAATTTGTTGGCATATAATTTTTCATAGTATTCCCTGATAATTGTTTGTATCTCTGAGGGATCGGTTGTAATAATTCCATTTTCATTCATGATTTTATCTATTTGGGTCATCTCCCTTTTCTTTTTGAGAAGCCTGGCTAGAGGTTTGTCAATTTTGTTTATTTTTTCAAAAAACCAACTCTTGGTTTCGTTGATCTGCTCTACCGTTTTTTTTAGATCCTATATTGTTTATTTCTGCTCTGATCTTTGTTATTTCTCTTCTGCTGGGTTTAGGCTGCCTTTGCTGTTCTGCTTCTAGTTCCTTTAGGTGTGCTGTTAGATTTTGTATTTGGGATTTTTCTTGTTTCTTGAGATAGGCCTGGATTGCGATGTATTTTCCTCTCAGGACTGCCTTCGCTGCATCCCAAAGCGTTTGGATTGTTGTATTTTCATTTTCGTTTGTTTCCATATATTTTTTAATTTCTTCTCTAGTTGCCTGGTTGACCCACTCATTCTTTAGTAGGGTGTTCTTTAACCTCCATGCTTTTGGAGGTTTTCCAGACTGTTTCCTGTGGTTGATTTCAAGCTTCATAGCATTGTGGTCTGAAAGTATGCATGGTATGATTTCAATTCTTGTATACTTATGAAGGGCTGTTTTGTGACCCAGTATGTGATCTACCTTGGAGAATGTTCCATGTGCACTCGAGAAGAAAGCATATTCTGTTGCTTTGGGATGCAGAGTTCTAAATATATCTGTCAAGTCCATCTGATCCAATGTATCATTCAGGGCCCTTGTTTCTTTATTGACCTTGTGTCTAGATGATGTATCCATTTCTGTAAGTGGAGTGTTAAAGTCCCCTGCAATTACCACATTCTTATCAATAAGGTTGCTTATGTTTGTGAGTAATTGTTTTATATATTTGGGGGCTCCGGTATTCGGCGCATAGACATTTATAATTGTTAGCTCTTCCTGATGGATAGACCCTGCAATTATTATATAATGCCCTTCTTCATCTCTTGTTACAGCCTTTATTTTAAAGTCTAGTTTGTCTGATATAAGTATGGCTACTCCAGCTTTCTTTTGACTTCCAGTAGCATGATAAATAGTTCTCCATCCCCTCACTCTCAATCTAAAGGTGTCCTCAGATCTAAAATGAGTCTCTTGTAGACAGCAAATAGATGGGTCTTGTTTTTTTATCCATTCTGATACCCTATGTCTTTTGGTTGGCACATTTAATCCATTTACATTCAGTGTTATTATAGAAAGATATGGGTTTAGAGTCATTGTGATGTCTGTATGTTTTATGCTTGTAGTGATGTCTCTGGTACTTTGTCTTGCAGGATCCCCCTTAGGATCTCTTGTAGGGCTGGTTTAGTGGTGACAAATTCCCTCAGTTTTTGTTTGTTTGGGAAGACCTTTATCTCTCCTTCTATTCTAAATGACAGACTTGCTGGATATAGGATTCTCGGCTGCATATTTTTTTTCTGTTTAGCACACTGAAGATCTCGTGCCAATCCTTTCTGGCCTGCCAAGTTTCAAAAGAGAGATCAGTCACGAGTCTTACAGGTCTCCCTTTATATGTGAGGGCACGTTTATCCCTTGCTGCTTTCAGAATTTTCTCTTTATCCTTGTATTTTGCCAGTTTGACTATGATAGGTCATGCAGAAGATCAATTCAAGTTACGTCTGAAGGGAGTTCTCTCTGCCTCTTGGATTTCAATGCCTTTTTCCTTCCCCAGTTCAGGGAAGTTCTCAGCTATTATTTCTTCAAGTACCCCTTCAGCACCTTTCCCTCTCTCTTCCTCCTCTGGGATACCAATTATGCATATATTATTTCTTTTTAGTGTATCACTTAGTTCTCTAATTTTCCCCTCATACTCCTGGATTTTTTTTATCTCTCTTTTTCTCAGCTTCCTCTTTTTCCATAACTTTATCTTCTAGTTCACCTATTCTCTCCTCTGCCTCTTCAATCCGAGCCGTCGTGGTTTCCATTTTGTTTTGCATTTCGTTTAAAGCGTTTTTCAGCTCCTCGTGACTGTTCCTTAGTCCCTTGATCTCTGTAGCAAGAGATTCTCTGCTGTCCTCTATACTGTTTTCAAGCCCAGCGATTAATTTTATGACTATTATTCTAAATTCACTTTCTGTTATATTATTTAAATCCTTTTTGATCAGTTCATTAGCTGTTGTTATTTCCTGGAGATTCTTCTGAGGGGAATTCTTCCGCTTGGTCATTTTGGATAGTCCCTGGAGTGGTGCGGACCTGCAGGGCACTTCCCCTGTGCTGTGGTATATAACTGGAGTTGGTGGGCAGGGCCGCAGTCAGACCTGATGTCTGCCCCCAGCCCACCACTGGGGCCACAGTCAAACTGGTGTGTGCCTTCTTGTCCCCTCTCCTAGGGGCAGGATTCACTGTGGGTGGTGTGGCCCGTCTGGGCTACTTGCACACTGCCAGGCTTGTGGTGCTGGGGATCTGTCGTATTACCTGGGGTGGGTAGGCAAGGTGCACAGGGCCAGGAGGGGCAGGCTTAGCTCGCTTCTCCTTAGGTGATCCACTTCAGGAGAGGCCCTGTGGCAGCGCGAGGGAGTCAGATCTGCTGCCGGAGGTTTGGCTCCGAGAAGCACAGAGTTGGGTGTTTGCGCGGAGCGAGCAAGTTCCCTGGCAGGAACTGGTTCCCTTTGGGATTTTGGCTGGGGGATGGGCGAGGGAGATGGCGCTGGCGAGCGCCTTTGTTCCCCACCAAAATGAGCTCTGTCATCTGTCTGGGGGCTCAGCAGCTCTCCCTCCCTTTGTCCTCCAGCCTTCCCGCTTTCCGAGCAGAGCTGTTAACTTATGACCTCCCAGACGCTAAGATGCGCTTGCTGTCGGAACACAGTCTGTTCGGCCCCTATGCTTTTGCCAGCCAGACTCGGGGGCTCTGCTTGGCCGGCAGGCTGCCCCTCCGCCCTGGCTCCCTCCCGCCAGTCCCTGGAGCGCGCACCGCCTCGCCGCCCTTCCTACCCTCTTCCGTGGGCCTCTCGTCTGCACTTGGGTCCGGTGACTCCGTTCTGCTAATCCTCTGGCGGTTTTCTGGGTTATTTAGGCAGATGTAGGTGGAATCTAAGTGATCAGCAGGACGCGCGATGAGGCCAGCGTCCTCCTATGCCGCCATCTTACCGCTTGTGTTTCTTGTATTGCTTGTATTGTTTGTATTGGTTGTATTGCTTGTATTGCTTGTATTTCTTGTATTGCTTGTATTTCTGAGGGATTGAGATCAGGATCACGACAAGGATGTCCACTCTCACCGCTGTTGTTTAACATAGTGTTGGAAGTTCTAGCATCAGCAATCAAACAACAAAAGGAAATCAAAGGCATCAAAATTGGCAAAGATGAAGTCAAGCTTTCACTTTTTGCAGATGACATGATATTATACATGGAAAATCCGATAGACTCCACCAAAAGTCTGCTAGAACTGATACATGAATTCAGCAAAGTTGCAGGATACAAAATCAATGTACAGAAATCAGTTGCATTCTTATACACTAACAATGAAGCAACAGAAAGACAAATAAAGACACTGATCCCATTCACAATTGCACCAAGAAGCATAAAATACCTAGGAATAAACCTAACCAAAGATGTAAAAGATCTGGATGCTGAAAACTATAGAAAGCTTATGAAAGTAGTTGAAGAAGATACAAAGAAATGGAAAGACATTCCCTGCTCATGGATTGGAAGAATAAATATTGTCAAAATGTCAATACTATCCAAAGCTATCTACACATTCAATGCAATCCCAATCAAAATTGCACCAGCATTCTTCTCGAAACTAGAACAAGCAATCCTAAAATTCATATGGAACCACAAAAGGCCCCAAATAGCCAAAGTAATTTTGAAGAAGAAGACCAAAGCAGGAGGCATCACAATCCCAGACTTTAGCCTCTACTACAAACCTGTAATCATCAAGGCAGCATGGTATTGGCACAAAAACAGACACATAGACCAATGGAATAGAATAGAAACCCCAGAGATAGACCCACAAACCTATGGCCAACAAATCTTTGACAAAGCAGGAAAGAACATCCAATGGAAAAAAAGACAGTCTCTTTAACAAATGGTGCTGGGAGAACCGGACAGCAACATGCAGAAGGTTGAAACTAGAACACTTTCTCACACCATTCACAAAAATAAATTCAAAATGGATAAAGGACCTGAATGTGAGACAGGAAACCATCAAAACCCTAGAGGAGAAAGCAGGAAAAGACCTCTCTGACCTCAGCCGTAGCAATCTCTTACTCGACACATCCCCAAAGGCAAGGGAATTAAAAGCAAAAATGAATTACTGGGACCTTATGAAGATAAAAAGCTTCTGCACAGCAAAGGAAACAACCAACAAAACTAATAGGCAACCAACGGAATGGGAAAAGATATTTGCAAATGACATATCAGACAAAGGGCTAGTGTCCAAAATCTATAAAGAGCTCACCAAACTCTACACCCGAAAAACAAATAACCCAGTGAAGAAATGGGCAGAAAACATGAATAGACACTTCTCTAAAGAAGACATCCGGATGGCAAACAGGCACATGAAAAGATGTTCAGCGTCGCTCCTTATCAGGGAAATACAAATCAAAACCACACTCAGGTATCACCTCACGCCAGTCAGAGTGGCCAAAATGAACAAATCAGGAGACTATAGATGCTGGAGAGGATGTGGAGAAACGGGAACCCTCTTGCACTGTTGGTGGGAATTCAAATTCGTGCAGCCTCTCTGGAAAGCAGTGTGGAGGTTCCTCAGAAAATTAAAAATACACCTACCCTATGACCCAGCAATAGCACTGCTAGGAATATACCCAAGGGATACAGGAATACTGATGCATAGGGGCGCTTGTACCCCAATGTTTATAGCAGCACTCTCAACAATAGCCAAATTGTGGAAAGAGCCTAAATGTCCATCAACTGATGAATGGATAAAGAAATTGTGGTTTATATACACAATGGAATACTACGTGGCAATGAGAAAAAATGAAATATGGCCTTTTGTAGCAACGTGGATGGAACTGGAGAGTGTGATGCTAAGTGAAATAAGCCATACAGAGAAAGACAGATACCATATGGTTTCACTCTTATGTGGATCTTGAGAAACTTAACAGAAACCCATGGGGGAGGGGAAGGGAAAAAAAAAGAGGTTAGAGTGGGAGACAGCCAAAGCATAAGAGACTGTTAAAAACTGAGAACAAACTGAGGGTTGATGGGGGGTGGGAGGGAGTGGAGGGTGGGTGATGGGTATTGAAGAGGGCACCTTTTGGGATGAGCACTGAGCGTTGTATGGAAACCAATTTGACAATAAATTTCATATATTGAAAAAAAAAACCACACTGAGATACCACCTCACACCAGTCATAGGGGCTAAAATGAACAAATCAGGAGGCTATAGATGCTGGAGAGGATGTGGAGAAACGGGAACCCTCTTGCACTGTTGGTGGGAATTCAAATTCATGCAGCCGCTCTGGAAAGCAGTGTGGAGGTTCCTCAGAAAATTAAAAATAGACCTACCCTATGACCCAGCAATAGCACTGCTAGGAATATACCCAAGGAATACAGGAATACTGATGCATAGGGGCGCTTGTACCCCAATGTTTATAGCAGCACTCTCAACAATAGCCAAATTGTGGAAAGAGCCTAAATGTCCATCAACTGATGAATGGATAAAGAAATTGTGGTTTATATACACAATGGAATACTACGTGGCAATGAGAAAAAATGAAATATGGCCTTTTGTAGCAACGTGGATGGAACTGGAGAGTGTGATGCTAAGTGAAATAAGCCATACAGAGAAAGGCAGATACCATATGGTTTCACTCTTATGTGGATCTTGAGAAACTTAACAGAAACCCATGGGGGAGGGGAAGGGAAAAAAAAAGAGGTTAGAGTGGGAGACAGCCAAAGCATAAGAGACTGTTAAAAACTGAGAACAAACTGAGGGTTGATGGGGGGTGGGAGGGAGTGGAGGGTGGGTGATGGGTATTGAAGAGGGCACCTTTTGGGATGAGCACTGAGCGTTGTATGGAAACCAATTTGACAATAAATTTCATATATTGAAAAAAAAACCACACTGAGATACCACCTCACACCAGTCATAGGGGCTAAAATGAACAAATCAGGAGGCTATAGATGCTGGAGAGGATGTGGAGAAAAGGGAACCCTCTTGCGCTGTTGGTGGGAACGCAAACTGGTGCAGCTGCTCCGGAAAACTGTGGAGGTTCCTCAAAAAATTAAAAATAGAACTACCCTGTGACCCAGCAATAGCACTGCTAGAAATTTACCCAAGGGGTACAGGAGTGCTGATGCATAGCGGCACTTGTACCGCAATGTTTATAGCAGCACTCTCAACAATAGCCAAATTATGGAAAGAGCCTAAAAATCCATCAGCTGATGAATGGATAAAGAAATTGTGGTTTATATACACAATGGAATACTACTTGGCAATGAGAAAGAATGAAACATGGCCTTTTGTAGCAACGCGGATGGAACTGGAGAGTGTTATGCTAAGTGAAATAAGTCATACAGAGAAAGACAGTTACCATATGTTTTCACTCTTATGTGGATCCTGAGAAACTTAACAGATGACCATGGGGGAGGGGAAGGAAAAAACAAACGTTAGAGAGGGAGGGAGCCAAACCAATAGAGACTCTTAAAAACTGACAATAAACTGAGGGTTGATGTGGGGTGGGAGGGACGCGAGGGGTGAT
This sequence comes from Lynx canadensis, assembly GCF_007474595.2. Classification (NCBI taxonomy): domain Eukaryota; kingdom Metazoa; phylum Chordata; class Mammalia; order Carnivora; family Felidae; genus Lynx; species Lynx canadensis. Next base: position 162,437,974 of record NC_044304.2, on the reverse strand, counting down.
GGGCACTGAGGAGGGCACGTGTTGGGATGAGCACCGGGTGTTGTATGGAAACTAATTTGACAATAAATTTCATATTAAAAAAATAAGAAATAAAATTTAAAAAAGCACAGACTGGGCCACTTATAAATAGCAGAAGAATTTTCCCCATGGTTCTAGAGGTTGGAGGTCCAAGATGGAGATGTGATTTCAGTCAGGATCTGGTGAGAGACCTCTCTGGGTTGCAGACTGCTGACTTCTGGCTGTGTCCTCACATGGTGGAAGGGATGAGTCAGCTTTCTGGGGCCTCTTGTAGAAGGGCACAGTTCTCCTTCATATGGGATCTACCCTCTTGACTGACTCACCTTCCAAAGGCCCCAGCTCCTAAAACCATCCTCTTGGGCACGAAATTTTCAATATATAAAACCTGTTGGGGGACACAAACATTCAGACCAAAGCAGACACTGACCCTCCTTAATACCGTCCTAGTTCTTATACCCGGCTAGATCTGGCCCTTTGTGACCCTTGGATGTTTTATTATCACCAGTGAAAGTGATGTCAGGGTCATACATATTAATGTTTACTTCTGATACATCGGTTTATTTCCTTTACAATAATTTACTGCCAAAAAAGAGAAATAACTATACTGAAAATAACACAGTTCCCAAGTTTCTAGCATTTATTATGGCTGATGTCTTTCCAAAGTGAAGTCGAAATTTGGGGAATGTCTTCATTGTGCTTCTCAAATGAATTACTATGCAAAAAAACAAAACAAACAACAAAACAAAACAAAACAAAGCAAAACCCAGAGGTCGTCTCACACAATGGAGAAAGAGGGAGCCACAGGTGCACTGGTGGAAAGCCTCAGACGCCCGACATTCCACTGCTATGGTGGTACTATGGAGTTTAATGGGGGTAGGCCAGCCCATGAAAGTGCTTGACCGCCACATCATTAGAAAATCAGAAGCCATCCTTAGGTTGTGTAACCAAACCCATAGGGTTTCCTTATTGCTCTGTCAGAATGTGACAAAACACTTTCTTTTTTTATTTATTTATTTATTTATTTTTTTTTTAATATATATGAAATTTATTGACAAATTGGTTTCCATACAACACCCAGTGCTCATCCCAAAAGGTGCCCTCCTCAATACCCATCACCCACCCTCCCCTCCCTCCCACCCCCCATCAACCCTCAGTTTGTTCTCAGTTTTTAACAGTCTCTTATGCTTTGGCTCTCTCCCACTCTAACCTCTTTTTTTTTTTTCCCTTCCCCTCCCCTTATGATGACAAAACACTTTCAAGGAAGTTGGCTCCTCTCTTCAAATCAGCCATGCTCTAGTCCGAAGGTTTGGATGCAACAGGAGGCACCTACTGACCTGGCCCAGGGTCAGGGGCTGGAAGGTAGGTGGTGTTGGCGAGAGGGGGGTGCAGCTCCACGTGGAGAAGGTGGGGGACCCCTAGGGCCATCCCAGTTCCACGTGGATTAGAAGGGCCCGCCATGCCACTATTTCCTGGGGCACCAGAGTGGGAGATGCAGGTTGGACTTCGGGGTTGTGGTGAGCTGTGGTCAGGAGGCCTGAGGGCCCTGGTGGCCCTTGCAGTGAGCTGGGCTCCGTGAAGTGCCGCTGGGCAGAAGTCCGCCATTAATCTCCGTCTTTAGGGTCCTCAGCAGCCCTGCGGGGCTCACACGGGGGCTCTGAGCAAGGGGGGAATCCCTTCCGTAACCCTGCAACTCGGGAACCCGCGGGGCAACAGGGAGGGGGCCGGGGTTGGGGGGACGGCCGCTGTCCCCAGCTCTGCCTCCAGGGCCGCGTGTGCACGAGCACGCACTGTGGGGCTGACTTTAACCCGTCATTCTTTCATTTCACGTTGTCTCGTGACCACGTGTCCACACACGCCCTCCAATTGTTGTTTGTTTCTGTCTTGTTTGCATGTAGAAATGGGAAGTTAAAATAAATATAAGTATTATGGCTTTTAAATTCGCATACGGAAATGTATGCTTGAATCAAAGGAAGGCTTTGACACCCACGGGTAAAAAGCTCTACTTGGGACTTGGCGAGGGCGTGTTAGAAGGAGTAGCGGAGAGAGCAGGGTGTGGCACGTGGCCCCGCACTTGTGTCTGTCTCAGAGCCATCCCCTATGCACCTGCTCCAAGAGGTGGGGCCGAAAGGGGTTCCGTTTCTTTATTGACATGATCACATTAATGTTCATCTTGATAGCTTTCGTGTATGATGAAATAATATGATGAAACCACTTTGTAGGTTGAATTCAATAAATCTGTGATACAGAAGTATCAAATCCAAGAGGAAACTTTTAGTAATAGTAAATACTCATGAATTAAAAAAAAAGATTTCATAAACAGATACATTTCACACTCATACATACTCCACAGGTATTATTCACAATAATAAATACTGCACATCATTGTGTGTATATTCCTGGGAGCTAGTTGAAGTATAAGGTAGGATATGATTAGATGCCAGTTACAAAGTGCAAATGTGGAAAGATACCAATATCTATAGATATAGATATATATCTACATCCATAGATAGAGAGAGAGAGAGATAGAGAGATAGATAGAGATAGGTAGGTATAGATATTGATATCTTTCCACCTGTTTCTGTTTCTCTTGAGAACCCTAGTACAGTCAGACCTACTGAGAAAGTCCACATCCCCAGGCCCAGGTGCACAGGCCATGCTTAAGACTCAGGCTGGACCAGGACAACAGACATATGTGCTGCCCTGCCCCCACACGCCATAGGAGCAATGATTGATAAGCACCAGCCATCCATCACGGGCCTGGAGAGACTCTGGGAAGCGGAGTGTGTAGGGATGACTGGAAGCTGAAGGTAAACGGGATGAGAACACTAAGTAAAACCACATGGCATCTGAGTGCCCACACTAAGCTCAAGGCACCCTAGAGAAATATGGGGCCTTAGCTGCTCCATCGATAATTGTAGCAACAATCCCAACCAGTCCAATTCCCTGTGGGCTGACTCAAATCCCACCCTAACAGCCTGATGGAGGAAAAGGGATTCTGTATCTAGGCATCAATATTATTTATTTCATTTGCTCCTTTCCTCCTATGTCTACAATTTAATAAAATTATGAAACTTGTTTTAAAAGCAGGAGAACAAAAATAAAACACAACAACAGGGTAGACTCAGAAAAAGTCCAGAAACTGAACAGGGATTTTTTTTTTAATTTTTTTTTCAACGTTTTTTTATTTATTTTTGGGACAGAGAGAGACAGAGCATGAATGGGGAGGGGCAGAGAGAGAGGGAGACACAGAATCGGAAACAGGCTCCAGGCTCCGAGCCATCAGCCCAGAGCCTGACGCGGGGCTCGAACTCACGGACCGCGAGATCGTGACCTGGCTGAAGTCGGACGCCTAACCGACTGCGCCACCCAGGCGCCCCTGAACAGGGATTTTAAAATAACAACAAGGACTGAAGAAAAACTGGACAACATGAAATAAAAGATGGGGAAATTTCAACAGACAGATGAAAACCATAAGAATCAAATATACGTGGTAGAAGTCAAAAGCACTATCAGAGATGAAGTGTTCCCTAGCAGGTACATCAGTCAACACAGTTGACTCAACATGAGTCAGTGAATTTGAAGAAGAGAGAATAGAAATTCTTCCAATGAAAACAAAAGTTAAAAATGAGTGAGAAAAAGAAAAAGAGAAGAGAGTATCCGGGAGCTGCAAAGCAAATCAAACAGGTTAACACACATGTATCTGAAGTACCAGAAGAAGAAAAAAAGAGAATGAACAGAAGAAACATTTGAAGATAATGGTTCAGACGTTTCTAAAAACAAGGGAAGACACCAAGATACAGACCAAGAGTCCCAGAGAAGCTTGAGCAGGATAAATACAGAAACAAACAAATAAAAATCTAGGCACTTCATACTGAAACTGCTAAAACCCAAAGATAAAGAGGAAGACTTAAAAATAACTGGAGTATAAAAGGCACATTATATTAGAGGAATAAAGATTGTAATCACAGATGATTCCTTGTCAGAGCTTGCAACCCGAAAGACAATTGACTGACATCTTTATATTACTGAAAGAACAAAAGTGTCAGCCCAGAATTCTCTAAAAAATAAAAATAGCTTTCAAATATAAAGGTGAGCTAAAGGCTGCCTCACAGAAGCTGAGCGGATTCACTGTTGACTTACCTGTGCTACAAAAAAGATTGGAGGAATTCCCTCATCCAGAAGGAATGAAGGTGATACCAGACAGAAATCTGTATTTACCTAAAGAAATAAAAACCTCCAGAAATGGCAAAAAGGAAGATAATACAAAAGACATTTTGTAGCTTACATTTTATAGCTCTAAAAGATAATTGTCTAAAACAAAAATAGTAATAGTGTATTGAGGGACCTACAATGTATGTGAAAGTCAGGCATCACAACACCCAGGAGGCAGAAACTGTTAAGCACACTAGTGTAAGTTCCTTAAACGACATGTGAAGTGGTCTAATAGTATTTCCATGTAGATTGTGATGAATGGTCTAAACACCCTGGAATAAAAAGCAGGGACTGTAGGACTGGATTAAAAAGCAAGGCCAACCACATGCTATTTAAAAGAAAGTCACTATAAATATAACAAGTGCATTACTTTTTTATCAGTGCCTAACAAATGACCTCCAACTTAGCAACTTGAAACAACATACGCTTATTGGCTCTGTCTCTGGGGGTCTGGAGTCTAGGCAAGGCCTGACTGGGTCCTGTGCTCAGAGTTGCTTGAAGCTTCAGTCAAGGAGACAGCTGCTCAGTAGTGTCCTCTGTGGAGTTCAGGGTCTTTTTCCAAATTCATTCAAGTTGTTGGCAGCATTGAGTTGCTTGTGGTTGTAGGACTGAGTTCCTCCTCCCAGAGGGTCACCCTGGCTGTCCCTCTTGATAGGCAGTTCTCAATACAGATATTCAACATGGATATTCTCTCCAGTGGGAGAATCTCTTGCTTTTAAATATTTTTTGATTAGGTCAAGCCCACCTGGTATAATCCCACCTCCTTTTTCCCCTAAAGTTTATTTATTATTTTGAGAAAGCCCGAGATAGCACAACGGGGGAGGGGCAGAGAGAGAAGGAGAGACAGAATCCCAAGCAGGCCTTCCACTGTCAGCATGGACCCCTACTCAGGGCTCAGACTCAGGAAACCATGAGATCATGACCTCAGGCAAAGGAAACCAATAGTCAGATGCTTGACCAACTGAGCCACCCAGGCACCTCATTAGCATTTTTTTGAAAGACACAGAGAAGGATACAAGAGGTGACTCTCCTCTCTCTGGCTCAGAGGAGAAAGTGCTGATCCCTCCACCTTCACCCCAGGGAAGCAGAAACTCTGCTGTGAGCCCTTCATAAATGATCTCATGAAAGACAGTGATTGATCTGTTTCAGAATGTGAGAATGTTAGGCTAGTTCAGTAGACTGCTTTTTCCTATTATGTTTCATTTTTTTAAAAACATGAAACAGATGGTACTTTCTCCCTCTTAGCTTACTGGGGCCAGACGTGACCCACACTTTTGGTCCCTTATTCCATTCTGTATACACACCAAAGATATTCTTTCTGGCAGGTCCCAGCTGAGTCACCTTCTTGGACAGTAAATCTGGTTGTCAGATGGCCCCAGGATGTGCGACTAGCTCTGTTCCATTCAGGGAGAAGAATAAAGTTTTCCAACTTTGGGTTTTGGCCCCTGCTCTGGTCTCCACTCCCTCTTTATTAGGGAGTCCTAGACTTTGGATAGAAATCTGGCATTTTGCCTTATTTGATTTAGTTCTTTGCTTGTGTACTTGAGAATCTTGGAGACGAGGAGTCTTCCGTATTCTGAATCTAGCTGGTAACATTTGGAACGAGGGAAATGCCTTGAATATGATTGAAATGACTTTGTCCCTTTCAAATGTGAGATTATTTGCGACTGGGAGGTCACTCTGAAGCTATGGTCCCAGACGAGCAGCATGGGCAACACCTGTGAACAACACAACCTGTAGGGAATGCAGATTCTCAAGCTCCACCCCGAGCCTACTGAGTCAGGCTTTGTACTTTAACAAGACTTCCCGATGGCTCTGATACATGCTAATGCTTCACACAGTATAGAGAAAAACCTGAAGAAACAGCTTCTAGACTAAAAAAAAAAAAAAAAAAAAAAAGGATTTGTGAAAACATGACAGCCTTGTAATCCGGGGTGTTGGTGTTTCTTTACAAGGGATTGCCTATAGTCTATCACTTGTCCAATTTGCATGACAAAGCCCAGGGCTCCCTTGCTGCAAAATAGAATTTTATATAGTAGATATCCAGAAAATAGAAGCTGAGAACACTCTGTCTTCTTCTAGGGGAAAGAAAACAGAGAGGAAGAAAGAATAAACCAATGAGACATGTGTCCCAGATTCCACCTCTCCAGGTTCAGAAAGCAAGAGATATATTGTCTTTTCCTCAGTTCATGGAGGAATGAAGAAGCATGAAGAATTGTATGAAAATTTGGTTGGGAGATTGTGAAGGGAATTCACCATGAGGGTGAGAACGAGGTAGCTGTGCAGTGTCTATGTTTAATTTTGCTACGTAGGCTGTTCCCCGTGTACTCCACACTGCTCCACAAGAAGCAATTGACTTAAAGTCTAAGGGACTCATTTCCATAAGCCTGCTCAAAACATTTTTCCTACAAAAGCAACTATTAACTCAAGAGGAATTAAAAATAGAATTAAAATCTCCCTATCTCATTGTCCTTTCTCACAAATCTGTATCAGAGAATTGGTGCTTAAGAAAATGTGCACACCAATGAGAAAGAATGAAATCTGGCCCTTTGTAGCAACATGGATGGAACTGGAGAGTGTGATGCTAAGTGAAATAAGCCATACAGAGAAAGGCAGATACCATATGTTTTCACTCTTATGTGGATCCTGAGAAACTTAACAGAAACCCATGGGGGAGGGGAAGGAAAAAAAAGAGGTTAGAGTGGGAGAGAGCCAAAACATAAGAGACTCTTAAAAACTGAGAACAAACTGAGGGTTGATGGGGTGTGGGAGGGAGGGGAGGGTCGGTGATGGGTATTGAAGAGGGCATCTTTTGGGATGAGCACTGGGTATTGTATGGAAACCAACTTGACAATAAATTTCATATATTAAAAAAAAAGAGGGAAAAAATAAAAATAAAAAAATAAAACAGGTCTTTTGGAAACAGCCTAAAGATGGATCTTGTTTTCTTATTCATTCTGTTAGCCTATGTCTTTTGACTAGAGTATTTAGTCCATTAACATTTAGAGTGAGTACTGAAAGATATGAATTTATTGCCATTGTGTTGCCTGTAGAGTTTGAGTTTCTGGTGGTGTTCTCTGGTCTTTGTTGCTTTTGTCTTTTTTGCTTTGGTTCACCTTTTCTCCCCTGAGAGAATCCCCCACACAATTTCGTTCCAGGCTGGTTAAGGGTCACAAACATCTATAGTTTTCCTGTGTCTGGGAAACACTTTATCTCTCTTTCTATTTTGAACAAACAGCCTTGCTGAATGAAGAGCTTTGGCTGCTTACTTTTCCAGTTCAGCACATTGAATATATCCCGCCACTCCTTTCTGTCCTGCCAATTTCTGTGGATAGGTCTGCTGAGAACCTGATCTGGTTGCACTTGTAGGGTAAGGGCTTTTTTCCTTTGCTGCTTTCATAATTCTTTCCTTGTCTCTTTATTTTGTGAATTTGAATATGAAATGACTTGTTGATAGTTGGTTTTCTTTGAATCTCATGGGAGTTCTCTGTGCTTCCTGGGTTTTGATGTCTGTCTTTCCTCAGGGTAGGAAAGTTTTCGGGTATGATTTCCTCACATAAACCTTCTTCTCTGTGTTCTCTGTCTTCATTTTCTGGGACCCCTATTATTCAGATGTTGTTCCTTTTTACTGAGCCACCACGTTCTCTAAATCTTATATCATGCTCTTTTGCCTTAGTTTCCCTCTTTTTTTTCCTGCTTTATTAACCCCCATAAGTTTGTCCTCTGCATCATCGATTCCCTGCTCTGCTGCATCCATCCTTGCCACCGTGGCAGCCATATGAGATTGCATCTCAGTTCTAGCATTTTTAATTTCATGATGGCAAATTTTACTTCTTTTATCTCCAAAGAAAGGGAATCTATGCTTTTTTCAAACCCAGCTAATATTCATATTATCAGGACTCTAAATTCTGGTTCAGACATTTTGCTTATTTGTCGGGAGCATTTCCTCCTGTCCTTTCTTTTCAGTGAATTCCTTCATTTTGGAAGAAGTAAAGGAATTATTTTAAAAATTTAAAAATTTTAAACAACACACAAAAAAATCAAATGAAGGATGCTAGATCCTAAGTGTGTTTTGGTGTGGTTGTTGAAAGAAGCTTGACAGAGTAGAGAAAAAGGGAAAGAAGGGGGAAAAAAGGAAATAAAAAGTAGGAAAACATTTGATAATTAAAAACATGCAGCCTTCCTTTGTCTCCAGCATCCATCCACTCCCCACTTCTACACTGTCTGTGACCAAGCCATGAGGTGGCACCTCCCTTCTGAATTTCATCTCAGAAGGGGCTGTGTTTCCAAACCCCTCATTTCTGAGGTCCCTTAGTCTTGGACCGACTCCAACCCTCCGTGGGAGGGTCTTGCCAAGCAATGGCCAGGTGCTCACCACCCCTGGGAACGTTCATGGGACCACCTGCTGCAGATGCCCAGAGGCTACAGCCAGGTACCAATGTGCCCCACAAGACTTTCGCCCAGTCATGTAGCAGCAGCGTCTCAGGGGTTGTGGTAAATCACAACACACATCTGGTGCCAGACTTCACTGCCCCATAATGCCTTTGTCCCAAAACCAACAAACAGCTGTTCTCCAGGGTCCACTGGGACACTTACCTGTGGGGAGGCCACACGACCTCTACCAAATGTTCTCTTAGCAGGGGAACCGCTTCTCCCCACGTGGCCCTCGGAGCCCTCGGACCTCACTCCTGGGGATTCACCCTTCCCACCAGATAACCACCAGGTAGCGAAGTACAGAGTTTCCAACTCTGAGCTCCCTTGTTTATAGGGCCCGTCTTCTTAATGGTATTGAAAACCTACTTTCTCCTTTCTTGCTTTCTTGTTCAGTCCCTTTCGGGTGTTTCCACTCTTTCTCTTTCTCTACAGTTGCCTTTTGGGGGAGTGTTTTCCTGTATTCTACGCCCTGTTTCTGTCCTATCTCCACAAGCAAAAACAACTCCCTATCCTCCATGGCTTCTCTCTCCCCCAAATCACCTCTCGTGCTGTGTACCTGCCAAGTTCTCTGGCTCAGGTTATGCAGATTGTTATGTTGATCCTCAGATAAATTTTCTAGTGTGAAAAATGCTTTTGTGCTGATCCGGCTGAATTTCAGGAATGAGAGAAGCAGAAAACTTCCATGCTACTCCACCATCTTGGTCCCTTCTCCTGGGGAGAAGGGATTTTGAGGGATTGTGAGCTTCTTTGTGGTGTGCTTCCTTTATCCTCGAGATTAATTAAAAGTACAGTCTAAACTCATGGGTGTTTGAGGAAAACTGGGAGAGGTATATGTCCCTTTGGGCAAAATGGCTTTGAGCATGGACAAGCCAATGTCAAGATGGAAGAGTGAGGAGAGTTGCCATAAGTCACATATGACCACCAGAACATATTGGTAGAACATGGAAATGTGCTTTGGGAAGCCTTCGCATGGATTATGTGAGAAGTACCAAATAGAAAACTAGAAAACAGATAGAGACACCTCCTACTGTTATCCATATATTAAAGGGAATTTTTGCTCCAGGAAAACCAGAAAGGTCTCTAAAGCCTTGGTTACACATAATTTCTATCAGTTCATAATGAATGAATCCAACAAGAAGGTGGTGTTTGACTGGCAGAGGGGTTGAGAATGTGGCTGGGAATTTCCAAGGAAAAGGAGGAGAGATGTGTTGAGGGTAGACCAAGACTAGCTCTGAAATCATCTTGAACTGTTACCAAAAAGTGAAACTCACACCTGTAGTCTTAGAAGAAGTGGCAAACATAGGGCACCTGGGTGGCTCAGTCCGTTGAGCATCCCACTCTCAGTTTCAGCTCAGGTCATGATCTCATGGTTTGTGGGTTTGAGCCCTGCATCAAGCTCTGCACTGATGTGTGGAGCCTGCTTGGGGTTCTCTCTATCACTGCCTCTCCCCTGCTCATGCCTCTAAATAAATAAATAAATTTTAAATAAAATAATAAAGAAAAAGAAATATCAAAGGTATTTTCCAAGAAGAAGTGGACTGCAAATTTATGGAAATATGACAGAACAGAAAACTTTTATTATAATACCAACTAGCAAGCAGTTCAGCTGGGAGAGGGTGGTATGTGCAGTAAGTTATGAAGGTCTGAGGTGGTGGAGGTGAAGTGGCAACAGTTAGTTTCATATGAAAAGGAGAGAACTGGTTATTCAGCAAATATGTTGCATTGAAGTCTGTCAAAGAGTTGCTGTAGATATGTCTGAATACAGCAAACCGTTGTTGTCTTCTGTGTTGCATCTCCGTCTTTCAACTGCTCTTTCTGGCATTTCACTTAGTTGAGTTCTGAAGGGCCTGTTTTCCAGACAACTCTTTGTTCTTCAGTGGGCAGCTGATATGGAACAACTTGAGTCCCTCTGTAAAAGTGTAACTAAATAAATTTCCATTCATCTGGAAAGAATTCTATAAGCATCTCCATCATTAGACTACCTAACATGAAGAACCAATCTTTGTAACAAACCATATGGGTAAGGTGATTGCCATGTCCTAAAAGCAAAAATAAGTGAGTAGAAGCAACAAAGGGAGAGGATCCACCAATCTAGAAGGAATCTAGATTTCACTCGGGACAAATAGAGAAATTTTGGGGTCATCTTCTTAGAAGAGCATCAATACCTTCTACTCTGGAGTTCCACAAATTGAGAATGCGTCCCTCCCCTGGTAAGTCAATCAAACATCTACCAATCACCACCAGTGAATCTGATTATACCCCTTCGTCCTGAGAGTCTGAGAGACAGAATCGAGAGTGCTTCAAGGTTGGTGAATGAGTTCTGGGGTGGGGGCTTGGCAGGGCCAGCGGAAAATGTGTAGCAAATAAGGAGATCTTCTCATTCAGGTTAATCTTCCATAAACAGGTGAGAGAAGATAGGAAAAACCATCTGCAGAGCTTTCATGACCAAGTCAACTATCTTATACTGATTCTCATCTCTGTGTTTTTGCAGCCTTACAGCATATAATGCCTCTTTCTCAGCCAATTCCCTCTCCATTTGTTCCATTTGTCTCTGCTGCTCCAGTTTATCCTCCAGCTTTCTGATCTTGTCTTCAAACTCCTTTCTTATCTGCACTCTCTCTCTCTCTAGCTCTGCTGTGTAAAATTCTTGCATTTCTTGCATTTGTTTCTGAATCTCGTTGTCAGCCTTTTGGTACATCTTGTTAGTGTAGCATCTTCCTTCGTTCTCGGCGACAATGCGCTGGACCAGGGCGAGCAGCTGATTTCTCTGGGCCTCCTGCTCTGCTCCTGTCGCCCGATTGTTGAACACGCAGTAGCGATCACCAAACTTGCCCACCAACTCTCGGATATCTTTGGGTGCTTTCTGTAAGTAATCATGGAAATTGATGCCATCCAAGTCATCTTTCCGGGTGAATAAGAGAATCATGTATCTCCTAGCTCTGGGTCCAAACATTTGCAGGATCTTCTCCGTGGCCTTTCGCTCTTCCTGCGTGTACCGGCCCAGCGGGACCACCAGGAGCAGAGCATGAGGCCCTGGGGAGGTCAGGAAGATGCAGTGAGCAATCTCCTTGCAGGTGTCAGCATCCTGTGCCTCGGTGTCGAAAATGCCAGGCGTATCCACGACCACAATTTCTCTTCCCTGCCACCTGCTGCTCCCTTTGTTACAGGTCTTGGTGACTGATGTTGCCGCAATGCTGGAACGAAACACTTTCTCTCCGAGGATGCTGTTGCCTGTGGCACTTTTCCCTGCTCCGGTCTTACCCACTAAGACTAGTCTCAGCTGTGAATCTCTGCCATCTTGGTTTCTAAGCCCTGGGACATCAGGAAACAAAAGCCACAGCATTAGGATGGTAATCCAGCTGCTTCTCCTTCATGGCCCCCCATTTCCCCTCACACACATCCCTCCTCTGTTGCCCCAGGGTCCCCTCCCTTAAGTGACTGCGGCACTCCCAGAACTCTATAGAAGGCCCTTCTAAAGAAGCCTATTCGAAGTGTATAGAAAGCCTGAAGTTCTCTTGCAATACTTGGGGAATGCCCAAGTACTTTCCAGATTTCCTGGAGCTTCTTACTCTTCCTTTTTGTAGCTAAGTAGCCCACAGAAGAGGAAACAAAATATTATAGTTTACAAAGAGAATTCGGAGCTGCTGCTGCTGGTAGCTATTCCTCATAAGAGCAATGCAGCAAGTAACACAAAATCTGACTTTGGGGCATCTCAGTGGGAGACTCCCCTCCCCATTTATATTCAGAATGGAACTTTGCTTCTCCCATTAAGAAGCCAGCTGGGCAGGTTACACAAGCCAACCCATCCTTGCAGGGTACAAAAGGGATGCTTGTGTGGAAAGAGAAAGTGTCTTTTTCTATTTCCTGTGTGCAACCATTCTGTCAGGGATTGTTGACAGGAGAGAGAACAATAAAATTTACATTTAAAGTTAAAAACCTTAGGTTAAAAACCTTAGCTTAGAGTCCAGTGAAGTTTTCATATTCTTAATTAAGACATTAAAGAGTTATAGACAGGAAATATCAACAGATCTCTAAAATTATTATAAAATCTCTTGATACATAAAAAATAAAAGAAACAGAGCCCCTGGGTGGCTCAGTCAGATGAGCATTGGACTCTTCTTATTGGCTCAGGTTGTGATTCCAGGGTCGTGGGACTGAGTCCCACATCAGGCTGCACACTGAGCATGGAGTCTGCTTAAGATTATCTCTCTCTATTCCTCTCTATCTCTCCCTCTTCCCCTGTCCCTCTCCCTCTTTCTCTCTTAAAAAAGTTGAGGGGCGCATGGGTGGTTCAGTCAGCTGAGTGCCCGACTTCAACTCCGGTCATGATCCCACTATTTATGGGTTCCAGCCCCCCATCGGGTTCTTTGTTCACAGTTCAGAGCCTGGAGCCTGCTTCAGTTTCTATGTCTCCCTCTCTCTCTGCCTGTCCTCTGCTCACTCTCTGTCTCTGTCTCTGTCTCTGGCTCTGTCTCTCTTTCTCTCAAAACTAAATAAACATTAAAAAAATTCTTTGGGGAGCCGCCTGGGTGGCTCAGTGGGTTAAGCGTCCGACTTCTTGAGGTCTATGAGTTTAAGCCCTGCACCAGGATCTGGGCTGACAGCTCAGAGTCCCGTGCCTGCTTCAGATACTGTGTCTTCCTCTCTCTCTCTCTGCTCCCACTCTGTCTCTCTGTCTCTCTCTGTCAAAAATGAATAAATATAAAAGAAATTTCTTAATGAAATAAAAATGGATACAGTTGAGAGCATCAGTAGAGTTATATTTTCTTAGCTTCACTAGATTAAGCGTTCTACTTCCTAGGAAGTTGACAGATAATACCAGCTCAGCACAGCAATTCTCACATTTTTCAGAATAACTGTGACTTCAGTTAAACAACAAATCATCTATACAACTGTTATGCATTTGTATTCAGTAATTCATTGCATACCTCCTTATGGTGTCTATACAGTCTCTGTCTTCAGGATTTGTTAAACACAGAACTCCCCACCACCACCACCACCCTATAGAACATAGGTGGAAATCACATTTGAAAGCCTGTACCTCTGAGGAGACAGACCCTGACAGCACAACCCTAAGTGAGGCTGATTCCTGCATGGGGAATCCTGTATTATGGCCATCCTTTTATGCTTGAACATAATGCATATGTTATCATACTCACAACATTAGAGACACTATTATAAACAGCATTTTATTTGTCAGAGACAGCAACAGCATTGATCCAGTCCCTTAGACCCAAAATCTAGCAACTGCCCTTGATTCTTCCCTTCCCTTCCCTTCCCTTGCCTTCCCTTCCCTTCCCTTCCCTTGCTTTCCCTTTCCTTTCCATATCAAAACATTCTCTGAGCTCCACCTGCAAATCTGTCTACTTTTCTCCCTCCACTTTGAAGGCCACCACACTAGCTCCCACTACCATCAGCATCCAGGCCTCCAGAGTCTCCCAGCTGGTCTCTCTGCTTCCATTTGGCCCCCTTCCATCTACTCTGTCAATTGGAATACTCCTTTAAACATGCCAGTGGAGCAGAGGAGAGATATTGCAGAAGCTCCCGCTCTGGGTTCCACAAAATCTGTAGTTGGTCTCCACCTCCTTCCGAGGATTAGCAAATCATCCCCAATGCAGAGTTCACACATGATAACCAGATCCCTGGCCTGAGACAGGTAGATTTCCAGAAACCGAGAACAATGAATACAGAATGGCTAAGATTATCAAAGGAAACATGTGGATGGGAGTTCAGGTTATCATTTAGTTAGCATCCCTATGCAAGGCTCCAACTTTGGGACAGCCTGAGGACATCTGCCTAGCGAGGAGGAGGGAAATCACGGGAGGAGAAACAGAAAGGGCGGAGAGAGTGGACAGGGTGGACAGGAAAGAAAGAGCAGAGGAAATGAAGAGGAGATCAGATAGACACAGGGGTGGAAACATTTTGCTCCAGCCGGATGAGGGCTGACTGTCAGCACAAGAGAACCCCTCTGCTCGCTGTCCTCCCCCACCCAGCCCGGGGGGACCCAAGCAGGATATCACCGATCTCACCGCAGCTGCTCCTGGGGCCACTGGGGCTGCAGTACGCATCGCTGTTGGGGGTTGCCATTGCAGTGTGAATTCCTGCCATAGAGAAACAGAACGTGTGGTTTTAGGGAGGTGGATGGTACTGGAAGCCTCAACCTCGTGTAGCCAACAGTTTCTTCTCTTCTGCACACTTGCCACTTGGTTTCCCTGCCCTATTTCCCAAGGCTTCTCTGCTCTCCACATTTGGGCTCATCTTCAGATTGTTCCCTTTTCTTCACACAATCATGCACTTCCGGTGGTCTGTTAGCACCCCTTCAGGGTGGCCTTCCCCTGGGATACTGAGGATTTACTGACAGACCCCTTCCACTCCCCTTAAGAAGCCAGACTTGCCTAAACAATGCATTCCTTGCTAATAAATTCCTTTCTTTGTCTTCTCTTTTAATGCCCTCTCCCTGCCTTTAAGGACCTTTCTTCTGTAGCTCAGTGGAGCACCCCTCAATTTGCAGGATAGGATGCTGCCTGATTCATGAATCTTCCATAAAACCAATTTTTTGGCTGAATTTTGTTTCATAACAAAATTACTGGAGCAGACTTTGACTAGGACGGGCTGAAAATGCTCGTTGTTCTGGACAAGCTCTTCTGATGGGAAGCCATCAAAACAAATATACAACACTGTGAGCAAGACAGACCCTTCTCTTCTAAGAAGAGTTCTTTCTTTATCCCTTAAGGACAGGGAATAGGAAAGAGCTTCTTGTAAAGCGAGAAGAGAAAGCACAGAATTTTTAAAAATCATTTTTGGACACAACGTTGGTGCTGGTGATGGGTGTTAGGGAGGGGGAGGATAACAGAAATAGGAAAACAAAAGGTATTTTGGTGTTTCATAAGGTCCTTCTTCTAGCTTGTGGGCTCTGTCTTCAGTCTGAAGTTCTGTGCTATGTATCCCAGCTCAGATGTCAGATCAAAAGACTGCACTTCTGGGGTGCTGACCTTGGGTGGCTGGGTTCTCCTACTGCCTAATGAACAGGCATCCATTGGTCCCCAGCTCCTTCCCAACTGCCGAGGGTCACCTGGAGTTGAGGGGCATCTCCCTCATCTTGCCTCCTAAAGGCATGGGGAAGTTCCTCTTCCCCAGCTCTGAGTGAGGCTCAGAAAGGGGCAGCCCTGAGCAGGCAGACAGCTGGGTAGCAGAGCCTCTGATCCTGACCTGGGTGATGGCTTTGGGGCAAGGGACAGTGACCTGTGCTTCTTCATCTCCCATCTGCTCCTCCCCATAGAGCTCATTCTGTCTGCTCACCCAAGTCTATCCCTGAAAACTTCAAGTTTATTTATACTTTCTATTAATAACGAGGGGAATAACATTTGTACAAGTATTCTGTGGGCAGCAAGCCCTGAAAGACAATTGATTTGTAGGGCTCAGCCCTCAAAACAGATTACAACCTAAAGTCAGAAAAAAACAGGAAAAAGGAACCAACAAGAAAGACACAGTCTGAAAGCATGTTTGCCCGGAGGTTTAAAATGTACGTCCGGGGGAGAGGTCCCCTCTCCATCAAAATCACACATTACCCTTTGTTCCCTCCCCCAAATACCCCTTTTCTCTTACCTGGAAAGTTTGGGTCCTGCTCCCTTCTCTAACTTTGAAGACAATGCTAAGCTAAGACGTTGAGAGAAAGGAGAGAGGATGTGAGAGGAGGAGCTGTACAAACTTGCTCATGCAAGAGACCTGCCCACTTCGTCATCTAGCCTCTCAGATAGAACTTCCTGTAACTAATGATTTCATTTTTGCAGTACAATAAGTTAGCCATTAACCACATGGGCTGTTGACAACATGAAGTGTGATGAGTGTGAAGGCAGAAGTGAATTTTTAATTTTATTTCACCTGAATTAATTTGTAAAGGTTTTATTTTTAAATAATCTCTCCACCCAATGTGGGGCTCATACTCACAACCCGGAGATCAAGAGTTGCATACTCCACTGACTGAGCCAGCCAAACACCTCTATTCGAACTAATTTAAAGTTAGACAACCACATCTGCCTTGTAGATCCATATTCATCCATGCAGACTCTACCAGGAAGGACAAAGTAAGGGTTATGCTGTGACATTCTGGAAAAACTGCTGAGTCAAAACTAGAGAGCTGCCAGCTCTGAAAAGCCTGTGTTCCCTGACCCCACATCTCAGCACAACAGGGGTCTTTCATACCAACGTCTGCACCTACTGCTTAGGTCTATATCAGTGTAGGCAGCCACTATGTCCTCTCCTTCCTCCCTGGGACTAGGGGAGAGTTGTTATTTCCAAGGTATTATCTGGTTGAAGCCAGAGAGGGTAGCTTATCTTAACTAATTAGGATAGGTCCAAAGTTACCCTATGAGATGGTGCTCAGACCATTTGCAATAGGCTAACCACTAACATCTGACTCTACCTGCCAGGAAAATGTAAACTGTGAGAGTATTGTCAAGGGGGGGAGGGGGTCCCAGTTCCCTAGAGACACGGATCCCATTATTTTTTTTCTATATGTTAGTTTTCCAAGTATCTTTATTTTCTTTTTTTTTTTAATTAATTTTAAAGTGGGATGGTTGAGTGGCTCAGTCAGTTAAGCGTCTGACTTCAGTTAAGGTCATGATCTCACAGTTCCTGAGTTCGAGCCCCACATCAGGCTCTGTACTGACAGCTCAGAGTCTCGAGTCTGCTTCGGATTCTGTGTCTCTCCCTCTTTGTATCTCTCCCACTTGCACTCCATCTCTCCTTTTAAAAAGTGAATAAACGTTAAAAAGGTTTTTAATTATTTGAAAAGTTTATATTTTGTTACTTGTTTTCTCAGTGCAGAGTCTGACACAGGGCTTGAACTCACAAACCATGAGATCATGACCTGGGCCCAAATCAACATTCCACATTTAACCCACTGAGCCACCCAGATGCCCCAACATGATTTACAATCATATAAAACTGGCCACAAGGTGTCACACTACCTGGGTCCGTGCCCTGTTACAATACGAATTTCTGTCTTTTCTCATCCACAGATGGAGTCTATTCCCTTGGAACTCAAGGCCTCAAAGGTTTTGCAGTTTGCCTTTATACAATGTGAGCTCCTTTATGCATTTCTTGTTTCTGCTTTATAATTTGACACCTTTTTCAACCCATGCGTTCCTTCTCATGCATTTAAAAATATCTGTAACCCTCTACTAGAAATGACATAGTAAAGAGACGAGAGGATGATCCCTATGCACCTCACAGCTCAGTCCCTAGAAAGTCTGTAGTCTACCTTCCATGTTAATGTTACCAAGTTCCCACCCAGAACCTTCTCAACAGAACAAGCACGGTTGTTCTAAATTTACCTGTGCACAGCCACACTTCTTTCTTGTCTTCACCACAAGCGTTTCCTGCCACATCTCCTTCTGTTTTGAGCACCTCACAGGATATAAGGCTAAAGTGCAAGGTCCTACCCAGACCTACCATGGAAGCTTAATTAAGGACTGGCTTGAGCTGAGTAAAATGACCAGTGCAGGCTGACCCTCTTGACTCTGACGTTCAGAGTCTTGACAATGGAGCTTTTAAATTTTTTTTAACGTTTATTTATTTTTGAGACAGAGAGAGGGCATGAACGGGGGAGGGTCAGAGAGAGAGGGAGACACAGAATCTGAAACAGTCTCCAGGCTCTGAGCGGTCAGCACAGAGCCCGACGTGGGGCTCGAACTCACGGACTGCGAGATCGTGACCTGAGCCAAAGTTGGCCGCCTAACCAACTGAGACACCCAGGTGCCCCCTGACAATGGAGCTTTTAAAAGCCCAAGCTGCTTATGGAAAACTTAATAGGTCCATTTATTACTGCTTATTTGAAATAATGACAACTGGTAATTTGAATTAGGATTTCTCTTTTTCCAAGTTGTGAATGGGCACAAATGATGCCATGTAAGTAACATCAAAGTAGTTTGCACATTCTCTCTCACTATATTTTATTTCTATTCAACAAGAGATCGGGTATCTCAAAGTCAAGATGGCAAACTGGCCATACACGAACCATTGTGGAAAATGGATTAATAGAAACTGTAGACAACAGACATCCTCTCTTTCTGCAAACCCTCAGGAACCCATGTCATGGAGGGCTTGGGTGTATGAGCATCGGTGACGAGAGGTCTCAACAGGTTTCTGGAAGGCAGAGAGAATGTAAGACCTGAAACCACAAAACTCCAAGGAGAAAACAAGCAGCGAGCTCCTTCACATTCATCTTGGTGATGAGTTTTTGAATCTGACACCAAAAGCAAAAGTAGGCAGGGGGGGACTACATCCAACTACAAAGCTCCTGCAGAGCAAAGGAATCCTTCAACAGAATGAAAAGGCCAACCTACAGAATGGGAGAAAATCTTGGCAAATCATGTATCTGATAAGAGGCCCTGGGTCAGGGGGTCCACAGGCCACATGACCCCAGGGTAGGCTACAGAGGAGGCAGCCAACAACGTCACCAGGGAAACCCTGTGGAAGTGGAGCTTCAGAAATTTCAGCTGCTGTGGACGGGGCTGTGTGCAGTGATTCCATGATCTTTTCATTCCCCCTAATTCAGAACCCCACACTACAGGGGCACCTAGGTGGCTCAGTCAGTTGAGCGTGCCACTTTGACCCAGGTCATTATCTCAGAGTTCACGAATTCGAGCCCCACATCTGGCTCTGTGCTGACAGCTCAGAGCCTGGAGCCTGCTTCAGATTCTGTGTCTCCCACTCTCTCTTCCTCTTCCCAGCTCACACTTTGTCTCTCTCTCTCAAAAATAAATGAAAACATTAAAAAGATATTTTTTTTAAAAAATTTAAAAAGAACCTCACACTTCAAAGTATCTCTCCCCAAGTGTGCAATTAGAGGGTTCTTCTTGAAGACTTAGAACATCTTTAGAAGAAGCCCTCTGCCAGCCGCCCTGTAGGGTCCCCTTGGTGGGACAACCTGCCATGCTCTGTCACCTCAGATGGAGCCTATGTTTACAACCCCTCACTGGTTACATGGAACTCCTTTTCTAGCGATTTATACTTAAATATGGCATCAAATATATAGCAGGGAGAATAGACACTTGAGGAAAGATTACAAGATAAAAGGGAGCAGGAAGAGACAGAGACAAACAGAAAAAAATCACCCTTACCGGAGACATTAAGTCAGAAAACAAAACAGGCCAAAACTAACCAAACACATGAAAATAAACTTCTCTTTTAGGTATCTAGATTATCAATCCTCCCAGTGAAATCAACTAAAAGTACTGAAAAGTATTACATATATTTTCTTAAAACCATGGGTGAACAGGCAAGAAGATACGCTGTCTCACACCTGGAGCTAATGGAGGTGGAAACCCAGACCAGTCGGGGAGGAGAGCAGCCAGCTGGCACCGGAAGGATATTTTAGCAACCTTGAAACCTAACCTTCACTTCTCAAAGCCACCCTGACATAAAAATGAGAGTCAAGGCCAGATCTGATTGGAGCGGGGAGTCTGCTGGGGGATTTTCACCACAAACCCCACTGGGTCCCTCCCTCAGTGAGGGGTGACTCAGAAACCCGTGGCTTCTGCTGAGGGGGTCGGATGATAGGTTTGAAAAAGAAAAGGGCAGAAAGCAATTTAAAGAGGCAAAGATGCTTTAAGAGAGAAATCAGAAGAGGATAGGGGCAGAGGACATCTTCGAAATGATAATAGTTGAATTGTTTCTGCGCTGATTAAGTTCACCAATCCATACATTTGCAAACTCTAACAAATCACAAAGAAGATAATTAAGAAAGCATTCACACCGCAAACTGGTGCAGCTGCTCTGGAAAACAGTATGGAGATTCCTCAAAAAATTAAAAATAGAACTACCCTACGACCCAGCAATTGCACTAGTAGGTATTTATCCAAGGGATACAGGTGTGCTGTTTCAAAGAGACACATGCACCCCCAGGTTTATAACAGCACTATCAACAATAGTCAAAGTATGGAAAGAGTTCAAATGTTCATCAATGGATGAATGGATAAAGAAGATGTGGTATATATATATATAGAATGGAGTATTACTCAGTGATCAAAAAGAATGAAATCTTGCCATTTGCAACTACATGGATGGAACTAGAAGGTATTATGCTAGGTGAAATTAGTGAGTCAGAGAAAGACAAATATCATATGACTTCACTCTTATGAGGACATTAAGATACAAAACAGATGAACACAATGGAAGGGAAGCAAAAATAATATAAAAACGGTGCCCTCCCTTTTCTCCTCTGCCTTGTAATGGCTGCTCCCGAGACCCAGGGGGCTGCTGCCTGAGGGGAGGAGGACTGCAAGAGCAACCATAGAGAATCTGGGAGTGTCAGTTTTGAGGTAAGGATTATATCCTGGAGCTGCTTTCCCTGCCAGAAAGTCCAGGTGGCACCACCGCTTTAGAAGGTTCTCCATCTTGTGAGAACCTTGTATTTTCTGTGCCTTGTATTTTCTGTGAAGAACATTTTCCTATGGATGAACAAGACAAACTTCTGAAGCATATGATTATTGAACATAAGATGGTCACAGCTGATGTCAGGTTGGTTGCTGATTTCCAAAGGTACATTTTATATTGGAGGAAAAGGTTCACTGAACAGCCCGTTACAGATTTTTGTAGTGTGATAAGAATCAAATACACAGCTCCACTTGAAGAAGAAGACAATTACTTTTTGTTATGTGATGTTTTGCCAGAAGATAGAGTACTTAGAGAGGAACTTCAGAAACAAAGACTGAAAGAAATTCTGAAACAACAGCAGCAAGAAAGAAATGATAACAATTTTCATGGTATTTGTATGTTTTGCAATGACGAGTTTTTCAGGAACAGATCTGTTCTTTTGAACCACATGGCCAGAGAACATGCTTTCAACATTGGCTTGCCAGACAACATTGCAAACTGCAATGAATTTCTGTGCACATTACAGAAAAAGCTTGACAACTTGCAGTGCTTATACTGTGAGAAGACCTTCAGGGACAAAAATACGCTTAAAGATCATATGAGGAAAAAACAGCATCGGAGAATCAATCCTAAGAACAGAGAATATGACCGATTTTATGTCATCAATTATTTGGAACTTGGAAAATCGTGGGAGGAAGTTCAGTTGGAAGATGATCGGGAGTTGCTAGACCATCAGGAAAACGACTGGTCTGATTGGGAAGAGCGCCCTGACTCTGCTGTCTGCCTATTTTGTGAAAAGCAAGCAGAAACAATTGAGAAATTATGTGTCCACATGGAGGAAGCACACGATTTTGATCTCCTCAAAATAAAGTCAGAACTTGGATTGAATTTCTATCAGCAAGTAAAATTGGTCAATTTCATTCGAAGGCAAATTCACCAATGTAGATGTTATAGTTGCCATGTGAAATTCAAGTCCAAAGCAGAGTTAAGGACTCACATGGAAGAGACTAAACATACATCACTGCTTCCTGAAAGAAAGATACGGGATCAACCAGAGTATTATTTTCCAACCTATGAAAACGATATTCTACTATGTACACTGTCTGACAGTGAAAGTGACCTGACAGCTCAGGAACAAAATGGAAATATCACCATCATCAGCGAAGATACATCTAAACTGCATGCTTTGAAACAAACCAGTATTTTGAACCAGTTGCTACTACATGAGGGCTTGAAAAACTAGAAGAAAATGCCACAGAAGCAACTTTTCATGTTTTTCCCTTATGAGACAGACTCAGAAAAATTGTTTAAATTTGAACATCAGCAAAGGATTAGACCCTGGTGAAATAAAATTTTTCAAAAGTACTTTTTAAAAAATAAAGTGAGGACTTTTTGTATTTTTGGCTATAACGTTTTACTATGTAATCATTATAAATGATCTCATTTCATTAGACTAGGTTATCTATAATAAGGAAGACATGTGGGGTGCCTAGTTGGCTCAGTTGGTGGAGCATGTGACTCTTGATCGCAAGGTCATGAGTTTGAGCCCCATGTTGGATGTAGAGATTACTTTAAAAAAATTTTTTTTAATAAGGAAGACATGCAAATCACAAATGAAGTGTTCAAATTATTGATAAAGTTTTTCCCTCTATCACCCATTCTCCTACAGACTGGTAGATGTAAGAAGTCCTATCCCTGTTGTATCACACCAGGCACGTAATATCCATGTACCAGTTTTACAGATGTGAGAATTGACAGTCCACTCAGGTGTTGTCAGCCAGTGGATTCTTAGAAAGTTCCCCATCGGTCTTTCATCTAACCAGTTTAGTATTCATTGGTAATTGTTACCTATTATTTTTTGTAATGGCTGCAAAATATTTTTCTAATTCTATCATTTCTTTTACAGTGGGTTCTTTACACAGCATGTGTGCTATGGAGCACTGGAGTTTTAAGTTCTAGTTTTCAATTGTTAGTACCAGTCTGTGTAGGCAGTGCCCAAAGACTAATCTTGAAGTAATATAGACTGTCCAGAGTCTCAAGCCTAATCTCCTACCATATGATCCAAATTGACTGGATTTGTAAGTTATATAGGCTCTGACCATGGCTTTAGATTTCCAAGTCTCCAGCTTTGCAGACACCTGCACAAGGCTTTTATTAAAAACCAAGCAGAGAAATGAAAGCCCTTATTATAATGGAAAATGCTTAAATTAAAGACGCAATTCATCTAAAAAAATAATAATAATATAAAAACTGGGGGGAACCTAAGAGACTCTTAAATATGGAGAACAAACAAAGGGTTGCTGGAGGGGTGTGGGAGGGGGGATAGGCTAAATGGGTAAAATACATTAAGGAATCTACTCCGGAAATCATTGTTGCGCTATATGCTAACTAACTTGGAGGTAAATTTAAAAATAAATAAATTATTTTTTAAAAAAAGAAAGAAAGCATTCACACCTTAGCACATAGTAAAATTATATCCCATCAAAGCAGAAAGACTACCTTAAAGGGAGTCAGAAAGAACAGAGAGAGGACCTTTGAGGAAGAAATAGTTGGAGTTATGCTGATTTTTTTTAATTTATGTATTTTGAGAGATAGAGAGTGAGCAGGAGGGAGCAGGGGTAGAGAGAACCCCAAGCAGGCTCTGTGCTGTCAGTGAAAAGCCCACTGTGAGACTCGATCCCAAGAACTGTGAGATCATGACCTGAGCCCAGACCAAGAGCTGAACGCTTAACCAATTGAACCACCCTGGTGCCCCTCTTTTTTTTTAAGTAAGCTCTACATCCATTTTTTTAAAGTAAGCTCTACACCCATCAACATGGGGCTCAAACCCATGACCCTGAGAGTAAGACTCAAACACTAATATCAACTTAGCCAGTCAGGTGCCCAACAGAGGAGCCAGGAAACAGTGGAGGTAGGTTTTCAGTGTGCTGAGAGAAAATGACAGTCAACCTGAAATCCTAGTCTCAGAGAAAATTGCTGTCAAAACTAAGGGCAAAATACATACACCCATTTCAGGCAACACAGACTGAGATTTCTTGACACAATCTCTAGCACAATCTCATTAGAGGAATTTGTAAAGAATGTATCTGAGGCAAGAGGAAAGTAATCCAGATAGTAAATCACAGGTAAAAAAAAAAAAAAGTAAGTTTAAACAAATGCAAACTGTGTAAAATAATACTAATGCTTCCTAAGGTTTAATCGGGGAGAATGAGAAAATTAAATATTCAACAATAACAATATATAGATTGGGGTTGAGGGTGGGAATGGAATTAAAATGTTCTAATTTGTTGTATATGAAGAAGATTAAAACAGATTTCTTGAGATTTTGAGCAGTCAAGAATGTATGTTGTAATCACTGGGTGATTACAGGAAAAGCACACATAATTTCCAAACTAGTAGAGAAAAACACAAAATGTGAAAAAAAAATCCAAATCATTCAAGTTAAACCACACAGAGGAAGGGGAAGAAAAAGAAATACGGAACAGGTTGGACAAGTAAAAGCAAAGAGTAAAACTTTAAATATGCATCCCCATAAGTCACAAGTTTTAATTATGATAAATGCACCAATGTTTTCAGTTAAAAAAAAAATAAAGAGTTTTGGAGGGGACTGAAGAAGAAATCCAAGTCAAAAACGTTAAGTGAGGGAAAACTTGAAAACAAAAGTGTAGGTAAACCTACAAGCACATTCTAAACAAATAAGAACAGAATATCAAACTACATAGACTTTTCATTCAATAATTATCGAGACCTTATCATGTGCCAGGCACTGTTCTGGGCAACTGAATACATCAGCAATGAGAGCTGGTAAGGATCCTTGCCTTTCTGAATCGTTTAGTGGTCCTTGAAGGAGCAGAAAATGAACAAAAAACAAATTTGTAAATTACAAAAGATATGAGATGTTCTCTTGTAAAAGAAGGAAAATCACAGAGGGAGGGTAAGGAGGGGGGAGAGCAGAGAAGATGAGTTGAATGCACACCACGGTCTTGAAACACCTGCCCTGTTCATCAGGTGTAAGTAGTCCCACTCATCAAGACAAAACACGGTCTTACATTGATATGCACCACAAAGGGAGGCATCACATGTATAAAGGGAATAATCAAATCACAAGAGGAAACAGACAAATCTCCATGTATGGCGACAGATTTTAACACACACCTCTCATTGCTACAACAGGCAGATACAAAAAAATCAAAAAGTACACAGAAGATTTAAGCCACATGATTGATAAGTTTGACCTAATGAGCATATGTAGACTATTTCATGAAATTTCTGAGCCAGTTGTTTACAAGTACATAGGAAAAATTTATTAACGTTGTTCTTATGTTTATCCATGAAGAAATGCTCTAAAATTTTTGAAATAACATAGACAACATTTCCTGACCACAATGTAATTAAAAGAAAAGTAAATAAAATGTCATACATTTAGCAATTGGAGAACACAGTTTTAAATAACTGATGGGTCAAAAGAGACAAAAACAGAAATTGATCATATTTGGAATGAAGTGTAATTAAATTACTGCATTTCAAAGCCTATGAAAAATTAAAATTTAGCTTTCAGTGTGTATTAGGAAAGAGAAAAAATGAAAATTAATCAGCAAAATACATATCTGCTTCAGATTCTGTGTCTCCCTCTCTCTCTGCTGCTCCTCCACTCATACTCTGTCTCCCTCTCTCTCTCTCTCTCAGAAATAAATAAACACTTTAAAAAATTATTCAGTTTCACTGAAGGGTAAATTTTCTACAATCCCTGGCATATGCCTGCTCCCAGAAAAGAACCTGCAGTGTAGACAGGGCTGCTTAGAACTCTCCCCAACCTGCCCTTCTCCTCCTGTCCTTGCCTTTGCTCTGATTGCTCATGGGCTGGGGGAGAAGAGGCAGGAACACTGAAGACCAGTCAGGTGTAGTCTGGCCTTGGTGGGGGTGGGGGATGGTGGCAGCATACTTAGTGGCTCTTCCCCCACCCAGGAGACCTTTAATGAGTCTTTAGAGAGTCTTCCCTGGGAATCTGCAATCACAAGTCCAACAGACGGCCACTCTCTCCCCTCCCGCCGGTTGCTTCCATGTCTGTTCCTGGTGTCTGGACTTCCAGAGCTCTTGTCCACACAGAAGCTGTTGGGATCCCTGCTGGGCTCCTGGGCAAGTCCCCCTCAAACTGGCTTTGGCTGCCTCCCTACTGTATGGCCCACATTTGATATGAGAAACCTATACTTTTGCCCCTCCCCCGCTCCTTAGTGAAAGTTTTGACTGCTTCCAAGACAACCACCACCGTGTGGACCCTGGTCCCTCCACAGAACACAGCAATAGCCTTCATGTATCCCATGGGACCAGCAGGGAGCAAAGCCAAACTCCAAAGGACACACATCAAATCTCTTAACATATACCACCCACATCCCTCTGGCAGCATCAAAGTCCTGAGGCCACCTCACTAGCTTTTGGGAAGAGGGAACCTCCATCTCGCTGGACATGGCACGCAGAGAGGAGTCCCTGTGGGGCTTCCCTTATATAGTCACACGGTACACCTGGGTCACCTTCTGCACTGGGGGGGGGGGGGGCGTGATTGCTCTATAGATGAAGCCCAAGAATTGACCAATTCTAATTTGTCATTGTCCCTATAATTGAGGGGTTCTCTTTTAAAAGTCATTCCTCCGGGGGTGCCTGGCTGGCTCATTTGGAAGAGCATGCGACCCTTGATCTCAGGGTCATGAGGTGGAGCGCCATGTTGGGTGTAGAGATTACTTACATAAAACCTAAAAAAAAAAAGTCCTTTCCTCTTGACCCCTTCAAATATCTATGAAATTAATTGAAGGACTAAATCTCACAAAACTAGTTCTCACTTCTTCCTTTGGGCATCCAATGGGGATCCTCTGGCATAGAGCTTTTGACTGTGGGGTATTGGCAATTAGAAAGATTCAGCTGAAATTGGAGATACTTATGTTAACACCCTGACACATTTACCCCAAGGCTTTCACACAACCTTCAGACCCAGATTTCAAGTTAATGCAGGTCGTTTATATTGGACCCTACCTTTGACATCTGATATTCAACTTGTCACAAACCTAACTGAACGCTGTGGCTCCTGACTCTACCCTTCCCCTGAAAATCTTACCTGTCACCCTGAACTTTCCTGTTTCTGAACAGAAGCATGATCATCCTACCCATCACCCACATGGACACATCCTACACATCCTTCACAGTAGACTTCACACCTAAATCCTTCCTCAGGTCTTCTTCTATGAATCCTTGTTTAAATTCCCCATCGTGGGTCATGACTATCACATATTTCAACAACAGGGATCATGCACACATTAAACGCTGGAAATACCACAGTCTTCAGCACTGAAATAGAACCATCTTCAGGGAAAACTGGGACATAAAATATGTTAAGAGAAGTGAGTGAGCAATATTTCAATTGTCAAGTGAAGAGATAATGATTTATTTGATTTACTGGTTTTTTCTCTGGGTATGTGTTACCTTCCAAAATAGAACCTAAGGCTGGGAAAAAAGAAATTAGCTCACGTAAGCTGCACATTCAAACAGCCCTCACACAGGTTAATTGTATTAAGAATGCTTCTGCATATCTCTGAGAGAAATATCTTTTAAACAGTTCTGAAATGAAAAAAGTCAGGAGAGAGCATGAATACTTTGCTCTCTAGAGATACCATCACACAGATGAGTCACTTACAAGGAAGTACTTTTGAACATAAGAACTGCATGATGGCAAAGAGTACTTTGGTCTCACTTTGTCATTTGACACATGTTTTCTCATGAGAGGATTTTTCTTCCGTGTTGCTTTTACTGCATTCTGAATACTGGTGATGAATCTTAGAATGAGTGGGTATTTAGAATCTTAAGTTTTCCAGACTTAATCTCTTATCTGTCTCCCGAAGAGTCACTGATATGGTAAACACTCTCAGTCTAGTTCACAGACAAAACAAAGGGCAAATAAAAATTCTAATAATTTGGAATTGGGATGTCTGCAATCCTTGTGAGTGACTGAGAGTCACCCATCTAACTTTGAAATTTCTCTATTATTTTAGCAAGACAGAACCTTTCATCAACTTACTGCAAATGTCACAGCATGGAAGGGTAAGGAGAGATTTTTCTGGTGTCAGAAAACAAGCACTAGAGGGAATGTAAAACCATCAACAACAATAAAGATGCTCTGAAAGAGAACTGGGTACCATAAGATTTATCAATCAGGTTCTCACAGGAAAAAGATAGTCTGCTCTCATTAGGTACTTGGAGAAAGTTTAGCGAAGGGGCCTCTTACACACTGTGGACACAGGAAATTGAGAAAACACGGGGACATTGATAGTATCGATAAGAAAATTAAACCCCACCTGAAGGGGTGAACAAAGACTGGAATTCAGAAGAAGAGTTGGGTAGAAAGCCCACCAAGGGAGGAGCTGTGACCTTTAGCGTAGGTCTGCAGCTAGTCAGAGATGGTCCTGCAGAGATAGACGTGGGAGAATGGATACCCCAGCCTTGCTTTTCTACTTCCACAGGGCCTCTGACTTGGACTTCCCATTGGCCAGCCAGGCAGAAATCAGAGAGCAAGAGATCCCACCGATGTAGTGCAACTAGAGCAGCCTCAGGGGGCAAAGAGCTAGGGTGAAGTGTGATTCTGCACAGGCAAATGAAAACTATGTGGCCCAGATGGGATTTTTCAGATACAATTGGAGACATTTTAAATAGGATGGTCCCTAAAAAAAGAAAAGAGAGAAACACAATAAGAGAATCCTGTGACTTTCAGATCTTCATGAACTACAGAACAATCTTTCCAGAGAAACCCGATACCTCCCTAAAAAGTACTTGTGACCATGCAGTGCAACAACGCATGTGACCAGTGGTTCAGACACTGAACATGTGCAGGATTTCTGATTTGAATTTTCCTGAGTCTTTGAATTCTATATGCCATTGCCTGATTATGCCAACTTTGTGTGAAGAGACACAGGTGGGAAGGAGAGGCGGTGGGGACTGAGAGCTGGGAAGAGGCTTCATTCTGGTTAGTTCTCACTGCATAACAAACCATTCTGAAGCTCAGTGGTTAAAAACAAAAACCATCATTTATTTGTTCTCATAAAGCTGCCATTTGGGCAGCACTCAGTGGGAATGGATCATCTTTGCTTTCTGCAACTTGGCCTGAGATGGCGGGGCAGCTGGAGGGCCCGCTTCTGTGTTGCCTCATTTGCATGGCGGGCAAGTTGGTGTGAGTCACAAATGAAAGGTGAGCTGGGAAGTGGGCCAGTGACTTCAAGCCCTCTGGAAGGGGGCCTCTCAAGAGGCAGCCTTGGCTTTCTCACAACATGACAGTCAAGTTCCGAGGGCAAGAACCCCAACAGGGCAAGGAAGCATTGCCCACATGTAACTTTAGAGTCACAAGGTGTTGCTTCAACCATCTGCTATTAATTGAAACGGTCCCAGATCTGCCCAGTTCCAAGGTAGAGGACACAGGCCCCGCAACTCAGTGGCAGGAGTAACAGGGTCAGATTATAGGAAGAATAAGTAGAAGCTACTGTCACAGCTATCTATAGAAACTAGAATCTACCACTATCGCAAATCATCGTAAATTCAAATGAAAAAATGAAACGGTCTTTACTACCAAAACGTATGCCATATTTGTGAAAGCACCCTCCTAATCCCATCTAAAACATGTTCAAATATGCCCTTCTCAGCTTCTTCCCTGATATTTTTTAATTGTTCATCATAAATCCTCTTTAGCCATTTTATTTTTTTCTCCCGTTCTTCCTGTGATTTATCAGCATATTCCTTTTCTACTAGTTTAATTTCATTATTTAATTGATCGGTATAGATCTTCTTCAGGTCTTCTTCCCGTTGCCTCAGCCTCTTCTCTGTGTCCTTGTAAATGGCATCGGTAAAGTAATCCCCTCTGTTGCTCTGCACCATCTCCTCTATCAGCTCCACCAGCTCCTGCACTTGAGATTCCTTCTCAGCCTCTGAAGCTCTGTTGTTGAAGGCACAGTAGCGGTTCCCACACTCTCTGATGATGTTTCTTAGCTTCACATCTGAATCTGCTAAGAAGTCACTCAGGCTCTGCCCCTCCAAGTTATCTTTGCGAGTGAACAACATGAACATGTGCCTCAAGGCTGGCTTCCCAAAGACATACTTGATCAATGCCACGGTCTTCTGCTCTTCATCTGTGTAGCGGCCCAGCTGGAGGACCAAGACGATGGCGTGGGGCCCAGGGCAGGAGTACAGGACACACTGGCTGATTTCCCTGCACGTGGTATCCAGGGTCTCCTTGGTGTCAAAGAGCCCTGGGGTGTCAACAACAAGAAGTTTCCTCCCCTTCCATTCCTTGGATGCTTTTTGACACTTGGTGGTGACAGCATTAGGTGCAACTCTAGACTCAAAGACTCTACTCCCCAGGATGGTGTTTGCCGTTGCGCTCTTCCCACTTCCAGTTTTCCCCACCAAAACAATCCTCAGAGTGTTGTCCTGAGGGTCTGCCATGTCACTACCAGTGGCTGTGGGGTGTAAAAAAGAGAAGGAGAAGAAAAAGAGTCAACGAAGGTAAGTGGAAACCATCACGTTCCTCTTATCTCCTTTGTGTTTCTCCATGAAAAGCTGCAGTAGTGTACTATCCATGTTGGTCCCATAAAGACAAAAAGATGAAACAATTCACTCACCATGGAAGAAACAATAAAGTAGTTAAAGAGTTCCCCTACAAAAGAGTACCAGGTCCAGATGGTTTCATGGGGATCTCACTTAACCTTTCTTAAACTATTCCTGATGACTTAAAACAGAAAGAAATCTTTCCAGTTCTTTCTACGACATAAGTATGATATTGATCCCAAAGGCTAACAAAGATTTCACCAATAAATAAAGCTACAGACATGTCTCATTTGCGAATACTAATGCCAAAATCCCAAATAAATTGTCAGACACTAAAAAGTAACACCCCACAATTAAATGTGATTTATTTCAGAAATAGTAGGGTGGTTCAATATGAGAAAATGGATTGTTACAATACATCCCCTTTAGTAGCTTTAAGAAGAAAAATACTTTGATGCAGAACAGACATTTCCCCAAATTCAATGCTGTTTTAATAGATACTTCTTTAACGTGATTTTATAGAAATATAAATTTTAACAAATTTGTCACCATTTTTTTCTCTGCAGCTAAAATAGTTGACTATAAATTTCATTTGGATGAATGAAGAAAGAAAATTAGCCTCTAGAGTCAAAAAACCGAAAAACGATGAGGGAGGGCCATCTCTACCAGATAGTAAAATATTTTAGCCCCTATAATTAAGTCAGTATGACGTGTGTGTGAACAGAGACAGAATGGAAAACAAAAACAGACAGTTCAGAAATACACCAAATTGGTCTACTATATTCATTAGTATCCAGTTCAATTGTATCGTGTTACATTTATCGTCTGTAAGGCAGGATCTCACAGCAATGGGGAGAAAGATGGACTAATAACCAGCATTGGGATAACTACAAAACCACACAGAAAAGACAAAACTGCACCCACGTCTCCTTGCCATTCACATGCTAAATACGTTAGAAATATAAACACTAAAAATCAATCCACATAAATACTAGAAGAAACTCAGACCAATCCTTTGTAACCTAGGGAAGGGGCAACTATTTCTAAGATTTGAAAGATTGTAAGGAAAAGGATTCATACATCTGACTACATAAAGACCTAAAAGACAATGGGAGACAACGAACATCACAGACAATTAAAATACGAATGTCAGACTATATCAAAGAGGGTTTATTCTCCTCTTATACAAAGAATACCTAAAAGTAGAGAGACAAATTTCCAACAGCTCGATAGAAAATGGAGCAAGACATAGGAATAAACAGTTCAAAGGAAAAAAAGAAATGCCAATGCTCTTCAACTATGTAAAAATATATGAACACTAACTTAAAGTAGAGAAAATTCCAATATAGGAAAAGAAAATAACTAAATATAGTAAATTAAAATTACACTGAGATACTATTTCTCCACTTACGGATTTGGCAATAATCCAAAAATTTACTGCTATAATCAGTCAGTAAAGGTTTAGCGGAAACAGGTTCTCTTCTCCATGGCTAATGAAATTGAAAAACAGTCTAAAACCTACAGAGGAGAAATTGGCAATATAGTACAAATTACATATACATTTATTCTTGGATTCTGAGTCCCAATTTTAGGATTTATGCCTGTAGTGGTCAAGGGCAGATCACACCTAAACGTGCAATGTTGGCATACTATTTCTTTTTTTTTAATTTTTTACATTTATTTATTTTGGAGAAACAGAGTGAGACAAGGCATGAGCGGGGGAGGGGCAGAGAGAGAAGGAGACACAGAATCTGAAGCAGGCTCCAGGCTCCCAACAAGCGGTTAGCACAGAGCCTGACGCTGGGCTCGAACCCACGAACTGTGAGATCATGACCTGAGCGAAGTCGGACGCTCAACCGACTGAGAAACCCAGGCGCCCTGGCATACTGACTATTTTAAGTGAAAGTAACTTAAGATACAACCTATGTGGGAAGATTACTAAGACCCTCTTCTGCCCGCCTTCAAGCAGGAAACAAATCTCCCATGTAAAAGGTGCCCTTCCTGTCCCAGGAGGTAAAGAAACACCCTTATGACCAGGTTTGGGAGATTTAGAGCCAAGAAGACTGTATAAACAGCCCACTACTTTCTACTAATTTACTACCCCAGCCCAAATTCTCTTTATAATTTCTCCCTAACAGATGCTCCCAAAGTCAAGTTTTCCATGTTTTGTCAATCCCTCACAGATCCATCATCTCTTTGTCTAAAAACTATAAAAACTGCCTGCCTTGGTCATCTCTCTTGGTCTTAGTTTCAGTACTGAGCATCTGTGCACAGTGCTTTTTTTTCTCTTGTTAATCTGCCTCAAGTGAATGTAATTCTTAGGGCAGCTGGAAGACCTTGAAGGGTAGAGGAAGAAGTTCCCCTTCCTTATGTCCCAGAGCTACACTGACAAAAACACAGAAAAAGATAAGGCATATGTTTATTCTCTGTGTCACTATTTGTAATACTTAAAGACCAAAACTCTACCAAATGCCCACTAGTAGGGGTCTGATTGAATAAACCAAGGTACATACACACAGCGATGTATTATCCAACTGTAGAAAGGAATAAGAAATACCTCTCTATGCCGGGATGGAGAGATCTCCAGGATATTTCATAAAGCAAAAAAAAAAAAAAAAAAAGGCAAAGTGAAGAAAATAATATTTAGTTTACTGTCATTTATCTAGTGGGGAGGAACATGAAATGCAGGTACAAAATACAACATATATTTCATGCACATGATAAAGCAATGGCAGATCATCTGAACCATCAC
Organism: Lynx canadensis; assembly: GCF_007474595.2. Taxonomy (NCBI): domain Eukaryota; kingdom Metazoa; phylum Chordata; class Mammalia; order Carnivora; family Felidae; genus Lynx; species Lynx canadensis. The sequence continues at coordinate 162,404,604 of NC_044304.2, read as the reverse complement.
CAAAGAAGTTACTGACAGAGGGATGGGAGGAATATGGTGGGGGACAGGGTAGAAGCTGGAAACTACTTTGAATATACTTAGATTTCATAGATTTGTCTTGAAAGCATGTATTTCCGTCTTTTAGAGAGTTCGAATCACAGCTCTTTTCCTTTATGAAAGACCTACATGTGTACCTGCTGTTGCTGGCTGAAATACATTCAAAGAGAATTTTTCATTTGTACAAAAAAAAAAAGCTGAACACGTATACAGCGTTCCGCATTTGTTTCACAGCCAGTTGAGCTAATAGAGAGGCCGAGTGGGCCATTGTCCACGCCAGCTGCCAATCACCTTCCCCGGGAACCTCACACAGGGGTTCACCATCCAGCCACCAGAGCTGTGAGCCAGATGAGCACGTGGGCTTTCTCTCAATTGAATTTGTGCATCTGTTAACAAGTTGTGTCTAAAAGTATCAGAAACACATAAGGGAGGTTATTTGGGGGAGATCTGGGAATGCGCACCCTTTTTCCATGTACATTCATGGTAATTGCTGCTCTCCTTTATCTCATTTTGTTTCATAAAAGATTTCATAGGAACGTTCTGCTTGCAGATAGTGAGGAACATCTGTAAATAGCTTACATAATTATAAACAAAAACTATATTTTAAGATAACTAGTAAAAATCAAAAGCAAATGCAATACATAGTATTTGGTGTAATAGACAAACCACACAAAGAATTGGTCCAAGAAACTTGAAAATAAAGTTGCTTCATTGGTTATTGTCCTAATGGGATAGAGTGTAAGGCCAAATGGGGGAAAAAACGTCAAGAAAATCTTAAATTGTTTTCAGGAATCCTGTCCTATTCTTAGCTTTTTGTGCACACGTGTAGTTTTGAAGCCCAAGGACAAGCCCAGTGGCAATGAACACCCTTAGTGCCCATACTGTGCCCTTCAAATGCCATTTCCCACCAAAAACATTAAGAATCTTAGGAGAACGTACCGATTCCAGATCTGGGCCAAGAAACGTGCAAGTGGATCCTAGAATATCTAGTCATACTAGAAAGCAAGGATTCTATCAAAAACTACTCAGACCATGGGATGCCTGGCTAGCTCTGTGAATACAACATGCATCTCTTGATCCCACGTTCATGAGTTCTAGCCCCACATTGGGTGCAGAGATCACTTTCAAAAAAAAAAGTTTGGATCTTACTGAAAGGACTACAGGGCCAACTTGAAGAGGCTGACTGGACAGAGATGGGGTAATTTGAGTACCAATGAGAATAATAATTTCAATGGATTAAAATTCATCAAATATGTTGAAGTTCATGAATTCATAACAATACCATCATCGCAAAAGAAGCGAAGTGTTCTCTTTGGGGTATGCTAGGAAATGATGTCATCAGTCTGAACATGGACAAAAATGAATCAAGCATTCCTTTTGTCTTATTTACTACACCTTATGGAAACGAAGGTATGATTCAGGGGAACTTTCTTTTTAAAAGATTATGCCATCCAATAAATGAAGAAAGAATGATAGAATTATAATATTATATTTTGTGACCGTTAAGGAAACAAAGTTACTCTAGGCTATCATTACTGTCTGCTACATTACAGAAAGAGACAGGAGAATATATAAGGTGCCTTCTGATAGACGTTTACAACTGCACCTATGAAATATTGCCACCCAAATAACCAGGCAAGCCTTAATCTGATCAAGCCTCTCCTTAAATTTAAACTTATACAAAACACGGAAACTGGAAGAACATGTCATAACGTCTTGAGGATTTAATGAGGAAAAAGTACACTGTCCAATTCTCTTGCAAAAAGGACCAACCATTTCTTAACCAAAAACATTTTACAAAAAGAAACAGGAAGGTGAAAACTTATTTATCAAATTAAATTTAAGAGATATGAAAGAATAAAAATTTATGAACTGTATTTGGAGCTGATTTCAATTTTAAATTCTAGGAAACGATCTGGGAATTGGAATACACCTGGTAATTTTTTAAAAATTCTAATTGCTTTTTGAACTCTGATAATGGTATATTTTAATGACCTTTATCTTCCAGACATACATATGTAAGTAATTACTGATGAAGTGATAAAATTTTTAGTATTCTAGTAATTTAATACTTTTTAGTATTCTAAAGTTTAAAGTGTATATGTATGTATGTATGTATTGAATCTCTACACTGAGCATGAGGCTCAAACTCACAGCCCTGAGATCAAGAGTCCCATGCTCTTCCCACATAGGCGCCCTCACTCTGATTTTTGAAATGAGGAGATTGATGTGGCTCAGAAATGCTGAGAAAGTTGCCCAAGGTCACTGCGCTAATGGGCTTTGGGCAGAGAAGGGATCCAATGCAAAGTATGTCTGATCCTACACTCATGCATAACCCTTGCACACTCTGGTCTCTTCTTGGTTCCTTCTCAGGTCCTAGATTCTACATTTCTGTTTACATTGGATCAGAAATAGATCATGGGAGGCCAGGGGAGGTACTTCACTCTCTGTCCAGAAATGTGAACTGGTAGCACCCTGGAATTAAGGAAGACAACCAAAGGGCTTCACGCACATTTGTTTTCTATAGAATAGCTCATTCTCTCCCCAAGACACCCCTTCCTTACCTCCTCTGTTACACTGTCGATCACACCATTTCTCTCTTACATGTTGGAAAGGACAGAGCCAGCTGAATTCTAGACTTCCTGTGCCATTTGGGACCTGGGTATCCCGGGGAATTTAATAAAACCACACGCACACCGTCTGGGATTCAGATTTTCTTTCAGGAAAAAGGGATTTGGACAGACTTCTCTCTAAATTGCCTTCCAGGTCGAAAGACCTGACTTGAGGACACTAGTTTCCCACTAAGGGAAATGGATGGGGTGTCAGGCAGCACTCACTCTGTCATGACATGATGGAAGATATGCTGTTCAGCAAGTTTGTCCTGATAAATAGGAGACGTGTGGACATGGGGCAATCAATCTCCTTACTCCCACTCTTCCTCCCCCGGGACCCCTGTGGCAGCATCCTTTTTGCTGGGCTGCTGGCACGGTACTTGGCCCCCTCTCAGACCAGAACCCACACCCATGCACACCCCTATGTCCTGCTGCCCCTCACGGCTCCATTGCTCTGAGGCCAGGCTCACCTTCTTTTGAAGGAGCTGAGTTCCCCATTGTTCTCCAAAGAATCTGATTGAGCTGCTGCTTTTGCTTTCACTGTGAGGAAAATGTGTTTGCACCCTTCAAACCTCTGAGGCAGGAAGCTCAGATTGGGTGGAGCTAGTGAAGGAACTATTTGGCTTTAAAGAGACAGAAATATTGCCCTATAATTGGAGGAGTGCTTTACTTTTACCAAGGTGAAAGCTTTTTCTCCATGTGCCTGCTGTCACACCAAATTTTCCAAACCTATATTTGTTGTTTGGGGTTATACTGGTGGGTCCCAAAGGCCCTTATTACATGACACAAATCATGCACACAGAGCCAGGCATGGTGTTGGATCATCTTCCCTACATGGAGTGGGAGACTCTGGTGTGATTCTAGGAAGAAGAAACTCAAATACGTGGCTAGATGTGTCCAAATTTAGAGCCTGGGACACTTCCCAGTGATTGTATCATATGGGTTTTCATGATAGTCTTTAATGAAGGTCTCAAGTCACTCATTAAAAATTTACCAGCCTTCAGGTACAAAGCCAAGAGTTTAAAGCATTGGGAGCCAAGAGAAAAAAAGGAAAATGTGGCCTGGAAAAAGTCTTCCAATGACCATACACCTTCTCTAGTTTTCTTCATATGGTTCTTTCAAGCCCCAAAATATGCATGACCTGACCACAAAAGATGCACCCAGGGAGGAGATCAAACTTTCCCCTACAACCTTCCTACTTTCCTCTACCCCAGACCCAGGCACAGGTAGATTTTCCCAGATTTAGCCACTGCATCCATTCCAACCTGCTCTGGAAACTTTGAGATGATAAGCAGATGGTCAAACTTCTCATGGTTGACCAGCTGTTCCAATTGTCTCTTGCATCATCATAAAATTATAAGGTTTTTGATTATATATTTTTGTTCACTACATTGAGACATGGGACTAGTTGATGCTCACACTTGAAGATGGGTACTAAGAGAACTAAATGTGGCAGGAAGTAGTGGACAATGGGGTGGCAACCCATGGAGGGAAGCAGCGAGATTTGGAAATTATTGTATTAATACTATATTACTGGTCCATATCGTTAGACCAGATATTGGTGCTAATGACTTGGAGGGCCCCAGGTAACTGTTTTCCAACTTGCAATAAAGACACAGACCAGGACCAGCTATGTAATTTGCAAAGTCTGGCACAAAAGGAATATGCCAGGCCCTTTGTCAAAAACAAACAAAAAAAATTAAGAATTTCAAGATGACATCAATAGAACAGTAAACCCTTCTAAGTACAGGGCCCTGTGCAACGGCACGGGTCACATACCCCTGAACTTGGTCTTGATGAGTCTGCATACATAAAAGTCTAGAGGAGAGCTAGAATCATATTTCCTCCCCAAAATATCTCTACCATTTCCTAGTTTCATTTCAAGCTACATATTCCTTGAGTGAAACTTGTCCTTGGATGTTGTCATGGTCAGCTAATTGCTTCTCCAGGTATTATGCTCAGGTACGTTGCTAAGTTCCCTAGAGGGAACAGGAGACTAGTTGACACAGAATCCATGGATGCCACAAGAAATCAGATGCGGGTCTCGAATGGTAACAGCCTTGTGATCATTGGTCAAAAAGGAGCATGTGGCCCCCATCAGTCCCATCCTGAGCCCTAAGTTAGGAGTGATCTCCTTCTACAAGATTCTGGATAGAAGCAGTGTAGCCCCATATCTGAATTGTTCACTTAGCCACGCTCCTGATCATTGAGGGCTTCCTTCCACTTGCACCTATGCTGTGAGCCACAGGCCTCTCCACCGCTTGTCTCCTCCTGCAACCCTGGAAACACAACTTTCCACCCAGGATCTTGCTCCTTCCACATAGTCAGAAGCAGAGAGATAAATGTGGACAAAGCCACAGCTTCCTTTTTTATGGTTTCCTTTGATTCTTTCCATTTCACACACACACAGAAATGTGGATATAATGAATTTTCAAAAGGTGTGGGGTCATTAAGAGACATTCTTTGAATTGTATAGGAGTCTTCTTGTGGGGCTCAGGGTGTTTTCTGCTGCTCAGATCTAGATAATCTCAAAGTTCAACTTATTAAAATAGTGCAGAAATAATAACAGTAGTTTAAAAGAATCGTTCCCCCATTGTCCTGTTTCTTCTACATATCGTCTTTGGAACCTTAGTGGATCTATTTCCTATTGCCTCCATAACAAATTCCCAAAACATTAGTGGCTGAAAACAACGAAAACTTCATCTTCTACAGTTATGGAGGACAAGAACATGGAATTAGTCTTATGGAGATAAATCAAGGTCTTGCAGAGCTGGTTCTTTCTGGAGGCTCCAGGAGAGAATCCATCCATCGCCTCTTACATCTTCTAGAAGTTGCCAGCTGTCCTGGGCTTGTGGCCACATCACACCAATCTCTGCTGCCTTCATCAAATTGCCTTCTTGCCTCTCCTTAGAGGGACCTTTCTGATTACATCTGGGGCCCACCCAGATAATCCGGAATAATCACCCCATCTCAAAGTCATTAACTTAATCACATCTGCAAAGATGCTTATGGAATAAGGTAACATTCACAGGCTCTGGGGATTAGAGTGTAGCCATCCTTCGGGGCCACCATTCAGTCTGCCACATTTGGCTGAGTTAACCTTTCTGCAACTCACTCCCCTAATCTTTAAAATGGAATACTTACTTCAGACGGTCATTGTGAAACCGGATAAATTTGTACACATGAAGTGGTACTCAAACCATAGTGATCAATAGGTATTAGTTAGAAGTAGTAATAGAACCCTCTATGCTAGTCTCATATATTACCCTTCTAAGGCTCACCTACGCATCAGAGATGCTGTCTTAATCAGCTTGCACAACCATAATACCACAGCCTGGGAGCAGGAACTACAGGAATTCATTTCTCACAGTTCTGGACACTGGGCAGCCCAAGCCCAATGTGCCAGCCAACTTGTTTCCCTGGGGAAGGCTAACCTCCTGATTTGTGGATGGAGCCATCTCACCAGGTCCATACATGAAGGATCGAGGAAGCAACTCTCTGCTATCTCTTCTTACAAGGGCACTAATCCCATCAAGAGGACCCCAGATTCATGAACTCATGGACACCCACTTACCTTATCCCCAAATACCATCATGTTGGGGGTTAGGGATTCTGGAGCCTTCACTCTTGGTGCCAAATAAAACTAGTGACTTCTACTTTGTAACAATCTCTTTTACGTGGATATCACTCAAGGTTTCCTGGTTTCTCCCCCTCACCCCACCCCCAAAGGGCACTGCATGAAAAGGAAGACTCAGCGCCTCCACAGCCTGTCTACCAGGATAAGGGATCTGGATTATCTATACCCCTGCACTCACATGGCTTTAATGAAATTGTCTTCTGGCTCCAGGGATGTGCAAGAAGAGCTGCCACTTGCAGGCTAATGGCAGCCGCGTCACAAAAGAGATATAGGTGTTAGGTGTGACAGTGCACTTGGGGCTGAATCCCTCAAAGGAAACATTGACCGAACCCTCATGAAATAAGGACCATGCCCCCCAAAGAGCCTTTTACTGTCTTCCACGATGTTATATTCGGTTATGAACCACAACCATTCAGTGCTGTTCTCAAACAGGTCTCTGCTTCCTCCTAAGGCTTCTCCGAAGATCTGCCAAAAGTGACCACTCAGAATTTGTGTCTTCACCAGAGGGTCACACTCTTGGAGCTTCAGGGGAAAAACTGTAGGACATGCTCTGAACTACTGCTGCCTCAAAGAGACTCTTCAGAGGAGGTATCCAAGATGGTAGCACTGACTCAATGCTCAGACTCTGCCAGTGAGCAAAGCCAGGACTACTGGGACTCTCAGTCTGGAAGCATATGTACCTCATGAAATCAGACGACTGACTCAAGATCCAGCAGAGTGAGAAGTAATGACATAGGACTGAGTGAACGGATTCAAGATGTGCCATTGTGGTTATTTGTTTGGAATATTGATGGCATTCTGTTTGATGTTCTTCTTGCATGGCTATGGGTGGAAACCTTATTTCTTTCTCCTCAAATGAATTAGTAGACTGTGTATTTGTAAACCCACAACAACCATTTTTAAACATTACCTCATCTTCACCTACCCTCAAAATTCAGAAACATATGCTTCTAGCGAGTTTCATTCACTTTCATGATGATAGGACCATTTGCATAGGTTTAATAAAAATCTGTCCTCTTGTTTACAAAGATACCATTGGAAAAATAGATTCTGCAGCAAGGCCATATGTACAGTGTGATATCTGAGAGTGACTGTTGTTTAATCAAAAACCATCAGACCACTGCTAAGCAGCAATTGTTGGTGTTACATGTGGAGGTAATGTCTCCAAAACCTTCATAAGAAAACTAATATGATGTCTGGCTTCCAGGATCCCAGTCTCTCAGGTATTAAGGAAGTCCACTCCCAGGTAGTCCAGAAACCCAGGCAAATTTTGGAGACCTCAGGAAGAGGGAAATTCACTGAGATTCATGGGTACAGCATGCAAAGTTCACTGGAGCAAGTGTTTGGGCCTTGGTTTCCTACTCGTAGGATAGAAGAATGGCAGGGGCTTTGAAAAGTCTGATTCAAAACTCATTTTGAAAATTTCCAAAAGAAGTTTATCCTTTGGAATTGATAGTTGCTTAATATGATGAGGCTCTAGATTTCCTGAGGAAACTCAAGGAGGCTTTTCTGGTTAATTAAGATTCTTGCTGCATCTATATAAATGATCAGGCCATGCATGGTAAAATCAATCTTCTAGGATCAACAATACTTGTTGGAGGCTGTTTATGATCACAAAGTAGAGAACGCTACGAAAATGATCCAAAACTTAGAAATAGGCAAGAGAGATTACTGGAGTGTTCTATTGTTCTGTGTGGTGCTGTGCTTGATGATCCGCTGTGATATTTTACAACACTTTAAGGACAGAGAGAATTTTTGCACATCTCTGCCTTATAGATACTCAGCGAATTTTCTGTCTGGTGGAATATAGAACTCAAAAATTCCATGTTACTACTCTCTTGAACACATCAACACTTGATTTCAGATGAGCTTTGTGTTTCTGTTTGTTTGTGTTTTTTGTTTCATTCTTTGCTTCTTTGTTTGTTTTCAACTAGGTTTCACACCCAGCATGGAGCCCAAACTCAAGACCCTAAGGTCAAGACCTGAGCTGAGATCAAGAGTCAGACGCTTAACTGATTGAGCCACCCAAAGGAACTTTGATCCATTATACTATCATACTGGTTCTCTAGTCATGCCATGAGTTGAGCAAAATCTCTGAATGGTTTATACTTGCCCAGGAATCATGAGTTTGCCTTTTTTGAAAACTGCAGATAAGAAAGAGAGGCAGAAATAGCATGATCCAAGCCTTGGAGGTGGAAATACCACTGGACACAGGCAGAGAACAGCTAACAATTTGGAGTGCAGGAATCATTACCAGCCTTTACAAAGGGCCTACCATGTCCCAGGCACTGACCTCTATATCATTATCACCTTCATTCCTTACAAAAGTATAAAATGGATATTAATAGGAACAATGATATCTAGAAAAATCTCATTCATGGAAGAGGAGTCGAGACTGATTATAATGACTGTTGAATACCAGGCCAAGGAATGTGGATTCTAAGCCCTAGGCAGTAGAAGACTTCCAAGAAGCAGAGACCTAAGAAAACTATCCCAATGGGCTTAACCTGGTAACTACAACGGGGACTGGAGAGGAAGAGATCAGGGGTACTGTACCCTCACACTGCACACACTGTCCCTCTCTTACCATCCATCGTAGGTTGAATTGTGTCCTCCTAAAGAAGTCCTAACTCCTGGTACCTGAGAATGTGACCTACTTTGGAGCATGGTCTCTGTGATGTCATGTCATGAAGTTAAGGTTGAGCCGTACTCCAATGACTGGAATTGTTTCATTCACAGTGAGGGAAGTTTACACACAGATACACACAGAGAACACCATGTGACAGAAGAGGCAGAGATTGGAGGGAAGCACCTAGAAGGCAAAGAACAAAGCTGGTCAGCCAGCACCAGAAGCTAAGACGCAGCAAAGAAGGATCCTTCCCCAGAGACTTCATGGAGAGTATGGCCCTGGGAACGTCTCGGTTTGGCACTTGTAGGCTGTGCCAGAGAGACAGTAGCCATAACAATGAGACAGTAAGTTTCTGCTCTTTAAGCAACAGTTTGTGGTCATTTGTTACAGCAGCTCCTGGGGGAACTAATATAGATTTTAAAGCCAAGAAGTAGGGTCCTGCTCTGGTAATTACCTAAAATGTAGGAGTCGTTTTGAAATTGAGTAATGCATGGAGGCTCGAAGAATTCTGAGGTACGTGATAAAAAGAAAGGCCTAAGAGGATGTCGGTGGTAAGATGAACATCAAGGTCACTTTCTCGTGAGGTCCCTGAGAGAGGTGGGGACCACGCTGCTGGACATTGGAGGGATGATGGCACTTGCTATAAATGGCAGGGGGCAGGGGGCTGGGAGGTGGGCTAAACTGAGGTGGGCTGCTGGGTGGAGAGTAGACCATGTAAGTGATGAACTTGAATATTTAGCTGAGGAGAATTCTGAGAACAGTGTGGAAGGTGCAGCCTGGTATCTACTTGTTGCTGCTAATGAAATGAGTGAGGAAAGAGGGTGGTGGCCTATCTGCCGGCCAAGGGGCATCAAGATGGCCAGCTGCCAGCAGAACCCAGGTAGAAGCACGCAAGGTTCTCCCCTCAAGGCTTCAGAGAGCGCACGCCTCTGCTGGCATCTTGACTTTGGACTCCAGGAGCTACCACACAATCCATGGCTCAGATGTTTCAACTGCAGTTTGGACGACCTGTCGTGCAGTGCTAGCCATCCAGTATGTCCCCTCCACCTTGCCCCTGCCTGCTTTCTTGTCCCATCCTCTGAGAAACCCAAAGGGCTCCCCTTCTGTGGCACGGTGTGAACAAGGCAAATCTTCTAGACTACACTCTTCCTCATTCCCGCCACATTTCTGGCCCAGATGGACCCCCGGTCTCCCTGAAGACAGAGAGGTTGGGGCTTTCTCAGAACTTAGATTTCAGTCCTCTGAAGAATTTTCTTTTTGAAAACAATTATACAACACCAAAACAAAAACTAACAATTGTTTCTTTTAAAGAGACACACAGGAATTTAAGGCCTGGGAGTGGGGTTAAGGCCTCCTGAACACTTAAGGCAAACAGGCAGACTGTCAGGGCACCAAGAGCTGGGGGTCAGAGGTAAAAGCATGCCCCAGTCCCAGCAGCAACAATCAATCCCTTGCTCTTACAGAATACCAACACTGCACAAAAGGACTATTTTCTCTTAATCAGCAAAAATGTCTCCTTAATATATGAAAATCACTCAGAGGAAAAGTGTGTGGGCCTGATTCTGCCATGATCAAGATCTCTGGCTTGGAGAAAACCCAAACACAAACAGACCCCAAAAAACCACAATCCCCATGTGCCCCAGTATCTTTATGGATAAGAAGTCCTAGATTGTCTCAATTCAATGCCTCCTACCGAATAGCATCATGCGAGACTATCGGGGCCTCTCCCAATGAGGAGGAATCCCAAGACTCTCCCCCCACCCCGGCATGATTCACGAGCCTGGGCTCACATACCCACACAACTTCTCAGGTGTTGGTTGGCTGTAGGTATAAATCTCCTGGGGGAACAGGGGCCTGTGGCCCCCAAAAGGAGACCCTGAGGAGGGCCCAGTCCCAAGACTCTTGGCTGGAGGACCCAGGTGTGAATACGAGCATGGAACTTCTTTCCCCAGGGCTTGGTGTCCCTGGGCCATCAGAGTAATGGACACTTACAGATGGTTATGGACATCACCTTTATTTACCAGCCAGCACCAACAGACATGAACACAAGAAGCAAAGGCACAGGCATGTTTCACCCCGAGTTCTCTGCTACTCTCCACACACACAGCATCCTTCCTCACTCATCCGCCTAGACTTTCCAGTCCCACGCCTCCAAACCCCACAGCCTTTGCTTGGATGGCCCCTGGATTCTTAGCCATTCCTCAGTACCAACGGTGGAAGAGGCGGTTTGGGAGAATGGGGGTCAGGGAAAGAACTCACAGGCTGCCAGGACCAGCCGATAGCATTCAGTGATCTGCCCTCTCTGGGATTTACAACAAAGTTGGCACTGTTTCTGCTGTTACCTTCATTTCTTTCTTTTGGTTTCAACTTGACATCTTTTATTGCTTCACTCATATCTTTGTGGAGTGTCTCCAGTGATTTATTACAAATGGAAAACACGGTAAGTTAATCTTTAATGAGGGATAAAGGAAAGACTGTTATATTTATGGCACCATATCACAGCACAGTTTTTTCTGTTATTGTTTCCCACAGTCCCTTGCATTTTCAAGAAACGGGCAACAGGGTGATTTCTCGTAAATTCACTCATGCACAGAAAAACATACATCTTACTTCAGCCCCAGCAATTTCCTGCCTCGAATCTCCCAAGTCTGTCTTCCTCATCAGGCCACAAAGGCAAGGTCACAGATTCATGTCTTCTCATTTGTGGCTGCTCTTGTGCTCAAAAGGGACTGGGGCAGGAAGGCGGGGCCAAGGAGGAACCCCACCATGGAGGTCTCACTGGACTCTGCACAGGTAGCTTTTCCCATCTCTCCCCAGGCTAGTGCTGGCTTGAGGATGAGGTGGATGTCTTCCTGGGAATCTCCAACCAGGGCCCGGTCAAAGCAAGCACAGCAGCTAGATCTTTTGACCCTGTCGTGGGCTGAACAGGTCAGTTCTGCTCTTTATTAGAACAGGTGCACACGGATGCTGCTACCTTCCAAGGTTTTGACCAATTTTTCTACTGGTTGTTTGTTCATTGAATGATTGATTGATTGATTGAAATTTATTAATTTTGAGGGAGAGAGAGTGAGGAGGCGAGGGACAGATAAAGAGGCAGAGAGAGGATCCCAAGCACACTCTCTGCCAGCACAGAACCCAGCGCAGGGCTTGATTCAAGAACTGTGAGATCATCATTCTGAGGTGAAACCATGAGTTGGATGTTCAACCAAATGAGCCCCCCAGGTCCCCCCAACTTTTAAAAAATTTTCACTCAAAACATAAATAGCTAACAAACAGCCGAGCAGCCTTATTATTTTGACTATTATTTATTTATCAGGAAGATATAGAATGTGGAAGTTGCACTGAAATGACTCATGTCCAAGCTGTTAAAGAATATAAATGACTCTTTGGAAATACAGGGAGAGGCCAGCGTCTCTCTCACCCTCTGCAAGTTCACCATATCTGCAACTAGTAGGACAGCGGGACTCGGGATAAAGACGGCTGTCGGTAAGACGGTGGTAACTGCTGCCTGGCTCCCTTTTGACTCTGTTTCGTTTAACTATAATAAGACACCACAAGGGGAAGACAAAACGAGGCAAACTCCAGGCAGCCAGCAGGAAGGAAGAAGACGGGAGTTGGCAATGTGGCCAGAGTTTGACCCAAAACTAGGACAGGCTTCCATATGTCCTGGAGGAACTCTACAGACCTAGTACTGGTGGGACAGCCATAAGTGGTACAAGGTATATATTTTTAAAAATATATTAAAGTCTCTTAAAGTTGTTCTAAGATCATTCAGCAAACGAAAAAGACTATTTCAAAAAAACAAAAAGTCTACTAAATAGTATTAAGAACTGCATTCTGGCAGGTATGGCCAAGAAGCTGGGACTCCCTATCCCCTCAGCCTTCCAGCAAGAGAGCAGTATCCTGGGAGGAATCAGCTGGCGGTCAGTAAGTTTAACCGCTGGGTATAGTATGAACAGACAGAGTGGTTAGGGTAAGACACACAGAGTGGGACTAAGACTACTGTCACCCCCCGGGACTGTGCAGACCCAGGCTGCCTCCTCTGAAGACAGACACTAGAGGTTTCACCCTGCAGGGGAAGCAGACTTCACCAGGAGAGTCCAGCCAAACATGCAAACCCCCTGCACAAAGTTGCATTGAAGCAACCAGAGCAGATATCCTTGTCTTATCTCTGATCACTGGGGCAAAGCACTCAGTCTTTCATCCAGTATGGTACCAGTGGGGGGAGTTTTCATACTGATTTCCTTCAGTTCTTTCAACATGATTAGAATTGCTCTTTGGAAGCCCTGTCTTGGAATCCAACATCCAGGGCCTCTGCCAGGCAATTCCTGTGGCCTCAGTTTTTCCAGTATATGGGTCACACCTTCCTGTTTCGTTGTACATCTTACAGCTGTTGTTAAAAACTGGGTATTTTACAAAGGCATCAAAATTGGCAAAGATGAAGTCAAGCTTTCGCTTTTTGCAGATGACATGATATTATACATGGAAAATCCGATAGACTCCACCAAAAGTCTGCTAGAACTGATACATGAATTCAGCAAAGTTGCAGGATACAAAATCAATGTACAGAAATCAGTTGCATTCTTATACACTAACAATGAAGCAACAGAAAGACAAATAAAGAAAATGATCCCATTCACAATTGCACCAAGAAGCATAAAATACCTAGGAATAAATCTAACCAAAGATGTAAAGGATCTGTATGCTGAAAACTATAGAAAGCTTATGAAGGTAATTGAAGAAGACTTAAAGAAATGGAAAGACATTCCCTGCTCATGGATTGGAAAAATAAATATTGTCAAAATGTCAATACTACCCAAAGCTATCTACACATTCAATGCAATCCCAATCAAAATTGCACCAGCATTCTTCTCGAAATTAGAACAAGCAATCCTAAAATTCATATGGAACCACAAAAGGCCCCGAATAGCCAAAGGAATTTTGAAGAAGAAGACCAAAGCAGGAGGCATCACAATCCCAGACTTTAGCCTCTACTACAAAGCTGTCATCATCAAGACAGCATGGTATTGGCACAAAAACAGACACACAGACCAATGGAATAGAATAGAAACCCCAGAACTAGACCCACAAACGTATGGCCAACTCATCTTTGACAAAGCAGGAAAGAACATCCAATGGAAAAAAGACAGCCTCTTTAACAAATGGTGCTGGGAGAACTGGACAGCAACATGCAGAAGGTTGAAACTAGACCACTTCCTCACACCATTTACAAAAATAAACTCAAAATGGATAAAGGACCTAAATGTGAGACAGGAAACCATCAAAACCTTAGAGGAGAAAGCAGGAAAAGACCTCTCTGACCTCAGCCGTAGCAATCTCTTACTCGACACATCCCCAAAGGCAAGGGAACTAAAAGCAAAAGTGAATTACTGGGACCTTATGAAGATAAAAAGCTTCTGCACAGCAAAGGAAACAACCAACAAAACTAACAGGCAACCAACGGAATGGGAAAAGATAGTTGCAAATGACATATCGGACAAAGGGCTAGTATCTAAAATCTATAAAGAGCTCACCAAACTCTACACCCGAAAAACAAATAACCCAGTGAAGAAATGGGCAGAAAACATGAATAGACACTTCTCTAAAGAAGACATCCAGATGGCCAACAGGCACATGAAAAGATGTTCAGCGTCGCTCCTTATCAGGGAAATACAAATCAAAACCACACTCAGGTATCACCTCACGCCAGTCAGAGTGGCCAAAATGAACAAATCAGGAGACTATAGATGCTGGAGAGGATGTGGAGAAACGGGAACCCTCTTGCACTGTTGGTGGGAATGCAAATTGGTGCAGCCGCTCTGGAAAGCAGTGTGGAGGTTCCTCAGAAAATTAAAAATAGACCTACCCTATGACCCAGCAATAGCACTGCTAGGAATTTATCCAAGGGATACAGGAGTACTGATGCATAGGGGCACTTGTACCCCAATGTTCATAGCAGCACTCTCAACAATAACCAAATTATGGAAAGAGCCTAAATGTCCATCAACTGATGAATGGATAAAGAAATTGTCGTATATATACACAATGGAATACTATGTGGCAATGAGAAAAAATGAAATATGGCCTTTTGTAGCAATGTGGATGGAACTGGAGAGTGTAATGCTAAGTGAAATAAGCCATACAGAGAAAGACAGATACCATATGGTTTCACTCTTCTGAGAAACTTAACAGGAACCCATGGGGGAGGGGAAGGAAAAAAAAAAAAAGAGGTTAGAGTGGGAGAGAGCCAAAGCATAAAAGACTGTTAAAAACTGAGAACAAACTGAGGGTTGATGGGGGGTGGGAGGGAGGGGAGGGTGGGTGGTGGGTATTGAGGAGGGCACCTTTTGGGATGAGCACTGGGTGTTGTATGGAAACCAATTTGTCAATAAATTTCATATATATATAAAAAAAACAAAAAACAAAAACAAAAACAAAAAAACCTGGGTATTTTAGGGAACATGGTGTAGTGGCTCTGGGTACTATTTCCTTTCTGCCTTTCTAGGCCTTGATTTGCTGCTGTCTGTGTGTCCATAAGAATACAGAAATCGCTGTTTTAAACAACAAAATAGAAATTCTGCAGCGGAAAAGTATGACTGAAATGAACATTTTACTAGTGGAGCTCAACGATAGATTTGAATGGCTAGAACAAAGATTCAGTGAATTTGAAAATGTAATAATTATAAACACACATGAACTTCACAATTGAGCCCCAAAACCCAGGAAGCAAAAAATAACAGACTTCAAGGAGAAATAGACAATTCAACAACAAGCTGTAGACTTCAATGTCCACATTGACCAATGCGTACTACAGCTAATCAGAAGGTCAAAACAGAAACAGAAGATGTGACCCACAGATAAACCAACTACACCTAACATTACAGCACTTTACCCAACGAAGTAGATTATGCATTCTGTTCAGGTACACAGAGAACGTTCTCCTAATATGACCAATAGGCCATAAAATGGGCCTCAATAAATCTAAGAGACTTGAAATCCTAGAGAATAACAGGGGGTAAGCTCCTTTGCATCAGTCTTGGTAATAATTTTTTGGATTTGACCACAAAAGCAAAGGCAGAGACAGATAAAATGATCAAGTGAGATTACATCCAACTAATACACTTCTGCCTGGCAAAGGAAACCATCAACAATACAAAAAGGCAGCCCACTGAATGGGAGAAAGTATTTGCAAATCATATATTTGATAAAGGGTTAATACCCAAAATACATAAAGAACTCATAAAATTAATAGCAAAACCCGAGCAATTTATTTAAAAAGGACAGAGGAGGGGCGCCTGGGTGGCGCAGTCGGTTAAGCGTCCGACTTCAGCCAGGTCACGATCTTGCGGTCCGTGTGTTCGAGCCCCGCGTCAGGCTCTGGGCTGATGGCTCAGAGCCTGGAGCCTGTTTCCGATTCTGTGTCTCCCTCTCTCTCTGCCCCTCCCCTGTTCATGCTCTGTCTCTCTCTGTCCCAAAAATAAAATTAAAAAGTTGAAAAAAAAATTTTTAAAAAAAGGACAGAGAAACTAAACAGGCATTTTCCCAAAGAGGACTCCAGGTGGCACATAGGTGCATGGATATGTGCTCAGTATCACCATCATCAGGGGAAACACAAATCAAAACCACAATGAGGTATCCCCTCACACCTGTTAGAATGGCTATCATCAAGAAGACAAGAGGTAACAAGTGTTAGGGAAGATGTGGAGAAAACGGAATCCTTGTGCACTGTGCACGGGATACAAACTGGTGCAGCCACTGTAGAAAACAGTATGGATGGTCCACGAAAAATTATAGGTAGAATTACATTTGATCCGGCAATCCCACTTCTGGGTATTTATCCAAAAGAAATGAAAGCAAGATCTCAAAGAAAGATCTGCACTCACAAACTCCCTACAGCATTGCTCACAATACCCAAGATGTGGAAGCAACCTAAGGGTCCATCTATGGGTATATATATATATAGTTCTGTGAAAAGAAAGAGGAACATCTTGTCATTTGTAACAACAGGGTCGAACTCGAGGGCATTATCGTAAGCGAAACAGGTCGAACACAGAAAAACAAATACTGTATGATATCACTTTTATGTGGAATTATAAAAAGCCAAACTGATAGAAATGGAGAGTAGAACGGTGGTGACCAGGGCCTGGGGGATGGGGGGATGGGGAGACATTGGTCAAAGAGTACAAAGTTCCAGTTATAAGATGATTAAGTTGTGGGGATCTAACATGCAGCAGAGTGACTATAGCTCATACCACTGTATCATACCTTAATAGTTACAAGAGAGTAGATGATCTTAAATGTTCTCACTCAATACGAGTAATGGTAAATATGTGATGTGATGCAGGTGTTAGCTAATAATACTGTGGTGGCAATTATTTTGCAATATGGAGTGTATCAAATCAACACATTGCACCCTTTAAAATTACAGTGTTACATTTCAATTATATCTCAATAAAGCTGGATAGCATGTGGGGGGAGATAAGGTGGAGGGCCATGGGTGAGGTATCTTCACTAGAGAGAATGAACTGGCAAGACTGGCTAAAAATCAGGCCCCAGAGCATTAGCTTCAGGTTAACTGAAAGCCCTCACTACACACGGGGAGAGTTGACTCCAGAAACTGTAAGTGAGTTAGGCAAGCCCGCAGAGATGATTCCAGAACAAACCAGGTCCAGGGCACATAGCAGCATTCGCTGTTGTAGCCTTCTCTCCACAATTGTCTGGCTATTTTACTCATGGCTATTTTCCTCTCTCATGACCTCCTGAGAGGAGAAACAGACACTTGGGTCAGAGATACCAACTTGAGGCTAGACTAAGTCTCCTATGAAAATTCCATCCTCTTCCTGCTGTCTGATCTTTAATAGCTGAAAAGACCTCTTTTTCTTTAGGAATGAGGAGATGGCACAGAGGACCACATTGGTGGCCTTGTCCACAATGATGTCCAGTCAAGGATTCCTCCCTGATTCCTGGGGAAGGAGATTCTCAAGAGGCCATTTTCTAGGAAAACACCCAAAAAGCAAAAGGCAACTGGAGATAAGAGTAGTGGGCAGAGGCCAAAACTGAGAACAGGCCTCAGAAGTCTAAACTGCCCTTCACTGAGGTTACAGCCCCTCCCGGGAACAAGATGTGGTGCCACAGCGACCTTCGGAAAAGATCAGGACAGTCCCAAGCAGGGGGCGGGTTGCACAGTGGAAACAACGCAAAGGCACCCCTCGCTGGCCCATGTCCTGTCCCTTTAAATCGGCACCACTGGGCCCTCCCTCCCTGGGCTCTGAGACTTCCTCCCTGCTCTGTGCTGGCAGGAACAGCCTCTGTACTCACAACCCAAGGCACAGCACCAGGTCGCGGGTTTCTGCAGCCAACAGCAGAGCCTGTCACCACTTCTGCTGGAAGGTGAGCACACACGGGGAGGAAGGGAGCCACCTGGGACAGAGGGGAGTGGAGGAAGTGGGAGGGGGTAGGAGGGCTCTAAGGAATTCGGGGCCTGGTTGCAGCTCACTGAGTGGGCACCTGCATTCTACTACCTCCCAGGAAGGGGAGCAGGATCTAGAAAGAATAACTTCACCCTTGCAGGCTTTTCAGGGAGCTCTGAGTTTCAGAACAAGCAAGGGAAGAAGAAAGGTAAGCATCTTCTCCAGCCGTGGAGTGCGCACACTTTTACTTGGGACTACATACTTCGTCCTGCCCTGCTCCTCGCCTGGTCAGAGAGGTGTTTGCTAGAAGCACTGTCAGGGCGGAGCACGCTGGAGAAAGCTGCAGACACTCCCTCTGAGGGCATGTGCAGCCAAGGAGAGAGACATTTCTGAGGACAAACAAGTGAGTCTAACCTCAGAACACATCACAGAGTGGAAATCGTGTCTGTGAGCTGAGCCCCACTCACACCCTCCACCTCCTCAACCCTGTGCACCCCCAGGGACTTGCAGGAGCCAGCAACAGTTATGAACATGGTCTTCAGACCTCTGCAGTACACGTGCTTGTGTGTCCTTGCACATCCCTTCCCCCGCCCAAGCTGCCCAGGGCTCTGTGGGCTGGAGCCCTCTTCATCCCCACACACTGGCTATAAATGAAGGGCTTGGACAGGATGAATGGCTCACAAACTCACAGCAGGGACCCAATGCATTAGAATCACTCAGGGGGTTGGGGTGGGTACCTCGGTGGCTTGGTCCATTAAGCTTTGAGCCCTGGGATGGATTCTGTGCTGTCAGTTCAATGTCTGGAGCCTGCTTTGGATTCTTCGTCTCCCTCTCTCCTTCTGACCCTCCCCTGCTCGAGCTCTGTCTCACCGTCTCTCAGAAAAATAAGTAAACAGTAAAATAAACTTTTTTAATAAAAAAATCCCTCAGGAGGAGGGGTGAGAGATACCGTTTTTTTAACGTTTATTTATTATTTATTTATTTGTTTGTTTATTTTTTAGACAGACATGTGAGCAGGGGAGGCACACATGAAGAAGAAGGAGAGAGAATCCGAAGCAGGCTTTGTGCTATCAGCACAGAGCCTCATGTGGGGCTCAAACCCACAAACCATAAGATCATGAGCTGAACCAAAATTAAGAGTCAAACACTTAACAGACTGAGCCACAAAGGCACCCCCTTTTTTCTTATTAAACTACACATCTATGAAACAAAATGTCAAATATATATTTTAAAGACTCCCGTAAATACTTCCAAAAGACAGCCGGTTCAGGAAGCAGGGGACTACATAATATCCAATTGCATTTAAGATGCTATGAGTCTCCATGTTCTACATCAGTCAGTGACTCCAAGCCTCTAAACCCCAGATGTCAGCTCTAAGAAACTCTGGAAGAATTTTTCAAATCCCATCCCAAACCATCGCAAACCTTTGGGAAGTCCCATAGGGGCCAGGAGTCCGGTGGATTTCCTAGAGCACACTTGGTCAGTTGCGTCATCGATAAGGACTTCTTGCTTTAGCTAAATTCTTGTTCCTTGCACTGAATCTTCCGGCTGTTTCTTCAGTTCTGCTGTGCAGTCAGTTATGGGAGTTTGCTAATTTTTACACACAAGATCACTACTCACCTGAGGCCTGTGGGATCAACTTTACCAAGGGCTTTGGGGAGCCGAAAGGGGTGTTACGCAGAAGACAAACCTGTCATCTAACGGGTCACAGACAAGTTATCAATCAACCCTTCCCTTTGCTTGTCCTTGTGTGCTGCCCATGGGACACAGCACGGTCACCCGCAGTAGCCACGTATTGCCATGAAGAGGTAGCATTTGAAATGGATGGCGGAGCACAGACAGGACTCAGACAGAAACGTGGGAGAGAAGGAGTGGTCATGGGGGTGAGCGCACAGGTGGGCTGGAAAGGCCCTGAAACCTGTCCGCTGCAGAGCAGCTGACCCAGAAGGGGCGTGATTGGGACACAGAGCTGGCGAAGCAGACAGAGCAGAGCTGCGCCCTTGTGACCAGGTCCTCGTGAGATCAAGCAGACTCCATCACTGAGTGGCTAGCTGTAGTAAATCCTGCCGGACTTGGGGTCATCACTTAGTTTGAGAGGCCTCAGATTCGGGGCAGGAACACCAGGAGCCGGAAGGGAGTGTCCCATCTCTCCAGCACACAGGTCATATTTACACAAATGACACAAGCCAAATTCTTTGGTCTTCGGAGAGTAGATCACAGGTTCTTCACATCAGCATGGGAGATAGGTATCTTTCCCAATTTTCAAAAGCAAATTGCAAACTCTCTTCTTGTCCCCCGCCCCCCCCACCCCCCCCTCGGCCCATCCCCGGCCAACTGCCCTAAGGTGGTTCCCTATGTCACTGAGCAGAATTTCTGATTCTCACGGTTTTCCAAAGTCTCCCCTGGCTGTGGAATCTTCTGGGAAAACTTTGTGCCTACAGTTAATGCCACTGACATAAATTACCTGGGAAATTCTCAGCTAAGGCTCACTCACTGACACAGAGGACGGGTTATCACCACCACTCTGTCATTTGCATTCAGGGTCCCTGAAAGGACCAACGAGGCTCACCAAAGGATCACACGGTTTGGTTCCAATACCAACCAGGTCCTTCCGGGGTTCTTCCCCAAATTCTGATGTTCAGTGGAGGGCAGGAAGCATGACCTTTTCATTGGGATGTCACCAGCTCTTTGGACCTTGCCTGGGCCACCTTAGGGAGTTATACCTATTCGATAAACGATGAATGATTGAAGGAATGAAGGAACTAACAGGTTGTGTTTGGAACTCTTTCAGGTGCGCATGGGAGGACGCAAGATGGCCAGGGATGAAGAAAATGCCTATGGTAAGAACTGATCTCAGTGTGGACATGCCCCTAGGTGTCAGCTCTGGGTCCCAAGGCCATAGGCTAACTCAAGACTGAACAGAGACATTGGGGCACCTGTATGGCTCAGTTGGTTGAGCGTCTGACTTCAGCTCAGATCATGATCTCGCAGCTCGTGAGTTCGAGCCCCACGTTGGGCTCTGTGCTGACAGCTCAGAGCCTGGAGCCTGTTTCAGATTTGTCTCCCTCTCTCTCTGTCCCACCCACTCGCATTCTGTCTCTGTCTCTCTCAAAAATAAATAAACATTAAAAAAAAAAAAGACTGAACAGAGACAATCCTAGACATGTCCCCATGCTGGGGTGAAACAGCTAGAGCCCCAGCTTTGCATTTTTGCTGGACCTCTGCCCCTGCCCAACTGTAGGATATTAAGTGCCTTGACTAGCCTGTGCCTTGGGTCCCAAAGGGTACAATGAGGATAATACATCTACTCTGATCCCCACAGACGTTGTGGAGGGTTGAGATCATGGACTAGAGGGAACACGGTTTACCAGGTAGACTGTGTCTGTGAACAAGGATGGAGGGTTAACTGTGTCTTATTGGAAGCAGGTTTCCTAGAGAGAAGAGGGAGGAGGAGGGGAAGTGGAGGAAGGGAAGAAGCAAAGAGATCCTGTCACCGAATACTCTGAGCAACCCTGGGAGACACAACTGTCTGTCACCCCTCCCATTATGCAGAAGACGTTGAACGCTTAGGCTTAATTTGCCCAGGGTTCCACAGCTGGCACATGCGGGGCTGTGATTCCAACCCGGGGTGTCTGGGACTCCAGACAGCCCTTCACTCCCAGGCCTTCTGTGCCCTCCCGCATCTCCTCGCTGGGATGGCCCCTGGGAGAAGTCTGGCAGAGGCCTGGGAAGTCGTCCAGCACGGAGCAGCTCTGCAAGGTGCGGACGACCAGAGGCAATGTCAGCTGAAGTCATGGCCTGCGACCGTCGAGGGGGACCCTCCAGAGCAGTGTGCACCCGGTGCCGGAGCATGGACTGGGGGGCAGGTGCACGCACTGGAGCCAAAGATGGAAGAAAGGTGGCTACAGATGCCCCCGGAGTCGCACAAGCTCTAACCAGAGCGCCTGGGAAAGGCCCGGTTGGACAAGCGGAAGCGGGAGGCGTCGGTGCCCTCCTCCGTTCAGGAGGCAGCCCAGAGCCCCGGCGGAGCGGGACGCGCGCTCTCAGGCCGGCGGCCCACGCCTACTCTGTCCTCACAGGTTCCCAGGACCCGGACGACCAGCAGCAGCCGCTCGCGCAGGAGCGCAGGCTCAGGCTCATCCTGGCCGGCAGGACCGGAGTGGGCAAGAGCGCCACGGGCAACAGCATCCTGGGCCACAGGCTCTTCCCGTCCAGGCTCGCGGCCACCCCGGTGACCAGAAGCTGCGCCCTGGGGAGCCGCAGCTGGGCCGGGTGGCGCGTGGAGGTCACCGACACCCCCGACCTCTTCACCGCCCAAGGCCGGCACGCGGACCCGGACTGCACCGAGCGGGCCAGCTGCTACCTGCTCTCGGCGCCCGGACCGCACGCGCTGCTGCTGGTCACGCAGCTGGGCCGCTTCACCGCCCAGGACGAGGAGGCGGCGCGCGGCGTCCGCGAGCTGTTCGGGGCCGGCGTCCTGGCGCGCGCCGTGCTCGTCTTCACGCGCCGGGAGGACCTGGAGGGGGGCTCGCTGCACGACTACGTGCGCGCCACCGACAACCGCGCGCTGCGGGCCCTGGTGGCCGAGTGCGGCGGCCGCGTGTGCGCCCTGGACAACCGGGCGGCGGGCGCCGAGCGCGATGCGCAGGTGGGCGAGCTGCTGGCGCTGGTGGAGCGGCTGGCGCTGGAGCACGACGGTGCGCCCTTCACCGACGACGTGTACGGCCTGGCGTGGGCCCGGCGCCACGCGCGTCCCGAGGACACGCTCCGCCTGGTGGCCGCGCGGCTGGCGGCCCGCGGTCTGGGGCGGGGGTGGGGTCGGCAGTGGGGGCGGGCGCGGCGCTGGCTGGAGGCCGAGAGGCGGAGGTGGCCTCTGGCGCTCCTGCTACTGGGGGGCGCACTGTTACTTGTCCTGCTGCTTCTCCAGCGGGGGCTCCAGGCCCAGATTGAAGGCGCTGCCCTTCCAAACGCGGGGAGCCTGGCGGGTAAAGGGGCTGGGTCAAGGCGCTGAGGGGAACTTAAACCCAATTTCAAAGGAAACGTGGAGTTTCAGACTGCGAGTCTTAATGACTCAGGACGCCTTGGACACTGTATCGACTTTGCAAAGGCTCAAGTTCACTTTTAGCGTTTAGATGTCACTTTTGACTATGTGTACACTATTCAAATAAATGTGGTTAACTTTCAAATGTCCTTAATTCATTATAGTAGTTTGGATGCATTTTTCTTTCTTGAAAAAATAGTGCATTGACTGGTAGTGTTTTATATATAAAGTGGATTCATGGCAAAGGGAAACAAACATTTTTGTGTGTGTGTGAGCATTTATCAAAACGTAGACACTTAGTCCGCTTGAGTTGCTATTAAAAAAAAAAAAAAAACAACGGGAAAGCTCTCAGTTTTTCCCCATTGAGGATATTAGCTGTGGGCTTTTCATAAATGGCTTTTATGATGTTTAAGTATGTTCCTTCTATCCCGACTTTCTCCAGGGTTTTTATTAAGAAAGGATGCTGAATCTTGTTAAATGGTTTTTATGCATCGATTGACAGGATCACATGGTTCTTTTCTTTTCTTGTATTAACGTGAGGTATCACATTGATTGATTTGCATATGTTGAACCAGCCCTACAGCCCAGGAATGAATCCCACTTGATCACGGTGAATAATTCTTTTTATATGCTGTTGAATTTGATTTGCTAGTAACTTACTGAGAATTTTTGCATCCATATTCATCAGGGATATTGGCCTGTAGTTCTCTTTTTTTTGCTGGGTGTCTGTCTGGTTTAGGAATCAAAGTAATGCTGGCTTCAAAGGTTGAGTCTAGAAGTTTTCCTTCCCCTTCTATTGTTTGGAACAGCTTTAGGAAGATAGGTATTATCTCTGCTTTAAATGTCTGGTAGAATTCCCCAGGGAAACCATGTGGTTCAGGACTCTTATTGGTAGATTTTTGATAACTGATCAAATTTTTTATTTCTTCCTGTTTGAGTTTTGGAAGTGTGTGGGTGCTTAGGAATTTGCCCATTTCTTCCAGGTTGTCCAACTTGTTGGCATATAATTTTTCATGGTATTCCCTGAGAATTGCTTGCATTTCTGAGGGATTGAGATCAGGAACACGACAGGGATGTCCACTCTCACCGCTGTGTTTACCATGGTGTTGGAACTTCTAGCATCAGCAATCAGACAAGAAAGGAAATCAAAGGCATCAAACTTGGCAAAGATGAAGTGAAGCTTTCACTTTTTGCAGATGACATGATATTATACATGGCCAGACCTAGATCAGAGCTTCAGGTCCTTAAGAAGAAAGTTTTCTTACCATCAATGCCACCTTCTGCAACATGGTAATTGTTGATCCCAAACCCCAGAGAATGCAGCCCAACTTAGGAAGAATTTCAGATAATCAAGATACTTCTTAACAGGAAGAAAGAACTTCAGAACAATTGCCTCAGATATTCCATTTTGTATTTTTGTTTATAAACATAGACGATGCTGAAAATAAATAAAATAAAATAAACTTAGACCACTGTTTTAAAAACATGCCAGAAATTATGCAACCTTACATCCACATTCACAAATGATTACAAATGCACTCTGGGTTGTTGTTCATGGACTATGTGCACAGCACTTTGGCAAATGATCGCTGCCTCTGGAACATGCATCTTCAGGGCTCATCCCTCACAACATCTCTGAAACTCCCTCAGCAGAGTCATCTTCAGAGTTAAAGGAGACAATGGAAGACAAGTCTCTAATGTGTAGCTTCTTTTTGCTTCCAAACACTAGCATGCTTTGGTCACTCACCCTATTTACCAGATTGAGATTGTCAAAAATGAAATTCACTCTCAAAAGGCCAAGTTGTGGTCTCTAAGTGTACTCAGAAATTTAGCCCAGCCACGCCACAAGCTTGCCGGCAAAGTCACCCACACAGATGTAAAGATCATGTCCATTCACTGCTGTGCTCTTGACCGCCTGTCCTCTCCTCAGACTCAAGCATGTGGACACTCCTTGGCACAGATTTTTAGCTGGTCAAGTATTGGGTCTGACTGACCTTGAATAAGTAAGGCCCAGGGCCCAGAGGGACCCTGACCCACCTGAGATATTGGAGGCCCTACTCCACCTCTCTGAATCTCTAGATTCTCTGTGATTTACACATAAATGTCCCTCCCTGGTGGGATGTGGGAAATTCCTGTCAGTTCTCTGCATGAGCAAAGTGCCTGTCACCTGGATTCCCAGTGCTACACTCATAGGAAACACACACCTCAGTTACAGGAATTAGGATCGGCAAGATCTTGGGGTTCTTCTCTACTGGAATCTCCTCTCCATCAAAGTCCTCCTGTGTGGAACTTTGTGATTAAATAAGAGGGATGTCACAAGGACAGGAAGAGAAGACACTTATTCTTTCCTCCCATCGGCCCTTCACACTGGCTCCATCCATGCCACCTGAAGGAAACCTTACACAGGTTCTGCCTTAAGCAAAAAACCTCTCCAATCACTATTGGTCACATTCATGTACTCAAATCATCTAGTGTAATAATCACACTCTCAATTTCACTGACGGGTGGGGCGCCTGGGTGACTCAGTCAGCTGAGTGTCTGACTTCAGCTCAAGTCATGATCTCGAGGTCCATGGGTTTGAGCCCCACGTTGGGCTGTGTGCTGACAGTTTGGAGCCTGGAGACTGCTTCAGATTCTGTGGCTCCCTCTCTCTCTGCCCTGCCCCTGCTCATGCTCTCTCTCTCTCTCTCTCTCTCTCTCTCTCACAAATAAATAAACACTTGAAAAAATTTTCAGAAGGAGTTAACATGGCAGAGAAGTAAGGGAATCTGAAGTTCCCTCGTCCCTCAAACACAGAAGTATTGAGGCAAGAAGGCTTGAACTTCCAGGAATCCAGGCTACAGAGTGACAGAAACATCTCCAGGGGCCTATGAGGACAATGTGATGGGCCATAGGTGCATGATTTCAAACTGGGAGAGATAAAAAAGGCAGCGTAGGAACAGAGGGGAGGGATGCCCTTCTGCAGAAACACAAAAGAAAGCGAAAGAGAGGTTGCAGAAGTGGAAGGTTGTATTTGGACAAGAGAAAAAACATGGGTTGGGGAACAGAAAAAATGGAGAAAGAACCAATTTTTAACTGCAGGGCTTTCTCCGGCCTCTTTGTGTACCTGGGGAGGAGGGGAGCCAGCCCAAGCTCTGTAGCCAGCTCCCAGGCACAGGTGGAGAGAACAATCCCCTCCCTTGAGTGCTGTGGGAAGAAGGCAAATAGCCATTCCAAGGACAAAGGACACTGCAGGACCCCCCCGCCACCCAGAGGCCCTTTGTGACCATACCCTGGAGTGACAGTACGCCAGAACTGGGGCACGTGGAGCAGGATCCTTTAAGACATTGGGGTTTGAATCCCAGCCGACTGCCTGGCAGAACCTAGATCCTGGAGCGAAACAGACTGCCCACGCATGCTCCCGGGGCACTGTGAGGACGACCTGAACAGAGTGGTCTAGGAAGCCTGGTCTGGGGAGGAGAGACTGGGGTGTCACCATTTTACTCCCCATCACCAGCAACGTGGGGCTTCAGGGAACGGACAATGGATCCACAGTGGAGGTGGACCTGCTCACACCAAAGCATGCCCCTCTGCACCTGGTAACTGTGTGTCTAACAGAGCAAGACTCAACACTGACTGAACCAGACAGTCCCTCCTCCAGACCAGCACAGGCACTGGATACAAGGCACCATCAGATATTGGTCCAGTAGTTTTGCATTCCCTGATTTGATTCTTGGTCAATTTTTATTTTATGTATATATACACATATATATTTCTTCTTCTTCTTCTTCTTCTTCTTCTTCTTCTTCTTCTTCTTTCATCTTTCTTCCTTCTTCTTCTTCTTCTTCTTCTTCCTCCTATTTCTTTCCTTCTCTAGTCTGGTTATTCTGGTTGTTGGTTTGTTTAAGCAGACATTTTTAATCTATTCTCTTTATGCCACTTCTGTATCTCCTTTATTTTCCTCTCTCTCTATATATATATGGACTAAGCCATAAAGTTTCTCTGATCTCGGTTTGGTAAATTTTTTTCTTTTCCTTTACCCTTCCCCTGTCATTTCTCTCTTTGTATGGGATAAGGCCTCTTACACCACCACCACCCCCATTAAAAATTATTTTTTCCAGGCATACTTCATCAAACAAATCAAAGCACTCCTGATGGAAGGTCCAAACCACCACTAGGAATAGGGAGATAAAGTAATCAGAGTCTCAACAACAGAGAGCACAAAACACACTCCAAAAATACCTCTTGAAGGGCCAGGCCCTGGACAACATTATGACTCCTTGTTTTAATATAATAGTCCTCACAGGAGCAAGACCCATAAGAAACTATTAAAACACATAAGGGACAGAAAACTAGGCAAAATGATGAAACGGAAGAATTCTCCTCAAAAGAAACTCCAGGAGGAAATGACAGCTAGAAAATTGCTCAAAACAGACATAAGCAATATAACTGAGCAAGAATTTAGAATAATAGTCATATTACTGGCCTGAAAGAAGCATAGAAGACAGAAGAGAATCTATTGCCACAGAGATCAAGGAACTAAGAAATAGTCACAACGAATTAAGAGATGCTGTAAATGAGGTGCAAAATAAACCAGATGCAGTGACAGCAAGGATGAAGGAGGCAAAGGGTAGATTAAGTGAAATAGAAGATACAATTATGGAAAATGATGAAGCCAAGGAAAAGAGAGATAAGAACATACTAGACCCAGAGGGGAGAAATAGAGAACGAGGAGATTCAATGAAACATAATAATATCCATATCATAAGAGTTCCAGAAGAAGAAGAAGAAAAGAGAGAGAAAAAGGGAAGAAGGTTTACTTGAACAAATTATAGCTGTGAACTTCCCTTATCTGGGGAAGGAAATGGACATCCAAATCCAGGAGACAAAGAGAACTCCTTTCAGATTTAACAAGAAT
Organism: Lynx canadensis; assembly: GCF_007474595.2. NCBI lineage: Eukaryota > Metazoa > Chordata > Mammalia > Carnivora > Felidae > Lynx > Lynx canadensis. The sequence continues at coordinate 162,376,342 of NC_044304.2, read as the reverse complement.
AGATCTTCTCCACAGAATATCATAGTGAAACTGGAAAAATACAAAGATAAGGAGAAAATTCTGAAAGCATCCAGGGACAAACGGGCCTTAACCTACAAGAGTAGACACATAAGGGTAGTAGCACACCTATCCACAGAAACTTGGCAGGCAAGAAGGGAGTGGCAGGAAATATTCAATGTGCTGAATAGGAAAAATATGCAGCCAAGAATCCTTTATCCAGCAAGGCTGTCATTCAGGATAGAAGGAAAGATAAAGGCTTTCCCAGACAAACAAAACCTGAAGGAATTCATGAACACTAACCAAGTTCTGCAAGAGATCCTTAGGGGGACTCTGTGAGTGGAATGCTGCAAAGACTACAAAGGACCAGAGACATCACCACAAGCATGAAACCTACAGGTAACACAATGTCACTAAATCCATATCTTTCAATAATCACTCTGAATGTAAATGGACTAAATGCCCCAATCAAACACATAACATATCAGAATGGATAAAAAAAAACAACCAAGATCCATCTATATGCTGTCTACAAGGGGTCCATTTTAGACCTGAGGACACTTTCACATTGAAAGTAAGGGGATGGAGAACCATCTATCATACTACTGGAAGTCAAAAGAAAGCTGGGGTAGCCATACTTATATCACACGAACTAGATTTTAATCCAAAGGCTGTAACAAGACATGAAGAAGGGCAATATATCATAATTACAGGGTCTATACATCAAGAAGAGCTAACAATTGTATGTTTATGCTCCCAACTTGATTGCACCCAAATACATAAATCAGTTAATCACAAACATAAGTGGTCTTATCGATAGAAATACTGTAATTGGAGGGAACTTTAATTCTCCACTTGCAACAATGGACAGATCGTCTGGGCAAAAAAAATCAATGAAGAAACAATGGCTTTGAATGATACAGTGGACCAGATGGACTTGACAGATATATCCAGAACTTTTCATCCTAAAGCAGCAGAATTCTTTTCGAGTGCACATGGAACATTCTCCAAAATAGATCACATCCTAGGTCACAAAACAGCGCTCAACAAATATAAAAGAACCGAGATCATACCGTGCATATTTTCAGACAACAATGCTATGAAACTTGAAGTCAACCACAAGAAAAATTTTGGAAAGCCTCCAAATGCATGGAGGTTAAAGAACATCCTACTAAAGAATGAATGGGTCAACCAGGCACTTAAAGAAGAAATAAAAACGTATATGGAAGCAAGTGAAAATGAAAACATGACAGTCCGAATCCTTTGGGATGCAGCAAAGGCAGTTCTAAGAGGAAAATACATTGCAATCCAGGCCGATCTCAAGAAATGAGAAATATCCCAAATACAAAATCTAATAGCACACCTAAAGGAAGTAGAAGCAGAACAGCAAAGAAACCCCAAAGCCAGAACAGCAAAAGAGAAATAATAAAGATTAGAGCAGAAATAAAAAATATAGAACCCCCCACCCCCTGCCAAAAAAATACAATACAAGAGATCAATGAATCTAATATCTAGTTTTTTTCTTTTCTGGAAAAAACAAAAAAAATTGATAAACCCCTAGTTGGGCTTCTCAAAAAGAAAAGAGAGAGGACCCAAATAGATAAAAAGCACAAATAAAAGTGGACAGATCACAACCAACATCACAGAAATACAACTGTCAGGGAATACTATGAAAAATTACATGCCAACAAACTGGACAACCTGGAGGAAATGGACAAATTTCTAGACACCCACACGCTACCAAAACTCAAACAGGAAGAAAGAGAAAATTTGAACACACCCATACCCAGTGAAGAAATTGAATCAGTTATCAAAAATCTAACAACAGATAAGAGTCCTGGGCCACATGGCTTCCTAGGGGAATTCTACCAGACATTTAAAACAGAGTTAATATTCATCCTTCTCAAGCTGTTCCAAAAAATAGACATGGAAGAAAGCTTCCGGACCCATTCTGTGAAGCCACCATTACCTTGACTCCCAAACCAGACTGAGACCCCACTAAAAAGGAGAATTACAGACCAATATCCCTGATTAACATAAATGAAAAAATTCCTAACAAAATACTAGCAAATCAAATTCAACTGCATCTCAAAAGAATTATTCACCACGATTAAGTGGGATTCATTTCTGGGCTGCATGGCTGGTTCAATATTCTCAAATCAATTAATGTGATACATCACATTAATAGAAGAAAGGATAAGAACCATATGATCTTGTCAATAGATACAGAAAAAGCATTTGACAAAATATAGCATCCTTTCTTAATAAAAGCCCTCAAGAAAGTCGGGATAGAAGGAACCTACCTTAACTTCATAAGAGCCATATATTAAAAGCCCACAGCCAATACCATCCTCGTGGAAACTTCCCCCAACATCAGGAACATGGCAGGGATGTGCACTCTCATGGCTGTTGTTTAACATCATGTTGGAAGTCCAAGCCTCAGCAAGCAGACAACAAAATGAAATAAAAGGCATCCAAATTGGCGAAGAAGTCAAACTTTCACGTTCCGCAGATGACATGATACTCTACATGGAAAACCTAAAAGACTCCACCAAAAAGCTGCTAGAACTGATACATGAATTCAGCAAAGTCACAGGATACAAAACCAATGTGCAGAAATCAGTTGCCTTTCTATATACCAATAATGAAGCAACAGACCACTTTCTTACACCATACACAAAATTAATATCAAAATTGATGAAAGACCTAAATGTGAGAGAGAAAACCATTAAAACCCTAGAGGAGAAAACAGGCAATAACCTCTTTGACCTGAGCCCCAGCAATTTCTTACTCGACCCATCTCCGAAGGCAAGGGAAATAAAAGAAAAAATGAACTCTTGGGACCTCATCAAGATAAAAAGCTTCTGCACTGCAAAGGAAACAATCAACAAAACAAAAAGGCAACCAATGCAATGGAGAAGATATTTAAAAATGACATATCAAATAAAGGGTTAGTATCCAAAATCTATAAAGAACTTACCAACCTCAACACCCAAAAAACAAACAACCCAGTGAAGAAATGGGCACACAACATGAATAGACACTTTTCCAAAAAAGACATCCAAATGGCCAACAGACACATGCAAAGATGTTCAACGTCACTCATCATTAGGGAAATACAAATCAAAACCACATTGAGATGCCACCTTACACCGGTCAGAGTGGCTAAAATTAACAACTCAGGAAACAAAAGATGTTGGCGAGGATGTGGAGAAACGGTAACTCTCTTGACTGTTGGTGGCAATGCAAACTGGTGCAGCCGCTCTGGAAAACATTATGGAGGTTCCTCAAAAAATTAAAATGGAACATCCCTGCAACCCAGCAATAGCACTACTAAGAATTTATGCAAAGGATACAGGAGGGCTGATTCACAGGGGAACATGTACCCCAATATATATAGTAGCACTTTCAACAATAGCCAAATTATGGAAAGAGCCCAAATGTCCATCAACAGAAGAATGGATAAAGATGTGGTTTATATATACAATGGAATACTACTTGGCAATGAGAAAGAATGAAATCCTGCCTTTTGCAACAACATGGATGGAACTGGAGGGTATTATGCTAAGTGAAATAAGTCAGTCAGAGAAAGACAGATGTCATATGTTTTCACTCATATGTGGAGCTTAGGAAACTTAATGAAAGACCATGGGGGAAGGGAAGGGAAGAAATAATTTCAACCAGAGGGGGAGGCAAACCATAAGAGACTCTTAAATACAGAGAACGAACTGAGGGTTGATGGGGGTGGGGGAGGGGGGAAAATGGGTGATGGGTATTGAGGAGGGCACTTGTTGGGATGAGCACTGGATGCTGTATGTAAGTGACGAATCATAGGAATCTGCCCCCAAAACCAAGAGGACACTGTATACACTGTATGTTAGCTAACTTGACAATTTATTGACAATAAATTGTCAAGCTACCTATATATATATATATTTACAAAAACTTTTAAGAAAATATTACTGAAGGGTAAATCTTCTACTGTCCCTGGCATCCCTGGCATGTGCCTGCTCCCAGAGAAGAACCTGCAGTGTAGACAGGGCTGCTTAGAGCTCTCCCCACGCTGCCATTCTCCTCCTGTCCTTGCCTTGGCTCTGATTCTTCATGGGCTGGAGGAGAGAGGCAGAAACACTGAAGATGAGTCAAGTGTAGTCTGGCCTTGGTGGGGGGATGGTGGCAGCATTCTTAGTGGCTCTTTTCCCCATGCAACACTGTTAATAGCCTTCAGAGTCTCCTCTGGGAATCTGAAATCATAAGCCCAACAGAAGGCCACTCTCTCCTCTCCCATCGCTTGCTTCAACGTCTGTTCCTGGTGCTGGACTTCCAGAACTCTGATGCACATACAAGCTGCTGGGATCCCTGCTGGGCCCCTGGGAAAGTCCCTTTCAAACTGGCTTTGGGTGCCTCCCTCCCATGTGGCCCCATTTGATATATGAAGAACACATACTTTTGCCCCTGTTAGTGAAAGTTCTGACTGCGTCCAAGACCTCCACCACCATGTGTACTCTGCTCCCTCCACAGAGCAAAGCAACAGCCTTCATGTATCCCATGACCACCAGGCAGCAAACCCAAACTCCGAAGGACACACAACAAGTCTCTTTTTTTTTTTATTTTTTTTCAACGTTTATTTATTTTTGGGACAGAGAGAGACAGAGCATGAACGGGGAGGGGCAGAGAGAGAGGGAGACACAGAATCGGTAATAGGCTCCAGGCTCTGAGCCATCAGCCCAGAGCCCGACGCGGGGCTCGAACTCACGGACTGCGAGATCGTGACCTGGCTGAAGTTGGACGCTTAACCGACTGCGCCACCCAGGCGCCCCACAAGTCTCTTAATGTACACCGCCCACACCCCTCTGGCAGTATCAAACTCCAGAGGTCGCCTCACTAGGTTTCAGGAGAGAGAGAACCTCCATCTCTCTGGACATGGCACGCAGAGACGACTCCCTGTGGGGTCTCCCTTACATAGTCACACGGTTACACCTGGGCCACCTTCTGCCCTGGGGAGATGAACTCCAAGAATCGACCAATACTAATTTGTGATTGTCCCTATAAATTAAATGTTCTCGTTTAAAAAGCCCTTTCCTCTTGGGATGCCTGGCTGGATCATTTGGAAGAGCATGCGACCCTTGATCTCATGGTCATGAGCTGGAGCCCCATGTTGGGTGTAGAGATTACTTAAATGCTGAAACCTAACAGAAAAGGTCCTTTCCTCTTGATCCCTTCAAATATCTATCAAATTAGTTGAAGGACTAAACCTAACAAAACTGGTTCTTGCTCCTTCCTTTGGGCATCCTATATGGATCTTCTAGCATAGAGTTTTGGACTACGGGGTATTGGCAATTAGTAAAGATTCAACTGATGTTAAGGGAGATATTTATGTTACCCCGAGCCTTTCATATAGCCTTCTGACCCAGATTTCAAGTTAATGCAGGTCATTTACATTGGACCCTAACTTTGACATCTGATATTGAACTTGTCACAAACCTAACTGAACGCTGTTGCTCCTGACTCTATCCTTCCCCTGAAAATCTTACCCGTCACCATGAACTTTCCTGTTTCTGAATAGAAACATGACCATTGTACCCATCACCCACATGGACACATCCTACACACCCTTCACAGTAGACTTCATACGCTAAATCTTTCCTCAGGTCTTCCTCTATAAATCCTAGTGTAAATTCCCCATCATGAGTCATGACTATCACATATTTCAACACAGGGATCATGCACACATTAAACGCTGGAAATTCCACAGTCTTCAGCACTGAAATAGAACCACATTCAGAGAAAACTGGAATATAAAATATGTTAAGAGAAGTGAGTGAACAATATTTCGATTGTCAAGTGAAGAGATAATGATTTATTTGATTTACTCGTTTTTTCTCTGGTTATCTCTTACCTTCCAAAATGGAATCTAATGTTGGGAGAAAAGAAATCAGCTTACATAAGCTGCACATTCAAATGGCCTGAACACAAGTTAATTGTATTAAGAATGCTTCTGCATATCTCTTGTGGAAAATATCTTTTAAACGGTTCTGAAATGAAAAAGGACAGGGTAAAAATACTTTGCTCTCTAGACATACTAGAGTCACTTACAAGGAAGTAGTTTTGAACATAACAAGTGCATGATGGCAGAGAGTACTTTGGTCTCACTTTGTCATTTGACACATGTTTTCTCATGAGAGGATTTTTCTTCCGTGTTTTTACTGCATTCTGAATACTTATGATGAATCTTACAATGAGCGGGTATTTAGAATCTTAAATTTTCCAGACTTAATCTCTAATCCATCTCCCATAAAGTCACTGATATGGTAAATACTCTCAGTCATGTTCACAGACAAAACAAAGGGCAAATAAAAATGCTAATAATTTGGATTTGGGATGTCTGCAATCCTTGTGAGTGACTGACAGTCACCCATCTAACTTTGAAGTTTCTCTATTATTTTAGCAAGACAGAACCTTTCATCTACTTACTGAAAATGTCACAGCATGGAAGAGTAAGGAGAGATTTTTCTGGTGTCAGGAAACAAGCACTAGAGGGAATGAAAAACCATCAACAACAATAAAGATGCTCTGAAAGAGAACTGGGTACATTAAGACTTATCAATCAGGTTCTCACAGGAAAAAGACAGTCTGCTCTCATTAGGTACTTGGAGAAAGTTTAGAGAAGGGGCCTCTTACACACTGTGGACACAGGGAATATGGAAACCACAGGGACGTTGATAGTATCGATAAGAAAATTGAGTCCCACCTGAAGGGGTGAACAAAGACTGGAATGCAGAAGAAGAGTTGGGTAGAAAGGCCACCAAGGGAGGAGCTGTGACCTTTGGCGTAAGGTTGCAGTTAGTCAGAGATGGCCCTGCAGAGATAGATGTGGGAGAATGGATACCCCAGCCTTGCTTTTCTACTTCCACAGGGCCTCTGACTTGGACTTCCCACTGGCCAGCCAGGCAGAAGTCAGAGAGCAAGAGATCCCACCGATGTAGTGCAAATAGATCAGCCTCAGGGGGCAACGAGCTAGGGTGAAGTGTGATCCTGCAGAGGCAAATGAAAACTATGTGACCCAGATGGGATTTTTCAGATACAATTGGAGACATTTTAAATAGGATGGTCCCTAAAAAAGAAAAGAGAAACACAATAAGAGAATCCTGTGACTTTCAGATCTTCATGAACCACAGAACAATCAATCTTTCCAGAGAAACCCAATACCTCCCTAAAAAGTACTTGTGACCATGCAGTGCAACGACACATGTGACCAATGGTTCAGACACTTAACATGTGCAGGATTTCTGATTTGAATTTTCCTGAGTCTTTGAACTCTATATGTCATTTCCTGACTATGCCAACTTTGTGTGAAGAGACACAGGTGGGAAGGAGAGGCGGTGGGGACTGAGAGCTGGGAAGAGGCTTCATTCTGGTTAGTTCTCACTGCATAACAAACCATTCTGAAGCTCAGTGGTTAAAAACAAAAACCATCATTTATTTGTTCTCATAAAGCTGCCATTTGGGCAGCACTCAGTGGGAATGGATCATCTTTGCTTTCTGCAACTTCGTCTGAGATGGCGGGGCAGACGGAGGGCCCGCTTCTGTGTTGCCTCATTTGCATGGCAGGCAAGTTGGTGTGAGTCACAAATGAAAGGTGAGCTGGGAAGTGGGCCAGTGACTTTAAGCCCTCTGGAAGGGGGCCTCTCAAGAGGCAGCCTGGGCTTTCTCACAACATGACAGTCAAGTTCCAAGGGCAAGAACCCCAACAGGGCAAGGAAGCATTGCTCACATGTAACCTTAGAGTCACAAGGTGTTGCTTCAATCATCTGCTATTAATGAAACACTCCCAGATCTGCCCAGTTCCAAGGTAGAGGACACAGGCCCCGCAACTCAGTGACAGGAGTAACAGGGTCAGGTTATAGGAAGAATAAGTAGAAGCTACTGTCACAGCTATGTATGGAAACTACAATCTACCACTATGGCAAATCATCGTAAATTCAGAAGAAAAAACGAAATGGTCTTTACTACCAAAACATCTGCCATATTTTTGAAAGCAAGTTCATAATCCCATTGGAACCATCTCTAAATAATCCCTTCTCAGCTTCTTCCCTGATATTTTTTATTTGTTCAGCATACTTCATCTTTAGCAATTTTATTTTTTCCTCCCGTTCTTCCTGTGATTTATGAGCATATTCCTTTTCTACTAGTTTAATTTCATTATTTAATTGATCGGTATAGATCTTCTTCAGGTCTTCTTCCCGTTGCTTCAGCCTCTTCTCTGTGTCCTCATAAATGGCATCGGTAAAGTAAGCCCCTCCGTTGCTCCGCACCATCTCCTCTATCAGCTCCACCAGCTCCTGCACCTGAGCTTCCCTCTCCGCCCCTGAGGCTCTGTTGTTGAAGGCACAGTAGCGGTTCCCACACTCGCTGATGATGTTTCTTAGCTTCACATCTGAATCTGCCAAGAAGTCACTCAGGCTCTTCTCCTCCAAGTGATCTTTGTAAGTGAACAACACGATCATGTGCTTCAAGGCTGGCTTCCCAAAGACAGTCTTGATCAATGCCACGGTCTTCTGCTCTTCCTCCGTGTAGCGGCCCAGCTGGAGGACCAAGATGATGGCGTGGGGCCCAGGACAGGAGTAGAGGACACACTGGCTGTATTCCCCGCGTGTGGTATACAGGGTCTCCTTGTTGTCAAAGAGCCCTGGGGTGTCAACAACAACAAGTTTCCTCCCCTTCCATTCCTTGGATGCTTTTTGACACCTGGAGAAGACAGCATGGGGAGCAACTCTAGAGTCAAAGACTCTACTCCCCAGGATGGTGTTGGCCGTTGCGCTCTTCCCACTTCCAGTTTTCCCCACCAGAATAATCCTCAGAGTGTTGTCCTGAGGGTCTGCCATGTCACTACCAGGAGTCTCTGTGGTGTAAAGGAAAGGAAGGAGAAGAAAAAGAGTCAAAGAAGGTAAGTGGAAAGCATCACCTCACTCTTATGACCTATGTGTTCCTCTCTGAAATCCTGCAGTAGTCTACTATCCATGTAGGTCTCATAAAGACAGAAAGATGAGACAATTCAATCACCATGGGAAAACAACAAAGTAGTTAAAGAGTTCCCCTACAAAAGAGTATCAGGTCCAGATGGTTTCATGGGGATCTCACTTAATCTTTCTGAAACTATTCCTGATGACTTAAAACAGAAGGAAACCTTTCCAATTCTTTCTATGACACAAGTGTGATATTGATCCCAAAGGTTAACAAAGATTTCACCAATAAATAAAGCTACAGACATGTCTCATTTGCGAATACTAATACAAAAATCCCAAATAAATTGTCAGACACTAAAAAGTAATACTCCACAATAAATTGTGATTTATTTCAGAAATAGTAGGGTGGTTCAATATGAGAAAATGGATTGTAACAACACATCCTCGTTAGTAGATTTAAGAAGAAAAACACCTTCATACAGAACAGACATTTCCCCAAATTCAACACTGTTTTAATAGATACTTCTTTAACGTGTTTATATAGAAATATAAATTTTAAAAAATTTGTCTCCATTTTTTTCTCTGCAGCTAAAATAGTTGACTATTAAATTCACTTGGATGAATGAAGAAAGAAAATTAGCCTGTAGAGTCAACAAGGAGAAGAACGATGAGGGAGGACCAGCTGTACCAGATAGTAAAATATTTTAGCCCCTATAATTAAGGCAGTATGAAGTGTGTGTGAACAGAGACAAATGGAAAACAAAAACAGACAATTCAGAAATAGACCAAATTGGTCGACTATATTCATGAGTATCCAGTTCAATTGTATCGTGTTACATTTATCGTCCATAAGGCAGGATCTCACAGCAATGGGGAGAAAGATGGACTAATAACCAGCATTGGGATAACTACAAAACCACACAGAAAAAGACAAAACTGCACCCACGTCTTCAGGCCATTCACATGCTAAATACGTTAGAAATATAACACTAAAAATCAATCCACATAAATACTAGAAGAAACTCAGACAACTCCTTTGTAACCTACGGGCGGGGCAACTCTTTCTAAGATTTGAAAGATTGTAAGGAAAAGGATTCATACATCTGACTACATAAAGACCTAAAAGACAATGGGAGACAACGAACATCACAGACAATTAAAATACGAATGTCAGAGATTATCGAGGAAGATGGCGGCGTAGGAGGACGCTGGGCTCACCGCGCGTCCTGCTGATCACTTAGATTCCACCTACACCTGCCTAAATAACCCAGAAAACCGCCAGAGGATTAGCAGAACGGAGTCACCGGACCCAAGTGCAGACGAGAGGCCCACGGAAGAGGGTAGGAAGGGCGGCGAGGCGGTGCGCGCTCCACGGACTGGCGGGAGGGAGCCGGGGCGGAGGGGCGGCTCGCCAGCCAAGCAGAGCCCCCGAGTCCGGCTTGCAAAAGCGGAGGGGCCTGACGGACTGTGTTCCGACAGCAAGCGCGACTTAGCGTCTGGGAGGTCATAAGTTAACAGCTCTGCTCAGAAAGCGGGAAGGCTGGAGGACAAAGGGAGGGTGAGCTGCGGAGCCCCCGGACGACAGAGCTCAGTTTGGCGGGGAACAAAGGCGCTCGCCAGCGCCATCTCCCCCGCCCATCCCCCAGCCAAAATCCCAAAGGGAACCGGTTCCGGCCAGGGAAATTGCTCGCTCCTCGCAAACACCCAACTCTGTGCTTCTGCGGAGCCAAACCTCCGGCAGCGGATCTGACTCCCTCCGGCTGCCACAGGGCCCCTCCTGAAGTGGATCACCTAAGGAGAAGCGAGCTAAGCCTGCCCCCCCTGCCGCCGTGCACCTTGCCTTCCCACCCCAGCTAATACGCCAGATCCCCAGCATCACAAGCCTGGCAGTGTGCAAGTAGCCCAGACGGGCCACGCCACCCCACAGTGAATCCCGCCCCTAGGAGAGGGGAAGAGAAGGCACACACCAGTCTGACTGTGGCCCCAGCGGTGGGCTGGGGGCAGACATCAGGACTGACTGCGGCCCCGCCCACCAACTCCAGTTATACACCACAGCACAGGGGAAGTGCCCTGCAGGTCCTCACCACACCAGGGACTATCCAAAATGACCAAGCGGAAGAATTCCCCTCAGAAGAATCTCCAGGAAATAACAACAGCTAATGAGCTGATCAAAAAGGATTTAAATAATATAACAGAAAGTGAATTTAGAATAATAGTCATAAAATTAATCGCTGGGCTGGAAAACAGTATACAGGACAGCAGAGAATCTCTTGCTACAGAGATCAAGGGACTAAGGAACAGTCACGAGGAGCTGAAAAACGCTTTAAATGAAATGCAAAACAAAATGCAAACCACCACAGCTCGGATGGAAGAGGCAGAGGAGAGAATAGGTGAACTAGAAGATAAAGTTATGGAAAAAGAGGAAGCTGAGAAAAAGAGAGATAAAAAAATCCAGGAGTATGAGGGGAAAATTAGAGAACTAAGTGATACACTAAAAAGAAATAATATACGCATAATTGGTATTCCAGAGGAGGAAGAGAGAGGGAAAGGTGCTGAAGGGGTACTTGAAGAAATAATAGCTGAGAACTTCCCTGAACTGGGGAAGGAAAAAGGCATTGAAATCCAAGAGGCACAGAGAACTCCCTTCAGACGTAACTTGAATCGATCTTCTGCACGACATATCATAGTGAAACTGGCAAAATACAAGGATAAAGAGAAAATTCTGAAAGCAGCAAGGGGTAAACGTGCCCTCACATATAAAGGGAGACCTATAAGACTCGTGACTGATCTCTCTTTTGAAACTTGGCAGGCCAGAAAGAATTGGCACGAGATTTTCAGGGTGCTAGACAGCAAAAATATGCAGCCGAGAATCCTTTATCCAGCAAGTCTGTCATTTAGAATAGAAGGAGAGATAAAGGTCTTCCCAAACAAACAAAAACTGAAGGAATTTGTCACCACTAAACCAGCCCTACAAGAGATCCTAAGGGGGACCCTGTGAGACAAAGTACCAGAGACATCACTACAAGCATAAAACATACAGACATCACAATGACTCTAAACCCGTATCTTTCTATAATAACACTGAATGTAAACGGATTAAATGCGCCAACCAAAAGACATAGGGTATCAGAATGGATAAAAAAACAAGACCCATCTATTTGCTGTCTACAAGAGACTCATTTTAGACCTGAGGACACCTTTAGATTCAGAGTGAGGGGATGGAAAACTATTTATCATGCTACTGGAAGCCAAAAGAAAGCTGGAGTAGCCATACTTATATCAGACAAACTAGACTTTAAATTAAAGGCTGTAACAAGAGATGAAGAAGGACATTATATAATAGTTACAGGGTCTATCCATCAGGAAGAGCTAACAATTATAAATGTCTATGCGCCGAATACCAGAGCCCCCAAGTATATAAAACAATTACTCATAAACAGAAGCAACCTTATTGATAAGAATGTGGTAATTGCAGGGGACTTTAACACCCCACTTACAGAAATGGATAGATCATCTAGACACACAGTCAATAAAGAAACAAGGGTCCTGAATGACACATTGGATCAGATGGACTTGACAGATATATTTAGAACTCTGCATCCCAAAGCAACAGAATATACTTTCTTCTCGAGTGCACATGGAACATTCTCCAAGATAGATCATATACTGGGTCACAAAACAGCCCTTCATAAGTTTACAAAAATTGAAATTATACCATGCATACTTTCAGACCACAATGCTATGAAGCTTGAAATCAACCACAGGAAAAAGTCTGGAAAACCTCCAAAAGCGTGGAGGTTAAAGAACACCCTACTAACGAATGAGTGGGTCAACCAGGCAATTAGAGAAGAAATCAAAAAATATATGGAAACAAACGAAAATGAAAATACAACAATCCAAACGCTTTGGGACGCAGCGAAGGCAGTCCTGAGAGGAAAATACATTGCAATCCAGGCCTATCTCCAGAAACAAGAAAAATCCCAAATACAAAATCTAACAGCACACCTAAAGGAAATAGAAGCAGAACAGCAAAGGCAGCCTAAACCCAGCAGAAGAAGAGAAATAATAAAGATCAGAGCAGAAATAAACAATATAGAATCTAAAAAAACTGTAGAGCAGATCAACGAAACCAAGAGTTGGTTTTTTGAAAAAATAAACAAAATTGACAAACCTCTAGCCAGGCTTCTCAAAAAGAAAAGGGAGATGACCCAAATAGATAAAATCATGAATGAAAATGGAATGATTACAACCAATCCCTCAGAGATACAAACAATTATCAGGGAATACTATGAAAAATTATATGCCAACAAATTGGACAACCTGGAAGAAATGGACACATTCCTGAACACCCACACTCTTCCAAAACTCAATCAGGAGGAAATAGAAAGCTTGAACAGACCCATAACCAGCGAAGAAATTGAATCGGTTATCAAAAATCTCCCAACAAATAAGAGTCCAGGACCAGATGGCTTCCCAGGGGAGTTCTACCAGACATTTAAAGCAGAGATAATACCTATCCTTCTCAAGCTATTCCAAGAAATAGAAAGGGAAGGAAAACTTCCAGACTCATTCTATGAAGCCAGTATTACTTTGATTCCTTAACCAGACAGAGACCCAGTAAAAAAAGAGAACTACAGGCCAATATCCCTGATGAATATGGATGCAAAAATTCTCAATAAGATACTAGCGAATCGAATTCAACAGCATATAAAAAGAATTATTCACCATGATCAAGTGGGATTCATTCCTGGGATGCAGGGCTGGTTCAACATTCGCAAATCAATCAACATGATACATCACATTAACAAAAAAAAAGAGAAGAACCATATGATCCTGTCAATCGATGCAGAAAAGGCCTTTGACAAAATCCAGCACCCTTTCTTAATAAAAACCCTTGAGAAAGTCGGGATAGAAGGAACATACTTAAAGATCATAAAAGCCATTTATGAAAAGCCCACAGCTAACATCATCCTCAACGGGGAAAAACTGAGAGCTTTTTCCCTGAGATCAGGAACACGACAGGGATGCCCACTCTCACCGCTGTTGTTTAACATAGTGCTGGAAGTTCTAGCATCAGCAATCAGACAACAAAAGGAAATCAAAGGCATCAAAATTGGCAAAGATGAAGTCAAGCTTTCGCTTTTTGCAGATGACATGATATTATACATGGAAAATCCGATAGACTCCACCAAAAGTCTGCTAGAACTGATACATGAATTCAGCAAAGTTGCAGGATACAAAATCAATGTCCAGAAATCAGTTGCATTCTTATACACTAACAATGAAGCAACAGAAAGACAAATAAAGAAAATGATCCCATTCACAATTGCACCAAGAATCATAAAATACCTAGGAATAAATCTAACCAAAGATGTAAAGGATCTGTATGCTGAAAACTATAGAAAGCTTATGAAGGTAATTGAAGAAGACTTAAAGAAATGGAAAGACATTCCCTGCTCATGGATTGGAAAAATAAATATTGTCAAAATGTCAATACTACCCAAAGCTATCTACACATTCAATGCAATCCCAATCAAAATTGCACCAGCATTCTTCTCGAAATTAGAACAAGCAATCCTAAAATTCATATGGAACCACAAAAGGCCCCGAATAGCCAAAGGAATTTTGAAGAAGAAGACCAAAGCAGGAGGCATCACAATCCCAGACTTTAGCCTCTACTACAAAGCTGTCATCATCAAGACAGCATGGTATTGGCACAAAAACAGACACACAGACCAATGGAATAGAATAGAAACCCCAGAACTAGACCCACAAACGTATGGCCAACTCATCTTTGACAAAGCAGGAAAGAACATCCAATGGAAAAAAGACAGCCTCTTTAACAAATGGTGCTGGGAGAACTGGACAGCAACATGCAGAAGGTTGAAACTAGACCACTTTCTCACACCATTTACAAAAATAAACTCAAAATGGATAAAGGACCTAAATGTGAGACAGGAAACCATCAAAACCTTAGAGGAGAAAGCAGGAAAAGATCTCTCTGACCTCAGCCGTAGCAATCTCTTACTCGACACATCCCCAAAGGCAAGGGAATTAAAAGCAAAAGTGAATTACTGGGACCTTATGAAGATAAAAAGCTTCTGCACGGCAAAGGAAACAACCAACAAAACTAAAAGGCAACCAACGGAATGGGAAAAGATATTTGCAAATGACATATCGGACAAAGGGCTAATATCTAAAATCTATAAAGAGCTCACCAAACTCCACACCCGAAAAACAAATAACCCAGTGAAGAAATGGGCAGAAGACATGAATAGACACTTCTCTAAAGAAGACATCCAGATGGCCAACAGGCACATGAAAAGATGTTCAGCGTCGCTCCTTATGAGGGAAATACAAATCAAAACCACACTCAGGTATCACCTCACGCCAGTCAGAGTGGCCAAAATGAACAAATCAGGAGACTATAGATGCTGGAGAGGATGTGGAGAAACGGGAACCCTCTTGCACTGTTGGTGGGAATGCAAATTGGTGCAGCCGCTCTGGAAAGCAGTGTGGAGGTTCCTCAGAAAATTAAAAATAGACCTACCCTATGACCCAGCAATAGCACTGCTAGGAATTTATCCAAGGGATACAGGAGTACTGATGCATAGGGGCACTTGTACCCCAATGTTCATAGCAGCACTCTCAACAATAGCCAAATTATGGAAAGAGCCTAAATGTCCATCAACTGATGAATGGATAAAGAAATTGTGGTATATATACACAATGGAGTACTATGTGGCAATGAGAAAAAATGAAATATGGCCCTTTGTAGCAACGTGGATGGAACTGGAGAGTGTGATGCTAAGTGAAATAAGCCATACAGAGAAAGACAGATACCATATGGTTTCACTCTTATGTGGATCCTGAGAAACTTAACAGGAACCCATGGGGGAGGGGAAGGAAAAAAAAAAAAAAAGAGGTTAGAGTGGGAGAGAGCCAAAGCATAAGAGACTGTTAAAAACTGAGAACAAACTGAGGGTTGATGGGGGGTGGGAGGGAGGGGAGGGTGGGTGATGGGTATTGAGGAGGGCACCTTTTGGGATGAGCACTGGGTGTTGTAAGGAAACCAATTTGTCAATAAATTTCATAAAAAAAAAATACGAATGTCAGACTATATCAAAGAGGGTTAATTCTCCTCTTATACAAAGAATACCTAAAAGCAGAGAGACAAATATCCAAAAGCTCGACGGAAAATGGAGCAAGACATATGAATAAACAGTTCAAAGAAAAAAAAGAAATGTCAATGCTCCTCAACTATGTAAAAATATATGAACACTCAAAGTAGAGAAATATAAACCCAACGTAGGAAAAGAAAAAAACCAAATATAACAAATTAAAATTACACTGAGATACTATTTCTCCACTTACAGATTTGGCAAAAGTGCAAAAATTTGCTGCTATAATCAGTCGGTAAATGTTTAGAGGAACCAGGTTCTCTTCTCCGTGGCTAATAAGAATAGAAAAACAGTCTAAAACCTACAGAGGAGAAATTAGCAATATCATACAAATTAGATATACATTTATTCTGGATTGTGAGTCCCAATTTTAGGATTTATGCCTGTAGTGGTCAAGGGCAGGTCACCCCTAAACGTGCAACTTTGACATACTGACTATTTCATATAAAAGTAACTTAAGATACAGCCTGTGTGGGAAGATTACTAAGACCCTCTTCTGTCCCCCTGCAAGCAGGAAACAAATCTCCCATGTAAAAGGTGCCCTTCCTGTCCCAGGAGGTAAAGAGACACTCTCATGACCAGGGATAGGAGATTTAGAGCCAAGAAGAGTATATAAACAGCCCACTACTTTCTACTAATTTACTCCTCCAGCCCAAAGTCTCTTTAGAATTCCTCCCTAACAGATGCTCCCAAAGTTAAGTCTTCCTTGTTTTGTCAATCCCTCATAGATCCATCGTCTCTTTGCCTAAAAAGTATAAAAACTGCCTGCCTTGGTCATTTCTCTTGGTCTTAGTTTCATTAGTGACCATTAGTGTGCACTGCTTTTTTTTTTCTCTTGTTAATCTGCCTCAAGTGAATGTAATTCTTAGTGCAGCTGGAAGACCTCGAAGAGTAGAGGAAGAAGTTCACCTTCCTTATATCCCATAGCTACACTAACAAAACACAAGAAAAGATTAGGCATATGTTTATTCACTGCATCACTATTTGTAATACTTAAAGACCAAAAACCTACCAAATGCCCACTAGTAGGGGTCTGATTGAATAAACCAAGGTACATACACACAGCGATGTACTATCCAACTGTAGAAAGGAATAAGAAATACCTCTCTATGACGGGATGGAGAGATCTCCAGGATATTTCATAAAGCAAAAAAAAAAGGCAAAGTGAAGAAAATAATATTTACTTTACTGTCATTTCTCTAGTGGGGAGGAACATGAAATGCAGGTACAAAATACAACATATATTTCATGCACATGAAAAAGCAATGGCAGATCATCTGAACTGTCACCCAAGAAGTTACTGACAGAGGGGTGGGAGGAATAAGGTGGGGGACAGGGTAGAAGCTGGAAACTACTTTGAATATACTTCGATTTCATAGAAATGTCTTGAAAGTATGTACTTCCTTCTTTTTGAGAGTTCTAATTACAGCTCTTTTCCTTTATGAAAGATCTACATGTGTACCTGTTGTTGCTGGCTGATATAAATTCCAAGAGGATTTTTCATTTGTACGAAAAAGAGCTGAACACGAATACAACGCTCCGCATTTGTTTCACAGCCAGTTGAACTAATAGAGAGGCCAAGTGGGCCATTGTCCACACCAACTGCCAATCACCTTCCCCGGGAACCTCACACAGGGGTTCACCATCCAGCCACCAGAGCTGTGAGCCAGATGAGCACGTGGGCTTTCTCTCAATTGAATTTGTGCATCTGTTAACAAGTTGTGTCTAAAAGTATCAGAAACACATAAGGGAGGTTATTTGGGGGAGATCTGGGAATGCGCACCCTTTTTCCATGTACATTCATGGTAACTGCTGCTCTGCTTTATGTCATTTTGTTTCATAAAAGATTTCATAGGAACATTCTGCTTGCAGATAGTGAGGAACATCTGTAAATAGCTTACATAATTATAAACAAAAACGATATTTTAAGATAACTGGTAAAAATCAAAAGCAAATTCAATACATAGTATTTGGTGTAATAGACAAACCACACAAAGAATTGTTCCAAGAAACTTGAAAATGCAGTTGCTTCATTGGCTATTGTCCTAATGGGATATAGTGTAAGGCCAAATAGGGGGAAAAAACGTCAAGAAAATCTTAAATTGCTTTCAGGAATCCTGTCCTATTCTTAGCTTTTTGTGCACATGTGTAGTTTTGAAGCCCAAGGACAAGCCCAGTGGCAATGAGCACCCTTAGTGCCCATACTGTGCCCTTCAAATGCCATTTCCCACCAAAAACATTAGGACTCTTAGGAGAAGGTACCGATTCCATTGCTGGGCCAAGAAATGTGCAAGTGGATCCTACACTATCCTAGTCACACTAAAAAGTGAGGATGCTATCAAAAACTACTCAGACCGTGGGATGCCTGGCTAGCTCTGTGAATACAGCATGCATCTCTTGATCCCACGTTCATGAGTTCTAGCCCCACATTGGGTGCAGAGATTACTTTCAAAAAAAAAGTTTGGATGTTACCGAAAGGACTACAGAGCCAACTTGAAGAGGCTGACTGGACAGAGAACGGGTAATTTGAGTATCAATGAGAATAATAATTTCAATGGATTAAAATTCATCAAATATGTTGAAGTTCATGAATTCATAACAGTACCATCATTGCGAAAGAAGTGAAGTGTTCTCTTTGGGGTATGCTAGGAAATGATGTCATCAGTCTGAACATGGGCAAAAAAGAATCAATCATTCCTTTTGTCTTAATAACTACACCTTATGGAAATGAAAGTATGATTCAGGGGAACTTTCTTTTATAGGATTATGCCATCCAATAAAAGAAGGAAGAATGATAGAATTATAATATTATAATTTGTGACCGTTAATGAAACAAAGTTACTCTAGGCTATCATTACTGTCTGCTACATTATAGAAAGAGACAAAAGAAAATATAAGGTGCCTTCTGATGGAAATTTACAACTGCACCTATGAAATAGTGCCACCCAAGTAACAGGGCAATTCTTAATCTGATCAAGCCTCTCCTTAAATTTAAATTTAAACAAAACACTGAAACTAGAAGAACATGTCATATGACATCTTGAGGATTTAACGAGCAAAATGTACACTGTCCAATTCTCTTGGACAAAGGACCAACCGTTTCTTAAACAGAAACATTTTACAGAAAGAAACAGGAGGGTGAAAACTTATTTATCAAATTAAACTTAAGAGATATGAAAGAATTGCAATTTATGAACCGTATTTGGAGCTGATTTCAATTTTGTTTTTTAAAAAAAAATTTAATGTTTATTTATTTTTCAGAGAGACAGAGACAGAATGAGAGTGGGTTAGGGGCAGAGAGAGAGGGAGACCCAGAAGCAGAAGCAGGCTCCAGGCTCTGAGCTGTCAGCACAGAGCCCGACGCGGGGCTCGAACTCATGAGCTGTGAGATCATGACCTGAGCTGAAGTCGGACACTCAAACAACTGAGCCACCCAGGCCCCCGGATTTCAATTTTAAAATCTATGAGATAATCTGGGGATTGGAATACACCTGGTAATTGTTTAAAAATTGTAATTGCTTTTTGAAGTCTGATCATGGTATATTTTAATGACCTTTATCTCCCAGACATACATATGTAAATATTTACTGATAAAGTGATAAAATTTTTAGTATTCTAGTAATTTAGTAATTTTTAGTATTCTAATGTTTGAAGTGTATTAATTAATTAATTAATTTAATCTCTACACCCAGCGTGGGGCTCAAACTCACAACCCTGAGATCAAGAGTCCCATGCTCTTCCCACTGAGCCAGAGAGGTGCCCCCACTCTAATTTTTTAAATGAGGAAATAGATGTGGCTCAGAAATGCTGGGAAAGTTGCCCAGGGTCACTGCGTTAATGGGCTTTGGGCAGAGGAGGGATCCAATGCAAAGTATGTCTGACCCTACACTCATGCATAACCCTTGCAAGCTCTGGTCCCTTCTTGGTTCCTTCTCACATCCTTGATTCTACATTTCTGTTTACATTGGATCAGAAATAGATCATGGGAGGCCAGGGGAGGTACTTCACTCTCTGTCCAGAAACGTGAACTGGTAGCAACCCTGGAATTAAGGAAGGCAACCAAAGGGCTTCACGCACATTTGTTTTCTATAGAATAGCTCATTCTCTCCCCATGGCATCCCTTCCTTACCTCCTCTGTTACACTGTCAATCACACCATTTCTCTCTTACATGTTGGAAAGAACACAGCCAGCTGAATTCTAGGCTTCCTGTGCCATTTGTGACCTGGGTATCCCGGGGAATTTGATGAAACCACACACACACCGTCTGGGATTCAGATTTTCTTTTAGGAAAAAAGAGGGATTGGGACAGACTGCTCTCTAAATTGCCTTCCAGCTCTAAAGACCTGCCTTGAGGACACTAGTTTCCCACCAAGGGAAACAGATGGGGTGTCAGGCAGCACTCACTCTGTCATGACAACAACTGATGGAAGACATGCTGCTGTTCAGCAAGTTTGTCCTGCTAAATAGGAGACGTGAGGACATGGGCCACTCAATCTCTTTAGTCCCACCCTACCTTCTGCCGAGACCCCTGTGGCAGCTTCCTCATTGCTGGGCTGCTGGCACAGTACTCGGTCCCTTCTAGGAGCAGAACCCACACCCATGCACACCCCTATGTCCTGCTGGCCCTCACGATTCCATTGTTCTGAGGCCAGGCTCACCTTCTTTTGAAGGAGCTGAGTTCCCCATTGTTCTCCAAAGAACCTGTTTGAGCTGCTGCTTTTGCTTTCACTGTGAGGAAAATGTGTTTGCACACTTTAAACCTCTCAGGCAGCAAGCTCAGAGGAGCTTGGGAGGAGCTAGTGAAGGAACTATTTGGCTTTAAAGAGACAGAAATATTGCCCTATAATTGGAGGCGTGCGTTAGTTTTACCAAGGTGTAAGCTTTTTCTCCATGTGCCTGCTGTCACACCAAATTTTCCAAACCTATATTTATTGTTTGGGGTTATACTGGTGGATCCCAAAGGCCCTTATTACATGACACAAATCATGCACACAGAGCCAGGCATGGTGTTGAATCATCTTCCCTGCATGGAGTGGGAGACTCTGGGGTGATTCTAGGAAGAAGAAACTCAAATACGTAGCTAGATGTGTCCAAATTTAGAGCCTGGGATACTTCCCAGTGATTGTATCATATGGGTTTTCATGATGGTCTTTCATGAAGGTCTCAAGTCACTCATTAAAAATTTACCAGCCTTCAGGTACGAAGCCAAGAGTCTAAAGCATTGGGAGCCAAGAGATAAAAAGGAAGATGTGGCCTGGAAAAAGTCTTCCAATGACCATACACCTTCTCTAGTTTTCTTCATATGGTTCTTTCAAGCCCCAAAATATGCATGACTTTATAACAAAAGATGCACCCAGGGAGGAGATCAAACTTTCCCCTACAACCTTCCTACTTTCCTCTACCCCAGACCCAGGCACAGGTAGATTTTCCCAGATTTAGCCAGTGCATCCATTCCAACCTGCTCTGGAAACTTTGAGATGATAGGCAGATGGTCAAACCTCTCATGGTTGACCAGCTGTTCCAATTGTCTCTTGCATCATCATAAAATTATAAGGTTTTTGATTATATATTTTTGTTCACTACATTGAGACATGGGATTACTTGATGCTCACACTTGAAGGTGGGTACTAAGAGAACTAAATGTGGCAGGAAGTAGTGGACAATGGGGTGGCAACCCATGCAGGGAAGCAGCTAGATTTGGAAATTATTGTATTAATACTATATTATTGGTCCATATCGTTAGACCAGTTATCGGTGCTAATGACTTGGAGGGTCCCAGGTAACTGTTTTCCAACTTGCAATAAAGACACAGACCGGGACCAGCTATGTAATTTGCAAAGTCTGGCACAAAAGGAATATGCCAGGCCTTTTGTCAAAATCAAACAAAAAAAATTAAGAATTTCAAGATGACATCAATAGAACAGTAAACCCTTCTAAGTACACGGCCCTGTGCAACGGCACAGGTCACATACCCATGAACTTGGTCTTGATGAGGCTGCATACATAAAAGTCTAGAGGAGAGCTAGAATCATATTTCCTGCTCAAAATATCTCTCCCATTTCCTAGTTTCATTTCAAGCTACATATTCCTTGAGTGAAACTTGTCCTTGGATGTTGTCATGGTCAGCTAATTGCTTCTCCAGGTATTATGCTCAGGTACGTTGCTAAGTTCCCTAGAGGGAACAGGAGACTAGTTGACACAGAATCCATGGATGCCACAAGAAATCAGATGCGGGTCTCAAATGGTAACAGCCTTGTGATCATTGGTCAAAAAGGAGCATGTGGCCCCCATCAGTCCCATCCTGAGCCCTAAGTTAGGAGTGATCTCCTTCTACAAGATTCTGGATAGAAGCAGTGTAGCCCCATATCTGAATTGTTCACTTAGCCACGCTCCTGATCATTGAGGGCTTCCTTCCACTTGCACCTATGCTGTGAGCCACAGACCTCTCCACCGATTGTCTCCTCCTGCAACCCTGGAAACACAACTTTCCACCCAGGATCTTGCTCCTTCCACATAGTCAGAAGCAGAGAGATAAATTTGGACAAAGCCACAGCTTCCTTTTTTGTTTTCCTTTGATTCTTTCCATTTCACACACACACAGAAATGTGGATATAATGAATTTTCAAAAGGTGTGGGGTCATTAAGAGACATTCTTTGAATTCTATAGGAGTCTTCTTGTGGGGCTCAGGGTGTTTTCTGCTGCTCAGATCTAGATAATCTCAAAGCTCAACTTATTAAAATAGTGCAGAAATAATAACAGTAGTTTAAAAGAATCGTTCCTCCATTGTCCTGTTTCTTCTACATATCGTCTTTGCAACCTTGGTGGATCCGTTTCCTATTTCCTCCATAACAAATTCCCAAAACATTAGTGGCTGAAAACAATATAAACTTCATCTTCTGCAGTTATGGAGGACAAGAGCATGGTATTAGTGTTATGGAGATAAAATCAAGGTCCTGCAGAGCTGGTTCTTTCTGGAGGCTCCAGGAGAGAATCCATCCCTTGCCTCTTACATCTTCTAGAAGCTGCCAGCTGTCTTGGGCTTGTGGCCACATCACACCAATCTCTGCTGCCTTCATCACATTACCTTCTTGCCTCTCCTTAGAAGGACCTTTCTGATTACATCTGGGGCCCACCCAGATAATCCGGAATAATCTCCCCATCTCAAAGTCATTAACTTACACCTACAAAGATGCTTATGGAATAAGGTAACATTCACAGGCTCTGGGGATTAGAGTGTGACCATCTTTCGGGGCCCACCATTCAGCCTGCCACATTTGGGTGAGTTAAACTATCTGCAACCCACTCCCCTAATCTTTAAAATGGAATACTTTCTTCAGACGGTCATTGTGAAACCAGATAAATTTGTAGACATGAAGTGGTACTCAAACCATAGTGATCAATAGGTATTAGTTAGAAGTAGTAATAGAACCCTCTATGCTAGTCTCATAGATTACCCCTCTAAGGCTCACCTACACATCAGAGATGTTGTCTTAATCAGCTTGCACAACCATAATACCACAGCCTGGGAGCAGGAACAACAGGAATTCATTTCTCACAGTTCTGGAGACTGGGCAGCCCAAGCCCAATGTGCCAGCCACCTTGTTTCCCTGGGGAAGGCTCACTTCCTGATTTGCGAATGGCACTGTCTCACCGTGTCCATACATGATGGAGCAGGGAAGCAACTCTGTGCTATCTCTTCTTACAGGGGCACTAATCCCATCAAGAGGACCCCAGATTCATGAACTCACGGAAACCCACTTACCTTATCCCCAAATACCATCATGTTGGGGGTTAGGGATTCTGGAGCCTTCTCTCTTGGTGCCAAATAAAACTAGTCACTTCTACTTTGTAACAATCTCTTTTAAGCGGATATCACTCAAGGTTTCCTGGTTTCTCCCCACTCACACCACCCCCAAAGGGCACTGCATGAAAAGGAAGACTCAGCACCTCCACAGCCTGTCTAACAGGATAAGGGATCTGGATTATCTATACCCCTGCACTCACATGGCTTTAATGAAATTGTCTTCTGGCTCCACGGATGTGCAAGAAGAGCTGCCTCTTGCAGGCTAATGGCAGCCGTGTCACAAAAGAGATATAGGTGTTAGGTGTGACAGTGCACTTGGGGCTGAATCCCTCAAAGGAAACATTGACCAAACCCTCATGAAATAAGGACCATGCCCCCCAAAGGGGCTTTTACTGTCTTCCACGATGTTATATTCAGTTATGAACCACAACCATTAAGTGCTGTTCTCAAACAGGTCTCTGCTTCCTCCTAAGGCTTCTCCGAAGATCTGCCAAAAGTGACCACTCAGAATTTGTGTCTTCACCAGAGGGTCACAATCTTGGAGCTTCAGGGGAAAAACTGTAGGACGTGCTCTGAACTACTGTTGCCTCAAAGAGACTCTTCAGAGGAGGTATCCAAGATGGCAGCACTGACTCAATGCTCAGACTGTGCCAGTGAGCAAAGCCAGGACTACTGGGACTCTCAGTCTGGAAGCATATGTACCTCATGAAATCAGACGACTGACTCAAGATCCAGCAGAGTGAGAAGTAATGACATAGGACTGAGTGAACGGATTCAAGATGTGCCATTGTGGTTATTTGTTTGGAATATTGATGGCATTCTGTTTGATGTTCTTCTTGCATGGCTATGGGTGGAAATCTTATTTCTTTCTCCTTAAATGAATTAGTAGACTGTGTATTTGTAAACCCACAACAACCATCTTTAAACATTACCTCATCTTTACCTACCATCAAAATTCAGAAACAAATGCTTCTACTGAGTTTCATTCACTTTCATGATGATAGAACCATTTGCATAGGTTTAATAAAAATCTGTCCTCTTGTTTACAAAGATACCATTGGAAAAATAGATTCTGCAGCAAGGCCATATGTACAGTGTGATATCTGAGAGTGACTGTTGTTTAATCAAAGACCATCAGACCACTGCTAAGGAGCAATTGTTGGTGTTACATGTGGAGGTAATGTCTCCAAAACCTTCATAAGAAAACTAATATGATGTCTGGCTTCCAGGATCCCAGTGTCTCAGGTAATAAGGAAGTCCACTCCCTGGTAGTCCAGAAACCCAGGCAAAATTTGGAGACCTCAGGAAGAGGGAAATTCACTGAGATTTATGGGTACAGCATGCAAAGTTTATTGGAAAAAGTGTTTGGACGTTGGTTTTCTACTCCTAGGATAGAAGAATGGCAGGGGCTCTGAAAAGTCTGATTCAAAACTCATTTTGAAAATTTCCAAAAGAAGTTTATCCTTTGGAATTGATAGTTGCTTAATATGATGAGGCTCTAGATTTCCCAAGCAAACTCAAGGAGGCTTTTCCGGTTAATTAAGATTCTTGCTGCATCTGTATAAATAATCAGACCATGAATAGTAAAAAACAATCTTCTAGGATCAACAATACTTGTTGGAGACTGTTTATGATCACAAAGTAGAGAACACTATGAAAATGATCCAAAACTTAGAAATAGGCAAGAGAGATTACTGGAGTGTTCTATTGTTCTGTGTGGTGCTGTGCTTGATGATCCGCTGTGACATTTTACAACACTTTAAGGACAGAGAGAATTTTTGCACATCTCTGCCTTGGAGATACTCAGCGAATTTTCTGTCTGGTGGAATATAGAACTCAAAAATTCCATGTTACTGGTACCTGAGAATGTGACCTTCTTTGGAGCACGCTCTCTGTGATGTCATGTCATGAAATTAAGGTTGAGTCCTACTCTGATGCCTGGAATCGTTTCATTCACAGTGAGGGAAGTTTACACACAGATACACACAGAGAACACCATGTGACAAAAGAGGCAGAGATTGGAGTGAAGCACCTAGAAGGCAAAGAACAAAGCAGGCCAGCCAGCACCAGAAGCTAAGAAGCAGCAAAGAAGGATCCTTCCCCAGAGACTTCATGGAGAGTATGCCCTGGGAACGTCTCGGTTTGGCACTTGTAGCCTGTGCCAGAGAGACAGTAGCCATAACAATGAGACAGTAAGTTTCTGCTCTTTAAGCAACAGTTTGTGGTCATTTGTTACAGCAGCTCCTGGGGGAACTAATATAGATTTTAAGGCCAAGAAGTAGGGTCCTGCTCTGGTAATTACCAGTCGTTTTGAAATTGAGTCATGCATGGAGGCTGGAAGAATTCTGAGGTACCTGATAAAAAGAAAGGCCTAAGAGGATGTCGGTGGTATGATGAACATCAAGGTCACTTTCTGGTGAGGTCCCTGAGAGAAGTGGGGACCACGCTGCTGGACATTGGAGGGACGATGGCACTTGCTATAAAATGGCAGGGGGCAGGGAGGCGGTCTAAACTGAGGTGGGCTGCTGGGTGGAGAGTAGACCATGTAAGTGAGGAACTTGAATATTTAGCTGAGGAGAATTCCAAGAACAGTGTGGAAGGTGCGGCCTGGTATCTACTTGTTGCTGCTAATGAAATGAGTGAGGAAAGAGGGTGGTGGCCTATCTGCCGGCCAAGGGGCATCAAGATGGCCAGCTGCCAGCAGAACCCAGGTAGAAGCAAGCAAGGTTCTCCCCTCAAGGCTTCAGAGAGCACACGCCTCTGCTGGCATCTTGACTTTGGACTCCAGGAGTTAACACACAATCCATGTCTCAACTGTTTCAACTGGAGTTTGGCCGACCTGTCATGCAGTGCTAGGCATCCAGTATGTCCCCTCCACATTGCCCCTGCCTGCTTTCTTGTCCCCTCCTCTGAGAAACCCAAAGGTCTCCCCTTCTGTGGCACGGTGTGAACAGGGCAAATCTTCTAGACTACATTCTTCCTCATTCCCGCCACATTTCTGGCCCAGATAGACCCCAGGTCTCCATGATGAGAGAGAGCTTGTAGCTTTCTCAGAACTTAGATTTCAGTCCTCTGAAGAATTTTCTTTTTGGAAATAATTATACCACACCAAAACAAAACCTAACAACTGTTTCTTTTAAAGAGACACACAGGAAGTTAAGGTCTAGGAGTGCGGTTAAGGCCTCCTGAACTCTGAAGGCAAACAGGCAGACTGTCAGGGCACCATGAGCTGGGGGGTCAGAGGTAAAAGCAGGCCCCAGTCCCAGCAGCAACAATAAATCCCTCACTCTTACAGAATACCAACACCGCACAAAAGGACTATTCTCTCTTCATCAGCAAAAATGTCTCCTTAATATATGAAAATCAGTCAGTGGAAAAGTGTGTGGGCCTGATTCTGCCACGATCAAGATCTATGGCTTGGAGAAAACCCAAACACAAACAGACCCCAAAAAATCACAATCCCCATGTGCCCCAGTATCTTTATGGATAAGAAGTCCTAGATTGTCTCAATACAATGCCTCCTACAGAATAGCACCATGAAAGACTATCTGGGCCTCTCCCAACGAGGACGAATCCCAAGACTCCCCCCCCCCCCCAGCATGATTCATGAGCCTGGGCCCACTTACCCACACAACTTCTCAGGTGTTGGTTGGCTGTAGGTATAAATCTCCAGGTGGAACAGGGGCCTGTGGCCCCCAAAGGGAGACCCTGAGGAGGGCCCAGTCCCAAGACTCTTGGCTGGAGGACCCAGGTGTGAATACGAGCATGGAACTTCTTTCCCCAGGGCTTTGATGTCCCAAGGGCCATCAGAGTAATGGACACTTACAGATGGTTATGGACATCACCTTTATTTACCAGCCAGCACCGACAGCCATGAACACAAGAAGCAAAGGCACAGACATGTTTCACCCCGAGTTCTCTGCTACTCTCCACACACACAGCATCCTTCCTCACTCATCCGCCTAGACTTTCCAGTCCCACGCCTCCACACCCCACAGCCTTTGCTTGGATGGCCCCTGGATTCTTAGCCATTCCTCGGTACCAACGGTGGAAGAGGCAGCTTGGGAGAATGGGGGTCAGGGAAAGAACTCACAGGCTGCCAGGACCAGCCGACAGCATTCAGTGATCTGCCCTCTCTGCGATTTACAACAAAGTTGGCACGGTTTCTGCTGTTACCTTCGTTTCTTTCTTTTGGTTTCAACTTGACATCTTTTATTGCTTCACTCTCATCTTTGTGGAGGGTCTCGAGTGCTTTATTACAAATGATAAACACGGTAAGTAAATCTTTAACGAGGGATAAAGGTAAGACTGTTATATTTATGGCACCATATCACAGCACAGTTTTTTCTGTTATTGTTTCCCACAGTCCCTTGCATTTTCAAGAAACGGGCAACAGGGTGATTTCTCGTAAATTCACTCATGCACAGAAAAACATACATCTTACTTCAGCCCCAGCAATTTCCTGCCTCACCTCTCCCAAGTCTGTCTTCCTCATCAGGCCACAAAGGCAAGGTCACAGATTCATGTCTTCTCATTTGTGGCTGCTCTTGTGCTCAAAAGGGACTGGGGCAGGAAGGCTGGGCCAAGGAGGAACCCCACCATGGAGGTCTCACTGGCCTCTGCACAGGATACTTTTTCCATCTCTCCCCAGGCCGGTGCTGGCCTGAGGATGAGGTGGACGTCTTCCTGGGAATCTAAAACCAGGACCCCTTCAAAGCAAGCACAGTAGCTAGATCTTTTGACCCTGACATGGGCTGAACAAGTCAGTTCTGCTCTTTATTAGAACAGGTGCACACGGATGCTGCTATCTTCCAAAATTTTGACCAATTTTGTCTACTGGTTGTTTGTTTATTGAATGATTGATTGATTGATTGATTGAAATTTATTAATTTTGAGAGAGAGAGAGTGAGGAGGTGAGGGACAGATAAAGAGGCAGAGAGAGGATCCCAAGCACACTCCCTGCCAGCACAGAGCCCGACACAGGGCTTGAACTCACAAACAGTGACATCATGTACTGGACTGAAACCAGGAGTCCGATGGTCAAGCAAATGAGCCACCCAGGTCCCCCCAAGTTTTAAAAAATTTTCACTCAAACATAAATAGCTAACAAACAGCTGAGCAGCCTTATTATTTTTGACTATTATTTATTTATCAGGAAGAAATAGAACGTGAAAGTTGAACTGAAATGACTCATGTCCAAGCTGTTAAAGAATATAAATGACTCTTTGGAAATACATGGAGAGGCCAGAGTCTCTCTCACCCTCTGCAAGTTCACCATACCTGCAATTAGTAGGACAGCGGGACTCGGGATAAAGACGGCTGTCGGTAAGACGGTGGTAACTGCTGCCTGGCTCCCTTTTGACTCTGTTTCGTTTAACTATAATAAGACACCACAAGGGGAAGACAAAACGAGGCAAACTCCAGGCAGCCAGCAGGAAGGAAGAAGAGGGGAGTTGGCCTGTGGCCAGAGTTTGACCCAAAACTAGGACAGGCTTCCATATGCCCTGGGAACCCTACAGACCTAGTATTGGTGGGACAGCCATAAGTGGTACAAGGTATAGATTTTCAAATCTATTCACTTACCATAAGCTGCTTCCTCCCTTCCAACACACACTCAGCTCCTCTGGAAGGAAACTGCATTCTGGCAGGTGTGGCTGAGAAGCTGGGGCTCCCTGTCCCCTCAGCCTTCCAGCAAGAGAACAGTATCTTGGGAGGAATCAGTTGGAGGTCAGTAGGTTTAACCACCGGGTATATTATGGACAGACAGAGTGGTTAGGGAAAGACACACACACTGGGGCTAAGACAACTGTCACCTCCCGGGACTGTGCAGGCCCAGGCTGAACCCTCTGAGGAGAGACACCAGAGGTTTCACCCTGCAGGGGAAGCAGACTTCACCAGGAGAGTCCAGCCAAACATGCAAACACCCTGCACAAAGTTGCAGTGAAGCTACCAGAGCAGATATCCTTGTCTTATCTCTGATCACAGAGGCAAAGCTCTCAGCCTTTCATCAAGTATGGTACCAGTGGTGGGAGTTTTCACACTGATTTCCTTCAGTTCTTCCAACATGCTTAGAACTGCTCTTTGGAAGCCCTGTCTTTGAATCCAATATGCAGGGCCTCTGCTAGGCAATTCCTGTGGCCTCAGTTTTTCCAGTATATGGGTCACACCTTCCTGTTTCGTTGTACATCTTACAGTTCTTGTTAAAAACTGGGTATTTTAGGGAACATGGTGTAGTGGCTCTGGGTACTATTCCCTTTCTGCCTTTCTAGGCCTTGATTTGCTGCTGTCTGTGTGTCCATAAGAATACAGAAATTGCTTTTTTAAACAACAAAATAGAAATTATGCAGCAGAAAAGTATGACTGAAATGAAAATTTTACTAGTGGAGCTCAACGATAGATTTCAATGGCTAGAACAAAGATTCAGTGAATTTGAAGATGTAATAATTATAAACACACATGAACTTCACAATTGAGCCCCAAAACACAGGAAGCAAAAAATAACGGGCATCAAAGAGAAATAGACAATTGAACAACAAGCTGTAGACTTCAATGTCCACGTTGAACACCGCGTACCACAGCTAATCAGAAGGTCAAAACAGAAACAGAAGATGTGACCCACAGATAAACCAACTAGACCTAACACTAGAGCACCTTACCCAACGAAATAGATTATGCATTCTGTTCAGGTACACAGAGAACGTTCTCCTAAATATGACCAATAAGCCATAAAATGGGCCTCAATAAATCTAAGAGACTTGAAATCCTAGAGTATAACAGGGGGTAAGCTCCTTTGCATCAGTCTTGGCAATAATTTTTTGGATTTGACCACAAAAGCAAAGGCAGCGACAGATAAAATGAACAAGTGAGATTACATCCAACTAATACACTTCTGCCTGGCAAAGGAAACCATCAACAATACAAAAAGGCAGCCCACTGAATGGGAGAAAGTATTTGCAAATCATATATTTGGTAAAGGGTTAATACCCAAAATACATAAAGAACTCATAAAATTAATAGCAAAACCCGAGCAATTTATTTAAAAGGACAGAGGAACTAAACAGGCATTTTCCCAAAGAACATACAGGTGGCACATAGGTGCATGGAGATGTGCTCAGTATCATCATCATCAGGGGAAACGCAAATCAAAACCACAATGAGGTATCCCCTCACACCTGTTAGAATGGCTATCATCAAGAAGACAAGAGGTAACAAGTATTAGGGAGGATGTGGAGAAAAGGGAAGCCTTGTGCTCTGTGCATGGGATGCAAATTGGTGCAGCCACTGTGGAAAAAAAAAAAAGCCACTGTGTATGGACGGTCCTCCAAAAATTATAGGTAGCATTACATTTGATCTGGCAATCCCACATCTGGGTATTTATCCAAAAGAAATGCAAGCAAGATCTCAAAGAAAAATCTGCACTCACAAGCTCCCTACAGCATTGCTCACAATACCCAAGATGTGGAAGCAACCTAAGGGTCCAACTATGGGTATATATATATTGTTCTGTGAAAGGAAAGGGGAACATCTTCTCATTTGCAACAACAGGGTCGAACTTGAGGGCATTATCATAAGCGAAACAGGTCGTACAGAGAAAAACAAATACTGTATGGTATCATTTTATGTGGAATTTTAAAAAGCCAAACTGATAGAAATGGAGAGTAGAACGGTGGTGACCAGGGGCTGGGGGATGGGGGGATGGGGAGACATTGGTCAAAGAGTACAAAGTTCCAGTTATAAGATGATTAAGTTGTGGGGATCTAACGTGCAGCAGAGTGACTATAGCTCATCCCAGTGTATCATACCTTAATAGTTACAAGAGAATAGATGATCTTAAATGTTCTCACTCAGAAAGAGTAACGGTAAATATGTGATGTGATGCAGGTGTTAGCTAATAATACTGTGGTGGCAATTATTTTGCAATATAGAGTGTATCAAATCAACACATTGCAGCCTTTAAAATTACAGTGTTACATTTCAATTATATCTCAATAAAGCTGGATAGGGTGTGGGGGGATAAGGTGGAGGGCCATGGGTTAGGTATCTTCACTAGAGAGAATGAACTGGCAAGACTGGCTAAAAATCAGGCCCCAGAGCATTAGCTTCAGGTTAACTGAAAGCCCTCACTACACACGGGGAGAGTTGACTCCAGAAACTGTAAGTGAGTTAGGCAAGCTCGCAGAGTTGATTCCAGAACAAACCAGGTCCGGGGCACATAGCACCATACGCTGTTGTAGCCTTCTCTCCACAATTGTCTGGCTATTTTCCTCTCTCATGACCTCCTGAGAGGAGAAACAGACACTTGGGTCAGAGATACCAACTTGAGGCTAGACTAAGTCTCCTATGAAAATTCCATCCTCTTCCTGCTGTCTGATCTTTAATAGCTCAAAAGACCTCTTTTTCTTTAGGAATGAGGAGATGGCACAGAGGACCACATTGGTGGCCCTGTCCACGCTGATGTCCAGTCAAGGATTCCTCCCTGATTCCTGGGGAAGGAGATTCTCAAGAGGCCATTTTCTAGGAAAACACCCAAAAAGCAAAAGGCAACTGGAGATAAGAGTAGTGGGCAGAGGCCAAAACTGAGAACAGGCCTCAGAAGTCTAAACTGCCCTTCACTGAGGTTACAGCCCCTCCCGGGAACAAGATGTGGTGCCACAGCGACCTTCGGAAAGGATCAGCACAGTCCCAAGCAGGGGGTGGGTTGCACAGTGGAAACAATGCAAAGGCACCCCTCGCTGGCCCATGTCCTGTCCCTTTAAATCGGCACCACTGGGCCCTCCCTCCCTGGGCTCTGAGACTTCCTCCCTGCTCTGTGCTGGCAGGAACAGCCTCTGTACTCACAACCCAAGGCACAGCACCAGGTCGCGGGTTTCTGCAGCCAACAGCAGAGCCTGTCACCACTTCTGCTGGAAGGTGAGCACACACGGGGAGGAAGGGAGCCACCTGGGACAGAGGGGAGTGGAGGAAGTGGGAGGGGGTAGGAGGGCTCTAAGGAATTCAGGGCCTGGTTGCAGCTCACTGAGTGGGCACCTGCATTCTACTACCTCCCAGGAAGGGGAGCGGGATCTAGAAAGAATAACTTCACCCTTGCAGGCTTTTCAGGGAGCTCTGAGTTTCAGAACAAGCAAGGGAAGAAGAAATGGTAAGCATCTTCTCCAGCCATGGAGTGGGTACACTTTTACTTGGGACTACGTACTTCGTCCTGCCCTGCTCCTCGCCTGGTCAGAAAGGTGTTTGCTAGAAGCACTGTCAGGGCTGAGCACGCTGGAGAAAGCTGCAGACACTCCCTCTGAGGGCATGTGCAGCCAAGGAGAGAGACATTTCTGAGGACAAACAAGTGAGTCTAACCTCAGAACACATCGCAGAGTGGAAATCGTGTCTGTGAGCCGAACCCCACTCACACCCTCCACCTCCTCAGCCCTGTGCACCCCCAGGGACTTGCAGGAGCCAGCAACAGTTATGAACATGGTCTTCAGACCTCTGCAGTACACGTGTTTGTGTGTCCTTGCCCATCCTTTCCCCCGCCCAAGCTGCCCAGGGCTCTGTGGGATGGAGCCCCCTTCATCCCCAGACACTGGCTATAAATGAAGGACTTGGACAGGATGAATGGCTCACAAACTCACAGCAGGGACCCAATGCATTAGAATCACTCAGGGGGTTGGGGTGGGTACCTCGGTGGCTTGGTCCATTGAGCTTTGAGCCCTGAGATGGATTCTGTGCTGTCAGTTCAATGCCTGGAGCCTGCTTTGGATTCTTCGTCTGCCTCTCTCTTTCTGACCCTCCCCTGCTTGAGCTCTGTCTCACCGTCTCTCAAAAAAATAAGTAAACAGTAAAATAAAATTTTTTAACAAAAAAAATCCCTCAGGAGGAGGGGTGAGAGATACCGTTTTTTAACCTTTATTATTTATTTATTTATTTATTTGTTTGTTTGTTTGTTTGTTTTTTAGACAGACATATGAGCAGGGGAGGCACACATGAAGAAGAAGGAGAGAGAATCCGAAGCAGGCTCTGTGCTGATAGCTATCAGCACAGAGCCTGATGTGGGGCTCAAACCCACAAACCATAAGATCATGAGCTGAACCAAAATTAAGAGTCAAACACTTAACAGACTGAGCCACAAAGGCACCCCCTTTTTTCTTATTAAACTACACATCTATGAAACAAAATGTCAAATATATATTTTAAAGACTCCCATAAATACCTCCAAAAGACAACAGGTTCAGGAAGCAGGGGACTATATAATATCCAATCGCATTTAAGACGCTAGGAGTCTCCATGTTCTACATCAGTCAGTGACTCCAAGCCTCTAAACCCCAGATGTCAGCTCTCAGAAACTCTGGAAGAATTTTTCAAATCCCATCCCAAACCATCGCAAACCTTTGGGAAGTCCCATAGGGGCCAGGAGTCCAGTGGATTTCCTAGAGCACACTTGGTCAGTTCCGTCATCGATAAGGACTTCTTGCTTTAGCTAAATTCTTGTTCCTTGCGCTGAATCTTCCGGCTGTTTCTTCAGTTCTGCTGTGCAGTCAGTTATGGGAGTTTGCTAATTTTTACACACAAGATCACTACTCACCTGAGGCCTGTGGGATCAACTTTACCAAGGGCTTTGGGGAGCCTAAAGGGGGGCTACGCAGAAGACAAACCTGTCATCTAACAGGTCAGAGACAAGTTATCAATCAACCCTTCCCTTTGCTTGTCCTTGTGTGCTGCCCATGGGACACAGCAAGGTCACTTGCAGTAGCCAGGTGTTGCCATGAAGAGGTAGCATTTGAAATGGATGGCGAAGCACAGACAGGACTCAGACAGAAATGTGGGAGAGAAGGAGTGGTCATGGGGGTGAGCGCACAGGTGGGCTGGAAAGGCCCTGAAACCTGTGCTCTGCGGAGCAGCTGACCCAGAAGGGGAGTGAGTGGGACACAGGGCTGGCGAAGCAGACAGAGCAGAGCTGCGCCCTTGTGACCAGGTCCTCGTGAGATCAAGCAGACTCCATCACTGAGTGGCTAGCTGTAGTAAATCCTGCCGGACTTGGGGTCATCACTTAGTTTGAGAGGCCTCAGATTCGGGGCAGGAACACCAGGAGCCGGAAGGGAGTGTCCCATCTCTCCAGCACACAGGTCATATTTACACAAATGACACAAGCCAAATTCTTTGGTCTTCGGAGAGTAGATCACAGGTTCTTCACATCAGCATGGGAGATAGGTATCTTTCCTAATTTTCAAAAGCAAACTGCAAACTCTCTTCTTGTCCTCCGCGCCCCCCCTCCCCGGCCCATCCCCGGCCAACCGCCCTAAGGTGGTTCCTATGTCACTGAGCAGAATTTCTGATTCTCACGGTTTTCCAAAGTCTCCCCTGGCTGTGGAATCTTCTGGGAAAACTTTGTGCCTACAGTTAATGCCACTGACATAAATTACCTGGGAAATTCTCAGCTAAGGCTCACTCACTGACACAGAGGACGGGTTATCACTTCCACTCTGTCATTTGCATTCAGGGTCCCTGAAAGGACCAAAGAGGCTCACCAAAGGTTCTCATGATTTGGTTCCAATACCAACCAGGTCCTTCCAGGGTTCTTCCCCAAATTCTGATGTTCAGAGGAGGGCAGGAAGCATGACCTTTCATTGGGATGTCACCAGCTCTTTGGACCTTGCCTGAGCCACCTTAGGTAGTTATACCTATTCGATAAATGAATGAATGATTGAAGGAATGAAGGAACTAACAGGTTGTGTTTGGAACTCTTTCAGGTGGGCATGGGAGGACGCAAGATGGCCAGAGATGAAGAAAATGCCTACGGTAAGAACTGATCTCAGTGTGTACTTGCCCCTAGGCGTCAGCTCTGGGTCCCAAGGCCATGGGCTAACTCAAGACTGAACAGAGACATTGGGGCACCTGGGTGGCTCAGTCGGTTGAGCGTCTGAATCCAGCTCAGGTCATGATCTCGCAGCTTATGAGTTCGAGCCCCACGTTGGGCTCTGTGCTGACAGCTCAGAGCCTGAAGCCTGTTTCAGATTCGTCTCCTTCTCTCTCTGTCCCAACCCACTCGCATTCTGTCTCTGTCTCTCTCAAAAATAAATAAACATTATGGGGCGCCTGGGTGGCGCAGTCGGTTAAGCGTCCGACTTCAGCCAGGTCACGATCTCGCGGTCCGTGAGTTCGAGCCCCGCGTCAGGCTCTGGGCTGATGGCTCGGAGCCTGGAGCCTGTTTCCGATTCTGTGTCTCCCTCTCTCTCTGCCCCTCCCCCGTTCATGCTCTGTCTCTCTCTGTCCCAAAAATAAATAAAAACGTTGGAAAAAAAAAATTTAAAAATAAATAAATAAATAAATAAATAAATAAACATTAAAAAAAAAAAAAAGACTGAACAGAGACAAATCCCAGACATGTCCCCATGCTGGGGTGAAACAGCTAGAGCCCCAGCTTTGCATTTTTGCTGGACCTCTGCCCCTGCCCTACTGTAGGATATTAAGTGCCTTGACTAGCCTGTGCCTTGGGTCCCAAAGGGTACAATGAGGATAATACATCTACTCCGATCCCCACAGAAGATGTGGAGGGTTGAGATCATGGACTAGAGGGAACACGGTTTACCAGGTAGACTGTATACGTGAACAAGGATGGAGGGTTAACTGTGTCTTACTGGAAGCAGGTTTCCTAGAGAGAAGAGGGAGGAGGAGGGGAAGTGGAGGAAGGGAAGAAGCAAAGAGATCCTGTCACCTAATACTCTGAGCAACCCTGGGAGACACAACTCTCTGTCACCCCTCCCATTATGCAGAAGACGTTGAACGCTTAGGCTAAACTGGCCCAGGGTTCCACAGGAGGCACATGCGGGGCTGTGATTCCAACCCGGGGTGTCTGGGACTCCAGACAGCCCTTCACTCCCAGGCCTTCTGTGCCCTCCCGCATCTCCTCGCTGGGATGGCCCTGGGAGAAGTCTGGCAGAGGCCTGGGAAGTCGTCCAGCACGGAGCAGCTCTGCACGGTGCGGACGACCAGAGGCAATGTCAGCTGAAGTCATGGCCTGCGACCGTCGAGGGGGACCCTCCAGAGCAGTGTGCACCCGGTGCAGGAGCATGGACTGGGGGGCAGGTGCACGCACTGGAGCCAAAGATGGAAGAGAGGTGGCTACAGATGCCCCCGGAGTCGCACAAGCTCTAACCAGAGCGCCTGGGAAAGGCCCGGTTGGACAAGCGGAAGCGGGAGGCGTCGGTGCCCTCCTCCGTTCAGGAGGCAGCCCTGAGCCCCGGCGGAGCGGGACGCGCGCTCTCAGGCCGGCGGCCCACGCCTACTCTGTCCTCACAGGTTCCCAGGACCCGGACGACCAGCAGCAGCCGCTCGCGCAGGAGCGCAGGCTCAGGCTCATCCTGGCCGGCAGGACCGGAGTGGGCAAGAGCGCCACGGGCAACAGCATCCTGGGCCACAGGCTCTTCCCGTCCAGGCTCGCGGCCACCCCGGTGACCAGAAGCTGCGCCCTGGGGAGCCGCAGCTGGGCCGGGTGGCGCGTGGAGGTCACCGACACCCCCGACCTCTTCACCGCCCAAGGCCGGCGCGCGGACCCGGACTGCACCGAGCGGGCCAGCTGCTACCTGCTCTCGGCGCCCGGGCCGCACGCGCTGCTGCTGGTCACGCAGCTGGGCCGCTTCACCGCCCAGGACGAGGAGGCGGCGCGCGGCGTCCGCGAGCTGTTCGGGGCCGGCGTCCTGGCGCGCGCCGTGCTCGTCTTCACGCGCCGGGAGGACCTGGAGGGGGGCTCGCTGCACGACTACGTGCGCGCCACCGACAACCGCGCGCTGCGGGCCCTGGTGGCCGAGTGCGGCGGCCGCGTGTGCGCCCTGGACAACCGGGCGGCGGGCGCCGAGCGCGATGCGCAGGTGGGCGAGCTGCTGGCGCTGGTGGAGCGGCTGGCGCTGGAGCACGACGGCGCGCCCTTCACCGACGACGTGTACGGCCTGGCGTGGGCCCGGCGCCACGCGCGTCCCGAGGACACGCTCCGCCTGGTGGCCGCGCGGCTGGTGTCCCGCGATCTGGGGCGGGGGCGGGGGCGGCGCTGGCTGGAGGCCCGCGGTAGGGGTGGCAGCGGGCGCTCCAGCTCCTGGAGGGGGAACAGTTACTTGTCCTGCTGCTTTTCCGGTGGGGGGGCCCCAGACCCAGATTGAAGGCGCTGCCCTTCCAAATGCGGGGAGCCTGCAAGGAGAGGGGCTGGGTACAAGGCGCTGAGAGAGACTTAAAACCAATTTCAAAGGAAACGTGGAGTTTCAGACTGCGAGTCTTAACGACGCAGGAAGCCTTGGACACTGTATCGACTTTACAAAGGCTCAAGTTGACTTTTAGCGTTTAGATGTCACTTTTGACTATGTGTACACTATTCAAATAAATGTGGTTAACTTTCAAATGTCCTTAATTCATTTTAGTAGTTTGGATGCATTTTTCTTTCCTGAAAAAAAATAGTGAAATGACTGGTAGTGTTTTGTAGAAAGTGGATTCATGGCAAAGGGAAACAAACATTTTTGTGTGTGTGTGAGCATTTATCAAAACGTAGACACTGTCTTAGTCAGCTTGAGTTGATATTAAAAAAAAAACAATGGGAAAGCTCTCAGTTTTTCCCCATTGAGGATGATATTAGCTGTGGGCTTTTCATAAATGGCCTTTATGGTGTTTAAGTATGTTCCTTCTATCCCAACTTTCTCCAGGGTTTTTCTTTTAAGAAAGGATGCTGAATTTTGTCAAATGGTTATTCTGCATTGATTGACAGGATCACATGGTTCTTTTCTTTTCTTTTATTCATGTGATGTATCACACTGATTGATTTGCATATGTTGCACCAGCCCTGCAGCCCAGGAATGAATCCCACTTGATCATGGTGAACAATTCTTTTTATATGCTGTTGATTTTGATTTGCTAGTATCTTACTGAGAATTCTTGCATCCATATTCATCAGGGATATTGGCCTGTAGTTCTCTTTTTTTTTTTGTTGGGTATCTGTCTGTTTTAGAAATCAAAGTAATGCTTGCTTCATAGGATGAGTCTAGAAGTTTTCCTTCCCCTTCTATTTTTTGTAACACCTTGAGAAGGATGAGTATTATCTCTGCTTTAAATGTCTGGTAGAATTCCCCAGGGAAGCCATGTGGTACAGGACTCTTAGTTGTTGGGAGATTTTTGATAACTGATCAAATTTTCTATTTCTTCCCATTTGAGTTTTGGAAGTGTGTGGGTGCTTAGGAATTTGCCCATTTCTTCCAGGTTGTCCAATTTGTTGGCATATAATTTGTCATAGTATTCCCTGAGAATTGCTTGTATTTCTGAGGGATTGAGATCAGGATCACGACAGGGATGTCCACTCTCACCGCTGTGTTTACCATGATGTTGGAAGGTCTAGCATCCGCAATCAGACAACAAAAGGAAATCAAAGGCATCAAAACTGGCAAAGATGAAGTCAAGCTTTCACTTTTTGCAGATGTCATGATATTATACATGGAAAACCCGATAGACTCCACCCAAAGTCTGCTAGACCTGATACATGAATTCAGCAAAGTCGCAGGAGACAAACTCAATGTACAGAAATCAGTTGCGTTCTTATACGCCAATAATGGAGCAACAGAAAGACAAACTGATCCGATTCACAATTGCACCAAGAAGCATAAAATACCTAGGAATAAACCTAACCAAAGATGTAAAAGATCTGGATGCTGAAAACTATAGAAAGCTTATGAAGGAAATTGAAGAAGATACAAAGAAATGGAAAAACATTCCATGCTCATGGATTGGAAGAGTAAATATTGTTAAAATGTCAATACTACCCAAGGCTATCTACACATTCAATGCAATCCCAGTCAAAATTGCACCAGCATTCTTCTTGAAGCTAGAACAAGCAATCCTAAAATTCGTATGGAGCCACAAAAGACCCTGAATAGCCAAAGTAATATTGAAGAAGAAGACCAAAGCAGGAGGCATCACAATCCCAGACTTTAGCCTCTACTACAAAGCTGTAATCATCAAGACAGCATGGTATTGACACAAAAATAGACACATAGACCAATCGAATAGAATAGAGACTCCAGAATTGGACCCACAAAAGTATGGCCAACTAATCTTTGACAAAGCAGGAAAGAATATCCAATGGAAAAAAAGTCTCTTTAACAAATGATGCTGGGAGAACTGGACAGCAACATGCAGAAGAATGAAACGAGACCACTTTCTTACACCATTCACAAAAATAAACTCAAAATGGATAAATGACCGGAATATGAGACAGGAAACCATCAAAACCCTAGAGGAGAAAGCAGGAAAAAAACCTCTCTGACCTCAGCCGCAGCAATTTCTTACGTGACACATCTCCAAAGGCAAGGGAATTAAAAGCAAAAATGAACTTTTGGGGCCTCATGAAGATAAAAAGCTTCTGCACTGCAAAGGAAACAAGCAACAAAACTAAAAGGCAGCCAACAGAATGGGAAACGATATTTGCAAATGACATATGAGA
Source organism: Lynx canadensis (assembly GCF_007474595.2). NCBI lineage: Eukaryota > Metazoa > Chordata > Mammalia > Carnivora > Felidae > Lynx > Lynx canadensis. The sequence goes on along the minus strand of NC_044304.2, from coordinate 162,335,933 downwards.
CAAAGGGCAAGTATCCAAAATCTATAAAGAACTCACCAAACTCCACACCTGAAAAACAAATAATCCAGTGAAGAAATGGGCAGAAAACGTGAATAGACACTTCTCTAAAGAAGACATCCAGATGGCCAACAGGCACATGAAAAGATGCTCAACATCACTCCTCATCAGGGAAATACAGATGAAAACCACACTGAGATACCGCCTCACACCATCAGAGTGGCTAAAATGAACAAATCAGGAAGCTATAGATGCTGGAGAGGATGTGGAGAAACAGGAACCCTCTTGCACTGTTGGTGGGAACGCAAACTGGTGCAGCTGCTCCGGAAAACTGTGGAGTTTCCTCAAAAAATTAAAAATAGAACTACCCTATGACCCAGCAATAGCACTGCTAGGAATTTACCCAAGGGGTACAGGAGTGCTGATGCATAGCGGCACTTGTACCCAATATTTATAGCAGCACTCTCAACAATAGCCAAATTATGGAAAGAGCCTAAATGTCCATCAGCTGATGAATGGATAAAGAAATTGTGTCTCATATGCACAATGGAATACTACTTGGCAATGAGAAAGAATGAAATATGGCCTTTTGTAGCAATGCGGATGGAACTGGAGAGTGTTATGCTAAGTGAAATAAGTCATACATACATATACATACATACATATGTTTTCACTCTTATCTGGATCCTGAGAAACTTAACAGAAGACCACGGGGGAGGGGAAGGAAAAAAAAACCATTAGAGAGGGAGGGAGCCAAACCAATAGAGACTCTTAAAAACTGAGAATAAACTGAGGGTTGATGTGGGGTGGGAGGGACGCAAGAGGTGATGGGCATTGAGGAGGGCACCTGTTGGGATGAGCACTGGGTGTTGTATGGAAACCAATTTGACAATAAATTTCATATTAAAAAAATAAAAAATAAAATTAAAAAAAGCACAGACTGGGCCACTTCTAAATAGCAGAAACATTTTCTGCATGGTTCTAGAGGTTGGAGGTCCAAGATGGAGATGTGATTTCAGTCAGGATCTGGTGAGAGACCTCTCTGGGTTGCAGGCTGCTGACATCTGGCTGTGTCCTCACATGGTGGAAGGAATGAGTCAGCTTTCTGGGGCCTCTTGTAGAAGGGCACAATTCTCAGTCATATGGGATCTACCCTCTTGACTGACTCACCTCCTAAAACCAGCTCCTAAAACCATCCTCTTGAGCACGAAATTTTCAATATATGAAACCTGTGGGGGACACAAACATTCAGACCAAAGCAGACACTGACCCTCCTTAATACTGTCCTAGTTCTTATACCCGGCTAGATCTGGCCCTTTGTGACCCTTGGATGTTTTATTATCACCTGTGAAAGTGATGTCAGGGTCATACATATTAATGTTTACTTCTGATACATCGGTTTATTTCCTTTACAATAATTTACTGCCAAAAAAGAGAAATAACTATACTGAAAATAACACAGTTCCCAAGTTTCTAGCATTTATTATGGCTGATGTCTTTCCAAAGTGAAGTCGAAATTTGGGGAATGTCTTCATTGTGCTTCTCAAATGGATTACTATGCAAAAAAACAAAACAAAACAAAACAAAACAAACAAACAAAACAAAACAAAACAAAGCAAAACCCAGAGGTCGTCTCACACAATGGAGAAAGAGGGAGCCACAGGTGCACTGGTGGAAAGCCTCAGACCCCGACATTCCACTGCTATGGTGGTACTATGGAGTTTAATGGGGGTAGGCCAGCCCATGAAAGTGCTTGACCGCCACATCACTAGAAAATCAGATGCCATCCTTAGGTTGTGTAACCAAACCCATAGGGTTTCCTTATTGCTCTGTCACAATGTGACAAAACACTTTCAAGGAAGTTAGCTCCTCTCTTCAAATCAGCCATGCTCTAGTCCGGAGGTGTGGATGCAACAGGAGGCACCTACTGACCTGGCCCAGGGTCAGGGGCTGGAAGGAAGGTGGTGTTGGCGGGAGGTGGGGGCAGCTCCATGTGGAGAAGGTGGTTGTTGGGGGGACCCCTAGGGCCATCCCAGTTCCACGTGGATTAGAAGGGCCCGTGTGCGCCTGTGCTTAGATGCCACTAGTTCCTGGGGCGCCAGAGTGGGGGTGGCAGGTTGGACTTCGGGGTTGTGGTGAGCTGTGGTCAGGAGGCCTGAGGGCCCCGGTGGCCCTTGCAGTGAGCTGGGCTCCGTGAAGTGCCGCTGGGCGGAAGTCTGCCATTAATCTCCGTCTTTAGCGTCCTCAGCAGCCCTCCGGGGCTCACACAGGGGCTCTGAGCGAGGGGTGAATCCCTTCGGTAACCCGGCAACTCGGGGACCCGCGGGGCAGCAGGGAGGGGGCCGGGGTTGGGGGGACGGCCGCTGTCCCCAGCTCTGCCTCCAGGGCCGCGTGTGCACGAGCACGCACTGTGGGGCTGACTTTAACCCGTCATTCTTTCATTTCACGTTGTCTCGTGACCACGTGTCCACACACGCCCTCCAATTGTTGTTTGTTTCTGTCTTGTTTGCATATAGAAATGGGAAGTTAAAATAAATATAAGTATTATGGCTTTTAAAGTCGCATACGGAAATGTATGCTTGAATCAAAGGAAGGCTTCGACACCCACGGGTAAAAAGCCCTACTTGGGACATGGCGAGGGCGTGTTAGAAGGAGTAGCGGAGAGAGCAGGGTGTGGCATGTGGCCCCGGACTTGTGTCTGTCTCAGAGCCATCCCCCATGCACCTGCTCCAAGAGGTGGGGCCGAAAGGGGTTCCGTTTCTTTATTAACATGATCACATTAATGTTCATCTTGATAGCTTTCGTGTATGATGAAATAATATGATAAAACCACTTTGTAGGTTAAATTCCATAAAACTGTGATACAGAATCATCAAATCCAAGAGGAAACTTTTCGTAATAGTAAATACTCATAAATTAAAAAAAAGGATTTCATAAACAGATACATTTCACACTCATACATACTCCACAGGTATTATTCACAATAATAAATACTGCACATTATTGTGTGTATATTCCTGGGAGCTAGTGGAAGTATAAGGTAGGATATGATTACATGCCAGTTACAAAGTGCAAATGTGGAAAGATACCAATATCTATAGATACAGATATATATCTACATCGATAGAGAGAGAGAGAGATAGGTATAGATATTGATATATTTCCACCTGGTTCTGTTTCTCTTGAGAACCCTAGTACAGTCAGACCTACTGAGAAAGTCCACGTCCCCAGGCCTGGGTGCACAGGCCATGCTTAAGACTCAGGCTGGACCAGGACAACAGACATATGTGCTGCCCTGCCCCCACACGCCATAGGAGCAATGATTGATAAGCACCAGCCATCCATCACGGGCCTGGAGAGATTCTGGGAAGCGGAGTGTGTAGGGATGACTGGAAGCTGAAGGTAAACGGGATGAGAACACTAAGTAAAACCACATGGCATCTGAGTGCCCACACTAAGCTCAAGGCACCCTAGAGAAATATGGGGCCTTAGCTGCTCCATCGATAATTGTAGCAACAATCCCAACCGGTCCAACTCCCTGTGGGCTGACTCAAATCCCACCCTAACAGCCTGATGGAGGAAAAGGGATTCTGTATCCAGGCATCAATATTATTTATTTCATTTGCTCCTTTCCTCCTATGTCTACAATTTAATAAAATTATGAAACTTGTTTTAAAAGCAGGAGAACAAAAATAAAACACAACAACAGGGTAGACTCAGAAAAAGTCCAGGAACTGAACAGGGATTTTAAAATAACAACAAGGACTGAAGAAAAACTGGACAACATGAAATAAAAGATGGGGAAATTTCAACAGACAGATGAAAACCATAAGAATCAAACATACGTGGTAGAAGTCAAAAGCACTATCAGAGATGAAGTGTTCCCTAGCAGGTACATCAATCAACACAGTTGACTCAACATGAGTCAGTGAATTTGAAGAAGAGAGAATAGAAATTCTTCCAATGAAAACAAAAGTTAAAAATGAGTGAGAAAAAGAAAAAGAGAATAGAGTATCCGGGAGCTGCAAAGCAAATCAAACAGGTTAACACACATGTATCTGAAGTACCAGAAGAAGAAAAAAAGAGAATGAACAGAAGAAACATTTGAAGAGCTAATGGTTCAGACATTTGTAAAAACAAGGGAAGACACCAAGACACAGATCCAAGAGTCCCAGAGAAGCTTGAGCAGGATAAATACAGAAACAAACAAATAAAAATCTAAGCACTTCATACTCAAACTGCAAAAAACCAAAGATAAAGAGGAAGACTTAAAAATAACTGCGGTGTAAAAGGCACATTATATTAGAGGAATAAAGATTGTAATTACAGATGATTCCTTGTCAGAGCTTGCAATCCAGAAGACAATTGACTGACATCTTTATATTATTGAAAGAACAAAAGTGTCAGCCCAGAATTCTCTAAGCCATAAAAATAGCTTTCAAGAATGAAATATGGCCCTTTGTAGCATCATGGATGGAACTGGAGAGTGTTATGCTAAGTGAAATAAGCCATACAGAGAAAGACAGATAACATATGGTTTCACTCCTATGTGGATCCTGAGAAACTTAACAGAAACCCATGGGGGAGGGGAAGGAAAAACAAAAGAGGTTAGAGTGGAAGAGAGCCAAAGATAAGAGACTCTTAAAAACTGAGAACAAACTGAGGGTTGATGGGGGCTGGGAGGGAGGAGAGGGTGGGTGATGGGTATTGAGGAGGGCATCTTTTGGGATGAGCCCTGGGTGTTGTATGGAAACCAATTTGACAATAAACTTCATATATTGAAAAAAATTTAAAAATAGCTTTCAAATATAAAAGTGAGCTAAAGCCTCCCTCACAGAAGCTGAGCGGATTCACTGTTGACTTACCTGTGCTACAACAAATATTGGAGGAAGTTCCTCATCTAGAAGGAATGAAGGTGATACCGGACAGAAATTTGTATTTACCTAAAGAAATAAAAAGCTCCAGAAATGGCAAAAAGGAAGATAATACAAAAGACATTTTGTAGCTTACATTTCATAGCTCTAAAAGACAATTGTCTAAAACAAAAATAGTAATAGTGTATGGAGGGACCTACAACGTATGTGAAAGTAAGGTATGACAACACCCAGGAGGCAGAAATTGTTAAGTACACTAGTGTAAGTTCCTTAAACGACATGTGAAGTGGTCTAATGGTACTTCCATGTAGACTGTGATAAATGGTCTAAACACCCCGGAATAAAAAGCAGGGACTGTAGGACTGGATTAAAAAGCAAGGCCAACCACATGCTATTTAAAAGAAACTCACTATAAATATAACAAGTGCATTACTTTTTTATCGGTGCCTAACAAATGACCTCCAACTTAGCAACTTGAAACAACATACGCTTATTGGCTCCGTCTCTGGGGGTCTGGAGTCTAGGCAAGGCCTGACTGGGTCCTGTGCTCAGAGTTGCTTGAAGCTTCAGTCAAGGAGTCAGCTGCTCAGTCGTGTCTTCTGTGGAGTTCAGGGTCTTATTCCAAATTCATTCAAGTTGTTGGCAGCATTGAGTTGCTTGTGGTTGTAGGACTGAGTTCCTCCTCCCAAAGGGTCACACTGGCTGTTCCTCTTGATAGGCAGTTCTCAATACAGATATTCAACATGGATATTCTCTCCAGTGGGAGAATCTCTTGCTTTTAAATATTTTTTGATTAGGTCAGGCCCACCTGGTATAATCCCACCTCCCTTTTTCCCCTAAAGTTTATTTATTATTTTGAGAGAGCCCGAGATAGAACAAACGGGGAGGGGCAGAGAGAGAAGGAGAGACAGAATCCCAAGCAGGCCTTCCACTGTCAGCATGGACCCCTACTCAGGGCTCCAATTCAGGAAACCATGAGATCATGACCTCAGGCAAAGGAAACCAATAGTCAGATGCTTGACCAACTGAGCCACCCAGGCACCTCATTAGCATTTTTTTGAAAGACACAGAGCAGGATACAAGAGGTGACTCTCCTCTCTCTGGCTCAGAGGAGAAAGTGCTGATCCCTCCACCTTCACCCCAGGGAAGCAGAAACTCTGCTGCGAGCCCTTCATAAATGATCTCCTCATGAAAGACAGTGATTGATCTGTTTCAGAATGTGAGAATGTTAGGATGGTTCAGTAGACCGCTTTTTCCTATTATGTTTCATTTTTTTAAAAACATGAAACAGATGGTACTTTCTCCCTCTTAGCTTACTGGGGCCAGACGTGACCCACACTTTTGGTCCCTTATTCCATTCTGTATACACACCAAAGATATTCTTTCTGGCAGGTCCCAGCTGAGTCACCTTCTTGGACAATAAATCTGGTTGTCAGATGGCCCCAGGATGTGCGACTAGCTCTGTTCCATTCAGGGAAAAGAATAAAGTTTTCCAACTTTGGGTTTTGGCCCCTGCTCTGGTCTCCACTCCCTCTTTATTAGGGAGTCCTAGACTTTGGATAGAAATCTGGCATTTTGCCTTATTTGATTTAGTTCTTTGCTTGTGTACTTGAGAATCTTGGAGAGGAGGAGTCTTCCGTATTCTGAATCTAGCTGGTAACATTTGGAACGAGGGAAATGCCTTGAATATGATTGAAATGACTTTGTCCCTTTCAAATGTGAGATTATTTGCGACTGGGCGGTCACTCTGAAGCTATGGTCCCAGACGAGCAGCATGGGCAACACCTGGGAACAACACAACCTGTAGGGAATGCAGATTCTCAAGCTCCACCCCGAGCCTACTGAGTCAGGCTTTGTACTTTAACAAGCCTTCCCGATGGCTCTGATACATGCTAATGCTTCACACAGTATAGAGAAAAACCTGAAGAAACAGCTTCTAGACTAAAAAAAAAAAAAAAAAAAAAAAAAGGATTTGTGAAAACATGACAGCCTTGTAATCCGGGGTGTTGGTGTTTCTTCACAAGGGATTGCCTATAGTCTATCACTTGTCCAATTTGCATGACAAAGCCCAGGGCTCCCTTGCTGCAAAATAGAATTTTATATAGTAGATATCCAGAAAATAGAAGCTGAGAACACTCTGTCTTCTTCTAGGGGAAAGAAAACAGAGAGGAAGAAAGAATAAACCAATGAGACATGTGTCCCAGATTCCACCTCTCCAGGTTCAGAAAGCAAGAGATATATTGTCTTTTCCTCAGTTCATGGAGGAATGAAGAAGCATGAAGAATTGTATGAAAATTTGGTTGGGAGATTGTGAAGGGAATTCACCATGAGGGTGAGAACGAGGTAGCTGTGCAGTGTCTATGTTTAATTTTGCTACATAGGCTGTTCCCCGTGTACTCCACACTGCTCCACAAGAAGCAATTGACTTAAAGTCTAAGGGACTCATTTGCATAAGCCTGCTCAAAGCATTTTTCCTACAAAAGCAACTATTAACTCAAGAGGAATTAAAAATAGAATTAAAATCTCCCTATCTCATTGTCCTTTCTCACAAATCTGTATCAGAGAATTGGTGCTTAAGAAAATGTGCACACCAATGAGAAAGAATGAAATCTGGCCCTTTGTAGCAACGTGGATGGAACTGGAGAGTGTGATGCTAAGTGAAATAAGCCATACAGAGAAAGGCAGATACCATATGTTTTCACTCTTATGTGGATCCTGAGAAACTTAACAGAAACCCATGGGGGAGGGGAAGGAAAAAAAAGAGGTTAGAGTGGGAGAGAGCCAAAGCATAAGAGACTCTTAAAAACTGAGAACAAACTGAGGGTTGATGGGGTGTGGGAGGGAGGGGAGGGTCGGTGATGGGTATTGAAGAGGGCATCTTTTGGGATGAGCACTGGGTGTTGTATGGAAACCAATTTGACAATAAATTTCATATATTAAAAAAAAAGAGGGAAAAAATAAAAATAAAAAAAATAAAACAGGTCTTTTGGAAACAGCCTAAAGATGGATCTTGTTTTCTTATTCATTCTGTTAGCCTATGTCTTTTGACTAGAGCATTTAGTCCATTGACATGTAGAGTGAGTACTGAAAGATATGAATTTATTGCCATTGTGTTGCCTGTAGAGTTTGAGTTTCTGGTGGTGTTCTCTGGTCTTTGTTGCTTTTGTCTTTTTTGCTTTGGTTCACCTTTTCTCCCCTGAAAGAGTCCCCCACACAATTTCGTTCCAGGCTGGTTAAGGGTCACAAATGTCTACAGTTTTCCTGTGTCTGGGAAACACTTTATCTCTCTTTCTATTTTGAACAAACAGCCTTGCTGAATGAAGAGCTTTTGGCTGCTTACTTTTCCAGTTCAGCACATTGAATATATCCCGCCACTCCTTTCTGTCCTGCCAATTTCTGTGGATAGGTCTGCTGAGAACCTGATCTGGTTGCACTTGTAGGTTAAGGGCTTTTTTCCTTTGCTGCTTATATAATTCTTTCCTTGTCTGTTTATTTTGTGAATTTGAATATGAAATGACTTGTTGATAGTTGGTTTTCTTTGAATCTCATGGGAGTTCTCTGTGCTTCCTGGGTTTTGATGTCTGTCTTTCCTCAGGGTAGGAAAGTGTTCTGGTATGATTTCCTCACATAAACCTTCTTCTCTGTGTTCTCTGTCTTCATTTTCTGGGACCCCTATTATTCAGATGTTGTTCCTTTTTAATGAGTCACCACGTTCTCTAAATCTTATATCATGCTCTTTTGCCTTAGTTTCCCTCTTTTTTTTCCTGCTTTATTAACCCCCATAAGTTTGTCCTCTGCATCATCAATTCCCTGCTCTGCTGCATCCATCCTTGCCACCGTGGCAACCATATGAGATTGCATCTCAATTCTAGCATTTTTAATTTCATGATGGCAAATTTTACTTCTTTTATCTCCACAGAAAGGGAATCTATGCTTTTTTCAAACCCAGCTAATATTCGTATTATCGGGACTCTAAATTCTGGTTCAGACATTTTGCTTATTTGTCAGGATCATTTCCTCCTGTCCTTTCTTTTCAGTGAATTCCTTCATTTTGGAAGAAGTAAAGGAATTATTTTAAAAATTTAAAAATTTTAAACAACACACAAAAAAATCAAATGAAGGATGCTAGATCCTAGGTGTGTTTTGGTCTGGTTGTTGAAAGAAGCTTGACAGAATAGAGAAAAAAGGGAAAGAAAGGGGGAAAAAAGGAAATAAAAAGTAAGAAAACATTTGATAATTAAAAACATGCAACCTTCCTTTGTCTCCAGCATCCATCCACTCCCCACTTCTACACTATCTGCGACCAAGCCATGAGGTGGCACCTCCCTTCTGAATTTCATCTCAGAAGGGGCTGTGTTTCCAAGCCCCTCATTTCTGAGGTCCCTTAGTTGTGGACCCACTCCAACCCTCCGTGGGAGGGTCTTTGCTTGGCAAGCAATGGCCAGGTGCTCGCCACCCTGGGAACGTTCATGGGACCACCTGCTGCAGATGCCCAGAGGCTACAGCCAGGTACCAATGTGCCCCACAAGACTTTCACCCAGTCATGTAGCAGCAGCGTCTCAGGGATTGTGGTAAATCACAACACACATCTGGTGTCAGACTTCACTGCCCCATAATGCCTTTGTTCTAAAACCAACAAACAGCTGTTCTCCAGGGTCCACTGGGACACTTACCTGTGGGGAGGCCACACAACCTCTACCAAATGTTCTCTTAGCAGGGGAACTGCTTCTCCCCACGTGGCCCTCGGAGCCCTCGGACCTCACTCCTGGGGATTCACCCTTCCCACCAGATCACCACCAGGTAGCGAGGTACAGAGTTTCCAACTCTGGGCTCCCTTGTTTATAGGGCCCGTCTTCTTAATGGTATTGAAAATCTACTTTCTCCTTTCTTGCTTTCTTGTTCAGTCCCTTTTGGGTGTTTCCACTCTTTCTCTTTCTCTACAGTTGCCTTTTGGGGGAGTGTTTTCCTGTATTCTACGCCCTGTTTCTGTCCTATCTCCACAAGCAAAAACAACTCCCTATCCTCCATGGCTTCTCTCTCTCCCAAATCACGTCTCATCCTGTGTATCTGCCAAGTTCTGTGGCTCAGGTTATACAGATTGTTATGTTGATCCTCAGATAAATTTTCTAGTGTGAAAAATGCTTTTGTGCTGATCCGGCTGAATTTCAGGAATGAGAGAAGCAGAAAACTTCCATGCTACTCCACCATCTTGGTCCCTTCTCCTGGGGAAAAGGGATTGTGAGGGATTGTGAGCTTCTTTGTGGTGTGCTTCCTTTATCCTCGAGATTAATTAAAAGTACAGTCTAAACTCATGGGTGTTTGGGGAAAACTGGGAGAGGTATATGTCCCTTTGGGCAAAATGGCTTTGAGCATAGACAAGCCAATGTCAAGATGGCAGAGTGAGGAGAGTTGCCATAAGTCACATATGACCACCAGAACATATTGGTAGAACATGGAAATGTGTTTTGGGAAGCCTTCGCATGGATTATGTGAGAAGTACCAAATAGAAAACTAGAAAACAGATAGAGACACCTCCTACTGTTATCCATATATTAAAGGGGATTTTTGCTCCAGGAAAACCAGAAAGGTCTCTAAAGCCTTGGTTACACATAACTTCTATCAGTACATAATGAATGAATCCAACAAGAAGGTGGTGTTTGACTGGCAGAGGGGTTGAGAATGTGGCTGGGAATTTCCAAGGAAAAGGAGGAGAGATGTGTTGAGGGTAGACCAAGACTAGCTCTGAAATCATCTTGAACTGTTACCAAAAAGTGAAACTCACACCTGTAGTCTTAGAAGAAGTGGCAAACATAGGGCACCTGGGTGGCTCAGTCCGTTGAGCATCCCACTCTCAGTTTCAGCTCAGGTCATGATCTCATGGTTTGTGGGTTTGAGCCCTGCATCAAGCTCTGCACTGATGTGTGGAGCCTGCTTGGGGTTCTCTCTATCACTGCCTCTCCCCTGCTCATGCCTCTAAATAAATAAATAAATTTTAAATAAAATAATAAAGAAAAAGAAATATCAAAGGTATTTTCCAAGAAGAAGTGGACTGCAAATTTGTGGAAATATGACAGAACAGAAAACTTTTATTATAATACCAACTAGCAAGCAGTTCAGCTGGGAGAGGGTGGTATGTGCAGTAAGTTATGAAGGTCTGAGGTGGTGGAGGTGAAGTGGCAACAGTTAGTTTCACATGAAAAGGAGAGAACTGGTTACTCAGCAAATATGTTGCATTGAAGTCTGTCAAAGAGTTGCTGTAGATATGTCTGAATACAGCAAACCGTTGTTGTCTTCTGTGTTGCATCTCCGTCTTTCAACTGCTCTTTCTGGCATTTCACTTAGTTGAGTTGTGAGAGGTCTATTTTCCAGACAACTCTTTGTTCTTCAGTGGGCAGCTGATAAGAAACAACTTGAGTCCCTCTGTAAAAATGTAACTAAATAAATTTCCATTCATCTGGAAAGAATTCTATAAGCATCTCCATCAATAGACTACCTAACATGAAGAACCAATCTTTGTAACAAACCATATGGGTAAGGTGATTGCCGTGTCCTAAAAGCAAAAATAAGTGAGTAGAAGCACTAAAAGGAATCTGGATTTCACTTGGGACAAATAGAGAAATTTTGGGGTCATCTTCTTAGAAGATCATCAATACCTTCTACTCTGGAGTTCCACAAATTGAGAATGCGTCCCTCCCCTGGTAAGTCAATCAAACATCTACCAATCACCACCAGTGAATCTGATTATACCCCTTCATCCTGAGAGTCTGAGAGACAGAATCGAGTGTGCTTCAAGGTTGGTGAATGAGTTCTGGGGTGAGGGGCTTGGCAGGGCCAGCGGAAAATGTGTAGCAAATCAGATCTTCTCATTCAGGTTAATCTTTCATAAACAGGTGAGAGAAGATAGGAAAAACCATCTGCAGAGCTTTCATGACCAAGTCAACTATCTTATACTGATTCTCATCTCTGTGTTTTTGCAGCCTTACAGCATATAATGCCTCTTTCTCAGCCAATTCCCTCTCCATTTGTTCCATTTGTCTCTGCTGCTCCAGTTTATCCTCCAGCTTTCTGATCTTGTCTTCAAACTCCTTTCTTATCTGCACTCTCTCTCTCTCTAGCTCTGCTGTGTAAAATTCTTGCATTTCTTGCATTTGTTTCTGAATCTCGTTGTCAGCCTTTTGATACATCTTATTAGTGTAGCATCTTCCTTCATTCTCGGCGACAATGCGCTGGACCAGGGTGAGCAGCTGATTTCTCTGGGCCTCCTGCTCTGCTCCTGTCGCCCGATTGTTGAACACGCAGTAGCGATCACCAAACTTGCCCACCAACTCTCGGATATCTTTGGGTGCTTTCTGTAAGTAATCATGGAAATTGATGCCATCCAAGTCATCTTTCCGGGTGAATAAGAGAATCATGTATCTCCTAGCTCTGGGTCCAAACATTTGCAGGATCTTCTCCGTGGCCTTTCGCTCTTCCTGCGTGTACCGGCCCAGCGGGACCACCAGGAGCAGAGCATGAGGCCCTGGGGAGGTCAGGAAGATGCAGTGAGCAATCTCCTTGCAGGTGTCAGCATCCTGTGCCTCGGTGTCGAAAATGCCAGGCGTATCCACGACCACAATTTCTCTTCCCTGCCACCTGCTGCTCCCTTTGTTACAGGTCTTGGTGACTGATGTTGCCGCAATGCTGGAACGAAACACTTTCTCTCCGAGGATGCTGTTGCCTGTGGCACTTTTCCCTGCTCCGGTCTTACCCACTAAGACTAGTCTCAGCTGTGAATCTCTGCCATCTTGGTTTCTAAGCCCTGGGACATCAGGAAACAAAAGCCACAGCATTAGGATGGTAATCCAGCTGCTTCTCCTGCATGGCCCCCCATTTCCCCTCACACACATCCCTCCTCTGTAGCCTCACGGCGCCCCCCCCCCCAATAAGTGACTGCGGCACTCCCAGAACTCTATAGAAGGCCCTTCTAGAGAAGCCTATTCGAAGTCTACAGAAAGCCTGACGTTCTCTTACAATACTTGGGGAATGCCCAAGTACTTTCCAGGATTTCCCAGAGCTTCTTACTCTTCCTTTTTGTAGCTAAGTAGCCCACAGAAGAGGAAACAAAATATTATAGTTTACAAAGAGAATTCGGAGCTGCTGCTGCTGGTAGCTATTCCTCATAAGAGCAATGCAGCAAGTAACACAAAATCTGATTTTGGGGCATCTCAGTGGGAGACTCCCTTCCCCATTTATATTCAAAATGGAACTTTGCTTCTTCCTATTAAGAAGCCAGCTAGGCAGGTTACACAAGCCAACTCACCCTTGTAGGGTACACAATGGATGCCTGTGTGGAAAGACCAAGTGTCTTTTTCTATTTCATGTGTGCAACCATCCTGTCAGGGATTGTGACATGAGAGAGAACAGTATAATTTAACTTTAAAGTTTAAAAGCTTAGCTTAGAATCCAGTGAAGTTTTTATATTCTAAAATAAGGCATTACAGAATTATAGTCATAAATTACTGACATTTCTCCAAAGTTATTATAAAATCCCTTGATACTAAAAAAAATGAAAGAAGAAGAGCACCTGGGTGGCTCAATTGATTGAGTGTTGGACTCTTGATATTCGCTCTGGTCATGATCCCAGAGCCGTGCGATTGAGTCCCACATAGGCTACACGCTGAGCATGGAGTCTGCTTAAGATTCTCTCTCTCTCCCTCTCTCTCTCTTTATCTCTCTCCCTCTGTCCCTATCCCTTTCTCTCTCTCTCTAAAAAAAATGAGGGGCTCCTGCGTGGCTCAGTCAGTTGAGCATCCAACTTCGCCTCAGGTCATGATCTCACAGTTCATGAGTTCGAGCATCAAATCAGGTTCTGTGCTGACATCTCAGAGCCTGGAGCCTGCTTGGGATTCTGTGTCTCTCTCTTTCTCTACCAAACCCCTGCTCTAGCTCTGTGTCTCTCTGACTCAAAAGTAAATAAGTATTAAAAATTTTATTAAAAACTTTTTTTAAAAACGATCATATGTTTCAGTAATGCCACTTCTGGGTATTTATCCCAAGGAAAAAACACTAACTGGAAAAGTTATCTGCATTCCCATCTTTAACGCAGCATTATCTACAATAGCCAGGATATGGAAACAATCTAAGTGTCCACTGATGGATAAATGGACTGAGAAATCATGGCATATATACACAATTGGATATTAGTCATCCATTTAAAAAAAAAACCCAAATCTTGCCATTTGCAACAGCATGGATGGATGTCAAGGGAATTATGCTCAGTGAAATAAGGCAGACAGAGAAAAACAAGTACTCTACGATCTCCCTTATATATGGAATCTAAAAAAGAAAAAACAAGACAAGCTCATAGTTACAGAGAACAGGCTGATGCTTCCCAGATTGAGGGGATTGGTGAAACCTGGGAAGGGATCAAAAGATAAAAGATAAAATAAAATGAATATATGTTATGACAACATACACATATATAGGCTAGTGGGAAATAGCAAGACTTGCTGGATGTATTTTTCAATTGATGATTAAATCCACTTAAGGAGATGAATTTTATTTTATGTAAATTAAAATTCAATAAAGCTGAAAACTTGCAGCATTTTAGTACAACTGGATGCATTTAGGATAATCTGTCATGGTAGATTTACATGATTTTTTTAAGTTTATTCATTTATTTTGAGAGAGAGAGAGAGAGAGCATGAGCAGGAAGGGGCACAGAGAGGGAGAGAAAGAATCTCAGTCTCCATGCTGTCGGTGCAGAGCCCAACACAGGGCTTGAACTCACAACCCATCAGATCATGACCTGGACCAAAATCAAGAGTCTAAATTTAAACTCAAGACATCTAATGCACTGAGCCACCCTGACACCCCAACATGATTTACAATCACCTAAAACTGGCTACAAGCTGTCATCCTACCTGTGTCCGTGCCCCATTACGATACGAATTTGTATCTTTTCTCATCCACAGATCGAGTCTATTTCTGCATCTTTTGGAGCTCAAAGCCTCAAAGGTTTTGCAGTTTGCCTTTTGACAATGTCTGCTTCTTTACACATTTCTTGTTTCTGTTTTATAATTTGACACCTTTTTTCAACCCATGTCCTCCCTCTCATGCATGCAAAAATATCTGTAACACTTTATTAGAAATGACGTAGTAAAGAGAAGAAAGGATGATTCCTATGCACCTCACAGCTCAGTACCCAGGAAGTCTGTAGTCTACAATCGACGTTGGCCCAGTTCCCAGAACCTTCTCACAAGACCAAGCATGGTTGTTGTCAATTTACCAGTGCACAGCCACACTTCTTTCTTGTCTTCACTGAAACGATTTCCTGCTGCATCTCCTTCTGTTTTTGTCTGCTGGTGACAAAGGGTTGTGAGCACCTCACAGCACACAAGGTTGAGGTGCAAGGCCCATGCCCCCTACCCAGCCCTGCAGTGGAAGCTGTAGCATTTTGGTACAATTGGATGCAATTAGGATAATCAGTTGTGGTAGATTTACATGATTTTTCAAAGTTAATCATTTATTTTGAGAGAGAGAGAGAGAGGGAGGGAGAGATAGAGAGCATGAGCAGGAAGGGGCAGAGAGAGCAATCTACAAACTGGGAGAAAATGTTTGCGAGTCACATATCAGATAAAGAAAGAACTTGTGTATATACTTGATAAAGATATGGCAAAGAATAGAATGTGTCAAGAACTCAGAAAATTCATTAATACAAAGACAGTCCAATTTAAAATAGAAAATACAAACATTTTTGACATGATTAAAGTATGTATACACCAGTGAAACCATCATAACAAGCAAGATAGCGAACGCATCCGTCAGCCACAAAAGTTCTTCATGCACCGCTCACCTGCCCATGTCCCTTTGGCACCATTTATGTGCTCTACACAATATGCACAGCAAACTGTTCCTGATGTGAACATTTGAGTGGCCAGGCTTAGATTCAGAGCTTCAGGTCCTTAAGAAGAAGGTTTTCTTACCATCAATGCCACCTTCTGCAACATGGTCATTGTTGATCCCAAACCCCAGAGAATGCAGTCCAACTTAGGAAGAATTTCAGATAATCAAGATACTTCTTAACAGGAAGAAAGAACTTCAGAACAATTGCCTCAGATATTCCATTTTGTATTTTTGTTCACATAGACGAGGCCGAAAATAAATAAATAAAATGAAATAAACATAGATAGACCACTGTTTTAAAACATGCCAGAAATTATGCAACCTTACATCCACATTCACAAATGATTACAAATGCACTCTGGGTTGTTGTTCATGGACTATGTGCACAGCACTTTGGCAAATGATCGCTGCCTCTGGAACATGCATCTTCAGGGCTCATCCCTCACAACATCTCTGAAACTCCCTCAGCAGAGTCATCTTCAGAGTTAAAGGAGACAATGGAAGACAAGTCTCTAATGTGTAGCTTCTTTTTGCTTCCAAACACTAGCATGCTTTGGTCACTCACCCTATTTACCAGATTGAGATTGTCAAAAATGAAATTCACTCTCAAAAGGCCAAGTTGTGGTCTCTAAGTGTACTCAGAAATTTAGCCCAGCCACGCCACAAGCTTGCCGGCAAAGTCACCCACACAGATGTAAAGATCATGTCCATTCACTGCTGTGCTCTTGACCGCCTGTCCTCTCCTCAGACTCAAGCATGTGGACACTCCTTGGCACAGATTTTTAGCTGGTCAAGTCTTGGGTCTGATTGACCTTGAATAAGTAAGGCCCAGGGCCCAGAGGGACCCTGACCCACCTGAGATATTGGAGGCCCTACTCCACCTCTCTGAATCTCTAGATTCTCTGTGATTTACACATAAATGTCCCTCCCTGGTGGGATGTGGGAACTTCCTGTCAGTTCTCTGCATGAGCAAAGTGCCTGTCACCTGGATTCCCAGTGCTACACTCATAGGAAACACACACCTCAGTTACATGAATTAGGATCCGCAAGATCTTGGGGTTCTTCTCTACTGGAATCTCCTCTCCATCAAAGTCCTCCTGTGTGGAACTTTGTGATTAAATAAGAGGGATGTCACAAGGACAGGAAGAGAAGACACTTATTCTTTCCTCCCATCAGCCCTTCACACTGGCTCCATCCATGCCACCTGAAGGAAACCTTACACAGGTTCTGCCTTAAGCAAAAAACCTCTCCAATCACTATTGGTCACATTCATGTACTCAAATCCTCTAGTGTAATAATCACACTCTCAATTTCACTGACGGGTGGGGCGCTTGGGTGACTCAGTCAGCTGAGTGTCTGACTTCAGCTCAGGTCATGATCTCGAGGTCCATGGGTTTGAGCCCCACGTTGGGCTGTGTGCTGACAGTTTGGAGCCTGGAGACTGCTTCAGATTCTGTGGCTCCCTCTCTCTCTGCCCTGCCCCTGCTCATGCTCTCTCTCTCTCTCTCTCTCTCTCTCTCTCTCTCACAAATAAATAAACACTTGAAAAAATTTTCAGAAGGAGTTAACATGGCAGAGAAGTAAGGGAATCTGAAGTTCCCTCGTCCCTCAAACACAGAAGTATTGAGGCGAGAAGGCTTGAACTTCCAGGAATCCAGGCTACAGAGTGACAGAAACATCTCCAGGGGCCTATGAGGACAATGTGATGGGCCATAGGTGCATGATTTCAAACTGGGAGAGATAAAAAAGGCAGCGTAGGAACAGAGGGGAGGGATGCCCTTCTGCAGAAACACAAAAGAAAGCGAAAGAGAGGTTGCAGAAGTGGAAGGTTGTATTTGGACAAGAGAAAAAACATGGGTTGGGGAACAGAAAAAATGGAGAAAGAACCAATTTTTAACTGCAGGGCTTTCTCCGGCCTCTTTGTGTACCTGGGGAGGAGGGGAGCCAGCCCAAGCTCTGTAGCCAGCTCCCAGGCACAGGTGGAGAGAACAATCCCCTCCCTTGAGTGCTGTGGGAAGAAGGCAAATAGCCATTCCAAGGACAAAGGACACTGCAGGACCCCCCCGCCACCCAGAGGCCCTTTGTGACCATACCCTGGAGTGACAGTACGCCAGAACTGGGGCACGTGGAGCAGGATCCTTTAAGACATTGGGGTTTGAATCCCAGCCGACTGCCTGGCAGAACCTAGATCCTGGAGCGAAACAGACTGCCCACGCATGCTCCCGGGGCACTGTGAGGACGACCTGAACAGAGTGGTCTAGGAAGCCTGGTCTGGGGAGGAGAGACTGGGGTGTCACCATTTTACTCCCCATCACCAGCAAAGTGGGGCTTCAGGGAACGGACAATGGATCCACAGTGGAGGTGGACCTGCTCACACCAAAGCATGCCCCTCTGCACCTGGTAACTGTGTGTCTAACAGAGCAAGACTCAACACTGACTGAACCAGACAGTCCCTCCTCCAGACCAGCACAGGCACTGGATACAAGGCACCATCAGATATTGGTCCAGTAGTTTTGCATTCTCTGATTTGATTCTTGGTCAATTTTTATTTTATGTATATATACACATATATATTTCTTCTTCTTCTTCTTTCATCTTTCTTCCTTCTTCTTCTTCTTCTTCTTCTTCTTCTTCTTCCTCTTATTTCTTTCCTTCTCTAGTCTGGTTATTCTGGTTGTTGGTTTGTTTAAGCAGACATTTTTAATCTATTCTCTTTATGCCTCTTCTGTATCTCCTTTATTTTCCTCTCTCTATATATATATGGACTAAGCCATAAAGTTTCTCTGATCTCGGTTTGGTAAATTTTTTTCTTTTCCTTTTCCCTGCCCCTGTCATTTCTCTCTTTGTATGGGATAAGGACTCTTACACCACCACCACCCCCATCAAATTTTTTTTTCCAGGGATACTTCAACAAACAAATCAAAGCACTCCTGATGGAAGGTCCAAACCACCACTAGGAATAGGGAGATAAAGTAATCAGAGTCTCAACAACAGAGAGCACAAAACACACTCCAAAAATACCTCTTGATGGGCCAGGCCCTGGACAACATTATGACCCCCTGTTTTAATATAATAGTCTTCACAGGAGCAAGACCCATAAGAAGCTATTAAAACACATAAGGGACAGAAAACTAGGCAAAATGATGAAACGGAAGAATTCTCCTCAAAAGAAATTCCAGGAGGAAATGACAGCTAGAGAATTGCTCAAAACAGATATAAGCAATATAACTGAGCAAGAATTTAGAATGATAGTCATATTACTGGGCTTGAAAGAAGCATAGAAGACAGACGACAATCTATTGCCACAGAGATCAAGGAACTAAGAAATAGTCACAACGAATTAAGAGATGCTGTAAATGAGGTGCAAAATAAACCAGATGCAGTGACAGCAAGGATGAAGGAGGCAAAGGGTAGATTAAGTGAAATAGAAGATACAATTATGGAAAATGATGAAGCCAAGGAAAAGAGAGATAAGAACATACTAGACCCAGAGGGGAGAAATAGAGAACGAGGAGATTCAATGAAACATAATAATATCCATATCATAAGAGTTCCAGAAGAAGAAGAAGAAAAGAGAGAGAAAAAGGGAAGAAGGTTTACTTGAACAAATTATAGCTGTGAACTTCCCTTATCTGGGGAAGGAAATGGACATCCAAATCCAGGAGACAAAGAGAACTCCTTTCAGATTTAACAAGAATAGATCTTCTCCACAGAATATCATAGTGAAACTGGAAAAATACAAAGATAAGGAGAAAATTCTGAAAGCATCCAGGGACAAACGGGCCTTAACCTACAAGAGTAGACACATAAGGGTAGTAGCACACCTATCCACAGAAACTTGGCAGGCAAGAAGGGAGTGGCAGGAAATATTCAATGTGCTGAATAGGAAAAATATGCAGCCAAGAATCCTTTATCCAGCAAGGCTGTCATTCAGGATAGAAGGAAAGATAAAGGCTTTCCCAGACAAACAAAACCTGAAGGAATTCATGAACACTAACCAAGTTCTGCAAGAGATCCTTAGGGGGACTCTGTGAGTGGAATGCTGCAAAGACTACAAAGGACCAGAGACATCACCACAAGCATGAAACCTACAGGTAACACAATGACACTAAATCCATATCTTTCAATAATCACTCTGAATGTAAATGGACTAAATGCCCCAATCAAACACATAACATATCAGAATGGATAAAAAAAAAAAAACCAAGATCCATCTATATGGTGTCTACAGAGGTCCATTTTAGACCTGAGACACTTTCAGATTGAAAGTGAGGGGATGGAGAACCATCTATCATACTACTGGAAGTCAAAAGAAAGCTGGGGTAGCCATACTTATATCACATGAACTAGATTTTAATCTAAAGGCTGTAACAAGACATGAAGAAGGGCAATATATCATAATTACAGGGTCTATACATCAAGAAGAGCTAACAATTGTAAATGCTTATGCTCCCAACTTGATGGTACCCAAATACGTAAATCAGTTAATCACAAACATAAGTGATCTTATCGATAAAAATACTGTAATAGGAGGAAACTTTAATTCTACACTTACAACAATGAACTGATGGTCTGGGCAAAAAAAAAACATCAATGAAGAAACAATGGCTTTGAGTTATACAGTGGACCAGATGGACTTCAGAGATATATCCAGAACTTTTCATCCAAAAGCAGCAGAACTCTTTTCGAGTGCACATGGAACATTCTCCAAAATAGATCACATCCTAGGTCACAAAACAGCCTTCAACAAATACAAAAGAACCAAGATCATACCCTGCATATTTTCAGACAACAATGCTATGAAACTTGAAGTCAACCACAAGAAAAAATTTGGAAAGCCTCCAAATGCATGGAGGTTAAAGAACATCCTACTAAAGAATGAATGGGTCAACCAGACACTTAAAGAAAAAATTAAAACCTGTATGTAAGCAAGTGAAAATGAAAACATGACAGTCCGAATCCTTTGGGATGCAGCAAAGGCAGTTCTAAGAGGAAAATACATTGCAATCCAGGCCTATCTCAAGAAATAAGAAAAATCCCAAATACAAAATCTAATAGCACACCTAAAGGAAGTAGAAGCAGAACAGCAAAGAAACCCCAAAGCCAGCAGACCAGCAGAAGAAGAGAAATAATAAAGATTAGAGCAGAAATAAAAAATATAGACCCCCCCCCCGCAAAAAAAATACAATAGAACAGATCAATGAATCTAATAACTAGTTTTATTCTTTTCTGGAAAAAACAAACAAAATTGATAAACCCCTAGTCGGGCTTCTCAAAAAGAAAAGAGAGAGTACCCAAATAGATAAAAACCACAAATAAAAGTGGACAGATCACAACCAACATCACAGAAATACAATTATCAGGGAATGCTATGAAAAATTACATGCCAACAAACTGGACAACCTAGAGGAAATGGACAAATTTCTAGACACCCACATGCTACCAAAACTCAAACAGGAAGAAATAGAAAATTTGAACACACCCATAACCAGTGAAGAAATTGAATCAGTTATCAAAAAAATCTAACAACAGATAAGAGTCCTGGGCCATATGGCTTCCTAGGGGAATTCTACCAGACATTTAAAACAGAGTTAATACTTATCCCTCTCAAGGTGTTCCAAAAAATAGACATGGAAGAAAGCTTCCGGGCTCATTCTGTGAAGACACCATTACCTTGATTCCCAAACCATACCGAGACCCCACTAAAAAGGAGAATTACAGACCAATATCCCTGGTTAACATAAATGCAAAAATTCCCAACAAAATACTAGCAAATCAAATTCAACAGTATCTCAAAAGAATTATTCACGATTAAGTGGGATTCATTTCTGGACTGCATGGCTGGTCCAATATTCTCAAATCAATTAATGTGATACATCACATTAATAGAAGAAAGGATACGAGCCATATGATCCTGTCAACAGATGCAGAAAAAGCATTTGACAACATATAGCATCCTTTCTTAATAAAAGCCCTCAAGAAAGTCGGGATAGAAGGAACCTACCTTAACTTCATAAGAGCCATGTATTAAAAGCCCACAGCTAATACCATCCTCATGGAAACAAAGTAAGACCTTTCCCCCAACATGAGGAACATGGCAGGGATGTGCACTCTCATGGCTGTTGTTTAACATCATGTTGGAAGTCCTAGCCTCAGCAAGCAGACAACAAAATGAAATAAAAGGCATCCAAATTGGCAAAGAAGTCAAACTTTCACTTTCTGCAGATGACATGGAAAACCTGAAGGACTCGACCAAAAAGCTTCTAGAACTGATACATGAATTCAGCAAAGTCACAGGATACAAAACCAATGTGCAGGGGCGCCTGGGTGGCGCAGTCGGTTAAGCGTCCGACTTCAGCCAGGTCACGATCTCACGGTCCGTGAGTTCGAGCCCCGCGTCAGGCTCTGGGCTGATGGCTCGGAGCCTGGAGCCTGTTTCCGATTCTGTGTCTCCCTCTCTCTCTGCCCCTCCCCCGTTCATGCTCTGTCTCTCTCTGTCCCAAAAAATAAATAAACGTTGAAAAAAAAAATTAAAAAAAAAAAAAAAACCAATGTGCAGAAATCAGTTGCCTTTCTATATACCAATAATGAAGCAACAGACTACTTTCTTACACCATACACAAAATTAAACTCAAAATTGATGAAAGACCTAAATGTGAGAGAGAAAACCATTAAAACCCTAGAGGAGAAAACAGGCAATAACCTCTTTGACCTGAGCCCCAGCAATTTCTTGCTCGACCCATCTCCGAAGGCAAGGGAAATAAAAGAAAAAATGAACTCTTGGGACCTCATCAAGATAAAAAGATTCTGCAGTGCAAAGGAAACAATCAACAAAACAAAAAGGCAACCAATGCAATGGTAGAAGATATTTAAAAATGACATATCAAATACAGGGTTAGTATCCAAAATCTATAAAGAATTTACCAACCTCAACACCCAAAAAACAAATAACCCAGTGAAGAAATGGGCACACAACATGAATAGACACTTTTCCAAAAAAGACATCCAAATGTCCAACAGACACATGCAAAGATGTTCAACGTCACTCATCATCAGGGAAATACAAATCAAAACCACATTGGGATGCCACCTTACACCAGTCAGAGTGGCTAAAATTAACAACTCAGGAAACAAAAGATGTTGGCGAGGATGTGGAGAAACGGTAACTCTCTTGACTGTTGGTGGGAATGCAAACTGGTACAGCCGCTCTGGAAAACATTATGGAGGTTCCTCAAAAAATTAAAATGGAACATCCCTACCACCCAGCAATAGCACTACTAAGAATTTATCCAAAGGATACAGGAGGGCTGATTCACAGGGGAACATGTACCCCAATATTTATAGTAGCACTTTCAACAATAGCCAAATTATGGAAAGAGCCCAAATGTCCATCAACAGAAGAATGGATAAAGATGTGGTTTATATATACAATGGAATACTACTTGGCAATGAGAAAGAATGAAATCCTGCCTTTTGCAACAACATGGATGGAACTGGAGGGTATTATGCTAAGTGAAATAAGTCAGTCAGAGAAAGACAGATGTCATATGTTTTCACTCATACGTGGAGCTTAGGAAACTTAACAAAAGACCATGGGGGAAGGGAAGGGAAGAAATAATTTCAATCAGAGAGGGAGGCAAACCATAATAGACTCTTAAACACAGAGAACGAACTGAGGGTTGATGGGGGGTGGGGGAGGGGGGAAATGGGTGATAGGCATTGAGGAGGGCACTTGTTGGGATGAGCACTGGATGCTGTATGTAAGTGATGAATCATAGGAATCTGCCCCCAAAACCAAGAGGACACTGTATACACTGTATGTTAGCTAACTTGACAATTTATTGACAATAAATTGACAATAAATTGTCAAGTTAGCTATATATATATATTTACAAAAACTTTTAAAAAATATTGCTGAAGGGTAAATCTTCTACTGTCCCTGGCATCCCTGGCATGTGCCTGCTCCCAGAGAAGAACCTGCAGTGTAGACAGGGCTGCTTAGAGCTCTCCCACCCTGCCATTCTCCTCCTGTCCTTGCCTTGGCTCTGATTCTTCATGGGCTGGAGGAGAAGAGGCAGAAACACTGAAGATGAGTCAAGTGTAGTCTGGCCTTAGTGGGGGGACAGTGGCAGCATTCTTAGTGGCTCTTTTCCCCATGCAACACTGTTAATAGCCTTCAGAGTCTCCTCTGGGAATCTGAAATCATAAGCCCAACAGAAGGCCACTCTCCCCTCTCCCATCGCTTGCTTCAACGTCTGTTCCTAGTGCCGGACTTCCAGAACTCTGATGCACATACAAGCTGCTGGGATCCCTGCTGGGCCCCTGGGAAAGTCCCCTTCAAACTGGCTTTGGATGCCTCCCTCCCATGTGGCCCCATTTGATATATGAAGAACACATACTTTTGCCCCCGTGTTAGTGAAAGTTCTGACTGCGTCCAAGACCTCCACCACCATGTGTACTCTGCTCCCTCCACAGAGCAAAGCAACAGCCTTCATGTATCCCATGACCACCAGGCAGCAAAGCCAAACTCCAAAGGACACACAGCATGTCTCTTAATGTACACCGCCCACACCCCTCTGGCAGTATCAAACTCCAGAGGCCACCTCACTAGGTTTCAGGAGAGAGAGAACCTTCATCTCTCTGGACATGGCAAGCAGAGACGACTCCCTGTGGGGCCTCCCTTATATAGTCATACGGTTACACCTGGGCCACCTTCTGCCCTGGGGAGACGATTCTGCCACAGATGAACTCCAAGAATTGGCCAATACTAATTTGTCATTGTCCCTATAAATTAAATGTTCTCGTTTAAAAAGCCCTTTCCTCTTGGGATGCCTGGCTGGATCATTTGGAAGAGCATGCGACCCTTGATCTCATGGTCATGAGCTGGAGCCCCATGTTGGGTGTAGAGATTACTTACATGCTAAAACCTAACAGAAAAGGTCCTTTCCTCTTGACCCCTTCAAATATCTATCAAATTAGTTGAAGGACTAAACCTCACAAAACTGGTTCTTCCTTCCTCCTTTGGGCATCCTATGTGGATCTTCTAGCATATAGCTTTGGACTGCGGGGTATTGGCAATTAGTAAAGATTCAACTGATATTAAGGGAGATATTTATGTTACCCCAAGCCTTTCATATAGCCTTCTGACCCTTTTACTTTTACGTTCACCCTAACTTTGACATCTGATTTTGAACTTTTCACAAACCTAACTGAACACTGTTGCTCCTGACTCTATCCTTCCCCTGAAAATCTTACCTGTCACCCTGAACTTTCCTGTTTCTGAATAGATGCATGACCATCGTACCCATCACCCACATGGATACATGCTACACATCCTTCACAGTAGACTTCACATGCTAAATCTTTCCTTAGGTCGTCCTCTATAAATCCTAATGTAAATTCCCCATCATGAGTCATGACGATCACATATTTCAACAAAAGGGATCATGCACACATTAAACGCTGGAAATTCCACAGCCTTCAGCACTGAAATAGAACCACATTCAGAGAAAACTGGAATATAAAATATGTTAAGAGAAGTGAGTGAGCAATATTTTGATTGTCAAGTGAAGAGATAATGATTTATTTGATTTACTCGTTGTTTCTCTGGTTATGTCTTACCTTCCAAAAAAGAATCTAAGGTTGGGAGAAAAGGAATCAGCTTACATAAGCTGCACATTCAA
This sequence comes from Lynx canadensis, assembly GCF_007474595.2. Lineage (NCBI taxonomy): Eukaryota > Metazoa > Chordata > Mammalia > Carnivora > Felidae > Lynx > Lynx canadensis. Next base: position 162,310,495 of record NC_044304.2, on the reverse strand, counting down.
ATGGTCTGAACACAGGTTAATTGTATTAAGAATGCTTCTGCATATCTCTGGGGGAAAATATCTTTTAAACGACTCTGAAATGAAAAAGGACATGGCAGGAATGCTTTGCTCTCTAGACATACTATTACACAGATGAGTCACTTACAAGGAAGTACTTTTGAACATAAGAAGTGCATGATGGCAAAGAGTACTTTGGTCTCACTTTGTCATTTGACACATGTTTTCTCATGAGAGGATTTTTCTTCCGTGTTTTTACTGCATTCTGAATACTTGTGATGAATCTTAGAATGAGCGTGTATTTAGAATCTTAAATTTTCCAGACTGAATCTCTAATCCATCTCCCGAAAAGTCACTGATATGGTAAATACTCTCAGTCATGTTCACAGACAAAACAAAGGACAAATAAAAATTCTAATAAATTTGGATTTTGGATGTCTGCAACCCTTGGGAGTGACTGAGAGTCACCCATCTAAGTTTGAAGTTTCTCTATTATTTTAGCAAGACAGAACCTTTCATCTACTTACTGCAAATGTCACAGCATGGAAGGGTAAGGAGAGATTTTTCTGGTGTCAGGAAACAAGCACTAGAGGGAATGAAAAACCATCAATAACAATAAAGATGCTCTGAAGGAGAACTGGGTACCATAAGATTTATCAATCAGATTCTCACAGGAAAAAGATAGTCTGCTCTCATTAGGTACTTGGAGAAAGTGTAGAGAAGGGGCCTCTTACACACTGTGGACACAGGGAATTTGGAAACCACAGGGACGTTGATAGTATCGATAAGAAAATTAAATCCCACCTGAAGGGGTGAACGAACACTGGAATTCAGAAGAAGAGTTGGGTAGAAAGGCCACTAAGGGAGGAGCTGTGACCTTTGGCGTAGGGTTGCAGTTAGTCAGAGATGGCCCTGCAGAGATAGATGTGGGAGAATGGATACCCCAGCCTTGCTTTTCTACTTCCACAGGGCCTCTGACTTGGATTTCCCATTGGCCAGCCAGGCAGAAGTCAGAGAGCAAGAGATCCCACCGATGTAGTGCAACTAGATCAGCCTCAGGGGGCAAAGAGCTAGGGTGAAGTGTGATTCTGCAGAGGCAAATGAAAACTATGTGGCCCAGATGGGATTTTTCAAATACAAGTGGAGACATTTTAAGTAAGGATGGTCCCTAAAAAAGAAAAGAGAGAAACACAATAAGAGAATCCTGTGACTTTCAGATCTCCATGAACCACAGAACAATCTTTCCAGAGAAACCCGATACCTCCTTAACATAGTACTTGTGGCCATGCTGTGCAATGACAAATGTGACCAGTGGTTCAGACACTTAACATGTGCAGGATTTCTGATTTGAATTTTCCTGAGTCTTTGAACTCTATATGCCATTCTCTGATTATGCCAACTTTGTGTGAAGAGGGACAGGTGGCAAGGGGAGGCGGTGGGGACTGAGAGCTGGGAAGAGGCTTCATTCTGGTTAGTTCTCGCTGCATAACAAACCATTCTGAAGCTCAGTGGTTAAAAACAAAAACCATCATTTGTTTGTTCTCTTAAAGCTGCAATTTGGTCAGGACTCAGTGGGAAAGGATCATCTTTGCTTTCTGCAACTTGGCCTGAGATGGCGGGGAATCTGGAGGGCCAGCTTCTGTGTTGCCTCATTTGCATGGTGGGCAAGTTGGTCTGAGTCACAAATGAAAGGTGAGCTGGGAAGTGGGCCAGTGACTTCAGGCCCTCTGCATGGGGGCCTCTCAAGAGGCAGCCTGGGCTTTCTCACAACATGACAGTCACGTTCCAAGGGCAAGAACTCCAACAGGGCAAGGAAGCATTGCCCATATGTAACCTTAGAGTCACAAGGTGTTGCTTCAACCATCTGCTATTAATTGAAACGGTCCCAGATCTGCCCAGTTCCAAGGTAGAGGACACAGGCCCCGCAAGTCAGTGGCAGGAGTAACAGGGTCAGATTATAGGAAGAATAAGTAGAAGCTACTGTCACAGCTATCTATGGAAACTACAATCTACCACTATCGCAAATCATCATAAATTCAGAAGAAAAAACGAAATGGTCTTTACTACCAAAACATATGCCATATTTTTGAAAGCACGCTCATAATCCCATTTGAACCATCTCTAAATAATCCTTTCTCAGCTTCTTCCCTGATATTTTTTATTTTTTCAGCATACTTCATCTTTAGCAATTTTATTTTTTCCTCCCGTTCTACCTGTGACTTATGAGCATATTCCTTTTCTACTAGTTTAATTTCATTATTTAATTGATCAGTGTAGATCTTCTTCAGGTCTTCTTCCCGTTGCTTCAGCCTCTTCTCTGTGCCCTCATAAATGGCATCGGTAAAGTAAGCCCCTCCGTTGCTCTGCACCATCTCCTCTATCAGCTCCACCAGCTCCTGCACCTGAGCTTCCCTCTCCGCCCCTGAGGCTCTGTTGTTGAAGGCACAGTAGCGGTTCCCACACTCGCTGATGATGTTTCTTAGCTTCACATCTGAATCTGCCAAGAAGTCACTCAGGCTCTTCTCCTCTAAGTGATCTTTGCGAGTTAGCAACACGATCATGTGCTTCAAGGCTGGCTTCCCAAAGACAGTCTTGATCAATGCCACGGTCTTCTGCTCTTCCTCCGTGTAGCGGCCCAGCTGGAGGACCAAGATGATGGCGTGAGGCCCAGGACAGGAATAGAGGACACACTGGCTGAATTCCCCGCGTGTGGTATACAGGGTCTCCTTGGTGTCAAAGAGCCCTGGGGTGTCAACAACAACAAGTTTCCTCCCCTTCCATTCCTTGGATGCTTTTTGACATCTGGAGAAGACAACATGGGGAGCAACTCTAGACTCAAAGACTCTACTCCCCAGGATGGTGTTGGCCGTTGCGCTCTTCCCACTTCCAGTTTTCCCCACCAGAATAATCCTCAGAGTGTTGTCCTTAGGGTCTGCCATGTCACTACCAGTGGCTGTGGGGTGTAAAAAAGAGAAGGAGAAGAAAAAGAGTCAAAGTAGGTAAGTGGAAAGCATCACCTCGCTCTTATGACCTATGTGTTCCTCCCTGAAATCCTGCAGTAGTCTACTATCCATGTAGGTCCCATAAAGACAGAAAGATGAAACAATTCACTCACCATGGAAGAAACAACAAAGTAGTTAAAGAGTTCCCCTACAAAAGAGTACCAGGTCCATATAGTTTCATGGGGATCTCACTTAACCTTTCTTAAACTATTCCTGATGACTTAAAACAGAAGGAAATCTTTCCAGTTCTTTCTACGACATAAGTATGATATTGATCCCAAAGGCTAACAAAGATTTCACCAATAAATAAAGCTACAGACATGTCTCATTTGTGAATACTAATGCAAAAATCCCAAATAAATTGTCAGACACTAAAAAGTAATACCCCACAATTAAATGTGATTTATTTCAGAAATAGTAGGGTGGTTCATATGAGAAAATGGATTGTTACAACACATCCCATTTAGTAGATTTAAGAAGAAAAATACCTTGATGCAGAACAGACATTTGCCCAAATTCAACACTGTTTTAATACATACCTCTTTAATGTGATTTTATAGAAATATAAATTTAAAAAAAATTGTCTCCATTTTTTCTCTGCAGCTAAAATAGTTGACTATAAATTTCATTTGGATGAATGAAGAAAGAAAATTAGCCTGTAGAGTCAACAAAGAGAAGAACAATGAGGGAGGGCCAGCTCTACCAGATAGTAAAATATTTTAGCCCCTATAATTAAGGCAGTAGGATGTGTGTGAACAGAGACAGAACAGAAAACAAAAACAGACAATTCAGAAATAGACCAAATTGGTCTACTATATTCATGAGTATCCAGTTCAATTGTATCGTGTTACATTTATCTTCCATAAGGCACAATCTCACAGCAATGGGGAGAAAGATGGACTAATAACCAGCATTGGGATAACTACAAAACCACACAGAAAAAGACAAAACTGCACCCACGTCTTCATGCCATTCACATGCTAAATACATTAGAAATATAAACACTAAAAATCAATCCACATAAATACTAGAAGAAACCCAGACAAATCCTTTGTAACCTGATGGGGGGGGGTAACTCTTTCTAACATTTGAAAGATTGTAAGGAAAAGGATTCATACATCTGACTACATAAAGATCTAAAAGACAATGGGAGACAACGAACACCATGGACAATTAAAATACGAATGTCAGACTATATCAAAGAAGGTTAATTCTCCTCTTATACAAAGAATACGTAAAGGTACAGAGACAAATGTCCAATAGCTCGATAGAAAATGGAGCAAGATATATGAATAAACAGTTGCAAGAAAAAAAAGAAATGTCAATGCTCCTCAACTATGTAAAAATATATGAACACTCACTTAAAGTAGAGAAAAATAAACCCAACATAGGAAAAGAAAAAAACTAAACATACCAAATTAAAATTACACTAAGATACTCTTTCTCCACTTACAGATTTGGCAAAAGTGCAAAAATTTGCTGCAATAATCAGTCGGTAAAGGTTTAGAGGAAACAGATTCACTTCTCCACGGCTAATGAAATTGAAAAACAGTCTAAAACCTACAGGGGAGAAATTAGGAATATCACACAAATTACATATACATTTATTCTTGGATTGTGAGTCCCAATTTTAGGATTTATGCCTGTAGTGGTCAAGGGCAGGTCACCCCTAAACGTGCAACTTTGGCATACTGACTATTTCATATAAAAGTACCTTAAGATACAGCCTGTATGTGAAGATTACTAAGACCCTCTTCCGTCCCCCTGCAAGCAGGAAACAAATCTCCCATGTGAAAGGTGCCCATTCTGTCCCAGGAGGTAAAGAGACACCCTTATGATCAGGGATGGGAGATTTAGAGCCAAGAAGACTGTATAAACAGCCCACTACTTTCTACTAATTTACTCCTCCAGCCCAAAGTCTCTTAAGAATTCCTCCCTAACAGATGCTCCCAAAGTTAAATTTTCCTTGTTTTGTCAATCTCTCACAGATCCATCATCTCTTTGCCTAAAAAGTATAAAAACTGCCTGCCTTGATCATCTCTCTTGGTCTTAGTTTCATTACTGAGCATCTGTGCACACTGCTTTTTTTTTTCTCTTGTTAATCTGCCTCAAGTGAATGTAATTCTTAGTGCAGCTGGAAGACCTTGAAGGGCAGAGGAAGAAGTTCCCCTTCCTTATATCCCAGAGCTACACTGACAAAAACACAGGAAAAGATTGGGCATATGTTTATTCTCTGTGTCACTACTTGTAATAATTAAAGACCAAAAATCTATCAAATGCCCACTGGTAGGGGTCTGATTGAATGAACCAAGGTACATACACACAGCGATGTATTATCCAACTGTAGAAAGGAATAAGAAATACCTCTCTATGCCGGGATTCAGAGATCTCCAGGATATTTCATAAAGCAAAAAAAAAAAAAAAGGCAAAGTGAAGAAAATAATATTTAGTTTACTGTCATTTCTCTAGTGGGGAGGAACATGAACTGCAGGTACAAAATACAACATATAATTCATGCACATGAAAAAGCAATGGCACATCATCTGAACCATCACCAAAGAAGTTACTGACAGAGGGATGGGAGGAATATGGTGGGGGACAGGGTAGAAGCTGGAAACTACTTTGAATATACTTCGATGTCATAGATTTGTCTTGAAAGCATGTACCTCCTTCTTTTTGAGCGTTTGAATCACAGCTCTTTTCCTTTATGAAAGACCTACATGTGTACCTGCTGTTGCTGGCTGACATAAATTCAAAGAGGATTTTTCATTTGTACAAAAAAAAGCTGAACACGAATACAATGCTCCGCATTTGTTTTACAGCCAGTTGAGCTAATGGAGAGGCCGAGTGGGCCGTTGTCCATGCCAGCTGCCAATCACCTTCCCTGGGAACGTCACACAGGGGTTCACCATCCAGCCACCAGAGCTGTGAGCCAGATGAGCACGTGGGCTTTCTCTCAATTGAATTTGTGCATCTGTTAACAAGTTGTGTCTAAAAGTATCAGAAACACATAAGGGAGGTTATTTGGGGGAGATCTGGGAATGTGCACCCTTTTTCCATGTACATTCATGGTAATTGCTTCTCTCCTTTCTCTCATTTTGTTTCATAAAAGATTTCATAGGAACGTTCTGCTTGCAGATAGTGAGGAACATCTGTAAATAGCTTACATAATTATAAACAGAAACTATATTTTCAGATAACTAGTAAAAATCAAAAGCAAATGCAATACATAGTATTTGGTGTAATAGACAAACCACACAAAGAATTGGTCCAAGAAACTTGAAAATGCAGTTGCTTCATTGGCTATTGTCCTAATGGGATAGAGTGTAAGGCCAAATAGGGGGGAAAAACGTCAAGAAAATCTTAAATTGCTTTCAGGAATCCTGTCCTATTCTTAGCTTTTGTGCACATGTGTAGTTTTGAAGCCCAAGGACAAGCCCAGTGGCAATGAACACCCTTAGTGCCCATACTGTGCCCTTCAAATGCCATTCATTTCCCACCAAAAACATTAAGAATCTTAGGAGAACGTACCGATTCCAGATCTGGGCCAAGAAATGTGCAAGTGGATCCTACACTATCTAGTCATACTAGAAATCAAGGATTCTATCAAAAACTACTCAGAACGTGGGATGCCTGGCTAGCTCTGTCAATGCAGCATGCATCTCTTGATCCCACGTTCATGAGTTCTAGCCCCACATTGGGTGCAGAGATTACTTTCAAAAAAAAAAGTTTGGATGTTACCAAAAGGACTACAGAGCCAACTTGAAGAGGCTGACTGGACAGAGATGAGGTAATTTGAGTATCAATGAGAATAATAATTTCAATGGATTGAAATTCATCAAATATGTTGAAGTTCATGAATTCATATCAATACCATCATCGCAAAAGAAGTGAAGTGTTCTCTTTGGGGTATGCTAGGAAATGATGTCATTAGTCTGAACACGGACAAAAATGAATCAAGAATTCCTTTTGTCTTATTAACTACACCTTATGGAAATGAAAGTATGATTCAGGGGAAGTTTCTTTTATAGGATTATGCCATCCAATAAAGGAAGAAAGAATGATAGAATTATAATATTATAATTTGCGACCGTTAATGAAACAAAGTTACTCTAGGCTATCATTACTGTCTGCTACATTACAGAAAGAGACAGACGAATATATAAGGTGTCTTCTGATGGACGTTTACAACTGCACCTATGAAATATTGCCACCCAACTAACCAGGCAAATCTTAGTCTGATCAAGCCTCTCCTTAAATTTAAATTTATACAAAACACGGAAACTAGAAGAACATGTCATATTACGTCTTGAGGATTTAAAGAGCAAAATGTACACTGTCCAATTCTCTTGGACAAAGGACCAACCGTTTCTTAAACAGAAACATTTTACAAAAAGAAACAGGAAGGTGAAAACTTATTTATCAAATTAAACTTAAGAGATATGAAAGAATTGCAATTTATGAACCATATTTGGAGCTGATTTCAATTTTATTTTAAAAAAATTTTTTTTAATGTTTATTTATTTTTCAGAGATACAGAGACAGAATGCGAGTAGGTTAAGGGCAGAGAGAGGGGAGACACAGAAGCAGAAGCAGGCTCCAGGCTCTGAGCTGTCAGCACAGAGACCGACGCGGGGCTCGAACTCACGAGCTGTGAGATCATGACCTGAGCCGAAGTCAGACACTCAACCGACTGAGCCACCCAGGTGCCCCTGATTTCAATTTTAAAATCTATGAGACAATCTGGGGATTGGAATACACCTGGTAATTGTTTAAAAATTCTAATTGCTTTTTGAAGTCTGATCATGGTATATTTTAATGAGCTTTATCTCCCAGATATACATATGTAAATATTTACTGATAAAGTGATAAAATTTTTAGTATTCTATTAATTTTTAGTATACTAATGTTTGAAGTGTATTAATTAATTAATTAATTAATTAATTAATTTAATCTCTACACCCAGCATGGGGCTCGAACTCACAACCCTGAGATCAAGAGTCCCATGCTCTTCCCACTGAACCAGATAGGCGCCCCCACTCTAATTTTTCAAATGAGGAGATTGATGTGGCTCAGAAATGCTGAGAAAGTTGCCCAAGATCACTGCGCTAATGGGCTTTGGGCAGAGAAGGGATCCAATGCAAAGTATGTCTGACCCTACACTCATGCATAACCCTTGCATGCTCTGGTCTCTTCTTGGTTCCTTCTCAGGCCCTTGATTCTACATTTCTGTTTACATTGGATCATAAATATATCATGGGAGGCCAGGGGAGGTAGTTTACTCTCTGTCCAGAAACATGAACTGGTAGCAACCCTGGAATTAGGGAAGGCAACCAAAGGGCTTCACGCACATTTGTTTTCTATAGAATAGCTCGTTCTCTCCCCATGGCATCCCTTCCTTACCTCCTCTGTCACACTGTCGATCATACCATTTCTCTCTTACATGTGGGAAAGGACACAGCCAGCTGAATTCTAGACTTCCTGTGCCATTTGTGACCTGGGTATCCCAGGGAATTTAATAAAACCACACGCACACAATCTGGGATTCAGATTTTCTTTCAGGAAAAAGAGGGATTGGGACAGACTGGTCTCTAAATTGCCTTCCAGCTCTAAAGACCTGCCTTGAGGACACTAGTTTCCCACCAAGGGAAACAGATGGCGTGTCAGGCAGAACTCACTCTGTCATAAGAGCAACTGATGGAAGATATGCTGTTCAGCAAGTTTGTCCTGATAAATAGGAGACGTGTGGACATGGGCCACTCAATCTCCTTACTCCCACTCTTCCTCCCCCGGGACCCCTGTGGCAGCATCCTGTTTGCTGGGCTGCTGGCACGGTACTTGGTCCCCTCTCAGACCAGGACCCACACCCATGCAGAGCCCTGTGTCCTGCTGCCCCTCCCGGCTCTATTGCCCTAGGCCAGGCTCACCTTCTTTTGAATGAGCTGATGAGTTCCGGAGTGTTCTCCAAAGAAGTTGTTTGAGCTGGTGCTTTTGCTTAACTGAGAGGAAAAAGTGTTTGAACCCTTTAAACCTCTGAGACAGGAAGCTCAGATTGGGTGGAGCTAGTGAAGGAACTATTTGGCTTTAAAGAGACAGGAATATTGCCCTATCATTGGAGGAGTGCTTTAGTTTTACCAAGGTGTAAGCTTTTTCTCCATGTGCCTGTTCTCACACCAAATTTTCCAAACCTATATTTGTTGTTTGGGGTTATACTGGTGGATCCCAAAGGCCCTTATTAAGTGACCCAAATCATGCACACAGAGCCAGGCATGGTGTTGGATCATCTTCCCTGCATATAGTGGGAGACTCTGGGGTGATTCTAGGAAGAAGAAACTCAAATACGTGGTTAGATGTGTCCAACTTTAGAGCCTGAGATACTTCCCAGTGATTGTATCATATGTGTTTTCATGATGGTCTTTCATGAAGGTCTCAAGTTACTCATTAAAAATTCACCAACCTTCAGGTACAAAGCCAAGAGTCTAAACCATTGGGAGCCAAGAGGAAAAAAAGGAAGATGTGGTCTGGAAAAAGTCTTCCAATGACCATACACCTTCTCTAGTTTTCTTCATATGGTTCTTTCAAGCCCCAAAATATGCATGACCTGACAACAAAAGATGCACCCAGGGAGGAGATCAAACTTTCCCCTTCAACATTCCTACTTTCCTCTACCCCAGACCCAGGCACAGTAGATTTTCCCAGATTTAGCCAGTGCATCCATTCCAACCTGCTCTGGAAACTTTGAGATGATAGGCAGATGGTCAAACCTCTCATGGTTGACCAGCTGTTCCAATTGTCTCTTGCATCATCATAAAATTATAAGGTTTTTGATTATATATTTTTGTTCACTACATTGAGACATGGGATTACTTGATGCTCACACTTGAAGGTGAGTACTAGGAGAACTAAATGTGGCAGGAAGTAATGGACAATGGGGTGGCAACCCATGGAAGGAAGCAGCTGGATTTGGAAATTGTTGTATTAATACTATATTATTGGTCCATATCCTTAGACCAGTTATTGGTGCTAATGACTTGGAGGGCCCCAGGTAACTGTTTTCCAACTTGCAATAAAGACACAGACCAGGACCAGCTATGTAATTTGCAAAGTCTGGCACAAAAGGAATATGCCAGGCCCTTTGTCAAAAACAAACAAAAAACAAAATTAAGAATTTCAAGATGACATCAATAGAACAGTAAATCCTTCTAAGTACAGGGCCCTGTGCAACGGCACAGGTCACATACCCATGAACTTGGTCTTGATGAGGCTGCATACATAAAAGTCTAGAGGAGAGCTAGAATCATATTTCCTCCCCAAAATATCTCTACCATTTCCTAGTTTCATTTTAAGCTACATATTCCTTGAGTGAAAGTTGTCCTTGGATGTTGTCATGGTCAGCTAATTGCTTCTCCAGGTATTATGCTCAGGTACGCTGTTAAGTTCCCTAGAGGGAACAGGAGACTAGTTGACACAGAATCCATGGATGCCACAAGAAATCAGATGCGGGTCTCAAATGGTAACAGCCTTGTGATCATTGGTCAAAAAGGAGCATGTGGCCCCCATCAGTCCCATCCTGAGCCCTAAGTTAGGAGTGATCTCCTTCTACAAGATTCTGGATAGAAGCAGTGTAGCCCCATATCTGAATTGTTCACTTAGCCATGCTCCTGATCATTGAGGGCTTCCTTCCACTTGCACCTATGCTGTGAGCCACAGGCCTCTCCACCGCTTGTCTCCTCCTGCAACCCTGGAAACACAACTTTCCACCCAGGATCTTGCTCCTTCCACATAGTCAGAAGCAGAGAGATAAATGTGGACAAAGCCACAGCTTCCTTTTTTATGGTTTCCTTTGATTCTTTCCATTTCACACACACACAGAAATATGGATATAATGAATTTTCAAAAGGTGTGGGGTCATTAAGAGACATTCCTTGAATTCTATAGGAGTCTTCTTGTGGGGCTCAGGGTGTTTTCTGATGCTCAGATCTAGATAATCTCAAAGCTCAACTTATTAAAATAGTGCAGAAATAATAACAGTAGTTTAAAAGAATCGTTCCCCCATTGTCCTGTTTCTTCTACAGATCGTCTTTGGAACCTTGGTGGATCCGTTTCCTATTGCCTCCATAAAAAATTCCTAAAACATTAGTAGCTGAAAACAATATAAACTTCATCTTCTACAGTTATGGAGGACAAGAGCATGGAATTAGTCTTATGGAGATAAAATCAAGGTCTTACAGAGCTGGTTCTTTCTGGAGGCTCCAGGAGAGAATCCATCCCTTGCCTCTTACATCTTCTAGAAGCTGCCAGCTGTCCTGGGCTTGTGGCCACATCACACCAATCTCTGCTGCCTTCATCACATTACCTTCTTGCCTCTCCTTAGAAGGACCTTTCTGAATACATCTGGGGCCCACCCAGATAATCTGGAACAATCTCCCCATCTCAAAGTCATTAACTTAATCACATCTGCAAAGATGCTTATGGAATAAGGTAACATTCACAGGCTCTGGAGATTAGAGTGAGGCCAACTTCCGGGGGCCACCATTCAGCCTGCCATATTTGGGTGAGTTAACCTCTCTGCAACTCAATTCCCTAATCTTTAAAATGGATTACTTACTTCAGACGGTCATTGTGAAACCAGATAAATTTGTACACATGAAGTGGTACTCAAACCATAGTGATCAATAGGTATTAGTTAGAAGTAGTAATAGAACCCTCTATGCTAGTCTCATAGATTACCCTTCTAAGGCTCACCTACACATCAGAGATGCTGTCTTAATCAGCTTGCACAACCATAATGCCACAGCCTGGGAACAGGAACAACAGGAATTCATTTCTCACAGTTCTGCAGACTGGGAAGCCCAAGCCCAGTGTGCCAGCCAACTTATTTCCCTGGGGAAGGCTCACTTCCTGATTTGTGGATGGCGCCGTCTCACCGTGTCCATACATGATGGAGCGAGGAAGCTACTCTCTGCTATCTCTTCTTACAAGTGCACTAATCACGTCAAGAGGACCCCAGATTCATGAACTCATGGAAACCCACTTATCTTATCCCCAAATACCATCATGTTGGGGGGTTAGGGATTCTGGAGCCTTCTCTCTTGGTGCCAAATAAATCTAGTCACTTCTACTTCATATCAGGCTCTTTTAAGTGGATATCACTCAAGGTTTCCTGGTTTGTCCCCACTCACTCCACCCCCAAAGGGCACTGCATGAAAAGGAAGACTCAGCGCCTCCACAGCCTGTCTACCAGGATAAGGGATCTGGATTATCTATACCCCTGCACTCACATGTCTTCAATGAAATTTTCTTCTGGCTTCATGGATGTGCAAGAAGAGCTGCCTCTTGCAGGATAATGGCAGCCGTGTCACAAAAGAGATATAGGTGTTAGGTGTGACAGTGCACTTGGGGCTGAATCCCTTAGAGGAAACATTGACCAAACCCTCATGAAATAAGGACCATGCCCCCCAAAGAGCCTTTTACTGTCTTCCACGATGTTATATTCAGTTATGAACCACAACCATTCAGTCCTGTTCTCAAACAGGTCTCTGATTCCTCCTAAGGCTTCTCCAAAGATCTGCCAAAAGTGACCACTCAGAATTTGTGTCTTCACCAGAGGGTCACAGTCTTGGAGCTTCAGGGGAAAAACTGTAGGACGTGCTCTGAACTACTGTTGCCTCAAAGAGACTCTTCAGAGCAGGTTTCCAAAATGGCAGCACTGACTCAAGGCTCAGACTCTGCCAGTGAGAGAAGCCAGGACTATTGGGACTCTCAGTCTGGAAGCATATGTACCTCATGAAATCAGACGACTTACTCAAGATCCAGCAGAATGAGAAGTAATGACATAGGACTGAGTGAACGGATTCAAGATGTGCCATTGTGGTTATTCGTTTGGAATATTGATGGCATTCTGTTTGATGTTCTACTTGTATGGCTATTTGTGGAAACCTTATTTCTTTCTCCTTAAACGAATTAGTAGACTGTGTATTTGTAAACCCACAACAACCATCTTTAAACATTACCTCATCTTCACCTACCCTCAAAATTCAGAAACAAATGCTTCTACTGAGTTTCATTCACTTTCATGATGATAGAACCATTTTCATAGGTTTAATAAAAATCTGTCCTCTTGTTTCCAAAGATACCATTGGAAAAATCGATTCTGCAGCAAAGCCATATGTACAGGGTGATATATGAGAGTGATTGTTGTTTCATCAAAGACCATCAGACCACTGCTAAGGAGAAATTGTTGGTGTTACATGTGGAGCTAATGTCTCCAAAACCTCCATAAGAAAACTAATATGATGTCTGGCTTCCAGGATCCCAGTCTCTCAGGTACTAAGGAAGTCCACTCCCTGGTAGTCCAGAAATCCAGGCAAATTTTGGAGACCTCAGGAGGAGGGAAATTCACTGAGATTTATGGGTACAGCATGCAAAGTTTATTGGAGAAAGTGTTTGGACGTTGGTTTCCTACTCGTAGGATAGAAGAATGGCAGGGGCTTTGAAAAGTCTCATTCAAAATTCATTTTGAAAATTTCCAAAAGAAGTTTATCCTTTGGAATTGATAGTTGCTTAATATGATGAGGCTCCAGATTTCCTGAGCAAACTCAAGGAGGCTTTTCTGGTTAATTAAGATTCTTGCTGCATCTGTATAAATAATCAGGCCATGCATAGTAAAAACAATCTTCTAGGATCAACAATACTTGTTGGAAACTGTTTATGATCACAAAGTAGAGAACGCTATGAAAAGGATCCAAAATTTAATGAGCACTGTGTGTTGTATGGAAACCAATTTGACAATAAACTTCATACATTGAAAAAAAAAGCATTCCTCCTGGGGTGCCTGGCTGGCTCATTTGGAAGAGCATGAGACACTTGATCTCAGGGTCATGAGGTGGAGCCCCATGTTGGGTGTAGAGATTACTTAAATAAAACCTAAAAAAAAAAAGTCCTTTCCTCTTGACCCCTTCAAATATCTATGAAATTAATTGAAGGACTAAATCTCACAAAACTAGTTCTCACTTCTTCCTTTGGGCATCCAATGTGGATCTTCTGGCATAGAGCTTTTGACTGTGGGGTATTGGCAATTAGAAAGATTCAGCTGAAATTGGAGATACTTATGTTAACACCCTGACACATTTACCCCAAGGCTTTCACACAACCTTCAGACCCAGATTTCAAGTTAATGCAGGTTGTTTATATTGGACCCTACCTTTGACATCTGATATTCAACTTGTCACAAACCTAACTGAACGCTGTGACTCCTGACTCTACCCTTCCCCTGAAAATCTTACCTGTCACCCTGAACTTTCCTGTTTCTGAACAGAAGCATGATCATCCTACCCATCACCCACATGGACACATCCTACACATCCTTCACAGTAGACTTCACACCTAAATCCTTCCTCAGGTCTTCTTCTATAAATACTTGTTTAAATTCCCCATCGTGGGTCATGACTATTACATATTTCAACAACAGGGATCATGGACGCATTAAACGCTGGAAATACCACAGTCTTCAGCACTGAAATAGAACCATCTTCAGGGAAAACTGGGACATAAAATATGTTAAGAGAAGTGAGTGAGCAATATTTCAATTGTCAAGTGAAGAGATAATGATTTATTTGATTTACTGGTTTTTTCTCTGGGTATGTGTTACCTTCCAAAATAGAACCTAAGGTTGGGAAAAAGAAATTAGCTCATGTAAGCTGCACATTCAAACAGCCCTCACACAGGTTAATTGTATTAAGAATGCTTCTGCATATCTCTGAGAGAAAATATCTTTTAAACGGTTCTGAAATGAAACATGTCAGGAGAGAGCATGAATACTTTGCTCTGTAGACATACTATCACACAAATGGGTCACTTACAAGGAAGTACTTTTGAACATAAGAACTGCATGATGGCAAAGAGTACTTTGGTCTCACTTTGTCTTTGACACATGTTTTCTCATGAGGGGATTTTTCTTCCATGTTGCTTTTACTGTGTTCTGAATACTGGTGATGAATCTTAGAATGAGCAGGTATTTAGAATCTTAAGTTTTCCAGACTTAATCTCTAATCCATCTCCCGAAAACTCACTGATATGGTAAACACTCTCAGTCATGTTCACAGACAAAACAAAGGACGAATAAAAATTCTAATAATTTGGATTTGGGATGTCTGCAATCCTTGTGAGTGACTGACAGTCACCCATCTAACTTTGAAGTTTCTCTATTATTTTAGCAAGACAGAACCTTTCATCTACTTACTGCAAATGTCACAGCATGGAAGGGTAAGGAGAGATTTTTCTGGTGTCAGAAAACAAGCATTAGAGGGAATGTAAAACCATCAATAACAATAAAGATGCTCTGAAAGAGAACTGGGTACCATAAGATTTATCAATCAGGTTCTAACAAGAAAAAGATAGTCTGCTCTCATTAGGTACTTGGAGAAAGTTTAGAGAAGGGGCCTCTTACACACTGTGAACACAGGGAATTTAGAAAACACAGGGACGTTGATAGTATCGATAAGAAAATTAAATCTCACCTGCAGGGGTGAACAAAGACTGGAATGCAGAAGAAGAGTTGGGTAGAAAGGCCACTAAGGGAGGAGCTGTGACCTTTGGTGTAGGACTGAGGTAGTCAGAGATGGCCCTGCAGAGATAGAGGTGGGAGAATGGATACCCCAGCCTTGCTTTTCTACTTCCACAAGGCCTCTGACTTGGACTTCCCATTGGCCAGCCAGGCAGAAATCAGAGAGCAAGAGATCCCACCGATGTAGTGCAACTAGATCAGCCTCAGGGGGCAAAGAGCTAGGGTGAAGTGTGATTCTGCAGAGGCAAATGAAAACTATGTGGCCCAGATGGGATTTTTCAGATACAAGTGGAGACATTTTAAATAGGATGGTCCCTAAAAAAGAAAAGAGAAACACAATAAGAGAATCCTGTGACTTTCAGATCTTCATGAACTACAGAACAATCTTTCCAGAGAAACCCGATACCTCCCTAAAAAGTACTTGTGACCATGCAGTGCAACAACGCATGTGACCAATGGTTCAGACACTGAACATGTGCAGGATTTCTGATTTGAATTTTCCTGAGTCTTTGAACTCTATATGCCACTGCCTGATTATGCCAACTTTGTGTGAGAGACACAGGTGCGAAGGAGAGGCGGTGGGGACTGAGAGCTGGGAAGAGGCTTCATTCTGGTTAGTTCTCACTGCATAACAAACCATTCTGAAGCTCAGTGGTTAAAAACAAAAACCATCATTTATTTGTTCTCATAAAGCTGCAATTTGGTCAGGACTCAGTGGGAATGGCTCATCTTTGCTTTCTGCAACTTGGCCTGAGATGGCGGGGCAGCTGGAGGGCCCGCTTCTGTGTTGCCTCATTTGCATGGCGGGCAAGTTGGTCTGAGTCACAAATGAAAGGTGAGCTGGGAAGTGGGCCAGTGACTTCAGGCCCTCTGCATGGGGGCCTCTCAAGAGGCAGCCTGGGCTTTCTCACAACATGGCAGTCAAGTTCCAAGGGCACGAACTCCAACAGGGCAAGGAAACATTGCCCATATGTAACCTTAGAGTCACAAGGTGTTGCTTCAACCATCTGCTATTAATTGAAACGGTCCCAGATCTGCCCAGTTCCAAGGTAGAGGACACAGGCCCCGCAAGTCAGTGGCAGGAGTAACAGGGTCAGGTTATAGGAAGAATAAGTAGAAGCTACTGTCACAGCTGTCTATGGAAACTACAATCTACCACTATTGCAAATCATCGTAAATTCAAAAGAAAAAATGAAATGGACTTTACTTCCAAAACATATGCCATATTTTTGAAAGCACCCTCCTAATCCCATCTAAAACATGTTCAAATATGCCCTTCTCAGCTTCTTCCCTGATATTTTTTAATTGTTCATCATAAATCCTCTTTAGCCATTTTATTTTTTCCTCCCGTTCTTCCTGTGATTTATGAACATATTCCTTTTCTACTAGTTCAATTTCATTATTTAATTGATCGGTATAGATCTTCTTCAGGTCTTCTTCCCGTTGCTTCAGCCTCTTCTCTGTGTCCTTGTAAATGGCATCAGTAAAGTAATCCCCTCCGTTGCTCTGCACCATCTCCTCTATCAGCTCCACCAGCTCCTGCACCTGAGCTTCCTTCTCGGCCTCTGAGGCTCTGTTGTTGAAGGCACAGCAGCGGTTCCCACACTCTCTGATGATGTTTTTTAGCTTCACATCTGCATCTGCCAAGAAGTCACTCAGGCTCTGCCCCTCCAAGTTATCTTTGCGAGTGAACAACATGATCATGTGCTTCAAGGCTGGCTTCCCAAACACATACTTGATCAATGCCACGGTCTTCTGCTCTTCATCTGTGTAGCGGCCCAGCTGGAGGACCAAGACGATGGCGTGGGGCCCAGGGCAGGAGTACAGGACACACTGGCTGATTTCCCTGCACGTGGTATCCAGGGTCTCCTTGGTGTCAAAGAGCCCTGGGGTGTCAACAACAAGAAGTTTCCTCCCCTTCCATTCCTTGGATGCTTTTTGACACTTGGTGGTGACAGCATGGGGAGCAACTCTAGAGTCAAAGACTCCACTCCCCAGGATGGCGTTTGCCGTTGCGCTCTTCCCACTTCCAGTTTTCCCCACCAAAACAATCCTCAGAGTGTTGTCCTGAGGGTCTGCCATGTCGTAAAAAAGGGAAGGAGAAGAAAAAGAGTCAACGAAGGTAAGTGAAAACCATCACATTCCTCTTATCTCCTTTGTGTTTCTCCATGAAAACCTGCAATAGTGTACTATCCATGTTGGTCCCATAAAGACGAAAAGATGAAACAATTCAATCACCATGGAAGAAACAATAAAGTAGTTAAAGAGTTCCCCTACAAAAGAGTACCAGGTCCAGATGGTTTCATGGGGATCTCACTTAAACCTTTCTTAAACTATTCCTGATGACTTAAAACGGAAGGAAATCTTTCCTGTTCATTCTATACCACAAGTATGATATTGATCCCAAAGGCTAACAAAGATTTCACCAATAAATAAAGCTACAGACATGTCTCATTTGCGAATACTAATGCCAAAATCCCAAATAAATTGTCAGACACTAAAAAGTAATACCCCATAATTAAATGTGATTTATTTCAGAAATACTACGGTGGTTCAATATGAGAAAATGGATTGTTACAATACATCCTCTTTAGTAGAGTTAAGAAGAAAAATACTTTGATGCAGAACAGACATTTCCCCAAATTCAATGCTGTTTTAATAGATACTTCTTTAACATGATTTTATAGAAATATAAATTTTGGGGCGCCTGGGTGGCGCAGTCGGTTAAGCGTCCGACTTCAGCCAGGTCACGATCTCGCGGTCCGTGAGTTCGAGCCCCGCGTCGGGCTCTGGGCTGATGGCTCAGAGCCTGGAGCCTGGTTTCCGATTCTGTGTCTCCCTCTCTCTCTGCCCCTCCCCCGTTCATGCTCTGTCTCTCTCTGTCCCAAAAATAAATAAACGTTGAAAAAAAAAATTAAAAAAAAAAAAAAAAGAAATATAAATTTTAACAAATTTGTCACCATTTTTTCTCTGCAGCTAAAATAGTTGACTATAAACTTCATTTGGATGAAAGAAGAAAGAAAATTAGCCTGTAGAGTCAACAAAGAGAAGAACGATGAGGGAGGGCCATCTCTACCAGATAGTAAAATATTTTAGCCCCTATAATTAAGGCAGTATGAAGAGTGTGTGAACAGAGACAGAACGGAAAACAAAAACAGACAATTCAGAGATAGACCAAATTGGTCTACTATATTCATGAGTATCCAGTGCAATTGTATTACGTTACATTTATCTTCCATAAGGCAGCCTCTCACAACAATGGGGAGAAAGATAGACTAATAACCAGCATTGGGATAACTACAAAACCACACAGAAAAAGACAAAACTGCACCCATGTCTTCATGCCATTCACATGCTAAATACATTAGAAACATAACACTAAAAATCAATCCACATAAATACTAGAAGAAACTCAGACCAATCCTTTGTAACCTACGGGTGGGGCAACTATTTCTAAGATTTGAAAGATTGTAAGGAAAAGGATTCATACATCTGACTGCATAAAGACCTAAAAGACAATGGGAGACAAAGAGCATCACAATTAAAATATGAATGTCAGACTATATCAAAGAGGGTTAATTCTCCTCTTATACAAAGAATACCTAAAAGTAGAGAGACAAATTTCCAACAGCTCGATAGAAAATGGAGCAAGACATAGGAATAAACAGTTCAAAGAAAAAAAAGAAATTCCAATGCTCCTGAACTATGTAAAAATACATGAACACTCACTTAAAGTAGAGAAAAATAAATCCGACATAGGAAAAGAAAATAACTAAATATAGTAAATTAAAATTACCCTGAGATACTATTTCTCCACTTACAGATTTGGCAAAAATTGAAAAATTTGCTGCTATAATCAGTCAGTAAAGGTTTAGAGGAAACAGGTTCTCTTCTCCATGGCTAATGAAATTGAAAAACAGTCTAAAACCTACAGAGGAGAAATTGGCAATATAGTACAAATTACATATACATTTATTGGATTCTGAGTCCCAATTTTAGGACTTATGCCTGTAGTGGTCAGGGCAGCTCACTCTTAAACGTGCAATTTTGGCATACTATTTCTTTTTTAATTTTTTTACATTTATTTATTTTGGAGAAACAGAGTGAAAGAAAGCGTGAGCGGGGGAGGGGCAGAGAGAGAAGGAGACACAGAATCTGAAGCAGGCTCCAGGCTCCCAACAAGCTGTTAGCACAGAGCCTGAAGGGCTCGAACCCAGGAACTGTGAGATCATGACCTGAGCGAAGACAGACTCTCAACCGACTGAGACACCCAGGCGCCCCAGCATACTGACTATTTTAAGTGAAAGTAACTTAAGATACAACCTATGTGGGAAGATTACTAAGACCCTCTTCTGTCCTCCTGCAAGCAGGAAACAAATTCTCCCGTGTAAAAGGTGTCCTTCCTGTCCCAGGAGGTAAAGAGACACCCATATGTCCAGGGATGGGAGATTTAGAGCCAAGAAGACTGTATAAACAGCTCACTACTTTCTACTAATTTACTACCCCAGCCCAAAGTCTCTTTAGAATTCCTCCCTAACAGATGCTCCCAAAGTTAAGTTTTCCTTGTTTTGTCAATCCCTCACAGATCCATCGTCTCTTTGCCTAAAAAGTATAAAAACTTCCTGCCTTGGTCATTTCCCTTCATCTTAGTTTCATTACTGAGCATCTGTGCACACTGCTTTTTTTTCTCTTGTTAATCTGCCTCAAGTGAATGTAATTCTTAGTGCAGCTGGAAGACCTTGAAGGGTAGAGGAAGAAGTTCCCTTTCCTTATGTCCCAGAGCTACACTGACAAAAACACAGGAAAAGTTTAGGCATATGTTTATTCTCTGTGTCACTATTTGTAATAATTAAAGACAAAAAATCCACCAAATACCCACCAGTAGGAGTCTGGTTGAATAAACTAAGGTACATACACAGCGATGTATTATCCAACTGTAGAAAGGAATAAGAAATACCTCTCTATGCCGGAATGGAGAGATCTCCAGGATATTTCATTAAGCAAAAAAAAAAAAAGGCAAAGTGAAGAAAATAATATTTAGTTTACTGTATTTCTCTAATGGGGAGGAACATGAACTGTAGGTACAAAATACAACATATATTTCAGGCACATGATAAAGCAAAGGCAGATCATCTGAACTGCCACCAAAGAAATTGCTGACAGAGGGATGGGAGGAATAAGGTGGGGGACAGGGTAGAAGCTGGAAACTACTTTGCATATACTTCGATTTCATAGATTTGTCTTGAAAGCATGTACTTCCTTCTTTTTGAGAGTTCGAATTACACCTCTTTTCCTTTATGAAAGACCTACATGTGTACCTGCTGTTGCTGGCTGACATAAATTCAAAGAGGATTTTTCATTTGTACAAAAAAAAGCTGAACACGAATACAACGCTCCGCATTTGTTTTACAGCCAGTTGAGCTAATGGAGAGGCCGAGTGGGCCACTGTCCACGCCAGCTGCCAATCACCTTCCCCGGGAACCTCACACAGGGGTTCACCATCCAGTCACCACAGCTGTGAGCCAGATGAGCACGTGGGCTTTCTCTCAATTAAATGTGTGCATCTGTTAACAAGTTGTGTCTAAAAGTATCAGAAACACATAAGGGAGGTTATTTAGGGGAGATCTGGGAATGCGCACCCTTTTTCCATGTACATTGATGGTAATTGCTTCTATCCTTTATGTCATTTTGTTTCATAAAAGATTTCATAGGAACGTTCTGCTTGTGGATAGTGAGGAACATCTGTAAATAGCTTACATAATTATACAACAAAAACTATATTTTCAGATAACTAGTAAAAATCAAAAGCAAATGCAATACATAGTATTTCGTGTAATAGACAAACCACACAAAGAATTGGTCCAAGAAACTTGAAAATGCAGTTGCTTCATTGGCTATTGTCCTAATGGGATAGAGTGTAAGGCCAAATAGGGGGGAAAAACGTCAAGAAAATCTTAAATTGTTTTCAGGAATCCTGTCCTATTCTTAGCTTTTTGTGCACATGTGTAGTTTTGAAGCCCAAGGACAAGCCCAGTGGCAATGAACACCCTTAGTGCCCATACTGTGCCCTTCAAATGCCATTCATTTCCCACCAAAAACATTAAGAATCTTAGGAGAACGTACCGATTCCAGATCTGGACCAAGAAACGTGCAAGTGGATCCTACACTATCTAGTCATACTAGAAAGTGAGGATTCTATCAAAAACTACTCAGACCGTGGGATGCCTGGCTAGCTCTGTCAATACAGCATGCATCTCTTGATCCCACGTTCATGAGTTCTACCTCCACATTGGGTGCAGAGATCACTTTCAAAAAAAAATGTTTGGATCTTACCGAAAGGACTATAGGGCCAACTTGAAGAGGCTGACTGGACAGAGATGGGGTAATTTGAGTACCAATGAGACTAATAATTTCAATGGATTGAAATTCATCAAATATGTTGAAGTTCATGAATTCATAACGATACCAACATTGCAAAAGAAGTGAAATGTTCTCTTTAGGGTATGCTAGGAAATGATGTCATCAGTCTGAACATGGACAAAAAAGATTCAAGTATTCCTTTTGTCTTATTAACTACACCTTATGGAAATGAAAGTATGACTCAGGGGAACTTTCTTTTTAAAGGATTATGCCATCCAGTAAATGAAGAAAGAATGATAGAATTATAATATTATTATTTGTGACTGTTAATGAAAGAAAGTTACTCTAGACTATCATTACAGTTTGCTACATTACAGAAAGAGACAGAAGAATATATAAGGTGCCTTCTGATGGACGTTTACAACTACACCTATGGAATATTGCCACCCAACTAACCAGGCAAGCCTTAATCTGATCAAACCTCTCCTTAAATTTAAATTTATACAAAATACGGAAACTAGAAGAACATGTCATATGACGTCTTGAGGATTTAATGAGCAAAATGTACACTGTCCAATTCTCTTGGAAAAAGGACCAACCATTTCTTAACCAAAATCATTTTACAAAAAGAAACAGGAAGGTGAAAACTTATTTACAAAATTTAACTTAAGACATATGAAAGAATCGAAATTTATGAACCGTATTTGGAGCTGATTTCAATTTTAAATTCTAGGAGACGATCTGGGAATTGGAATACACCTGGTAATTTTTTAAAAATTCTAATTGCTTTTTGAACTCTGATTATGGTATATTTTAATGACCTTTATCTTCCAGACATACATATGTAAATAATTACTGATGAAGTGATAAAATTTTTAGTATTCTAGTAATGTAATACTTTTCAGTATTCGAATGTTTAAAGTGTATGTATGTATGTATGTATTTAATCTCTACACCCAGCATGAGGCTCAAACTCACAAGCCTGAGATCAAGAGTCCCATGCTCTTCCCACTGAGCCAGATAGGCGCCCCCACTCTAATTTTTGAAATGAGGAGATTGATGTGGCTCAGAAATGCTGAGAAAGTTGCCCAAGATCACTGCGCTAATGGGCTTTGGGCAGCTCATGCATAACCCTTGCACGCTCTGGTCTCTTCTTGGTTCCTTCTCAGGTCCTTGATTCTACATTTCTGTTTACATTGGATCAGAAATAGATCATGGGAGGCCAGGGGAGGTAGTTCACTCTCTGTCCAAAAACATGAACTGGTAGCAACCCTGGAATTAGGGAAGGCAAACAAAGGGATTCACACACATTTGTTTTCTATAGAATAGCTCATTCTCTCCCCATGGCACCCCTTCCTTACCTCCTCTGTTACACTGTCGACCTCACCATTTCTCTCTTACATGTTGGAAAGGACACAGCCAGCTGAATTCTAGGCTTCCTGTGCCATTTGTGACCCGGGTATCCCGGGGAATTTGATAAAACCACACGCACACCGTCTGGGATTCAGATTTTCTTTCAGGAAAAAAGAGGGATTGGGACAGACTGCTCTCTAAATTGCCTTCCAGCTCTAAAGACCTGCCTTGAGGACACTAGTTTCCCACTAAGGGAAATGGATGGGGTGTCAGGCAGCACTCACTCTGTCATGACAACTGATGGAAGATATGCTGTTCAGCAAGTTTGTCCGGCTAAATAGGAGACGTGTGGACATGTGGCAATCAATCTCCTTACTCCCACTCCTCCTCCCCTGGGACCCCTGTGGCAGCATCCTTTTTGCTGGGCTGCTGGCACGACACTAGGTCCCCTCTCAGACCAGAACCCACACCCATGCACACCCCTATGTCCGGCTGCCCCTCACGGCTCCATTACTCTAAGGCCAGGCTCACCTTCTTTTGAAGGAGCTGAGTTCCCCATTGTTCTCCAAAGAACCTGTTTGAGCTGCTCCTTTTGCTTTCACTGTGAGGAAAATGTGTTTCCCCCTTTAAACCTCTGAGGCAGGAAGCTCAGATTGGTTGGAGCTAGTGAAGGAACTATTTGGCTTTAAAGAGACAGAAATATTGCCCTATAATTGGAGGAGTGCTTTACTTTTACCAAGGTGTAAGCTTTTTCTCCATGTGCCTGCTCTCACACCAAATTTTCCAAACCTATATTTGTTGTTTGGGGTTATACTGGTGGATCCCAAAGGCCCTTATTACATGACACAAATCATGCACAGAGAGCCAGGCATGGTGTTGGATCATCTTCCCTCATGGAGTGGGTGACTCTGGGGTGATTCTAGGAAGAAGAAACTCAAATACGTGGCTAGATGTGTCCAAATTTAGAGCCTTGGATGCGTCCCAGTGATTGTACCATATGGGTTTTCATGATAGTCTTTCATGAAGGTCTCAAGTTACTCAGTAAGAATTTACCAACCTTCAGTTACAAAGCCAAGAGTCTAAACCATTGGGAGCCATGAGAAAAAAAGGAAGATGTGGCCTGGAAAAAGTCTTCCAATGACCATACACCTTCTCTAGTTTTCTTCATATGGTTCTTTCAAGCCCCAAAATATGCATGACCTGACAAGAAAAGATGCACCCAGGGAGAAGATCAAACTTTCCCTGACAACCTTCCTACTTTCCTCTACCCCAGACCCAGGCACAGGTAGATTTTCCCAGATTTAGCCAGTGCATCCATTCCAACCTGCTCTGGAAACTTTGAGATGATAGGCAGATGGTCAAACCTCTGATGGTTGACCAGCTGTTCCAACTGTCTCTTGCATCATCATAAAATTATAAGGTTTTTGATTATATATTTTTGTTCACTACATTGAGACATGGGATTACTTGATGCTCACACTTGAAGGTGAGTACTAAGAGAACTAAATGTGGCAGGAAGTAGTGGACAATGGGGAGGCAACCCATGGAGGGAAGCAACAAGATTTGGAAATTATTGTATTAATACTATATTATTGGTCCATATCATTAGACCAGTTATTGGTGCTAATGACTTGGAGGGCCCCAGGTAACTGTTTTCCAACTTGCAATAAAGACACAGACCGGGACCAGCTATGTAATTTGCAAAGTCTGGCACAAAAAGAATATGCCAGGCCCTTTGTCAAAAACAAACAAAAAAAATTAAGAATTTCAAGATGACATCAATAGAACAGTAAACCCTTCTAAGTACAGGGCCCTGTGCAACGGCACGGGTCACATACCCATGAACTTGGTCTTGATGAGTCTGCATACATGAAAGTCTAGAGGAGAGCTAGAATCATATTTCCTCCCCAAAATATCTCTACCATTTCCTAGTTTCATTTCAAGCTACATATTCCTTGAGTGAAAGTTGTCCTTGGATGTTGTCATGGTCAGCTAATTGCTTCTCCAGGTATTATGCTCAGGTACGCTGTTAAGTTCCCTAGAGGGAACAGGAGACTAGTTGACACAGAATCCATGGATGCCACAAGAAATCAGATGCGGGTCTCAAATGGTAACAGCCTTGTGATCATTGGTCAAAAAGGTGCATGTGGCCCCCATCAGTCCCATCCTGAGCCCTAAGTTAGGAGTGATCTCCTTCTACAAGATTCTGGATAGAAGCAGCGTAGCCCCATATCTGAATTGTTCACTTAGCCACGCTCCTGATCATTGAGGGCTTCCTTCCACTTGCACCTATGCTGTGAGCCACAGGCCTCTCCACCGCTTGTCTCCTCCTGCAACCCTGGAAACACAACTTTCCACCCAGGATCTTGCTCCTTCCACATAGTCAGAAGCAGAGAGATAAATGTGGACAAAGCCACAGCTTCCTTTTTTATGGTTTCCTTTGATTCTTTCCATTTCACACACACACAGAAATGTGGATATAATGAATTTTCAAAAGGTGTGGGGTCATTAAGAGACATTCTTTGAA
This sequence comes from Lynx canadensis, assembly GCF_007474595.2. Classification (NCBI taxonomy): domain Eukaryota; kingdom Metazoa; phylum Chordata; class Mammalia; order Carnivora; family Felidae; genus Lynx; species Lynx canadensis. The sequence continues at coordinate 162,284,691 of NC_044304.2, read as the reverse complement.
TTCTATAGGAGTCTTCTTGTGGGGCTCAGGGTGTTTTCTGATGCTCAGATCTAGATAATCTCAAAGCTCAACTTATTAAAATAGTGCAGAAATAATAACAGTAGTTTAAAAGAATCGTTCCCCCATTGTCCTGTTTCTTCTACAGATCGTCTTTGTAACTTTGGTGGATCCATTTCCTATTGCCTACATAACAAATTCCTAAAACATTAGTGGCTGAAAACAATATAAACTTCATCTTCTGCAGTTATGGAGGACAAGAGCATGGAATTAGTTTTATGGAGATAAAATCAAGGTCTTGCAGAGCTGGTTCTTTCTGAAGGCTCCAGGAGAGAATCCATCCCTTGCCTCTTACATCTTCTAGAAGCTGCCAGATGTCCTGGGCTTGGGGCCACATCACACCAATCTCTGCTGCCTTCATCACATTGCCTACATGCCTCTCCTTAGAAGGACATTTCTGATTACCTCTGGGGCCCACCCAGATAATCCGGAACAATCTCCCCATCTCAAAGTCATTAACTTAATCACACCTGCAAAAATGCTTATGGAATAAAGTAACATTCACAGGTTCTGGGGATTCGAGTGTGGCCATCTTTTGGGGGCCACCATTCAGCCTGCCACATTTGGGTGAGTTAACCTCTCTGCAACTCACTCCCCTAATTTTTAAAATGGAATACTTTCTTCAGACAGTCATTGTGAAACCAGATAAATTTGTACACATGAAGGGGTACTCAAACCATAGTGATCAATAGGTATTAGTTAGTAGTAATAATTCAACCCTCAATGTTAGTCTCATAGATTACCATCCTGAGGCTCATCTACACATCATAGATGCTGTCTTAGTCAGCGTGGACTGCCATAATACCACAGCCTGGGAGCAGGAACAACAGGAATTAATCTCTCACAGTTCTGGAGACTGGGCAACTCAACCCCAATGTGCCAGCCAACTTGTTTCCCTGGGAAAGGCTCACTTCCTGATTTGTGAATGGCACTGTCTCACCGTGTCCATACATGATGGAGCAAGGAAGCAACTCTCAGGTATCTCTTCTTACAAGGGCACTAATCCCCTCAAGAGGACCCCAGATTCATGAACTGATGGAAACCCACTTACGTTACCCCCAAATACAATCATGTTGGGGGTTAGGGATTCTGGAGCCTTCTTTCTTGGTGCCACATAAAACTAGTCACTTCTACTTTGTAACAATATCCTTTAAGTGAATTGTTGGATATCACTCAAGGTTTCCTGGTTTCTCCCCACTCACTCCACCCCCAAAGGGCACTGCATGAAAAGGAAGACTCAGCACCTCCACAACCTGTCTACCAGGATAAGGGATCTGGATTATCTATACCCCTGCACTCACATGGCTTTAATGAAATTGTCTTCTGGCTCCACGGATGTGCAAGAAGAGCTGCCTCTTGCAGGATAATGGCAGCCATGTCACAAAAGAGATATAGGTGTTACGTGTGACAGTGCACTTGAGGCTGAATCCCTCAAGGGAAACATTGACCAAACCCTCATGAAATAAGGACCATGCCCCCCAAAGACCCTTTTACTGTCTTCCACGATGTTATATTCGGTTATGAACCACAACCATTCAGTGCTGTTCTCAAACAGGTCTCTGCTTCCTCCTAAGGCTTCTCCAAAGATCTACCAAAAGTGACCACTCAGAATTTGTGTCTTCACCAGAGGGTCACACTCTTGGAGCCTCAGGGGAAAAACTGTAGGACGTGCTCTGAACTACTGTTGCCTCAAAAAGACTCTTCAGAGCAGGTTTGCAAGATGGCAGCACTGACTCAATGCTCAGACTGTGCCAGTGAGCAAAGCCAGGACTACTGGGACTCTCAGTCTGGAAGCATATGTACCTCATGAAATCAGACGACTGACTCAAGATCCAGCAGAGTGACAAGTAATGACATAGGACTGAGTGAACGGATTCAAGATGTGCCATTGTGGTTATTTGTTTGGAATATTGATGGCATTCTGTTTGATGTTCTACTTGTATGGCTATTTGTGGAAACCTTATTTCTTTCTCCTTAAACGAATTAGTAGACTGTGTATTTGTAAACCCACAACAACCATCTTTAAACATTACCTCATCTTCACCTACCCTCAAAATTCAGAAACAAATGCTTCTACTAAGTTTCATTCACTTTCATGATGATAGAACCATTTGCATAGGTTTAATAAAATTCTGTCCTCTTGTTTACAAAGATATCATTGGAAAAATCGATTCTGCAGCACGGCCATATGTACAGTGTGATATTTGAGAGTGATTGTTGTTTAAACAAAGACCATCAGACCACTGCTAAGGAGCAATTGTTGGTGTTACATGTGGAGCTAATGTCTCCAAAACCTTCATAAGAAACTAATATGATGTCTGGCTTCCAGAATCCCAATCACTGGGAGTAAGGAAGTCCACTCCCAGGTAGTCCAGAAACCCAGGCAAATTTTGGAGACCTCAGGAAGAGGGAAATTCACTGAGATTTATGGATACAGCATGCAAAGTTTACTGGAGAAAGTGTTTGGGCTTCGGTTTCCTACTCGTAGGATAGAAGAATGGCAGGGGCTTTGAAAAGTCTGATTCAAAACTCATTTTGAAAATTTCCAAAAGAAGTTTATCCTTTGGAATTGATAGTTGCTTAATATGATGAGGCTCTAGATTTCCTGAGCAAACTCAAGGAGGCTTTTCTGGTTAATTAAGATTCTTGCTGCATCTGTATAAATGATCAGGCCATGCATGGTAAAATCAATCTTCTAGGATCAACAATACTTGTTGGAGACTGTTTATGATCACAAAGTAGAGAACGCTACGAAAATGATCCAAAATTTAGAAATAGGCAAGAGAGATTACTGGAGTGTTCTATTGTTCTGTGTGGTGCTGTGCTTGATGATCCACTGTGATATTTTACAACACTTTAAGGACAGAGAGAATTTTTGCACATCTCTGCCTTGGAGATACTCAGCGAATTTTCTGTCTGGTGGAATATAGAACTCAAAAATTCCATTTTACTACTCTCTTGAACACATCAACATTTGATTTCAAATGAGCTTTGTGTTTCTGTTTGTTTGTGTTTTTTGTTTTATTCTTTGCTTCTTTGTTTGTTTTTAACTAGGTTTCACACCCAGCATGGAGCCCAAACTCAAGACCCTAAGATCAAGACCTGAGCTGAGATCAAGAGTCAGATGCTTAATTGATTGAGCCACCCAAAGGAACTTTGAACCAATTATAGATCATACTGGTTCTCTAGTTAAGCCATGAGCTGCACAAAATCTTTGATGTGTTTATACTTGCCCAGGAGTCATGAGTTTGCTTTTTTTGAAAACTGCAGATAAGAAAGAGAGGCAGAAATAGCATGATTCAACCCTTGGAGGTGGAAATATACTGGACACAGAGAACAGCTAACAATTTGGAGTGCAGGAATCATTACCAGCCTTTACGGAGGGCCTACTGTGTCCCAGGCACTGGCCTCTCCATCATTATCACCTTCGTTCCTTACAAAAGTGTAAACGGATATTGACGGGAACAATGATATCTAGAAGAATCTCATTCTTGGAAGAGGAGTTGAGACTGCTTATAATGACTGTTAAATACCAGGCCAAGGAATGTGGATTCTAAGCCCTAGGCAGTAGAAGATTTCCAAGAAGTAGAGACCTAAGAAAACTATCCTAATGGGCTTAACCTGGTAACTGCAATGAGGACTGGAGAGGAAGAGATCAGGGGTACTGTACCCTCACACTGCACACACTGTCCCTCTCTTACCATCCATCTTAGGTTGAATTGTGTCCTCCTAAAGAAGTCCTAACTCCTGTTACCTGAGAATGTGACCTACTTTGGAGCACGGTCTCTGTGATGTCATGTCATGAAGTTAAGGTTGAGCCCTACTCCAATGCCTGGAATCGTTTCATTCACAGTGAGGGAAGTTTACACACAGATACACACAGAGAACACCATGTGACAGAAGAGGCAGAGATTGGAGTGAAGCACCTAGAAGGCAAAGAACAAAGCTGGCCAGCCAGCACCAGAAGCTAGGAAGCAGCAAAGAAGGATCCTTCCCCAGAGACTTCATGGAGAGTATGGCCCTGGGAACGTCTCGGTTTGGCACTTGTAGCCTGTGCCAGAGAGACAGTAGCCATAACAATGAGACAGTAAGTTTCTGCTCTTTAAGCAACAGTTTGTGGTCATTTGTTACAGCAGCTCCTGGGGGAACTAATATAGATTTTAAGGCAAAGAAGTAGGGTCCTGCTCTGGTAATTACCTAAAATGTAGGAGTCATTTCGAAATTGAGTAATGTATGCAGGCTCGAAGAATTCTGAGGTACGTGATAAAAACAAAGGCCTAAGAGGATGTCGGTGGTAGGATGAATATCCAGGTCACTTTCTGGTGAGGTCCCAGAGAAGGTGGGGACCATGCTGCTGGACATTGGAGGGACGATGGCACTTGCTATAAAATGGCAGGGGGCAGGGGGCTGGGAGGCAGGCTAAACTGAGGTGGGCTGCTGGGTGGAGAGTAGACCATGTAAGTGATGAACTTGAATATTTAGCTGAGGAGAATTCCGAGAACAATGTGGAAGATGTGGCCTGGTTTCTCCTTGCTGCTTCTAATGAAATGCGTGAGGAAAGAGAGTGGTTGCCTATCTGCCAGCCAAGGAGCACCAAGATGGCCAGCTGCCAGCAGAGCCCGGGAAGAAGCAAGCAAGGTCCTCCCCTGAAGGCTTCAGAGAGCGCACGCCTCTGCTGGCATCTTGACTTTGGACTCCAGGAGCTACCACACAATCCATGGCTCAGCTGTTTCAACTGCAGTTTGGACGACCTGTCGTGCAGTGCTAGCCATCCAGTATGTCCCCTCCACCTTGCCCCTGCCTGTGTTCTTGTCCCATCCTCTGAGAAACCCAAAGGGCTCCCCTTCTGTGGCACGGTGTGAACAAGGCAAATCTTCTAGACTACACTCTTCCTCATTCCCACCACATTTCTGGCCCAAATAGACCCCGGGTCTCCCTGATGAGAGAGAGCTTGGGGCTTTCTCAGAATTTAGATTTCAGCCCTCTGAAGACTTTTCTTTTTGGAAACAAATATACAACACCAAAACAAAAACTAACAATTGTTTCTTTTAAAGAGACACACAGGAATTTAAGACCTGGGAGTGCGGTTAAGGCCTCCTGAACTCTGAAGGCAAACAGGCAGCCTGTCAGAGCGCCATGAGCTGTGGGTCAGAGGTAAAAGCGGGCCCCAGTCCCAGCAGCAACAATCAATCCCTTGCTCTTACAGAATACCAACACTGCACAAAGGACTATTTTCTCTTAATCAGCAAAAAATGTCTCCTTAATATATGAAAATCAGCCAGTGGAAAAGTGTGTGGGCCTGATTCTGCCACGATCAAGATCTATGGCTTGGAGAAAACCCAAACACAAACAGACCCCAAAAACCCACAATCCCCATGTGCCCCAGTATCTTTATGGATAAGAAGACCCAGATTGTCTCAATTCAATGCCTCCTACACAACAGCATCATGGGAGACTATCTGGGCCTCTCCCAATGAGGACAAATCCCAAGACTTTCCCCCCCACATGATTCATGACCCTGGGCCCATGTACCTACACAACTTCTCAGGTGTAAATGGCATCTTGTAAATGGCATCGGTAAAGTAAGCCCCTCCGTTGCTCCGCACCATCTCCTCTATCAGCTCCACCAGCTCCTGCACTTGAGCTTCCTTCTCGGCCTCTGAGGCTCTGTTGTTGAAGGCACAGCAGCGGTTCCCACACTCGCTGATGATGTTTCTTAGCTTCACATCTGAATCTGCCAAGAAGTCACTCAGGCTCTTCTCCTCCAAGTCATCTTTGCGAGTGAACAACACGATCATGTGCTTCAAGGCTGGCTTCCCAAACACAGCCTTGATCAATGCCACGGTCTTCTGCTCTTCTTCCCTGTAGAGGCCCACCTGGAGGACCAAGATGATGGCGTGGGGCCCAGGGCAGGAGTAGAGGACACACTGGCTGATTTCCCTGCACGTGGTATCCAGGGTCTCCTTGGTGTCAAAGAGCCCTGGGGTGTCAACAACAAGAAGTTTCCTCCCCTTCCATTCCTTGGATGCTTTTTGACACTTGGTGGTGACAGCATGGTGAGCAATTCTAGACTCAAAGACTCTACTCCCCAGGATGGTGTTTGCCGTTGCGCTCTTCCCACTTCCAGTTTTCCCCACCAAAACAATCCTCAGACTGTTGTCCTGAGGGTGTGCCATGTCACTACCAGTGGCTGTGGGGTGTAAAAAAGAGAAGGAGAAGAAAAAGATTCAACGAAGGTAAGTGGAAACCATCACATTCCTTTTATCTCCTTTGTGTTTCTCCATGAAAACCTGCAGTAGTGTACTATCCATGTGGGTCCCATAAAGACAAAAAGATGAAACAATTCACTCACCATGGAAGAAACAATAAAGTAGTTAAAGAGTTCCCCTACAAAAGAGTACCAGGTCCAGATGGCTTCATGGGGATCTCACTTAACTTTTCTTAAACTATTCCTGATGACTTAAAACAGAAAGAAATCTTTCCTGTTCTTTCTATGCCACAAGTATGATATTGATCCCAAAGGCTAACAAAGATTTCACCAATAAATAAAGCTACAGACATGTCTCATTTGCGAATACTAATGCCAAAATCCCAAATAAATTGTCAGACACTAAAAAGTAAAACCCCACAATTAAATGTGATTTATTTCAGAAATAGTAGGGTGATTCAATATGAGAAAATGGATTGTTACAACACATCCCCTTTAGTAGATTTAAGAAGAAAAATACCTTGATGCAAAACAGACATTACCCCAAAACCAACACTGTTTTAATAGATACTTCTATAATGTGATTTCATAGAAATATAAATTTTAAAAAATTTGTCTCCATTTTTTTTTCTCTGCAGCTAAAATAGTTGACTGTAAACTTAATTTGGAAGAATGAAGAAAGGAAATTAGCCTGTAGAGTCAACAAAGAGAAGAACGATGAGGGAGGGCCAGCTCTACCAGATAGCAAAATATTTTAGCCTCTATAATTAAGGCAGTATGAAGAGTGTGTGAACATAGAGAAACCGAAAACAAAAACGGACAATTCAGAAATAGACCAAATTGGTCTACTATATTCATGAGTATCCAGTTAAATGTATTACATTACATTTATCTTCAGTAAAGCAGCATCTGACAGCAATGAGGAGAAAGATGGACTAATAACCAGCATTGGGATAACTACAAAACCACACAGAAAAGACAAAACTGCACCCACGTCTTCATGCCATTCACATGCTAAATACGTTAGAAATATAAACACTAAAAATCAATGCACATAAATACTAGAAGAAACTCAGACCAATCCTTTGTAACCTGTGGGCAGGGCAACTCTTTCTTAGATTTGAAAGATTGTAAGGAAAAGGATTCATACATCTGACTACATAAAGATCTAAAATATTATGGGAGACAACGAACACCATGGACAATTAAAATACGAATGTCAGACTATATCAAAGAGGGTTAATTCTCCTCTTATACAAAGAATACCTAAAGGTACAGAGACAAATGTCCCATAGCTCGATAGAAAATGGAGCAAGACATATGAATAAACAGTTCAAAGAAAAAAAAAGAAATGCTAATGCTCCTCAACTATGTAAAAATATATGAACACTCACTTAAAGTAGAGAAATATAAACCCAACAAAGGAAAAGAAAAAACTAAATATAACAAATTAAAATTACACTGAGATACTATTTCTCCACTTACAGATTTGGCAAAAGTGCAAAAATTTGCTTCTATAATCAGTCGGTAAAGGTTTAGAGGAAACAGGTTCTCTGCTCCATGGCTAATGAGAATAGAAAAACAGTCTAAAACCTACAGGGGAGAAATTAGCAATATCATACAAATCACATATACATTTATTCTTGGATTGTGAGTCCCAATTTTAGGATTTATGCCTGTAGTGGTCAAGGGCAGGTCACCCCTAAACGTGCAACTTTGGCATACTGACTATTTCATATAAAAGTACCTTAAGACACATCCTGTGTGGGAAGATTACTAAGACCCTCTTCTGTCCCCCTGCAAGCAGGAAACAAATCTCCCATGTAAAAGGACCCCTTGCTGTCCAGGAGGTAAAGAGACACTCTCATGACCAGGGATGGGAGGTTTAGAGCCAAGAAGAGTGTATAAACAGCCTACTACTTTCTACTAATTTACTCCTCCAGCCCAAAGTCTCTTTAGAATTCCTCCCTAACAGATGCTCCCAAAGTTAAGTTTTCCTTGTTTTGTCAATCCCTCACAGATCCATCGTCTCTTTGCCTAAAAAGTATAAAAACTGCCTGCCTTGGTCATCTCTCTTGGTCTTAGTTTCATTACTGAGCATCTGTGCACACTGCTTTTTTTTTTCTCTTATTAATCTGCCTCAAGTGAACGTAGTTCTTAGTGCAGCTGGAAGACCTTGAAGGGTAGAGGAAGAAGTTCCCTTTCCTTATGTCCCAGAGCTACACTGACAAAAACACAGAAAAAGATAAGGCATATGTTTATTCTCTGCGTCACTATTTGTAATACTTAAAGACCAAAAACCTACCAAATGCCCACTAGTAGGGGTCTGATTGAATAAACCAAGGTACATACACACTATCCAACTATAGAAAGGAATAAGAAATACCTCACTATGCTGGGATGGAGAGATCTCCAGGATATTTCATTAAGCAAAAAACAAGGCAAAGTGAAGAAAATAATATTTAGTTTACTGTCATTTCTCTAGTGGGGAGGAACATGAAATGCAGGTACAAAATACAACATATATTTCATGCACATGAAAAAGCAATGGCAGATCATCTGAACCGTCACCAAAGAAGTTACTGACAGAGGGATGGGAGGAATAAGGCGGGGACAGGGTAGAAGCTGGAAACTACTTTGAGTATACTTCGATTTCATAGATTTGTCTTGAAAGCATGTACTCCCTTCTTTTTGAGAGTTCGAATTACAGCTCTTTTCCTTTATGAAAGACCTACATGTGTACCTGCTGTTGCTGGCTGACATAAATTCAAAGAGGATTTTTCATTTGTACAAAAAAAAGCTGAACACGAATACAACGCTCCGCATTTGTTTTACAGCCAGTTGAGCTAATGGAGAGGCCGAGTGGGCCGTTGTCCATGCCAGCTGCCAATCACCTTCCCCGGGAACCTCACAGGGGTTCACCATCCAGCCACCAGAGCTGTGAGCCAGATGAGCACGTGGGCTTTCTCTCAATTGAATTTGTGCATCTGTTAACAAGTTGTGTCTAAAAGTATCAGAAACACATAAGGGAGGTTATTTGGGGGAGATCTGGGAATGCGCACCCTTTTTCCATGTACATTGATGGTAATTGCTTCTCTCTTTTATCTCATTTTGTTTCATAAAAGATTTCATAGGAACGTTCTGCTTGCAGATAGTGAGGAACATCTGTAAATAGCTTACATAATTATACAACAAAAACTATATTTTCAGATAACTAGTAAAAATCAAAAGCAAATGCAATACATAGTATTTGGTGTAATAGACAAACCACACAAAGAATTGGTCCAAGAAACTTGAAAATGCAGTTGCTTCATTGGCTATTGTCCTAATGGGATAGAGTGTAAGGCCAAATAGGGGGGAAAAACGTCAAGAAAATCTTAAATTGCTTTCAGGAATCCTGTCCTATTCTTAGCTTTTGTGCACATGTGTAGTTTTGAAGCCCAAGGACAAGCCCAGTGGCAATGAACACCCTTAGTGCCCATACTGTGCCCTTCAAATGCCATTCATTTCCCACCAAAAACATTAAGAATCTTAGGAGAATGTACCGATTCCAGATCTGGGCCAAGAAATGTGCAAGTGGATCCTACACTATCTAGTCATACTAGAAATCGAGGATTCTATCAAAAACTACTCAGAACGTGGGATGCCTGGCTAGCTCTGTCAATGCAGCATGCATCTCTTGATCCCACGTTCATGAGTTCTAGCCCACATTGGGTGCAGAGATCACTTCCAAAAAAAAAAATGTTTGGATCTTACCGAAAGGACTACAGGGCCAACTTGAAGAGGCTGACTGGACAGAGATGGGGTAATTTGAGTACCAATGAGAATAATAATGTCAATGGATTAAAATTCATCAAATATGTTGAAGTTCATGAATTCATATCAATACCATCATTGCAAAAGAAGTGAAGTGTTCTCTCTGGGTTATGCTAGGAAATGATGTCATCAGTCTGAACATGGACAAAAAAGAATCAAGCATTCCTTTTGGCTTATTAACTACACCTTATGAAATGAAAGTATGATTCAGGGGAAGTTTCTTTTTATAGGATTATGCCATCCAATCAATGAAGAAACATTGATAGAATTATAATACTATAATTTGCGACCGTGAATGAAACAAAGTTAGTCTAGGCTATCATTACTGTCTGCTACATTACAGAAAGAGACAGAAGAATATATAAGGTGCCTTCTGATGGACGTTTACAACTGCACTTATGAAATATTGCCACCCAAATAACCAGGCAAATCTTAATCTGATCAAGCCTCTCCTTAAATTTAAATTTATACAAAACACGGAAACTGGAAGAACATGTCATATGACGTCTTGAGGATTTAATGAGCAAAATGTACACTGTCCAATTCTCTTGGAAAAAGGACCAACCATTTCTTAACCAAAATCATTTTACAAAAAGAAACAGGAAGGTGAAAACTTATTTACAAAATTTAACTTAAGACATATGAAAGAATCGAAATTTATGAACCGTATTTGGAGCTGATTTCAATTTTATTTTATTTTATTTTATTATTTTTTTTATTAAATTTTTTTTTCAACGTTTTTTTTATTTATTTTTGGGACAGAGAGAGAGAGAGAGCATGAACGGGGGAGGGGCAGAGAGAGAGGGAGACACAGAATTGGACACAGGCTCCAGGCTCTGAGCCATCAGCCCAGAGCCCGATGCGGGGCTCGAACTCACGGACCGCGAGATCGTGACCTGGCTGAAGTCGGACGCTTAACCGACTGCGCCACCCAGGCGCCCCAGCTGATTTCAATTTTAAATTCTAGGAGACGATCTGGGAATTGGAATACACCTGGTAATTTTTTTAAAATTCTAATTGCTTTTTGAACTCTGATTATGGTATATTTTAATGACCTTTATCTTCCAGACATACATATGTAAATAATTACTGATGAAGTGATAAAATTTAGTATTCTAGTAATGTAATACTTTTTAGTATTCGAATGTTTAAAGTGTATGCATATGTATTTAATCTCTACACCCAGCATGAGGCTCAAACTCACAAGCCTGAGATCAAGAGTCCCATGCTCTTCCCACTGAGCCAGATAGGCGCCCCCACTCTAATTTTTCAAATGAGGAAATAGATGTGGCTCAGAAATGCTGAGAACGTTGCCCAAGGTCACTGCGCTAAAGGGCTTTGGGCAGAGAAGGGATCCAATGCAAATTATGTCTGACCCTACACTCATGCATAACCCTTGCACGCTCTGATCTCTTCCTGGTTCCTTCTCAGGTCCTTGATTCTACATTTCTGTTTACATTGGATCAGAAATAGATCATGGGAGGCCAGGGGAGGTAGATCACTCTCTGTCCAGAAACATGAACTGGTAGCAACCCTGGAATTAGGGAAGGCAACCAAAGGGATTCACACACATTTGTTTTCTATAGAATAGCTCAATATCTCCCCGATGGCACCCCTTCCTTACCTCCTCTGTTACACTGTCGATCACACCATTTCTCTCTTACATGTTGGAAACGACACAGCCAGCTGAATTCTAGGCTTCCTGTGCCATTTGTGACCCGGGTATCCCGGGGAATTTGATAAAACCACACGCACACCGTCTGGGATTCAGATTTTCTTTCAGGAAAAAAGAGAGATTGGGACAGACTGCTCTCTAAATTGCCTTCCAGCTCTAAAGACCTGCCTTGAGGACACTAGTTTCCCACTAAGGGAAATGGATGGGGTGTCAGGCAGCACTCACTCTGTCATGACAGCAACTGATGGAAGATACGCTGTTCAGCAAGTTTGTTCTGCTAAATAGGAGATGTGTGGATGTGGGCCAATCTCCTTACTCCCACTCTTCCTCCCCCGGGACCCCCGTGGCAGCATCCTGTTTGCTGGGCTGCTGGCACGGTATTTGGTCCCCTCTCAGACCAGGACCCACACCAATGCACAGCCCTGGGTCCTGCTGCCCCTCCCGGCTCTATGCCCTAGGCCAGGCTCACCTTCTTTTGAATGAGCTGATGAGTCCCGGAGTGCTCTCCAAAGAAGCTGTTTGAGCTGCTGCTTTTGCTTAACTGAGAGGAAAAAGTGTTTGCACCCTTTAAACCTCTGAGACAGGAAGCTCAGATTGGGTGGAGCTAGTGAAGGAACTATTTGGCTTTAAAGAGACAGAAATATTGCCCTATCATTGGAGGAGTGCTTTAGTTTTACCAAGGTGTAAGCTTTTTCTCCATGTGCCTGCTGTCACACCAAATTTTCCAAACCTATATTTGTTGTTTGGGGTTATACTGGTGGGTCCCAAAGGCCCTTATTACATGACACAAATCATGCACAGAGAGCCAGGCATGGTGTTGGATCATCTTCCCTGCATGACGTGGGAGACTCTGGTGTGATTCTAGGAAGAAAAAACTCAAATGCGTGGCTAGATGTGTCCAAATTTAGAGCCTGGGATACTTCCCAGTGACTGTATCATATGGGTTTTCATGATAGTCTTTCATGAAGGTCTCAAGTTACTCATTAAAAATTCACCAGCCTTCAGGTACAAAGCCAAGAGTCTAAACCATTGGGAGCCAAGAGAAAAAAAGGAAAATGTGGCCTGGAAAAAGTCTTCCAATGACCATACACCTTCTCTAGTTTTCTTCATATGGTTCTTTCAAGCCCCAAAATATGCATGACCTGACCACAAAAGATGCACCCAGGGAGGAGATCAAACTTTCCCCTACAACCTTCCTACTTTCCTCTACCCCAGACCCAGGCACAGGTAGATTTTCCCAGATTTAGCCAGTGCATCCATTCCAACCTGCTCTGGAAACTTTGAGATGATAGGCAGATGGTCAAACCTCTCATGGTTGACCAGCTGTTCCAATTGTCTCTTGCATCATCATAAAATTATAAGGTTTTTGATTATATATTTTTGTTCACTACATTGAGACATGGGATTACTTGATGCTCACACTTGAAGGTGGGTACTAAGAGAACTAAATGTGGCAGGAAGTAGTGGACAATCGGGTGGCAACCCATGGAGGGAAGCAGCTAGATTCGGAATTATTGTATTAATACTATATTATTGGTCCATAGCGTTAGACCAATTATTGGTACTAATGACTTGGAGGGCCCCAGGTAACTGTTTTCCAACTTGCAATAAAGACACAGACCGGGACCAGCTATGTAATTTGCAAAGTCTGGCACAAAAAGAATATGCCAGGCCCTTTGTCAAAAACAAACAAAAAAAATTAAGAATTTCAAGATGACACCAATAGAACAGTAAATCCTTCTAAGTACAGTGCCCTGTGCAACGGCACAGGTCACATACCCATGAACTTGGTCTTGATGAGGCTGCATACATAAAAGTCTAGAGGAGAGCTAGAATCATATTTCCTCCCCAAAATATCTCTACCATTTCCTAGTTTCATTTCAAGCTACATATTCCTTGAGTGAAAGTTGTCCTTGGATGTTTTCATGGTCAGCTAATTGCTCTCCAGGTATTATGCTCAGGTACGCTGTTAAGTTCCCTAGAGGGAACAGGAGACTAGTTGACACAGAATCCATGGATGCCACAAGAAATCAGATGCGGGTCTCAAATGGTAACAGCCTTGTGATCATTGGTCAAAAAGGTGCATGTGGCCCCCATCACTCCCATCCTGAGCCCTAAGTTAGGAGTGATCTCCTTCTACAAGATTCTGGATAGAAGCAGTGTAGCCCCATATCTGAATTGTTCACTTAGCCACGCTCCTGATCATTGAGGGCTTCCTTCCACTTGCACCTATGCTGTGAGCCACAGGCCTCTCCACCGCTTGTCTCCTCCTGCAACCCTGGAAACACAACTTTCCACCCAGGATCTTGCTCCTTCCACATAGTCAGAAGCAGAGAGATAAATGTGGACAAAGCCACAGCTTCCTTTTTTATGGTTTCCTTTGATTCTTTCCATTTCACACACACACAGAAATGTGGATATAATGAATTTTCAAAAGGTGTGGGGTCATTAAGAGACATTCTTTGAATTCTATAGGAGTCTTCTTGTGGGGCTCAGGGTGTTTTCTGATGCTCAGATCTAGATAATCTCAAAGCTCAACTTATTAAAATAGTGCAGAAATAATAACAGTAGTTTAAAAGAATCGTTCCCCCATTGTCCTGTTTCTTCTACAGATCGTCTTTGTAATTTTGGTGGATCCATTTCCTATTGCCTCCATAACAAATTCCCAAAACATTAGTGGCTGAAAACAATATAAACTTCATCTTCTGCAGTTATGGAGGACAAGAGCATGGAATTAGTCTTATGGAGATAAAATCAAGGTCTTGCAGAGCTGGTTCTTTCTGGAGGCTCCAGGAGAGAATCCATCCCTTGCCTCTTACATCTTCTAGAAGCTGCCAGATGTCCTGGGCTTGGGGCCACATCACAACAATCTCTGCTGCCTTCATCACATTGCCTTCTTGCCTCTCCTTAGAAGGACCTTTCTGATTACCTCTGGGGCCCACCCAGATAATCCGGAATAATCTCCCCATCTCAAAGTCATTAACTTAATCACACCTGCAAAGATGCTTATGGAATAAGGTAACATTCACAGGCTCTGGAGATTAGAGTGTGGCCATCTTTTGGGGGCCACCATTCAGCCTGCCACATTTGGGTGAGTTAACCTCTCTCAAGATTACAGTTAGCCTAATCTTTAAAATGGAATACTTTCTTCAGACGGTCATTGTGAAACCAGATAAATTTGTAGACATGAAGTGGTACTCAAACCATAGTGGTCAATAGGTATTAGTTAGAAGTAGTAATAGAACCCCCTATGCTAGCCTCATCGATTACCCTTCTAAGGCTCACCTACACATCAGAGATGCTGTCTTAATCAGCTTGCATAACCATAATACCACAGCCTGGGAGCAGGAACAACAGGAATTCATTTCTCACAGTTCTGGAGACTGGACAGCCCAAGCCCAATGTGCCAGCCAACTTGTTTCCCTGGGGAAGGCTAACCTCCTGATTTGTGGATGGCGCCATCTCACCGTGTCCATACATGATGGAGCAGGGAAGCAACTCTCTGCTATCTCTTCTTACAAGAGCACTAATCCCGTCAAGAGGACCCCAGATTCATGAACTCATAAAAACCCACTTACCTTATCCCTAAATACCATCATGTTGGGGGTTAGGGATTCTGGGGCCTTCTCTCTTGGTGCCAAATAAATCTAGTCACTTCTACTTTGTAACAACCTCTTCTAAGTGGATATCACTCAAGGTTTCCTGGTTTCTCCCCACTCACTCCACCCCCAAAGGGCACTGCATGAAAAGGAAGACTCAGCACCTCCACAGCCTGTCTACCAGGATAAGGGATCTGGATTATCTATACCCCTGCACTCACATGGCTTTAATGAAATTGTCTTCTGGCTCCACGGATGTGCAAGAAGAGCTGCCTCTTGCAGGATAATGGCAGCCATGTCACAAAAGAGATATAGGTGTTACGTGTGACAGTGCACTTGGGGCTGAATCCCTCAAGGGAAACACTGACCAAACCCTCATGAAATAAGGACCATGCCCCCCAAAGAGCCTTTTACTGTCTTCCACGATGTTATATTCGGTTATGAACCACAACCATTCAGTGCTGTTCTCAAACAGGTCTCTGCTTCCTCCTAAGGCTTCTCCAAAGATCTACCAAAAGTGACCACTCAGAATTTGTGTCTTCACCAGAGGGTCACACTCTTGGAGCTTCAGGGGAAAAACTGTAGGACATGCTCTGAACTACTGTTGCCTCAAAGAGACTCTTCAGAGCAGGTTTGCAAGATGGCAGCACTGACTCAATGCTCAGACTGTGCCAGTGAGCAAAGCCAGGACTACTGGGACTCTCAGTCTGGAAGCATATGTACCTCATGAAATCAGACGACTGACTCAAGATCCAGCAGAGTGACAAGTAATGACATAGGACTGAGTGAACGGATTCAAGATGTGCCATTGTGGTTATTTGTTTGGAATATTGATGGCATTCTGTTTGATGTTCTACTTGTATGGCTATTTGTGGAAACCTTATTTCTTTCTCCTTAAACGAATTAGTAGACTGTGTATTTGTAAACCCACAACAACCATCTTTAAACATTACCTCATCTTCACCTACTCTCAAAATTCAGAAACAAATGCTTCTACTAAGTTTCACTCACTTTCATGATGATAGAACCATTTGATTGGTTTAATAAAAATCTGTCCTCTTGTTTACAAAGATGCCATTGGAAAAATCGATTCTGCAGCAAAGCCCTATGTACAGGGTGATATATGAGAGTGATTGTTGTTTCATCAAAGACCATCAGGCCACTGCTAAGGAGCAATTGTTGGTGTTACACGCGGAGTTAATGTCTCCAAAACCTTCATAAGAAAACTAATATGATGTCTGGCTTCCAGGATCCCAATCTCTGGGAGTAAGGAAGTCCACTCCCAGGTAGTCCAGAAACCCAGGCAAATTTTGGAGACCTCAGGAAGAGGGAAATTCACTGAGATTTATGGATACAGCATGCAAAGTTTACTGGAGAAAGTGTTTGGGCCTTGGTTTCCTACTCGTAGGATAGAAGAATGGCAGGGGCTTTGAAAAGTCTGATTCAAAACTCATTTTGAAAATTTCCAAAAGAAGTTTATCCTTTGGAATTGATAGTTGCTTAATATGATGAGGCTCTAGATTTCCCGAGGAAACTCAAGGAGGCTTTTCTGGTTAATTAAGATTCTTGCTACATCTATATAAATGATCAGGCCATGCATGGTAAAAACAATCTTCTAGGATCAACAATACTTGTTGGAGACTGTTTATGATCACAAAGTAGAGAACGCTATGAAAATGATCCAAAATTTAGAAATAGGCAAGAGAGATTACTGGAGTGTTCTATAGTTCTGTGTGGTGCTGTGCTTGATGATCAGCTGTGATATTTTACAACACTTTAAGGACAGTGAGGATTTTTGCACATCTCTGCCTTGGAGATACTCAGCAAATTTTCTGTCTGGTGGAATATAGAACTCAAAAATTCCATTTTACTACTCTCTTGAACACATCAACATTTGATTTCAAATGAGCTTTGTGTTTCTCTTTGTTTGTGTTTTTTGTTTTATTCTTTGCTTCTTTGTTTTTAACTAGGTTTCACACCCAGCATGGAGCCCAAACTTAAGACCCTAAGGTCAAGACCTGAGCTGAGATCAAGAGTCAGATGCTTAATTGATTGAGCCACCCAAAGGAAATTGAACCAATTATAGAATCATACTGGTTCTCTAATTAAGCCATGAGTTGAGCAAAATCTTTGATGTGTTTATACTTGCCCAGGAGTCATGCGTTTGCTTTTTTTAAAAACTGCGGATAAGAAAGAGAGGGAGAAACAGCATGATCGAAGCCTTGGAGGTGGAAATAACACTGGACAGAGGCAGAGAACACCTAACAATTTGGAGTGCAGGAATCATTACCAGCCTTTACGGAGGGCCCACTGTGTCCCAGGCACTGACCTCTATATCATTATCACATTCATTCCTTACAAAAGTGTAAAACAGATATTAACTGGAACAATGATATCTAGAAGAATCTCATTCTTGGAAGAGGAGTTGAGACGGATTATAATGACTGTTAAGATGAATATGGATGCAAAAATTCTCAATAAGATACTAGCAAATCGAATTCAACAGCATATAAAAAGAATGATTCACCATGATCAAGTGGGATTCATTCCTGGGATGCAGGGCTGGTTCAACATTCGCAAATCAATCAACGTGATACATCACATTAACAAAAAAAAAGAGAAGAACCATATGATCCTGTCAATCGATGCAGAAAAGGCCTTTGACAAAATCCAGCACCCTTTCTTAATAAAAACCCTTGAGAAAGTCGGGATAGAAGGAACATACCTAAAGATCCTAAAAGCCATTTATGAAAAGCCCACAGCTAACATCATCCTCAACGGGGAAAAACTGAGAGCTTTTTCCCTGAGATCAGGAACACGACAGGGATGCCCACTCTCAACGCTGTTGTTTAACATAGTGCTGGAAGTTCTAGCATCAGCAATCAGACAACAAAAGGAAATCAAAGGCATCAAAATTGGCAAAGATGAAGTCAAGCTTTCGCTTTTTGCAGATGACATGATATTATACATGGAAAATCCGATAGACTCCACCAAAAGTCTGCTAGAACTGATACATGAATTCAGCAAAGTTGCAGGATACAAAATCAATGTACAGAAATCAGTTGCATTCTTATACACTAACAATGAAGCCACAGAAAGACAAATAAAGAAACTGATCCCATTCACAATTGCACCAAGAAGCATAAAATACCTAGGAATAAATCTAACCAAAGATGTAAAGGATCTGTATGCTGAAAACTATAGAAAGCTTATGAAGGTAATTGAAGAAGATTTAAAGAAATGGAAAGACATTCCCTGCTCATGGATTGGAAAAATAAATATTGTCAAAATGTCAATACTACCCAAAGCTATCTACACATTCAATGCAATCCCAATCAAAATTGCACCAGCATTCTTCTCAAAATTAGAACAAGCAATCCTAAAATTCATATGGAACCACAAAAGGCCCCGAATAGCCAAAGGAATTTTGAAGAAGAAGATCAAAGCAGGAGGCATCACAATCCCAGACTTTAGCCTCTACTACAAAGCTGTAATCATCAAGACAGCATGGTATTGGCACAAAAACAGACACACAGACCAATGGAATAGAATAGAAACCCCAGAACTAGACCCACAAACGTATGGCCAACTCATCTTTGACAAAGCAGGAAAGAACATCCAATGGAAAAAAGACAGCCTCTTTAACAAATGGTGCTGGGAGAACTGGACAGCAACATGCAGAAGGTTGAAACTAGACCACTTTCTCACACCATTTACAAAAATAAACTCAAAATGGATAAAGGACCTAAATGTGAGACAGGAAACCATCAAAACCTTAGAGGAGAAAGCAGGAAAAGACCTCTCTGACCTCAGCCGCAGCAATCTCTTACTCGACACATCCCCAAAGGCAAGGGAATTAAAAGCAAAAGTGAATTACTGGGACCTTATGAAGATAAAAAGCTTCTGCACAGCAAAGGAAACAACCAACAAAACTAAAAGGCAACCAACGGAATGGGAAAAGATATTTGCAAATGACATATCGGACAAAGGGCTAGTATCTAAAATCTATAAAGAGCTCACCAAACTCCACACCCGAAAAACAAATAACCCAGTGAAGAAATGGGCAGAAAACATGAATAGACACTTCTCTAAAGAAGACATCCAGATGGCCAACAGGCACATGAAAAGATGTTCAGCGTCGCTCCTTATCAGGGAAATACAAATCAAAACCACACTCAGGTATCACCTCACGCCAGTCAGAGTGGCCAAAATGAACAAATCAGGAGACTATAGATGCTGGAGAGGATGTGGAGAAATGGGAACCCTCTTGCACTGTTGGTGGGAATGCAAATTGGTGCAGCCGCTCTGGAAAGCAGTGTGGAGGTTCCTCAGAAAATTAAAAATAGACCTACCCTATGACCCAGCAATAGCACTGCTAGGAATTTATCCAAGGGATACAGGAGTACTGATGCATAGGGGCACTTGTACCCCAATGTTCATAGCAGCACTCTGAACAATAGCCAAATTATGGAAAGAGCCTAAATGTCCATCAACTGATGAATGGATAAAGAAATCGTGGTATATATACACAATGGAATACTACGTGCAATGAGAAAAAATGAAATATGGCCTTTTGTAGCAACGTGGATGGAACTGGAGAGTGTAATGCTAAGTGAAATAAGCCATACAGAGAAAGACAGATACCATATGGTTTTACTCTTATGTGGATCCTGAGAAACTTAACAGGAACCCATGGGGGAGGGGAAGGAAAAAAAAAAAAAAGAGGTTAGAGTGGGAGAGAGCCAAAGCATAAGAGACTGTTAAAAACTGAGAACAAACTGGGGCGCCTGGGTGGCGCAGTCGGTTAAGCGTCCGACTTCAGCCAGGTCACGATCTCGCAGTCCGGGAGTTCGAGCCCCGCGTCAGGCTCTGGGCTGATGGCTCGGAGCCTGGAGCCTGTTTCCAATTCTGTGTCTCCCTCTCTCTCTGCCCCTCCCCCGTTCATGCTCTGTCTCTCTCTGTCCCAAAAATAAATAAACGTTGAAAAAAAAAATTAAAAAAAAAAAAAAACTGAGAACAAACTGAGGGTTGATGGGGGATGGGAAGGAGGGGAGGGTGGGTGATGGGTATTGAGGAGGGCACCTTTTGGGATGAGCACTGGGTGTTGTATGCAAACCAATTTGTCAATAAATTTCATATATATAAAAAAAAATAATAATGACTGTTAAATACCAGGCCAAGGAATGTGGATTTTAAGCCCTAGGCAGTAGAAGATTTCCAAGAAGCAGAGACCTAAGAAAACTATCCCAAAGGGCTTAACCTGGTAACTGCAACTAGGACTGGAGAGGAAGAAATCAGGGGTACTGTACCCTCACACTGCACACACTGTCCCTCTCTTACCATATCGTAGGGTGAATTGTGTCCTCCTAAAGAAGTCCTAACTCCTGTTACCTGAGAATGTGACCTTCTCTGGAGCACGGTCTCTGTGATGTCATGTCATGAAGTTAAGGTTGAGCCCTACTCCAATGCCTGGAATCGTTTCATTCACAGTGAGGGAAGTTTACACACAGATACACACAGAGAACACCATGTGACAGAAGAGGCAGAGATTGGAGTGAAGCACCTAGAAGGCAAAGAACAAAGCTGGCCAGCCAGCACCAGAAACTAAGACGCAGCAAAGAAGGATCCTTCCCCAGAGACTTCATGGAGAGTATGGCCCTGGGAACGTCTCGGTTTGGCACTTGTAGCCTGTGCCAGTGAGACAGTAGCCATAACAATGAGACAGTAAGTTTCTGCTCTTTAAGCAACAGTTTGTGGTCATTTGTTACAGCAGCCCCTGGGGGAACTAATATAGATTTTAAGGCCAAGAAATAGAGTCCTGCTCTGGTAATTACTTAAAATGTAGGAGTCGTTTTGAAATTGAGTAATGCATGGAGGCTCGAAGAATTCTGAGGTACGTGATAAAAACAAAGGCCTAAGAGGATGTCGGTGGTAGGATGAATATCCAGGTTACTTTCTGGTGAGGTCCCAGAGAGAGGTGGGGACCATGCTGCTGGACATTGGAGGGACGATGGCACTTGCTATAAAATGGCAGGGGGCAGGGGGCTGGGAGGCAGGCTAAACTGAGGTGGGCTGCTGGGTGGAGAGTAGACCATGTAAGTGATGAACTTGAATATTTAGCTGAGGAGAATTCGGAGAACAGTGTTTAAGATGCGGTCTGGTTTCTCCTTGCTGCTTCTAATGAAATGCGTGAGGAAGGAGAGTGGTTGCCTATCTGCCAGCCAAGGAGCACCAAGATGGCCAGCTGCCAGCAGAGCCCAGGAAGAAGCAAGCAAGGTCCTCCCCTGAAGGCTTCAGAGAGCGCACGCCTCTGCTGGCATCTTGACTTTGGACTCCAGGAGCTACCACACAATCCATGGCTCAGCTGTTTCAACTGCAGTTTGGACGACCTGTTGTGCAGTGCTAGCCATCCAGCATGTCCCCTCCACCTTGCCCCTGCCTGTGTTCTTGTCCCATCCTCTGAGAAACCCAAAGGTCTCCCCTTCTGTGGCACAGTGTGAGCGGGCAAGTCTTCTAGACTCTGTTCTTCCTCATTCCCGCCACATTTCTGGCCCAGATGTACCCCGGGTCTCCATGAGGAGAGAGAGCTTGGGGCTTTCTCAGAATTTAGATTTCAGTCCTCTAAAGAATTCTCTTTTTGGAAACAAATACACAACACCAAAACAAAAACTAACAATTTTTTTTAAAGAGACACACAGGAACTTAAGACCTGGGAGTGTGGTTAAGGCCTCCTGAACTCTGAAGGCAAACAGGCAGACTGTCAGAGCGCCATGAGCTGGGTCAGAGCTAAAAGCAGGCCCCAGTCCCAGCAGCAACAATCAATCCCTCACTCTTACAGAATACCAACAATGCACAAAAGGACTATTTTCTCTTAATCAGCAAAAATGTCTCCTTAATATATGAAAATCAGTCAGTGGAAAAGTGTGTGGGCCTGATTCTGCCACGATCAAGATCTATGGCTTGGAGAAAACCCAAACACAAACAGACCCCAAAAAACCACAATCCCCATGTGCCCCAGTATCTTTATGGATAAGAAGTCCTAGAATGTCTCAGTTCAATGCCTCCTACAGAATAGCATCATGGGAGACTATCTGGGCCTCTCCCAATTAGGACGAATTCCAAGACACTCCCCCCCCGCATGATTCACGAGCCTGGGCCCACATACCCACACAACTTCTCAGGTGTTGGTTGGCTGTAGGTATAAATCTCCTGGGGGAACAGGGACCTGTGGCCCCCAAAGGGAGACCCTGAGGAGGGCCCAGTCCCAAGACTCCTGGCTGGAGGACCCAGGTGTGAATATGAGTATGTGCCTTCTTTCCCCAGGGCTTTGATGTCCCAAGGGCCATCAGAGTAATGGACACTTACAGATGGTTATGGACATCACCTTTATTTACCAGCCAGCACCGACAGCCATGAACACAAGAAGCAAAGGCACAGGCATGTTTCACCCCGAGTTCTCTGCTACTCTCCACACACACAGCATCCTTCCTCACTCATCCGCCTAGACTTTCCAGTCCCACGCCTCCAAACCCCACAGCCTTTGCTTGGATGGCCCCTGGATTCTTAGCCATTCCTCGGTACCAACGGTGGAAGAGGCGGCTTGGGAGAATGGGGGTCAGGGAAAGAACTCACAGGCTGCCAGGACCAGCCGACAGCCTTCAGTGATCTGCCCTCTCTGGGATTTAGAACAAAGTTGGCACGGTTTCTGCTGTTACCTTCGTTTCTTTCTTTTGGTTTCAACTTGACATCTTTTATTGCTTCACTCACATCTATGTGGAGTGTCTCGAGTGTTTTATTACAAATGATAAACACGGTAAGTAAATCTTTAACGAGGGATAAAGGAAAGACTGTTATATTTATGGCACCATATCACAGCACGGTTTTTTCTGTTATTGTTTCCCACAGTCCCTTGCATTTTCAAGAAACGGGCAACAGGGTGATTTCTCGTAAATTCACTCATGCAGAGAAAAACATACATCTTACTTCAGCCCCAGCAATTTCCTGCCTCACCTCTCCCGAGTCTGTCTTCCTCATCAGGCCACAAAGGCAAGGTCACAGGTTCATGTCTTCTCATTTGTGGCTGCTGTTGTGCTCAAAAGGGACTGGGGCAGGAAGGCGGGGCCAAGGAGGAACCCCACCATGGAGATCTCACTGGCCTCTGCACAGGATACTTTTTCCATCTCTCCCCAGGCTGGTGCTGGCCTGAGGATGAGGTGGACGTCTTCCTGGGAATCTCCAACCAGGGCCCGGTCAAGGCAAGCACAGCAGCTAGATCTTTTGACCCTGACGTGGGCTGAACAAGTCAGTTCTGCTCTTTATTAGAACAGGTGCACATGGATGCTGCTATCTTCCAAAATTTTGACCAATTTTTCTACTGGTTGTTTGTTCACTGAATGATTGATTGATTGATTAAAGTTTATTTATTAATTTTGAGAGAGAGAGAGAGAGAGTGAGGAGGGGAGGGACAGATAAAGAGGGAGAGAGAGGATCCCAAGCACACTCCTTGCCAGCACAGAGCCTGACGCAGGGCTTGAATTGACAAACAGTGAGATCATGACCTGAACTGAAACCAGGAGTCAGATGCTCAAACAAATAGCCCCTCACGTCCCCCCAAGTTTTAAAAATTTTTCACTCAAAACATAAATAGCTAACAAACAGCCAAGCAGCTTTATTATTTTTCACTATTACTTATTTCTCCGGAAGAAATAGAACTTGAAAGTTGCACTGAAATGACTCATGTCCAAGCTGTGAAAGAATATAAACCACTCTTTGGAAATACAGGGAGAGGCCAGCATCTCTCTCACCCTCTGCAAGTTCACCATATCTGCAGTTAGTAGGACAGCGGGACTCCGTATAAAAACGGCTGTCGGTAAGACGGTGGTAACTGCTGCCTGGCTCCCTTTTGACGGTGTTTCTTTTAACTATAATAAGACACCACAAGGGGAAGACAAAACGAGGCAAACTCCAGGCAGCCAGCAGGAAGGAAGAAGGGGAGGGTGGCAATGTGGCCAGAGTTTGACCCAAAACTAGGACAGGCTTCCATATGTCCTGGAGGAACCCTACAGACCTAGTACTGGTGGGACAGCCATAAGTGGTGCAAGGTATATATTTTTAAAAATATATTAAAGTCTCTTAAAGTGGTTCCAAGATCATTCAGCAAACGAAGAAAGACTATTTCAAAAAAATAAAAAGTCTACTAAATGGTAGTAAGAACAGTGAGTCTGTGACACTTACCATAAGCTGCTTCTTCCCTTCCAACACACACTCAGCTCCTCTGGAAGGAAACTGCATTCTGGGAGCTGTGGCCAAGAAGCTGGGGCTCCCTGTCCCCTCAGCCTTCCAGCAAGAGAACAGTATCTTGAGAGGAATCAGCTGGAGGTCAGTAGGTTTAACCGCCGGGTGTAGTATGGACAGACAGAGTGGTTAGGGAAAGACGCACAGAGTGGGGCTAAGACAACTGTCACCTCCCGGGACACCCTCTGAGGAGAGACACCAGAGGTTTCACCCTGCAGGGGAAGCAGACTTCACCAGGAGAGTCCAGCCAAACATGCAAACCCCCTGCACAAAGTTGAAGTGAAGCGCCAGAGCAGATATCTTTGTCTTATCTCTGATCACAGGGGCCAAGCTCTCAACCTTTCATCAAGTATGGTATCAGTGGTGGGAGTTTTCACACTGATTTCCTTCAGTTCTTTCAACATGCTTAGAACTGCTCTTTGGAAGCCCTGTCTTTGAATCCAATATGCAGGGCCTCTGCTAGGCAATTCCTGTGGCCTCAGTTTTTCCAGTATATGGGTCACACCTTCCTGTTTCGTTGTACATCTTACAGTTCTTGTTAAAAACTGGGTATTTTAGGGAACATGGTGTAGTGGCTCTGGGTACTATTCCCTTTCTGCCTTTCTAGGCCTTGATTTGCTGCTGTCTGTGTGTCCATAAGAATACAGAAATTGCTTTTTTAAACAACAAAATAGAAATTCTGCAGCGGAAATGTATGACTGAAATGAAAATTTTACTAGTGGAGCTCAACGATAGATTTCAACGGCTAGAACAAAGATTCAGTAAATTTGAAGATGTAAAAATTATAAAAACACACGTACTTCACAATTGAGCCCCAAAACACAGGAAGCAAAAAATAACAGATGTCAAGGAGAAATAGACAATTCAACAACAAGCTGTAGACTTCAATGTCCACATTGACCAATGCGTACTACAGCTAATCAGAAGGTCAAAACAGAAACAGAAGATGTGACCCACAGATAAACCAACTACACCTAACATTACAGCACTTTACCCAATGAAGTAGATTATGCATTCTGTTCAGGTACACAGAGAACGTTCTCCTAAATATGACCAATAGGCCATAAAATGAGCCTCAATAAATCTAAGAGACTTGAAATCCTAGAGTATAACAGGGGGGAAGCTCCTTTACATCAGTCTTGACAATAATTTTTGGATTTGACCACAAAAGCAAAGGCAGCGACAGATAAAATGAACAAGTGAGATTACATCCAACTAATACGCTTCTGCCTGGCAAAGGAAACCATCAACAATACAAAAAGGCAGCACACTGAATGGGAGAAAGTATTTGCAAATCGTATATTTGATAAAGGGTTAATACCCAAAATACATAAAGAACTCATATAATGAATAACAAAACCCGAGCAATTTATTTAAAAAGGACAGAGGAACTAAACAGGCATTTTCCCAAAGAGGACATACAGGTGGCACATAGGTGCATGAAAATGTGCTCAGTATCACCATCATCAGGGGAAACGCAAATCAAAACCACAATGAGGTATCGCCTCACACCTGTTAGAATGGGTATCATCAAGAAGACAAGAGGTAACAAGTGTTAGGGAAGATGTGGAGAAAAGGGAAGCCTTGTGCACTGTGCACGGGACACAAATTGGTGCAACCACTGTGGAAAATAGTATGGACAGTCCTCCAAAAATTATAGGTAGCATTACATTTGATCCGGCAGTCCCACTTCTGGGTATTTATCCAAAAGAAATGCAAGCAAGATCTCAAAGAAAGATCTGCACTCACAAGCTCCAAGCAGCATTGCTCACAATACCCAAGATGTGGAAGCAACCTAAGGGTCCAACTATGGGTATATATATTGTTCTGTGAAAAGAAAGAGGAACATCTTGTCATTTGCAACAACAGGGTCGAACTTGAGGGCATTATCATAAGCGAAACATGTCAAACAGAGAAAAACAAATACTGTATGATATCACTTTTATGTGGAATTTTAAAAAGCCAAACTGATAGAAATGGAGAGTAGAACGGTGGTGACAAGGGGCTGGGGAATGGGGGGATGGGGAGACATTGGTCAAAGAGTACAAAGTTCCAGTTATAAGATGAATACGTTCTGGGGATCTAATGTGCAGCCCAGTGATTATGGCTCATACCACTGTATCATACCTTAATAGTTACAAGAGAGTAGATGATCTTAAATGTTCTCACTCAGAAAGAGTAACGGTAAATATGTGATGTGATGCAGGTGTTAGCTAATAATACTGTGGTGGCAATTATTTTGCAATATAGAGTGTATCAAATCAACACATTGCACCCTTTAAAATTACAGTGTTACATTTCAATTATATCTCAATAAAGCTGGATAGCATGTGGGGGGGGGATAAGGTGGAGGGCCATGGGTGAGGTATCTTCACTAGAGAGAATGAACTGGCAAGACTGGCTAAAAATCAGGCCCCAGAGCATTAGCTTCAGGTTAACTGAAAGCCCTCACTACACACGGGGAGAGTTGACTCCAGAAACTGTAAGTGAGTTAGGCAAGCTCGCAGAGATGATTCCAGAACAAACCAGGTCCAGGGCACATAGCAGCATTCGCTGTTGTAGCCTTCTCTCCACAATTGTCTGGCTATTTTACTCACGGCTATTTTCCTCTCTCATGACCTCCTGAGAGGAGAAACAGACACTTGGGTCAGAGATACCAACTTGAGGCTAGACTAAGTCTCCTATGAAAATTCCATCCTCTTCCTGCTGTCTGATCTTTAATAGCTCAAAAGACCTCTTTTTCTTTAGGAATGAGGAGATGGCACAGAGGACCACATTGGTGGCCTTGTCCACAATGATGTCCAGTCAAGGATTCCTCCCTGATTCCTGGGGAAGGAGATTCTCAAGAGGCCATTTTCTAGGAAAACACCCAAAAAGCAAAAGGCAACTGGAGATAAGAGTAGTGGGCAGAGGCCAAAACTGAGAACAGGCCTCAGAAGTCTAAACTGCCCTTCACTGAGGTTACAGCCCCTCCCGGGAACAAGATGTGGTGCCACAGCGACCTTCGGAAAAGATCAGGACAGTCCCAAGCAGGGGGCGGGTTGCACAGTGGAAACAACGCAAAGGCACCCCTCGCTGGCCCATGTCCTGTCCCTTTAAATCGGCACCACTGGGCCCTCCCTCCCTGGGCTCTGAGACTTCCTCCCTGCTCTGTGCTGGCAGGAACAGCCTCTGTACTCACAACCCAAGGCACAGCACCAGGTCGCGGGTTTCTGCAGCCAACAGCAGAGCCTGTCACCACTTCTGCTGGAAGGTGAGCACACACGGGGAGGAAGGGAGCCACCTGGGACAGAGGGGAGTGGAGGAAGTGGGAGGGGGTAGGAGGGCTCTAAGGAATTCAGGGCCTGGTTGCAGCTCACTGAGTGGGCACCTGCATTCTACTACCTCCCAGGAAGGGGAGCGGGATCTAGAAAGAATAACTTCACCCTTGCAGGCTTTTCAGGGAGCTCTGAGTTTCAGAACAAGCAAGGGAAGAAGAAAGGTAAGCATCTTCTCCAGCCGTGGAGTGCGCACACTTTTACTTGGGACTACATACTTCGTCCTGCCCTGCTCCTCGCCTGGTCAGAAAGGTGTTTGCTAGAAGCACTGTCAGGGCGGAGCACGCTGGAGAAAGCTGCAGACACTCCCTCTGAGGGCATGTGCAGCCAAGGAGAGAGACATTTCTGAGGACAAACAAGTGAGTCTAACCTCAGAACACATCGCAGAGTAGAAATCGTGTCTGTGAGCCGAACCCCACTCACACCCTCCACCTCCTCAGCCCTGTGCACCCCCAGGGACTTGCAGGAGCCAGCAACAGTTATGAACATGGTCTTCAGACCTCTGCAGTACACGTGCTTGTGTGTCTTGCACATCCCTTCCCCCGCCCAAGCTGCCCAGGGCTCTGTGGGCTGGAGCCCTCTTCATCCCCACACACTGGCTATAAATGAAGGGCTTGGACAGGATGAAAGGCCCAGAAACTCAGAGCAGGGACCCAATGCATTAGAATCACTCAGGGGGTTGGGGAGGGTACCTCGGTGGCTTGGTCCATTAAGCTTTGAGCCCTGGGATGGATTCTGTGCTGTCAGTTCAATGCCTGGAGCCTGCTTTGGATTCTTCGTCTCCCTCTCTCCTTCTGACCCTCCCCTGCTCGAGTTCTGTCTCACCGTCTCTCAGAAAAATAAGTAAACAGTAAAATAAACTTTTTTAATAAAAAAAAAATCCCTCAGGAGGAGGGGTGAGAGATACCGTTTTTTTAACGTTTATTTATTATTTATTTGTTTGTTTGTTTATTTTTTAGACAGACATGTGAGCAGGGGAGGCATACATGAAGAAGAAGGAGAGAGAATCCGAAGCAGGCTTTGTGCTATCAGCACAGAGCCTCATGTGGGGCTCAAACCCACAAACCATGCGATCATGAGCTGATCCAAAATTAAGAGTCAAACACTTAACAGACCGAGCCACAAAGGCACCCCCTTTTTTCTTATTAAACTACACATCTATGAAACAAAATGTCAAATATATATTTTAAAGACTCCCGTAAATACTTCCAAAAGACAGCAGGTTCAGGAAGCAGGGGACTACATAATATCCAATCACATTTAAGATGCTAGGAGTCTCCATGTTCTACATCAGTCAATGACTCCAAGCCTCTAAACCCCAGATGTCAGCTCTCAGAAACTCTGGAAGAATTTTTCAAATCCCATCCCAAACCATCGCAAACCTTTGAGAAGTCCCATAGGGGCCAGGAGTCCAGTGGATTTCCTAGAGCACACTTGGTCAGTTCTGTCATCGATAAGGACTTCTTGCTTTAGCTAAATTCTTGTTCTTTGCACTGAATCTTCCGGCTGTTTCTTCAGTTCTGCTGTGCAGTCAGTTATGGGAGTTTGCTAATTTTTACACACAAGATCACTACTCACCTGAGGCCTGTGGGATCAACTTTACCAAGGGCTTTGGGGAGCCAAAAGGGGGGCTACGCAGAAGACAAACCTGTCATCTAACAGGCCAAAGACAAGTTATCAATCAACCCTTCCCTTTGCTTGTCCTTGTGTGCTGCCCATGGGACACAGCAAGGTCACTTGCAGTAGCCAGGTGTTGCCATGAAGAGGTAGCATTTGAAATGGATGGCGAGGGGCGCCTGGGTGGCTTGGTCGGTTAAGTGTCCGACTTCAGCTCAGGTCATGATCTCATGGTCCGTGAGTTCGAGCCCCGCGTCAGGCTCTGTGCTGACAGCTCAAAGCCTGGAGCCTGTTTCGGGTTCTGTGTCTCCCTCTCTCTCTGCCCCTCCCCTGTTCATGCTCTCTCTCTGTCTCAAAAATAAATAAACGTTAAAAAAAAATTAAAAAAAAAAAAAAAGAAAGAAATGGATGGCGAAGCACAGACAGGACTCAGACAGAAACGTGGGAGAGAAGGAGTGGTCATGGGGGTGAGCGCACAGGTGGGCTGGAAAGGCCCTGAAACCTGTCCTCTGCGGAGCAGCTGACCCAGAAGGGGAGTGAGTGGGACACAGGGCTGGCGAAGCAGACAGAGCAGAGCTGCGCCCTTGTGACCAGGTCCTCGTGAGATCAAGCAGACTCCATCACTGAGTGGCTAGCTGTAGTAAATCCTGCCAGACTTGGGGTCATCACTTAGTTTGAGAGGCCTCAGATTCGGGGCAGGAACACCAGGAGCCGGAAGGGAGTGTCCCATCTCTCCAGCACACAGGTCATATTTACACAAATGACACAAGCCAAATTCTTTGGTCTTCAGAGAGCAGATCACAGGTTCCTCACATCAGCATGGGAGATAGGTATCTTTTCCAATTTCCAAAAGCAAACTGCAAACTCTCTTCTTGTCCTCCGCCCCCCCCCACCCCCCCCCTCGGCCCATCCCCGGCCAACCGCCCTAAGGTGGTTCCTATGTCACTGAGCAGAATTTCTGATTCTCACGGTTTTCCAAAGTCTCCCCTGGCTGTGGAATCTTCTGGGAAAACTTTGTGCCTACAGTTAATGCCACTGACATAAATTACCTGGGAAATTCTCAGCTAAGGCTCACTCACTGACACAGAGGACGGGTTATCACCACCACTCTGTCATTTGCATTCAGGGTCCCTGAAAGGACCAAAGAGGCTCACCAAAGGATCGCACCGTTTGGTTCCAATACCAACCAGGTCCTTCCAGGGTTCTTCCCCAAATTCTGATGTTCAGAGGAGGGCAGGAAGCATGACCTTTCATTGGGATGTCACCAGCTCTTTGGACCTTGCCTGAGCCACCTTAGGTAGTTATACCTATTCAATAAATGAATGAATGATTGAAGGAATGAAGGAACTAACAGGTTGTGTTTGGAACTCTTTCAGGTGGGCATGGGAGGACGCAAGATGGCCAGAGATGAAGAAAATGCCTATGGTAAGAACTGATCTCAGTGTGTACTTGCCCCTAGGCGTCAGCTCTGGGTCCCAAGGCCATGGGCTAACTCAAGACTGAACAGAGACATTGGGGCACCTGGGTGGCTCAGTCGGTTGAGCGTCTGAATCCAGCTCAGGTCATGATCTCGCAGCTTATGAGTTCGAGCCCCACGTTGGGCTCTGTGCTGACAGCTCAGAGCCTGGAGCCTGTTTCAGATTCGTCTCCCTCTCTCTCTGTCCCAACCCACTCCCATTCTCTGTCTCTTTCAAAAATAAATAAACATTAAAAAAAAAAAAAAAAAAAGACTGAACAGAGACAAATCCCAGACATGTCCCCATGCTGGGGTGAAACAGCTAGAGCCCCAGCTTTGCATTTTTGCTGGACCTCTGCCCCTGCCCTACTGTAAGATATTAAGTGCCTTGACCAGACTGTGCCTTGGGTCCCAAAGGGTACAATGAGGATAATACATCTACTCTGATCCCCACAGAAGTTGTGGAAGGTTGAGATCATGGACTAGAGGGAACACGGTTTACCAGGTAGACTGTGTCTGTGAACAAGGATGGAGGGTTAACTGTGTCTTACTGGAAGCAGGTTTCCTAGAGAGAAGAGGGAGGAGGAGGGGAAGTGGAGGAAGGGAAGAAGCAAAGAGATCCTGTCACCTAATACTCTGAGCAACCCTGGGAGACACAACTCTCTGTCACCCCTCCCATTATGCAGAAGACGTTGAACGCTTAGGCTAAACTGGCCCAGGGTTCCACAGCTGGCACATGCGGGGCTGTGATTCCAACCCGGGGTGTCTGGGACTCCAGACAGCCCTTCACTCCCAGGCCTTCTGTGCCCTCCCGCATCTCCTCGCTGGGATGGCCCTGGGAGAAGTCTGGCAGAGGCCTGGGAAGTCGTCCAGCACGGAGCAGCTCTGCACGGTGCGGACGACCAGAGGCAATGTCAGCTGAAGTCATGGCCTGCGACCGTCGAGGGGGACCCTCCAGAGCAGTGTGCACCCGGTGCCGGAGCATGGACTGGGGGGCAGGTGCACGCACTGGAGCCAAAGATGGAAGAGAGGTGGCTACAGATGCCCCCGGAGTCGCACAAGCTCTAACCAGAGCGCCTGGGAAAGGCCCGGTTGGACAAGCGGAAGCGGGAGGCGTCGGTGCCCTCCTCCGTTCAGGAGGCAGCCCGGAGCCCCGGCGGAGCGGGACGCGCGCTCTCAGGCCGGCGGCCCACGCCTACTCTGTCCTCACAGGTTCCCAGGACCCGGACGACCAGCAGCAGCCGCTCGCGCAGGAGCGCAGGCTCAGGCTCATCCTGGCCGGCAGGACCGGAGTGGGCAAGAGCGCCACGGGCAACAGCATCCTGGGCCACAGGCTCTTCCCGTCCAGGCTCGCGGCCACCCCGGTGACCAGAAGCTGCGCCCTGGGGAGCCGCAGCTGGGCCGGGTGGCGCGTGGAGGTCACCGACACCCCCGACCTCTTCACCGCCCAAGGCCGGCGCGCGGACCCGGACTGCACCGAGCGGGCCAGCTGCTACCTGCTCTCGGCGCCCGGGCCGCACGCGCTGCTGCTGGTCACGCAGCTGGGCCGCTTCACCGCCCAGGACGAGGAGGCGGCGCGCGGCGTCCGCGAGCTGTTCGGGGCCGGCGTCCTGGCGCGCGCCGTGCTCGTCTTCACGCGCCGGGAGGACCTGGAGGGGGGCTCGCTGCACGACTACGTGCGCGCCACCGACAACCGCGCGCTGCGGGCCCTGGTGGCCGAGTGCGGCGGCCGCGTGTGCGCCCTGGACAACCGGGCGGCGGGCGCCGAGCGCGATGCGCAGGTGGGCGAGCTGCTGGCGCTGGTGGAGCGGCTGGCGCTGGAGCACGACGGCGCGCCCTTCACCGACGACGTGTACGGCCTGGCGTGGGCCCGGCGCCACGCGCGTCCCGAGGACACGCTCCGCCTGGTGGCCGCGCGGCTGGCGGCCCGCGGTCTGGGGAGGGGGTGGGGTCGGCAGTGGGGGCGGGGGCCGCGCTGGCTGGAGGCCGCGAGGCGGAGGTGGCCGCTGGCGCTCCTGCTGCTGGGGGGCGCACTGTTATTTGTCCTGCTGCTTCTCCAGCGGGGGGCTCCAGGCCCAGATTGAAGGCTCTGCCCTTCCAAACGCCGGGAGCCTGGAGGGTAAAGGGGCTGGGTCAAGGCGCTGAGGGGAACTTAAACCCAATTTCAAAGGAAACGTGGAGCTTCAGACTGGGAGTCTTAATGACTCAGGACGCCTTGGACACTGTATGGACTTTGCAAAGGCTCAAGTTCACTTTTAGCGTTTATATGTCAGTTTTGACTCTATGTACACTATTCAAATAAATGTGGTTAACTTTCAAATGTCCTTAATTCATTTTAGTAGTTTGGATGTATTTTTCCTTCTTGAAAAAATAGTGCATTGACTGGTAGTGTTTTGTAGAAAGTGGATTCATGGCAAAGGGAAACAAACATTTTTGTGTGTGTGTGAGCATTTATCAAAACGTAAACACTGTCTTAGTCCGCTTGAGTTGCTATTTAAAAAAAAAAAACGGGAAAGCTCTCAGTTTTTCCCCATTGAGGATGATATTAGCTGTGGGCTTTTCATAAATGGCCTTTATGGTGTTTAAGTATGTTCCTTCTATCCCAACTTTCTCCAGGGTTTTTTTTTTTTTAAGAAAGGATGCTGAATTTTGTCAAGTGGTTTTTCTGCATTGATTGACAGGATCACATGGTTCTTTTCTTTTCTTTTATTCATGTGATGTATCACACTGATTGATTTGCAAATGTTGAACCAGCCCTGCAGCCCAGGAATGAATCCCACTTGATCATGGTGAACAATTCTTTTTATATGCTGTTGATTTTGATTTGCTAGTATCTTACTGAGAATTTTTGCATCCATATTCATCAGGGATATTGGCCTGTAGTTCTCTTTTTTTAGCTGGGTATCTGTCTGGTTTAGGAATCAAACTAATGCTGGGTCATAGGATGAGTCTAGAAGTTTTCCTTCCCCTTCTATTTTTTGTAACAGCTTGAGAAGGATGAGTATTATCTCTGCTTTAAATGTCTGGTAGAATTCCCCAGGGAAGCCATGTGGTACAGGACTCTTAGTTGTTGGGAGATTTTTGATAACTGATCAAATTTTCTATTTCTTCCCATTTGAGTTTTGGAAGTGTGTGGGTGCTTAGGAATTTGCCCATTTCTTCCAGGTTGTCCAATTTGTTGGCATATAATTTTTCATGGTATTCCCTGAGAATTGCTTGTATTTCTGAGGGATTGAGATCAGGATCACGGCAGGGATGTCCACTCTCACCGCTGTGTTTACCATGGTGTTGGAAGGTCTAGCATCAGCAATCAGGGCGGCAGGCGCCAAGCGCGATGCGCAGGTGGGCGAGCTGCTGCCGCTGGTGGAGCGGCTGGCGCTGGAATACGACGGCGCGCCCTTCACCCACGACGACATGTACGGCCTGGCGTGGGCCGGCGCCACGCGCGTCCCGAGGACACGCTCAGCCTGGTGGCGGCGCGGCTGGTAGCCCGCGGCCTGGAGCGGGGGTGGAGGCGGGAGTGGGGGCGGGGGCGGCGCTGGCTGGAGGCCGCGCGACGGAGGTGGCGGCTGGTGCTTCTGCTGCTGGGGGTTGTGCTGCTGCTGGGCCTGGTGTTCCCGCGTGGGCCCCTGGCCTTGCCTGAGGGCCGTCCTGAGTGACCCTGTTAGAAGGACTTTGACCCATCAACTGAAGATCAAGTTCCCCTGCTGGTGTTGTGCGTCTCTAGGGCCCACAAGCTCTTCCTTCCTCCCTCCTATTCAGAGCCCTGCCTTAGGCCAACTCCTACAATACCTTCCCAGAGGTCAAGGGCTTCCCTGAGCTCTCTCTCCCTTGAGTGAAGCCGAACAACCAGCGTTTCTTTGGTCTGTTTTCCACTGATCAGACTGCCTCTCCCGTCCTTGAACTGTCTCCGCTCCTGTCTTTGCCTTCCTGTCCTGGACTCCCCTCAGGTTAGGGTGAAAGCCAACAATGATCAGAGCCTCCGGCCATACTCGTTTATTTGAGTTATCTGAATTGAATAAATAAACGCACTAAATCACATTGTGTTTTCTTTAAATATATATAATTTATTGTCAAATTGGCTTCTATTCAACACCCAGTGCTCATCCCGACAAGTGCCCTCCTCAATGCCCATCCTTCAGCTGGTAGATGATTTTTCTGCTTTATCTGCCCATTGAATAGACACTATGTCATTCCTAGCCCAGTCTGCAAAAGCCAGATACCTCATGCTTGCACGTGCGTGCGCGCACACACACACACACACACACACACACACTCAAGCACCTAATCATAAGAACAGAATACACTGGAATAGAACTGTCCATCTGTACCAGCAAGGGAATGTATCCCTGGGCATGGCCATTCCCACCCCTCTGCAGCTTGCAAGCAGACGTTCTACAAGTCCCAGGAGAATAAGACTAGAGACTCCGTTCCCTAGGGGCCATTGAGACTCTGAAGAAAGTCCACTTCCAAAGAGGAGTTTTTTTCACTGGCTCACACACTCACAGGGCGAGGATACACTTTTCAACTCAGGGATAAATAACATTTAAGAGATTTGGAAATTTTTCTTTTATTTCAATCTCAAAAAAAGGCCGGGTGGGTAGGGGGGCAAACAGATTTGTGGGCCAACTAGTGAGATAATGTGAGGTGCAGAATCATCTCCTTCTGTCCCATGCATCTCTGGAAGGATCATCTCTCTGGTCCAGGTCAAATGAGCCAGGTTAGCCTCTATTGTCCATCCTAACTGTGCTTCCTTAGCTCTCCACCCACACTTGCTTTGTCTCCAACATCTCTACCCTCACACACAAAGTCAAGCTCCTCTCTGATACTACAGTGCAATTCCATATCTCTTCCCTCCAGTATCCTCTGCCAGGTTGTCCTCACAGCCAGGGATTCTCAGGTTGCTGATGACCTCAGATTTCTAATGAAATGCATAAAAAGGGGAAATTGTCTGCAACAGCTGAGCACACATCGCAAAGAAAAGCCCACCAGCCTGCATGCAAGCCATGCATACATGAACAGGGACACGGATGCCACACGCTAAGACCTGAAATTCCCTCAACTGCAAAAGTTATTCTGGCTTAAGGGGTTGTGTATGGTTCTAGCAGAAGCCCTGATAAGGAATCTTGATTTGGGTCTTGTTCACTTCTCAAACAGAAAGAAAGAAAAAAAATAAAACAAAACTCTGGCACTGTCACTTTGCTGAGAAAGGGGATGGTCCCTGGCAAAAAAAAAAATGTGAGAAAAGAATAACAAGGTGTCCAGCGTGAACAACGGAAACTTTTAACTCATGACCCAAATAGTGAGAAATATTGGCTTCTTGCTCTTTAGTTGGGGAGGTTGAGAGCCCAGGGAACTCCCAAGGAGCAGTGTTTGAGCTGATGGGAATATGGGAAGGAACATTCCGGGGGTCCTAGAGGGCCAGCATGTCCCACTAAGGCTGCGATCCAGGACATATTGAGAAGAGAGTGTGTGGGCAGTGTGTTAGAAGCTATCTATACATGTAGGATATATGTGAAAGTATAGAGCATGCCAGGAAAAAAATGTCTGAAACAGGGGTGCCTGGGGCACTCAGTTGGTTAAGTGTCCAACTCTTGATTTCAGGTCAGGTCATGATCTCACTCACGGTTCATGAGATGGAGCCCCACGTTGGGCTCTGTGCTGACAGTGCAGAACCTGCTTGGAATTCTCTCTCCCTCTCTTTCTGCCCCTTCCCCCTCTCAAAATAAATAAACTTAAAAGAAAACCTATAAAACTCTGAAAACACAGTGTAAATCTTTACAACTGTAAGTTAGGCAATAGTTTCTAATATATGACACCAAAATCAGAAGCAACCAAAGAAAATAGATGTACTGGATTTCGTCAAAATTTAAAATTTTTGCATATCATGGAACACCATCAAAAATGAAAAGATGACCCACAGAATGGGAGAAAATATTTGCAAATTACATATCTGACAAAGATCTAGTACCAGACTATATAAAGAACTCTTACAACTCCACAATAAAAAGACAAATCACTCAGTTTTTAAATAGATTAAAAAAAAATGGATTAGACATTTCTCCAAAGAAGATACACAAATAATCAACAAACACATGAAAAGATGCTCAACATCATTAGTCACTAGGGAAATGCAAATCACAGAATGAGAAACCACTTCACATTCATGGAGTGGTTATAATTTTAAAAAAAGAAAAAGAAAAACTAACAAACACTAGTGAGGATGTAGAGAGATTGAACCTTTATACATTGCTGCTCAGGGTATAAAATGGTGCTGCCACTGTGGAAGATAGTCTGGCAATTCCTCAAAAAGCTAATCATGGAGTTGTCATGTGACTCAGTAATTCCATTCCTAGGTATATACCCAAGAGAACTGAAAACATGTTCACACAAAAACTTGTACATGGATGTTCATAGCATTATTCATTATAGCCAAAAAAGTGGAAGCAACCCAAATGTATATCAACTGATAAATGGATAAACATTTATCCATTTATGGATATGATATATCTAGACAATAGAATATCATTTAGCCATAAAAAGAAATGGAGTACAGATCCATGTTACAACCTTAATCAACCTTAAAAGCATTATGCTAAGTGAAAGAAGCCAGACACCAAAAAATTACATAAAGGTATGGTTCCATTTATATGGAATGTCCAGAAACTTGAGTGGGCTCATGAGAGCGTCCTTAAGAGGGTTTTAACTTTAGTTCTTTGTACTCTGTTAACATTTATATTCAGTTTCACTTTTTAAGCTTTTCTCCCCACTAATGGGTTGAATTGTACTATCCCAAAAAAGATATGTTCAAGTCCTAAACCCCAGTACCTATGAATGTGACCTTATTTAGAAATAAGGTCTTTGAAAATTTAATTGTTAAGAAAAAGCTATTAGACTTCAAACTGTATTACAAAGCTGTAATCATCAAGACAGTATGGTACTGGCACAAAAACAGATACATAGATCAACAGACCAGAATAGAAAAGCCAGAAATGGACACACAAATATATGGCCAACTAATCTTTGACAAAGCAGGAAAGAATATCCAATGGAAAAAAATACCGTCTCTTCAGCAGATGTTGTTGGGAAAACCGGACAAACAACATGCAGAAGAATTAAACTGTACCACTTTCTTATACCATACACAAAAATAAATTCAAAATGGATGAAAGACCTAAATGTAAGACAGGGAACCATCAAAATCCTACAGAACACAGACAGTAACCTCTTTAACCTCGGTCACAGCAACTTCTTGCTATACATGTCTCCAGAGGCAAGGGAAACACAAAAGCAAAAATAAACTATTGGGACTTCATCAAAATAAAAAGCATCTGCACAGCAGAGGAAACAATCAACAAAACTAAAAGGCAGCCAGCCTATAGAATGGGAAAAAATATTTGCAAATGACATATCTGATAAAGGGTTAGTATCCAAAATCTGTAAGGAACTTATAAACTCAACAACCAAAAAACAAATAATCCAGTGAATGGGCAGAAGACATGAATAGACACTTTTACAAAGAAGGCATCCAGATGGCTAACAGACACATGAAAAAATACTCAACATCGCTTATCATCAGGGAATTGCAAATCAAAACCGCACATCTGTCAAAATGGCTAAAATTAACAACTCAGGCAACAACAGATGTGAGTGCGGATGTGCAAAAAAGGGAACACTTTTGCACTGTTGGTGGGAATGCAAACTGGTGCAGCCACTCTGGAAAACAGTGTTGAGGTTCCTCAAAAAATTAAAAATAGAACTACCCTACAACCCAGCAATTGCACTACTAGGTATTTATCCAAAAGATAATAAGAGTGTTGATTTGAAGGGGAACATGCACCCAGATGTTTATAGCAGCACCATCAACAATAGCCAGACTATGGAAAGAATCCAAATGTCCATCAACTGATGAAGGGGTAAATAAGATATATATATATATATATATATATATATATATATATATGCCACTCCTATGTGGAATTTAAGAAACAAAACAGATGAACATAGGGGAAGGGAAGGAAAAATAAAATAAGATAAAAAAGAGAGGGAGGTAAACCATAAGAGACTCCTAAGTATAGAGAACAAACTGAGGGTTGGCAGAGGGAGGTGGGTGGGGGATGGGCTAGATGGGTGATGGGCATTAAGGAAGACACTTGTTGGGATGAGCACTGGGTATTGTATACAAGTGTTGAATCACTGAATTCTACTCCTGAAACCAATACTACACCATATGGTAACTAACTTGAATTTAAATTTAAAAAAAGTTAAGGCCATTAGGGTACACCTTAATCCACATGACTTGTATCCTTATCAGAAAAGGGAAAGTGGACACAGACACATACAAAGGGAAGACAGGCATGTAAAGATGGAGGCAGAGGTGGGAATCATGTTGCCAAGGAACATCTGGGGCCATCAGAAGCTTGGAGAGACAAGGAAGGATCCTCCCCTTCAGTCTTCAGAGGGAGCCTAGCCAGGCCTACACTTTTATTGTGGATTTCCGGCTTCCAGAACTGTGAGAAATTAAATGTCTGTCATTATAAGCCACCCAGGGTGTGGCATTTTATTACAGAAGCCCTAGAAAACTAATATGGTTGACCTTTGAACATGGGGGTTAGGAGTGATGACCTCCCCACCTCCTGACAACTGAAAATCTGAGTATAACTTTGGACTCCTCCCCAAACTTTACTAATAATGTAAGTGGTTGATTAGCACATGTTTCGATTTTTTTATTTGGGAGAGACAGAGAGAGAGAGAGAGAGAGAGAGAATCTCAAGCAGGCTCAGTGCTCAGCACAGAAACCGATGTGGGGTTCGATCCCACAACCCTGGGATAATGATCTGAGCCAAAATCAAGAGTCAGACACTCAACCTACAGAACCACCCAGGCGCCCCGACACATACTTTGTATGGTATATATATTATACGCTGTATTCTTGCAATAAACGAGAGAAAAGAAAATGTTACTATGAAAATCATAAGGAGAAAAAATACATTTACAGTACTGTAAAGTATTTTTTAAAGATTTTATTTTAAAGTAATCTCTACATCCAACATGGTTCTCCAGCCCACACCCCTGAGATCAGGAGTCACGTGCTCCACGACTAAGCCAGCCAGGTGCCCCATACAGTACTGAACAGTATCTATTGAAAAAAAAAACCCATGTGTAAGTGGACCCACCGAGTTCACACTCACGTTGTCCAAGGGCCAACTGAACATCCTTCATGTTGTGATTCCTTCTAGTTAACCCTGGTCAATGTACATTAATTATATGTTTGTGCCATTAAAGGAGATCACAATCGATGTGAGGAGACAGGGCAGTAAGGAAGTGTAGGCTGCCCCTACATCACCCTGCTCTGAGGATGGCCCCGTAGTAGCAGTAATGACTAGGGAAGACATCAGTCCTGAAGGGGCAGCTATTGATCCAAACCAAAGCAAGCTGAGACCCACTGTGACACTGAGTGAAATCCAAGCACAAGGTGATCATGGAGTAGCTGATACATAAAGACAAACTGGAAGTGCCTGACCCTAAATACACGGTGGGATAAGGGCAGGGATCCTGGATCCTACTGTTCTGTAGACAGGGGATATAGAAGTGACAGGCTCTGGAGAACTAGCCTATGATGCAGCAATTGCACTACTAGGTATTTATCCAAAGAAAACAAAAATACGAATGCAAAGGGATGCATGAACCCCAGTGTTTATAGCAGCATAATCAACAATAGCCAAATTATGAAAAGAGCCCAAATATCCACTGACTGATGAGTGGATAAAGAAGATGTGATACACACACACACACACACACACACACACACACACAGTAAAACCTTGGATTGTGAGTAACTTGTTCTGCGAGTGTTCCACAGGATGAGCAAACATTTCTAATAAATTTTAACATAATAAATGAGTGATGTCTTGCAATACAAATAGTACATGATGCCAAACTCACATGATCACAACAGAGCCAATGGTTCATCTCTCTCTCTCTCTCTCTCTCTCTCTCTCTCTCTTCCTCTCTCTCACTGAGGGATTGTGGATGATCATCTCCCATGCTCCAATGCTGGTCTCAGGCCACGGCATTTGGCAGAAATCAGTGATTTTTTTTTTTTCAGAACGTTGGGAGGTACCTACAACTGGCACTAGTGTATTTTTTGTCACTTCAAAGCACCTATGGACAGTCCTTTGCTTTTCCATACAAGAATAAGCCTAGGAAAGCTTTGCTTCTATTCTAGGTCAGGCTGCCTGCAGATAGAGACCCTTTCCTCTGCTGTCTTATTGCCAGTTACATTAAATACAGTATATGACAAGAGTTTATTAATTCTGTACTGTAGTCAACATCCGTGCCACTGTATGCAATGGCCCCCATGCAGAAAAAGGTTGAAAAGAAAGGCAGTAAGGAGAAGGAGATGATTACAGTGGAAGCTAAGAAGGAAATCATCAAGAAGTACAAACAAGGTATGCAAGTGGCAGAAATTGCAAGATTTTATGACAAGTCTACATCTGCATCTCATCTGCAGAGGAGGAGAAAAAGGCAGAGGAAGAGAATGGAGGAGGAAGAGAATGGAAGAGAGGAAGGAATCTCACTTCAAATGAGATTAGAGAGATGTGTAAAACGTGAGAAGCAGTGCAAAATTCTGTAGAAAATCACCACCCGAATAAGGCTGTAGCAGTGTAGTGATAAATCTGTTTAACAACAATGCAATGTCACATTTCCGCAAAATCCTCAAAAGGAGGCAAAATAAAGTGTCATGGGACAGGTTCCATGTTAAAGTTGCATGAAAAGAAAAAGATTCCATTGAGCCAATAGATAGC
This sequence comes from Lynx canadensis, assembly GCF_007474595.2. Classification (NCBI taxonomy): domain Eukaryota; kingdom Metazoa; phylum Chordata; class Mammalia; order Carnivora; family Felidae; genus Lynx; species Lynx canadensis. The sequence continues at coordinate 162,242,844 of NC_044304.2, read as the reverse complement.
AGTAATTCCGTTAGTGATAGTGAATGTTGTCCTATACAATAACCCTCCTCTCTCACGTCTCCCTCATACCAGCCATGAAGGTTTTCAAAGGGAAGTGTAGGTTGATTTGCTTATTTTTCTTTATATTTTGTATTTGATTTATTATTTTGTATTACATTACAGTATTTTAATTCATTTTATATGAAAATTTGGGGGCTGGGAATGAATCATCTGAGTTTCCATTATTTCTTATGGGGAAACTTGCTTTGATATACAAGAGCTTTGGATTGCAAACATGTTTCCAGAATGAATTATACTCGCAAACCAAGGTTTGACTGTGTGTGTGTGTGTGTGTGTGTGTGTGTGTGTGTGTGTGGAATATTACACAGCCATGAAAAAGAATGAAATCTTGCCATTTGCAACAATTTGGATGGAGCCAGAGTATAATGCTAAGTCAAATAAGTCAGTCAGAGAAGGACAAATACCATATGATTTCACTCATATGTAGAATTTAAGAAACAAAACAAACAACCATGGGGTGAAAAAGAGAGAGGAAAACCAAAAAACAGACTCTTTACTGTAGAGAACACACTGATGGTTACAGGAGAGGAGGTGGGTAGGGGCATAAGTGGGGATTGAGGATGATGAGCACTGAGTGTGGTATGGAAGTGTGGAATCACTAAGCTGTACACGGGAAACTCACTGTGTATTAACTAACTGGAATTTAAATAAAAACTAACACACACACACACACACACACACACACACAACCAATAAATAAATAAATAAATAGATAAATAGCTAAATAAATAAATAAACTATATTAAAATCAAAATAGAATTATAAAATTGTTCAAGTATCCCACAGGAATGTAGAGGGGAAAATAGAGAAGTGAAAACTGGAGAGAACAAAGGAAAAAAAAATAAAATAAAATAAAAATGGCAGACTTATGCCCTAACACCTCAATAATTAATTACATTAAATGTAGGGATCTGAATACACCAATCAAAAGATAGAAATGGGAAGGTAGATTAAACCACATGACCCAACTATATGCTGCTTATAAGAAAATCATTTCAGGTATTATGGTAGAAACAGGTTGAAAATAAAAGGATGAGAAATGATAATGCAAATAGCAACTATGCAAAGGAAAGAAGGAATGGCTATATTAATATCAAATAAAGTAGATTTCAGAGCAAAGAAAATCATCAAAACCAGAGAGTGATGTTATACAGTGATGAAAAGGTCAGTCCATCAAGAAGACAAAGCAATTCTAAATGTATTTTCCCAAAAACAGAACTGCAAAATGTGTGAAGCAAAACCTTAAAGAATTGAAAGGAGAACTGATGAAGCCACAATTCTATTCGAAGACTCCATACCTCTCTCTCAACCATCGATAGAGCAACTTTTAGAAAATGAGCAAGCACATAGGAGAAATGACCCAATAACACCATCAACCAGCAGGATGTAATTGATATTGACAGAAACAACCACAGCAGACACATCCATTTCAAGTACACATGGGACATATACCAAGACAGACCACATCCTGGGCTATAAGACAAATCTCAACAAATTTAAGAGTTGAAACCAAATGGAGTATATTCTCCAACCACAATAGAATCCAGTTAGAAATCAAATAACAGAAAGATAACAAAAATATCTTCTGGACTGCCCTATAGGCAGCATCATGACTCCCTTAACAATCACCAGAATCTGAACAAAGGCTTTGTTGATGGTCTTCCAATGTCAAATTCTAAGGCTGAAAAGGGACTTCTCTGGGCTTGGAAAACACTCAAGACTGTCACCGAAGGATGGAAAAGTAAGTGGTAAATAGCCATTTCTTCTTTTTTTTCTACCCATTACTAAAGCCAACTTCTTTGCCATTGAAGAGAAGAGGGAATTATATGTTCCCTACTGCATGTCTGTCCCCTGTCCCCACGTTTACTCGTTTTTCACTTTGAGTGCAGATGACTTTACTCAAGAATGGACAAACCCGGGGGCGCCTGGGTGGCGCAGTCGGTTAAGCGTCCGACTTCAGCCAGGTCACGATCTCACGGTCTGTGAGTTCGAGCCCCGCGTCAGGCTCTGGGCTGATGGCTCGGAGCCTGGAGCCTGTTTCCGATTCTGTGTCTCCCTCTTTCTCTGCCCCTCCCCCGTTCATGCTCTGTCTCTGTCTGTCCCAAAAATAAATAAAAAAAAACGTTGAAAAAAAAAATTAAAAAAAATAAATAAATAAATAAAAATAAAAAAAAAAAAGAATGGACAAACCCGATGTCTACTCACCCTTGGCCAGCTTCTGCCCACCAGTTATGGCCTAGCCAACCCTCTGGGCACAATCAACTCAACTATGTAATTTAGCCCATAGGTGAAAATGCTGAGAGCACTTCCTGGTCAGGGACAGACACCTTCCAGCCTATGCTGAGAATAGGTCCAACAGGATGCTGGGAACACCACGGCTCCCATCCCTGGTGCACTGTGAACAGCCTCCTCCATGCACTCACAGGGATCTCAGGGATTCCAACTTTACTCACCCAAGAGAAAGATGACTCTTTTTCTTTTTTTTTGACAAAAGAGAAAACTGAAGCCTGGAAAGCTTAGATAGCATATACCAAGCCCCTCTTTGTGCAGGATCTGGAACTAATTGAAATCTGACAGTTCATCTCCTCTCTGTCCCTCCACATACCTCATAAGACCCCACCCCATCCACTCAATGATTAGACTGATAGTGGTAAGAAATGTGGAAATGAAACCACAAGTCAGAGTTTGATGGGAAGAAATCTGAATTATGAAACAATATTTCTTCCCTTGTCTATGCTCAGTCTTGAGAAGAAAATGTATGCTGTTGAGAAAGGAGTGTTGAAATCTCCAGTTCTACGGATTTGTCTATTTCTCCACTCATTGTTTTCAGTTTCACTTCTTCAGTTTTGAAGTTCTCTTGGTTTTTTGGTTTGGTTTTGTTTTGGGGTTTTTTTTTTGCAGCTCTGTTACTAATGAGGTACATGCACATTCAATATGATTGTGTCTTCTCGATGAATTAACCTATTTATTACTATGAGGGTCCTTCTTTATCCCTGGTGTACAGATGGCATTGTTCTGAAGCTTACTTTGTCTGATACCAATATAGCCACTACAGGTTTTATAGACTTTATGTACGTTATATCATTTTCAGTTCTTCAATTTGAACCTATCTGTGACTATATTTTTATCTTTTATTTTGAGAGAGAGAGAGAGAGAAGCTTAAGCAGGTTCCATGCTCAGCTGGAGCCCAACACAGGGCTTGATCCTACAACCCTGGGATTATGACCTGAACTGAAATCAAGAGTTGGAGGTTCAGCCGAGTGAGGCACCCAGGCACACCCCCCTTTTAAATTAATTAATTTATTTTTTAATAAATCTGTGACTTAATATGTAAACCCAGACCTTTGGGGTTTCTATGGAGGCTTTGCTGCATAGTCATAATTGACTAAATCATTGGCCATTGACTGATCCAACCTCCAGTCCTCACCTCTCCCATCCTGGGAGGTCTGGGGGTGGAACTGAAAGCTCCAATGCTCTATAATCACCTTGCTGGTCCTCCAGGCAATCAGTACTGGCCCTGCCTTGGGTGGATCCTTCATTAACATAACAAAGACACCTTTATCATCCATATCACAGGAAATTTCAAGTGTCTTAGAAGCTGAGCCATGAGCCATAGACAAAGACCAAATACATATGAGAAATATATTTTGATCATTTGACAAAATAAATATTGCTTTCTTTTTTTTTTAGTTTATTTATTTATTTTGAGAAAGAGAGAGAAAGTGAACAGGGGAGGGGCAAAGAGAGGGAGAATCCCAAGGACTCAATCTCATGACTGTGAGATCATGACCTGATCCGAAATCAAGAGTCAGACACTTAACTGACTGAGCCATCCAGGCACCCCAAATATATATTTCTTATAAATCACAGTATCACAGGATGGATGATAAATAATAACCTTGGTTATTCCATCACGGCCTGAAACAGAAGACCCCCACCCCCTGTCTTCTTTTGCAAAGTGCTTATCCAAGACATTAGACATTTGTACAGTTAATTTTCCCACATTCTGAATTTTTCTGTTTTCACCCTCACAATGTCTTTTAGTACGTTCCTCTGTCTCAAACATTTTTGTAAGCTGGCACTTAGCTGTGATTGGTTTGATTGGACAGATCAGAATCAAGTTCAATTTTTTTTTTGACAATGTTACTTATAAATGGTGCCCTATGTTTCCATCAGGGGGGATGTAGTGTATTTTTTCATCTCTTTTTATGTTAACAGTCATTGATGATCACTGTGGAGATCTATTATTTAAATAAGTATTGCAGGTGTGCCTGGGTGTTTCAGTCGGCTGAGCATCAAACTCTTGGTTTCAACTCAGGTTATGATCTCATGGTTTGTGAATTCGAGCCCCACATCAGGCTCTGCACTGACAGTGCGGAGCCTGCTTGGGATTCCCTCTCACCCTCTCTCCCTGCCCCTTCCCTGCTCACTCTCTCTCTCTCTCAAAACAAATAAACTAAAAAATATTTAAATAAGCATTGCAAAATGGTGATTTTCTATTCTAATATTTCTTTTCCATTGTGCAGCTAGAATATTCGTACTAGGATGTTCTTTCCCTCTTCACTTACTTAGTAACCTGAAGTACAGTTGATGATAGAAAGGCAAGATAAACGCTTGATAAACACCAGGATAAATTACACATGAATAAAAGATTTAAATGTTAGCAAAAAGGAAATCAAAAAAGTTCTAGAAGGAAACATAAAAGTATGCATGTGGAAAGTCTTTCTAACTATGACTCAAAAGCCAGAGCACATAAATTTATTGATTCATTTGCCTACAATAACAGTGATACACAACTACATTTTTTTTTTCAACGTTTTATTTTTTTTTATTTTTGGAACAGAGAGAGACAGAGCATGAACGGGGGAGGGGCAGAGAGAGAGGGAGACACAGAATCAGAAACAGGCTCCAGGCTCGGAGCCATCAGCCCAGAGCCCGACGCGGGGCTCGAACTCACGGACCGCGAGATCGTGACCTGGCTGAAGTCGGACGCTTAACCGACTGCGCCACCCAGGCGCCCCAACAACTACATTTTTTAAAAAGTAAAATATGAATAACAAACTAGAAAATAATATTTTTAACCTATATAATAGACAAATCACTAAGCTGTCTAATATGTAAAGATTCTAGGAAATTGAAAGGGAAGAGACCAACAACCCATTGTAAAAATGGACAAAAGAAAACTCGAGAGTTGCCAGAAAAACAAACTGATTCTAAACATACAAAAAAGATCCTTCATCTCACTCATGTGGAAAGAAATGCATATCAAACGGTGTCGTAGATTCTGGATCTAGAGTTCTTTCTTGCCCAGCAAGAAAGCGGGATGCAGGATTAAAATGCAAGAGATGGCTAATGTCCAGGAGAATACAAGAACCCCGATTAAGGGTACTTGCTCCATTTTTATTAGAATCAGAAGGCTTACAAACATGATGATGGACATGCACAAAGAGACAATAAATCTGTGAACATTAACTCATGGGCATGAGGGAAAGGCGTTTTTTGAAGATATATGGTGTTAGGGGTTTAGGTCAATATAAAACAAAATCCTGGCGCCTGGCAGATGGATGTTAATGGCAGACATGAGATGCCACATCTATTCATCTTAGCTAGCCTAGGGGATAAGACAGATAAAGCATGCTACCTGAGGATCAACAAAGCACCTTTCTTTTGCTAATTAGCTCTGCTCAGGGGCAGCTTCACCCTGAAGAGTCTATAGCCCTATTTACCTGTTTACCTAATTTGGTCCTTCCTTCCATGAAAGCAGCTTTTTTGCTATAGTACTAAATTAGAGGGCGTTTTCGCCCTGAATACTTAATCTTGTTTACCTCATATACCTTTGTATTGGGACCTTTGCTCTGCCCTGTCTATACTGGGGCCTTTGCCCTGCCCTCTCTATACCCATTTACCTAATCTTGTTTACCCAAACTTGGGTGTGAGCATCCTATGGCTTCACAGTTCCTTATGCCTCGTTAACCCATCAGTGCAGCTCAGGGAATTCCTAAGCTTATTCCTCACAAAATGGCACTCAGGTATGACTCCTCCCCTACCAGGTTTTCAAAATGAAAAGTATGCCTCTGATAGATTTTAGCCACATTCATGTGCTTAGAAAGACAAAAGAGTAAGCCTGTTAATAATTTTTGAACTGCTATTCTCATTCCGGATGCTATTGTTTCCATTCAGAGTGCCAAGGAGCCTCTTCTTTCCTCCAGAGTTCTGAATAATAGCATATACACACAAAGAATGGAGTCATTTGGGCAAACTATCACCTTTTCATCCAAAGTACAGAGCCCCCTAGTAAGTTAGGGTAAAGAATGTAGCAGGAATCTAGATTAAAATGGAGCTCTCCAAACCTTCTGGACTCAAGGGAAGACTTGCGGGGCCCAGAGTGAGCCTCTACTCACCCCACCCCACACCACACAGAGAAAGGTAAACCTGAAGAGGAAGACCCACCTGAGTCAGCCAGAGACAGACCTTCTGTGGTTAGATTAGACCATGGAGACCAGAAACCCTAGGCAGGACCCTAGGACATGGGTCCAGGGAGATCCAGGAACTGAAGAGAGGGGACATGGAACCTATTTCCTGGTTTGAGGCAAAGAAACCCTACTCCATTTTTCTGGACACAATGGATGTCAGGCTTTCCCCCAAGTTCTTTCCCCCAAATTACTTCTGGTTCTATGAGAAGGAGTGAATATTATTCTCTTCCCAGGGAGTGGAATTCAAGTATTCTCTCCTTTGGAAACTGAGGAGCAAGAGATTCTCTATGAAAAGAGTAGGGAGCTCATGGAACACTGCTCTTTGAACAGTCCCTCTCAGAACCCAGCCACCATGTTCTGCAAAGCTCAGACTGGAGCAGAAGACCACATGTGGGCACTGCAATTGACAGGCCCAGCTGGGCTCCCAGCCAAAGCCAGCATCCACTACCAGCCTATGAGTGAAGCATCTAGTACAAGTATCTAGTGAAGCATCTAACTGGGACCCCAGGTGATTGCAACTCCTGCCAATGTCACACAAGGAAGAACCATCTGACAAGCTCAGTCAACCCACAGGTTTCTGGGAGATAATGAAATGTAGGAAATGTTATAAATACATAATGACTATATTAGATCATATAGTGCATATAAATTAATTAACAAAAAAGATCAATGCTTTTTTATTATCCCCAGGACCTCAGCCATACAACTGGGTGTATATATTCCTGAAAATCAGGGTGTACCTTCTTTAATGGAAATAAATGTGTACCTCATTTTTGGTAGATATCATGAAATTTTAGCCACAAAAGTATCTAAGGCCAAGAAAGATTCAGAGCTATGGAATCTAAAAGCTTCAGGTGAGTTGACAATAGTTTAGTACAGATGTCAACAAAGCAATTTCCTCCTCTGGGTAAGAAACATTGGTCTACACTGCACAAATGCAGGAAGAGCTACAGTGCAACTACCTGAAAATGACCCTATTTATGATGAGATTGGCTTTCTAGTCAAACTCCTGTCAAAGTAACAATCTACTTGTTGCTATTTGCTGTACAGTTGTAAATTTCACTTTGGAGGCCATTCTCATGGCTCAGCCTCCCTCAGTTTTCACACAGCCATCTCAGTACTGTCTGGGTTTTGAAGACAAGGAGATAAATGGAGCTTGGTGCGTTTAAAAAATGCAAACTTATCTCCAAACCAGTGGCCTCTAATTTAACATAGAGTAAATCCTTGATTTGCAAGCATAATTCATTCTGGAACCATACTTGTAATCCAAAGCACTTGTATATCAAAGCAAATTGCCCTGTAAAAAATAATGGAAACTCAGATGATTCGTTTCACACCCCAAAATATTCATATAAAAAGGATTACAATAATGTAATATAATACAAAATAATAAAGAAAATACAAAATATAAAGAAAAATAAAGAAATTCACCTGCACTTCCTTTTGAAAACCTTTGTGGCTGGTGTAAGGGAGACAAGAGAGAGGAGGATTATTGTGTAGGATGATTTCCACTATCACTAATGGAATCACTGCTATCTATTGGCTCAGTGGAATCTTTTTCTGCACAAGGGCCATTGTATATGTTCACACGGATGTTGACTACACTACAGAATTAATAAACTCTTGTCATAGACTGTATTTAATGTAACTGGCAATGAGGCAGCAAAGGAAAGGGTCTCTATCTGCAGGCGGCCTGACCTAAAATGAAGGAAAGCCTTCTTTAGCTTACTCTTAGATGGAAAAGCAAAGGCCTGTCCATAGGTGCATTGAAGTGACAAAAAATACACTAGTGCCAGTTGTGGTCACTTTCCAACGTTCTGAAAAAATCACTAATTTCTGCCAAACATAATGGCCTGGGACCAGCATCCAAGCATGGGAGAAGATCACCCACAATCCCACAGTGAGAGAGAGAAAGAAAGGGAAGAACCATTGGCTCACTTGTGATCATGTGACATTGGGCATCATGTACTACTCATATTGCAAGACATCACTTGTTTTTCAAGTTAAAATTTATTAGACATGTTTGCTCATCTTGCAGAACACTCGCAGAACAAATCATTCGCAATGCAAGGTTTTACTGTACTTTGTTTGGTGCTCCGATGAGGGAGGAGCACAGCTTAACTGGTACATGTGCTAAGAATGGGTGCAAGATTTTGCATTTTACTAGCGCTTTCCTGCCTAAGAATAATGTGCTATCAAATGCAGAAAAACAGCTGCTCTCTTAGCAGAAATCTTTTGACATAGTATTTCCAATGAAATCTGTAACATATGAAGCAGTTCTAAGCAAAGTACCCAATGAGAAGCCAATATTGAAATGACTTTTAGAACTCCAGGTATAAGAAACCAACAAGTCACTGTTCTCAACCTGCATGAAGAAACACCCAAGAACATGGAACCACAGGAGCAAAGTAATAAGCCATAATCAAAAACAGCTCCTACAATATGTAAAGGAAGAACAAGGTCAAAAGCTGAAAAACAAGCACACCACAAAATATCTTCCCTCAAGCAACATCATGAGACCCTGGGAAAGAGGGGAAAAATCAAGAGCCTAGAGAAGGAACTGGCAGTGATCTGGTAACGGAAATAACAAGCAGCAGGCAGTAAACAGTTGAAAAAAAAACCGTTGGAGAACATTCAAAAAGAGACAGCCTTTCTCTAGGTGCTAGAAGATTTACAGTGGAGTCTTTCAACTATTCACAGAACACAAGCAGGATACCAAAAATAAGTACAAATAGATCTTCTCACTGAGCCTGATGGAATACCCTGAACATTTTCTTTAATGTTATTATTTTATTTCTGAGAGAGACAGAGCGTGAACAGGGGAGGGGCAGAGAGAAGGAGACACAGAATCCAAAGCAGGCTCCAGGCTCTGAGCCATCAGCACAGAGCCCAATGCGGGGCTCGAACTCATGAACTGCAAGATCATGACCTGAGCCTAAGTCAGATGCTTAACCGACTGAGTCACCCAGATGCCCCGATATTTTTTGGTCCACACTTGATGTTTATCATTCCTCTACGCAATGTTCTTAATATGTGGGAAATTTTTAAATTTTAAATGAAGTGTATTAAATTGACTTTTCTTCCCTTTCAATACAATGCAGGGGAGGGTGCTTGGGGAGTGAGGGGCTTTTTACACCAAAGCTTGACAGACTGAAAGAGAAATGTCATCATTGTCCACGAAGGGACAGGATCTCATATACATGAGTAAAATCATCTGAAAAATTGTTTAAAAGAGAGGAGAGCGAAGAGAAGAGAGTGATCAAAATGAAAGAGGAAGCTGTGGGCTGACTCGTGTGCTCTGCGCAAATCTCCGGTAACGTTTCTAAAATTAAAAAAAGAAAGAAAAGGCTGAACATTAACAATTGTGTGTGCATACCAGTTTAAATAAAAACTGTAAAAGCACTGCATTTTGGACTTTCAGAGACATAGGCTGAAACTGAAACAGTGCATAATTTCATAGGAAGGAGAAAATGGAGAAAAGGCTGAGGAAGAGCACAGAGCTCTTAGAAATGGGAAGGAGGCCTTCAAGCTCTCACATACTGTGTAACAATGGATTGGACCAAATTTAACGAATTCATCAGAGTAAGGGATACTCAACTGACATCTGAGTGACAAATTCAAAACTGAGGAGGGCCTTGGGGGTGCCTGGGTGGCTCAGTGATTTAAGCGTTGGACACTTAATTTCAGCCCAGGTCATGACCTCATGGTGGTGGGATGGAGCCTTGAGTCAGGCTCCAAGCTGGGCACAGGGTCTGCTTGGGATTCTCTCTCTCCCTTTCCCTCTGCCCCTCTCGTATGTTCTCTCTCTGTCTCTAAATAAATACATACATACATACATACACACATTCATACATAATAAATAATAAATAAATAAAAATAAAAACTGAGGGCCTTGGACATATCAAATATTGGGATATAACTTAACAACAAGGAGTTTCTGGGGCGCCTGGGTGGCGCAGTCGGTTGGGCGTCCGACTTCAGCCAGGTCACGATCTCGCGGTCCGTGAGTTCGAGCCCCGCTCGGGCTCTGGGCTGATGGCTCAGAGCCTGGAGCCTGTTTCTGATTCTGTGTCTCCCTCTCTCTCTGCCCCTCACCCGTTCATGCTCTGTCTCTCTCTGTCCCAAAAAAAAAAAACAAAAAAAAAAAAAAAAAACCAACAAGGAGTTTCTGTCACCAAAGATTTTACAATGAACTTGGGTATATAGACAAGATAGTAAGCACTTGATCTGAGTGTCATATAGGACAGACACTTAAGCCAACCTTCGGTGGATCAGAAAACTTTCCTTAAGAGTATAAGCTATAAGGGTGCCTGGGTGGCTCAGTCGTTAAGCATCTGACTTTGGCTCAGGTCATGATCTCGTAGTTCATGAGTTCAAATCCCGCATTCAGTGAGCACGAGCCAGGCTTTGGGTAAAACGTGAATCCCAGGTGAGCCCCGCCTCTCTCTCTCTCTGACTTTCTTTCTGCTCCTCCCTCACTTGTGCCCTCTTTCTCTATAAATAAATAAATAAATAAATAAATAAATAAGAATGTGAGCTGTAAGATGAATCCTTAAGTCTAAGCAATGAGTTGGCACAGTCATCCACAGCATGCGTGTGTCTGGGGAGGTGACAGGGGACTGCTGCAGGAAGCACTGTGGGTAGGAGGGCAGCACCCTGGGGTATGACTACAGAAGTAAGAATTGTGAGTGGAGAGTTACAAGGAGGCCACAGTTGAACAGCTTTGCCTAAAATACCAAGGAGTTGGGACAGCTGTGAAGCACATCGTGATTATATTTCTTCCCAGTTTCCCAAGTATTTTATCATAAAGGGGTGTTGGATCTTGCCAAATGTTTTTTCTGCATCTTTTGAGATAATATGTGATTTCTATCCTTTATTCTCTTAATAGGGTAGAATACGCTGATATATTGAATGAGGGTTAAATCCCAGGTAGATATATTTTTAGGTGGTACATACTTCTCATGGTCTACTCTTCTTTTCATAAGTTGTTGTATACAATTTGCTAGTATTTTTTTTCACCTTTATATGTATATATTTTTTTAATATAATTTATTGTCAAGTTAGCTAACATATAGTGTATACAGTGTGTCCTTGGCTTCAGGGATAGATTCCCATGATTCATTGCTTACATACAACACCCAGTGCTCATACCAACAAGTGCCCTCCTCAGTGCCCACCACCCATTTTCCCCTCCCTGCCCATCAACCCTCAGTGAGTCTCTTATAGCTTGCCTCCCTCTCTGTTTGAAACTATTTTTTCCCTTCCCTTCCCCCATGGTCTTCTGTTAAGTGTCTCAAATTCCACATATGAGTGAAAACATGATACCTGTCTTTCTCTGACTGACTTATAATTTGCTAGTGTTTTGTTGAGGATTTTTGCCTAAGTCAAGGTTTTTGGCATGGGCATCTGTGGAGTGTCACCATTTCCATTGTAGGTAACCCAGGGAGGAAGGGGATGAGTGACCAATGGAGCCAACAGTGGTGCCCATGAGAACCTCATTGCCCAATGGAAACAGATGGTTAGAAGAAATAACAGGGGTGTTTACCAAAAACTCCAGTCTCCAGTAGACCTGGCAATGTGGAGAACCTGGTTGACCAATGAGATTGAGAGTTATGCTTGATGATCAATAGTGCCTTCTAGGCAGTACCCAGCAGAGGATTCATATCAGAGAAAGAAGAAAAACATGGTAATACCACATGGCAGGTCACAGGTTTTCAGGAGCTAATGGGATTCATCCTTTGGGGAACCTCAAAAATATATCCAAGGAAAACCAGAACTTGTGGGGGCTCTGGAGGGCTGCACCAGCAGGAAGAGTGAAAGCTAGGAAAACATTCATAATGTCTAAATAACCTCATTTTGAACTTACTAGCCTTATTACAGACAAATTACAAATCTATTTCCAGAGGCTCATTTGAGCATAACACTTCTTGGCACAGGCTTGACCCCTTTTCATCTAGCCCACACACCATCCTCTAATCTGGGAAAACACAGAACCACCACACTACCACCACCTAACACATATGAAGAAGCATTAGGTGAAAAGCAATAAACAGGAAATGTTTGCAGCCGAAGATCAAAATGTGTCATGTTTTTCACAGGTAGATTTCACACCAATCTGGTAAGTATATCCTGTGTCTATTCTCAGAAATAAACACAAGGATTAAGACCATAAAGTTTTCCTGTTAGCATCACATTGCTTCTGCTGGTAAAATAGAAGATGAGATATGCTGATGCCTAAGTCCGTTAGGGAGGAGGACAATATGGCAGCGGGGAAGGCTGGGCCAATGGGTCCACGGTACAAACAATTGTAATGATGGGACAGGAAGATGAGGGTTGGGGTGTGTTTGCGGTTTTTTTCAGATTTCCTGCCTTTTTGCATCAGCAAACTGTTTTTTTTTTTTAACTCTTAAAAATTAAACTCACCACAAAAGCCATATTCTGAGCAATGCCTTTCTCAGGGCAGGAAGAGAGAGAACAGGAAGTGAAGGGGGTCGCTGTAAGGAAGGGAAGGCTGTAGGGGGGAGTCGGGGGGCACTTGATGATCCAATGTGACAAATAGGTACACACGCAGTGCATTAGCAAAACAGAAACACTGTGAATAAGGAAAAAACACTTCCTTCGAAGCTACTTCTCCCACTCTCTAATCCAAAGACAGCTGGTGTGTCTGGACACCCTTCAATCCATTGCATTGGGGTCTCTCACCCTCAATACTATCAACATATGGGGCCATACAGGACTGTCCTGTGTATTGCAGGATGTTTAGCAGCATCCCTGGCCTCTACCTACTACATTCCAGTAGCATCCCCCTACTGTGACAACCCAAAATGGCTCCAGGGATTGCCAAGCCTACTTGTGGGGCAAAATCATTCCCAGTTGGGAACCACCATGTGACATCCATGATATCTCACTCAAAAGGCAGGATGAGCAGTTCATGGCCAGCATTTAGTGGCCTTGTTAAGACACATACGCTTGAGAGAGTCTTGAGGTCTTACCAGGGTCTTAGATCCTTCAGGAATAAAGGTTTAGGTCACACAACAGGCAAACACTGACGTGAACATCAATGAGAGCTGAGTGTGAGGGAAAGGAAGATGGACGGTGGAGGAGGAAGACTGAGCGCTGGCTGTAGCCCAAGATTGAATGCAATGACAAGGACTGCAGTTCAGCCTAGAAATTTTCCTCTTTTAGTCGCCTTGCAGGAAAAGAGACCCTGTGGAACCCCATAGGAACCGATCTCCAAACATACATGGAGAAGTGGATCTGTATGGAGGACAGCAGAGGATGTGACAGCCTCGAAGGTGCACCAGTCTCGAAGGTCTCCCTTCAAGCAAATGTATTAGTCAACTGGGGCACATAGGTGGCTCAGTCAGTTAAGCGTCCAACTTCAGGTTATGATCTCACGGTTTGTGAGTTTGGGCCCTGCATCAGGCTCTCTGCTGTTAGTGCAGAGCCTGCTTCAGATCCTCTGTCCTGCCTCTCCTCTCTCTGCCCCTCCCCAGCTTGCTAACTCTCTCAAAAATAAATAAACATTGGGGCACCTGGGTGGCCCAGTCATTTAAGCATCCAACTTTGGCTCAGGTCATGATCCATGGTTCGTAAGCTCAAGCCCCTGTTTCAGACTCTATGCTGACCATGTAGAGCCTGCTTGGAATTCTCTCTCTCTATTCCTTGCTCACCGCACCCTCTCTTTTCAAAAATAAATAAAAAATAAATAAATAAAAATTTAAAAACAAACACATAAATAAACATTTTTTAAAAAAGAAAAGAGGGAATTGTGGGAAGATGGCGGCGTAGGAGGATACTGGGCTCACCGCGTCCTGCGGATCACTAAGATTCCACCCACACCTGCCTAAATAACCCAGAAAACCGCCAGAAGACTAGCAGAATGGATTCTCTGAAGCCAAGCACAGACGAGAGGCCCACAGAAGAGGGTAGGAAGGGTGGAGAGGCAGTGGGTGCCACACAGACTGGCAGGAGGGAGCCGGGGCAGAGGGGCAGCCCTCTGGCAAAGCAAAGCCTCCGAGTCTGGCTTGTAAAAACAGAGGGGCGGGACGGAGTGTGTTTGGAAAGCAAGTGGGACTTAACATCTGGAAGGTTATAAGTTAACAGCTCTGCTCAAGAGCAGGAGGGCTGGAGGACAACGGAAGGGAAAGTTGTTGAGCCCTGGACAACAGAGCATAGCTTGGCGGGGAACAAAGGTGCTCGCCAGCGCCATCTCCCTCACCCATCCCCCAGCCAAAATCCCAAAGGGAACCAGTTCCTTCCAGGGAACTTGCTTGCACCGCGTAAACACCCAACGCTGTGCTTCTGCGGATCCATCCCTCCAGTGGCAGGTCTGACTCCCTCCTGGTGCTGCAGGGCCCCTCCCAAAGTGGATCTCTGAAGGAAAAGTGAGCTGAGCCTGCCCCTCCCGCCCCTGTGCAACTTGCTGATCCACCCCAGCTAATACGCCAGATCCCCAGCACCACAAGCCTGGCAGTGTGCAAGTAGCCCAGACAGGCCACGTGACCGCACAGTGAATCCCGCCCCTAGGAGAGGGGAAGAGAAGGTACACACCAGTCTGACTGTGGCCCCAGCAGTGGGCTGGGGGCAGACATCAGGTCTGACTGCGGCCCTGCCCACCAACACAAGTTATTCAAGACAGCACAGGGGAAGTGCCCTGCAGTTCCGCATCACTCCAGGGACTATCCAAAATGATGAAACAGAAGAATTCCCCTCAAAAAAACCTCCAGGAAATAACGACAGCTAACGAACTGGTCAAAAACGATTTAAACAATATCACAGAAAATGAATTTAGAATAATAGTCATAAAAGTTATCGCTGGGCTTGAAAACAGTATAAAGGACAGCAGATAATCTATTGCTACAGAGATCAAGGGACTAAGGAACAGCCAAGAGGAGCTAAAAAATGCTATTAATGAGATGCAAAATAAAATGGAGATGACGACAGCTCGGATTGAAGAGGCAGAAGAGAGAATAGGTGAATTAGAAGATAAAATTATGGGAAAAGAAGAAGCTGAGGAAAAGAGAGATAAAAAAAAAAATCCAGGAGTATGAGGGGAAAATTAGAGAACTAAGTGATGCACTAAAGAGAAATAGTCTACGCATAATTGGTATTCCAGAGGAGAAAGAGACAGGGAAAGGTGCTGAAGGTGTACTTGAAGAAATAATAGCTGAGAACTTCCCGGCTCTGGGGAAGGAAAAAGGCACTGAAATCCAAGAGGCACAGAGAACTCCCTTCAGACGGAACTTGAATCGATCTTCTGCACAACATATCATAGTGAAACTGGCAAAATACAAGGATAAAGAGAAAATTCTGAAAGCAGCTAGGGATAAACGTGCTCTAACATATAAAGGGAGACTGATAAGACTAGTGACGTATCTCTCTACTGAAACTTGGCAGGCCAGAAAGGAATGGCAGGATATCTTCAATGTGATGAACAGAAAAAATATGCAGCCGAGAATCCTCTATCCAGCAAATCTGTCATTTAGAATAGAAGGAGAGATAAAGGTCTTCCCAAACAAACAAAAACTGAAGGAATTCGTCACCACTAAACCAGCCCTACAAGAGATCCTAAGGGGGATCCTGTGAGACAAAGTACCAGAGACATCGCTACAAGCATGAAACCTACAGACATCACAATGACTCTAAACCCATATCTTTCTATAATAACACTGAATGTAATGGACTAAATGCGCCAACCAAAGACATAGGGTATCAGAATGGATAAAAAAAACAAGACCCATCTATTTTCTGTCTACAAGAGACTCATTTTAGACCTGAGGACACTTTCAGATTGAAAGTGAGGGGATGGAGAACTATCTATCATGCTACTGGAAGTCAAAAGAAAGCTGGAGTAGCCATACTTATATCAGACAAACTAGACTTTAAATTAAAGGCTGTAACAAGAGATGAAGAAGGGCATTATATAATAATTACAGCGTCTATCCATCAAGAAGGACTAACAATTATAAATGTCTATACGCCGAATATGGGAACC
This sequence comes from Lynx canadensis, assembly GCF_007474595.2. Taxonomy (NCBI): domain Eukaryota; kingdom Metazoa; phylum Chordata; class Mammalia; order Carnivora; family Felidae; genus Lynx; species Lynx canadensis. Next base: position 162,226,314 of record NC_044304.2, on the reverse strand, counting down.
CCCAAATATATAAAACAATTACTCATAAACATAAGCAACCTTATTGACAAGAATGTGGTAATTGCAGGGGACTTTAATACCCCATTTACAACAATGGATAGATCATCTAGACACATGGTCAATAAAGAAACAAGAGCCCTGAATGATACATTGGATCAGATGGACTTGACAGATATATTTAGAACTCTGCATCCCAAAGCAACAGGATCTACTTTCTTCTCGAGTGCACATGGAACCTTCTCCAAGATAGATCACATACTGGGTCACAAAACAGCCCTTCATAAATATACAAGAATTGAGATCATACCATGCATACTTTCAGACCACAATGCTATGAAGCTTGAAATCAACCACAGGAAAAAGTCTGGAAAACCTCCAAAAGCATGGAGGTTAAAGAACACCCTACTAGAGAATGAATGGGTCAACCAGGCAGTTAGAGAAGAAATTTTAAAAATATACGGAAACAAACGAAAATGAAAATACAACAATCCAAACGCTTTGGGATGCAGCGAAGGCAGTCCTGAGAGGAAAATACATTGCAATCCAGGCCTATCTCAAGAAACAAGAAAAATCCCAAATACAAAATCTAACAGCACACCTAAAGGAAATAGAAGCAGAACAGCAAAGACAGCCTAAACCCAGCAGAAGAAGAGAAATAATAAAGATCAGAGCAGAAATAAACAATATGGAGTCTAAAGGAAACTGGTAGAGCACATCAATGAAACCAAGAGTGGTGCTTTTTGAGAAAATACACAAAATGGATAAACGTCTAGCCTGGCTTCTCAAAAGAAAAGGGAGATGACCCACATAGATAAAATCATGAATGAAAATGGAATTATTAGAACCAATCCCTCAGAGATACAAGCAATTATCAGGGAGTACTATGAAAAATTATATGCCAACAAACCGGACAACCTGGAAGAAATGGACAAATTCCTAAACACCCACACACTTCCAAAACTCAAACTGGAGGAAATAGAAAGCTTGAACAGACCCATAACCAGCGAAGAAATTGAATCATATCAAAAATCTCCCAACAAATAAGAGTCCAAGACCAGATGGCTTCCCTGGGGAATTCTACCAGACATTTAAAACAGAGATAATACCTATCCTTCTCAAGCTATTCCAAAAAATAGAAAGGGAAGGAAAACTTCCAGACTCATTCTATGAAGCCAGTATTACTTTGATTCCTAAACCAGACAGAGACCCAGTAAAAAAAAAGAGAACTACAGGCCAATATCCCTGATGAATATGGATGCAAAAATTCTCAATAAGATACTAGCAAATCGAACTCAACAGCATATAAAAAGAATTATTCACCATGATCAAGTGGGATTCATTCCTGGGCTGCAGGGCTGGTTCAACATTTGCAAATCAATCAACGTGACACATCACATTAATAAAAGAAAAGATAAGAAGCATATGATCCTGTCAATCGATGCAGAAAAAGCATTTGACAAAATTCAGCATCGTTTCTTAATAAAAACCCTCGAGAAAGTCGGGATAGAAGGAACATACTTAAACATCATAAAAGCCATTTATGAAAAGCCCACAGCTAATATCATCCTCAATGGGGAAAAACTGAGAGCTTTCCCCCTGAGATCAGGAACACGACAGGGATGTCCACTCTCACTGCTGTTGTTTAACATAGTGTTGGAAGTGCTAGCATCAGCAATCAGACAACAAAAGGAAATCAAAGGCATCAAAACTGGCAAAGATGAAGTCAAGCTTTCACCTTTTGCAGATGTCATGATATTATACATGGAAAATCCAATAGACTCCACCAAAAGTCTACTAGAACTGATACATGAATTCAGCAAAGTTGCAGGATACAAAATCAATGTACAGAAATCAGTTGCATTCTTATACACTAATAATGAAGCAACAGAAAGACAAAGAAACTGATCCGATTCACAATTGCACCAAGAAGCATAAAATACCTAGGAATAACCTAACCAAAGATGTAAAAGATCTGGATGCTGAAAACTATAGAAAGCTTATGAAGGAAATTGAAGAAGACATAAAGAAATGGAAAAACATTCTGGGCTCATGGGTTGGAAGAATAAATATTGTTAAAATGTCAATACTACCCAAGGCTATCTACACATTCAATGCAATCCCAATCAAAATTGCACGAGCATTCTTCTCGAAACTAGAACAAGCAATCCTAAAATTCATATGGAACCACAAAAGGCCCTGAATAGCCAAAGTAATTTTGAAGAAGACCAAAGCAGGAGTCATCACAATCCCAGACTTTAGCCTCTACTACAAAGCTGTAATCATCAAGACAGCATGGTATTGGCACAAAAACAGACACATAGACCAATGGAATAGAATAGAAACCCTAGAACTAGACCCACAAATGTATGGCCAACTAATCTTTGACAAAGCAGGAAAGAATGTCCAATGGAAAAAGACAGTCTCTTTAACAAATGGTGCTGGGAGAACTGGACAGCAACATGCAGAAGATTGAAACTAGACCACTTTCTCACACCATTCACAAAAACAAACTCAAAATGGATAAAGGATCTGAATGTGAGACAGGAAACCATCAAGACCCTAGAGGAGAAAGCAGGAAAAGACCTCTCTGACCTCAGCCACAGCAATTTCTTACTTGACACATCCCCAAAGGCAAGGGAATTAAAAGCAAAATGAACTATTGGGACCTCATGAAGGTAAACAGCAAAGGAAACAATCAACAAAACTAAAAGGCAACCAATGGAATGGGAAAAGATATTTGCAAATGACATATCGGACAAAGGGCTAGTATCCAAAATCTATAAAGAACCCACCAAACTCCACACCCGAAAAACAAATAACCCAGTGAAGAAATGGGCAGAAAACATGAATAGACACTTCTCTAAAGAAGACATCCAGATGACCAACAGGCACATGAAAAGATGCTCAACATCACTCCTCATCAGGGAAATACAAATCAAAACCACACTCAGATATCACCTCACGCCAGTCAGAGTGGCCAAAATGAACAAATCAGGAGACTATAGATGCTGGAGAGGATGTGGAGAAACAGGAACCCTCTTGCACTGTTGGTGGGAATGCAAACTGGTGCAGACACTCTGGAAAACAGTGTGGAGGTTCCTCAGAAAATTAAAAATAGGCCTACCCTATGACCCAGCAGCAGCACTGCTAGGAATTTACCCACGGGATACAGAGGTACTAATGCGTAGGGGCACTTGTACCCCAATATTTATAGCAGCACTCTCAACAATAGCCAAATTGTGGAAAGAGCCTAAATGTCCATCAACTGATGAATGGATAAAGAAATTGTGGTTTATATACACAATGGAGTACTACATGGCAATGAGAAAGAATGAAATATGGCCCTTTGTAGCAACGTGGATGGAACTGGAGAGTGTGATGCTAAGTGAAATAAGCCATACAGAGAAAGAGAGACATCATATGTTTTCACTCTTATGTGGATCCTGAGAAACTTAACAGAAACCCATGGGGGAGGTGAAGAAAAACAAAAAGAGGTTAGCGTGGGAGAGAGCCAAAGCATAAGAGACTCTTAAAAACTGAGAACAAACTGAGGGTTGATGGAGGGTGGGAGGGAGGGGAGGGGAGGTGATGGGTATTGAAGAGGGCATCTTTTGGGATAAGCACTGGGTGTTGTATGGAAACCAACTTGACAATAAATTTCATATATTAAAAAAAATAAATAAATAAAATAAAATAAAATAAAATTTAATCAACTAATCTTTGACAAGGAATCCAAAAGTACTCAATGGGAAAAGGATAGTCTCTTCAATAAACGATATTGGGACATTGTATATCCACATGCAAAAGAATGAAACTGGACTTAAGAGTCCATTATTAGAGTCTTATTAGAAAATTAGCTCAAAGTGAATTAAAGATGTAAGTTTAAGACCTGAAATGGTAAACTACCAGAAGAAAATTCAGGGAAAATACTTCTTGAGATTGGTCTTGGCAATAATTTTTTTGCACAGACAACAAAAGCAAATATTGGCAAGAGGGATAACCTTAAAGTAAAAAGCTTCTGCACAGCAAGAAAACAATTAACAAATGAAAAAGCAATGTACAGAATGGGAGACGATATTTGCAAATGAATATCTGATAAGGAGTTAATATCAAAATATATGAAGATCTGCAATAGAGAAGAGAAGCAAAAGAATAAGGAGAACATAGAAAGAAAGAGAAAAGAAAGAAAAAGAAGAAGAAGAAAAAGAAAGAAGAAAGAAGAAAAGAAGAAGAAAAGAGAAGAAAGAAGAAGAAGAAGAAGAAAAAAGAAGAGAGAAAGAAGAAACAGAAGGAAGAGAGAAGAAGAAGAAGAAGAAAGAAGAGAAGAAGAAAGAAAGAAGAAGAAGAACTGATTATTAAAACATGGGCAAACCACCTAAACAGATACTTTTCCAAAGAGACATAAATGGGCAGCAAAAACCATGAAAAGGTGCTCAGCAGCATTCAGCATCAAGGAAATGCAAATCGAAACCACAACAGGAGAGGGGTATGCCTAGGTGGTCCAGTAGGTTAAGCATCAGACTTCAGCTCAGGTCATGATCTCAGGTTCATGAGTTTGAGCCCCATGTTGGGCTGGGTGCTGACAGCAAGAAGCCTGCTTGGGATTCTCTCTCCCTCTCTCTCTGCCCCTACCCCACTCATGCTCCCTTGCTCTTTCTCGCTCACTCTCTCTCTCTCTCAAAATAAATAAAGAAAGAAACTTAAAAAAAAAGAAATAACAAATGTTGGTGAGAATGTGAAGAAAAGGAACCCTGTACACTGTTGGTTGGAATGTAAATTGGTGAAGCCACTCTGGAAAACAGTGTAGAAGTTCCTCAAGGAATTAAAAATAGGGGTGCCTGGCTGGCTCAGTTGGTGGGGTGTGTGACCCTTAATCTTGGTGTTGTGAGCTCAAGCCCCATGCTGGGTGTAGAGATTACTTAAGAATAAAATCTTGGGGGCGCCTGGGTGGCGCAGTCGGTTGGGCGTCCGACTTCAGCCAGGTCACGATCTCGCGGTCCGGGAGTTCGAGCCCCGCGTCGGGCTCTGGGCTGATGGCTCAGAGCCTGGAGCCTGTTTCCGATTCTGTGTCTCCCTCTCCCTCTGCCCCTCCCCCGTTCATGCTCTGTCTCTGTCCCAAAAATAAATAAACGTTGAAAAAAAAAAAAGATTTTAAAAAAAAATAAAAAAAAGAATAAAATCTTGAAGAAGAAGAAGAAGAAGAAGAAGAAGAAGAAGAAGAAGAAATTAAAAAAATAGAATCACCATATGATTCATCAATCCCACATCTGGGTGTATATCCAAAGAAAATGATGTTCATTACAGCATTATTCATAATAGCCAAGATATGGACACAGTCTAAGTGTCCATCAATAGATGAATGGATAGGGGCACCTGGGTGGCTCAGTCGGTTAAGCATCCGACTTCAGGTCAGGTCATGATCTCCTGGTTCATGAATTCGAGCCCCGCATCGGGCTCTATGCTGACAGCTCAGAGCCTGGAGCCTGCTTCAGATTCTCTCTCTCTCTCTCTCTCTCTCTCTGCCCCTCCCGTGCTTGCTCTCTGTCTTTCTCTGTCTCTGTCTTTCTCTCACACACAAAAATAATAAACATTAAAAAAAATTAAAAGAAAAAAAGAACAGAAGAGGAGAGGAAGGAAGGGGAGGAGAGGGGAGGAAACTTCCATTCTGCTCCAAAGACAGCAGTTAGCTGGCAGCCTCCAACTATGACACTTTCAGGACCCACTTCAGCTTTGAGCCAAAGCCATGCCCTTCCCAGCCAGTCCCTAGCCAAAGGCTGCCAGTGCCCAATGCAGGATATCATCACTATGGGTCAGTCTTTGCCCTAGAACCCACTATTCAGATGTGCAGCTCTCCCTACCCAAGCAGCGCCTCCCCCATTTCCTCCTGCATGTGTCAGACCTGCATCACAGTGTGGAAGCTCTCTCAGACCAATTCTGCTTCCTCTTTATTTTTTTGAAAGGGTTTTACGTTTATTTCTTTATTTTGAGAGAGACAGAGACAGAGCGAGCAGGGGAGGGGCAGAGAGAGGGAGAGAGAGAGAGAGAGAGAGAGAATCCCAGAAGCAGGGCTTGAACTCAGGAAACCACGAGGTCATGACCTGAGCCAAAAAACAAGAGTCAAACGCTTAACCGTCTGAATCACCGAGGCAGCCCTCTGCTGCCTCTTTAGTCATTAACAGCCTTGGCATCACCCCCGTGCCCCGTAAGCCTCTGGCACTCCTAATTCTCAGCACGTGCCTCTTGGAGGAACCCACATGGCAGTACTGTCGCATGTCTCAAGCGTGGTCCTAAAGGAAAGTGGAGACGGATGTTAGGTCTTGCCTGGGAGAAGATGCCACATTGCTTAGCCCACCCATCCCCCACCTCATGCAGCTCCAATGTCACCTGCTCAACCTAGGGTGGCACACTGGGGTTTGTGCCTGCCTTCAAACAGAAGAGACGCTCTGGGAAGAGGCACATAATGCCTTCTAGGCTTTATTCCTTCCATGCTCTTGGTTCTAATTTATTTGTCCTTGTTCTAGTGAAATGCCCAGAGTGGAAGATTCCTGAGCTGGCAGAGGCCTCTTGAAATGGCTGTCACCCACTCTAAGGTCCTCATGCACGCAAGATGCAAAAACCTCACCAGAGTCAAGGTGTCTAAACATCTGCATAGCCTCTTCATGGAGGCATGGTCTGCCCCAGAGTCAGAAAATAGAAATCAGGAGGACGTGAATTTATAATATAATTCATCTTTATTATTTCACTCAATTGAATATACTTATACATACATTTTCCAGAATGTGTCATTTTCAGGGTTTGCAGTACAACAGATTGATGGTGACGGTCCATGCTCTGATAAGTGGGTTAATCTTGAAGGCAACTGATAACTTTCCAAAAATAAAAGCATATGGATGATGTAGATCCTGTCCTCAAAGCATATATAAAACAGTTAATACTGACAGCATCTGACTACACCTACCTGGAAGAAAACCCCATGATTCTCATCTCAAATACTGCCCACACAGGCACCCCTCAACATAACCTGCTCAAATGTCAGGGAACACCACCATCCTGGAATGGAGAAGCAACTTTAAGTGTGGAGGCCACATTCCACACCAGCCTCAGACTGCCTACCCTCAGACTTCCTGACGTGAGACACAACAAGCCCCTAGTGTGTTCGAGACTATTATTTGAATCCTCTGAGCTTTACCCTAATTCCTAACCCATGGGGATCCAAAAAAGAGAGAGAGAGAAAAGTGCAAAGGAATTTTCAACTTGTCTGGAGGCAACCTAGAATTCTACATAGAATTTTGGAACTTTGCAATGTTGTCTCATGTTGGCAATTTTACCACATTTTGGATTTTTGTTCTACTCTCTTTCACTGTGGTGGTTAGCAATAAAATCTTTGGAAGCCTCACAGACTCATGATCATTTCCTAAGGAACAATAAAGAAGAGTAGACTGGGGCCCACTTTCCATTCAGGCTTGGAATGAAAACAGCACTAAAGAATATCCGCCCCAGGAAGAAAAGAATGTGCTGGCCCCGAGTTCTGCCCAATGGCGACAAGGCAGCTCAGGAGACCAGCATGCCTGACAAGCAGCCCTGGGCACCCAGAGGCCCACGGGATCCAGCTTGTCCACTCTGCCACACCAGGAGTTGGCTGGACACTGCTCATTACTCTACCCTCGTGTGTCTGGATCCCCTGGTTCATGGGTATTTGTCTGTATTCTGACCCCAGGCTGGCCTTGGTCACTGTGTCTGTCCTGACTCCACTCTATGTCCACAGTTGAGGTGATTCTTGTGATTTAATTCTGACCCTCAATAGCCACTCAATCTCAGGAGCCTCTTTCAAGATTTCCCCACCTAATTTCTCCTTTCTCCTTTCTAATCCCCTGCCCCAGCCTGACAATTTATTCACCTAATAAGAGCTGAAGCATTGCAAGGTGGCCAGCATGTGCCTTTCAAGCCCTCTAAGACATGGACCCTCCTCCCCTCCCACCAGCCCTACCTCACACCCATCCCCAACTGAGGGTGTCTCTAACTTAAAGACACCCCACGTGCATCAGTTATTGATGATACCATATCTTTTAAATTTTTCAGTAAGCTTTTGGGCTTGTCCTTTTCCTGGTTATTTCTAATGATTTTGTTGACATTCTCCCATTCATGGGGGTAACCATGCCCTCTGTGGCTCTTTATCAGATTGACGGCCATTGTCAAAAGAAGACTTGCCTGATTTTCCCTGGCTTGGCCAGTTTCTTTGTTATTAAAAGCACACACTCGCTCCTCACACCTCTTAGTTATGTTCTTAAGAGCTTTGTTATCTGTCTCCTGGAGGTAAAATTTGAGGTCCCCCCTTCTAGGTCTTCCTTCCGAGTGAACGCACAATCGTGTACTTCAAAACGTCCTCCCCAAAGATGGTCTCTAGATTCTTCACTGCCTTTTTGTCCTCCTCAGTGAAGCGTCCCAGCTGGAACACCAGGACCAGAACTATGTTCCCTCCCTCACAGCAGGACAAACAGTGTTTGACCTCCTCCTCCAGCCCAGATGGACACCTCTCAGTGCTGGCCGTCAGGCAGAGCAAGGGACTGTCCACAACCACAACCCTCCGCCCTTCCCACATCCTCCTGCTGCTCTGGCTCTTCCTGGTGACCAGCTGTGCTCGGAGCTGGTCGAGGAAGTCACGCCTCCCAAGGATGGTGTTCCCCGTGGCGCTCTTCCCGGTGCCGCTGCCCCCCACGAGGACAATGCTCAGCGTGTCTGTCAAAAGGAAAGCAGGAAAGATTCATGACCATGGGCAGATCTGTGTGCGACTTTCAAAGTGATGCCAGACATCACAGCAGAGGATGCTCAGAGAGCACTGTGGCCACCCCCTCACCCGGCAGCTCCATCCCCAAGTATGGGGGTGGGGGGCGGCTTCTTCCAGCCAAGCACCCTGTGAACCCACAAGCACGACTTGGACCACCGTCTCTGCCCGGTGCTCACCCATGACATGGCCACTGTCCTTATCTCTGAACTTGCTCCCTCTTTCTGGTGCCTTCTCTGACTTCTCTGACTTCTCTGACTCCTGTGGGTGCTACTGGCTGTATGACCATCACCTACTCAGATACATCCGGGCTATACATCTCATCTCTTGGGCTTCTGTTCCTGCTGCAACTATGGCTTCCTGTTGCCAACCTAGTGCTGTAACTGCAGCAAAATCTCCTCAATGTATTTGAAAATTTATGCCATAGAACTGACTTTTCATGAAAAAGCAACTACATATATTATCAACAGATTACTAGTTCCTTCATTCGGATCATGCTACAATTCACGTCTCATTAAAACCACATTAAACTGAACTGTGTCTTTCTTTCATCAAGGAGTCAAAAAGTACCTAGAGGTTATAACAGTGAACACGCCCTCCCCTGTTCTGTGGGGCGATGATGGAGAACAGATGTCCCTCTAGATGGAATGACAGATGTACAGAGCCCTTGCAGAGTGTGCTAGTGGGGACTCCTTGTGACTCTGAACTTGTCCTGTGGTCTTCTCTTCCATGCTGCCTTTTTCCACAGTTCTCCTCAATTATGCATCGTTGGCCAAGTTACCAATATCCACCCAGAAACAAAGAATGAGGGAAGCCTACCCTGTGCTGTTCCCCCAGGGGAAATTATTGAACTGCTCGTCCTGAACCCACAACCTCATAGTTATGCATAAAGGATGAAAAAGAGATTGATCCTTCCACATTCCCACATTTGTCACAGGCTTCAGTCCCTGCTCCCATACCCTCGGAAGGTGGCTCCCAAGAACCTCCATGATCTCCCACTTCATGTAGAGGCACAAACCCTCCATTTCCATCATTGTTCCAGATTGCTAGTGTGCCCTCTGCGATGTCTTCCAGCTTTCTGCCAGCCATCCAAACTCTGCCCATTTTCTAAAGCCCATTTCAAACTGGGCTTTCTCCACACAGCCTCTCCTGACATTCCCACGTATCTATGCTTCTTCAGGAGGCTCCCCAGCACCTGGGGCTCCATGGCAAATATGAAAGGGCTCTTTTGAGTCTGTGTTCTTCCCAGGTGAGGACATTTGCCATGGGACAGAATGGGATGACTCATACTGGCCTGGAAGAATCTCAGTTCAGGGCAATAGAGCATGTAGCACAGAGTGCATGGGGACTTCTGCTAAAGAAGCAGGTAGTGTGGCTGGACTGAGAAACCCATCTAGCTGGGGCACCTGGGTGGTTCAATCTTTTGAGCATCTGACTTCAGCTCAGGTAATGCTTTTGTGGTTTGTGGGTTCAAGCCCCACATCAGACTCTGCTGTCAGCATGGAGCCCACTTTAGATCTTCTCTCTCCTTCTCTCTCCCTCCCTCAAAAATAAATTATTAAGCTTAAAAAAAAGAGGGGTGCCTAGGTGGCTCACTTGGTTAAGCATCCAACTCTTGATTTCAGCTTAAGTCATGATCTCAGGATTTGTGGGTTCAAGTCCTGCACCAGACTCTGCACTGACAGTGTGGAGCCTGCTCGGGATTCTCAACTCCCTCTCTCTCTCTCTCTCTCTCTGCCCCTCCCCTGCTTGCTCTCTCTCTCTCTCTCTCTCTCTCTCAAAATAAATAAATAAACTTTTTAAAAAAAAACAAGAAGTTAAGAGAGGGAAAGAGAGAGAGATGGAGTGGGCTTAAGAGAAAGAGAAGAGCAAACCAATGGTTCAGAACTATCTCATCACCACCGCTGAGTCCTGAGCCCCAAACCACAGATACACTGTGGGGGAAACGGGAGATTAGAAAAAGCTCAACTCCTTCCTTTAAGTCCTTCACCATCCCCTTGGAGAGATGGGATAAGGATCAGGAAGGAAAAATTAAAGAGTTCGAGGTGTGGACAGTGTGCAGGGGGAAGGCTCATTACCTTAGGAACATTTGAGAAAGGAAGGAGAAAGAGAAAAGCTCGTCAAGAGCCTGGACCTGTCCTTTTTAGCTTCTCTCTGCCCTTCAGAAAATAGAAAGCTCTTGCACATGTCACATCTAGCTGTCAAAAGCATATATAAAATGTGTTTTACACAATATGTACCTTCCTGGCTGATGACGCATGGCTTGGCCCTGTTCTGCAGCACCAGGTCCACGATCTTTTGTAGGAGCTCGTCCACCTGGCACTGCTCCTCTGCCCCCATCAGTCTGTAGTTGAAGGCGCTGTACCGGTCTTTGCATTTCTTAATGAGCTGGTAGAGAGCTTCATTATTGCTTTTCAAGAACATCTCTAGATCCTGGTCCCCTAGATCTTCCTTCCTGGTGAGGAGGACGATCATGTACTCAATGAATTTCTCTCCAAAAATGCTTCGGATGGTGTCCAGCACAGCCTCATCTGTCTTGGTGAAAGAGCCCAGCGGGGTCACCAGCAGGAAGGCATGGAGGCCTTGAGGGGCATGTCTCTGAAGCTCAGCTTTAATGTCCTTTGAAGATGCAATGTCCGGAGTATCGATGACCCAAATTTTCCTCCCTCTCCAGTTTCTGCTCACAGACGCAAACATCTGGGTTACCGACTTTTCACTGAATTTGGTCTCAAAGACTCCCTTCCCCAGAAGGCTGTTCCCGGCGGCACTTTTTCCGGCTCCACGCTTCCCCACAAGCAGGATCCTCAGTTCCAACAACTCAGGGCTCGGTTCACATCCTGTGGCCTGCAGCTGCTTCTCCCCTGGCCCTGTGGGACAAAAGGGAAGATTCAGAGTCTCTTCTTGAGGCCGAATATGGAGATGTGGACAGGTTTTATGATTTCTCCTCCTTGCCAGTTTTTACAGAGAATGGCAGTAATGCTCTGAACAGCAGGACTATAGTCCCGGGTCAGAAGTCACTCACCCATTCAAGTAAAAACCACAAAGGCGGCCACGAATAAATTAGGAGATGTGTAAAAAGCTCAAGACCTCCCAGAAACATGAAAATCAGTTAAACTTGGCCTTTACAGGTCTTCGTCCTTAGATTTCCTTTCATTTGCTACTAAAGTCCATGAAGTCCATGGGCTGAGGCAGGACAAGGGAGAATCTGAGTTTAAAATGCCCCTTGGTGGTATATTCATAAAATGTTAGACTACTCAGCAACCAAAAACAAAAACAAAACAAAACAAAACAAAAAGAATGAATAAATGAACTATTGATATGCAACACTCATGGATCTTCTAAACATGCTAAATGAAAGAAGCCGGACACGAAACCACATGCTATCTGATTCCACTATATGAAGTTCAAGAACAGACAAAATTAATCTATGTGGATAGAAATCTGGGTTGCAGTTCCCTTTGGGGAGAGGCAGCAGGAACTTAGGTAAGGTGACGGAAATGCTCAAGATCTTTATCTAGAGGATGGTCACTATGGGTAGATACGTAAAGTCACTGAGCTCTACACTTAAGATCTGTGCATTTCACTCTGCATTCATTATGCCTCAATACATGACTGTAGAAATTTGTACCACAAAACCGTCTCTGCACACGCGCCCTGTCCCCATCACTTCTCCTTGATCCAAGGTCAACACCAGACCTCCATGCTGAGCAAAGGGCAGAGTCAGCAATACAGAGAATATTCAGAGTTTGAGGCATCCTGGGCGCTAAGGGTATGGATTGTCACTTGGTGTCAGAGCCGCCAAGTCTGGGAGGTGGAATGAACGCGGCATTTAAAGAAAGCCACTGAAATGCTAGTGACACCATGTCCTTGTTATGTTGCCTTGGGAAAGCTCCTACTTTCTTCCAAATCACCTCATACAAGGCTACATCATATAAAAGGTCACTTCCAACTTTTTGAGCCACCCCGTGGCTACCCGTGGTGTGCTATTTCCTCACCACCACAAGGCAAAATTTGGGGCCATAACAGGTAAGTTCCTTCAGGTCTTGACAGAAGGGCATCCGGAGAATTTTAAATCCCTACTTCTGCCTAAGCTCACATCTTTCTGGCTAAGTTTACTCATCTGTCAATGAGACTAATGATAATACCACCCTCTTCCTAAGGCTGTCATGAGGAATATACTTTAGGGTTGTTAAGAATATATGGTTGTTCTGAGAATTATATTTATACGCTAGGAGGATTGAATTATTTCTATATATTTTTCCAGCACATAATGTCAACTGCAATTATTATCATTATTAAAATTGAAATAATAATAAAAGAATAATTATTTTATTTAATAAATAAAATGCTATAAACATTCTAGTTAATTAAAATTATTATTATTATTATTATTATTATTATTATTATTTTATTGTTATTATTTGGGGGAGTTCTAGGGGGACAGAGATCTCACCTACCTTATTCATTGCTGAATATTCTGTGCTTGCACAGAGCTGGCCCAGAAATAACGTGAGAGTCCATCAATAAAGGGATAGTTGGGGGCGCCTGGGTGGCTCAGTCAGTTAAGCTTACAACTTCAGCGCAGGTCATGATCTCACAGTTCATGAGTTCGAGCCCCACATCGGGCTCTGTGCTGATGGTGCAGAGACTGCTTGGGATTCTCTTTCCCTCTCTCTGTCCCTTCTGTGCTCTCTTACTCTCTCTCTCTCTCTCTCTCTCTCTCTCTTTCTCTCTCTCTCTCTCAAAATAAATAAGTAAACTTAAAAAAAATTTTTAAAGCCTGATTTAAAAAAAATAATTAAAAAAAAAAGGAAGGAAAGAAGGAAGGGAGGAAGGAAGGGATGGTTGAATTAGGCATGTACGCCCTTACCGTGAACAAAACTGCATCTACTAAACAGAGCGGGGTAGATCTACATGTATCGATTTGTGCAGTGTGCAGGATGAATCATTAACGGCAATCATTACATGGATACTGAACTCCATTACAGAATCCTATAACATAGTGCTCCCCAAGAAGGTAATTTCTGCTTTCCCAGTAAGAGTCAACATTGTATAGTCTTGGATCCAGGGCCAGGAAGACAAGGCTGAGTCACAAAAAAAGCCACAAAAGACAAGCCCACCTCCACAACATTTCAGAGAAAGCCAGGGACACCCACTCCATGTCCACCACCTTTGCTGCTGCCATACCTACTCCCAAGTGTTAGGAGTTTCCTGGGGGACAGGTTGTGGACACCAACCTGAGCAAGGCCCCCAGAGCGCATCTTTCTTTCTAATTATCTATTTTTTCCACTTCATTTTGATGCATAATGCATTCAAAAGAATATAGATATGAGCTTAACTTTTTTTTAATTTTTTAAGTTTTTATTTATTTATTCATTTTGAGAGAGCACGAGCAGGGTTGGGGGACACAGAGAGAGGAAGAATCCCAAGCAGGATCCACACTATCACCACAGAGCCAGATGCAGGGCTCAAACTCACAAGCTGTGAGATCATGATCTGAGTCGAAATAAAGAGCTGGATGCCCAATCAACCACCCAGGCACCCCTGAGCTTAACATTTTTAAGGATCATCTTACCATGTGGATTGTCCCCCTTCTGAGATGTGGCTTCATTCACATGATCCTAGAAAATAAAGGGGGAAATGATGCTCAGAGACCCAAAATCTCATCTTTTCACAAAGCAAAGAAATGGAGACACAAGTATATAATTCAGAGTAATTTGATGATTGGGATGTGGTCAAATTCAGGCCGTGGTCCTATTCCTTGTTGGCTTCTGTAGACCCATCCATAATGACAGTCGATCCTGAAACCCCATTGTTGCCACCACAACAGGCTTCCCAGAAATATGAAGATGGGTCTTGTTCTCACTCAGGTGAGTCCCACAAATGCCATCTAACCAAGGTATTTGTCCTGAAGCTCTAACTTTCCTTCTCCCCAGTCCCCAGTGGTAATAGCAATCCCTTCCAAAGTCTTCCAGAGTTTTTTCTGTTCCTGGAGAAAATCCAGAGGCTTAAAGACAGCTTCTGGATTCCCCAGAAGAAGAAACTAGCCCAGTGATGTTTGTGATGTGCATCTGAGGGACCAGGGGAAGGGAGGAGATTGGGAGTCACGCTCCCCACACATCTCCGGTGCCTTCTCCCTGCACCACACCCCCGGTACAGAGATGGTCCTTCTTCTGACGTGAGAGCCAGGAAAATTTGGAACCTTCTCCATCCAGGTGGGCAAATGGAGACAACAGAGGATGGAAGGCCAAACACACAGTTGGTATTCCCTTCCCCTGCCTGGCCAAGCCATACAGTCGCACCCCAAACTTAAATTGTCATGAAATCAAAAGAGAAGGTGAAAACAACGATACACAATGTGGATGAATCTGCTATTCTTAGAAACTCCCAATACTTTATTTTAACCTTATCTTTGTTAAATTTCCATGCTAGCCAAGGAAATTTTCCCTCTGCTTTCTTACTTGGCCTTACCCCAAACCATTGATACCTTCCACCATCTCCCTCCCTGGGTCTTCTCCATTCAGCTCTGATTATCACACTTCTTTCTTCTTACCTGGCACAACTCAAGGTCTTCATGTTCTTTAAATGGAAAACATTTTTACAATGCAAATGTGTATGATCTAAAAATTAGTAATGTTTTTAATGTTTATTTATTCTTGAGAGAGACAGAGCACAAGCAGGGGAGGGGCAGAGAGAGAGGGAGACACAGAATCCTATGCAGGCTCCAGGCTCCGAGCTGTGAGCACAGGGCATGAACCGGGGCTTGGACCCACAATCCATGAGATCATGACGTGAGCCAACTAACCCACCCAGATGCCCCTAAAAATTACTAATTTTTAAATTCCCAATCCACTACCAAAGGAACAATAGCTAATTCACATACATCCTTCTATGTTTTTCTAAGTTTATACAAACACACACAAACATATATAAACACATCGGGAGAACTTGGCTAGGTTTCAATCTGCTTAATACTATGTCCTGTACATCTGTACAAATCAGTACATATCGATCAACCCAATTTTTCTAGAAGATGCTATTTACTCCACAGCGTGGATATGGAAAATTCCATACTAATGTAACGATTCCTGTATTTTTTTAAAGATTTTATTTTAAGTAATCTCTACACCCAACATGGGGCTTGAACTTAACAATCTCAAGATGAGGAGTCATATGCTCTACTGACCGAGCCAAATGATTCCTTTATTGATAGATCATAAGCTTATTTCTGGATTTACTATTTGAAAAGATGCAATGATAAATATCCTTATATATACATCTTTATATGTGCAAATGTTTCCCTTTCTTGGTAACAGGGTCCTAAAAGTGGGAATCTTGCTCAGTCTCTGGGTTGTTAAAGTCCTTAATGTCTCCATAACTTACGTGAAACTTATACACGTCCATGATAATAACAGTAATAATAATGGCAACTATGGAGCGCCTGGGTGACTCAGTCAGTTGGGCGTCTGACTTAGGCTCAGGTCATAATCTCATGGTTCATGGGTTTGAGGCCCATGTCGGGCTCTGTACTGACAGCTTCAGATTCTGTCTCCATCTCTCTCTGCCCCTTCCTTGTTTGTGCTCTCTCTCTCTCAAGAATAAACATTTAAAAATTAAACAATAGTAATAATGGCAGCTAATAATTACTGAATGTTTGCATTTCAAGTATTTGCAAATAACTTTGTCAGCATTTCATTAAACCCTGAGATACATAGTATTATCCCTTTTTACACAAGACAGAAAAATAAGATACTGTGGTCAACAAAAAGGATAGGAGTTCCATCCCTCAGGGAGTCTGTGGGGAGGCAGCCATTGAAAGCACATACACAGCAACCACTTGACTGGCTGATGGCCATGAGGAGGAGAAGCGCCCTGAGGGAAGGGGGGCTGTAGGAGCTCATCCCAGGGGCCCACAGGGAAGACTCTCTGAGCAAAGGAGCTCTAGCAGAGGCAGACCTGGAACGGGGTGGGATGGGAGAGGGGAAGTGTCCAGGTGGAGAAAATTCCAAGTTCAAAGCTCTAGAGCACACATGAGTATAAGTCAAGGACCCCACAGGGAAGGCCAGTGGGACCAACACATAAAGAGCAAGTTAGAGGGTGAGGGGCCAGCTCAGGTCAGGGATTCCAAACTTGATCTGAAGATCAACGTACAGTCACTGCAGAATTTTACACAACAGGGGGGTGTGTTCTGGGTACACTGTGGACAGTTCATTCTGTGCCCCTTATCCTCTCTGCTGACATCCCTGTTCCATACAGCCTTCAGGGGAGAGACAGAGGCTATAAAGGAGAGAGAGAGGGAGGTCAGGACTAGGAGATAAGAGAGTGACAAGTTCTCCTGAGCCTCAGGGTCCTCGTTGTACATTGAGTAGGTGTGAAGATTTGATCAGTCTGGGGGTCTGGGACTTAGCAGGTGCTCAGTAAATATTGCCTTCCTTCTCATTTCCATCCTGTTTGGGTTTAACACTCACCAGTTCTCAGAAGATTCACTCTGACCAAAACTGCCCCATGTTGGATTTTTGCTTTGCTTTACATCCATGGACACTTGCATTTAAAGACTCCTCTGTACCAACATTCACTTACTTACACTGAATCAGGAACTGCTTCGTGTCTTATGCATGAGTCACTGAAACAGAAGCGTGAGGTCCTCGAAAACAAAACCCTGGATTTTTGTATCTTCCTTCATTACAAATATATTTTCCACTCAAGCCTAGAAATTAAATAAAATATCACTCTGGCTGTCGTGTAGAAAATAGATTGACGGGTAAGGCACAAGAACGAATGAGGGGAAGGTTGTTTGTAAAACAGTACAGGCAAGAACAGAGGCTGGCTTGGAGCAGAGGGGGGGCAGTGGAGATGGAGAGAAATGCATGGATTCCAGGCACACTGATCACACAAGACCTAAGGACTTCTCAATTATCAGCTGCCAGCTAGTAGTAGCAAAGCCGACCTCTGGGTTTAGGTTCAAGGAGCATCCGGAGCATCACCACCATTCACCCAGTTGAGAGAAAACTGAAGTCTCATGCATCTCAGAGGGAAAACCAAAAGTGTAACCTTGTGAAGCCTGAGATCCCGTAGGAGAGCCAAGTGGAGACATCAGACGGCAACTGGATAAGGGAGCAGGATTCAGAGGAGAGGCCTGGACAGGAGTGACAAATCTGGAAACCATTAGCGATCAACGGAGCTCAAAGCTGGAGGGCAGAGAATTGAGGAAAGCCTAGAACCACACCCTGAAGATCTCAACTTTCAGAGGCCATGTGAAGAGAACTCAACAATCTCCAGAGGAGCCAGAAAGAGTAGGAGGAAAAAAAACAAAAAGAGTATAGCTGTATTGAAGCCAAGGGAAGAAAGGGTCTATTTGTGTGTCCAATACTGTGAGGGAAAAACTTAAGTAAGGACTTAACTGTATCCATTAATTTGCCAATAAATTTCAAAGTCCAAAGGGTAATCCTCAAAGCAACCTACCATCTGGTGCCTCATCTTTCCAGATCATAGATAAACACCTCCTAAACAAAGCCTAGGTTCCACCACACAATGTGACAGGTCACTTATCCGTGCTTCTCTTCAACCCACTAGCTCTCACCACAAAGATCCTTGAGGACCTTCAGCATTTCTTACCAGGAATCCACTGACTTCATTTCTGAGATTCACAATATATGGTCCTTCGTTTTCATCCACCAAACGCTGGACCATGCAGAGGAGCTCTCTCACCTGGACATCCCGCTCATCCTCACTTGCCTTGTTGTTAAAAGCGCAGTATCGGCCTCCACAGTTTTCAACCAACTCCCTAAGGGAGTTCTCATCTTCAATGCAATCTTTCAGTGAGTCATTCTCCAAATCATCCTTCCGAGTGAAGACAATAATGATGTGCCTCCTGGAGTTAGCTCCAAACACCTCCTGGATCCCCTTGACTGTCTCTATGTCCTCGACCTTATAAAAGCTGATGGGGATTACCAGAAGCAGGACGTGGAGGCCGGGAGCAGAGAGCTCGAAGCAGTGTTCAATGTTACGTTGCTTGTCTTCGGCACAAGACTTTGAGGAGAAAAGGTCAGGGGTGTCAATGACCACAACCCTTCTCTCTTTTGTGAACCCACTCTCTCTCTGGCATGTTTTAGTCACCATCTGGTCACTGAATTTGGACACGAATGCAGCTTTGCCCAGAATAGTGTTCCCTGTGGCACTTTTTCCTGCACCACTTTTGCCTAAGAGGAGAAGCCTCAGTTCCGGCATGGAGCACTCTGGCTCCAGTTTCCTCTCCTGACACAGGCTCTGGTTGGTTCTGCTGGGACAAAAAGCAACACATCAGTGTTCAACCCATGCAAGAGTAGATAGAGGAGCAGCAAGAAAAATGCCTTCTTTTTGGTTTTTCCCAAAGGATGTGGCCTACTGAAGTCAACTCAGACTAGATTGGGATAAGAAATCCTGTTTCCCACAATCTTCTCTGTGCTCTTGTCTCTGAAATAAATCCACACTGGTAAGATGCCCAGCACTGTAGGGGCACCTGAGTAGCTCGATCGGTTGTGTCCAACGCTTGATCTCAGCTCAGGTCATGATCTCACGGTTTGTGGGATCGAGCCCCACATGGGGTTCTGCGAGGACAGCACAGAGCCTGCTTGGGATTCTCTTCTCTCTCTCTCTCTCTCTCAAAATAAATAAACGCTTAAAAAAAAGACATTCAACACTGTTGACTGACTAAACCAACAACCCCCTTCTCTGTATTCATCACCCATTATACATGCTGGGGGAAACTGTGATAGTCAGAATAATGCCCCCCTACCAGATGTCCATGTGCTAATCCCTGGAATCTGTGATTGTGTTAGTTTACATGGCAAAATGGACGTTGCCAATGTGATTAAGGCTCTTGAGACGGAGAGATAAGAGGATCCTAGAGGATCATCCAGGTGGATCCATTATAATCACACTAAAAGAGGTCCTTCCAAGAGGAAGATGGGAAAGTCAGAGTGAGAAAAAGGAGATGTGAGGACAAAAGCAGAGGTCAGAGAGTGAGAAAGATTTGAAAATGCTACACGATTGGTTTTAAAAATGGAATAAGGAGCCACCAGCCAAAGGCAATGCAGGCAGCTTCTAGAAGCTGGGAAAGGCAAGGAAATGGCTTCTGCTACACAGCCTCCTCCAGAAGAATCCTGCCCAACACTGATTTTAGGACTTCTGACCTCCAGACTGTAAAATAATAGCTTGGTGGGTTTTTAGCAACTAACTTTGTGGCAATTTGTTACAGCAGCAACAGGAAATTAATACGTTCTCTCTCCCAGCTTCCTTTCAACCAGGGGTGGCCATGTGACCCAGTTCAACCTGATGACAGTTGAGGGAATATTTGCCTGGGCCTTTTAGGAATGTTATTGTTTTCTTGATGAGAGAGGCAGACTCAAGTAGAGAGCTCCTGTTCTCATCTCCTCCCCCTTCTTCTTTTTATTTTTTCTTTTTTTTTTTTTTAAGTTTTTTAAAGCTTATTTATTTGTGAGAAAGACAGAGCATGAATGGGGGAGGGGCAGAGACAAAGAGAGACACTGAATCTCAAATAGGGTCCAGGCTCTGAGCTGTCAGCAGAGCTTGAACTCGGGAACAGTGAGATCATGACCTGAGCTGAAGTCGGACTGATGCTTAACCAACTGAGCCACCCAGACGCCCCTCCTCCCCCTTCTTCTTATTTGACATTTAAATGTGACATCTGGAATGGCAGCAGATATCATGAGGCAATGAGGTAACAAATAAGAGAACAAATGTTGCTGAAAGACCCCAGAGCAGAAAGATAAAAGGATCCCCGATGATATCACTGGGCTACCAAAACATCCTTGAGATTGCCCTTTTGCTAAGTAAACAGCTGATATTCTAATGATTTAAGCTGCTGCTACTCAGAGTGTGGTTCACAAACAAGCGATATTGCCAATAACTGAGATCATGTTAGAAATACATCTCAGCCCCACGCCAGACTTGCTGAATGAGAATTCTTCATTTGACAAGTTCCAGGTGATTCTCATGAGCATTCACGTTTGAGAAGCACTGGTGTTAAGCCACCATTGGTTAAAGATTAGCATTCCTAACTGAATCAGAAACCACTGGAAGAGCCAAGTTTCCCAGCACTATTTCTTTTTTTTTTTTTCATGTTTATTCATTTTTGAGCTAGAGAGACAGAGAACATAAGTGGGTGAGGGGCAGAGAGAGAAAGAGAGAGGGAGACACAGAACTTGAAGCAGGCTCCAGGCTCTGAGCTGTCAGCACAGAGCCCGATGCAGGGCTCAAACCCACGAACTGCGAGATCATGCCCTGAACTGAAGTCGGACGCTCAGCCAACTGAGTCACCCAGGCGCCCCTCCCAGAACTGTTTCTTGAACAGTCTATCCTTTTCCAAATGATTCTGTCAGATACCAGGGGCCCATGTTTCCATGAGTCTTTCCCTAGGTTGTCTGTTTTGTCCACTGGACACTCAATCTATTCTTGAACCAGAAAGCCTTAATTACTAAAACCAAGATGACTTAATGTTATTCTACTAAAAATATAACTCTAAAATGAGGCTTCATTATGTAATGGAGCAGGTTCCAACACCTTGCTATTGTTCAAAACTGTTACGGTATTCTTGGCTTTTTAATCCCCTGTAGAACTTTGAAAATCAGTTGTCATTGTCTTCAGGAAACCCTGTTGAAATCTACAGTGTCGTTGCATTGAATTTGTAGCTTAGTTTTATTTTTTTATTAAGTATTTATTTATTTTGAGAGAGAGACAGAGAGAGAGCACATGCACAAATCACAAGGGGCCAGAGACAGAGGAGAGAGAGAATCCCAACATGGGACTCGATCTCACAGACTGCGAGATCATGACCTGAGCTGAGGTCAAGAGTCGGAGGCCCAACCGACGGAGCTACCCAGGCATCCCTGCAGCTTAGTTTTAGAAGAATGGACATCCACATAGAGTTGTTCTCCCCACTCCTTTTTTTAGTCGGTTTTAAATATGTTCTAATTTCAATCATTTCTTTTTGATCCATAAATTAAGAGAAGTAATTACAAAATTTAAAAATGAGCGGCACCTGGATGGCTCATTTGGTTGAGTGTCCGACTTTGGCTCAGGTCATGATCTCACAGTTCGAGCCCCACTTAGCTGAAGTGTCAGCTGGGGTCAAGCCTTTCATGGTTTTTCCAGACTGAACTGATCATCAACTCTTCTCTGGACTTCTGCAATAACAGAATCACTGATTCCCCCTGCTTCTACCCCTCTAGAGGCTATGGTCTGTAGACAGTCAGTGTGCTCCTGCGCAAACAGGAGACAGATAATGTCATTCATCAGTCCAAAGTCCCCCCATGGCTTCCCCCTGACTTGAAATAACAAGCAAAGCCTTTACAGTGGTCAACAAGACCCTACCCATCTGGACTCTAGCTGTCTCTCTGATCTCATCTACCACCCCTCTCCACCTTGTTTTGTCTCCTGTAGTCACGTGGACCTCCCTGCTGTTCCCCAAATGTGCAACCTTGGGCCTCAGTGCTGGTCGTTCACCTGAGCTAGAACACTCTTCCCCCGGACTCGTGCAAGGCGCATTTACCTCCTTTAGATCTTTACCGCATTGGCCCTGTGGGACAGATGGCCTTCTTCAATCATCCTACATTTAACAGCAATCCGCCCTACTGCATCCCAACAGCATTCTGCGTCCCCCACATGCCTGTTCTGTACGCCCCCAGCAACCACTGCAACCACCTTTCACGTTGTGCATTTACTTGCTTATTGCTTTCTTTTGTCTCCCCACGGCTAAGAGGTAAGTCCCATGAGAAGGAGGACCTGCTTTATCTTGTTCACCATCGCATCTATGACCCAGAGAAGGCATTCGATAAGCACCAGCTGATAGTATTTACTTCATCTAACTTTGAAATTCTCTCTACCACCCTTGGTATGAAACTCTGTAAGAGCAGAGACCATGCCTGTCTTGTCCTGTGTCCCTAGTCGCTGATACTGTGCCTGGTGTATAGTATAGGCTTAATAAGTGGTGTTAAATGAATGATCATGGGGTAAAGGGGTGAGGAAAGGAAGAAAAACAGTTTTTAGAAATGAAGAGAGTGACTGAAGTGATGCCACTTTCAATTAAAAAAAAGAGAAGTAACTTCACACTGTATCCCAAGCCAATGAAGTGATATTTTTTGGTACATTAATTTTTTAAAAAAAGAAAAAAAAAAGACACTAGTGGGCAAACAGCTGAAGGAAGCAGAAACCTCCAGCAGGTCTGAAGAAGAAAGGAATTGATTTCCCAAGTAAGCTCCACTGCTCACATGATTACCCATCATAGTGTGTGTAAATTAATGAGCCTTTGCTAAACTGTGTGTTATATTGAATCAGGGACCCACCCAACCTATGCCCTCGCCTTGCGAACTTTTCTCTGGAGCAGAGGGGGTGCCTAGGTGGCTCAGTGGTTGAGCCGCTGACTTTGGCTCAGGTCATGATCTCAAGGTTCATGGGTTGGACCCCCATGTGGGGCTTTCACTGACAGCGCTAAGCCTGCTTCGGATTCTGTCTCCATCTCTCTCTCTCTCTCTCTCTCTCTCTCTCTCTCTGCCCCTCCCCTGCTTGTTCGTTCTCTCTCTCAAAAAAAAAAAATATATATTAAAAAAAAAAAAAAATTGGACAAAAGGTAACCAAAACTCCCCCTCCCTCACTCTCTCCTTTACCCACACTCCCCTCTGACCATCTCCCAGCCCCTCTGGAGACCCCAGCAGGGCAAGGAGAGAGAGAAAACGAGAGCTTTCACTCCAGAACTATAGTGACACTCTCCAGCAACCTGTACTTGTTCTCGGGGTATAGCTCGAGGGCGATGTGGGTTCAGCCGTCCAAGCAAAGCTCCCAATGGTCTGGGGAATCTGCCCTGCACCCGGGAAGTTCAAGCCCACAGAAAGAGATGGCCAGAGAAGCTTCCAGAGCCTAGCCTGGGGAGGACGCACTCCCAGCCCCGCAGGTCAGGCAGTCATCAGGAGGACAGAAAAGCATTCAAGGTGACAGCCCAGGGGGCTCAAATGTAGGCAAAATCATAAGTCTTGTTTGGGGCAACCACCGGCCACCCCGAGGGCTCAGTTAAGGGGACCCGACAGCGCACGGGGTGGGGAACAAAAGCGAGCGTGGACGGGGCAGATCCGTGGCTACCAGCCTCCTCCCCCAGCCCTGCCATCGGCCCCTAGCCGCCGAGCCGTCCTCGGGGAAGGCGAGGAGCCCGCCTCCCTCCCCCCTCCCCCTCCCCCGCTCCCCCCCTCCCCGCAGCCCGCCCGGCCTCGGGCCCCCCGCCCCCCCTCCCGCGCGGATGCGCAGGCACCTCGGCTCCGGCTCCGGGCGCGTCGTGGGCTCCATGGCTCCGGAAAGTGGCCGAGAGCCCCGCAGCAGCCGGCCCAGGGCAGGAGGAGGGCCGCGCGGAGAGAAAGCAGGGGCGGGCCCTCAGAGGCGGTGAGGGTGGAGGGGAGAGTTGGGGCTGGTGCCAGGTCGCGGGGTGCAGACGAGGGACAGGCACGCCTCCCCCCCCCCCCCCCGGCCGCCCCCTCCTGGGGACACGAAGGGCAGGACTCGAGAGCGGAAGCTGGGCCTGGGGCTGTGGCGCCCCCGAGGGTTCCCCCGGAGAGGGTCATAGTGCGGGGTGCTCCCGTCCCTGGGACCGAAGTCGTGGAGCCTGAAGAAGCTGAACCTGGCCGGTGCGGGGACGGCGCCCAGTAGGTGGTGCTTCTCCGGCTGGTGTCCGCCACCCTGGGCACCTGAGACCCCTTCCCGAGACTGAGGAAACCGAGAAGACGCCGGTTTCCTTCTCCCACCCCCACCCTCTAGCAACTCCTTACACCCCTCCTGGGGGACCCTCCAACCCGACCTGGGAAACGCGCTACTTGCCAGGCTAAAGCGTTCCTTCTTAGAGCCCGGCTAACATTGAAATGCTGGAACTTCTATGCTTTCCAACAGCTTATAAACGAAACCCTTTTTGTGCGTGATGCTAGTATCCGGAAGCTTCCTACTACAGGAGCCGGACTCTGAGAAAGACTATTATTTTATTATGGTTTTTATTTATTTTATTTTTTTAATGCCTTTTCAGTTTTGAGAGAGAGACAGAGCGTGAGCAGGGGAAGGGCAGAGAGAGAGAGGGAGACACAGAAGCAGGCTCCAGGCTCCCAGCTGTCAGCACAGAGGCTAGAACCCATGAAGTGAGGGGTCTAGAACCCATGAAGTGAGGGGTCTAGAACCCATGAACCGAGAGATCATGACCTGAGCAGAAGTCTGAGCTTAACCAGCTGAGCCACCCAGGTGCCCTGATTATGGATTGTTAAAAAAAAACAACAACACACCAACATCACAGAATTTTACCATCTTACCGATTTTTTTTAAGTTTATTTATTTTTGAGAGGGAGAGAGAGAGAATCCCAAGCAGACTCTGCACTATCAGTGGGATTTGAACTCCAGGATCCCGGGATCAAACTCACAAACTGTGAGATTAGGACCTGAGCAGAAATCAAGAGTCCTAGGCTCTGCTGAGCCACGCAGGCACCTCCCCATCTTAGCCATTTTTAAGTGCACAGTGCAGAGCATTAAGTACCTTCCTTGTGCAAGAGCTGGAGAACTTTGCCACCCTGCAACAATAAAACTCTGTACTCATTAGCCCTTAATGCCCCTCCCCTCCCCTAGCCCCTGATAACGACTTCTCTACTTTCTGTTTCTGTGATTTTAAGGGCTTTAGATACTTCATGTACCTGGAACCAGACAGTGTTTGCCCTTTGTGACTAGCATTTTTTTCTTTTAGGGGAGTGTCCTGGAGGTCCCTCTGCGTGACTGCACTTTTCATGGGAATGCAGAAGGTGATGAATGGCCTTGAGCTCACGCTGTCCCACCAGGCTTGGTCTTTGAAATGTGTCAGGTGGTGCTAGACTTCCAGAGATCCTGCAAAAAGGAGGAGCAGTGGGGGCCTTGACCAGGTTTTGGGGGCTGCTCTGTCCCAAAGGGTCCAGCTCCCCTCTGGGCTGGTCATGCCCATCTTGTTAGGAAGCCAGAGAAAACCTAGGGATCCTGGCACTCCCCACCAAGGGCTCAGGTCTACACAGACTACCTCTTGGTGAGAAGAGTCTCTCCCATTCCCCACCCCATTTACTCCCCTGGCAAGGAAGACCCCATCTAGAAACAATCCCCACCCTCTTTGGGGGCACTAGGTCAATTCCATGAAAATTAATTCATTGAAGTAATTAGACAGAAGCCTTCAATCCCACCCTGTGATGATCCCAACTGTGTTGTTCCCAGAAGTGGAGGTCAGTTCAGGGGCAGAGAGTCACAGCCCGGTGGAGTATCATTTCCCCAAAATAGAGAAAACAGTAAATGGAGAAAAAGCTCCCTTGTTCTGAAATATTAAGCATTTGGAGAGCATTCTGAGTAAAACCGCAGCTTCAAATAACTCCTCATTGATTTAGCAAGTTGATTGTTTGCTGAGTTGACCATTTTTCAGGAAAAAAAAAAACAACCCATCTTTCAGTACATTGGCTTGTGGGGAATTGATTTCTGTGGGGAAGGCTGGGTGCGCTCAGGTCTGGGGAAGGATGGGGGTTCCCTGCCCCCTAGTGGCTTTGTGGCTAGCACTTACTCTCCCTTCTCCCTTCCTCTCAAAGGGGGTGAAGAGAGGGCTGGACTTCCAGAAATCATATAAGCCTAGAAGGCACAAACTATGCAAACAAGGAGGAGTCCACCA
Organism: Lynx canadensis; assembly: GCF_007474595.2. Classification (NCBI taxonomy): domain Eukaryota; kingdom Metazoa; phylum Chordata; class Mammalia; order Carnivora; family Felidae; genus Lynx; species Lynx canadensis. The sequence continues at coordinate 162,199,840 of NC_044304.2, read as the reverse complement.
GGCTAGGCACCATATGAGACACAGGGGCCTAAAGACCTGCCAGACAAATCTCCATTCAAGGAGCTCAGTCAAATGAGGAGACTGAACCCTATGGTCATGGACCAATAGAACACGTGTTGTCACAGAGATGTGTTCAGGGGAGCGAAGAGGAAGGGCTGTAAGTCCTACAAGATGCAGAAACAGGGGCGCCTGGGTGGTTCAGTCGGTTAAGCACCCAACTCCTGAGGTCAGCTCAAGTCATTGTCTCACAGTTCATGGGATCCAGCCCCGAGTTGGGCTCTGCACAGACAGTGCAGAGCCTGCTTGGGATTCTCTCTCTCTCTCTCTCTCTCTCTCTGTCCCTCCCCCACTCATGCTCTGTCTCTCTCAAAATAAATAAATTTTTTAAAAATTACTGAAAATATGGAGACACAGCCAAGTGGGGAAACAAACTTACAAATAAATCCATAAACCATTCATTCTCTGTGGCAGGTACTCTCATGGAGGACATTACAAGACACACTGGAGGAGGAAGCTGCCACACAGGGGAGCTTACGCCTACCCTGAGTCATGAAGGGCATGTAGAAATCTCCCTGCAAAGGACATTCAGGCAGAGGGATTATGGCAAACCCCACAGGCATTCGGAATGCTGAGAGCAGCTTGGGCACGTGGGGAAATGGCATCAGGCTGGAGGTAGAAGTGATGAGGGAGCATAAGGTAGGTTGAGGGCAAAGTACAGGCTAACAGCTCTTCTTCCCCACCCGGGTGGGACATGTGTGATATTCCTCGGACACTCCTGGCTGCCCAAGAACAGGGGAAAGGAAGGAAAGCAAATGTTTGACTGAAAGAGATCACAGTCCTGCAGGGCAGGAGTCTTCTTCGAAGGAGACTCCTTAGAAGATACAGATAACTAAGTACTGTACTAAGTACAGATAACTTAGTAAACTGCAAGAAAAAGGCAATATTATCCATAGCCTAATTTCCAGAAACCTATAGACTCCATTTCCTAGAGTCCTAATAGCACCCTCATCAAGATGTAAGGGAGTTTAAGTGCTTGCCATGGCGATGTGGGAAACTAAGGCAGATGAAAAATTAAATTCCCTTACTGCCTACAGCCCATTGACAAGTCCTTGAAACAGGCAGAGTGACCTCCCTCTAGAAGCTCAGCTGCCTTGATGGTGACACTTTGTTAGGGGGCGAAAGGGAATCTTGGTTTAACATTATCCTGACCCCCCCCAGGATCCTGCGAGTCTCCTTAAACACATAAAAATTTGCAAACCTCCTTTATCTTTAACCCCCAAGTGTATGTTGGCAATTATACTCTAAGCATATGGCCCCTGATATATATCTGAAGGGTCTCATGACTGAGGTTTTACTAAGCTGTAATAAATGATGGTTTCCTAGCAACGGCTAGCCCCTCAAGGTCCTGGAAACCTTGATTCCAAAATTCCTTAGACTTACTCCTTCCCTAACCCCCTCCCAACCTAATGGTATATATATAATCAGTAACACTTCACAATCCCAGTGCAGCTCTTTCTGCCCACGGGTCCTGTCCCCATGCTTTAATAAAAATCCCCTTTTGCACCGAAGGTATCTTCAAGAATTATTTCTTGGCTATCGGCTCTGAACCCCACCATCACTTCAAACCCCATCAGAAAAACCTAGAGGCTACCAGCTAGAGGCTACTGCAATAGTCCAAGCTAGATGGACAGTGGAAAAAGGAACAGACTGATGATCTATTTAAGAGATAGATGGGTGCCTGGGTGGCTCAGTTGGTTAAGCATCTGACTCTTGATTTAGGCTCAGGTCACAATTTCACGGTTTGTGAGTTTGAGCCCCACCTCGGGCTCCGAGCTGACAACATGGAGCCTGCTTGGGATTCTCTCTCTCCCTCTCTCTCTGCCCCTCCCCTGCTCACACACGTTCTCTCTCTCTCTCTCTCTCTGTCTCTCTCTCTCTCTCTCTTTCTCTCTCAAAATTAAAAAACCTTAAAAAAAGAGAGAGAGAGAAACAACAAAATCATTTTTAAGCAGACTAATTCAGGGTTGCTATTACAAGGATTCAGGCACCACATTAAAGAGAGGGCTCTTCACAGTATAGACATTTCCTTATTTCAAAAAATGTTGTTATATGTTGTTTAACTTCATAGATGGGAAATGTATGTTTCCTACAATGTTGGCAGATGGCTGTAAAGTCCCTTGCAACTAGATTTGTATATTTTGGCAGTTTTCTGATGGAATTAAATGTCTTACTCAAACAGAGTCCTTGTGTGTTACAGTAATGTTTAAGAAATAATGTGCTTATTTATAAGTATTTAACTTAGAAGAGACACCATTGTCTCATTCACATAGAGGCTAGTGGTCACCTCAGGCCAATTGGCTGTGGAACGCCTGGGGTCACAGCACTTCTGGTGGCCTCAGTGACAGCAGAACTGTGAGAGGCCCATGTTCCAGGGTGGGGTGGGGGGAGAGATGATCACGTCAGCTCCGGGATACTGGGTCTCAGGCACCAGAGACAGGGCAGGCAGAGAAGTCCGAAACGTCATGACTGATTCCTCTTTCCCGTGTTATTCGTACCAAGCCTCCCACTGGAAACAGTTAGAAGTAAACAGATGTGGAGCACCTGGATGGCTCAGTCAGTTAAGCGTCCGACTTTGGCTCAGGTCGTGATCTCACCATTCCTGAGTTTGAGCCCCATGTGGGGCTCTGCGCTGACAGCTCAGAGCCTGGAGCCTGCTTCGGATTCTGTGTCTCCCTCTCTCTCTGCTCCTCCCCCTCTCACTCTCTCTCTCTCTCTCAAAAAAAAATAATAAACATTAAAAAAAACTTTTTTAATTAAACAGGGTAAAAATGTTTACACCTTCTCAAGAGCATCCAGGAAGCAATAAAGCTACAAAGAACTACAGGCCCCAGCAAGGACCAAGACCTGGAGATACACGAACGCTCGCCCTGGGGGCACGTGACCACCCGGAAGGAGGAGACCCCCTTGCACATTGGTCAATGTGCTTAGGCCAGTGTGTCTGCTGAGTGGTGCCCACACCAAAGTTAGGCTTCTGCCCTCCCACAGACAGACTGGGGAGATCGGACTGCCTCCTGGGGGTGGGTGCCCACGTCCCTGAGAAAGCCGGCTCTGGGTTGGGAAACTGGCAGCAGGTTTTTTAAAGATTTCCATCTCAAAGGGGCAGACAAAGAATTTGCAATGACAAGTTTTCTAAAGGAAGTTCTCTAAGAAAGGGGAGGTCGGGGCCCAGAGTCAGAACACAGTCGTCTAAAGCTTAGTCAAGCTGGGGGACACAAACATACCTGGCCACACCAGCACCTGCACGGCAGGAATGGCTGGCGGGGAGCACACGGACTCTTCACATTCTTGATTCCTGTCCCAGACCGGCTCTGAATCCTGGCCATCACCCTCTCTGTCGAAGACAGTCACTCCCCACTGCCCTGGTCAGCTACCTCCTGGCTTCTGGCTTCTAGCACTCCCACCCCTCCCCACCCCCACTCAGTGGATGACCTGGCTTCTTCTTTCTTTGGGAAAACGGAAACAGTGGGTCCCACCTGCCACCCGCCCCCCCCCCACATCTGCCCACCACCTCAGGCCAGGCAAGGGATTCCACCCGCCTTCCCGTTACTGTGACTGACCTGCCCAGACGCCGGCCTCAGCCCAGCTCCTCGGACTGTATGTCAACCCCCATTCTCTACTGCTCACAGACCTCACTCTGGCAAGTGCCCCCTGCCCTGGGCCATCAGCAACCCCCTCTCTCCTGGACCACTGCTGTAGCATCTAAGTGGGGAGTTTCTCCATCGAATGGGGGCCCCCAAATGTGGGGCGGCGATCAGGTGGAAGGTGAAAGAATTCACCTGAGGCAGAACAAAGGAGACAGAAGTTTACTGATTACACAGTGCAGTGGCCGGTGGCCCGTGGCCCGTGGCCCGTGGCCTGTGGCTGGCAGCAAAGGAGAGGCTGTCTGCTGCCAGGCAGTGGGTGGGGGCTGTTGTTAAAGGGGGAAGATGAAGCAGTATGGCCACAGATGGAATCTTCCCCCTTATTGGTAGTGGCCTGTCTGTATTCAGCTCAGTGGTCACTGTGGGCCCTTTCAACATTCCCCTGCTCAAGCCCGTTTGCCTCAAAACAGCCTCTACAACTGCCATCAGCATACGACCACGCCATGTTCTCCCACCTTTAAAAAAGAAAATTCCTGGGGGCACCTGGGTGGCTCAGCGGGTTAAGCATCCGACTTCGGCTCAGGTCACGATCTCGCGGTTTGTGAGTTCAAGTCCCACGTCGGGCTCTGTGTGGACAGCTCAGAGCCTGGAGCCTGCTTCAGGTTCTGTGTCTCCCTCTCTCTCTCTGCCCCTCCCCTATTCGCACTCTGTCTCTCTCACTCTCTCTCTCAAAAATAAATAAACATTAAAAAAAAGAATTGTTTAAAAAGAAAATTCCCGGGGCGCCCGGGTGGCTCAGTCGGTTGTGCATCCGACTCTTGATTTCAGCTCAGGTCAGGATCTCAAAGTTTGTGAGTTCGAGCCCCCACATCGGGCTCCGCACTGACAGCCCAGAGCCTGCCTGGGATTCTCTCTCTCTCTCTCTCTCTCTCCCTCTCTCTCAAAATAAATAAATAAACAAAAACAAAATAAAAAAGAAATAAAAAAAGAAGATTCCCTTACCCTACTCTCTCCGGCTACCACTCAACTTCCCTCTCCTTTACTGCAAACTTTACCGATGTCAGTATCTAGACTCAGGATCGCCTTGGGAAGAGGCAGTCTGTCCAAGCTTTATTATTTTTTTACGGATTTTGTTTTTAAGTAATCTCTACACCCAGCATGGGGCTTGAACTCACAACCACGAGATCAAGAGTCCCTCTACCGGACTGAGCCAGCCAGGTGCCCACAGGCTTTAATGCCCCAGGCAGGCAGTGTTGGGGAGGGAGGCCCAGACAGCAGACACACAGGGAGCTGCTCCAGATGATTCCATCAACACCTGGAGGGACTTTTTCTAGCACCTCAACTGTATTCCAAGACACCTGCCCCTGCCGCTGCTGGGCTGCTGGCTGGAAAAGAAGCAAAACAGGATTTGCAATGAGCTTTCTTCCGACTCACTGTCTCCTTAGAGCCTCTGGGCGGAAGCCAGCAACCCAGCTCTGCATTTACCAATTCAAGACAACCCTCAGTTTCCGCAGGGCGTTCTCAATTTTTTTTTTCTTTCCTGCTCATTTTTGGTTTGGGGGTTTCCTGAGTGGTTTTTGTCCCCCCACCCACCCAATGCTGCTGCTACTTTCGGTTTTGGTTCCTGAGATTTTTGTTTTTCTGTCCCCTCTTCTCCAAAGGAGACTCGGCACAGCGGGTGAGCCCCAGGCTGGCTTGGCCTCTCGGCAGGACCAGGCCAACCTCTCACCCAGACAAGCAGGAAGCCACCCGTGCTGCCTGCAGGTGCTGAGCCTGTGAGGAGAACCCCCACCAGAAACCCAGTGGGCTGCTACTAAAAACACAAACCCAGGGGCAGATGTGACTTGTTCCTTCTTCTCTGCTTCCCAAGAGAAAACAGTCACGAGAAACTTGTTTCTGGCCTCTGCTGCTGTGAGAACCCCCCCACCCCCCACACCACACTCCTACTCCATAAGGCCCACGATGGCCTCTCCAGTGACATTCCAGGGCAGCCAGGAGGGAGAAAGCCATCCCGTGCCCAGGGCGCCGGGGGCAGACTTGGAGGGGGGCGGGTGGTCCCTTGCAGCGAAGGGCCAGGAGGAGCTGTCCTGAACGCTGGCTGTGACTTGCTGTGCTCCTTGCAACCAAGACGTCATGCTCCCTGTTGTTCTGGCGATGGCCATTCTCTCGCCGTCTCAGCTGGCAGCTAAGGGATTGAAGAGTTGAACTGCTTCTGGAAGATTCTAGAGAGACACAGGCCACGCACAAGAGGCCTCGAGACCTGAATCGGCAGCGAAAAAAGTAAGTTCTTAAACCCTAAGTGACTGATACTGGCAGCAAAACAGCTTTGTGGAGCTTAAAAGTGTTTTTCTATCAGAGTTTTGAAAGGTCAAGGGCAGTTAAAAGCTAGCAAGGGGCCGGATTTTGATGTGAGGAATACCACCCAAAAAAGGAAGGAACATGTTAGCATAAAGGGAAAGGTCATTCCTGTGAAATTCTGCAGCAGCTTAGCCTCTCGAGCTGCCTGTCAGGGGAGACAATGTGACAATGTGAAGTTTCTCCAAATTCTCCAGATTGTTTCACCTGTTAAAAACGAAGATTTCCGGAGAGGGGAAGGGTAGAAGTGGGTCAGACCTCATCTCAGGGCTGAGCCCCGTGGGGCAGGAAGTGAGTAGCTGGAGGAACTCGGCTAAGCGGGGAGAGTCTGCCTTTAACCCAAGACTGTGGCACACAGGGGCCTCCCTCCCTCTGGCCCAACACTCTGCTGGAGAACCCTGGGCCTCAGAGCAGAGCCCTGGGCCTCAGTCTGGAGACTCTGAGGCCACACATTTTCTCTGAGAACCTAACCGAGGTCACTTCCAGTGTCGGGCCCCTGGCCCCGGCACCCAGGAAACGGATCCTGTCTGACCATAAACCCCATACTCACTTGCCAAGCCCAGACAGGAAATTTTGGCCCCTGCCGTGACTTGTCAGGAGTTGTGCTCTCCACCGCAGCCCTCGTGCCAATTTGGGGGGTGTAGATGGGTGATTTCAGTATTGTTGCTTTAACTGTGGACCGTCCTGGTATTCTCTATTTCTAGAGGAACCAGAAAAGGCCAGAGAGCCAAGAGACTCAGAACATGCACACAGCAGGTCCCCAAACCAAGCCCTGTGATGTCAAGCACCAGCATGCGCCGTGTTAGAAACTGACGCATCCCACCCCTCAGCTATGACTCCGTATTTCAACCCAGACCTCCTCACGTGGTCCTCAGGCTGTCCATGACCTCATACTCCAAACCAAGGCAGAGGAGCAGAAAGACCGAGGGACCGCTCAACTCACAGCCCCCCAAGTGCCAACGGCCTTCCTTCCCCAAGGACATGCTCCCCTTCCTGCTTCCTAACCCCTGTCTGCCTTCTTCCTTCCACTTTTGACCAATAGGTCTTTCCCTTCTCACGTTGCCAATTGTGAAGATGTGGCCTGTTCATCAAAATCGCTTCTGTCTGTGGCTCTTCAGGACCTACAGGCAAGAAGCCGGAAAATGCTAGAAAAAATCAAGGAAGCAAGTCAGTCAATACTCATGGTCACTCTCATCCTTTCTTGCCTGGGTTCATCATAATTTGATGATTTTACACCCATAGTTTGAAATTTTATATGTGGCCAGAATAGTATTTTGTGATATCAACCCTTACATAGCATCTTCCTGGTATTCCCAGTATCAAGGATAGCAGATGGTAGAATCCCGCTCATCTGGCCACACGGTACTACGCTGGGCTTGGGGGACCCAAATGAGCGTGAGCATTTAAAGAACCGAGCGATTTTTTCTTCACAACCACCTCCTGCCCCAACTAGGCGTTGCTTGAAGGAAAGGTACGTCTCCCGCCGTCCCAGGGAATAATCAGGGTGAGGCAGATCGGCAGGGATCTCGCCCTGAGCCACCTCTCCCAGAGACATACCGCACAGTGTCAAGACCTTCAGCACGGCTAACGTGACATCAGACATGAGCGGCAGGCAGTCAAGGGTCGGCATTTACTGTACAGCCGAGCCAACAAAAGCAACATGGCAAACCAGGAACAATACTGGGACTAAAACAAAAGTGAGCGACAGACCAGTCACAAGCCAGGAAGAAACTTAGAGTCGCTTGCCTCTTGCTTTCAGTCTTGGGCACCCCTGCTCCGTGGGCTAAGGGCTAAGGGCTAAGGGCTATGGCTAGACAGTGAAGAATCATTCAGCACTCAGGAGAACTTCTGAGCTAAACAAAAACTTCCCCAAAAGCCCGGTTTGCAGATGGTGGCCTTGGGACACCGCCCGCCCCCCGCCCCCCTTCCCAAGCCTAGATCATAAATGTTTTCACCACACACACCAAAAAAAAAGATGGAGGGGTTAATTAACCTTAGTGTGGTTTTTGCAATAGGTTTTGCAATACATACGGGTATCCGTAAGAGACTCTTAAATCCAGAGAACAAACTGAGGGGTGATGGGGGGCAGGGGGAGGGGAAAATGGGGGATGGCCATTGATGAAGGCACTTTTTGGGATGAGCACTGGGTGTTGTTTTCGGGGGGAACCTACCCCCGAAACCAAGAACAGTATACACTGTGTGTTAGCTAACTTGACAATAAATTATATTAAAAAATTATATTAAGAAATGAAAAACAATTTTTTTAATTAAAAAAAGACACACGGGTGTCAAATCATCACATTGTACACCTTACATTTACGGATGTTGTACATCAATAACATCTCAATAAAGCTCGAGAAACATTTAAAATTTTAAAAAGTCTCCTTTCTTTAGAAGGAAAAAAAGTAAACAGGGGTGCCTGAGTGGCTCAGCCGGTTGAGCATCCGACTTTGGCTCAGGTCACGATCTCACGGTCTGTGAGTTCAAGCCCTGCGTCGGGCCATGTGCTGACAGCTCGGAGCCTGGAGCCTGCTTCGGATTCTGTGTCTCCATCTCTCTCTGTCCCTCCCCTGCTCGTGCTCTGTCTGTCTCTCTCTCTCTCTCTTTCATTCAAAAAATAAATAAACATTTAAAAATTAGAATAAATAGGGGTGCCTGGGTGGCTCAGTCAGTGAAGCCTCCGACTTCAGCTCAGGTCATGATGTCACAGTCTGAGTTCGAACCCCGCGTCGGGCTCTGTGCTGACAGCCCAGAGCCTGGAGCCTGCTTCAGATTCTGTGTCTCCCTCTCTCTTACCCTCCCCTGCTCATGCTCTGTCTCTCTGTCTCAAAAATAAAAACATTCAAAAAATAAATGTAAAAATTAGAATAAATAAATAAATAAAAATAAAAAGGCAAGACCTGCCTCTGTGTTCCCTGATGCACGTGGTGACGGCTTGCTGGGTGAGTCAGTCGGGCCAGGTTTGAGTCCTGCCTTTGCTATTTTTTTTTTTAATGTTTATTTTTGAGAGGGAGAGAACATGAGCAGGGGAGGGGCAGAGAGAGATGGAGACAGAGGACCTGAAGCGGGCTCTGTGCTGACAGCAGAGAGCCCGATGCGGGGCTCAAACTCGTGAGTTGTGACATCATGACCCGAGCCAAAGTTGGAGCCAAACCAACTGAGCCACCCAGGCGCCCCATATTTGCTACTTTTGAACGGCACATCCCCGGGCTGACTGCTTGCGCTCGCCACGCTTTGTTCTCTTACACAAAACGGGGAAAGTGGAACACGCTTCAGAGACTCGCAGAGCTGGGGACTGAGGGAGACCAGGCTGGTAAATGAGGAAGTGCCCATCCCGGGGGGCGGGGGGGGGGGGGATTCTTAGCCGGTGGTAGCTCACAGCGTAACCCCCAAGCCCTGGGAGGGCCCGGCAGGCACGGAGGGGCCGGTGAAGTATGTGAACACTGCATTTTAGGAGCGGGTCCCTGGTGCCCTGCAAAAGCAAACGAAGGCAAAGGGAGCAGCAGAGGACGGGAACAGCCCTCGCATCATCTGTCGCTCTGAGCATTTCTCTCGTTTGTCTGGAGATGATGGCTCAGCACCTCCCGGCCGTGGAACATCAGCTCCAGGCCCCAGCGGGCGGGGCACCCAGAGCGCCACGGGACACCCTCCACGCCGGAGCTGGGCACGGGATCGGGGAATCGTGGACCCTCGGCCCACACCCGCCAGCCTTTAGGGGTGGCTCGGCAGAGCCTGGTAAAGGCGTAGTGCTGGAATGGGCACCACTTGGACCTTCACCAGGAAATTACCATTTTAAACAGACTGCGAGCTGTGAGTGCGGGTTTGTTTACAGTTGCTCTTTCTAAGGATGGCCCTGAGCCTTCCTTCCGACAGGTGGGCAGGGGCGGAACTCAAGCGTGTCCTCTCCCCCACCAACACTGGCTCCTCTAGCAGCATGGAGGTGGGAAATTTCAAAAGGGTAAAAGGATTGAGTAGAAGCACACTTTAAGCTGTCCTTAGGAAAATTTTGAAACACACAATGGTAGAATGAGATGAGCCCCAGGCACCTGTCGTCCTTCAGCCTGTCGACATGCGCTCCCTGTGGCCCATTCCTGTTCCCACCCTCACACCCATCCCCCAGCCTGAGTGGAAGCAAATCCCAGCATTTCATTCCCTATGTATCTCTGAAATTAAAGATCTTTATTGGCATAAGCACAATAACCTAATTATTACCAAGAAGCAGCTAATAAACGGTATCATCGAATACACATAAGTCTCAAACTCCCCCCAGAGCATCTACATTTTGAAGATTTATTTACAGATGAAAACAGCCCACGGCTCTCCAGCCTGTCACTGCTTTCCACACTCTTCTTTCAAGCTTCCCTCCCTCTGGTCCCTGGCCCATATAGCCAGGGACTCGGTGCGGCTCCCGATTTCACAACTATTCCCTTTTAGGACGCATTAGGCTAAATGGAGCAAACGTTGAGTGCTGGCTTTTTTGAAATGTTTTTAATGTTGATTTATTTTTCGAGAGAGAGAAAGAGTGCGACCGGGGAAGGGGCAGAGAGAGAGAGAGGGAGACACAGAATCCAAAGCAGGTTCCAGGCTCTGGGCCGTCCGCACAGAGCACGACGCGGGGCTCGAACTCACGAACCTCGAGATCATGACCAGGCGCCCCGATTGCAGGCTCTTTCGGCTAATTCTCTTTGGAAAGTTACTCTATGTTTCCTTCTTATTTCCTCTTGAAACCCAGGAAATACACACACAAGTTTCTGTGCCTCCAATTTTCCTTTGTTCCATCAGCCACCAACCTTCATCTCATCTCTAACGGGACAATTTACTTTGACAAGTTGGCTTTAACAAGTCAGCTTTTTTTGACTCGCTTCCACGGAGCCCTCCAAAAAGCCTCATGGTTATATTTATTCACTCAGGAGATATTTATTGACAGCCTCCATGCTCCCTGACTCGCAGGCAGGGATGCCTTTAGGGCATCAGAGAAACAGGCCTGGTTGCAAAGTCTGAGGCACTCAACGTCAGTTCTCCAAACGTGCACTAGAGGGCACCACTCTCCCATTGGCCTCTGCTCCAAAAGTCTGGCGCTCAGGCAGCCTAGTTAGGGTTTGTTTGTTTTTTCACTTGAATATTTTTTACACATAACATGTGGAAGTTTAAGATGTTCAATGTGTTGCTTTGATATATTTCTGTATTTTAATATGACGGCAGTTCGGATGTCTATCGCTCTACGCGACTATAGTACAATATTTTCTATACTCAGCGTACTCTGTGTTACATCTCTGTGGCTGATTTTCTACTCCATGCAAGTTTGTACCCTTAAGCAACATGAATCCTGTCCCCTTTATCTTATTTAGATTCTGGACACCTAACCACACAGTCAACCCAAATAAAGACTCTCACACATTTTGCGCCTTAATAACGAAATAAACTCCATTTTATTAGATGCATAAACAAAGAGGGAAAGATAGAAATTATATAATTCCCCCAAACAGGTCCATTTAACCATTAACACATAAGCACAATGCCTTATGCTTAGGGCTTACGGATTTTGTAAAATTATGAGGACCTTGAGACTATTTTTTAAAAATTTTTTTAACGTTTATTTATTCTTGAGACAGAGAGAGAGAGAGACAGAGCATGAACGGGGGAGGGTCAGAGAGAGGGAGACACAGAATCTGAAACAGGCTCCAGGCTCCGAGCTGTCAGCACAGAGCCCGACGCGGGGCTGGAACTCATGAACCGAGAGATCATGACCTGAGCCAGAGTTGGACGCTTAACCCACTGAGCCACCCAGAAGCCCCCCAGTTATTTCTAATGTTATTATATTGTGGTCGCACGATATGATCTTTCAGTGCTATTTGGGGCTTTTTTGTGAGTTGCCTAATAAATGGGACTGTTGTATTTATGGGCCTGTTTCTCAATTTTCTCGTAAGATTTCATGAATCCGCTCCAACGATGGCCGAGAAAACAGTCCCACTTTCTAATCATCTCCAGGCAGTAGAGAGAAGTGACCATCAATCCGTGCCAACCAGGGAGAGGCAATAGGAACTGAGAGAAACTCCCCGAGTGACATTTTTGTTCCGGCTCCACGCAGAGCACGAATCCAGTCGAAGCCAACATCCGCGCGTCCAGGCCACAGACCTGTTCCCTGGGCTCCCAGTGGTGGACACCACGGTCCCAGACCTGCAAAGTTTCCCCCGAGTCCTTGAGGGATTTACACACAAGAAAGTGGACTCTCAGACAGTGTACAAATGCTACCTGTCGTTGGAGATCAGCCAGTGGCATGAGAAATTAAATCTTAAGAAAACAGTATAAAAAAGGACACGAGGCATTTGGATCAATCTGCCAGGTGAGGGATTTGCTCAGTAAAAGTTACGGGGTGGGGGGGGAAGCAGAGTACTGGCCGGACCAGAGAGACAGCCCTATTGCCTGTCACTGCACCCCCATCTGGGGACACGAGTTCGGGCATTCCCTCAGAAGCCCCCAGGACCTACACCCTGGCGGTAGCTATTGGACCACGCGTGCACCTGTACCAAGGCTCACTGGCAACATCAATGCCGGAAGAATGGACTGTGTCCCAGGGCCTCCCTAGAGGGATGGTGACCAGTCACACCAAAATCCACCCTGGGGACTCTGCATGTGAGACAAAGAAAGACAGAGTGGTGGTGGTGAGGAAGCCGAGGGCAGTGGCAGAAAGCGGCATTAGCGACAAGACCACAGGCGCCACAGCGAACACAGGACAGGAGGTGGCAAAGATGGCCAGTGTGTCCCCCTTCACCAGCCCGCCATACGCTTCGTATGTTCGAGTCGAGACTGAGCCCTCCCCGATCCCGAGAACTCCGGACGACCCGTTCTTCCCCCAGGAACCCCACGCCACACATACACTCGGTAATTTTCTGGGAGTGTTCACAGGTGGAGGCGCCTGCCTGCCCCGCCCTCCGCCAGTGTTCCTGTCACCTCTCAGCAGCCCCGCGTGCACCCCCCTGTGCCACCCTTCTCCAGAGCCCCTCTGGCCCCACACCTGGACACAGGGCACGCTGCTCCCACAAACAAAGTCTCTCTTGGATCCACACTCTTTAAACCTAATGTCTGGAGACAACTCCTTGTCCCTAGCAGGTTTCCACATCCCAGAAGAGGGACCAGCTCAGCCCCTCCCGAATGAAAGAATTTCGGATCCTTTCCACACTTGAGAGGCGTCTATCCCCAGGGGCTCTGCCTAACAACAGCCTTTTAAATTTTTTTTTAACGTTTATTCATTTTTGAGAGACAGAGTGTGAGCAGGGGAGGGGCAGAGAGGGAGGGAGACACAGAATCCGAAGCGGGCTCCAGGCTCTGAGCTGTCAGCACAGAGCCCGACGCGGGGCTTGAACTCACAGACCGCCAGATCGTGACCTAAGCCGAAGTAGATTCTTAACCAATGGAGCCCCCCGGGCGCCCCAACAGCAGATTTTTTTAAATGATTACTATTGGGGCACCTGGGTGGCTCTGTTGGTTAAGGCTCTGACTCTTGATTTCAGCTCAGGTCATGATCTCACAGTTCATGAGTTCGAGCCCTATATCAGGCTCTGTGCTGACAGCGTGGAGCCTGCTTGGGATTCTCTCTCTCCCTCTCTCTCTGCCCCTCCCCACCCGTGTCCCCTTTCTCTCTCTCTCTTTCCTTCTCTCTCAAAATAAATTTTAAAAAAAACCATTAAGATGATTACTGTTAAACACAGCAGCTAACATGCTGTCCTGAAGCGTCTGTGCCCAAGTCCAAGGCTGGTTTGAGACTAGCAGTGGGAAACTGTTTGACATGAGCTTAACCGATGGCCTTCCAGAAACAAAGGTCTGCTCCAAGGTGTCTTTCTGTCTCTGCTGCTAGAAAATGCAGCAAGTGGTGTCGCCTAAAGACAAAACAAAATCAGTATCTCGTTCCACAAGCATCTGCTAGAGGGTAGAGGGTGAGAGCAGCCACAGGAAGGAGCGGGGCTGAGTCCCAGGAACAGTGTGGGGACCAAGGAGAGGAATGCCCTCCTGGGGGGCACGGCGGCGCATGGGCCCCCTTGCATCTCATGAGGCCTTGCCACACAGAGTGTCTCTGCCCCTTGCAACCCAATAGAGCCCACACGAGCAGTCAGGAGCCAACTATAGAATCTCACCCCTAAAAGAAACATCAGGGGGTGGCTACTCCACACTCCTCTTTTCGTGGATCAGAAAACTGCGGTTCAAAATGGTAAGGATCCTGGCCAAAGCCATGGGGCTATCCTAGACCCCAACCCTTGACCCTTGATCTAGATTCTTCTGCCTTGTCTCCAGTTAGGAGGGGCCTCAGAGCAGCCGGTGAGGAGATGTTACACCAGCGCTTAAGGCTCGGGCCTGGCCCCTCACAAAGGAGATGGCCACCCCAATCTGTTAATCTACTGACAATTCTTTGCTGGAAACCTACAGGTAACCAGCACCGCCCAGAAGTGAATAAAGATACTGGCCGTGGTCTCTTGCGTGTGCAAGGTGCTTTGAACCTGTATTCCCCAGAGACATTTCCTTAGGCTCGGGTCCCTAGAAGCAGAGCCTGAGGCAAGGATTCCATCCAAGGGGAACAGGTGTTATTGCAAAGTGCTCTCTGAAGAAAGGGGAGTGGGAAGCAGGATTGGGTGGGGAGAAGAGCCAGTGATGTGGTCTCAGCTGGAAACTAGCATCATCGGATCCCTCAGGACCACACTTCAGAGTTGGCCCCCCTGTGGGGGTTGGCGAGGGGCAGCCCCACAGGCGACCCAGCTATGAACCACTAGCCGCCCACACTCACAAGAGCTTGGAAAGGGGATCCGAAATGGCACCAGCCGCACCCGGGGCAGACGTCCTCTCACTTGGGCATCATTACAAAAAGGAAATTGAGGCCTTGCCACGTTTGGAAGGGGCTCGTATGGAGGGAGGGGGAAGATGGGGGGCGGTATACAGACCGGGTAGAGGAATCGCTCTGGGTGAACCACCTGCTTCCTCACCCAGGACTGGCCACTTTCTGGGCCTTTCTCTCCTGCCAAAACATTCGCATAAAGCCAGGCTGGGCAGGCCAGGTCAGCATAGGTGCTTGCTGCTGGTGTGCACGCCAGGCCTCACACATGGTGGGGGCGGTCGGGCAGGGGCCCTGGACCCTGGTGGAGACAGCATCTTGCCTCCACACCCACAAGCCTGCCTCAGAGGTATGCCACGTCTCAATCTCCTCTTAAAAAAAAAAATAGTTTATTTATTTTGAGAGAGAGGTAGAGAGCAAGCGGGTGAGGGGCAGAGAGAGAGGGAGAGAGAATCCCAAGCAGGCTCTGCAGCTGTCAGCACAGAGCCCAACACAGGGCTGGAACTCACACACCGTGAGATCACGACCTGAGCCGAAACCAAGAGTCGGACACGTAACCGACTAAGCCTCCCAGGCGCCCCTCAGTCTCCTCCTTTTGACAGAGGGTTGATGGCATGTCTGAGTCAGAGGCCCACCTCAGAGAGGCGGGCAAGTGACAGTGCAGAGCACCTGTGTGTACACACGCAACTGCCTGGGGATCCTACTGAAATGCAGTTTCTGACTCAGATTCTGGAGCGGGGCTGCGATTTTGCATTCATAACAAGCCCCCAGGTGACTCGATGTCACCGGTCGGTAACAGGGTGTCGGTCTGCCCACCTGGAACCCACTCACCGCCTCTCCGTCTGGTTGTCCCCTGGTGAACCAACCACTCCTTCACCTGCCCACAGACCCGGGCTCCAGGGGGGCTGACCCCTCCGTGGCACTGTGTGCCCCGGGGCCTGGCCATTCAGATCTCTGCCCTCCGCCGCCCCATCAGCCCTGCAACTGGTTCAGACCTTTGGGGAGAAACCTGGCCTCGGCCGACAGAGGGCTTCTTCCCGGCCTGGGTGCGAGCTGGGGAGGCAGCCCCCAGGAGGGAGGGCAGAGCCCAGGACAGGCTGGGTCCCGACTATCACCCTCAAGTCACTGCATTTCTGTCCCCTGAGTCCGCAGTTCCCCATGTAGGCATTAGTCAATTTGAGTCCAACAAGAGTCCTGCCGGATCCACCCCCAACAAACCCAGGTTCCACGGGTCCTGTCCTTGAGTTACTGGCACTCAGGACCTCCCTCGGCTGACAGACGCCATCGATGCGGCCCCAAATCTGTCACGAAGAGGAGGACACAGAAAGAAGGTGCCGGGGAGAGCCTGGGCTGTGATCAGGGCCGGCGCCTTGGCAACAACAGGACTGTCACAGCTAAGCAGACTAAGCTCAGGAAAGACACGCGGCTGGCCAAGGCCCCCAGGTGATGGGGATCACCGCTCAGGCTCGCAGCAGGTCTGGACTCACTCTCGGCTGAGCAAACAGTCGAGGCTGCTTGAAGGGGCCCCAATATCCGTTACTAAACTATTCACTGCTGTGGTTTTGAGCTCTGCTTGCTATAGCCTTGACAAACCATAGCACACAGCTCCTCGAGACACGAGGGGCGCAGAGATAGAGCCCTTCGCCCTGCTCCCGGCGGAGCCCCAAATGACCACTGCTCACGCCAGCTGATGTTGAGAGAACATTTATTCCACTTGGTCAGCTCCGGCAGGTATCGGTGACCAACGGAAATAACCAGCCTGGACGACCATTGACACGCACTCCCGCGTAGCCATGGGGGCGTCCCTCCTGTCCCACTGGCCCAAGTAGGGGAGGACCTGAGGTCTCCTACAGTCATTAGTGCCCCAGGGGAGCCAGCTCACAGCCCAGTGAAACGAACCCACAACCCACGTGTGAACTCACCCGCCACCTCCTCCCACCACCAGCCACCCTCCAGCCTCCAGCACTTGACCCATCAGCCAGTAGACAAGTTATTTCCTGAGTGTTATGAGCCCAGCCCTGTGCTGGACCCTGTTGGGGTTCAAGAGGAAATGGCACGTCCCTTGCCCTCAGGGAGCGCACAGTCTAGCTGGAGACTCAAAACACACACACACACACACACACACACACGTACGCACGCGCGCGCACGGAAAGCCAGAGTGCAAGGCGGCACGTGCCCCCGAGGGTGAGACGGTGTTAACACAGGGACCGTTCAGAGAAAGAGGATGGAGGTCCTGGTGGAGAAGTGGGTTTGGGGAGGACGGGGGAGGGGCGCATTTCACAGCAATACCAGGGAAGGCAGAGGCCGAAACAGAGCATGAGGGCTGCGTGGTTAGACTGGAGGGAGGTGAGCTGACGATCGGCAGGGAGGCTCCCTCCCTGAGGCTCCCTCCAGGCAGGCCAAGGATCAGAGCAAATGGAAGCTTCTGGAGTGCAGAACGCCTCCTGTTTCTCTGATCTCCCCCAGCACGGTTTGTTATTCCAGGACGAGGCGTGCAGCAGATTTGCAGCAGGCTGCAAGGGAGACGGGACAGGCAAGATCCCAGGGCAGGAGCTGGGGAGGGGGCCTCCAGACAACCCTGACCAAAGCCCAGCTGGGCCCTAGGACCTCCCACCAGAACGCTCCACGGCGCCCCCCACAACTCCCATTGCTGGGATTTGATCTAAATCCATGGCTCCAGGCCTCTCCCCACCCCCAACGGTTTCACTAAGTAGAACCTGCATCTGGAGGTCATCGAAACCCCAGCCCAGCCCTAATCGGCCACACCTCTTCAGATGAGTGGGTCGTTCTGGGGAGGCCAGTGAGCTCCAGGCCAACCCGCTCAGGGTGGAAACAGAAGTCCTCTCCCTGCTGGTGGTCCAGCCTCTGCCCCTCCACATCCATGCACGGACCTCGGGAAAGCTCCTCGGCCCCAGAGCTGGCGGGCACCAGGAGCCAAGCTCCGTCTGCCCCCTCAGCCTTCCCCACATCAGGCCTGGCTAAACCCCTGGTGTGGCAGAGGCTTGGCTGCTGGGAAGCAGGATCCCTCCCCCCGGGTGGACCCAAGGTCACGCACACCCTACACCATGGAACTCCCCGCTTTCCCCGCCACTTTCACGGTGAGATCAGACAGAGCCCGGGCCAGGGATCCCGGGCATGGTGAAACCCAGCAGCCAGAGCAAGCACCCCAAATCAGAGAAGAGCAAACGCAGCCCAGAGAGCCTCCAGCAACGTCTGTGGAAGGGAAGAGAGGTTCCAGGAGCCTGAGACCCCGTGAGGCCTGGGAGGAGAGCGACTAAAAGGGTCCCCTCCTCAGAATTCTTTATTCCTGAGTGAGGGAAGGAAGTTCAGCAGGGGGAGGGAGAAATGCTACTTGTGGGGCGGCCCTGACCCAGGGATCTGTCGTAGGTAAGGAAAGAGTGGCAGGTTCTGTCCTGGGGCTGAGATTCTCAGCCAGGAGTCCAGGAGCTCTGGCATTGTTTGTAGATTCTCGTGTCTCCGTGAGTATGCGAGTATGCGCGTTTTCCTGGGGAGAAGGTTCATAACTTTGCTAGATTTCCCAAGGGTTTCACACCCCCAAAGTCTTCAGAACCATTGCTCTGAAAGGAAAGTGGAGCCTTGCAAGTATGGTTCACACCTGGGGGAAAGGCTTCGCCTCTAGAGCCAGGCCTCCTGCTGACTTTGCTGTGTTCTCTTGGGCCAGTTACTTGCTGTCTCTGATGGGCCAGGCAGGCGCAGAGAAGCTGGCTCTCCACACAGGCACTGTCCCTGCTGCCACATGAGAGTGGAAGTCTGTGGCCAGGCAGCCAGGACGAGCTCTTCTCTGGCCATGACTCCCAACTGGTTCGGGGAGTTTTTCCACCGGGGCACAGAACCGGCCTCCAATTCCAGGCTGCATCAGTCCCCTCTGCAGGGCACCTCCCGAGGTAGGTCTTCTTAGGGGACATGTCCTCGTGCCGGTGGGCAGGGCCCCAGAGGGCCCCATTCCTAGACTCTGTGCCCAGATGTGCCTCACACACTGCCCAGAGGTCCTGCCCACTCCACATCTGTTCATGGAGACAAAGAGACGAGGGTCAGGTCTGGGGCTCTGACACGGCCCTGCCCAGCCACCCCTCAGTCACCTCTCTGGGGCTAGGCGGGAGGAGTCCGTGGGGCCACCCTGCACTTGTCCAAGGCTTTCAGCCAGTCCTTTTAGCCCCCTACGGAGCACTCCAGGATTATCAATCCCATGAACCCCTGAGACAACTTGGGGTTGGGGCATGTGGGCTCCAGATGTCCCAAGTCCCAGATTAATCTCTTCATCTCTGCCACTAAATACTAGTCCACACTGCAGCAGCCACCTGGTGGCAGGCCGAGGGCCACTGATGTCCAAGGAGCCACAAACTCTAAGGAAGGGCAGAGGGCAGGGACAGGTCTCCAGCACCTAGCAAGGTGGTGGCACAGGCTGGGCACAGAGCAAGGGCTCTGTGAGTGCAGGTCCCCTCCGACGCCCCCAGCTCCCTTCCTCCCAACCTGCCACTGTGGATGCCAAGACCCCCTCGGGCACCCAGGGGCGCCCCTGCCCAGGATCCTACCACGTGGGATCTTGTCACATCCCCACAACCTCCACACTCCATTTTCCCGCCAGTAAGAGCTTCTCTTGTGGGCAGTGAAATAGAGATGAAGGGTCTTGGGGGCCAGGCTTGCACTGTGACACCACAGTACTAAGTGAGTACTAAGTGAGATTTGGGGCAAGCTTGGGTGAGCCTGTTTGTTCACCTGCCAAATGGCTGAAGAAGCCTGTGCTTCAGAGCACCAACTTGGAATCAGGAGCCTGGGAGACAGTCCTGGCTCTCCCCCTTGGTCAAGCCTCTTAGCTAGGGGCCTCATTTTCTCTTGCCCAGATGACCCCACAATGCTGGAGGCTCCTACTCACCCCACTTTGACCTGTCCTCACAGTGCTTGCATTACCCCTTGAACCGTATGTCTGAGATCACCACGCTCTTCTCATTAAACATCTCGGTGTCCTCTCTTTAGGGCCACAAAGTCCTTTGTAGGGCACATATGGGCCTCCTCTATCTGACCCCCACCTCAGAAACCCCACACACCCTTGCTCTCCCTAGAGAACCTCTATTCATCCCCCGGACCCAGTTCAAGCCATCAAACGCTTTGGGTGACACCAATCACCTCCCCCACCTCCCAGAATACGTTATAGTTTGTCCACTAGGATAGCCTGCATCACCTGTGTGTGTACCAAGTGTCACCCCTCAGATGACAAGGCTTTGTGTCAGTGCCTCCTCCCAAGAGCACAGCACTGTGCGTGGCACACTGGGGTGCTCAATAAATGTTTCCAGACCAGCACTGTCACCCTCTTTTATCTAGTAATATTGACTACAATCCTCACAATATCCCAGGGAGAAGTCCCTCTTAAACACAACTTAAACAGATGAACAAACTGAATCATAAAGTGCAATGATTTCTCAAGTACACCAGATAGTAAGTGTTGGAGTCAGGAGACCTTGGGTGTGGAGGGGGTAGGGGGTGGGTGGGTCTGGGGATTGTGGAGAGCGGCCCTCTCCAGGTGACTTTCAACTCTGACATTCTGGGAAAGAAGATCTAGTAAGAAGCTTGTCATACACCCAGAGCCCAGTTCACCCCACCTTCCCTGCCTGCCCCTGACCCCAACCCCTGCCGAGGCCTGAGAGGGAATCGGGCCAAACTTTAGGTCTCACCTACTCTAGGCCGGGTGAGCCAAAGGAGGAAAACCAATGCAGGGGCCCAAAGCAGCTGTGGACGACCAGCCGTAGGGTGGAGAAGACTCGGAAAGAGGCGGCCCAAGCGGGGCAGCGGCCCACTCCTTCAAGACCCCAAGCCAGCCCTCCCCGTCTCTCAGGATCAAATCCAGAACGGGGGCCGCAGCCCAGCGCCATCTCCTGGAGTCACGGACGCGGCTCTGGGGCAGGAAACCGGCGGCGGCAGGCCTGGCGCGCATCATAGCACGCGGCCTAAATGGGCCGCCTGGCCCTCGGGCCCGTGGCCGTGGCTGCGCTGGTGGGTCTTGAGCGAGCCCTCGCGCGCGAAGCTCTTGCCGCAGCGGGCACAGAAGTAGGGCCGCCGCTCCCCGAACACGCCGGGGCGGCGCGGGTGCGGTGCGGGCATGCGCGCGTGGGTGCGCTGGTGGTTGAGCAGGAAGCGCGGCTCGCGGAAGCAGCGGCCGCACTGCGCGCACTGGTGCGGCTTCTCGCCGCTGTGGATGCGCTGGTGCGTGAGCAGGTTCTGCTTGAGGCTGAAGCAGCGGCCACACTCCGGGCAGGGGAAGGGCCGCTCGCCGGTGTGCGTGCGCTGGTGCACCTCCAGGTTGTGCTTGACGCTGAAGGCCTTGCCGCACTCGGGGCACACGAAGGCGGCCGCGCGGCCCACCCCAGCGTGTGCCTTCTGGTGGCGCACCAGGCTGGGCTGCTGCGAGAAGGTCTGGCCGCACAGTGGGCAGCGGTGAGGCTGCTCCTCCGCGGGGTGGTGGATGACCAGGCCTCGCTCGTCCCCCAGACCCTCCTCCCCGTCCCCCGCAGGGGACCCGCCCCCCGAGGACGCCAGCTCTGTCATGGGCACTTCCAGCCGCAGTCACCAGTCCCTGGGGAGGCAGAAGCAGAGAGAGGAGTCAGGGGTGGGGGGATCCAAGGATCAGCCGGCCCCCAACCTCAGGGACACTGGACCTTGAACTGGCTTCCCACAACTTCAGCATCCACCCCTCTACAGTCTTGTTCAAGCCAGCGTTCCCCTGCTGGAAAGCCCTTCTTTCTCCTCTACCCTTTAATCACACCCTGCCCCTCCTTAAGGCCTTTCTCAAGTTCACCTCCTGCTAGAACCTTTCCCTGACCCCTCCAGCCCCTCCTGAGCCCTACGGCCCAACCTTATGACCCTCAGTCATCACAAAGCCCTGGCCCGGTGATGCCTTAAGGACAGAGCCGCCTCCTTCTTTTATCCCCAACAGCAAGCACCCAACCTGCCACACAAAGTACTGAATAAATGCCAACGGGTGATATCCAGGGGCTTCTAGTCTTACAACTTAGCACCTGCATATGTCTTATCTCTCCAACCTGCATCTCAAGGAGGGAGGGGATAGGTAGGTGCATCCCCAATCTGGAGGGAGGGATGGGGTCACCGGTGGTTCACAGATATTTTTGAAAAGCGTAAAAGAAGAAACAAAACAAAAACCCTGTACACTTGACAGTAATCTCAATTAAACATTAAAGGCAGCAGCTCTTTGTTTATCAAAATGTGGCACGCCTGCAAAAGGTTTGCAAATCACTGAAAGGGAGGGTGACCTTCCCTGGGGGGCGGGGGGGGGGGGCGGGGCTGGTCTCAGCTTGATTCCTCTTGGCATCCCCAAGACACGGAAGCTGACCCCGAGGCTCAGCAAACACCCCCAAGTTCGGCTCCATTCCATTCATGCTGGTTCTAAGGATTCTCTTCCCCATAGCACCGTGGTCTCTTAAATTGTTTCCCACTGTCCTCACAGCAACCCCAAGGAAGGAACAGGGCTTATTGAGCCCTACTTTATAGACGGGGTAACGGAGGCACAGTGAGGTCACCTTACTTGCCCAAGGTCGCACAAGGTGAGCTCGGACTAGGCCCTAAGTTTCCTGACTCACTGTCAAAAGCTCTTCTCAATGTGCCAGCTGCTCACCAGCTAAACTCCCCTCAAAATACACACGCATGTACAAGACCACCACCACCACCATCCTGACCACTGCAGAGTTCTAGATCACCCAAAGGGCCACTGCTCCTGTACAACCCTGTCTGCAACCACTCCTCCCACGCCCTCCCCCCCAAATAAAAGCCTAGGACTCCTGTTCCTGCAGAGCACTGAGGCCTGCCCCAGAGCAGGCTGAGCCGGCACTCCCCTTCGGTCCTCCACCCCCGTCAGGGACCTAGACCTCCATGCAGGCCTTCTCTACACTTCCAGATCTCACTGTTCACTACGACCTCAGTCGATCTATCTGCAGAGTGGGGTCTCAGAGATCCCCCTTCTTTCTCCCCCTACCCTCAGGCCAGGGTGGAACACACACCCACCCTGGAGAAGGGGACCAGTACTACTTGCATTGGACCCCACCCACGAGGCTCTCAGCCCGCCAGCTGCACTGACATTTGCAAAGACAGACCATCACGGTCCCCTCGGCCAATCTCAGCCTGGCCTTGTCCCTGGACAGCCTCCTCGCTCTCCCCGGCATGTACCTCCGACCAAGGACCCCACTACGGAGAGGGTCTAAAGCCACGGCCCCCTCTTCTCCCCCAAGTTCCTCCATCCCCTCCCGCACTCACAGCCCAGGCTGCGCCCCTGCTCCTCCGGTCTCCAGCAGTGGCTCTCTCCTCTAGAGTCTGCGCTGCCCAGCGCAAATACGGTAACTCTCCCGCAGCGACTCCCGCGCCCCTTCTCCCTCGCCCCCATAAAGACGGCCAGCCTCCCGCACCGCCCTCCTTATCAAACTGCTGCATTAATCAAAAGAGCTGACCCCACCCACCCGACCTCCGCACCCACAACCGGGCCGACTCCCGGGGCCAGAGCGACCCAGGAGAAATATGGGAAACTCTGCGTCGCAACCTCGCCCCCACGAAAAGACGTAGGCCTCCCACCCTGCTGCCGCGACCCACCCCACGTCGCTGCAAGGCCCGGCCTCCTCGGGCCACGGATGCGACCCACCCCCACCCCCAGCTCCCGCGGCGCCCCCCGGGAGAACCACGCGACCCTGGATAAATACGCAATTAAGTCGCGGCGCTCCCCGCTCCCGGAAAGGCTCTGCGCGGCTCCCGGCAAATACGGTAGCGCGCCCGCAGTGACCCGCCCCCAAGGGTCCGGCACTGGCCTCGATAAATACGGTAATCTCCCGCCGCGGCCCCAGCCCCGGCGGCCCGGGACTCACGTGGCGCCGCCTCCCGAGCCCTCCGTCTCCGCCGCAGCGCCGCAGTCGCCAGCGTCGCCGCAGCCGCACAGCAGCCCCGTGAGGCTGGGAGGTCTAACTCGCCAACGACCTGGCTGGCGGAAAAAGGAGGGCTGCGAGCGCTGCGCCCGCGCGGGCAGGAGAGGGAAGCCGACGGGAGCCGCTTCGGGAGCCGGAAGCCCCGCCGGGCGGGTCACCCCAACTTCCCCGGCCCCTCCCCCGCCCCCGGCCTCGGCCATTCCCATCGCCGGATCCCCCCGAGGCCCCAGTCCAGCAGCAAGAGCCTCATCCCCATCTCCGTCATCCTAAAACAGCGCTACCCAGGCCGGGCCCACGATCTGCCCCCAGGAAGCCGGAAGGGTCTGGGGCGCTGGCGGTTTAAGCCTTTCCTTGCAAGAGAGAGCAGGGGGTGAAGGCAGGAGCCCCTGCTGCGCAGCCTCTCTGGGCGGGGTGTCTGGGAGACAGCCACCGAAGGGGCGGAATCAGAGCTGCCCCAGCTGACGGGGTTGCGAAAGCCTCCCCCTACTCTGTGGCCCGGTTTATGCCACCAGGACGGCTGGCAGCAAGGAAGAAGTGATACCCCTACTGTCCCCACCTCCTCAGAATTGGTCTCATTCCGATCTGACCAAAGATATCTCATAAAAAGTATCCCGGAGGGGCCTGGACTTCGGCTCAGGTCATGCTCTCACGGTTCTGAGTTGGAGCCCCACACTGGGCTCTCTGCTGTCGGCGCAGAGCCCCGCCTAGGCTCTTCTGCTCCCCTCTCTCTGCCCCTCCCCTGCTTGTATGCTCTCAAAAATGAATAAACATAAAAAAAAAAAAAAAAAAGATAGGGGAGCCCGGGTGGCTCAGTCCGTTGAGCCTCCGGCTTCGACTCAGGTCACGATCTCCCGGTTTTTGAGTTCGAGCCCCGCGTCGGGCTCTGTGCTGACAGCTCAGAGCCTGGAGCCTGTTTCAGATTCTGTGTCTCCCTCTCTCTCTGCTCCTCCCCTGCTTGTTCTCTCTCTCTCTCTCTCTCTCTCTCTCTCTCTCTCTCTCTCTCTCTCTCAAAAATAAATAAACATTAAAAAGAAATTAAAAAAAAAAAGATATCCCATAAAAGAGCCACCTATCACACCCCTTTAGACAGGCCTGGGCTGAATTCCAGCTTTCAACTGTCCTTCAATAATAATACCCCTTACCTATACATTACTTTTCTTTTTACAAAGCCTTTTCCCATTTATTATCTCGTGGGAGCCTTCCAATAACCATGTGCCGTGTATGTTACACAAGTATCATTATCCTATTTTATAGATGGGAAAATAAAATAAAATTGAAATACAGAGAGCTTCCCTGGAGACCCAACGCTCTAAGTGGCCGAGCCCAGATGGGAAGACAGGGCCACCACCCAGCTCACCGTCCCCTGCACCACCCTGGTACCAAACCCCAAACAGAAACAGGGTGTGATGATCGTGATTGGAAATAATCTTGTCCAGAGTGAGAAAGTGCCTCAGAATTCACATCTCATAGATCAAGAAACTGAGGCCGGAAGGGAAAGCGCTTTTAAGTTAAAAGTGCTAAGAGGAACATCAGGTAGCCTTTTTCTCTGTAACCGCCGGTAGCTGCCAGCTGGGGCCCGGGCAGAGCTCCTTACAGCAGATGGTGGATGTGACAGCTGGGGTGGCGCCATCCCTGAGGAGGGGCTGTGGGAGACACAGGCCTCCCAGCCCCGTGAGGTCGCCCCTGCCACTCCACCCTCAAAGCCTGGGAATCGTAGAATTCTGGGGGGGGGGGGGGGGGGTAGCTGGAAATAAACTCAATCCCTTATTCTCAACACCAGACCTGAAGATCAGGCCTGCCTGCTTTCACATCCCGCTCTGTGGGCCAGTGAGTGCATCCCAGCAGGCCCAACCTGCCACCCTCAGCCTCTCGAGGACCCACCCCGACCCCACCCCCTCCGTGCTGCTTTTGTAGCAACTCACTGAAGTATGCGGGGACTTCATGAGTTAGACATCCCAAGGACGTTGGTATTTAAAATAGAAGCAACAGGGAGGGAATTCTGGGAAGCCAAAAGAAATGAATCCACCAGGACAGATGTGCCCATGGCATTGACAAAAGGACCCCTTAACCACTGATAACTGATACCCACGCTCTACCCAGGGGCTGGCGCTTTGCTGGGGGGGGGGGGGGGAAACAGCCACACCTCCCAGCTCTCCGGCTCCCTTTGCAAAAGTTGTCACCTGTCAGAGCAGCCAGCTTTCATCTCTTCTGCAGGCTACAGGACAAATGGGGACACTTGGCAAATGACCAGGTTTCTCAAAAGCAGCAACAACACTATACCTGAGGATGTCACCCATATTTTTAGCAGCACTTTCTAAGTAAGCTGTGCCAAAATGGAAAGGACAGGAAAGGCACACGGTGGGGGGATGGGCATAGGAGGGAGACAATGCCACCTAACACCCACCTTGTCAGTGCCAAGGGCCAGGGGATCCCGGAGGCCTCCACTCTCTGCTCTGCCAATGTGTGATTTCTGCTGAGTCACCTCATTTCTCTGGTTTCATACACATGCAAACCCCCCCCCCACAACAGACACCCCTCCCTCACCGTTCTCATGTGCTGCGACGAACACAATAGAAAGGAGATGTGGAGACATTTTGCAGAGGAAGCCATGCCTCTTTACACAAGCAGGGCTAGTGGCCGGCACGGCAATCACCGCGGCTCCACCAGGCTCTTGTGACAGCCGGACACTGGACCCTAACAAAAGCCTAGGCTGCTCACAGCCAAAGTGTCCCTCAGGCTTGTGACCCCCCGCTGTGAGTAGAGCCCTGCCCAGGGCCCTCCCACTCGCCCGGGGCTTACTAGGTGGACAATCACCCCCCTGCTTGCTCCTGCAGTACCCGAGGGGCCTTCCTCCAGCTCTCCTGCTCTGGGCTCTGTCCCCAGGGCTCTCCTGCTCAGCTGGGCAACCACTTCCCCCCTCACTAGCTCCTCCCATCTCCCCCAAATTGGACAGCGGTCACTAACATCCCCTTCCAAAGCACCTTGTGCTGACTTCCAGTTGGGATTTAGCACACCTTTGTGTTCCCACCGGGCTGTGAGCCTCAAAGGGCAGGGACCATGTTTTTGGCATCTCTGCATCCCAAGCGCCCAGCGTATAGTAGCTCCTCAGTCAATCTCTGTTGCATGAATGAATCTGGGTCTGCAAACTCCATCTGGGAGCGTGGAGAGAAGAGATGCCCCCCCCCCGCCAGCTAGCCAGTGTGCTGATGTCTTGTAAGGAATTGGGGGGGGGGCAGGGTTGCAGGGAAGGCTACGGCCCCAGCATTGGGGGCTGGGAGACCCCGCCGACCCCCGTTCGGAGATGTGGGGCTGTGGGTGCGCGGTGTCACCTGCACCCAAAGTTTCTCTTTCCTTGACACTAAAACCCAAGATGTGACCTATGATCAACTCAGCCAGGCCCTTAAACTTGCAGCTGGCCTACTTAACACAGGTGGCGACTCCCTCCTTACGGGATGGCGCTCTGGGGAAAAGCCCATTCTTCTCTTTCCACAATAAACGTCCACTTGTACAAATGCTGTGCAGGTAGCCACACATGGAGTTTATCAACGTGATGACTGGAGCTGCTATTTATTGAGCGCTTGCTGTGTGCCAGGCACTATACTATATGCTCTCCCACAGGCTATTTGCACGGGGTCCCATAGCATACGTGGGAAAGGCAGAAGCCCGCCCCAGAACTCTCTGACTCTGTCCACTACTCCCAACAACAAAGGAAAGCTCTTTCTAGATTTACGCGGTGGCAGGGAGAGAGACACAACATTTCTACCCCTTCTCGGGAGGAGCATGACTCCTAGAACTGTACTGTCCAACAGCCACGTGTGGCCATGTAAATCAATTAAAATAAAATAACATTTTAAATTCTGCTTCTCAGCCTCACAAGCCACATTTTAAGTAGCCAGTAGCCACAGGTGGCTGGTGGCTAGGGTATCGGACAGCACAGCTATGGCATGTTTTCATCATCACAGGAAGTTCTACCGGATAGCGCACCCCTCCTTCCAGATCTGAGTAACCTAGGAGACACCACTCTCTTTTGAACCCAAAAGACAAGCTCTAGGATACCATTCGTTTCTCTCTCTTCTCTGCCACGATCCAGTAAGAACACTGCCATGTGAGAACACGGTTTCCAGCCGCAACACTCCTCCTCTTGCCAAAAGGTCATTTTTCTGTTTGTTTTGCCAGACGACTTGATAAAAGGAAAAGGTCTCAGAAGCATCCCCCACACCCACCAGGAGCTACCAAGTCCCTGCTGGTCCCGCGGCCTCCCTGTGGGTGCACCTGCTAAGAGGGTTTCCAGCCCATTCTCCCTGGGGCAACTCCCTGGGGCTGGGCAGCAGGAAGCCAAACTCTCCTGAGGAGGCTGCCCCCCTGCCGGCTGACTCCTGACTGGGAGCTTATGTTGCTTGCCAAAGAACCACCATTTTCCACGCTCCGGGGTCATTATTCTTAGCTCCCAGCCTGCTTCTAACACGAGGATGATGCGGGCACTTCCGGAAACCCCAGCTCCACCAAGCTCATCTGGCCCGTTGGAAGCTTGACTGCGGGGTCCCTGCCGCAGACCTGCACTTACCTGGATGTGGACAGAAGTCTTTTAAGATCCTGACTGGCTGGTGGTTGTTTTCTGTTCCCCCGTGGAACTCTTTTCTCTCCGCATGCTCTAGAGTATTCGGGAGTGTAAGCCACTAGGATAGACCTGACCTCCTTCCTTGTCTGATTTTATGACATGACGTTTCCTGAGTATTCCCTGGCCTAGTTTTATTCTTCCAAAATGAGCGGGGATGAATATGGAAATTGACGATCCAGGCCACCCTGGGAGAAGCCTGGGGTCGGGACAGTGGAAGGGGCTTGGCTAACAGGAGGCCTGGCACCTGCCCTTAGTTCGTAACCTGAAACGCGACCTGGCGGACAAGTCCCTCTGCAACATCCCGCTTTCCCGGATCACTGCCCTGCCACGGTCACCGACCCGCAGCGAGGCTAAGTGACACGATGAACAAGGAAGCTTTAGTAAGGGGGCTGGGGGCTGCTCTTCAAGAGCTGGCCGTACAGATCGTTCTGAGCTACGTGTGTACCAGTGATTTTCCACGAAGGTTCATGAACTCCTCAAGGAGAGGGGCCCTGACTGCTATTGGCTGAATTGCGTCCCCCTCCAAATTCACATATCGAAGCCCTGACCCGCCCCCCAGGTGATGGCATTCAGAGACGGGTCCTTTGGGAGGCAGTCGGGTTTCAGTGAGGTTGTGAGACTGGGGTCTTCCTGACGAGATTAGCGTCCTTGTGAGAAAAGGAAGAGACGCACCCCTGTCCCCACCGTGTGAGGACACAGAGAGAAGGTGGTTGTCTACAAGCCAGGAAGCGGGCCCTCACCAGGAACTAAATCTGCCAGCCCCTTGATCTTGGACTCCCAGCCTCCAGACCGTGGGCAAACACACGTCCGTTGTTTCAGCCCCCGGCCCGCGGCACTCTGTTGTGGTGGCGCACAGCGTCACTCCAGTTTGGCACAGCGCCTGGCACACAGTAGGCTTGTTTAGTGAACCGATGTTTGCCCTCCCCTGACCTGGTCCATGGGGCAAGCATCGCAGTACCTCTCTGCTCTAATGGCACCCTGTCCCCCTTGTGACCCAAAGCACTCACTTGTGAGGACCGGTCACCTCGGGTTAGTGAACGGACAGCCTCATGAATGTGCACGGGGAAGAAAGCTGCAATTAGACCTCGTTAACCCCTAGCCACACAGCTGTTTGATTGACTTGGCCATCAAACACAGGCCTTTGTGGACAACGGCCCGTTCTGTTGTACAGAAACTCCCATCTGACTGAGGCCTTCACCGTCTGCCTCCACTGCCCCTCAGGCACCTGATTTGACAGGGCTCCAGGGTCTCACAGGCTGCCGTCCTTCCCGACGGCAGCCTTCTAATGCAGGAATGGTACTCCGGGACGCCTTCCTGGAGGAGGTGGGCTTTGCTGGAGTTGGCCTCAGGATTTGCTGAGTGGCAAAGTGGAAGAAGCAGAGGACTCCCGAACTTTCCCCGTGTTTCAAGTAGGTGTTGCCGAGATCCCGGGCCCTTGGCCTCCCTGAGCAGGGCAGCCTGGGACAGGAATTGCAGGAGGGGGCAGGCATTACAAGGGAGGTAGGGCAGCGCCTAGCGCCTAGAAGAACCCTGCTGGGCTGAGAGCCCAACTCTCACATCCGTGCCAACAACCGGGCCCAGCTCGCCCAGTGGGAGGTTCCACACAGCAGCGTTCGCAATGGAAGACCTGGACCAGTTGGGCAGCCCGGCTGAGCGCTGACCGTTACTGGTGCCCCCGTTAACCCAACTAAATGCCGTCGCCTCCACAGGTCTTCCCATGATGCTACAATAATCAGAGCTCCTGCCGGGTGAGGGGATTCAACAGAACCTGAGAACGTGGCGGCCAGAAGCCGGGCTAAATCCGGCAGCTCCTGGAAAACAGGTAGCGCTTCCTCGAGGTCAGAGAAACCGGCGGGCCCCTGGGACACAGGCAGGCACAGTCCGTCCTCCTACAGAATGCTAGGGTCCCCTCTTTTTCCTCCCACCTCCCAGCTCTCCAGCCCTAGTGCCCCAACACCCACCCTCCCCTCCAGAGGCCCAGCCTGGAGCCCCGCATCCTTGTTTTGGAAGGGACCCCTGGGGACCAGAAGTAGAGGAGGGCATTGTGGGAAGATACCAAATGGCTTGGAGAGGGTAGGAGAGTACTGCCCCCCACCCCCAGCCAGAACCAGGCATGGGGAGCTGCTACGCTCAAGGTCGAGCTCCCTGTCCCGGTCCTGGGGGCAAATGGATGCCTCAGAGCACACACAGACCTAGAGTTCCAAAAGGGCAGCTTACAAAGGACAGTGAGACCACGTGAGACAGTCCATCCTTCATTTTTTTTTTCTCTTCTGCAACACTGACATTGAGAAGGATCCAAGTCAGTGACGGCCACTGGGAGCGCCACACGAGGGCTTCTTTTCCTGCTGTGGGCCCCTCCCCAAGCTACTGAACCTCAGCTGCCACCCACCCCTCTCGTGCCAGTCCGGCCACCACACCCATACCAGTCCCAACGTCCAGCCCACTGTGGCAGCACCCTGGGCTTTGGGGCACTCAGGGTTGAGAAGGACCGCAGAGCCATTCAGTCCTTCCAAACATATGCACTGAATGGCCATTAAGTGCCAGGCACTGCCCTTGACATTGGGACTGTGCTTGACCCTCCTCAGCCGCGACTGCTTGGCTTCTGTCCTTGCTATACCAGCGCGTCTGTTAAAACTGCCCGCACTAGACTGGCCTCTGGCCGTCCGGCAGCCTGCATGGGACAATCAGTCCAGCCCTGGGCCATCCCCCACCTCCCTCCCACCTCCGAGGGACAGACGGACACATCCGGGCTCCTGAGTGAGGAATGCTTCGTCTTACGTCCTCCCTGAGCCCACACTGGGACCTCTACCTGTCCCCTTTGGGATGCTACCGGAATTCTGTTCTCTAGCCTTCGGAGCCTGGAGGAAATCGCCTTTTGACGGGGGTTTACCCCCCGGGGTCATAGGAGCCACCGTTCCTGGCCACGCGCACCCCCACAGACGTCCCCTCCCGCCCCCGCGAGTCCGCTTGGGTCCGAGGCGCACTAAAGCGCCTGGTCCTCGGCGCTGGGGGTGGGCGCCAGGGCCCCCCGGTGCACGCGCTGGTGCTTGAGCAGGTGCTGCTTCTGGCTGAAGCCGCGGCCGCACGCGGCGCACAGGTAGGGCCGCTCGCCCGTGTGGTTGCGCCGGTGCCGCGTCAGGTTGGGCTTCTGGCTGAAGCGGCGGCCGCACTCCGGGCACGGGTAGGGCCGCTCGCCCGTGTGGATGCGCTGGTGGATGGTGAGCGCCGACCACCACGAGAAGCTCTTGCCGCACTCGTTGCAGATGAACTGGCGGGGCTCGCCCGGCCCGGCCAGGCCCGCCCGCGCCCGGCCCCACGGCGCGCCGCCCGGGCCCCGGGCCGCCTGGGGGCCGCGCGGCGGCGCCGTCAGCCCCGGGGGCGCCTCGGCCTGCGGCTCGCTGCGCACTGCGGGCCCGGGGCGCGACGGCGCGGCGGCGGGGGCGGCGTGCGCGCGCTGGTGGGCGCGCAGGGCCGCGCGGCTGGGGCAGCTCTGGCCGCAGCTGGGGCAGCGCGCCGCCTGGGCGCCGGGCAGGTGCGTGCGCTGGTGCTTGAGCAGGTGCTGCTTCTGGCGGAAGCTGCGGCCGCAGTGCAGGCAGGGGTGCGGCCGCTCGCCGGTGTGGTTGCGCAGGTGCCGCGTCAGGTTGGGCTTCTGGCTGAAGCGGCGGCCGCACTCGGGGCACGGGTAGGGCCGCTCGCCCGTGTGGATGCGCTGGTGGATGTTCAGGGACGACCACCACGTGAAGCTCTTGCCGCACTCGTTGCAGATGAACTGGCGCTGCTCGGCCGGCCCCGCGGCGGCGACTGCGGCCCGGGCCCCCGCCTGGCGCCACCAGCCCTGGCAGAGCCCCAGCCAGGCCCACTCGGGGCGGCCCCGCGGCGGCCCGGCCCGCAGGCGACAGTCCCTGCGGGCGGCGGCGGCGGCGGCGTCCCGCAGCAACTCCTGCAGCCCCGCGCGGGCGCCCGGGCGGTCCCGGGCGTGCGCGCGCTGGTGGATGCGGAGGCCCACCTGGTGGCGGAAGCAGCGCGCGCACTCGGGGCACGAGTGGGTGGCGGGCCGCGCGTGGGTCTTCTGGTGCTTGAGCAGGTGCTGCTTCTGGCTAAAGCGCCTCGCGCACTCGGGGCAGCAGAAGGGCCGCTCGCCCGTGTGGTGGCGCTGGTGGCGCGCCAGGTTGGGCTTCTGGCTGAAGCTCTTGCCGCACTTGCCGCACAGGTACGGCTTCTCCCCGGTGTGGGTGCGCTGGTGGATCTTCAGGGACGACCACCAGCTGAACCTCTTCCCGCAGTCCAGGCACACGAAGTGACCCTCGCCGGCAGAGAGAGCCCGGCCCGCCAGCCCCCCGGCCTGCTCAGGGGGAGGGGCCCATCTTGGACCCCCAGGCTCCTCCTGTCCCCCCAGGGCCCGAGGCTTCCCCACGGTCTGGCACGGCGGGAGGCCCCGATGCTGCTGGAAAATGTTTTCCTTATCCTTCTCGGAGAGCACGGCCTGCGGCATCAGCGTCTGCAGCAGCCACTCGGGCTTCTCTTGCTTGATCTTCATCACCGGCCCATCTCCTGCCGGGGACAGAGAGAGAGTGGACGCGGAGGGTCACTCGCTGCTCGTGGGGTGGAGGGCAAGAAGTGCCAGGAAGGCAGAGCAAAGGCAACGGGGCAGGAAGGAGGAGTGCAGAAGGCAGCTTTTAGGAGGAAGTAAGGGGGTATAAGGAAGAGAGCAGGGACGGTAGAAAGGCAGTGCGATAAAGGCAGGTCGGGGTGTGGGGAAGGGCAAAGAAGAAAAGGACAAGAAAGGAAGAGAGGCTGATGCCCCGCCTCCTCTGCCCTGAGGCCCTGAGATGCAGGGAAGGTTAAAGAAACCAAGCCAATGACCCCTCCCACCAAGCAGAAAACGCCCAAGCTTCCAAAGCACCTCATTCTTTTTTTTTTTTTTTTAATGTTTATTTTTATTTTGAGAAAGACAGAGACAGAGAGAGTGCAAACAGGGGAGGGGCAGTGAGAGGGGGAGAGAGAGAATCCCAGGCAGGCTCCGCACTGTCGCCGTCAGCCCAGAGCCCAGTGTGGGGCTCAGTCTCACGAACCATGAGATCATGACCCGAGCTGAAATCAAGAGTCGGACCCTCAACCGACCCAGCCACCGGCATCTCATTCTTTTTCTAAGAGGATCCATGTGCCGGGAGCTTGCAAAGTGAGCGCACGCCCGGCCCCTCAGTGTTTGGGGGGCCTAAGCTCCACTCCACTGCTAGGCTCTCCAAGGCAGCCGCCCCGGTGCCTGAGTACCTCACCTTCTTGGACCTTGGCTGTTCGGGAACTTCACCCTGTCTCCAACAAAACAAGAACAAGAAAGTAGGCCAGAAAGGTCTAAGCACCCAGAATAGGTGCTGCGCCGTCCCGACTAAACCCGGGCTGCTTTACTCCCCACGCAGCGCTGTGCGCTCAGGTCTACAGGGTGTGTGTTCCCCTGCTCGTGGACATAAGCCGTGATGGAAAAGGTCTGCCACAGACACTAAATACAGACTGTGTGATTCCACTTAGATGAAATTCAAGAGCTGGCAAAACTAATCAGTGAGTTAGAAGTCAGGATAACGGCCCGCCTATGGACAGTGTTGTGACTGGAAGGGGGCCTGAGGGGCCTTCCGGTGTCCTGGCAGCGTTCTCTTTGTCAATCTGGGTGCTGGTTTCATGAACATGTTCACTTTATAAGAATTTATAGAACTTGTGATCTGTGCCTTTTGCTGTGTTATACCTCAACAAAAAGTTTACATTCAATAAAAAGCAGGTGAAATTGGGGCGCCTGGGTGGCTCAGTTGGTGAAGCGTCCAACTTTCGCTCAGGTCATGATCTCTCAGTTCGTGAGTTCGAGCCCCACATCGGGCTCTCTGCTGTCAGCACAGAGCCGGCTTCAGATCCTCTGTCCCCCTCTCTCTCTGCCCCTGCCTCTCTCTTTCTCTCTCTCTAAAATAAACTGAAAAAAAAAAGTAGACGAAATAAAACAGTTGTGAACAAAAAAAGAGAAACTCTAAATAAGTTCCAATATAAAAAAAAAACCAATAAAGTAAACCCAAGGAAGTAGGAAGTAGGGATTAATAAAGATAAAAGCAGAGATTATAGGATAAAGGGAACATAGAGATATAAAAAGGAGTCTAAAAATCCTAATGCATAAATGTTGTATCAATTTGAAAAATCTATATAAAAAGGATGATTTTGTGAGACGACATAAATTAACAAAACTAACTCAAGAGGAACTAAAAAAAAAAAGAAAATGCTAAAAGATACAAAAAAGACAGCTAACATTGTACCTCGAAAATGGGTAACAGTCCTCTTAATTATAAAAACAGGTTCTACTAAAACTTCCAGGGAAGGTTTATCCGCAGCATGCATAAACTATGACAGTGACTAGGAAGGGGAGGGAGCCCCCAGGCTAGCATGGTCCAGTGTCTATAAGACGAGGGCACAGCAGGCATGAAACTATAGGTTTAGCATTTGAAAGTAGACACCAAAAACGAACAAGCAAAAATACTAGCGAAGCTAGGGGCGCCTGGGTGGCACAGTCGGTTAAGCGTCCGACTTCAGCCAGGTCACGATCTCGCGGTCCGTGAGTTCGAGCCCCGCGTCAGGCTCTGTGCAGACAGCTCAGAGCCTGGAGCCTGTTTCCGATTCTGTGTCTCCCTCTCTCTCTGCCCCTCGCCCGTTCATGCTCTGTCTCTCTCTGTCCCAAAAATAAATAAACGTTGAAAAAAAAAATTTAAAAAAAAATACTAGCGAAGCAAGTTGAGCTGGGATCCTCCCCAGGAAAGCAAAGATGGTTCAACATAGTTCATGACATTGACATTTTAAACGTGAAGAACTTTCTACAATCTCAATACGTAAAAAATGTCCTATGATAAAATTCAACATCATTTCTGGAGGGAGAGAAGGAAGAAGGGCTGGAGGGAGGAGGCTCTTAGCAAACTAGGAATATGAGGAAACTTCCTTAGGTTGACAAAGAAGCTGCACTGGAGGCTACAGCAAATGTTATAACCAAAGGCAAGAGATCAGAAACCCATTCAAGTGACGAACAAGGTGATGCTCACCGTCACTGCCACTCTTCAACATTGTCCTTGCGGAACTAGCCAAAGCATAAGGGGAAAAAGAAAAACATATATAAATATTGGAAAGGAAAAGCGTCATTGGCTGATAATTATTCACCTAGGATGTGCAAAAGAATCTGACAAAATATTAGAAATAACAGGGTCGGCAAGATTGCCCTATACAAAAACATACAAAAATTCCTCTTTAAAAATGGCAATAAAAGCTATGAAATAACTGGGAATATACCTGATACACATGCAAAGCTTATATAACGCAGGGGCGCCTGGGCGGCTCAGTCGGTTAAGCGTCCAACTCTTGATTTCGGCCCAGGTCGTGATTTCATGGTTCGTGAGTTCGAACCCCACGTTGGGTTCTGTACTGACGACTCTCTTGGGAAGCCGCCTGCTTGGGGTTCTCTCTCTCCCATCTCTCTCTGCCCCTACCCCGCTTGCGCACGCACACACATTCTCTCAAAAAAATAAACTTAAAACAACCCTTATATAAAGGAAACTATTAAACGTTATTGGAGGGATAAAGAAAAGGTAACAAAAAGGACAGAAACATCATATCCCTAGACGAGGAGGAAGGAAGCTCTTCACTCCAAAACATGTTTAAATTCGGTGTCATCCTGGTGAAGCAAATTACAAAATTTCTGATGTGCATAAATCATCCAGGAGACGCTAAAAATGAGCCAGGTAGAATCTGGCTTCTGCACCACTGACAGCTAAAATACTACCCCTGCATACCTATTCGAACGGCCCGAATCCAGAACACCGCCAACACCGAATGCCGGCCAGGATGTGGAGCCCCAGGAACTGTCACCCGCTGCTGGAGGCAATGCAGAATGGTGCAGCCACTTTGGAAGACAGTTTGGCGGAAGGAGACCTACGCTCACCATACGGTACAGCAACCGCTCCCCCAGGTCTACACCCAAAGGAGGTGAAAACCTCTGTCCACACAGAAACTTGCACCCAGATGTGGATCGCACACGCAAACCGCACAGGACAAGTGCACGCGTGGCTGTGCCGGGGGCATGAACTGATTCAGACCTTTCGGAGAACAACTGGGCAACGCTTATTACAATTATAAATGTATCTGACCTTCCACT
The DNA here is from genome assembly GCF_007474595.2 of Lynx canadensis. Classification (NCBI taxonomy): domain Eukaryota; kingdom Metazoa; phylum Chordata; class Mammalia; order Carnivora; family Felidae; genus Lynx; species Lynx canadensis. The sequence continues at coordinate 162,163,299 of NC_044304.2, read as the reverse complement.
TCCTCCACCCAGCAGTTTCTACTCTGGGTGTTCGGCCTAATGAATGCTTCCGTGTGAGCGGACAGAGGAATGTCTGAAAATATTCACTGCAGCGCTATTCTTAACCAGTACTGATTCCCCATCAAGAATACTGAAACAAAATTATCACTCCCTTCACAGTATGGAATAGTATGCAGCAATTTAAAAGAATACAAAGGCAGGGGCGCCCGGGGGGGGCTCAGTCAGTTAAAGGTCAGGGTCTTGACTTCACCTTAGGTCATGATCTCAGGGTTCTTGCGTTCAAGTCCCCCGTTGGGCTCTGCGCTGCCAGCCCGGAGCCTGCGTGGGATTCTCTCTCCCTGTCTCTCTGCCCCTCTCCTGCTGGTGCGTGCTCTCTCTCTCTCTCTTAAAATAAATAAATAAACTTTGAAAGAATAAAAAAAAAATAAAAGAATACAAAAGAGCAGTATAGGGTGGCATAAAGATTTCTGAAACACTTTAAGGAAAAAACAAAAAACACAGATCGCAAAATGGTATCGTCTGACCCAATTTATGAAAAATAAAACTATGGACGTGCATATGCACAGTCCAGGATGATTCACGACAGTGGTCACCCTGTAGACAACGTGGACAATATAAAGGCTAGACGGAAGAGGTCAAAGGGGACCCTTGCTTTTCCTGCATTGTTCGATTTCTTTTTATGTTTATTCATTTGAGAGAGAGAGAGAGCACATGTGCACCAGCAGGCGAGGGTCGGAGACAGACAGAGACAGAGAGACAATTCCAAGCAGGCTCTGCAAGGTCAGCACAGAGCCAGACACAGGGCTCCATGCCACCAACGGTGAGATCATGACCTGAGCTGAAACCAAGAGTCAGATGCTCAACCGACTGGGCCACCCAGGCAGTCCTCTGCACTGTTTGAATTTTTATGAGGATACTCAGTATAATTTTCAAACCTTTAAAACATTTTAAGAAATAAAAAGAAAACCTCCCCTAGAATCTGGCAGCCTTTGGTTCTTGGGCCAGAGAGTTCCGCCCTGCTCCACAGCCTTGCTGCCCGTCACAAGGACTCGAAAGAGGATATGGTGACCGCGGGGATGAACGTGGGAGTCACAGAAAGTACCTGTGAGGGGCCAGTTTTCCTCCTGGCAAAAGGACCTTGTGAGGCCTCCGCAGGTGCTCAGTTGTGAGAAATCATAATTTGAAAATGAAAGTGGTGACTTCAATCGCACATTGGCAGGAAGTGAATACCCAATTTACTTGATTATAAGAGGGTTTCCTTAGATGCACTGAAGTGTTGGGCGGCTGAAGTATTTTACGGGGCGGCTAGGGGTCCAAATTGGGTGGGTAGTGAATCCAAAATATACTCACGTGGCAGGGTCCCAATTAATGCCCCAGAGCCCCACAAAAGCCACTGCCTTACTCTCATTAAACCTGACCTTGACGTTCATCATGGTGCCTAATGGCTGGGAAGGTTCACCCTCTCCAGCCAAAAAGAAGACCCCGGTCTGAGAGCCCAGAGAACGTTCCTGCCCACGGCTGCGGGGCCCAGAGAAGACACAAGGGCCCGGGTTGTGCATGTGCAGACCCTGTGAAGTGCACGCACTGGGACTTCTCCCTCAGGGCTCAGGTATTAATGTAAGGAAGACAGGCCTTGGCCTCTACCTGTGGAAGGATCCCTAAAACAAAGGTTCTGCTCCTCAGTGATCATAAAAACGTTAATTTTTTTTTAATTCTAAGCAGTTCAGATAAAATAAAAAGGTGCTCTATGGGGAGCTCTTACTCCCCAGAGTTTCTGGGGTGATGAAAATGTTCTGGAGACGGACGGTGGGAGATGCTCGCACAACAGTGTGAATAGACTTAATACCACTGCACCCACTGTATGCTTAAAAAATAGTGAAAATGGTGACTTTCACGTTACGTATATTTCACCACGATAAAATAAACAGAACTTAAAAGGTGCTTAAAAGAGGTAAGCTCTTGGGGCACAGGGGTGGCCCAGTCGGTTGAGCATCCAACTCTCGATTTGGGCTCAGGTCACAATCTCACTGTCGTGAGGTCGAGACCTGCATCGGGCTCCATGGTTAGTGGAGATTCTCTCTCCCTTTCTCTCTCTCTCTCTCTCTCTCTCTCTCTCTCTCTCTCTCTCTCTCCTCCTCCTCCTCCTCCTCTGCCTGCTCTCTCTAGTTCAAAACAAAAACAAAAAAAAAGTAAGCTCTTAATTATCTGGAAACTTTGGCCAGCCAGGAAGAGTCCTCCCTAAGCCTGGCCAGCAGGCGGCGGAAGCCTGTGGAAGGCCCAGAGCCGCAAGGATGTGACTGCAGCCCAAGACGCCCCCCAGTCCCCTGGTGCCTCTGTCCTCAGGGGTCAAAGCCAGTGTTCTTCTGCCTCTTTCCTAAGACCCCAGGGTACCCCAGAAGCTGCCACAGGTCGGGGAGAGGGCCCTGGCAGACCCTACCTCTCATGCCTGAATTAGGATTCTCCTTACGAGTTTACCCGGGAAAAGGTTCCTTCTGCTAAAATGTTTGGAACCATGTCCTTGGTTTTCCTATAATTATGGTAATGTCAGCATCGCTCACACACACACACACACACACACACCCTGAGGACTCAGCCTTCAAAGTGACAGGGCAGCGGTGGGTGGCAATGCTCACCGAAGTCTGTGTCAGGACCCAGCCCCAGAATGTGTGGTGTCCATGCATCATACCAGCCCCTTGGAGCTGGAGGCTTCCTTCCTGTAGTACCCTACCGGCTGATTTCTGTCCCCATCTTAGGTTCATCATGATGTTTATCCTGGGAGGGTTGGGACTCTGGAGGGGAGGGGAGGGGAGGTAAAGGAAACTGAGTCACTGAGCTTAGGGGCAGCATTCCTAGGAATGGGCCCTACCCTCCTCCCAGGACCAGAGCCATTCTGCAAAAGGGTGGCTATACTCTCCCCAGGGCCTGCGAGGAGGCTGGGGATGCTGGGGGGTGGGGGGGGGCGGGGGGGTCTTCCGCTGAAAGCACAGGACTTTCCGCTCACAAGAGCACCTGCTTGAGAGACACCAAAACTGATGGCCTATTTCCTCCATTGGACCGTGAACTCTGAGTGACCCCAGGAAGCCTTAATGGACCAAACTTCACTTGGTGATGGAAAACCAACAGGGATCGTCCCACCCGGAGCGCTGGTTTTCAGAGTTAGATCCGCACGCCCGCCGCCCACTCCCTGTGCCACACTTAGCAAGCACCTCGCTCGCCCTCGGGCATGGCTTCCTACGCGGGTGTGCACACGTCCCCTTGCCTGGTGAGTCACAGCAGACTTTGTCATTGTATTAGCTCCATAGTCTGTCTTCTTTCCATTTTTTTTTTAATGTTTATTTATTTTTCAGAGAGAGAGGCAGAGAGGGGAGGAACAGAGGATCTGAAGCAGGCTACAAGCAGACAGCTGGATGCGGGGCTTGAACTCACAAACCAGGAGATGGTGACCCGAGCTGAAGTCGGACACTTAACGGACCGAGCCACCCAGGAGCCCCTTCTTTCCATTCTTTGACATGACCTTCCACATCCTGGTCCCGCCATGCAGTTCTACAGGGAGGGCAGCAGCACGCGCTCAGCGGCAGGGCACGGGGGGGTGGGGGGGGCGACCTGGAAGAGGAGGCCACTGTTGGCTCCCACCCCTCCCTGTGCTCCCTTACCTGTGCTCGCACCAGCCAGGCCACCCTCCATCCGCAGAGGCCTCCGGGGCACCTGCTCTGCCGTCTGTGGGGGAGAAGGGGGCAAAGGAAGGACAGCTGGCCATCAGGACAAGGACCGAATGGGCCCCCCCCATCCTCCTGCCACCTCACAGAACATGTTCCCTCTTTATTAAGAGCTCCTCTGTCCATGACCTCGGTTGAAAGCACAGGGCTTTTATAAGCTGCACACTTACCTGCTAGGCAGGAATTATTCTCATTTTATGAGGAGGAAACTGAGGCCAGGGAGGGCCACTGACACGCCCCGAGTCACAGGGGTGGCTGAACAGTGGCGCCGGTGAGGCCCCATGTCTTCTGACTCCCAGACCGGAGCCTCACGCCCACGGGCTCAATACCGGCAGGGGAGGGTGTGAGAGACACCACCCCAGGAAACTCAGCTGAGTCCAGAGACCTTCCTGAGTGGTCGTGAAGACACCCTGGAAGGCAGAATTGACCCTCCCAAATCACCGGCCCCTCTGCTGTCCCCTTCCACCCCTATTCCACGTGAAATCACACACAGGCCATATGGGGTGCTGGTTAGAGTCCACCAATCTGGGGCTCGTCTCTTTTCCTTTAAGTTTATTTATTTTGAGAGAGAGAGAGAGAGAGAGAGAGAGAGAGAGAGAGAGAGAGAGCGCACGCACGCCAGTAGGGGAGAATCAGAGAGAGAGACAGGGCAAGAGAGAATCCCAAACAGGCTCCACGCTGTCAGCACGGAGCCCGATTGGGGCTCAAACTCACAAACCGTGAGATCGTGACCTGAGCCTAAATCAAGAGTCGGAGGCTCAACGGGCTGAGCCAACCAGGCGCCCCTCCCCCGCCTTTTCTTTCTTTAATGCTCAAGGCTTTGGACACACCCTGACCGGCTCACTGTCAGGGACACATCGAGTTGCTGGGGGCCCCAGGCTTTACAACTCACATGCTGCCCGTCTGCCCGGGAGGCTCTACCCCGGAGCCCCGCGCCGCCTTTCAGGTCTCTGCCTAAACGTCCTCAGAGTGGTCTCCCCAGGCTACCATGTACAAAGTCACAGCCCTAACTCCACTCCACGTTCCTCCGTGACTTTCCACCACCTGACGTGGTATGTATGTGCCTGCCATCCCCCGCCACGGAGAGCTCAGGACCGTTTTGTGCTCACTGCTGAATCTGGGTCCGGGAGGGAGCCCTCGCCCAGCGGGCATTTCGGGTGCAGAGGCTGCCCCGTACTCGGAGGGGGTGCCGCAGCCCGGGGGCTTCTGCACGGTTCCCCGGCCTGCCCCTCCTAGGGACGGGGATCTTGTTTCACACACCCGTACCCGCTCAGCACCCAGGCTCGCAAAGGCCCGAGTGAGGACCTGGGGCGTCTGCCCCCCGCAGCCCAGATGCTCGGCTCCCCACCCCCCCCCCCACCTGCCGCTACAGAGGGGCTTCTCCAGGTCACAGTCAGAGCTTCCTTCCCGCGGCTCGGCCACCTCACGAAAAGCCGTGTCCTGCTCTTCACCTCGGCCCTCGAGCAGCCCCATCCCAAGGGCGTCCCCCTCCCCTCTCCCAGGTCCCCTTCCAACAGCCACTCCCCGACAGGGATCCAGGCTGGGAACCTGGGCCCTGCCCAGAGAGGTGGGGGCAGGGGCAAAGGGCAAAAATGAATTTAAAAAATAGGTAAATCGGGGCACCTGGGTGGCTCAGTCGGTTAAGCGTCTGACCCTCTCAGATCACGATCTCACGGTTCGTGGGTTCGAGTCCCGCGTCGGGCTCTGTGCTGACAGCTCGGAGCCTGGAGCCTGTTTCGGATTCTGTGTGTGTGTCTCTCTCTCTGCCCCTCCCCCACTCATGCTCTGTCTCTCTGTCTCTCAAAAATGAATACACATTAAAAAAAAAAACTTTTTAAATAGGTAAATAATTTTCCCTGGGGCAAAAAGGGAAAGAGGCCCCTCCCTTTTCTTTTACAGCATTTACTTGAGAACAGTTGTCATTCTGAGTTTTTCTCTGCCCCTTAGAGATGCACGCAAATCTTTTTAAAAGCTACCACAAGCCTCTTGCCAGCTTTGCAGCCCAGGCCTCTTTCCCAAGGCCCTGAGAGCCACCTCTCTGATACCTAAACATCACGGGAGATGGTGACCCTGGGTCCCGCTGCCCACAGGAGGGAGGATGGGAACCTGACTTCTGCGGTCGCCTGGCTCCAAGTTGCAAACCCACCTCCTGCCATAAAGATAGGAGCCGTGCATTTTTCCTTTGCATGAAGGCAATTAGCAAACACAGGTGGCTACCCCAATCACCAGGTGAATTCAGGATGAACTACGGATGACAAATGGTACCATCGAGGAAGTGCTCTTGCCTGAAGACTAGTTACACTTTATCTTGAGCGTGTGTGTGCGCGCGCACACACACACACACACACACACACGTGCGCGCACGCATCTGCTGGGCTGTGTAACAGGGTGAGATCTCTTTCTGTTTTCCTGATCTCTTAGCAGATTGCCTGTGATGTGCAGCTCTTTCTGGTTTAATGCTTATTCAATCGGAAAAAAAAAAAAAAGCTGTTCTCTTTCTCTCCTCCTTTTGTGGGAGCTTTTCTGACTTGGCAGGAGATTTTGTTTTTAATTCTATTTCCCCAACAGGGGTCTGCCGTGCGCTCCTACCGTGGTTTCCTACAGACACGAAAACATGCTGGTGGTGCAGAGAAAAAGCGGGCGTCAAAGACGGGAGGAGAAGGCCCGCCGGGAGGACCCTGAGGGATGCTGAGGCACCTGCCCTCACGCCCCCTCTTCCCTCCGGGGTTCCTGTGTGTCCCAGCCTTGGGGAAGCCTCTCACCCGCTGGAGATACAATGGCCCCCTAAAGAGGTTCAGAGGGCTGACAAAGGAGGAGGCTACCTCAGTTCGGGGAAAACTCAGAGGGGCCAGAGCCCCCGGGGCCACAGTTCAAGGTGAGGACAGAGCTTAGGACCCGGCCTCATTCACAAAAGCCATACACAACACCCTTGAGCCCGATTAGATCAGTGCTCCTTGATCCATTCTGTCTTCCAAGGAATCTTAGGACCTAAAAATCACCTCAGGTGGCAGAAAGGCTTCAATTCTTGGTAGATAATTCACAGCGAGCCACAGAGCAGCCCCTCCCGTGTCCCAGGGTACTTCTTTCTGCCCCGGCCACACTAGGGCTCAGGGTGTGGTCCGAGTCAGCAGAGTGGGATCAGAGGGAAGGGGACCCGAGGAGACAGGGGACAGGGGAGGCACAGAGGACAGCAATGGGGGGCAGGCCCCCAGGTATTGAGGGCCCATCTCCAACTGGGTGTTCAGGTGGGATGTGTCTGGAAAACAGGCCAGCAGGTGTCCTGCAGGTAAAACCCTGAGGAGGCCAAACGGTGGAAAGTCTCCTAGTGTGGCCGCGTCTCTGCAGGTCTGTCTACCAGGCCACCCTGAGCTGTGCCCTTTCTAAGCTCTTCTCTTCTGCCTCCGCCCTGCTATACTGCTCTGCACGCCCCTTCCTACCCGCCACTCCCCCACCCTCCCTGACACACGGCTCACCTGACCTGGCCTGGAGTGCAGCCTGCCCAGAAAACAGAAGGAAACGAGGCTGACCCGCCACCCCCACCAGTGCCCACACTGAGTCCCTGAAGGCTGCTCGCCTGGCCTGTCGTGCAGGGCCCTCACCCCAGTCTCCAAGGACCTCCCCCCTCCCTGCTCAGCAAGTTCTGTGGATCTGGGGACAAACCCCTGGTCACCTCCCCCTTCCCAGCACCTGGCTCTGGGCCCGGCCCTCCCCACACTGGGTCAGGCTGCAGTTGGGATGACAGCCCCCCAAAGAGAGGCCTCCAGGGTTGGAGGGGGGGCAGCTGCATGACAAGGCCAGACCACACAAAGCGGGGATTGTGCCCTGCAGCAGGTGGTGAGGTTTGGGGGCAGGGGAAGGTAACAAAGGGGCTTTGCTCTCAGCAGAAACGTGGGGGCAGGGAGGGGGGCGGACAGCAGCTGGGGTGAAGAGAAAGGCCACAGATGCGAGGGGCAGCGCAGGGACATGGCCACGTCTCCCCGCATGCTCCCAACCTCAGCCCCTGGAGCTTTTTCCAGCAGCCAAGCACAGCCTTCTTCACAGATCAGGCCTCAGGCAGGAAGAACCGGATGGCACCTCCCGTGTCCTTTGTCACTGGTGGCGTGGGGATTGGCCACGTGCCAGGAGCGGAGGCTTGGAGGGGGTGGCATCTCCCCAAACCCTGGCCGAAGGCCCAGCTCCCAGGCCCTTCTCAGCCATGAGCTCCCCCAGAGCCACGCCCAGCTCCTCACCACCCACCACTGCTCCCCCAATAATCCCCGCCCCCCCGGAAACCGCTCTTCCCAAAGTGCCCCCTCCTCATCAAGTGGACCCCCTCTGCCACACCAGCAAGACTGCCATGCTTCCCGAATCCTCCGCTTCCATTAACCCCATCTTTCCCACCCCTCAGCTGGCCTGATCCCACCCGCTCCGCAGTGGATGGCCCACCCGCCCAGCCTCCCACCCTGGCCGCCACATGCTCTCATCCGCCTGGGCCGCTCCCAGCTTTATTTCCTCGGGTCCTGTTTCCCTGTGGACAGGCACCACTTCTCATCTCCTTGCCCCGACCCACCGTGCTGGCTCACACAGGTCACATGCCCAGGGAACGGGACTCCAGACTGTGGCTCAGGACAGCATTTGCAAGGGGGTGGCCCGGCGGGCACAGGCTCCAGCCAGCCCCCGCTCTGGGCAGATGCTCTCAGAATGTCCCCTGGGAACGGAGGTTCTGCCTCTCCTAACCTCGTCTATTGAGGGGAGTGCGGGACTTCCCTGAGATCTTGACATTGATCTGGCTGTGGAAAGAACGGGTGGTCAGCCAAGACTCCACTACGGCCAGGGAGACAGCCACTACCTACTGAGCACTTAGCCGGCGTCGCCCATTTCAGCCCTCACAACCAATTTCGGCTCAGGAGCCACGGCTCCGAGAAGTTAAGTCATTTGCTCACGGCCACCCAGTTAGAAGGTACCAGAGCCAGAGGGGTCAGCCTGCCCCAGCCAGAGTTCTTTCTCCTGGACCAGGCTGCCTCCTGGGAGAAAGTGCACGACTTACCCAAACCTTAAACTTCCAATCCCTTGTTTTCAGGAGTCTGGCTTCTGTACCCACATGCGGTTATTCAGATTTACATAAATTCAAGTTTAAATTCAGTTTTTCAATCACACTGGCCACATTTCCAGTGCTCCAAGGCCTCATGGCGCTCGAGCTACCGTATGGACAGCAGAGGACATCCCCGTGTTCACAAAGCTCTGCTGGATGGCACTGCGCTGGACTGCAAGCTCTGGGCTTGCCCTGCCCAGTCCCTGATATGCTCGATTTATAGGCACACCTAATTTCATTGCGCTGTTTTCTTACACTTCACGGATACTGCTTTCTTTTTTTGTTTTGTTTTTTTTTTTTTTACAAACCGAAGGTTTGCGGCAAATCTGCACTGAGCAAGTCTATTGGCACAACGTTTTGCAACAGTATTTGCTCACTTTGTGTCTCTGCGTCACATTTTGGTAATTCTTACGATATCTCAAGCGTTTCCATTATTGTGGTATTTTTTTACGGCAATCTGTGATCAGTGATACAACCTGCTGAAAGCTCAGGTGATGGTTAGCATTTTTTAGCAATGAAGTTATTTTTTAATTAAGGCGTGTACATTGTTGTTTTAGACATAACATATATATAATGCTACTGCACAGGTAACAGACTACTATATAGTGTGAACATAACTTTCGTATGCACTGAGAAACCAAAAAATTCACTTGATTCGCTTTATCCCAGTATTTGCATTACTGCAGTGGTCTGGGAATGAACTTGTAATGTCTCCGAGGTATGCCTGTATACTGAATGAATGAATGAATGAATGAATGAATGGAGAAAACAAATGAAGGAGTGAAGAGAGGGCTCCTCTGGCCCCAGTCCTTGGTCACTAATGACCACGATCTCAGGACAAGTTGATGATGTTTTTTGCCTGGGAATCCAATTTCAGTCAATATCAGTGGATGTTTTCATCTACCATACGGCAATCACAGGCATCCGAGAAGAAGCTGATATAAACACTAAATGTACACACAAACACATCCAGAAACCACCGTGTCTAACATCTAACACAGCTGTGTAAACGAAAGTCCAAAGGTGCACAAATACAATACGGAGACTCTCATCCCTGAGATCACAGTTGCAAAACTATATGCAAAGTACGATGAAACTGAGGTGTTTAGAAACCCAGAGATACACCTGCAGACCCACAGAGACCAGCGTGCGCCAGGGCGAACCACATAAGCAGGGCACGGCGTGCTCGTGAAAGTGGAAATGTGGATCTTTGCAGGACACGAGTATCCTCGCACGTTCACGATCCTCCCAACTGCCCACTGCTTGAGAAAGGGATCTCAGGGAGACGGCAGCATGATGGGGGACCGCCACCTGTTAGGTCACCTGCGCTGGGGGAAGGGACAGGATGAGGTCAGCCAGGCTGTCGCTGGCTGGGGAGAAGTCGGATCCACCCAGGAAGCCACAGATGGGAGCACTGGGGTCTGCTCAGCAAGCCCAGAGCAGCAAAAGCCCCCTCCCAGGGCCAGTCCTGCAGGGGGTCTAGCCCAAGAGGAAGCAGCAAACCCTTCCCCTGCGACCCTGAGCCCCACAGGGCTGGCCCCTCGGCCGGGTCTGCTTCCAAAGCCTGCCCCTCTTCTCAGGACCCGGTCTCTCACATCGGGCCCGTGTCACGCCCAGACTGGGGATCGGGGCCCTGAGTCCTAAACCACCTGTCCTTGGTAAGCCACTTTGCCTCTCGGCCTCAGGTTCCTAAGGTGAAGGTGACTGAAAGGCCTGCCCCCCAGGTTTGTCTCGAGCACCGAACGAGACAAAGCTGCAGGAACACGACATAAGCTTCCCGAAGCCTACACACCAGCGGTCTCTCTCTCTCTCTCTCTCTTCCATTCCCAGGGACTGAGAACAACCCACTCCCCACTCCCTCAGCCCTCTCCAAAAGGGCCACTGCCGCTCACTCTTCCTAAACCTTTACTCCTCCAGCTGCTTCAGAATCTTCAGAGGCCTCCGACGCCCACTCAGTCACCCCCAACCCTGCTCACCAGCGTGAGCGGGCCTGGCGGGGGGAAGAGGGTGTGCCCGGATTTTACTGCCGGGCCTACCTCAGGGCCGCTCACATCTCCACGTACGGCGGGTCACTGGACCCTCAGCGGCCCTGGGGGAGGAGAGGCTCCTGTGGGCGGGTGCCTAACAGGGTAGGGGCGGAGGTGGCCCTGTGGGCAGTGGTAAGGAAGGCAGGGCTGGGGGCTGGGGTTGCTAAGTGCCAGCTGGGAGGACTGGACTAGAAGCCTTGGATGCCTCTGCTGGCCTGAGGCTCAAAGCTTCAGCGCCGTTGTGGGCAGGGTGTCGGTGGAGCCCGTCTCCCAGGACGTGTTCCAAAGCCACCGGGCCCTCCCCCAAGGCCAGTCCTACAAATGCCACTCCTGTACAAGGCCGGCACCCCGGGGTTGTGTCCCGGCTGGCCTCTGGATAGTCAGCTCTCTCCAGGTTTCAGGCCCCTGAATACCAGACCTCCCACCTTCCTCTCATCCAGAGTTTACGACCAAGGAGGACACACCAAACAGTGGATTTAAAATCTTGTCAGAAACACAGCCCAACTGCTCTCAGGGCCCCAGGACACCTGCTTCCTACCTTACATGGCCCCAGGGCCCACAGACAGACAAGCAGGCCCAGAGGTCCCAGCTCAGACCGGGCAGGTGTCTCCTCCACCACCTAGAGGCCCACCTCCCTCCCACACCCCGACGTGAGCATGCTCAACATCCTTCTGTGACTCCCACGGGACTCCCCAGCCCCTCCTGGGCCTCCACTCCGTCTTCCTCAGATCTCACTCAGCCCCGGGTCCGGTGTGGGTGCCCCACGCACCTTCTTCCAACCCCCGCCCCTTCTCCTACTTCTACTCCAGCATCTTCAGACCTAGTCTCCCAAACACAGGGTCCTCAGTCCTAGAAGAGGGGTCAGAGGTGGGGAGCAAGGGGAAAGGGCGGGCCACGATGCCACAGAAATTATTAAATGGTTATCTGGAAAACAAGAACACCTGTTCCTGTGTATAGAACTGTTGAATCAAGCAAGGAGGAAAAACAGTATGAAAGACTCTGAAGAATGTTCACAAAGTGCAAGACAAATTATTTTTAGGTCACTTCATTGCCTTCACCCCCTCCCTGCCTTCCACATTGTAAGAACTGCACCTGAGGGTTGCCCTGGTAAGAACAGCCCCGTTCAGTGACTTCAGGTTCCTTCCGGCAGCATTCCCAGGGAACCAGGTCCATAGACAGCCCAGGCAGCTGCCTTATCCTCTCATGCCTGCCCACCTCCCCAAGGTCCAGGATTTCACCCCAGGCCAGTCTCAGAGGGCCCTCCTTCCAGGACCTCTGCCCCCCACCTGCCCAACATTGGCACCTTTGCAGGGACTGCCCCACCCCCGCCTCCCTGCCCCCGTGCCTGTCCCTCACCTGTGGCATTCACAGCCCCAGTCTCTGTTCACCCATCTCCCTTTAGAGGAGATCCCTCAGCCCCAAGTCCAAGACTCAGGAGGCTGCCAGGGCCTGGGGACCCCCGTCACCCGATCTGAAGGCAAGGGATGAAACTGACTGCTAACAACACTTTGAACAGATGCCACGATTCCATTTATAAACACCTTTCCGCACCCCCTGCTTCATTCAAAAGAGCTTGGAAAGGGCAAGGAGTGCCACCCCACTTGTCAGATGAAGAAAGCAAAGCCCTGAGGTGACACCCCTTGCCTCAAAGAGTTAGACCTAAGGTCTCCTTCTGCACACCCCAACCACACTCTTCCCTCCCAGCCACCCCTGCGCTAGGAAATCTTGGATTCCTCAGCTTAACCCTCACTAGGGGGCAAGTGCATGGGTCAGACCACCTCCATGAAGTTCTGCACTTTGTCCCGGGTAGCCCTTGTCTCTCCAGCGGGGACAAAGGGTCTTCATCAGGCCTCCCAACACCACGGCCACTTGTCACTACCACAAAGTGCAACTGACCCAATGCATCGGTCACGAAGTTGTACTAATGCTATTTTTAGTGCCTGCAAGATCCTACAGCCCCACCTCAGTCGGGCCTCCCTTTTCGTGCCCAAAGACTGTAGCTTTATAGTTTTATAGCTTCTCTTGCCCCTCCAATCCATTCAGCACCCAGAACTCAAAAACTTCACCTAAAATTACAGTGAGGACAGGTTACTACTTTGCTTAAAATATTCCAGTGGGTCCCCACCACTTGCAGGTTCAGCTAAAAATGTCTTGGCAACACCATTTAGAGCCTGGCCTCTGCTCACCTCTCCTCACCGCCTCCCAGCTCCCTATTGTCCCAACATGTGACTCCCTGACCTTGTAGCATCTTGGCTCGCCCATGACCAGTCTTGGAACACTCTTGCCCAGCACTTCTCTGCCCAGCCTAGATCAGGGATCACTTGGACTTAGAAGCCTTTCAGGGTATGCCACCCTCAGTTAGGGGCCCTTCTGTTTGACCTGTGCACCTGCCCAACCCAATATCATGTACATGGAATAATAATTCGTCTGGGGGCACCTGGGTGGCTCAGTCAGTTAAGCAACCGACTCTTGGTTTCAGCTCAGGTCACGATCTCACACTTCATGGGTTCTAGCCTTGAGTCGGGCTCCCGCTTGGGATTCATTCTCCCTCTCTCTCTCCCCCTCCCCTGCTCTCACTCTCTGTCAAAATAAATAAACATTAAAAAGCATAATAATAATTCGTCTGTCTCCACAACAAGACTATAAAGATCTCATCATGGAGTATTTCTCTCTCCCCAACATCCAGCCCAAGGTCCCACGTGTTGTAAACCATGAATGAAAATTCCAATAAAGAAACATTTACAATACAGAAATTTAAGTCCAAAACAGATTAGAAGCACTGAATCATGGAACTTTAGAGTTGAAAGGAGACTCTGCCCTCTAATCTGTTCATTTTACAGATGAACAAGGACCCAAAAAGAACAGCTAACTGGTGGAGGCTGGACATCAGGCAGCCTCAAGCTCTTGGGCTCTGACCACACCCAACCCCAGGTCTGGCTGACGAGGACACACTCCAGGCTCCCTCCCACCCAGAGGACTGGAGGAGGCAGCATCTCTGTATCCATCCTCCACCTTTACAGGGGAAGAAGCCCCCAGCTCCTACCCCCACCCCCACTGAGGTCTTGACTCCGGTGCCCATTTTCCTGGAATGGAGCCTCCCCAACACACACACACACACACACACACACACACACACACACACACTCACACACACACGCATACGCACACACACGCACGCACTCTGTGGTGCTTCCCTCTTATTGTTCGCACTCCCAGTGTTTATGCCCACTCATTTACTCATTTATTAAGCACCTACTCTGTGTCACTCTGCGGCGAGCACTGGGGTTCCTGCCCTCCAGAAGCTCGGTCTTTCGCACAGCTGACACAGCTCCCAAGCATCCGGGCAGCGCCTGGGCAGAACGCGCCCGGAGGGACTAGGGATCAGTCCCCCGCTCACCACCCTGTCCCTCCCGCTCTCACGCCCCGCCCCCCTCCTGCTCTCTGCCCCGGCCTGCAGCCCCTTCCACGCACGACCCGGGCCCCTTTCCCCAGGGGCTGTGTGGGGGTGGGGAAAGTTCGGGGCCGCGGCGTCAGGGGCTCAGGGGACCCCGAGACCCCCGAGGCCGCCTCCAGCCCGAGGCTGGGTGGTGGCAGCGCGGGAGGAGCGGGCCGGGCGCTGGCCCCACAGCACGGTCCGTCCCTCCGCACGCCCCTCCCGCCCGGATTCGGAGGGACTCGGAGGGAGGAGACGGGAATAAATACCTTGACTTTGTGGTTAAGGTTAACGGGAACTGCCACCCCGGGGCGACTTGGGCACTGGGCTCCCCGGCCCCGCCAGTCCCGGGACAGGCGGGGCGGGCACCTGCTCTTGATTGGTTAATGGGCCTGGCCATCCCCAGGGCCGTCCCCCCGCCTGATTGGCTGAGCGGCTCAGATGACCAGCTCCGCCCTATCGGAGAAGCCCGCGGGGCGGCCCCTTTGTTCTCCTGAGCCAATAGCCCGCGTGGGCGGGCTGACCTCGGTGCCCGCGGGGCCTCCCGGCGCCCCGCGCAGCGTTAACGCTTTGGCCGCCGGCTCCGGACTCGAGTCCAGGGCTCGGAAGGGAAGGGAACGGGGGCGAGCCCGGGTGCTGATGACCGGGCGGCGCCGCGGCACCCTGGTGCTCCCCTCGCCGTGTTCTCCCTCCGGCTCCAGCCCCGCGGACGCGCTCTCAGATCGACCCGGTCGTTCCGCAACTATCCGTCCGACTCAGGGACGCGCCCGCACCGCTCTTGGTGCCGGGATCCGGGGGAACGAGACGTACAAACCCCACTCTGACGCTCCCACTCGAGTGTGCGTGTGACATGGTGGTGGCACTTGGCGCTACGGTACACCAAGTCTTAGGGTGAGAAGCAGTACTTGTCTCGCGCGACCCGAGAGAAATCGCCCTCCACACCCCGCGCGGTCCCAGGCACGTCGTGGGCGCGTGATGGACGATCCTGGGGTCTCTGCGAGAGACGGAGGCATCATTAAATCCAACCCCCTCGCTTTCTCGTCAAGAAACAGCGGTCTGAAGAGGTCACGTTCTTAGGTCGAGTGCCACTGCTGATTTTTAGAGGCAGGGTCCAGACGACCAAGGAGGATCTTCTGTTCCTAGGGATCTTCAGGAAAGAGAATTTTCATTTCTACCCACACTAATTGGAAGCCAAGGTTCCTTTATACCAGTGAGATTCCAGACAGTGCTGCCTGAAGCCAGCTAGGTCAACTCCCACCGGCAGGATGCTGTCTGGAGCTGCCTAGAAACTGCCTTTGAGACACGAGGTTGTTAAAAACATAAGCTGGCCGCTCTCTCTCCCAGACTTCCTACAAATCTACCGTTAAGCGGGTGGACCTCATTCTAATTACTCTAAAGCTGCCTACTAAGCATTTGCCACGGCCCCAGCTATTGTTTAGCCGCCTAACGATAGATACTGTTGGACTGAGATTCTGTCAATTTTGCCACTAACTTCTGTGCAGTTTTTCCAAAAGATACTTTTCTGTCGCTGGACTTTGACTTAACTGTAAACGAGTTAATAATTTCCTAGTTAGATACTTACCTTCCTGGATTTTTGCAGGACCCAAATTGTTCAATTGTCTATGGAAGCATTTATAAAGCATAAAACCCTACACAGAAGCCACTCGGCCATCAACCTTTTGCAGAATCCCATTCGTCTCTTCATTTTCTTGATTGCCTACTGAAGGTTTAACAAAGGCTTGTGTAATTCCAGTATGCTAGTTCCCAGATCTGCCACTGGTTATGAATGAGAAGACCACTTCTCTCTGGACATGGTTCCTCCTCTAAAGAGTGCAAGACTTCCTCCAGATTGACATTTCACGACCAAGAGTATTTCAAGGACCAAAAGAATGAAGCCCATCTGGGATCCTATTTGCATTAAGAAAAAAGAGACAGACGGAGCACCTGGGTGGCTCAGTTGGTTAAGCCTCCGACCTCGGCTCAGGTCTGGATCTTGAGGTTTGTGAGTTCGAGCCCTACACCAGGCTCTCTGCTATCGGCACAAAGCCTGCTTCTGATCCTCTGTCCCCCAGTCTGCCCCTCCCCCATTGGCATGCACCCATAAGCTCTTTCTCTCGCTCTCTCAAAAATAAATAAACATTTGGGGCGCCTGGGTGGCGCAGTCGGTTAAGCGTCCGACTTCAGCCAGGTCACGATCTCGCGGTCCGTGAGTTCGAGCCCCGCGTCGGGCTCCGGGCTGACGGCTCGGAGCCTGGAGCCTGTTTCGGATTCTGTGTCTCCCTCTCTCTCTGCCCCTCCCCCGTTCATGCTCTGTCTCTCTCTGTCCCAAAAATAAATAAACGTTGAAAAAAAAAAAAAAAATAAATAAATAAATAAATAAACATTTTTAAAAAAAGGAAAAAAAAGAGAAAAGACAGAATGGGGAGCAGGGAGGAATGGAAGACTTCCACATTTAAAAAATATGTCTGTATTATTAAATTTTGACAAGATAATTGAGTACTTTTGTAACTGTAGAAGAAAAAGGAGGAAAATAAAACTGGACACCTCAGAACAGAAGCATAGCTCCTGTCTGCAGAACTATGGCCCCTCCAGCCTGAGCATTTCCTCCTTCAAGACTGCTGTCAGCAGTGCGCCATGCTGAGCAAGGATTTGGGAACCACCTGGTCCCCCAAGGGACCCAGAAAGGACCCACGGACCCAGCTCTGTCACAGCTTTACCAGCCCTCTCAAGGCAACTTCTGTGGCTCTCCCTTTTTCAGGGCACTGGGGTGGCTCAGTCGGTTAAGTGTCTGACTTTGCCTCAGGTCATGATCTTGCGGTTGGTGAGTTCGAGCCCCAAATCAGGCTGTGTGCTGATAGCTCGGAGCCTGGAGCCTACTTCAGATTCTGTATCTCCCTCTCTCGGCCCCTTCTCCACTTGTGCGCCCTCTCTCTCTCTCAAACACAAATAAACATTTAAAAAAATGTTTAATAGGGGCGCCTGGGTGGCGCAGTCGGTTGGGCGTCCGACTTCAGCCAGGTCACGATCTCGCGGTCCGTGGGTTCGAGCCCCGCGTCGGGCTCTGGGCTGACGGCTCAGAGCCTGGAGCCTGTTTCCGATTCTGTGTCTCCCTCTCTCTCTGACCCTCCCCCGTTCATGCTCTGTCTCTCTCTGTCCCAAAAATAAATAAAAACGTTGAAAAAAAAATTAAAAAAATAAATAAATAAAAATAAAAAATGTTTAATAAATAAAGATGATGGTTTTTCAAAGTCAGGAGCCCTGGTCAGATCCCCTCTCCCACATGCTTTTCCCCAGCCCGCAAGTAAAAACCCTAGATGCCTGAGGACCTGTCTCCTGCTCCCTGCCCATCATCTCCAGACATTGACCTACTTTCCTGCCCTCCCCCCCCCCCACCAAAAAAGCATGGCTCCCCTTCCCTTGAAGCCCTGGGGTCCCATAAAGAGAGATATTGGAAGTGAGGCATTCTTGAGACCAGTCCCACCTGCGGGGTGCACCTGGCCTCCCCCCCCCCCCCGGAAGAACTGGAGGCAGGGTGCAAAGGAGCCTGAGTGGGGCACTTGTCCTGTGGCCAACCTCTGCCCCCAAATTCCCCTCCTCAGAGCAGAGTATGCTGCTGCTCCTTCGACCTACACAGCTCCCCGGGAGAAAGGAACACTCGGCCACCAGCTCTAAAACCAAATCTTTATTCTCTAGTTTGAAAAGGAGGGTAAGTGGTTGTTCCGTTTCATTCCAGAGAACAGAAGGAGCCCCAGTAGGTAGAAATTACAGGAAAGCAGATTCCATTCATTCTAAGGGAGAATTTCTAACAATTAGAATTATCCTACAATAGGACCAGGGCCTCAGGAGGTGGGGACTACCCGTCACCTAAGTGTTCAAGCCGAGACTGGGCATCCGTGCCCTAGAAAGGCTGGAAAGGAACCTCGCCCCTATCTTCCTGCCGGCTGACCCAACATTATCGGTGGGGCAGTCCTTTCCACCATGTTGAGTTCCGGAAGGAGGGGAGGGTTGGGGTGTTCAGACAAAAGCCTGGACACAGGGCTGCTGACAGTCAGGGGACGCTCAGAGCGCCGGGAGGGCGGGGTGTTGACGGTGGGGAGGGACAGGGTGGAGCTGAGTGCTAACAGCAGATGGGTCTCTCTCAGTCCAGGTGCCTATGCAGGGGCAGGAGGAAGGGGACAGGGTGGGACAGGTTACAGCAGCACGGCCTCACCTCTCAGTGCTGGAAAAGGCCCAGGTGCTGCCTAACAAGGCCAGCAGGTTCTCCCAGGTGTATCCAGCTGGTCCACTTTTCCTCCCAAGTGCTCATTTACTAAGGACTGTACCACACCTACTTCCAAAAAAAAAAAAAAAAAAAAAAAAAAAACCCAGCGGAAGGAATTCATAATAAAGGACAAGGACATTAAGGCGTTAACACCAGAGGGGAAGGGTCTTCTTCCTGCCCCCTGGTGGCCCCTCCAGCCAGAGGGCTCTAAGGGGTAAGTGGAGCTGCTATTGCTACTTTTCCAGGGCACAGGACAGTCAGGACAGAACCTTAGCAAACACCAGCTGGAGGCCAGGGTCCCTGTGCCCCGGACAGTGGCCTCCCCGGCCGCAGGGGGGCCAGACCTCCCTCTCTACCAGGGCCCCCAGCTCACTGGCTGCCTCTCCCACCCCTCGCCTACACCAGCAGCAACCTAGGGGCCCCCCGACGGCCCAGGCCCACGGCAACGCTCCCCTGTGAAGGGCTCCCGGGGCCCCCTCGCCCTCAGCCTCCGCAGCCCCTGCCCTCTCAGACATCATGCTTCTTCTGATGGGCCAGGAGCTTCTCCTCGTCGTCAAAGGTCTGGCCGCAGATGGCGCAGCAGAAGGCGCCGTCCCGGATGTGGCTCTTGCGGTGGGTGATGAGATTGGACTTCTGGCTGAAGCTCCGGTCGCAGTCGGGGCAGGCGTAGGGGCGCTCGCCCGTGTGGATGCGCCGATGGGACACCAGGTTGGACTTCTGGCTGAAGGCTTTGCCGCAGTCCGGGCAGACGTAGGGCTTCTCGCCGGTGTGGATGCGCCGGTGGGCCGCCAGGTAGGGCTTGTGGCGGAAAGCCTTGCCGCAGTCCGGGCAGACGAAGGGCCGCTCGGGGGCATGGTCGCGCCGGTGGGCGGCCAGGTGGCTGCCCTGGGAGAAGCGGCGCCCGCACTCCTCGCAGGCGAAGGGCCGCTCGCCCGAGTGCACCCGGGAGTGCGCCACCAGGTGCGTCTTCTTGCCGAAGTTCTTCCCGCACTCGGCGCAGGTGAAGGGCCGCTCCCCGGTGTGCTGCCGCTGGTGGGCCCGCAGGAAGCGCTCCAGCCGGAAGCTGCGGCCACAGTCTTCGCAGCCGAAGAGCGAGGGGGGCGCGGCCGCCGGGGCCCGCGGGGGCGCTCCCGGGGCCTCGGGCGCCGGCTCGAGGGCGGGTTTCAGCGGGGCCTCGGCGGGGGGCTCCGACGAGGCCTCCTGCGGGCCGGCCGGAAGCTGGGGGCTCCCCGCGCCCGGGCCGCCCGGCGCGGACCCTTCGGACCGCTTGTGGATCTTGCTGTGAGACAGCAGGTTGGGTTTGTGGCGGAAGCGGCGCCCGCACTCCGTGCACGGGTAGGGCTTCTCGCCAGTGTGGATGCGCCGGTGTGAGGTCAGGTAGGGCTTATTGGTGAAGCGCTTCCCGCATTCGGGGCACTGGTGGGGCCGCTCGCCCGTGTGCACGCGGCGGTGGGCGATCAAGTTGGGCTTGTGCCGAAAGCGCTTGCCGCAGCAGGCACACTGGAAGGGGCGGTCGACCGCGTCTCCACCGGGCCGGGGGGCGGTCACGGCCGGGCGGCCCCTAGGCCGGGGCCCCAGAGCCTTGGCTGCTGCCTCCTCCAGGGCCTCGGCTACGTGAACCCGCTTGTGAGCAACTAGCTGGTCCCACTGGGCAAAGCTGCGGCCACAGTTGCCACATATGAAGGGCCGGGCCTCCGGGGCTGGGGGGTGGCACCTCCGCGCGTGAGCTCGAAGCTGCTTTTGTCGCCAGAAGCGTCTCTCACATTCAGGACAGGCGATGGGCCGCTTTGCGGCCGAGTGGGCTCGCAGATGCAGAACCAGGGCCACCCAACCTCGGAAGCTCTGCCTGCAGAGGTGGCAGGCGAAGCCCAGATCTGGGGTGGCGGCGGCATGGACCTGGCAGTGCAGCGCCAAGAAGGGGGCGTGCCGGAAGCGCCGGCCGCATTCAGGACAGGGCAGGGGCAGGCGGGCCTGGCAGTGTCGGGCATGAAGCCACAGGGCCACCCAGCCGGGGAAGTGCCTTCGACAGTGGGCACAGCGATGGGCCCTGCCCGGGGCTTGGCTGCCCGACTGGGCCACGGAAGTGCCTTGTAACCTCAGCCCGCGGGGCTCCTTCTCCAGGGTCGGGGGCAACTTCTGGGAGGGCCCAGAGAGCCTGGGCTGGGCTGGGCCCATGGCCAGGGGGCCCCTGCAGCGACGTTCCAGCATGGGTTCTTCCTCTGCTGAGGGTGGAAAAGCAGTGTCACTCTGGGGATCAACTCATCCTGCCCCCGTTCCTCCCTGGCCGACCCCAGGCCCGAGAGGAGCTCAAATCTCTGAACTGCTAGAGCCCTTGAATCAGGACTACCCTTCTATTGCCTTCTGTGTTCTGCGTCAGTTCAGTCAGGGGCTTCTAGATGCCATTCCAAGTGTATTTGTCCTAAGTGTTCATTGAGCCTGGAAACTACCAGAAGGGAGGAACTCTGACACTTCTTGGAATCCCCCTCGTGGCAGTCACCCCGGGTCTGGCATGGAGTAAACACTCCAGCGCTGGCTGCACAAACATTCCTGCCTTAGGACTCACCGGAAAACGCCGTCCCCTCTCCCTCTAGTGCTTTCCACTTTTCAAGTGCTTCCCTGCTGCTCTCGGCTTGTTTCTACTATTTCCTCTTGCTACCTTTGAGTAGCAACCTTGTGAGGCTGGATGAACAGACATTATTAAGCTCCCTGCTTGACAGATGAAGCAACTCTGAGGCATAAGAGGAAGGAGGGAACTTGCCCGAGAGGACACAGTAAACCAAAAGCAGAACCAAGACTAGGGGACAGGCCTTCTAAACTCCCAGTTAGCATTCTTTCCTCCAAAACACCGGGGTATGTACAGCTCCCACAGAAACTCCTACGGCCCTTATCCTATTTACCCTCTCCCGGGCTCTAAGCGCGCCACAGGGGAGGCATTTCTGGCCTCCCTAACCTCAGTGTCTCAGGGCGGAAGCCTGGAGAGCAAGAGAGAACAGCGCTTCTGGGGAACAGGAGGGCAGCGCTTGGATGGTACTCCCAGGACTGCAGAACGCCAGGCCACTGTCTGTCCAGGCGGTGCCCACACTCTGCCTGCCTGCCCCCCTCCACCCACACGCGATTAGGACATCGCGAGAAGGAAAGCGCCCATGAATCCAAGAAACACCCACAGCCTGTTAGCCTCGGGCCCGGATCCCTGCCTCCCCCGGGGTGGTAGCGATTACTGGGGCAAGAGAAGGGGAGGAAAGACAAGACTGCAATCTGGGTCCCCTGCGAGGTCATGCCCCAACCCCACCGGGGGCTGCCCCACATTCAGCTATTCCGCGGTGCCAGGGAGCCCAGATTCCTCAAGAAGAGCTTCCTATAGCCACTGAGGGGTGGATGGTAGTTAGCCTCTTAATGGACCTTCACTGCAGGCTTGCAACCTCCGGACACATCCTCCCTAAATCCCCTAGAGCAGAACTCCTCTGGAGGAGCTCAGACGTGACTCATTCCCCACGGCCAGACTGAGCACAGGGAAGACGCTGGTACGAGAATGTGATCCTTCCCCCCTACAGGTGACTTCCTTCCTCCAGGAGGAGATCTGAGCACTGGGGCTGTGGAATGGTGTGGGAACCCAACAAAGAAGGCCAGACTCTACCCTGCAGACCGTAGAGCTGGAGATGAGGCTTTTTCCAGCTCCTCCGGGGGATGTTCCTGGGGATACTTCTGCGGCTGTAGCGCCTGCTTCGGCCCACACTCTGGTAGCCCCCAGATGTCAGAGAAAACTGCAGCAGTAAAGACACCCCTACCCCCATGGCAGAGCTCAGACCTCTGAGCGCAGAGAGGCCAGCCTTACCTGCGGGGAGGGGAGAGAAAACACGCGTGAGGCTCTGAGCTCCTCTAGGGCAGTCATCTTTGTGTCCTCGCCAGCCACAACCCCCTCCCCCACCCAGGCTCGACACCCCGCCCGGCAGGGGAACCTTAATGGCTACTGGATTAATAAATGAATGTGTCCCCTTCACCAAGGAAGTACACGCCAGCGTTCGGGGGTCATTTCCTCCACTGGTAAGGTCACAGCACGAATTCTCCATGCTGATGGCCAAAGGCCGGCCGATGGCAGAAACTCGGGAATCCCTGCTGGCTCCCCTTCCCCCACCCTCCTCCCAACAGGAATTCCAGGCCCGTTTCCCAAGGGGCTGCGTAGGGCGAGCTAGTGTGGCCAGGTCTCGGTCACAATCCCCTTGCGCCTTCTGGACGGCAAAGGGTCGTGGAGACCCCACACCCCCCTTTTGTTTTCGCGCGTGTCCCCCGTCCACGTCGCGGACATACGGCTCCGCGCACCCCGAATGGGCCCTTTCGGGTCCCCACGCAGAGCGCACCTCGCGGAGCCTGTGCGCAGGTGCGCGGGCTCGGCCCCCCCCTTCGGTCCACCCCTGCCCGCCCCCCCCCCCCCAACACACACACAGCGCACACACAGTCACGCGCCCGGCAGGTAGGGCCGCCCGCCTCGGGCCCGCGTGGAACCCCGCGCCCTGCCCGGGACGAACCTCTCCGGCGGGGTGCGCGGAGGCGCGTCGCGCGTCCATGAGGCCGGAACGCCGGCGCCGGCGGCCGCGCTCCCCACCCCGCGCGGCGACAGCGGCAGGTTCGAGTTCACAACTGCCAGGCCCGGGCCCAGCCCCCCCGCCGGTTCCCAGCGCCACGTGACTACAGGAGCTGCCGAGGGTCAGTCGCGGGCTGGGGCCGGCGGCCGCGGCCGGAGGGCGGGGCGGGCGGCGGGGCCAGTCCCCTCCGCACCCCTCCTCCCAGCGCCCCCTCGCGGGCTGGGCCGGGTCGGGGGCGGCTGCCGGGAGCCCGACTCGGTAGCCATGGCGACCGCAGCCCGGATTTTCCGGGACGGGCCCGGATCAAGTTTCCCGACCCTTTGTCCCTACGGAGGACACGCGTCCCTGCGCGACCGCGTGGCCGGGCCGCGGTCCCTGGGCTAGACCCGGCCTCGTTGGCTTCTTCCGAGAGGGCGCTCGCGGCCTCCCGGCCACCCCTGCCCCGCTGCGGCCGCCGTCGGCCACCGCGACCTCTGGCCTCGCTGCAGGCGAAATACCCCTGGCTGGGGGCGGCGCGGCTGACCCGAAAGTCTGGCTTCTGGTTTGTTCACGAGTGGAGAAAGGAAAGGCCCGATCGCGTGAACTTTACAAAGGGAATGCCCTCAATTCCAGAAATTACCACGAGCAGGCGTTCGCTGCTTCCCGGGGCCGGGGGCATGGGGCCTGGCTCAGGGACAGCTTCTCGCACCGGGCATTTCGCTTGGAAGCGCGCGGCAGCCGGTTGGCGAGTGCGGAGGCAGGTGCGAGCCTGCGCCCGTGACTCACCGCCGAGCAGGTGGCCGAGGCTTTCCAAACCATACACTTCCTGGGGTTTCCAGGCTATTACAGTGTCATGCACTTTTGTGCTTTTCAACAAAGTCAACGTTAAGTATACAATCATTTTTAAAACACTTAAATCTGTTGCAACAGTAGGAAATAGAATATAAAAATCTCTCCTACTCTTAGATCCGTTACATTTCGTGTTTTGGTATGTCTCCTCCGATGTTTTTTCTATGCTTACCTATGCATGTTTGATGTGATTAGGATAATGCGATGCAAAAATGTATTCTGCCCATTTCTCCCATTTTATTGGATATTCTTTTATGACATGATCCTTAATGGCAGAATAAATGTACAGATACATTTTCTTGTTTTTCTATATCATTGATCATTATAGATTCATCCTTTATCGTACATGCCTGATTTTAAAATTCTAGGAGTGGGCAACTGATGGGTCAAAGGCACAGTATATTTTTTAAATGTTTTCTAAATTACCTTCCAGAAAATTTTATTAGCTTTCCCTTGAGAAATGCCCATTTTTCCATCTTATTGACAACACGGGCTATTTTTTGTCAAATTTAAAGTCATTGTCGGGGTGCCTGGGTGGCTCAGTCAGTTAAGTGTCTGACTTTGGCTCGGGTCATGATCTCACTGTTGGTGAGTTCAAGCCCCATGTTGGGCTCTGTGCTGACAGCTCAGAGCCTGGAGCCTCCTTCCGATTCTGTGTCTCCCTCTCTCTCTCTGCCCCTCCCCTGATCATGCTGTGTCTGTGTCTCTCTCCCAAAAATAAATAATAAAACATTAAAAAATAAGTAAATAAAGTCATTGTTTCTCATTGTTTTGAATTTCATATGTCACTTCCTGGATTACTAGTGAGCTGACTTGTTTTTTCACATAGTTATGTGTTGCCTTGCCTTTTTGTATTTCTTTTCTTTTCTTTTTTTTTTTTTTTTTTTTTTTTTGGCGAATTTGCTTATGTCCCTTTGCTCACTTTTCTATTTGTATGTATGTTTTTTTTTTTTTAAGTAGGCTCCACGCCCAGCACAGAGTCCAGTGTGGGGCCCAAACTCATGACCTTGAGATCAAGACCCCAACCAACAACAGTTGGTCCCTTGACCGACTGAGCCCCCCAGGCGCCCCTCTATTCGTCCATTTTTAAAAGCTGGGAAATTGGTTTTATTTCACACTGGGGGCTCATTTCTTATAAAGTAAAAGACTTTCATGGTTTCTGCCTTGGGTGTCATATATAGAGCAGCCACTGCACCCCAAATTAAATTTTATGTGTATATTTTTATCACAGAAAATAAGTTTTAATATCTAATAATGTAAGTACTCCCCCGACGCACAGATTTCTTTTTTTCCCCCAAAAAAAACTTTCTTGGCTACAGACAGTCGTTTATTCTTCCAAATAAACTTTAGAATTTTCCCATATTTAAAATTTTTTGTCAATATTTTAAAATCCATTTGAAGAGATTTGAGATTCAGGTCCCTGCATTTGTTTAGGTCTTATTTTACTTCTCACAGTCAAGGTTTCTATTTGTAGATTAAATGTAGGGGCGCCTGGGTGGCTCAGTCAGTTAAGTGTCCAACTTCAGCTCAGGGTATGATCTCATAGTTTGTGGGTTCAAGCCCTGTGTCGGGCTCTGTGCTGACAGCTCAGAGCCTGGAGCCTGCTTCGGATTCTGCATCTCCCTCTCTCTTTATCCCTCCCCTGCTCACACTCTGTCTCTCTCAAAAATAAACAAACGTGTAGACCAAATGCTGGGCCAGCCCAGAGTAATTGTGAGATATCCATCAGTTCATGGCTAAATGTGATACATCCAAACACTGCAATCCCACAAGCACCCTCAATGGGAAATTCCTTCACAGACCCTCCAAAGCATCTTCCTCTGTTGGTAATCAGAGTCTCTTAGTCGAAAGGCTCTTCACTGAAGTCCATTAACTACTCCCTCACTCCCTGGGCCCCGATGGAAGGAGTGTCTTCCCGCCCAGTCAGGAGTTAAGCACCTGCTGTAACTTCCTCTTCTGGCATAGCCAAAGGAAATGATGGGTCCCTTGCTCTGCAGAGACGAAATGAACACAGGAGTTGCGAGGGATTCCCTGACTTTCTACCAGCCAGGAATTCTAGGCCTTGGTATTTGAGACTTCACCCCTCAGTATGCCTTAGAGGAGGATGTAGCGGGGGAGGAGGATGTAGGGGGGAGGTACAGCAGCCAGCCAAGTGGCCTGCCCCGGTGGAGTAGCTCTGACGTGCTCACCAGAGAATGATGGGGCTGGACAGGGTATAGGACCCACCGGACAGCAAAAATTGCCAGGGGCTCAGGGAGGATCCCCCTTCCCCTCCAACGATGGCTGGCTCCCACTACTGGATTAGATGACAAAGTAGGTGGGCATGCCAGGGGATGAGGGGAACCATGTCTCCAGAAATCCTCCTTGAAGAGAATCGAGTATTGTTTAAAATGTTTTGTTAGGCCATAGCATCTCTTTTTATTATTTTTTATTTTAGAGAGAAAGCATGTGTGCAAGCGGGAGAGGGAGAGAATTTCAAGCAGACTCCACGTCCAGGGCGGAGCCGGAGACGGGGCTCGATCCCACAACCCTGGGATCATGACCTGAGCCAAAATCGAGACTCAGACGCTCAACCCACTGAGCCCCCGGGCCCCCCAGGATCAGGTATTGTCTGGAAGCCGTCCTGTATCTGCAAGAGGGAAAACTGCGTCCACCTCTCGCAGATACACTGTCCCAGCCGTCCCCACTGGACTCAC
This sequence comes from Lynx canadensis, assembly GCF_007474595.2. NCBI lineage: Eukaryota > Metazoa > Chordata > Mammalia > Carnivora > Felidae > Lynx > Lynx canadensis. The sequence goes on along the minus strand of NC_044304.2, from coordinate 162,136,687 downwards.
TGGACATCCGACAAATAGGGAGTCAGCGCTTGCCGTCTGCCACTGGGCCACACGCTCACCCCTTCACGAGCCACACAGAAATGGCCCGCGCTATTTCCCATGAAAGGATGTTGAGAGGACTCGTAGCCCTGGTTTAGCGATGGAAATCTCTCTTGGGGTATAGTACTTAATATGAAATGAAACCAAGCAGTTGCTGACAAATTTTGAATGGATGGCTATTGAAAAGCTGGAGAGAACGTCACTAACACAACTAACACTTGTTAACTCTGGCTTGAGACAGCGTCCCGAAGCCAGACTGGAAACCCTCACAGGGCTCAGTCCAGGAGTCTGCGGGCAGCCGGTGGAGGAGGCTGAAAAGGTCCCAGCAGACCTTGGTGGAGGGCATGCCTGCTGGCCCCGTGCACCTGCTCAGGCAGCCCTCCATCGTGAGCCTCCCCCATGGGGATGTGGGCAGAAAGCAGCCGCGGCCCCCACTGAGGAAGGCCCTGAGTGTCCCAGGCCAGCACCCGGGCAAAGGAGCCTGCTCAGTGTCGTGGAAACTCCTCAGGAAAAGATCAAAGCGCCCCTCCTTGTGCAAGGCAAGGCGGTGCTGTAAGAGCAGCCCCAGACGGAGGGCAAAGGTCCCCCCCACCCAAACTGCTGCACCAGACCTTCTCCTGTGGTGTCTGTTTTTTTCTGAAAGGAAAAGCACAGAATTGGTCAGTAGGAAACCAGGTAGAGATCTGATTTCCTGCGGTGAAGCCAGTGCCCGGGCGCCCCCCAGCTGTGCCCCCTCACTGCCCCAGGCCCTTCCGCCAGCCTCCCCTACTCTCCCCCTCTGCCCCAGGCCCAACCCTGGGCCAGCATGGCCCTTTATTTGGAAACCTCTCAGATGGCCAGTGTCTCTCTCGGGTTCCACCGGGTCTGACCATGCCCGCCTCTGTCCCTGGCCCCCCCCCCCACCTGTCTGGCTGGACGCTGCCCAGCCACAAGAGCCCAGTCCCCCCATGGGGCCTTTGCCGTGGCGGTTCCATCCGCTGGGATCACTCATCACTTCCCTCAGATCCCAGCTCGAGTTTCCTCTCCTCCAAACGCTCTTCCCAGTGAAAGGCCCTCCTCTCTGCACCTGTAGGAGCTTCCTGTGGCCTGCTGTGACAAATTACCACCAATCTGGTGGCTTAGGACAACACACATGTGTTCTCTCACGGTTCTGGAAGAGGCCAGAAGTCCAAAGTCGGCTAGGGCAGGAATTGAGGGGTTGGCAAGGCTGTGTTCCCTCCGGAGGCTCTAAGGGAAAATCTGGTCTCCTCACATCCTGCAGCTTCTAGAGCTGTGTCCTGTGTTCCCCGGGGCTCGAGGCCCCTTCCTCCGGCTTCCAGGCCAACAGTGTAGCGCGAGTCACTTTGGTTGTCACATCTGTCCCTGTTGGAGTCAGAGCTCCCCCTGCCTCTCTCTTGTGAGGACTCTTGTGATCATGTGTGGGGGCCACTCAGACAATCCAGGCTAATTGCGAGGGCAAATACAAGTTAAAAGTATGAAAAATAAGTTTTAATTCTCCCTGGTGCAAAAAGGGACAGACTTTCCCTCCCCACCCCTTCCCCTAGAGCATTTACTTGAGAAAACTCATCATGGTGGGGCGGCTGGGTGGCTCAGTCGGGTAAGAGTCTGATTTCAGCTCAGGTCATGATCTCCTGGTTTGTGGGTTCAAGCCCCGCGTCGGGCTCTGTGCTGACAGCTCAGAGCCTGGAGCCTGCTTGGAACTCTGTGTCTCCCTCTCTCTCAGCCCCTCCCCCAATCGCACTCTGTCTCTCAAAAATAAACAAACATTAAAAAAAATTAAAAAAGAAAAGTTGTCATTGTGAGTTTTTCTCTGCCCCTTGGAGATGCATGCAAATCCTTTTAAAAGCTACCACAAGCCTCTTGCCAGCTTTGCAGCCCAGGCCTCTTTCCCAAAGCCCTGGGAGCCACCTCTCTGATATGTAAACATCAAGGAAGATGGTGACCCTGGGTCCCGCTGCCTCCCCGCCCCCCCACACACACCCAGGGAGGAAGGGTGGGAGCCTGACTTCTGTGGGCCCCTGGCTCCAAGCTGCAAACCCACCTCCTGCCATAAAGATAGGAGTGCATTTTTCCTTTGCATGAAGGCAATTAGCAAACACAGGTGGCTATCCCAATCGCCAGGTGAATTCAGGATGAACTACGGGTGACAAATCCGGGAAGGACTAGTTACACTTTATCTTGAGTGAGTGAGTGAGTGAGTGAGTGAGAGTGTGTGTGTGTGTGTGTGTGTGTGTGTGTGCATCTGCTGGGCTGTGTAACAGGGTGAGATCTCTTTCTGTTTTCCCGATCTCTTAGCGGACTGCCTGTAATGTACATCTCTTCCTGGTTTCTTGTTTATTCGACAAACTGTTTTCTTTCTCTTCTGCCTTTGAGGAGAGTTTTTGCCGGGTTGGTAGGAGATTTTGTTGTTAATTATCGCTCCCCAACATAATCTCCCCATCTCGAAATTCTTGGCCTACTCACATCTGCAGCCCCCTTTGCCATACAAGGTAACATTCATAGACTCCAGCCACTGGGACCTGAGCAGGGATCAGAGGGTCTTTATCAGCCCCCCACCGGCTCCTACCCCATCACCTGCTAGCTGCCCTACTCGGCTTTACTGTTCTGCATTGCTCTCGTCACCCACGGGAAACCGTTTAGATATGTACTCACTTAGAAAGCAAGGATCTGGCCTGTCTTGTCTACTGTAGCCAGCCTCTAGGAAGGCTTCGGGTTCATGGTAGGAACTCGGTAAGCGCTGTGGGCCAAATGACTGAGGAAACAGAAGAGCTCCAGCCCACGCTGAGTGAATTGGATTAGAACACACAGGTGTGGAGGCAGCATTCTGGATCAATCGTTTACCAGCAGACTTCAAACTCTCCCCACCCTGGCCACTGCTTGTTAAGCAGACGATAGGAGTCTCACAGAACTCTGAGAGAAAAATACCACTTTTCCTCGTAGGAAAACTCCAATCAATATGTGAGGGAGGCAAAAAAGAAGACACTTAGGAGAAAACTTGGGTCTCTAATTCTCCCCCTTGAAGGACTCTGACTGTAGGTAGCAGTGCCTCAGACACATTCTTTTATCCAGAACATTATTCTAGAATGACAGGAACGCGAGAACCTTTGAGGAGCCTCTGGCTCTGAGGGGAACCGATGCTCAGTGGGAGGAGGACGCCTGACGTCCCGGGGACCACGTTTACCAGCCGCTTGGTGATTTGCTCTCAGGACCACACGCTGCCAGGAAGAGTGGCAACAAAGCATTTTGGCGTCTCAGCCAAGAGAGGAGGTACTTGACTTTCCCTGGAGATCTCCATTTTCACCCTTTCCAGGTCAGATCACCTCTATTAGGATGATGCCGGGTCTATTTCTACTCCCGACTGGCATCGGGCTGTGTCTTCTTCAACTTAATTCAAAAGGTGGATTTGGAAGCCTGTGGGTATCCATTTGTGGTTTAAAAATCTACTAAAAGCCAAGCTTGATTTAGAAACACAAGGAAATTCTAAATAGAATCTCTGTGAAGCCTTCGCAGTTCAGCAGAAGCAGGTGTATGTGCAAGTGTTTCCTTCCTGCAAGGGGCACGCAACCACTCTGCGTGTTCACCAAATACCGAAAGTGCTACCTCCGACCTGAGCTCATTCCCACCCAGACTCCTCTCAAACAAATCCACGTGGCGAGTCAGAACGTAAAGCCTGGTTTCAACTCAGAGCCTTTCTCCTCCGTTCCAAGACCAAATCTGGGTCACAGTTAAATTCGATGCCTTCAGAACTGGCCAATGAGACCTCAGATGTTCTCAGAAGTGGTTTGCCTCAGCTGTCTTAAAACATGAGAAGAGTCTCCTCTAAACGGGACTTAAGAAGGTTTGTTTTGAGGACGTTATTAGGAATTACAATAGTACGGGCGCCCTGGTGGCTCAGCCGGTTGAGCATCCCACTTCCGCTCGGGTCGCCATCTCACAGTTCATGGGTTCGAGCCCCAAGTTGGGCTGTGTGCTAACAGCTCAGGGCCTGGAGCCTGCTTTGGATTCTGTGTTTCCCTCTTTCTCTGCCCCCCCCCCCCCAGGCTCACGCTCTGTCTCTATCTCTCTCTCAAAAATAAGTAAACATTAATTTTTAAAAAAAAATTACAATATAACATCATGAACTACTACACAGTAACATTCCATTAAATTACTACATTCAACCACATTATACAAAATAAAATTAATTTTAAAAAGAACATTTGGAAAGTATTTAATTTCATAGCTTCTAAACTGCTCTAAGAACCTTCCACTGGTGGAGACGCTGTTTATTATCTGTGCCTGCCCTGGTTCACAGTTCTAACAAATGTGTGCAGGGTAGACAAAAATCATTGTAACAGATTGGCATGATTTATGGGTCAGATGGAGCTAAAAACACTTCTTACAGTCAAACCATAAATCAAAAAGTGACCATAGGCTACCACAAGTATGTAAGAAAAATAATTCTACAGCCTATTATTTGAAAAAATTGGTAGAGGGGCGCCTGGGTGGCTCAGTCGGCTGAGCCACCGACTTGGGCTCAGGTGGTTCATGAGTTCCAGCCCCGCATCAGGCTCTGCACTGACAGCTAGGAGCCTGGAGCCTGCTTCGGATTCTGTGTCTCCCTCTCTCCCTCCCCCTTCCCCACTCATGCTCTGTCTCTGTCTGTCTCAGAAATAAATAAACATTAAAAAAATTTTTTTTTTTTTTTTTTTTTTTTTAAGAAAAAATTGGCAGAGAACTGGCGAGGGGTAAAGGACCTAGCTTGTGCTCACCATCCCCATCTAGTGGTGGATCCCTGCGTGAGGTTTAATGGACTCCATGAGGTCTGTTGGATATTCAGCTTGGTATTTGCCTTCTGACCACTTTGATTTAGAAAAATAATTTTGCATCATGAAGCTGACTCTTTAAATGTACTCCATAAAGGTGCAAATTCCTTGTATTAGTTTGCTGAATTTTCTTGAAAGAGTAATTATAAATTATAAAATGTTAATGGCATGTTAATATTAAGGTACTTCCGCTGATTAAAATCCAAGTTTCATTTCCTGCCACGTTAAAACATTAAAAATGGCATCCCGATCTCTTAAATATTTTTTCCAGATAAAATACAAGATTCATATGTTGATTCTTTTGTTTTAATGTTTTTCTTTTTTAAGTTTACTTATTTATTTTGAGAGAGAGAGAGAAAGAGAGAAAGCAGGGGAGGGGCAGAGAGAGGAAGAGACAGAGTAGCCAAGAAGGCTCCGTTCCGCACCGTCAGTGCATGGAGCCTGATGCGGGGCTCGAACTCATGAATTGTGAGATCGTGACCTGAGCTGAAATCAGGAGTTGGATGTTTAACCGACTGAGCTACCCAGGCGCTCCCATATGTTTATTCTTAAAAAGTTAATTTTGATTCTTTTTCAGCCTAGTATCAGCCATCCTAGCCTCATTCTTTGGATCACTGATTATTGTGTCGTATAGACAAAGACGTGGCTCTTCTAATAATCGGGTTGAGTGCATAGTACCAAGTCTTAGGAAAGGATTTCTTCTGTACGCGTGTGTGTAGGTTTGCTAGGGCTGCTGTAACACACACACCGGGTGGTTCAAAGAGTAGAAAGTTATGATCACAATTCTTGTGGCCAAAAGTCCGAGGTCAAGGTGTCCACACGGTTGGTTCTTCTGAAGCTCCTCTACTTGGCTTGTAGATGGCTGTCTTCTCCCTGTGTCTTCACGTGGCCCTCCTTCTGTGTCCTAATCTTTTCTTATAAGGACACCAGTCATACTGGATTGGTGTCCCCCCCCCCATGACCTTGTTTTACTTTAATTACCTCTTTAAAGTCCAAACTCCAAATACAGTCACATTATGAAGTACTTGGGGTTAAGACTTCAACATATGAATTTTAGGGGAACACAATTTAGCCCATAACACTCTCTCTCTCTCTCTCTCTCTCTCTCTCTCTCTCTATATATATATATATATATATATATATATATACACACACGTATATAGTGTGTATAAATAAAAATAGTTCATGAACTCTGATTAAACATGGTGGATCACACATGTGTTCATCCCTACTCCCTTCCAAAACTCCATCAAAACGATGGTAAATGAATAAAAAGATATAAATTCACAAGGAGAAAGAAGCCGGGAAGGAGACAACCATGGTTGAGACACAGAACCTGTTCTACAAGCCGGCTGGGAAGGAGCCGTGGTAACTGAGCTACCAGAAGCCAAGGGTCTTTCTGGCACCCCCAGAGCACATGGCAAAGGAAGCTGTCAGCTCCCTGTGGACAAGCACAGCAGGAGTGAATAGGGAAGGGGAGGAAACTTGTGCCAAACCCCGGGCCATCAGTCACTTTCCACGTATGTCCTCATTTAATCCTCAAAACAAGCCCGTAGCGTGGAGTCTCTGACGGCCACCTTGCAGAGAAGGAAGCAGAAGTTCCGGGGATTTGGGGGGAGGGTAAATGAGACCCTCTGTTTGGGGTAATTAGCCTAGGGCCTGGAGCCAGAGAAACGCCAGTGCTGGTCCCCGGCCCACCGGGTCCCAGAGCTGGTTCCTATTTGCTCAGGATGCATGGCGGCTGAGTGGTATTTGGACAGTTTCCCCCTCGTCCCACACTAGCCTGGTGAATTCCATCACACCGTTCCGACGTGCCTGCGGGCTCGCACGAGACCTCTGAATCTGTCAGCACCAAGGATGAGACGCGCAGGATCAAGACTGAACATGTTTGCTGGTGGTAAGTCACTGGACACCATACTCCTCTCTCTCCGTGTGGCCTCGGAGGCAGGGGGAGGGGTCGAATGACTCCTGAGGCCTCATCGGGTTTAAGGATGTCTGTATTTGTGGGAAGGCTTTCCCGAAATGTGGGTCTGAGGATGCCGGGGACTGGTCACCCAGGAGGGGCTGAAGAAGAGGGCAGCCCTACAGAGGCAGGACAGGGGGCCGGGCAGCCCCATATTCCATGGAGAAGCCGGGGCCAAGACCGCTGAATGCTTGGGCTCCTCAGCCAAGGGGAAGTGGAGGGGAGGGTGGATTGGCCAGGGTTGGGGTGAAGGTCAGGCGGCAAGTCAGGGCGGGGGAAGCGGGAGGGTGGATGGGAGGTGGGAGGTCTCCAGGGCTGGCTGCCTATCCTAACGGGGTGGGGAGGAGCCTTGGGAGGGCTGGGAGCTGGAGGGGGGTGTGGGAGGAGATGGGGGCCGAACCGGATTGGAGGGTGGGGGGCAGGAAGAGGCTGACAGGCTTGCCACAGTCGGCCAGAAGGGCAGCAGAGGCCCTGAAGCAGAGAGGAGGTGAGGAGGGGAGAGGGCCCCAGAGGCAGCTAGGTGAGAGGAGGGGCCACAGGGAGCAGCTCCAAGGGTGAGATCCGTCAACCCAACTGTCCGTCTGTCCGTCCGTGAGCCTTTGCTATAAGGCAACACCCTGGTATCTTTCACCGAGGGGGCTTCTGTTTCCACATCTGTAACCTTCTGGTTCTAAGACTGCCAGTACACCGGAGTTCTGGGGGTGGGTCCACGCCTCAGGCAACCCCAATAGTGGGCTGGGGTGGGCTGGGGTGGGCTGGGGGACGGGATCAGAAGGGCTGGGAGAGGGGTGGTGGGGGAAGGCCCCAGAAAAGAAGTTAAAGGAGACTTCTGCCTAAAGAAGAAAGCCATGGTAGGGTGGAGCTGAGACCCCGGTTTGGTTTCGGGGATCAGGGCTACGTAGGGCCAATGGCCACAGGCAGCCCCAGCACAGGGAGGGTTAAGCATCCTCCGGGTTCCCACCCTGCTCTGGGCCCCTCCCTTGTGTTTACGTCCTCCCAAAAATATTCTGCCTCCAGCTGGTCTCCTTCTGTGTCCTGCCCCTCCCCCTTGAGTTAGCCTTGGGGGCCCGAGGGGGTGTCAGGGCCAGGGCTCCCAGGACTACGAGGGAGCCAGCAGGCCAGCAGGCTCGGGCGTGCTGGGGCAGAAGCGGACCTGGAGAGGCTGAGGTGGGGGAAGCAGAGAGGAGCTCTGGGGGCCGCAGGCAGGAAAGGCGACTGGAGACACACGGGGAGAGAAAAAATGCTTTAGGAAACAGTGAGGCGGAACCGTGGTAGTGGGAGACCGGAGGGCTTCCCAGGCTCTTGGCCTGAGGACAAAAGCCAGCTCAGCATCTAGCCGGGACAAGGCCAACCGTGGGCTGAGCTGGATCCAGGGCAAAGTGGGGGGTGGGGTGGAGAGGGGAGCAAGGACGAGGGGAATACCAGGGGAGTCTGGACAAGAGGGCCACTTCCTGCCCCTCCACCTCTGCCTCCCCCACCAGCTGCAGGGCCCGGGCTGGTGGCTCCCCTGGCTGAACACGCTCTCTGCAAGGCCAGGGTGACAGAGGTGAAGCCATGTGGCAGCTGCTGATCCCCGTGGCCCTGTGGCTGGGCATGGTGGGCCTGGGCAGAGCGGAGCTCACGGCGGCCCAGCAGCGGGGCCTGCAGGTGGCCCTGGAAGAATTCCACAAGCACCCGCCTGTTCAGTGGGCCTTCAAGGAGATTGGCGTGGACAGCGCCACAGACACGGTTAGCGGCACTGCCTGGGGAGGGGAGGGGAGGGGAGGGGGCAGGAAGCAGGTGCAGAAGTGCTTGGGCTCGAGCACCCAGTTCTCCAGAGGCGCCGGCATCCCAGCCGCCTCCTCAGATGTGCTGTTTCACGCAGGGGAGGAGGGGCAGGTCACATCTAGGGACTGCTGGGCCGCTCAGCCGGCTGCTGGCCTCTGTCTGTCGGCAGCTCTTCCCTGCAGGGACCTTTGTGAGGCTGGAATTTAAGCTCCAGCAGACGAGCTGCCGGAAGAAAGACTGGAAAAAAGCTGAGTGCAAAGTCAAGCCCAATGGGGTGAGTGAAGGCCTGTGTGTGTGTGTGAGAGAGAGGAGAGAGGAGACAGAGACAGAGAGAGAGAGAGAGAGAGAGAGGGAGGGAGGGAGATGGGGGCATTCACTCGGTGCGAGCATATGTCATCGGGGTCCAGCAAAAAGCCCTGAGGTTGGGGCAGCCTCCCTAGAAGCCGACCTGGCTGTGTGGGCCCCGGGTCATGGCACTGTGGGCGGCCAGGGCCGGGACAGGCAGGAGCAGAGAGGACAGATGTTCTTCAGGGAGAGTCCTCCTCCTGTCCGAACTCCTCTCTCCGGCTTCCAGTCACTGGTGGAAGAGGCCCACGGTATGGGGTTTGCCGGGTCCCCATCCCAGGCCCGGTGAACTCCCCACTTTCGTGAGTCTTCAAGTAGACACAGCCCAGCCTGGACTGATTCGTAACAGGGCTTGACTGTATTCTGTCACCTGGGGGGCACAGCCCTTGCCACGGGGGAGTCCCCAGGCTGGGAGTGCCACGATCTGGGAGATCCAGTGCTAGTCCCGGCCCTCCCAATCACCAGCCTGTGACTGTCAGCTCCTTGAAGGCCTCAGTTCCCTCCGTCTGTTAAGGGAGGGACTGGATTATACCAGTGACTTTTTCCAGACTTTTATGTCATGACCCTTGTATTCAAATCAAATCCCAGAAGAAAATGCAAATTAATATATCAGTAGAGTGGCTCTGGTCAAAGTCTGGTGGGGAGAGTCCATCTGGGGAAGGAGTCCTGCCTGCACACACACCATCAGCTTGAGAGCTGCAGGATGGGCCCGAGTTGTGAGATCTCCCCGTCCTGGGGCGGGCCTGGCCCGCAGGACCCCTCGCCTCTCCGCCCTACAGCCTGCTGGGAGCACCCATCCCCACAGCACGCGGCCCCCAGTTTCCACCCCGCCGGGGCCACAGGACTGCCCTGACCTCTCTCCTCCCCCGGCCCCATGCTCCCCTCCCCAGAGGAAGCGGAAATGCCTGGCCTGCATCAAGCTGAACTCTGCAGACAAAGTCCTAGGCCGGATGGTCCACTGCCCCATACTCACGCAGGTCCACCGGGTAAGAGCGGGCAGAGGAGGAGGTGGAGAGGAGCGGGGAGGAGGATGGCAAGGGGGGGAAGGTGAGGAAGGGGTGAGGAGGTTGTGAAGGAGGGTGGGGAGGGGCTCGGGGCCTGGCCCCGCTATTCCCTAAGGGATGTGGAGGCGGGCGCCACCCTCCCCGGGGCGCCGCTGCGGGGACAGCAGGGACAGCCATGGGCCTGAGCCGCTGCTGGCGCTGGCAGGAGCCTGAGGAACAGCACGAGGGGCAGTGCAGCAGGGTGGAGCGTGCAGGAGAGGACCCCCACAGCTACTACTTCCCGGGACAATTTGCCTTCTTCAAGGCCCTGCCCCCCAGCTGAGGCCTGCTGGTAGGTGGCCAGGACAAGGGGGACTGGGCGGAGCCGGGACAGCTGGGCCAGGGTGGGGCCCAGGGAGGCGGCGGGGATGGGGGGGGGGGGGAAGGGGTAAGGATTCAGAGCCTGGGAAAAAAGCTTGGACCGACCCAAACAGCCTCCCTCACACCCAAATCTTAGCTTCTCTTTCCTTTCCTCTAGAATTTTGTCCCGCTTCCCGGACAGCAGGAGGTAACCAGTGAAAGACCCACCTCCCATCCCCGCGCCCAGGGAGGACGATCCCATTATCCCCGAGCTAATAAAACCGCTCTCCCAGATTCGTGCTCTCCTCCTCTTGTATGGCCTCCTTCTCGGCTCAACTGTGGGAGCGAGGTCTTACAGGAGGGACAGGAGACTTCCCGTCCGTGCTGGGGAAAACGAAGCTCACGCACGAATGACAGGCAGCGATGCTTCCGCCAACAGAAAGATTTAATAGGGATCAGTGAGGGTGAGGATGGGCAGCGAAGGCTCCAGGGTCCCACGGGACAGGGGGGACCACAGCAGAGGGTCCTCTGAACAGGCAGCTTTGCAGGGCGGAGGACGCCAGCTTCGGTGCTCTGCCGCGTCCTCTCCCCAGGACTGGCCGGGACAGCAGACACGCGCGCCCTGCCTTTCTTACCTTTAGCCTTAGGAAAAAGCGCCTTTCTTCCCTTAAGTCTCAGACCCGCGCAGCCACGAACCCGCGCAGCCACGGTGGCAGCGGCCGAGGACGCGGCTCAGCACGCAGCCTCCTTCCCAGCCGCACAGCGCAGGTGGCAGACAGCCTCACGCCGCCAGCCGCTCGAGGACGGTCCTCACCCATGCTAGAGGCCGCGGAGGTGGTGTGTGTGTCCTTGAAGTGCGTGGAGGGACAGTATGGGATCTTCCTTGAGGTGGGGGTAGGAGGGAGGGGCTGCTCTTAGGAACACAGGTAAACAAAGAGCCCAACTTGCGGCCCGGTGGCCAGCGTGATTAAGGCGCACAGACGCGTACCAAGGCAGGAGAGGAGACATGGGCAGCCGGGCCGCAGCGTGCCAACCCTAGGGTCCCGTGCCCAGCTGTCACAGGCCACGGGCATATTCAAAACACAAAGGACGAGGCAGCGCCCGCAGGGCCGAGCGCCTGCTCGGCCCGGGCCAGGCTGTCGCTGGCCTGGCGGTCCAGCTCGTGGCACTCCTGCAGCGTGTCCCGGAACTGCCGGCACGCCTCCTCCAGGATGGAGCTGCTCCGGGGGGGCCACGACTCCCAGTACCCTGGCTCTACCCAGGGCTGCGCCTCAGCGGCTCTCGGGCCCGGGCTGGAGCCGGGGCGCAAGGAACTGTCCAGGTCCCGGCACAGCTGGTAGAACTCACTGCCACGCCCGGTCACGCGCTCGCCATCGATGACCTTCAGGCCAGGCAGCAGCTCTCGGACCAGCGTGGAGTAGGAGGGGCTGGCGCACAGCGGGTTGCCGAGTCGGGCCAAGGGGTCCCGGAGCCGCAGGCACTCGAGGCCCCGCAGGCCGGTCAGACACTGCAGCTGCCCAGGGGTGGCCAGCAGGTTGCCCGCGGCATTGAGACTCTGCAGGTTCTCGCAGGCGGCCAGCGGCTCCAGCCCCGTCAGCCGGTTGTCGGAGACATTGAGCACCACCAGCCGGCGCAAGGAGGCCAGGGGGCCCAGCTGGGTGAGCGCGTTGCCGGACAGGTCCAGCCACTCGAGAGCCAGGCACTCCCCCAGGCAGCCCAGGTCCACCAGCCCCAGACCCCGAAGCTTCAGCAGCAGGATGGACTCCAGGGCGAACTCACCCGAGCGCGACTTGAGCAGCTGCGGTGTGACGCGCGCCCCGTCCGCCTCTCCTGGCTTCTCAGCCTGGGGCTCCATCAGACGCGGTCCGTCCAGGCGGCCCGGGCCCTGGTCCTGTCACAGGGACGTGGGTGCCGGGAGGGGTCAGCTGAGCGCGCGCCCAGAAAAAGGCACCCTCGAGTCCGCCTGGTTCCAGCACCGCTGCTCAAGGGCCGGAGGCTCCTGAGGAGAGACAAGCAAACAGTGAGCAGTCCTCTCCTGAGCGTCCTGAGTCCGCAGCCATCGACGGCACCAAGTACCGCCCAGCCTCTGCCACTGAGGCAGAAAGCGAGCTGGCCCAGCAAGACCTGAGGCCACAGAGCCCCCCTGAGGGAGGCGGGCAAGGCGCAGGCCCCCACCTAAGCGGGGGGCCCTGACGAGGCTCGAGCAGTTACGGCCATAGCAGACGGAATTCAGATTCTTCCCCTTTTCCGTATCTGCACCGGGAGGCAAAATCTCTAAATTCTCCTTTTTTGGCAACCGCTCTTTATGATCTATCTTTATGAATTCTGAGGTGTTTCTTTTTAACTATTTTAGTTTTTGAATAGATTATAGGTCACCACCACCAACAATCTGTTTTGTTTCCTTCCATATGCAGACGCAAGACAGCACGATAGGCCTTGCTTCGGTCTCTCAAAAATGTTGACTCAATGTTTTATTTTTATTTTATTTTTAATTTTTTTAACGTTTATTCATTTTTTGAGAAAGAATCCAAGTGGAGGAGGGGCAGAGAGTTGGGGACAGAAGATCCAAAGCGGGCTCTGGCCTGACAGGCTGACAGCAGTGAGCCCGATGTGGGGCTGGAACTCACGAACCGCGAGGTCATGACCTGAGCCCAAGTCGGATGCAACCGGCCGAGCCACCCAGGCACTCCCCCACCCTTTTAAAAATATTTTTAACTGACCCAGTTTTTTTAAAACATTAGCAATGCATTCAGAATGGTCTCCAGATTGCATAGGCCAACGTGTAACCTCTGGTTGCAGCTGTGGGGCCTGAAGGCTCAGCTCTCAGTCCAATGAGGAGCCTAAGGTCAAGGGAAGGAAGGGACGGTGACGGCCCCGGGAGCAGGTGCAGCACTGCCAGTCCTGATGCCATTGCTCTCCACCCTAGCCCGCCAAACTAGCTCTTTACTCTGGCATCGACGCAAGGGCATCAATCCCTATGTGCCAGACAGAATGGTCCTACCTGCAAACATGACGTCATTTCCTAAGAATGCAAGCGGGGGAAGGCCAGGCAAAGAAGCCATCCTGGACGGAAGGACCGGGGTAGCACCTGGGTTCCGGGAAGGCAGGGGAAGGAGGGCCTTTCCAGTTACCAATGGCTGTGGGCCAGCATGAGCCTAGGCGCCAGTGGAGACCACGCGCAGGAGGGAGGAGGCTTGGGCGGGGGGACATCGGCAATGCCGGCCACAGAGGGGTCAAGGTTTGAGCAGAGAGAAAACAAGGGACCTCTGCTCCAAGTGGCAGCTTCCCAACCCTGCAGACTCTAGCCGGGCCTGGGCCAGGCAGAGTGATGCCTGCAAGGAACCATGGGACCATTCACTCCTGTTTATAAAACCTGGGTTCCAGGGTGTTGACCAGTCCCAAGTCTGTGTTTACACAATCAATGCAGTTTTTTAGTTCCCTCTCCAAGGAAACCGGGCCCGGAATTCCTCCCACACCCCCACCAGGGAGCTGGGGAGGCTGCTAACAGATCTGATCTGCCTCCCCCACGGCTTTACCTAGCTCCTTCCAGTCCGCAACACCCCTTCATTTCCACTTCATTTCTTTCCAAAAGCGATTCCAGGCATCCACTAAGAGGTCTGGTTCACTGTATTCAAAAGGGGTCTGCTGGGGCTTGTAAGTGAGACGCGGTCAACTTTGCACCCACTTAAAACTGTCACCCAGGGGTGCCTGGGTGGTGCAGTCGGTTAAGCGTCCGACTTCAGCCAGGTCACGATCTTGCAGTCCGTGAGTTCGAGCCCCGCGTCAGGCTCTGGGCTGATGGCTCAGAGCCTGGAGCCTGTTTCCGATTCTGTGTCTCCCTCTCTCTCTGCCCCTCCCCTGTTCATGCTCTGTCTCTCTCTGTCCCAAAAATAAATAAAAAATGTTGAAAAAAAAAATTAAAAAAAAAACTGTCACCCATGGGGGTGAGGGGTGCGAGAGGGTCACCAGACACTAGAACCTGCCATAAAAGCACTGGAGAGACAGGGCTTCACGGAAGGCAGCGAGCACTGAAGCGTGTAGAACAGCTTCCAAGGGTCTAGCCACGTCACTGGATGCAGGGGCTCCCTTCCCTGACATGTGGGGCACATGGGACAGCCTGAGGGAGGGGGCAAGAAGACATCCAGCTGGAGGTGACCATGTGCATCGGGCCTAGGAGGCAGTCGAAGCTCTAGGCTAAAGGGACTCAAGCGTCATCCGCAGAGGTGCCCAGGGAGAATGTGTGGCTCACGGGCCAGGCTTCTGGAGGACACAGACCTCTTTAAGTATCTGCAGGCCTCTGTCCGGGATTACGCACAGCTTCCCAACCACACGCTATTTTGGGGGTGAATGTGGTCAGGAGCCCCTGGCGCACAGAGAAAGGGAGCAGTCACGGGCCGACGTCGAAAGAACACCAACATTTATGAGGCTGAGTGGAGGGCACTGACGAGCAGCCAGAGGGAGGCGTGCAAGGACCCAGTGACGGACACTGTTCCAACGCCCACCAGACTCAGAGATGAGGCCCCCGGGCAGGGGCAAGCCCACAGACTGACCACGACGGTTAGGGAGCCATGCCCTGGAGAACTGGCTCGATGACCGTCTAGACGGAGATGGCTGCTGTGGAGGGAAAGGACGGGAGGACCGGGTAGGGGCGGTGGTGGGAGGAAGGGAGGAATTGTACGTGCTCCCCACGTTACAGCTGGGAAGAACACTTTTTGCAGGAGAGGAAACAGAGGAGCAAAGAGCACATTAACTGGAAATCGGGACTTCTGTGCCCCCAAGTCCTGCCTGGGAGGAGACATGTGGCCCTCCAGCTCACCGCCCCACGCCCCCGCCGGTGATAGTACTGCATAGTCACCAAGGTGAATCCCTGACTCTCCAGTGCACAGACCTCTGCTCTGCCCCCGGTCCCATGCTCCCTGAAATCCGCACGCCTCAAGCAGGCAGGTCTGGGCCCGACCGACCGAGCGCCCTCCCACCTGCTGTGCAAACCCAGCTGACACACAGGTGGCAGCTTGGAGGGGGTGGGCCCTGCTGAGGGAATTGGCTCATCCACGCCAACCCCCTGCAACGCTCACCCCTGAACATCCAGAATCCGAGTCCTCCTATCCTGGTCCAACATGTGTCTGCGGACAGGATTTGGTCACACGGATGGGACCATGACTAAGGCACAGAGGACACTCGTCTCTCCTGCAGGAGGCCACCTTCCCTCGTTCCGAATCGCCACTGCTGAGTCTCAGTTTACCTACCTGGCAAGTGGGCTGGCAAACGGTGCCCAGGAGCCAGCCAAGGCAGGACACAGCTACAGCCAAGGGGGAAACGGTTAACACAGCGCACAAGTGGATAGTCCCGTGGCTGCTCCAGTGAGCCCAGAGACCCTTCCTCCGGCCCATCGCCTCCCATCCCCAGTGGAGTTCAGGGTTCTTTACCACAGCACGACTGCCATCCGAGACCGGGTGAGTCTCTGTCGTGGCGGTGATCCTGCGCATGGCAGGTGTTCAGCGGGGTCCCTGTGCCACCCACAGAGGTGTGTGGCACAACTTACAGTCACTTTTGGAGACTTCACCTTTTCTATGCACAAACCGCTAGAGACAAATTAAGCAATATATGAATGGGAAATGACATCACCCTGGGGAAGAAAAAAAGGGCAATGTGTCAAGAATCGAGAACCTGTCCCTATTCCCTCCAAACAGGTGGAGGGAGGACTCTGGCCGCCTCTGTCTAATGCCCTAGGGTGCAGCATCCTGCCCTCCCCTCTGATGCCGGACACACTTCCCACAGGCAGACTTTCAGGGCGTCAGATGAGGTCGGCCTCGCTGTTCCGCTCCCCGTCGGCCGGGTCTCCACTGCGGAAGATGAGGGCAGGGGCAGGGTAGTCGGGGAAAGTCTCCAGGTTGCTCTTCAAGAAGAGGAGATGTTCAATGGTCCCCACTGGGAGAGGGGCGCTATGCTCTGCAAGGGCAGGGCTGTCCAGGGAGGCACAGACGCTTCTAGAGAAGGCCCCCGTCGGGGGACAGGACAGGTAGACAGTGGCCAGTCTCGCCAGAGCTGGCCAGACCTCCTGCCTCTTCTCCCAGTAAACCAGCGGGTCCTCCTGGGCGCCAACTGTCTCATTCTCACGCAGGTACTTCTTGACGATGACACTGGCCAAGTGGCTCTCGGTGGAGAGCGACGCTCCGCTTCTCTTGGACGCCAGCAGCCCCACGCTTTCCAGCTGCTCCAGCAAGCTCTTCTCCCTCTGGTCCAGCAGCAGAGACCCCGAGCCGCCGCCCCCCCGCACAGGCACCTTCCGGCCCTTCCCCTCGGCCCCGAGGCTCCTGGTGACTCGGCCGCTCGGGGTAGGGCCCGCACGCCTCGCCTTGGGGCTGTGCAGGGAGGGTGAGGGAGGCAAGGAGTAGTCAGACACCATGATCTCCTTCACCTTGTACACGAGAACCTGCTTCCAGTGGTCAATGTCGGCCCCCGCGGGCAGGATGGACTCGATCTTCCCCTTGAAGCGGGGGTCCAGGAGGGTCGCCAGCACAAACTCCTTGCGGTGGAAGAGCTCGTTGAGCTGGCCGTCTGTGGAGAGCTGCAGGGCCAAGCCCTTGGCCAGCCGGACGGCTGCCCCCACCTCCCCGCCGCCCTGCTCCTCGAAGTGCCGGTTAACCTGCTCCAGGAAGATATGCAGGTAGCGTAGCTGGGGCAGCACCTGGCTTAAAGAAGCCCGCGCGGCGCTCGCCTCCCGGACCGCCACCCAGAAGGGCTGCAGGAGCGTGACCAGACTGTCCGTCAGGCTCCAAAACGTAGTCGACAGGGCCGTCCCAGCCTTGCCCAGCTGGTGTCGCCTCTCGTACTCTTGCAGGGGCCGCTGCTGCCTCACCAGCCACTCCAGCAAGCAGTAGGCGGACACCCAGTGGTCCGAGAGCTCCCAGAAGGGCTGCTGGGCCGGGAGGCCACGCTGCTGCTGCAGCTGGCCGAGGAGCCGCCGGGCCTCCGCGGAGCCCTGGAAATGGCTGCAGATGGCCCGCACCGTACCCAGGATGAGCTGGACGCTCTGATGGTGACGCAGGAAGTTCCTCACCAGGGAGTCGAGGCAGTGGGCAAAGCAGGGGAGGTGGGTGTAGCCCTCTGTCCTCACTGCCTGCTCCAGGCTGAGGCAGCCGCCCGACACCAGGAAGCCTGGCTGCAGGGAGCTGCGGCTGAGCCACAGGCCCACCTGCTCCCGCAGCTCCCCCTGCCTCTCCTCCGGAGAGCTCTCCTGGGGCAGGCCCCGAACCCACAGCACGGCCTGCTTTCTCAGGCTCCCCGACGCCACCCGCCGACTGCCCGGCTGTACGGCTCCCCAGTGGGCGGTGATGGCCACGTAGTCCACAACCGTGTCCCGGGCAGCGGTGGACACGGTGAGGTGGACACAGCTGCCCTTGGCCCACTGCATCTCCCGACACACCTGCTCCTCGATCGCCTCACGGAGCAGAGGCAAGGCTCTCCCGCAGAAGAAGGCGGGAGGCGGCACGTGGTAGCAAGGGTCGACCTGGGCCATAAACCTTCTGAAAGGCAGCGATGACACAAAGGACAGCGGCAAAGCCAGGCTGCAGAGCAACTCCGCGATGCTGCGGGTCCAGGCCTGTGCTCGGGGCTGGCCGGGGGCGTGGGTGCCACCCCGGCCCACCCCGACTGCCGGCGGGGAGGCGGCAGGGTCATCTCTACAGGAAGGAGGCAAGAGAGGCGGAGCCAGTGACAGCTGCTCAGGCCTGCCCGCCGCCAGCTGCCTGCCACCGTCCACCAGAGGGGAGGCATCCGTGCAGCGTCCTGGTGACGGCAGCCCCTCAGGGGCAAGGCCAGCAGGACTTGCGGGCAGGCCCTTGTGCTTTCTCTCCTCGGCCCCGTCCTTCTTCTCCCCCGGGCTGGCGGCGGCTGGCCTTCTGTCTCTCTCTAGTCCGTGCTTACTCACCAAGTGACGGACCAGGCCTGAGGTTTGGAAATGCCCCTTAAATTTGCCCAGTCTGATGCTGGCATGACACAGAGTGCAGGTGACGTGGCAGACGTCCTTGCAGTCAATGGTAAAGAACCGTCCGATGTCTGACACGGCCTTGTGACCCGCAGTGTCCGCGGGGCCGGGGGAATGCCCGGGAAAAGCCCAGCCCTTGGTCTCCGCTTTCAGAGTTCTGACCAGCTTCTTCAGGCAGGGCGGCTTGTCCCCGACAGCCGCAAGCAAGTGCCTCTTCTTCCATTTCTTGAGGCGTCGCAGCTCTCTGGCCAGATGGGCGATGAGGAGGTCAGCTCGTCTTGCCTTCTCACTCTCACCAGGCTGGCCCGCCTCTGGCCTGTCCGCCCCGGCTGCCTGGTGTAGCGCTGGGGGAGAGGGGGACTGGCCAGAGCTGAGCGCTGGGGCCCTCGACTTCTTTCCCGTCGGCTCCCCCTCCTCCCTCTGCCCTCGTGCCTTCTGTTTGGACACCTTCGTCTCGGGCTGCCCAGGGGTCTCCTGCCCAAGCACAGACTTGAGGCTGTAGAGGCCAGAGTCGCCCTTTGGCTTCCTCCGCCCAGGGCTGGCCTGGCACTTTTCACGGGAGGCAGCTGGGTGCAGACCGGGCCTCCCCAGGGAGCAGGCTTCGCTCGTCTCACTGTGGACAAGTAGGCCCGGGGTGCCTTCCTCCTGCTCCTCCAGGAAAACTCCGTCAGGTGAAGGGACCGACGAGGAACTGGGGAGGGGGTGAGGTCTCTTCCTCCGCAGGGGCAGATCCGTCTCACTCCCCTTCGGGGAGGCAGACGGTCCGATCTTGCTGTGGCCACTGACAGCCCTCTCTCCTATGTCTACAAACTCAAGTTTGACCTCGGTCTCCGGCAGGCGCCCCCCCGCACCCCAGCCGAGTCCGTGAGAGGTATTGGTAGCTCTGGTTTTAAACTTGGAGCTAGGAGAAGCCAAGGAAGCAGCTGGGCTCCTGGGTCTGGTCACGGAGGAGGCAGCACACACAGATGGCCCCTGCCCCACTGATCCTGAAGGTGTATGTCTCTTGGGGGGCTTCCCGATTTTTTCCACTTCCAACATGCTTGGGAACTTGGGGAAATGAGATGGGCCCAGGCTGCAAAGCAAGATGAAAAGAACGGCTCTCAGCTCCCCTACTCAACCGTGGGGACTCTGCGGGGAAGGCCAGAGGGGAGAAAAATGAGCAGAGGACAGAGGCGTAGGGAGAGCCTAGGAAATCAGCCCCGGGACAAAACTCTCAAGACCGCAACCTCCTTGGTGAAGGCTGACATTCACTCCTCCAGACTGAATGGAACAGCCCTCAACCAGAATCCCCAGGGCCCTCTGTACGTTAGCAGTTTCTACATCCATCTTTGCCAAACTAACTGAGGTTCTCTTTTTCCTTTCGATGTTTATTGAGAACCCAGCAGGCACTTGGCGATTCTGCCTCGTTGTGGATAACGGAGAAGATCGGCAAGGTCCCTGCGTGCACGTGGCCTCCAGCTTGGCTGGAGAGACAGAAGTAAGGGACTGACCTGCACAACAGGGAGGTGCAGGAACAGAGGGGCGCCACTTGCAGCTGTGAGTCCCCAAGGAGGGGACCGACCTGGCCAAGAAGTCAGGCAGGTCTCCCTGGCGGAGGTGCAGGCGCCAGGTGCCGTCAGCTCAGGCCAGGAGGCGTGGAGCCCGTGTCTCTGCATCCCGGGCACCCAGGCTGTGCCCGTCACCTGGCAGGGCATCACAAACAGGTCATGATGCTGGGTACTGGGCGGTGAGACCTCCAGAGGCCTTGCTTAGATCTTCTGAAATTCCTTCTCTAGAAATCAGCCTGCGTCAGGAACACAGGACAGCAGCACAGAACAGGGTAGCCCCTGATGCCAGTGACGCGTGCCCCCCAGTGTCCTGTCACTCCCCTCTCTCTGTCCTAGAGAGACTCTATGCTCTGGATCTGGCCCCCACCGCTCGTCAACACCCTTCTTGCCAAGGCCACCAGCGTCCCCCTCGGCACCGCCTCCAACGGACCTCTTTGCAACCCGTGAGGGCCGGCCCACGTCCTCTGTCTGGAACGCCACCTTTCCGTGGCCCTGGGATACCACACTTCCACCTGCACCTCCCCTGCAATCTCAGTTCTGGTCCCTCTTCCTCCGCCTGTTTCTTCCTGCTGTTTCCCAGGGTTCGCACCCAGATCTCGATTCTCAGTTCACATACCCTCCCCAACTGGGGTTGCGTTTACACACTGACACGGCGAGCCTCTCTCCGGCTCAGATGGCTCTCTCCAGCTCCCGCTCACCTGTCTTCCTATAGTCACCTCACTCGTAAACGGGATAGTGTCTACCCAGATGCTCAAGCCCAGACACGACCTTTACCTCCCTTCTCCTCATTCGCTCTCCTAGAGATCGGGTCACAGTCAGATCCAGGCACACCAGAAAAGAGACACAGAGAAGTCAGAACGGAAGTACGTGGAAAGGGAAGGAAAGAAAGAAAAAGCCCAGCGCGAGAATGCATCTCTCTAGACAAGGACAGACTCGCAGGTGACCTAACAGCTCACCACACACATCAGAAAGCAAGTGGAGTTCAAGTCTCATCACGCCAAAATGAGATACGGATTAAACAGCAAGATTTAAAACCAGTATGTTCTGACACTGAGTGATGTTAAACATTAAAAAGAATCACCAGGCAGGCTCCACGCTGGGAGTGGAGCTTGCTTAAGATTCTCTCTCTCTCCCTTTGCCCCCTTCCCCCCCACCAGTGCCCACCCTCTCCCCCACCCCTCTCGTGCACATGTACGTGGGGGGCGGGGGGGGGGGAGGGGGAAACAGAGAAAAAGAAAAACAGAATCACCAGGGAGAGCAGGACTGCTTTTGTAGGTGACAAGCCCACTAAGGCGGCTCCGGGAAGATTCTGACCATATAAGAGGGTGAGCGACATGATGCTGAGCTCCTCCCAGTGGGGAAAACCTCAGAAGGATGAGAGGCATCACCCCAGGCCCACTGCCCAAGAACCCAGCTGCTGCCACACCGAATGTGTGACCCCCCCCACGGGAGAGGCACTGTGGACAGGCTGGACGAAGGTGTCGCGAACTGTAAGACACCATCCCGGGGCCCAGGAGAAGTGCTCTGGGACATCAGAACCGGACTGGGCTTACCTCAGCTCTTATTTCATGGCTGTAGAACTGGAAATCCAGAGTGGGGGCGTGATGGCAGAGCGGACGACCAGGGCCGGCAGCAGGCCTCCGGAAGCGGCCTGTAGGCTTTACCACCACTGACAGCTCAGAGCGAGCAACTGAAACCTGGCCCGAGTCAGACCTGCGCTCACCAGTGATGGCCGAGAAAAGGAAAAAACCGGTGTGTTAGGACTGTGCCTGGCTCACACCAGTCCCGTTCTGTTCTCCAATGTGCCTTGTCCCGTCAGAACATCTTTTTTGGTCGATCCATTGGACCACTTAACAAGAATTCATCGGATACCTGTCGTAAGCCAGCCCCGTGCCCCGAAGACACAAATACAGGAGAGGAAGCACCTGGCTGGCACCCGAGGCTTAGGACAAGAAGACAACCTGGAAATGGGCTCATGGCACCAGACCACGGCAAGCGGTGTCCGCGCTGTGAAGGCCAGGCCTCGGCCTGACCTACAGATAAACGGATTCTGTGACACTGGACTTTGGACTCCATCCTGCGAGGGGTCACTTACCTTCAGCTACTGCTTCAGGATCCTTAACTCCTGACGGACTCCTTGAGTACAGCTGGGACCTTGCGCAGGTGCAGTCGCCGATGTAACACACTGCCTTCTCTTAAGCCACCAAAGCACACAAGGACGACAACGAGGCTGACACTGGGAGGACCAACTCGAATCGAAATGAATCTAAGATGCAAAATTTGAAAGGAAAACCATTCAAAAACTCCAGTACTTTGGTTATCGGTGAGAAGTTACTTGTGACATTTCTCCTGAGAGATGACAAATGCACATTTGAGGACAGCTACGATGCAGAGGCCCTCGGGCTACCCACTGAGCAGCATCACGAGCACCGCAGCGAGGCCATGTGAGGCAGGCACGGCACACGGGGGGTGAGGAGGGCCGGGCAGGTAGTGGCAGAGGGACTGGGGCTGCGGGGACAGTTTGGACAGCTCTTCCGGAGGCACATGTGGAGGAGAACTGGGGGACAGAGGGGGACTCCCTAGTGATCCCATTGACTAATGCAAGTCACTTTTGGATATACTGATTCGCGGTTGTTCTGCAACAAATCTTTAGAAATACATGTGACAGATACGGGGTAGGGTCTGAGCTAAAGGTACAGATCCGTGTGAAAGCCTCCACAGAAACTAAGGAAAGGGCCGGAGGGAGAAGAGAGTGGCGGGCGGCTGTCCAGGCAACGCGGACACTGTAGAGAGGCCAGAAGGGGAGGGGACTTCCAAAATGACTGACAGGCAAAGACAGACACAGAATAAACTAAAGCCAAGTTAGGAAAGCCAAGAGAAGACTCTCCAGGTAGGCCAGGCAGAGTCAAGGTCACTGCAGAGGACGAAGACGGAGACATGGCTGTGCAGTGAGAACTGGGGGACACAGGTGCCTGCCATGTCAGAGGTGGGGTGGGGAAAGAAGGGCCACGCTTTGGAGATAAAAGGCTTGACTTCATCTCCAAACAGAGAAAGGGCGCAGTGGGAAGAGAGAAAAGAATATACATATACAGGAAAGAAGTGATGGCAGGAACTTTCTTTGGGAAAGGGATGCAGGACACAGGCGGTGAGCGGGTTTATCTTTGGAGACGAGAAAGAATCTATTTTCTCTGAGAGCAAAGAAAGACGGAAGGCTGTGGTGCCAGGCAAGCCCCTGAGTGCAGCTGGGGGAAGGAACTGAGGCAGTTTATGACAAGGAGCCTAAGGGGAAGCCATAGGTCTCCAGAGGCAGCAACCTGCTGGCTGAGACTGAGATGGCAGGTGTCTCTTGCATGTCTCCTACATCTGTGCAGCCTGCATGGATCAGGGGGCTCTCTTCTAACTGCACTCAGCAGCCCTTTCCCCATGTGCATGCCCAGAAGGCAAGGAACCACTTCCCTATTTCTCTGTGCCTGCCTTACCCCAGAGCCTTGTGCAGAGCTCAGCCTGCCCAGGGTATCCCATAACTATGCCACACCTTTCCCTGTGTTTTTACTGCCCAATCCCACCGACCAGCCCCCTCCTGTCTTAGCTCCTGCGCTGTCTATCCATCCCAGACCCCAGGACATTTCCAGGCACTTGCTGGGCCCTCAAGTCCTGGGTTCCTCATCCCCCACCCCCCACCCACTCACTTGCGGGGAGACAGAAAGGTGGTGAGAAAAAGAATGGGAGGAAGGAGAAGAGTAGAGCAAGTTACTACACATTTTGGGGTTTGACCACGCGCGAAAATTTGGCTTCCAGCAAACCCTAAGCGAGACGTTTTAAAGAATTATCGCGTGTCGTTAGATTTCACATTATGCCAAAGTGACAAAAGATGAGATCTGTTTTAAATTACACACCAGGAGAACCCGTTGCTGTGTTCTGCGAGGCTGCCTTCCATAACGGACTGAAGAGCATGAGGTCTGGAGCCAGGATTCGTGGGCTGAAATCCTGGCTGCTACCCACTCAACAGCTACCTATGATCCCGCACTAGGGTGCCTCAGTTTTTTCACCTATACAACAGGGATAACAGCCCCCACCTCACAGGCTTGTTCCGTGAGCTAAAACATGTAGAAGCCTGTTTAAGGGCAGTCCCTGGCACAGAGCGAGACTGGACACGACCCGCTGTCCAATACATACAGCCTCACCGGGCGTGCTTTCGGCGCCGGGCACTGGGAGGGGGCTGCTAGCCAGGGAGGGAGACCCCGGGGCCTTCCGACGCGCCGGGAGGGGCTGGGCAAGGCGCCCCACCCTCCAGCCCCGGCGTCCGCGTCCGTGAAGCGGGACCGCAACGCCCCCTCCCCGGCTTACCTACGGCCTGGGGTCCGGGAGGGGCCTGGCCGCCCGCTGAGACCAGGCCCGCGAAGCTACGAAGCCGGGCGCCGCTCCCGCCACAGCCGACAGCCCCGCAGCAGTCGGCAGCGACGAGCCCACCGCCCCACCGGCCACCGCGCCTCACCCCCCGCCGCGGCGGGAGCCCCCGGAAGACACCAAAGGCCCAAAGGAGCCGGGGTAGGGGGCTCGACTTCCGGGACGCGCAGGGGCTACTTCCGGGAGCGACGCGCGCCCACCCCTGCCTGCGGATGGTACGCTCCTCCAGCTGGCGGCCCGCGCCCCCCAGTGCGCAGGCGCGGGCGGCCGCGGCCGGAATCCCTAGGATTGCGGGGTCCGCTCCGCCCGAAGTCGCGCGTTCTTTTCACCGTGGCTGGGAAACCCTAGCACTAGTTTAATACCGCTGCTTCAGCTGCGTGGCCTCGAGAAAGCAGTCACACGCGCGAAGAGACAGCGGTGGCCTAGTCTTCCTCCCTAGCTGATGTCCAAGGCCCTTTCCGACCCGGGCTCCCTGCGCCGGGGGAAGATGCCCGAGTGCGACCCGCGCGCAGACAGACGGAACCGCAGCCATTGTAATGGACATGTTGTCGGGGTCTCTTCCAGCCTTGAAGGCTCGCGCGGCATTTCGGGAAGCCCTCCCGGGGTGTCTCCCGGGACGGTTTCCCACCGCTTGGCGGTGCCGCGAAGGCTTCGCCCGTGTCTCCTGGGACGCGCTACCACCTCCGCAAACAGCCGTTCAGGGGCCACGGAGGCTGCGCCCCTTGGGTTGGGCAGAGAATGCCGTGTTCTTCCACGAAAGTGCCCAATTCTTGTCTCACAGGCTGCCTTGAGCTTCTTGGCAGCCCTAGGGTCAGACTGATGAAAGGGCCTAGGCTGGGGTCACTACCTAGCCTTGGTCAGTCGTTCCTATTCACCTTGCCAGGGGTGGTCTCGGTTTTTACCCTCATAGCGTCCCTCCCCTGGCCCCCAGCAAATCGACTCCAGGCTGGTCCAGTCCTCCTGTTTGGGCTAAAACTAGGACCTCTGCAACAAGAGTACACATCTTTACAATTTATCGAGTCACTTTTTAAAGTGTTATTTTTAAATTTAAGGGGGGGAGAGAGAGAGAGAGCATAAGTGCGCACAAGCCAGGGAGGGGCAGAGAGAAGAGAGAGAGAGGATTCCCAAGCTGGCTCCGCACTGTCACAGAGGAGCCTGATGCGAGGCTGGAACTCACCAATGGTGAGCTCATGACCTGGGTCAAAATCTATAGTCAGATGCTTAACCCACTGAGCTACCTAGGTGCCCCATCAAGTCATTTTTAATGTTACTTGATTCTCTCAGTCCATGTGCCAGCACCATTGTTTTCATTTCTGTAGCTTTGC
This sequence comes from Lynx canadensis, assembly GCF_007474595.2. Lineage (NCBI taxonomy): Eukaryota > Metazoa > Chordata > Mammalia > Carnivora > Felidae > Lynx > Lynx canadensis. The sequence continues at coordinate 162,111,159 of NC_044304.2, read as the reverse complement.
ACATCGTGACTCTGTCATACTTTCAACTATCTAGGAGTATCCTCAATACTCTGCTTTTCCAGTAATTTCCTGGTTATTTCTCCGTTTATTTTTTCCTGAGAACTTTAGAATAAGCATATCTACTCTAGTATCCTCCCCCACCCCCATCTTTAGTGTTTTCATTGAGAGGACACTGCATTTGTAAGTTATGTCATGGACATTTTTTTTTTAAATTTTTTTTTCAACGTTTATTTTATTTTTGGGACAGAGAGAAACAGAGCATGAACGGGGGAGGGGCAGAGAGAGAGGGAGACACAGAATCAGAAACAGGCTCCAGGCTCTGAGCCATCAGCCCAGAGCCCGATGCGGGGCTCGAACTCACGGACCGCGAGATCGTGACCTGGCTGAAGTCGGACGCTTAACCGACTGTGCCACCCAGGCGCCCCCTTTTTTTTTTTTTTTTTTAATTTTTTTATGTCATGGACATTTGACAGGAAGCAGAAATGCAGATGCATAGAGGCGCCTGGGTGGCTCAGTCAGTTAAGCGTTTGGCTTCAGTTTGGGTCATGATCTCAGGGTTTGTGAGTTGGAGCCCGCATCATGCTTTCTGCTGTCAGCTTGGAGCCCGCTTCTGATCTTGTCTCCTTCTCTCTCTATTCCTATTCCACTTGCACACACATGCTCTCTCTCTCTCTCTCTCTCTCTCTCTCTCTCTCTCTCTCTCAAATAAATAAACTTTTAAACAATAAAATAAGGGGGCACCTGGGTGGCTCAGTCGGGTAAGTGTCAGACTTTGGCTCAGTTCATGATCTCACGGTTCGTGGGTTCGAGCCCCACATCGGGGTCTGTACTGACAATTCAGAGCCTGGAGTCTGCTTTGGATTCTGTATCTCCCTCTCTTTCTCTGCCCCTTAACCCCCTTACCCGCTTGCACATGCGCACACACTCTCTCTCCCTCTCAAAAATAAACTTAAAAAAATAAAAAATAAATACAGATACATAAACAGGCCCCAGGTATCTTTCTTGGTCCTCAATTCCCAGGTCATACTTCATATATCAAAATGCTCACAGTGGATCAGCATAGTGTCTGTGATGGGAACAAAAAAAAAAAGGAAAAGGAAGCTGAGGTCCTGGCAGAATAGAGTGGCAAGGAACTGACATATATAAAAGTAGTGTGATTAATAGCTTCCACTTACTGGTGAGCCAGGCACTTTAACCCATTCTCATATTCCCAATCTCTCTGAGGCAGGCACTATTGTTATTATACCAACTAAGCAGTAAAACGAAGATCATAAAGATTAAGTAACTTTCACTCAACTAACATTAATTAGTTGATGATGTTAGTGCTGGCTTGGTCCTAGCATTCTGTGGGTTTTTTTTTTTTGTTCTGAGCGATTCTTCTGCAGGTTCATTAACACAGAAAGTGGTCTGAGTTAGCCTAGACTTTGGTCATTTGCCCTCACTTTCCTGGTTTTAAAAGCAAAGCTGTGATGTCTGTCAACTGACTTTGTTCCTGGAAGCCCCAAGGTTTATACACAAAGGTCACTTCCAGCACACAGACCTGGAGGTTATAACCACCCCCGCTCGATTTCACCTCTGCTCACATTCCCATTGCTATCAACTATCCGATTTCTGTTCAAAGCAACTAAAATTCATCAAAGGGCTTACTCTAGGGTCTAAAGTAAGAGGTAACCCCTGTGGCCTGCATGACAGTACAGATCTGTCTGTATCTTCTCTTCCTTTTCAGAATCTGGGCTGATGGGTGTCTCTTGTACACACTGGAATATGCCAGATCTCTCGGGGATGTGGAGGCGGTAAGAAGACACACAAGATTTTTGGAAGGCTGGCATCAGAGCAGCGTCAAGCTAGCAAGTTTCCTTAGCTCTTTGCCCTTTGGTTTTGATAGTGCCTGGCTCCTAGCAACTGCTCAATGAACATTAGCCGCGGTTGTGGTTACGTATCCTTGAAGGACATTCCACTCAGGCTGTGTTATCCTCTGGAGGGTTGTCCCTGCTCCCCACTAACAGCGGTGCTCTAAGGCCACAACCTCTAACGTGTGCAAGGCATCCCCAGGGGTGGCGTAAACCAGTCTCAGGAGGTTTAGCGCCTTCGTGAGAGCACTGCCCTCTGCTGGCCACGCTGTGTGTGTGCAGCTTAGCTTACCTTGGCTGCCTTTGGTGTTTCTTCTCTTGGGGTTCGTCCAGTCCCAGGGTGGTCTCCAAGGCTGTTTCCCTCCTACTCTGCCACTAGGTATGGTGCAGGGGTTTCCTACTCTCTGCCACTTCCCATATTTAGGAATCTTTTGCTTCATGTAAGTTCTCCGAGTGTCTGTCCGAGGAGACATTCACTGACGAGCCCCCACGTAGCAGATGGCAGATGTTTGAAACGAACTACAAAACAACTCTCGGCACGTTTCAGTTCAAACCCTGCACAAAGAGACTCAACCAACCGCGTGTGGCTTCAGACAGCCTAAGGCTGGATACCCGGGGCAACGTAGCCCTGTTGGGTTCTTCTCTGAAAAAGCTCTGTCAGAAGAATTTACGGTCATTTCCAGCCAAAACTTGACCACAGACCTCTGACCCTCTGCCCTCTGTCCTTTCTTACAGCATTTACTAAAAACGCTTGCAGTCGTGAATCCTTCCTCTGTCCCTTTGAGAGATATATACATATCTCCTGCAATCCAGTGATGTCTCCCTCCAGGACCTGAACCCCAGTCTTCCGAAATGAAATCAGGAAGGATCGGGTCCCAGTCTCTGTGGGAGACACAGGTGGCCTAGTGGCACTTACACTAACCAACCCTTTGTGATTTCTCACTTTCCTGACTTACTTGAGCCCTCACTCTCCCTTTAAACTGCCTGTCACCTCGGCACAGATAAGAGGGAGCTCAGATTTCCCTTACTATCAGTAGTTACAGAATAAAACCTGCTTCTCACTGCTTTAACTCATGTCCAGCCATGCTTATCTTTGACAAGACCTGTTCATCTTGCAGTTTCTGCCGTGGGTGCGGGGGTGAAAGCTTTGATAGGAATGCAACCCTCACCCAGTGGGTGGGCATCAGATCCTGGGAGTCATGCACCATGCTCTCAGCTGCTCTCCCTTCTCCCTGGATGGCCGTGCAGGCAGAAAGGAAGGGAGCGGAGGGAAGGACCGTGCTGGGGAAGGGGCTGCCAGCCCCAAGCTGCTCTGTTCGGAGGTGGCCTGGAGAGTGCAGGATGCTCCCCAGGACTGCACCTGAACAGAGGGACAGACACACATCCTGAGAGAGTCCGGAGGAGCGGCCGCAGTCTGATGCCAGGGAAACTGAGAAGCCAGGGAAGGGAAACTGTGTGGGAAAGCAACCGGATGTTGCCCCCCACCTCCCCAACCCTGGGCCTGGGCCAGTGATCTTCAGCATCCCAGACCTGAGACCCTAAGAGGGGAGTGGCTGGGGGGAGCAGGGAGCCCAGAGGGCGGGGCTGGCTTAAGTTTCAGCTGCAGAGATGGAGATGCCACACAGCCTTATGGGGTACGTCCCCAGGCCCGGGGCCTGACCCGCAGGGACCCAGGAGAAGTGACCCAGGAAGGTCCCCTTGTTGTATCACTCCCTTTCTCTCTCTTGGGCTTTCTGAAGTCGCTGCTGTCTCTGGTCTCCCCTCCCCCTTGACCTCTGGGGGGGGGGGGCGCCCTCTGAAGCCCTGGACCTTCCTTCCTCTTGAACCACTTCCAGGAATCCTCTGGTGGTTCTACTCATCTAGCTTTCCTCCCGCCCCCTTGAGAACCTCTTGTATGCTTGACGGGGGCCCTTCTTTATCTGCCCATCCCATGATCGCTGGCATTCCCGGGGGTCTCACACTGCACCCCACTCCACGGGCTCAGGGACCACCGTTATTTTCTGCTGAAGACTCTCAGCTCTTCAGGCCACATCTTCCTCCTGACTTTCAAACCCATTCACCTGACCACTCACTGGACATCTCCACACGGATGCCCTGGACACGTCCGACTCACCAGGAAACAAAGGAGACCACAGGCCACCGTTTCCCCTCTGAAACCTGTTCCTCTGTGGCCCCTCATGGAGCCCATCAGCCAGCAGCCCTGGGACGTCCGTAGCTACTGCTCACTGCAGGGCCCCCGCCCAGAGCCCAGAACCTTCTGCATCCATCCCCGCCTGCCCCTCTCCCACAGCCAACAGGCTGGTCACCTGCAGCCCTGACCAGACCTTCCAGCCGCCCCCTCGCCTCCGTCCTCACCACCACGCTCCACTGGGACCCTATAGACAGGCTCCTGTCCGTGACACACCCTATAAAAATCATCCTAGAAATCAAATTGGGTCACGTCACTCCCCTGCCTTAAAACCCTTTCATGGCTTTGCTTTGCCCTTTGGGTCAATCCAAGCTCCTCAGCCAGTGACAAGCCCTCAGTGGTCTGGTCCCTCATTCCTCCCAGTGCCTCCCCACCCCCAAACCTCTTCTGTCTCTGCGCAAGAACCACCCTCCCTGGCCCTGGAGGACCAGTGCCCTCTGCTCAGTCTGCTCCGTCCCCTGCAGGAGGGGCAGGGGCGGGCAGACCGGGTGCGCTCAGGGATTCAGGAACGAGGCAGGACACGCTCTGGAGACTTGGGGGGCCTGCTTTATTGCTCACCCTCAGGCGCCGTGCTCTCTGTATCTGGGGCACAGAAGAGGCCGGTCAGACTTCCACTGGAACAATCATCTTCCCTTCTCCTGCCGGAACTGCTTCTGGGCAGAACCTGGGACGGCTGTATTCTCCTTCTGGTCTCAGGAGAATGTAGTTTTCAGTGTCCACGATCCAGAACTGCGGCTCCAAGCGGCTGCTGGTCTCTCCCGTGCCCCAAATCCACCCACTGAGCACATGCGAACTGGGTGGACAGGGGGGCAGCAGCCAGCAAGCGTGGCCTCAGCCAGGACTTAGCTGCCGCTCATTAGTCATGGATCAGGTTTTCAGTACAATCCACACTCCACTGCCTCCTCTCCAGGAGGGCCACAGAGGGTCAGGACAGGAAGGGAGTTTGAAAGGGGGTGCGGTGAGCTGGCATGTCAAAGGGAAGCCCCAGTTGGGAGCTCTGAGCAACAGGCCAAGCCCAGAACCAAGAAATCTAGGTGAGACATAGCACATTCTACCACTGTTCCAAAGACAATGTCCGCTAAATAGAATATTAAATAAATACGCTCAACAAATATTGGAGATTGGTGTCTTCCCCCAGGGAGGCAGCGTGGGAGATCGGGGGACCCCAGTTAGTTCTGGGACATGGGCAAATGCCTGAGGTCTCAGTCTCAATTCTCTTGGGAGGAGGGAGAGTATGGGCAGGGGTCCTGGGTTCCCTCTCATCTGATTCCTGCACATTCTGCTTTCCATGCCTTGTCAGGCCAGGTGCTCCCAGAGCAGGAGTGGACAGGGGCCAGGACGGACCCAGTGGCCCAGTGCCGCCCAAACCTCACCTGCATCTATCTCTCCCTAACTCCGGGTGACCTAGCTGCTACTATGAGGGGGGCTCTGAAACTCACCCCACTGTAGTCAAAGGATGGAATCCAGTCCTGGGCCTGTGCCCAGACTGAGCCCTCCAGGCTGCAGGGAGCTTATCCACAGAGGAGGAGCCAAGATAGGGAAGGAAGATGGAACAAGATATTCTAAGGAGATAACAGCTTTCTGAGCAAGCCCATTTAAGCGACTTTATAACTACAAAGAATGCTAAGTAAACATACAGCTTTCAATCCTGACCCAAATTACTATGTTGTTTTTTGTGTGTGAATGTTTTTCCATTACTTCAACTTTCTTAGGGAATTCCACATCTGTAAGTGTCTGAAAATTACAGAATCCCAGGGAAGACCTCTGGGACGCCCTCCGTCCATCTCACAGGGTGAGGAGGTGAGGAGGCCCACAGAGGCAGAGATGCTTCCTGGGGTCACAGGGCAGGACGGTGGCAGAGCTGATGATGACCAGCTGACTCCCCACCCAGGGCTTCCTCTCTGGTCCCGCCTCCCAGGCTGGACCCCCCTTCTCCATAGAACACATGCCCTTTCTGGGGCTGCCACATTTGTAAGAGAAAGGTCCCCCCACCCCCCACCCCACCCCCCATCAGCTCCTGGCCGGGATCTACTTGGGAGGGGCAGGGGGAGTTTGAGGGCTGGATAGCTTCTGCTCCAGCCTGACTCTGAACTTGGGGCTTCCCAAGGCCCAGATTGGATGGAGAAGGCAGGAGGTCCCCAAACCAGACAGATCCTGGGGTGGGAAGCATGGAGGGACTCAGATACAGCTGTGAAGGTGGGGACAAAGGGGTCATCAGGGACAGTACAGCCAAAGTCATCCAGAGAACTGGGGCACCTGAAAAGCACATCACACGAAGGGGTCACTTCCTTGCCGTGGAGACGCCTTCTCCACCACCGCCTCCCCCCCGGAGAACTTCCTTGTCCTTGTCTGTGCGCAGCTGACTTCAAAAGCCCCTGTGCCCCGAGCCTCCCTCCCTCACAACAGATTCTGGCCACGCCCTCTGTGGCCTGCAAACCCACAACCGTGGCCGGGCCTGCCATGCTTCCCGAGGACCCGGACCTTGCATCCAGCCCTGGTGCCTCACACCCTCCTGCGGCACCGCCAGGAAGAATACACGTGCTTTGCCTCTTCTCTTTTTGTTTCCTTTTTGCCAAATAAATGAATGCCTGAGTGTAAACGTGAACTCTTATGACTGCCCTGTGTGTTCTCCTCCTACGCGCCAGGCCCCTGTCCCACCCGCGGGGTCTGGGCCCCCAGTACCTGGGGCCAAAGTGGCGGCGGTCACTCCCACAGGAAGCGCACGTACCAGATGGTCTCATTCTTCAGCTGCGGCCCAAAGAGGGGGTTCAGCTGAGCCAGGATGGTGATGAGCCAGCTGCCGGGGACAGCACAGGGAGGGTGAGCCAGGACACGGAAGGAAACCCACGCTCCACACCTCGCACCATGCGTCCGGTCACGTGGCCAAGCCGGCAGACACACAGGGGTCTGCGTTTCCAGGTGAGGGGTCCCGTGAGCCCTCCCCCGGTCTGGCCAGCACAGGAGGTTGGCCTGGGGTTCGTGGGTTCCGGCTTAGGTCTGGTTTGATCTGATGTTTCATAGATTTCTAAGACCCGGGCTGGGGCTGGACTCTGGGACAGGGAAGGGGTAAGACGGCCTCCAGAGGCGTGCTGAAGGGGCCTCCCAGCTGAGCCCAGGACACCTCTGGTCTGGGCCTCCCCCAGCCGGTACCTGGGAGCAGGACAGGGCTGGTCTGCCAGCAGGCATGTCAGAATCACCTACTTCTAGGAGCAAGACGAAGAACTGACTCCTAGGAAGGGCTGATGACCAGAGAGCCCCACGCTGAGGCCTGCTGGGGACAGGACGGGAGCTGTCCTTCAGGCCAGGGAGATCTCCAGAGAACATGGGCAGGCTGCACATCTTGGTGGGGTGGGGCGGGGGGGCCAGACCCTGTTGTCAGGACTTGTGTGCCCACAGTAGTGGGTCCCCAGAGACTCTAAAGGTGCATGACCTCACATGCCAGAAATAGGTCCCCTGGTGCTCCATCTGGTTTTGCAGGAAGGCTCCAGCTGTTTGACCTCAGACCACCCCCCCCAAAGCAGCCAGTCACGTGGCTGACGCCTGGAAGCTGTCAGAAATCGTAGTCTGCTTATCATCGCATTAACCCGAGTTGATGTTCTGTGGAACATAATTTCCAGGCGTGGCATTTTCGTAAGCTGCCCCACCTCTCCACCTGTGCGCACCCGGTCTGCGGCCAGTCTCCCTTTCCCATACGTCCATCTGGTGTCTGTAGTTACCACATCCCACGCACACGCCGTCTCTGCTGTTCCCAGCCACCACCCTCTATGTCCTGGTCTCTGTGCCATCGAGCCCCAGCCCCTCTGAGGCCCTCCCTGCGACAGATGAGGACATTCTGCCGAGCCCCGAAAGGCCAAGAAACAGCACAGAGGGCCTTAGAGACGTTCTGTCTCGGGAGAATCCTGAAAAACCGTACATCCTCATGTATTTAAGCTAACATTTAAGCTAACGTAGTACGGGTCATTATTTTTTAGCAAGTTTTATTTTTTTGTTAATAGGGGGTAGAAAGTATTTAACATCGTATCAAGTGAAATGAGAGAACTGACTCAGAGGAATAAATAGTTCGTGATCTAATTAGATAGAACAGATTTTAACTACAAAACACACCCCAAATATGAAACACATCATGTAAAAAATTTTACATGTGGGCCTTAATCTATGCATTTTGAAAAATTTGGCAGTCTTGCGAAATACTCCAGTTACTTTTATTTTTTATTCCAGTTGTCTTTAAAACAATCTGTTACCTCTTATTATTGTTTCTTATTTTTTTGAAGTTTTTATTTATTTATTTTTGAGAACGAGAGAGTGCCAGCTGGGGAGGGGCAGAGAGAGAGAGAGAGAGAGAGGGGGAGAAGGAATTCCAAGCAGGATCCATACTCAGTACGGAGCCCGACATGGGGCTCAATCTCATGACCATGAGATTATGACCTGAGCCAATATCAAGAGGCGGATGTTTAACCGACTGAACAAGGCCCCTCTGTTACCTTGTAAAGAATCAGTATCTCATCACTGTTACCCGTCCTATTTTGATTGTTCTGAATTCAGAATACCCCAACTATGCCAAGCATAACCCACAGAGATAGCGTATGAGACCCAGGAGGAGGGGAGGCCACACGGGCTTCCCATGGCTTGACTGATCACGGGAGAGGCTTCCCTCAAAACCAGAACTTGGTCTTATCCCCTGGTTTGGCAGGCAGGATGATTTAAACTTGGAGCAAGGTGACATACAAGGGGTGTGGGTGGAAGGAGGAGTGTCTTCTTTTGTAAAGGGGGCAGGGCTATCGTGAGTGGCAGTTTTAGGAAGAGAACATCTGGGCATTCAGCACCCAGACGTTGACTCCCTCACCCTGTCCAGGTTCTTGAATCCCTTGGAATTATTCTCCTACATCCCCAGGGCCCCCTTCCCAAGTTTGAAGACTCCTGCTCATCTGATGGTTTGAAACCGGCCGCATCACAATCACCCAGGAGCATGTATTAGAAATATGAACTCCTAAGTGCAGATGTTGAAAACTGAGTCAGTGGGTCAAGGGTGGAGCCCTGAATGCTGTGTCTTTCCATCTCTCCCAGTGATTCTGGTGCCCGGTCGGGCATAAAGAGCACTCAGTTCACAGATGAGAAAACATGGGCGCTACAAAGCTTGTTTGGCTGCCGCATTTGGAACCGGACCCCAGAGTCCAGGACTTCGAGCCCCCTGCTCTCTGTGCCATCCCAAACTGCCTGCTCCCCTACGTTTTACAGACTCAGCCTTTCAAAAGTGGAATCTGTCACTACCAGGACAGAAGAGAGGGCAGGGCTAGGGAGAGGAGGGAAGACGTCGAACTGGGGGAGCGGTACTTACAAGAGGTAACAGCAGACAGCCGTGGCCACCAGCATGGTGATAATGACTCTGCAATGGAAGCGGTGGTCAGGTCAGGATGGGTGGAACCAGCACCCTCCCAAGGCCAGGCCAGGGCCAGAGAAAGAGCTCCTGGTGTCAGCCCCTTTCCTGTTGGCCTTCCTGATGCCACCTGAACACAGGAGGCTGACTTCTATTCAGGGTGACAATTGTAAGAGGGAAGATAAAAACTCAAGCGTCACCCCAGGGGGAAGCCCACCATGACTGCATCCAGGTTGCATTATGGACCTTCTCTTTACCTCCCTTCTCCACCACCTACTCTCTACCATCTTACAAAAGATACCCCCCCCCCCCGCCAGAGCTGCATTTGCAGCAACACACCATGGAATGTTCTCTGCAATGCAAACTTCGTTGGGCAAGGGGATGGAAAACAGAAGCTGGCAAGAAGCAAGGAGACCGTGAGCCATTTCTAAGGCAGAGTGAGTGGTTATCAAGGAACAGGTAGCTCTGTGTCCATACAAAGGGACTCTGGACTCAGAAGCTTAAAATGCAGCAGGAGAGACTTCAGTTAGAACTCACCAAAGTTTGCAGCAGAGGTGAGATACTAAAATGGTTCACAAAGTGATGCTGTGGGACTTCAGGATCAGGGACAGTGCCCATATGTCCAAGTAGCCTCCACCCAAATCCAAATCAGGCCCCAGGACCCTTGGTCTAAAGCACCTGAAGTCAGTGCCAGAGGAATTACACTGGATCCATTCCTTCAACGTTACTAAGCATCGTGGGCCAGCCCTGTGCTGGGCACTGGGGTCCACGGTGGTGAAGGAGACAATCCTCCACCTAGAGGAACTTATAATCGAGTTCAGGGGAGAGCCCTGCATAATACTATGCAGAACTGATAAACTGACCACAAGGTACAGAAACCGCTAGGGGCCGCTCAGAAAAACAAAACCTGCTAAAAATTATTCAATACATAATCCGTGCCATGCGCTGTTTACACGCGTTATTTCGGGTATTCCTCACAGTATAGCCTTAAAAGGCACGTACCACCATCATCCACATTTTACGTATAAAGAAAGTGAGGCCTGAAGGGCTAACGTTCGCTCAAGGTCACCGCTGGTGAGCGGTGGACAAACCGCATCAGCGGCCGGCCATGGCCTCTAGCTTCACTGGCTGGAGGGGGGAACGCTTAACTGCCTCCCGCGTCAGTCGGCCCTCCACCTTTCTAAAGCACCACGGGCTCTGCTCTTTGGCCCCGACCGCCTGCCAGTTCCGAGCCGAAGGCGGCCAGTGAGGACAACGGAGGAAGGCGGCGCCGAACGAGCCCTGACCCAAAGCTCGCTGCACCTCCTGCCGCTGCCCGGGGAGGGGTCCGCAGGGAGGCCGGGCCCGCACGCCATCCTTACCCGCGGTTGGGTCCTTTCGGCACGAACCAGGGCCCGGCGATGCCGATGAGGCCCCAGAACGTGGTGAAGATGATGACCGGGAGGGCGAAGGAGTGTGCCGTCATGGCCGGACGCGGGACGCCCAGGCTGGGGTGCCAGCCGAGCTGCGGATGCTCAGGTGTGCTGGGTCCCCGCCGGCCGCTGGCGCCGAGCATGCGCAGCAGGAACGGGCCGCCAGGGGGAGCTCGCGCAGTCGCCCCCGCGCAGGCGCGAGCGCGTCGCTCGGGCGGGGGCGGGCTTTCCGAGGGGCCAGATCCAGCTTCGATCAGCTCTTGATGAGCTTTGACCGGCGAGACTTACAAGACGCAAGCATGGGTCGAAACAAACGGCTTTATTCAGGGAGCAAAAAGTTGCGAATCCAACGTGGGGTTTTTAAACCTCATTTGCACGTCTCTGAAGCCAGAAGAGGCTGCCGATCGCCCTGAGTATCCTTGGCTGACGGGCACCTGCATGAGAGAATTGGCCAATCTTCACGCTGCCTGCTAAATACTTAGCGCCCCAGGAACCCAACGTAGGCTTGAGGAAGAACCAAAAGGTCTGGGTAGTTACACTGTCTTAGGTGTCTGCGAGGGCAGGGGGCTGAATTCCCTCCCACCTGGTCTCTATGGCTACTGAAATGAAACCATCAGTTATAATGCCGGTTACTCAGACGTCAGACCCCTCTGGGCATCAGGGGTGGGAGGATGCCAGGATCTGCGCCTGTTGCTGGTGCAGGAGGGTGGAGGCGTGGCTAGGACTCTGGCCAAAGGCTTGCTCCTTCTCTTCAGCTTGTTTTCCTTGTGAGGCAAAAATAGGAAGCCTCTCCAACAAGGGTGTCTCCAGGCCCTGGATTTGAAATGCGCAAGTGCCTTGAAACAAAACCAAAGAGGTCAGGCTGGGTAATAAGTCTCCAGCAAAGGTGTTCACCACGTGTCAGCCCTGGGGTCCTGCACAAAAACGTCGGTAGGCCTCTGTGCCATTAGCTAGCCTGCCTGTGCCTCTCAAGAAATGTGGACAGTGCAAATCGCTGCAAAAAAAAAAAAAACAAAAAAAACAAAAAAAACAAAAACAGCATTTTCCATCACCTGCTCCAAGGGGCCTAACTTTCTCAAAAGCCGGTATCGGAGGCTTCCTCAGTACATGGGTGTGGAGGCTGGATGCTTCCCTACCTGGCCTCCACCTCAGCGCCTAGAGCTGCACAGGGAGCTGTGTGTGTGGAGCTCACACACACAACACTGCTCGCGGGACTAGCCTCATGCTCTGAGGATTCTTACAGGATGGAAGAGCCCCAGGGAGGATGCTTGCCAGAAAGCCACCTCGTTTGGAATCTATGGATAGGGTGGGGCAACGACCCCTATTTTAAGGGGTCTTTCTCTCTTCCACCCCACCAATTTGTAGCCCCAGCACCTCGCCTAGGGCAGAGTCCGGAACTCCCCACAGAACCTTATGTGAGTTGGGGAGGGAGGCCTGGGCTCCCTCTTGGTGTGGACAGTAACACTGCCAGATCTGTAGCTCCTACAGGCCCGTGGTATAGCCAGACCCCTGACCCTGGGGCTGGAAGAGAGGCATTTCCACAGCCAATAGAAGGCAGAAAGTGGGAACGAATTCCCGGCTCGCAGCTGAAGAAAACAGGAAGACGATGGCACTAAGGCTAAGTGCTAAAGGGGGTGACGAGAAGGAGAGTCAGAAACACTGGAACCGGGGGCGGGGGGGGGGGGGGGGGTGGTTAGAAGGCGACAGTCCATACCAGCATCTCAGAGGCTCTCAGCAACCTCCCAGGACGGGCGAGAGGACAGAGCGCTGGCTGAGGGCAGGCGACTTAGCATGCAGCACAGGGCGGGGGCCCCCGGCGCAAGGCCAGGACGCAGCACCATTTCCTGCCTGTCTAAAACAAGCAAAAGGCAGGGGTCCAAACCTGCCCTCTAACCTCCCCTGGTTTCCTACCCAGGAAGGTTAGGAAGGCGGGGACCAGGCCCCACATCATCCCCAGCAGATAAGCAGCCTAGGAACCTACCAAAACGAAGTGCCCTGGAGGGAAAAGTGCTTGCTTCAGGGAGTGAGGGGAGAGGGGTGAGGGGGAGTGGGAACATAGTTGTGCAAGTATACCCTTCTGGGCCTCCAGGGTAGTGCTCTCAAGCTTGAGTGAGCCCATGAAGTTCCTGGAGGACCTTGCTCCAAACTGCCCGTCGCTGAGCCCCAGTCCCAGATATCCGCTCAAGCAGGTAAGGAGTTGAGCATATTTAACAAGCACCCCTAGTGACTCCCAGGCTGGGTCCCAGAGAACTGGGAAGAGCGGACCAGGCCACCATGCTGCTGGCACATTTAGGGAGCTCTGTTCCCGCAATAAGGACGTCGGTAGCAAGGACGAGGACAAGGGCTGAAGGCAGCTACGTCCACTCTGTGCAGCCCGAGGTCTGACTTTTGGGGAGCTGGAGGCGCCGTCACTCATCAGCCCAGTGGCAGACCAGGAGCCAGCAGGCACTTGAATTCTCTGCTGCCACGTCATGGAGAGGGAAACTGAGGCACAGGAAAGAGGAGGGTATCATTACGGTTGAACCTCTGCCTGCGGCAGAGCTGGGGCTGGAGCCCAAGCCTCCAAGTGAAAGTGTGGACGTGTCTGCTCCTCAGGAAACCAGGCTCAGGTCAAACAGAAGTGCTGCCACCGCGGGAAAGCAGCAGACTCCCTCCAGGAAAGACTTTTCCTCCATTGTCCCGGGATGACCTCTCTGGAGTGCTCTGTGGAGAGGGTTTGGCTTGCCCCTCCTAAGGGAGCCCCTGGAGGAGGTAGAGAAATTCTCTGGTACAAGTGTCCCATCTGAGTTGAAGCTTCCCTGCTTCTGCTGTAGAGCCAGGGTGAGACCCCAGAGCCGGGCCGGTGGTCCCTAGAGCCTGGTGATCCTCTGCGCTCACAGTGCCTCCTCCATGCCACTGAGGATGTGGGCAGCCTCCCCAGAATGCTCCCCAACCAACCAAGGGGGATGATGGGGTGGGGGGGTGCTTCTGGAAGCCCCAACAGCCTCTCTCCCATTTCAGAGAAGTCCCTCTTGCTACCAGATCATGGGGTGGAATATTTCATGATGGGATTATTTCCTGAAGCACCTTAAAAATGAATTTGAGCTAGGAACCTTTCTGCATATTTAAAGTGCCAGGAGGTCACCATTGCTCAGAAAGGGGCCTTGGGAAGCAGGTTTGTGCTCCTGATTACCCTGCCTCTCTGGGAGGTGGGCTTAACTATCTTGTTCGCTGCCCACTTCCTGGTGGTGGAGAGCACCCCTCCCCCAAGCAAAGACTCTAGGGCAGCCTTGATTCTGCAGAGAGCCTGTCACCATGATTCCCGGGGGCAAGGCAGCAGCGGGGGGGGGGGGGGGCGGGGGGGGCCTCCAAGGCAATACCTAGGATTCCTGCTCCGACATGAGCTCTCCGTCAAGACAGCTTGGGGGCCTCTTGGCTGGTAGGAGGGTACAGGAGTCTGTCAGGAGGGTCCACGATGCAGTCCTTCAGGATCTCCACCGGCTCCTTGTAGGGTGGAACGGGCGGTTTCTGGGTCACAGCCTCCTCCACATAGAGTGCCCCATCTTCTCCTTCCTGAGCCCTGGTCCTTGTGCGAGGGGAAAGAGAACCCACAGTTACACAGAGGGGAAAACAGATTAGATGATGACCCCTTCCCACATCCACTGTGCCCCAAGGAATGCTGGGTGAGAATGCAGAACAGCCTGGAGATATGACTGCGCTGCTCTTGGCAGACCTGTTCTAGACTCGCTCTGTTCTCTCACTGGGGCGGTGGGCCTCACCTGGGGCGATTCTGCCCTCCAGGGGACACATGGCAATGCCTGGACACACTTCTGATCGCTACAACTGGGGGCCCAGTGGGTATGTAAGGGGTGCAGGTCAGGGGTGCTGCTGGAGACCCGATCATACACAGGCCGGGCCTCACAACGAGGAACCTTCCAGCCCTCAGTGTCCACAGTGCTGAGGTTGAGAACCCTGCCTGGGAAGGAGGGCCTTATCCTATCAAATCCGGTAGTGCCCTGTATTTGCTTCAGATGTACTAGTCCCACCGCCCCCTGCAAAAGGGCACACTTGAGAGCACCCTTCACCCCCACACAGCTGGACGCGGGGAGTAGCTCACTCAGCAAACGCATGGGCGAAGGATTCACTCTCCGGCTCCCTACCTTTCTCCCCGTCTCCTCTCTCCACTTCCACCCCAGACCCCTCCCCTTGCCCAGCAATGGGGGCAGGGCCGCCCTGCTTCCTGGGAGCCCCTGGCAAGACTGAGACCCTGTCCGCAGCTGATGACCACAGACCGGGCGGTAACCACACAGGAGCACAAGCAATGGAAGGGGACCAGAAACAACAAAATGTCAAGGAAGAAACTTCATTGCTGTCACTGAGAAGTGACACACGAATAGCCTGGAGGACCTCTTTGGTTTTCAGGGACTACTTGAAAAGAGGAGACTTGCTCACTTCAGACTCAGTAACTCACCTCCCATATAACATAAGCGTCCCTCCAGTCCGTCCCCACCCCGGCCCCCAGGCTAGTTGGGCTGTGCCCCTCACAGACGCCTCCCTGCCCAGGATGCCCCAGCCCTCTCCTCCACCTAGAATCTTCTTCTTGGCCCCTCCGACCTGACTTCTTCCCTCCCAAAAGAGCCGACACAGCACCATGGAGAACGTGAGCTCACCACCCCAGCTTGTCCAGTCCTCTGGTTACTTCCAGTCCTGGTCTTAACCTTCAGAGGGTGCCGCTGGCATTAGGGGCCAGATGTTGTGCACTCGACACGTATTAATTCACTTTACAGAAAAAAAACCAAAGCACAATGCGATTAACCTGCCCGACGTTACACACTAGTTAGCGGAACCAGCGGGCAGACTGGCTCCGAAAATTCGTGCTCTCAGCACTACTCCCTGCTGCCCGCAGCAAGCATGCCCTGCCTCCCTAGCCGGATCATAAGCTCTGTGAGGGTAGATGTCGTGTCTCACGCACCCACTGAGACCACGCCTATTGTGACAGCTGACACAGGGTCCAACACCTCCGTGCCCAAGGTCAGCATGGGATTGGGAAGATAAGATTCTCTCCCTTCGTTTTCCCACGTCCAGGAACTCTGTCACACGGACTTACCCACATGGGAGCGAGGTGGCGCTTGGGCACAAGTGTAGACGTGGCTGAAACGCCGGCCTGAGGAGGTCAGGTACCAGTGCTGGATGGCGGGCTGGGGGTCGTACTCCGTGACTGCCACACCGTTCACTGCCGTCATCATGAGCATGTTGATCACCTCGTTGGAGAGCTTGGTCCTCTCGTCGGTCCTGATCCGGTTCATGGCACTGAAGCCCCGCTCACAGCAGGAGGTGGAGACGGGCACGCAGGCCACCACCGCCACCAGCCTGCTCAGCAAGGGGAACCGGTAGTGCTGGGCCAGGGCGTTCTTACACAGCATGGAGAACGGAAGGTTCTTGGCGATGGCTTTCAGGCCCAGCCACTCCTCCAGGAGTGCTTCCTCGCTGTACCCTGCGGGGAGGGAGAGCTCAAAGTATCTGGCAAGGGCAAGAATGTCATCGTTCCCAAAAGTGGCAAGTTCAATCCCACTTGGCCAGGCCATGGTGTCAAACACCTCCATGTTCTTGAGCTGCGGGGGCCGGTCTGTGTCAAACCTTTGCTGGAGGTACTCGATCCCGGTCAGGATCATTCTCTCCCTGTCCGCCTGGAACCGCTGCTCTGCCATCTGCATTCTGTCCAAGAAGATGCCATGGAGCCGCCCGTCCCGGAAGCCGGCGTTGAACTCTTCCTCTTTGGGCCCTGCCTGGTGACGGAGGGTCTCCAGGGCCACGTAGGCCCGTCCCAGTGTGGAGTTCACCTCCGTAATCAGCACGATCTCCTTCTGGCACACCTCGGACAGAGGCCTGTAGATGCTCAGGAAGTCCAAAAGGAAGTGGCAGAACTTGACGAAATGGAAGCTTTTCATCAGCTTCAGCATGCCTCTGGCCCTGTGCCCGATCTGGCCCCCGGCTTCTGCCACGCCCTGGAGGTGCCTCGCCAGGGCCGGCCAGCTCACGATGAGCGCGTTCAACGTGCGCCTCTTGCTGGCCACCCACCTGACGGCGTTCAGGTCCTTCAGGCGGATGATTTCCTGCTCTAGGGGAGCCGCGCCTTCCTGCAGCTCGTTCAGCCTTTTATTCGAGGACTGATAAAACTTGAAGACGGTCCGAATGTGCCGGTCACACTTCTTCACCAGATCGATGCCCCCACAAGCGTCGACCACGGCCAGGTGCAGCCGGTGGGCGACGCAGTGGACAGGCAGCAGCTGGGGGATGACCTCCTGGAACTTTTCCACGAGGCCTCCTCTGCAGCTCAGCATGGTCGAGCCATCGGTTCCCAGGCCGACCACCCAACCAGGCTTCCGGAAGGGGATGTCCAGTTCATCCCAGGGCAGAGATGATGGTCTCAAAGTATCCGTCCACCGTCTCACTGTAGAGAGGGGCCAAAGTAATGTACGACTCTTTCACCTCCATGCCCTTAAAGTAGCGGATATAAATCCCCACGCAGGACTGGTCAGAGGCGTCTGTGGAGCTGTCCAACAACACGCTCACACAAGGGGAGCTCCGGACATCCTCGAGGATCTCCTTCTTGAGAGTCTCAGAGATGTATTTGATGAACTGCGTGCACGCGGTGCGATTGCGGTACTTGCCCAAGATCATGGTCCCGGTGCTTTGGAGGAGTTGCAGGATCTTCTCAAAGTCATTCAGGGGCCTCGAGTGATACGCGATGGAGTAGGCAGCGTTGAAAAAGTGCTCCATGTTTGCCATCAGGTCACTGGAGATCTCTGGGACCGGGGCAGCCTGAGGGGTGTCTTCCTTGACTTCCACGGTGTTGACACACAGCTTGTGTGCTTTGCTGACCTCGTGGTATTTCAAAGTCTCCACTTTAAAAGGCCCCGTGTAGCCGCGGACTAACCGGGATGATTTGTCGTGGAGACTAGGTCTTTCTTTGCAAGCTGAACAGAAGAGCTTGGTCTCTTTGGGGTCGATTACTAACCACGGGAACTGCCCAAACCATGACCTCTGGATTGAACGGGGTCGGTAAGTCCTCTTGATTTTCCTGGGTCCATCTACTTCAACCTCACAAAGGCTGGGATTACCGTGGGAACTACGGGTCTCCACTGAAGGGGCCGGAAGCACTGTGGATTCTACAGCCAAGGCCTGTGCATCTGCCTCTCTTCCGGCCACCATTTTCTTCTTCCCTTTGGAGCAAATACAAATGTGCTTAGTGTTGCTGCCCAGAACTCTGTAGCCTCCTATCAACTAGGATATCCAATTTAATGAGTATCCCTTATGCAAAGCAGAGCTGAATGTGATCTACCTTTCTAGAAATCATCAGTGACTTCTCTTTAAACCGTTCCCCATTGTTATCTGTGTAAGTCAGCTTGCGGTCTAAGAGAGGTCCTCTGACCCTTGTGGGACCTTTAGCCAGCCTCCCTCTCTCCATCCACACAGCTACCCTGGGACCGTGTGACATCAGCTGCTAGCAAGCTTAATGAGCCACCTTGGCCATAGATGCTATTGGATAAACAAGTGACTTCAATCCTCTTTCGGGCACCACAAAGAAATGAGGTTAAGTATCCATAAGTCGTCTTACGAGCCTTAGAAGAAGGAAGGTACAGGGGCGGCTCAGTCGGTTAAGCGTCCAACTCCAGCTCAGGTCGTGATCTCACAGTTTGTGAGTTCAAGCTCTGCATCGGGCTGTCCACTGTCAGTGCAGAGCCCACTTCGGATCCTACGTCCCCCTCTCTCTCTGCCCTTCCCCCCGCCTCTCAAAAATAAACATTTAAGGGGCGCCTGGGTGGCTTAGTCGGTTGAGCGTCCGACTTCAGCTCAGGTCATGATCTCACAGTTCGTGAGTTCGAGCCCCGCATCAGGCTCTGTGCCGACAGCTCGGAGCCTGGAGCCTGCTTCGGATTCTGTGTCTCCCTCTCTCTCTGCTCTTCCCCCACTTGCTCTGTCTCTCTCTCTCTCCTTCAAAAAAATAAAAACATTTTTAAAAATTTAAAAAAAATTAAAAAAATAAAAAAAATCTTATAAAAAAAGAAAGAAGGGAGGTACCGAAGTATTCACAGTAGCTACTAGCCAATAAGCCCCTGACTGAGATACACAAAACAGTGAACTCTCACAGGCCAGGGTGCTGTCACGAAAAACTGGAGGGGGAGGGAAGAAGGGCAGCTTGCAGGCCTGCAGTCACAGAGTTCCTTATAACCAGTGTCTCCCACACATCGCCCCCACCAGCTCTACCACAGACCCCATTAGCATTCTGCTCATGAAAGGGCCTCGTTTTTCCCGTACGGACCCCGTTTCCCAGGCTGTCTGACACTTGGACGGCACAGTTAAGTTTCTTACTCATCTTTGTCCACCAGGGCCTAAAACAAGGCCTGTTGCACAACAGGAGCAGGACAGGGATGGCTGAGTGAACACTCTGTGACTCGCTGTGGCCACGTGGGCCCCAGGATGTGCCCTTCAGAGCTCAGTAGGTCAAGACTCACCAGGAGGACGACCTTTCCCCCACTTGGGCCCGTTTGGGTCCTTGATCCAGGGCGCAGCCCGACGTTCCAGCTTCAAGATCAAGTCTGGTTTGGCAGCCGCAGGCCCTAATGCAGGGACGAAGAGTCACACTGAGGTCCCTGCTGTGGACCACCAAGTCAAGTAGCCCACCCGAAGCTAGTCACAGAAATGGAAATACTCAGGGGTGGCTCTGGGTCTATCTCTTAAGAAAGTCTATTCAGCCAGGGCCACGATGAAAACATACGCACGTGGCAGGCCAATTTATGCCTAAAGCCCGAGAGGCAGTCAGGTCCAGATGCTAACGTGCATCTCTTAGCCAGGATACATAACGTCCTTAGCTCCACGGACCAGCCACTGGAGACAAGAGTCAGCTGATTGCATCTAGAGGAAAGGTGGGTGTTGGAGGAAACAGGATACAACAGGAGGAGAGAGGGCAGGGATGGTAAAGCCATGCGAGAAGAGTTAGACTGTCACGGGCACTATGCTGGCTCAAGTGCCCCCAGAGCCACCATGGCTGGCCTATGGGCAGGTATCTTACTACATGAGTTATTTTCAAGGGGCACTTGAAAGGCCCCTTAAAAATGTCTGCCACCTGCAGAGGAACCTTAAATATGACTAGAAGCGGGTCAGGCCTTTGGGTTAAGCACTGCCCTTTATTTAAAAAATGAATATTCTCAGGGGTAGGTAAAGAAATTGCTTTCTTGATTTAAAATAGGGGCGCCTGGGTGGCTCAGTCAGTTGAGCCTCTGACTTCGGCTCAGGTCATGATCTCGCGTCTGTGAGTTCAAGCCCCGCGTCGGGCTCTGGGCTGACAGCTCAGAGCCTGGAGCCTGCTTCATATTCTGGGTCTCCCTCTCTCTCTCTCTGCTGCCCTCTCCCACTCATGCTGTCTCTGTCTCTCAAAAATAAACACTAAAAAAAATTTTTTTTAATAAATAAATAAAATAAAATCCATTAATATCTACCTACATGCTTTGGTATGTGTGTGAATGTGTGTGTAAATTCCCTTTGGAAAGACAAATACAACTGCTAAGCGTGGGTGCTTCTGGGAAAATAGTGATTATTGTCACTGTTCATCTCTAGGGTCACTTGAATACATTTATATATTTATATCTGTCATGAGTGTGTATCCATATATTTACTACCAATAAAAATATAATTTAATACATTGTTAAAGTGCAGTAGACTGGATACATCCTTAAAACATGTCTAAAATGAGGGCAATGGAATAATAATAATAATAATAATAATAATAATACAAGGAAAAGTTACTGAACACCAGATGCTGGCAAAGTAGGTGGCAAGGAGAAAGAAGCAGATCTAATGGCAGAATCTCCCAGAGACTCGGGACGAGGGGCCATGAGCAGCGGAAGGTGGTGAGTAAGAAACGGGTAGAAAGGGTGGGCCCACAGTCTGCAGAGACCATTCCAACCCTCGTCCCACCTGCCCCAGGAAACCAGAGAACACCGCCTCCCCCACCTACCCTCACTTGGGGAGGAGAATGGAGATTTAGTCCACAGAAAAACAGAAGTGGGAAGGTTCCAGGCCCGGGGAGGGTGGGGATAGTGGACAAAGAAGGAGAAGGGTGATGACAATGAAGAAAGAGTCTGTGTTCGGAAACGTGCACTACTCAGCTCCAAGAACACAGGCTCGGCTTCTGGCCCCAACCAGGGGACTTGGAAGAGTTTTCTTTTCTTCTTTTAAAAGTGTTTATTTATTATTTATCTTGAGAGAGAGAGAGAGAGAATGCAGTGGAGGGGCAGAGAGAAAGGGAGAGAGAGGATCCCAAACAGGCTCCAAGCACAGAGCTGAATACGGGGCTGGAACGCACGATCGATTGGTGAGATCATGACCTGAGCCAAAATCAAGAGTTGGATGCTTAACGGACTGAGCCACCCGGGTGCCCCTGGAAGAGTTTTCTTTGGAGAAAGAGAATTGCCCCTCCCTGTCCCCTTCTGCCCCAAAGGCCTCCAGGACATTGACTTTTGCAGGATTCTCAGTGAGACCTGCAGGTTCACAGCGGACACCCTGCAGTGAAACCCACCCCTTGATGAGTCCCAGCTGCGCGCAGAGCTTCCAGCCAAGGTTTGTCAAGGCTTTACTCTTAAACCTGGATGAACCACACGGTATTTATTTAAGACAAGCCTCTGACATGAAACGGGTAGGAAAGAGATCGGAGGAACTAGAGAAACTGCAAGGAACGAAACAGATCTCCAAAAAACAACCTGAATTCCTGTTCCCAGAGAGAAAAGTCACGATAATCACCCACGAAGAGAGTCATAGGGGTTCTTAGATTAAAAGTATGATAGAAGAGGGGCACCTGGGCAGCTCAGTTGATTAAGCTTCGGACTTTGGCTCAGGTCATGATCTCACATTTCATGGGTTCAAGCCCCATGTCGGGCTCTGTGCTGACAGCTCAGAGCCTGGACCCTGCTTTGGATTCTGTGTCTCCCTCTCTCTCTGCCCCTCCCCCACTCACGTTCTGTATCTTTATCCCTCAAAAATAGCATTAAAAAACAACAAAATACGATAGAACAAATGACAAAATTAAGTAGATTGTTAGCAAATAAAATTGAGAAAATCTCCAAGAAAGTAGAACAAAAAAGACAGAAGCAGAAAAGGAGAAGCAGAAGGAGGGAGAGGTGGGGAAGGAGAAGAAAATAAAACCAGAGGCTCAATTTAGGAAGTCCACTATCTAACTGATAGGGCTTTTTGGAGGAAAGAAAAGGGAAAATCAATAGGAAGAAATCATACAAGAATGTCTCCCCAAACCGGAAAATGCAAGTTTTCAAGTGGAAGGGAAGCACTAGGTACCCAGAACAAGAAGTGAAAAGTCACTGATGCTATAAACACTTCAGAACACTAGACTAGATCTTGAAAACTTTCAGAGTAGAATAAAACAGGCTGTGTTCAAAGATTTAGTTAGAAAAAGGTATTTAGGGGCCTGGGTGGCTCAGTGGGTTAAGCGTCTGACTTAGGCTCAGGTCATCATCTCGTGGTCCATGAGTTCGAGCTCCATGTCAGACTCTGTGCTGGCAGCTCGGAGCCTGGAGCCTGCTTCGGATTCTGTGTCTCCCTCTCTTTCTTCCCCTCTCCTGCTCACATTCTGTCTGTCTCTCTCTCTCAAAGATAAACATTAAAAAAGAATTTTTAAAAAAAGGTATTTTAACTTCTCTTCAGCACCAGTAAAACCTAAATGCAATGCTTTCAAAATACTGAGGAAACTATTTCAAAGCTACCATTGTTTTTTTTTAGTGTTTATTTATTTTTGAGAGAGAGAGAGCAGGGGAGGGGCAGAGAGCAAGGGGGACAGGGGATCTGAATCAGGCTTCACACTGACAGCACAGAGCCCAATGCAGGGCTCGAACTCACGAACTGTGAGACCATGACTTGAGCCAAAGTTGGACACTCAACCAACTGAGCCATCTAGGCGCCACCACCCCCCCCCCCAAGCTACCAATTGGAAAGCAGCATAAGGCATGTCCTCCCATGCAGCCTTTCTTGGGAAGTTACTGGGAGATGTGCTCCAAAAATGAAGATATAAACCTGGAAGAGATACAGCCAGGGGACAGGAGGGGGACAAAGGAAACTCTGAGGCCACAGCTGTGCAGGTCTAAAGAATAACCAGCTTGTCGGACAGGGCAGGAGAATGGAGACCTGATAACAGAAGCCCCCGGGGAAAGAATGAAATTGATCGGTCACAGGATGTCTGAGCATGTGGAAAAGCTCTTCAGAGGAGGTTTAGAATTCCGCTGGACAGTTGGAGAAGAATTGGCAATAGTACGGAAAACTAGCAAAAAAAAATTCAATTTCAGGGGGGGAATATCCTACAAGGAAAATCATCATACTATGCCACTTTGATCAGAAATAAATAATACATCATCATAATTATGCAAATAATTTACATTGAATTAACCAAACAGTATGATATACTTGTTCTGAGAGGATTGAGGGACAGAGTGGGGGCCCAGGGTGGTGTAAGAGGGCCGGATCTCATCATCCACAGTAGGAATCAAGAGCGAGTATCACTCTAAAATCAACAAACCAGGAACAGCAACAGACATACTAAAGTGTGAGTCTGCCCGTCTGTTTTGGTTCAAGGTCCAAAAGATAGGAGGGATGCCCAGGTGGCTCAGTCAGTTAAGTTGTCTGACTTGGGCTCAGGTCATGATCTCTCCGTTTGTGAGGTCAAGCCCCTCACTGGGCTCTGTGCTGACAGCTCAGGGCCTGGAGCCTATTTTGGATTCTGTGTCTCCCTCTCTCTCTGCCCCTCCCCCACTCATGCTCTATCTCTGTCTCTCTCTCTCTCAAAAATAAATACGCATTAAAAAAATTAAAAAAACAAAACAAAAAAAACCAAAAAGATAGGAGCCAACTGTCCCCCATCCCAAAGCTAGACCACTGAGGCCTGACTTGGAAAGTGGGTGGCTGAAACACTGGGCTGGGACCCGAGCCCTCGACACAGGGAGTCGGTGCACTGGGAGTGAAGAGGACAGGAAGCTGGATATTAGAGATGTTTCTGGACATAGATGTCAAATACACCGTGAGGACCCTCCCCTACCATGGAGAGAGGTGGCGTGAGCTACTTTCCCCTGACCTTAAGCCTAATGGGGATGACATCCTGACCTTTATCTCCTGGGCTATGGGGCTCCTCATGAATCCAGGCCTGGAAAAGACTAAAAGGCAGAATCTGATGGGCTCCTTCATGGCGGCCATGTTGGGAACAGCCTACATTCCCAGACTTTGTCGGAGCAAAGGATACCTAAGTGTTTTCCATGGTCCAGATGTGGGCCCCTGAGGGAAAGAGAAGGGTCTGGAGCCACTTCCAGGGACTCTGCCCATGACTGCCTGTTGGCAGCCCAGGAATGAGCCACTATGGGCTGACGGCCAAAACAGACATTCACCGTGTAGAACAGGTGGCAGTAAGGGATGGCGGGGGAGCGTAGAGCCCACAAACTCACCCAGAGAATCAGCTTTCAACTATCCGAGCCACGAGTGGAAGCCAGGTGAAAGCTTTGTGGCACCTCTCCTCCCCACTCACCCACCACTGCGCCCCCCACCCCCGCCCCGGACACACCAGAAGTCCCGGGCCAGGCGGAGGTTAGGAGGAGAACTCCCTTCTTCCTACACAAGACACCAGATTCCAGACCAGAGGCAGGTTGAGGGGGAAGGGGCAAGAAACTTCAGCTTTAGACGAAGCCCAGATAGTTTACTACCTGACAAAGCCTACACTTTTACTTCCTAACTTTGCAGAGGGGGTAAATTTGTGTACCATTTAAAACTTATAGTTTCAGGGGTGCCTGGGTGGCGCAGTCGGTTAAGCGTCCGACTTCAGCCAGGTCACGATCTCACGGTCGGTGAGTTCGAGCCCCGCATCAGGCTCTGGGCTGATGGCTCAGAGCCTGGAGCCTGTTTCCGATTCTGTGCTCCCTCTCTCTCTGCCCCTCCCCCGTTCATGCTCTGTCTCTCTCTGTCCCAAAAATAAATAAATGTTGAAAAAAAATAAAAAATAAAATAAAACTTATAGTTTCAATAATAATACAAGAAACTCCAATCATTTACGTTTTGTCCTGTTTGTTTTCTCACACTCATATGTTCGTGTGCCCTCCCCTCCCCTCTTTCTCTCCTCTCTCTGCATACATGTATGAATAATACATAAATATTACATAGGTGATATTTTTCTGAACCATTGAGACTACACTCTTTTCATACCCCCTTTATCCCTAAATACTTCTGCATGTATCACTCAAGAAAAACGACATTCTCTCATGGGGTAGGTGGAATTCTAACATGAGCTCCAGGGACCTTGGCCCTTCCTGATCCCTACCCTTTGCAGTGTGGGTGGAACCTGTGACCTGACCTCATACCCGTGGTTATGTGGCATGACGTGGCAAAAGAGAGGTTATGTGGCTGACTCACCTAACCACATCAACCCTTTAGAAGCAGAGAGGTCAGAGCTTCAAAGCATCAACAGGGGCACCTGGGGGGCTCAGACAGTTAAACATCCAACTCTTGACTTTGGCTCTGGTCATGATCTCATCGTTCATGGGATCGAGCCCCGCGTCAGGCTCTGTGCTGACAGTGCGGAGCCTGCTTGGGATTCTGTCTCTCTCCCTCTCTGTCCCTCCCCGGCTCACATGTCTGCACTAGCTCTCACACATCTCTCTCTCAAAACAAATAAATAAACTTTCAAAAACAAAGCAGGGGCGCCTAGGTGGCTCAGTCGGTTAAGCATCCGACTTCGGCTCGGGTCATGATCTCATAGTTCGTGAGTTCGAGCCCCGTGTCAGGGTCTGTGCTGATAGCTCTGCTTCAGATTCTGTGTCTCCCTCTCTCCCTCTCTCTCTGCTCCTCCCCTGCTCACACTCTGTCTCTCTCTCAAAAACAGAGATTTAAAAAAATTTTTTTAAAACAAAGCAAAACAAAGGACCAACAGGATTCGACACACTGTTGCTGGCCCAAGGATGGAGAAGGCCGCGTGGAAGGGACAGAGGGCAGCCTGCAGGAGCTGAGAATGACCCCTGGTCGAAAGCCAGCAAGAAAACAGGGACCTCAGTCCTACCACTGAGAAGGAACTGGATTCTGCCAACAGCCTGGATGCTCTTGGCAGTGATTGTTCCCAGAACCTCCTGATAGGAAGCCAGTCTGATGGACACCTTGACTTTGGCCACGGGAGACCCTAAGCAGTGAACGCAGCTGAGCCCATCTGGACTTCTGACCTCCAGAACTTCAAGATAATAAATGGGTTAAAAATTTAGCCACTAAATTTGTGATATTTATTTATTGTGTGGCAACTGATCTCACCCGGCTAAAGGGAAACCAGAATGGAGGCCCCAGTTTGAACAGACCCCCTAAACCACTCATAATCACGTAACCAAATCTTTAACTGCCCCAATTTCACCTAAATGGGGGCGCTGACCCTAAACAAAACTGAAGCTTTCTTCATAGCACTGTGACCTTACGGCTTCCAAGCCAGTCGGCTGCGCACAAGAAAACTTACACAGTGCTACTACCCTAAAAAGAACAGAAGTTTCTAGTAACCAATCACAATTTAAAAAACCAAACAACATACTCCCTGAATTCTAACTGCTGGGAGTCAAGCTCTTAACCACTTTGGGTGTGAGGCCTCCCTGTTCACGAACAGTTGGTTTCTTGTTCAATATGATACTCGTATCATGTAAAGCTCTCTGAATTTTCTTTTGACCACCCAAAGAGTGAGGAAAAAGAACCACACACACAGAGCTGATCCAAACAAGTAGCGGTGGCAAAGAATAAAGCTGTATTACGAGTGTAAACTATGAGGTTCGCTCTTTGAAAAAAAATGTCTGTGTGTATTTCTTAGAAATAATGAGGCACATTACTAGAAGAAACAGCTAGAAGACTTTGGGGAGAGGACCCAGCAACAGAGAAAGCCGGGATAGGGTACTGTCATTTTGTGGTATAAGTCCTGTTAGAACTACTTAGGTTTCAAAAACATGATTATAGAGAAATATTTGTAAATAAAAACTGGAAACACACAGGAGACTGAATATCCCTGAATCTGTTCGCCTCGTTCTATTCTCCTTGGGGACCGGCCACCTTTTGCCTGCCCGGCCACCGCCACACCGGGCCCAGGGGTATGCGCCCCAACTGGACCTCTTGGAAGCTGTGGCTAAAATGCTGCCAAAACCCTCTCCTTTTTGTTCCCTTCAGAATGAGAGAGACAGAAGGGAATTTCAAACAAATTTTTCTAAGTCTTAGTAATGGAAAAATGGCAAAGGGGCCCTAACTACAAGTGCATGCACATGCACACACACACACACACACACAGACACACACACACACACACACACACCCTCCATAAAAGTTCATAGAAATGGTTTGGCTTGCAAAGACGGACTTCTGATCCTTCCAGGCTAACTCCGTCCGAAGGCTGGCAGGCCCTACCCATGAGTCGGCTGAGAGAAGCTGCCTTGGGTCGCTCCCTGTCTCCTGCACAGCCCCCACTGTACAGCAGCTGCCTCCCTACACATCACGTGAGCCATTCGAGCTCCCACTCGTCTCTCACCGAGGCCCTCCTACTAGGTTTTGGTTTCCACCTAGTGGCATGACTTCTTGCCCCCAGCTCTGTGAGTTCTGGCTGTAGCTGATGACCGCGCCCGTAGAAAGGGCAGTGCCCACCTGAAGTGTGTGACCTGCCCCTTGGCGTGGGGTGACACTCTTACTAATAAAAACAAGGGCTACCGCATAGTCCCTATATTGGCAGGTCTACTTCTGTCACTGACAAATACTAGTTTCTTAACAGCAGGGTCTGAGTTTTCTTTTAGGGGGGGAAACAAGAGACATCATCAAATATGACCAAACTCTGAAACCAGAATTTAAAGCATGGAAGTAAAAGCATAGTCGGAAGCTCTGTAGAGTGATAAGTAGCTCGAAATAAGCAAGTCTACGTACGAAAAGGGCGAAATAGGAAAGCATTAAAAACAAAACACAAACCTCTTCTTTTCTCCATAAACAAAGTGACTGTCCTCTACAGGTTCAGTCCTATTGATGAGACAGCGATGAGACCGAGGAGGGTGTGACAGGTGGGGGGGGCCTCCCCTGGAAACATTCTCTCTGTTGAAAAGCTTCAGTCTGTATAATTTAACTGTCAACAACTGACAGAAATTAATATTAAGTTCGACTATATCAAACTGAGACTTTTTTTTGAGAGAGAGAGAGAGAGCGCATGAGCAGGGGAGACGGGCAGACGGGGAGACAGAATCTCAAGCAGACTCCAGGCTCAGCACGGAGCCCAATCCAGGGCTGGATCCCGTGACCCTGGGATCGCGACCTGAGCCAGAATCAAAAATCAGACACTCAACCAACTGAGCCACCCAGGTGCCCCGAGACCTTTTAAAAACAGGTACAATAGTTATAAAATCTGAAAGAACAAATCTACTAACTGTAAACCCTAACAAGAGCAATGGAAGAATTAGCTGGGCTTCCTGAAAGGATCAGAGCAAAAGGAAATCAACAGCAAGAATGTGCTGCGATGCAGCTTGATGACCATCAGACCCCAAAGACCCACCACAGCAACTACAGCATGAACTACAATGAACTACAGCAACAATGAACTACAGCAACATGACCTGATCACATGGGACAGCCAGGCCCCTTTCTCCAGCCAGTTCCCCTGGATGGAGGGAACTAACCGTGACCTCCAGAGAAAGTCTGAAAGAGCCAGGCAAACTAGTAACTTCCAGCAAGGGGGATTGGGGACGGGAGTGGAGACTTCTAGAAAATTCTTGTACTGTTCGAATTCTTAAATAATCTCACCTCATATTTGGTGTTATTATTATTATTATATTAACAATATGATTAGCACAAATCTTGAAAAGAGAGGGAATCCAAGTGCCCATAAACACCTACAAAGCAGGGAATGGAAGGAGTATAAGGCACATGGAATGCACAGAATAGAATAGAAAGAATTTCAGTTTCTCCGTTTTCCAGGTAGATGGTCGGGATTCCCAGGCCTGCTTTCTCACCTGAAAATGCTACTACTACCTGCCGTAGAGGTTTGCTTTAAGGATGAGAGAGAACATACATAAAAGACTCAACACAGGACCAACGCTCAGTAGATGCTCAGTGGACAGCAGAAACCACTGTTATTATTTCCACACAGGAGAATAAAGAAAAACACAGAAGCTTCCTGTAATACCCAGTATAAGCAGATCAGCAGAATATTTGAAGATAAAATATAAGAAGCATTAAAAATGGATGGGAGGGGGTTGGGTGGCTCAATCAGTTAAGCGGCTGACTCTTGATTTCGGCTCAGTCATCATCTCACAGTTTGTGAGTTCGAGCCCACATCAGGCTCTGCGCTTGGGATTTTTCTCTCCTCCTCTTTCTCTGCCCTTCCCCACCCATGCTCTATCTCTCTCTCCCTCAAAAATAAATAATAAGCATATATTTTAAAAGCCTTTAAAAAATGGATGGGAGATTTTTTTTAAGGCTAATAGAACTCCTCTTGGCTGCAAAAATTATAATGGGGTTTTCTTTTTCACAAATTGTGTTCACTCCAAGGAGAAGTTCTTTTTGTAGAAAAACAATTGAGGGGCGCCTGGGTGGCTCAGTCGGTTAAGCGGTCGACTTCGGCTCAGGTCATGATCTCACGGTCCGTGAGTTCGAGCCCCGCGTCGGGCTCTGTGCTGACAGCTCAGAGCCTGGAGCCTGTTTCAGATTCTGTGTCTCCCTCTCGCTGACCCTCCCCTGTTCATGCTCTGTCTCTCTCTGTCTCAAAAATAAATAAAACGTTAAAAAAAATTTTTTTTTAAAAAGAAAAATAATTGAAAGCTAGTACCAAATAATATTGGATTTTCAACTCTTAAAGTACTTGTCACAGGAGAATAAAGTATGGGAGGGAAAAAAACTCACCAAAGCAAAACTAATAGCACCTCCACTGTGTTTCAACACTGTTTTATATCCCAAATACCAGCCCAATGCCCTTTAACACAGGTCATTTTTAAACATACAAATCATTTATGTTTGGCCCCACTTATATTCTCAAGGCTCCTTAAAATACTTTTATTTATTTTTAATTTTATTATTTTTTAATTAAAAAATTTTAATGTTTATTTTTGAAAGAGAGAGAGAGCACGCATGAGCAGGGAAGGGGCGGAGAGAGAGAGACACACACAGAATCCGAAGCAGGCTCCAAGGCTCTGAGCTGTCAGTACAAACAGTTGATGCGGGGCCCAAACCCATGAACTACAAGATCATGACCTGAGCCAAAGTCAGATGCTTAACTGACTGAGCCACCGAGGCGCACGTATTTTATTTTTTTAATATTTATTTTGAGAGAGACAGATAGAGTGTGAGTGGGGGAGGGGCAGCAAGAGGGAGAGGCAGAGAAAGAGAGAGAGAGAGAGTGTGAGTGGGGGAGGGGCAGCAGAGGAGAGCGGAGCGAAGAGAGAGAGAGAGGAGAGAGGAGAGAGAATCCCAAGCAGGCTCCACACTGTCAGCACAGAGCCTGATGTGGGGCTCATTCCCACAAACCGTGAGATCATGACCTGAGTCAAATCAAGAGTTGGGTGCTTAACTGATGGATCACCCAGGTGCCCCTATTTCTAGACTTCTGTACCATTTTAATTTCTCAGACGACTAAAGAGGATGTCCCCATTCTCTATAAAGCCTTCCTGACTCTTGCCTGCTACCCTCAAGCAAAATTAATTGCCCTTCCTCTGATGATACTTATTGTTCATCCAACAGCATAACCAAGACGGGACTGTCCCTTATTTCCCTCAGTTAGCTAGATCTCCCATTCCTAGGGCATCTGGGTGGCTCAGTCGGTTAGGCATCTGACTGTTGGTTTCGGCTCAGGTCATGATCTCACAGTATGGGAGTTCGAGCCCCGCATTAGGCTCTGTGCTGACAGTGCAGAGCCTGCTTGGGATTCTCTCTCTCCCTCCCTCTCTGCCCCTCCCCTGCTTCCTGTCTCTCTCTCTTTCTCTCAAAATAAACAAACTTTAAAAAAAAGAATTAAAAAATATTATATATAAAAAAGATTTCCCCATTCCTAACCGACACAATTCAAAAGAAAATGAGCATGTGCTTATGTCGTATGCTGTCAGCCCGATGGTGGGAGACACCCTGTTGTCAACATCAGTTAGCACTGCTTTCACGACAACGTTCCCAGGGGCTCTGAGGGCAAGGCACGTCACTACTGTGCGTTCCTTTCAAGGAAAACCCAATTTCTCATACGATTGTGTATTTCTTAAAAATGAATTTCCCCTTCATTCTCACTGCTTTTAAACAGTTCTAGGGGCACCTGGGTGGCTCGGTCAGTTGAGCGTATGACTTCAGCTCGGGTCATTATTTTCCAGTTCATGAGTTCAAGCCCCACATCGAACTCACTGCTGTCAGCCTGTCAGCCCAGAGCCGGCCTCGGGTCCTCTGTCCCCCACTTCCGTTCGCCCCAAAATAAATAAATATTAAAAAGTAAAATAACAGTTCTAGAGGTAGTGATGCTCTTTGAAGGCATACTTTGTACAAGTGCCTGGGGCCTAAGGCAGGATTACAACATCTCTTATCACAAGAAACCAGTTTTTACATCACTTCTGAATGTCGGAGAGCCACTTAAAAATTCTGAACAATGAGAACAACAAGCACACAGGTCAGGAATGTCAGAAAATAATCCGTATCTTGGCTGCGCATGAAAGGGCAGGATAAACCAAGGGCTAGGACGTCAGTTGAGTCACAGATATTCTTAGTTCTTACTCCACGGAAGTCACGATACAGATTGCTGCAGGGATTCCTGAGTTCTGTCCAGCGCCCGTTCTGTAAGGTTGGTTATCACATATGCTAGTCAGTAGTAAGAGCTTTAGAAGAAGAAAGTCGCCTTCCCATTTCGATGCCGCATGAGAACCCTGGGTGGAGGAACGGGAAGCAAAGAGAACAAGAAGCAGAGGCAAGAGACAGCACTGTCCCAAGAAGGTAACAAACGCTACTGCGTTCCTCATGCGCCGGTGCCCAACCTAGCGACACTGCGGCCAAAGGCCACCAGCCCTTGCCGGCCCCTGGGCGCGATGCCGCGGGCCTGGCATAGACAGAGGGGAGGGCGCCTCCATGCCTTCGCTCACACCGTCCCTCCCTCTGTCATGTCGGACGCCCTTCCTTCTCCCCGTCCGCCTGGTTTTCCAACTTCAGACTCTGTAAAGGCTTTCCTGGTCCCTCCCTCGGACGCCCAGCAAAATGAAATCACTCTTGTTCAGCGGCCTCAGGGCACTTTTCCCGAACCTCTTTCACGGAGCCTGTGTTACTTTCTAGCTTCTTATTCAAGTGTCTGCTCTCCCCCAAACCTGCCAGCCCCTCAAAAGCAGAAACCTTCCCTGGTGTTCAGCTGGCACGGGGAGGGATTCAGCATGTCTGGTGGAGGGTGAAAGATGGACGGGCGGGAGCGTGGGGAGGGGGTGAGTAGCGTCCCAAAGGGGAGAGAGCTCTGAGGTACAAAAAATATAATCTCTCCGCCAATGTACAGAGAGAGGTAGAAATGGGAAGATGGCCACAAGCCACAGCTGCCCTTGTGGGGTTCCCATGTCAGATGGTGGTGGCAGACAAGGGTCTACGTGAGTCTTTACCCAGGGAAGCCAACAGCTCATAATTCATCCGCATCACGTCTCTGTACAGCTCCTTCTGCCGCTTGACTAGCATGCCCCACTCCTCCCGGGTGAAATACACCGCCACATCCTCAAACACCACCGGGAGCTCCTCAAACACCACAGGAACCTCCTCAAACAGCCCCTCTTCAGAAGGATCCTGCAACAAAGAGCAGCAGTCACTCAACACGCCTCTTATGCCAGACACCCAGCGGGATGCTTTCAAGGTCCTTCGTAAGGACCTTCTCAAGGCCCGTCTCTCTTGGGAGGCTTGCCAAGAGGCCCAGATGTACTCTGAGGCAGCAATGTACCCAGCCAAAGTCAAAGAAGCAAATTTGCGAGGCCCAGAGTTAGTAGGTGAAAAACCAACCAAACAAACAACAAAAAACCAAATGAGCCTCAGTCTGATCCTGGGTCTCCTAGGAGGAAATAAAAGTGCTGAAGAACAGGGGTCCTGGAAGAGCTTATGACTGCACCCCTCCCTGTAAGGTTCTAAGGGGCTGCCTTCTATTCATCCGTGACTACAATGATGACCGTCTGCCTCCAGGAGCACCTGCTAAGATTTCCCACTGGGATGGGAAGGAAGAAGAAGTCGTACAGAAGAACGAAAGATGCTTATATTCAGTGACGAGGTTTACACGTGCCTTCCTGCTAAAGGAATTCAGGTTATAAATGGTTAGACATATTTATTAGCTCCTAATACCAAACACTAGACGGAATATGAACATGAAGAGAATGAGCTCTGTTGCTTTTCCAGATTCTGGAAAAACCCACGCTTACTAACTTTAGCTGGGCCCTTCTCATGTTAGGGATGAGGAACATCTGAGCTATTCTCGTTGGAAGTAGAGGGGTACTCCAAATGACTTCTAGTAAAATCCTGCTCGTGTGAAATAGCTGAGAAATGGCAAAGGACCCCGTAACTCAAAACTCTAGTGAACGCAGTTTCCTTGCGGCCAACTTTGCAAAGAGCTAGAGACCGACTGAGTGCCCGCAAGGTGAGAGCCAGAGAGGTTCGGGACCTGCCGGTGCGCAGGGGGCGGGAGGGAGTGCCAGCTGGCAGCCACGCTCTGGCACAGGTGGACTGTGGCCACGTCAGTCCCCCTGACGCTGTTTCCTCCCAACAAGACGAGTTTAATCTGACCCGCTCCACCGGCCTTAGGGCAGCATCAAAACCCTTACATAAGAGAACGGGCGTGGAGAGATTTTACAGTTTCAAAGGGCTACCTGATTCCAAAGTCAAAGCTGAAAAACTTTTAGAAGTTAAGTATTTAAGAGTTCTGTGGTTGTTTTGTGGTCGTGTATTATCTTCTTGAGTTCTGCGACTGTTTTGGATTCTGGATAAAGATCAGTGTTCTGAATTTAGATGTTCCCTTTATATCAGGAGTTAGAATGTTCTGTCCCACTAATTATGTTTTGTTGTCTGCAAAAGGAAATGAGAACAACAGGGGTGCTGTCTTAAATACATGAGATAATACACGTAGAGCACATAAAATAATGCCTACTACGTTATCGGCACGTTAGGTTATGATAACAGTATAATGTTAGCAGCAGGCGTAGCTACTATAATCTCCCCATCATCGTCATGCAAAATATGTTGCTCTTAGTACAGAATCCTTCCCCTGGAGACACAGCAATCATTACAAACACATTACCTGGCCGCAGGGTTCGGCAGCGTCATTACACAAAATGTTAACATTTGAGGCGCTGTAGATACCATCAGCAATTTCTTTTGCCTCAATTCAGAAATGCAGTCGAGATACAATGCAGGAATTGTTCCATCCTCTCTCGGGTCCTCCAGTTCAGCTCTGGAGCCGGGCAGGAGCTGGGCCATGTTCTCATAGGCTCCCAGAGGCCCTGGGGGGTACAATATGGGATAATCTGCCGTGAAGAGGTGCTCCGGGCTGGCCAGAACATCTCCGGATTCATCTCGGATGCTCTGGAGACGGGCTGCCCAGATGGGGTCCCGTGCTGCCAAGGCATTGACGCAGAACAGGTGAGCTTTGCTCTTGGCGTGGTATTTGAGCGTCTCTACCTTGAATGGTCCTGTGTAACCTTCGATTAATCTTGACCGTTTGTCCCTGACAGACGGGTATTCTCGGCAGGCAGAGCAGAAGAGAGCCGTCTGCTCCTCGTTCATGACCAACCACGGGAACTGCACAAACCAAGACTTCTGGATAGACCGGGGTTTCAAGGGTTTTTTGCTTCTTCCTGTACAGTCTCCCTCAGTGTTGCCAGGCTCCGTGCTGAAGTGGGAAAGACAGGCTTTCTTCTGAGGCGGCAGGTACGGTCCGGCTTCTGCGGCCGGACTCCGCCCGTCCCCTTCTTCCACGCAGCCCATCTGGTTTTTCCCTTTAGAGAAAAGAGACCAGTGGAATTTGGTCTGAGGTCCTGTAGTTAGAGCCACTGCCACCCATGAAGCCTCTCAGTGTATCAAACACGAAAGCTGGAAGTCACACCCAAGAGTGACACAGGCTCTACTCGGAATTTTCTTCCAGACCCCCAGCGCCCCAGGGCCCACCTCAGCTGACCCAGAAGAAAATCAGAGGAGCTTTAAGCAACTCCCCCTTTTTTTTTTAATTTAAATTTTGGCTTGGCCAAAAAGACCTCTGCAATTTCATCTTTGCAACCCAAGATACGGGCACAATCTTCAGAAGTTCAAGCTTATTTATGGATAAGAACGCAAACTGATAAAATGTCAGTTAATGAAGATATTAAAGCCAAATCCTGCAACTCCATCCTCAGCAGGAACCCCCTTCCATGGTACCCTGGCACACAGACGTCTGCACTCCGCTCGCGCATCTTTAGAACCAGGGAACGACCAACCTCCTGGGTAGTTTTTGTCCCCAGAGTTTGCCTTAAACCACGATCCATTTGTAAGTACTTTCCACCCAGGGGTGCTATGTCAGCCCTCCAGAGAAACACAAGCCCTCTCCCACACCACAGCCCTTCCAAGAGGCGAAAACTCTCATCAACTCACACAGATCTTCTTCCTCAAGCTAAACTAGAAGTTTCTTTATTCACGCCTTAGTCGACGCAACTTACAGCTTTCGCAGCTCTAACTCCCCTTGAGCCATTTCTTGTGCATAATAAGCACAGATGCCCAGTGGCCAAGGACTCCATGGTACTTGCTCCAGGCCAACAGTCCAGTCTACACATCCGGAGCTCACCCAGGAGCACAAAGCGGCTAATGAAGAGTAAGCAGGCTCAAAAGAAAGAGCCAAGCATTGGAAAACAAAATAAAACAAATTGGTATCTATGAAGTCTCGGGCTCCCTGTGGTCCATCTGAGACAGATCGTGAGGGAGAGTAGACTCCTGTGATTCGACTCCCGGAACAGCTTGTTCCGCCTCCCTTTTCTCCAGCATTGGGGGCTGGGTAACTCAACCACCTCATACAATGACACGATGTCACCTGGTCTGACTCTAGCCAAGCCAGTCCCTCAACAGGACGGGCTTATCAAAGGAGAAGAGCCAAAATAAATCCTAGAACTTAGCAGACATCTGTCCATTCACTCAGTGATTACTTAATGTGCAACTGCTATGTGCCAGGCATTGTTCTTAGCACTGGGAATACAGGAGTCAGTAAGACAAAGTCATGCCGTCGTGGAACTTAGAATATATAACTGCAAATCAACATATACTCTCAGGCAGAAATAAAGAGAGGGCCACCTGGTGGCTCAGTCGGTTAAGCATCCGACTTGGGCTCAGATCATGACCTCACGGGTCGTGGGTTCGAGCTCCGCATCAGGCTGTGTGCTGACAGCTCAGAGCCTGGAGCCTGCTTCAGATTCTGTGTCTCCCTCTTCTCTCTCTGCGCACTCCCCTCCCGCTCGTGCCCTGTGTCTCCCTCTCTCAAAAATAAACATTAAAAACATAAAAACATTATAAACAATAAAAAAACATTAAAACAATAAAACATTAAAAAACATAAAAAATAAACATTAAAACATTTAAAAACAATAAACAAAAAAAAAAAAAAAAACACCTGCCTGGGTGGCTCGGTCACTTAGGCTAAGGCATCTGACTTTGGCTCAGGTCATGATCTTGCAGTCCATGAGTTGGAGCCTGTGCAGACGGCTCAGAGCCTGGAGCCTGCTTCGGATTCTGCATCTCCCTCTCTCTCTGACCCTCCCCATTCATGCTCGGTCTCTCTCTGTCTCTCAAAAATGAATAAATGTTTAAAAAAAATTTTTTTTAAAACATTAAGAAATGGTTTAGGGGCGCCTGGGTGGCTCAGTCGGTTAAGCATCCGACTTCACCCGGGTCACGATCTCACGGTCCGTGAGTTCCAGCCCCACGTTGGGCTCTGGGCTGATGGCTCAGAGCCTGGAGCCTGCTTCCGA
This sequence comes from Lynx canadensis, assembly GCF_007474595.2. Lineage (NCBI taxonomy): Eukaryota > Metazoa > Chordata > Mammalia > Carnivora > Felidae > Lynx > Lynx canadensis. The sequence goes on along the minus strand of NC_044304.2, from coordinate 162,074,365 downwards.
TTCTGTGTCTCCCTCTTTCCCTGCCTTTCCACCATCATGCTCTGTCCTCTCTCTGTCTCAAAATAAATAAACGTTAAAAAAAAAAATAAGAAATGGTTTAAAAAAATAAAGAGAATGTTGGAGAATGATGTGTATATGTCAATACACTGGGGAAGGACAGCATTCTCATGTGAGCTGGAGGACAGCAGGGAGAGGCCAGGGATAGACAGGAGTCCTGGTGCCCAGCTTTCTGCCCCCTCTCTCCAGCTAAGTACCCCTCCTCCCATGCGGGTCCACACTCACCTGGATGGTGGCTCAGGACATTCCTCTGGCCCTGGGCACTGCCCACCCATGGCTCTGGCCCTCGCTCAAACTTGTAGAACAGTTCTGGGTTGGCATAGTTTGGTCCTGAGTCAGGAACAGGAGAAGCACTTATGAAGTCTTAGATCCCGGTCACAACGTTAAGGAAGGGTCTGTCTGGGACCTTCCCCTCCGCACTGTAAGATAATTGGTCAAGGGCACAGGTAGGAATCTTGATACTTCAGCATGGTGGTTTGGAACTCAGATATCCATGAGGCTCCTAAAAGAATGGGGGACTAAGTGAATGCAGTGAGGGGTACAGTGTCCCTCTTGGAGGCTAAAGGGTTTGAAAACTACTCCTGGTTTCAGAACAGAGACTCACAAACCCAAATGCTGAGAGGGGCCAGGCCAACAACGTAACTGAGGAAAGCAGGCCGGGTGGGGAGGCTGTGGCCCACCCGTGTGGGGTACAGCTGCCGCTCCCCTCGGGAACGCAGGGTCAGCGCTGCCAGGCTGTACTGCTTTTAAAGAGAAACCAGAAATCATAATTCCATGTAAAAACTCCCCATGGTGAAATATTAACAAATTAAATGTTGTAAAGGAACCACCTGGCATGCTCAGTGGGAAGAGCCCGCAGCTCTTGATCTCAGGGTCTTGAGTTTGAGCCCCACGTTGGGTCTAGAGACTACTTATGTAACCTTAAAAAAATTAGGGCGCCTGGGGGGCTCAGTCGGTCAAGCATCCTACTCTTCGTCCCAGGTCATGATCTCGTGGTCCGGGAGGTTCGAGCCCCACGTCAGGCTCTGTGCTAACAGTTCAGAGCCTGGAGCCTGTTGCAGATTCTGTGTCTCCCTCTTTCTCTGCCCCTCCCCGTTCATGCTCTGTCTCTCTCTGTCTCAAAAATAATAATGTTAAAAAAAAAAAAACTTAAAAAATAAAAAATATTGTAGAGAAACCAAGCAAAAGTGATGAAAGCAGAATAAAGGCCCGTGAGCCGCGACTCTGCAACTTTTGGTTTAAAAGAACCGGCAGTTTTCCAACTGGGTTTGGCAGGCCTGGGAGAACCCGCTGTAGCCCCTGCGCCCACAGAGAGCTGCCTGTGGCTCCCGCAGCCTTAGACGGGGCGGGGGGGGGGCCGAGATGACAAGAAGAGAAAGGCGTGTCACATGGTCGTCCAAGTGAATTGAGAAATAGCACATACGTTGTACACACGTGTTGAATTACAATCACGTCTGTCTGTGGCACGGAAAGTCTGCCCACAGAAGCAGAGAAAGGACATTCAGAAAATAGAAAAGGTGAAATACACCTACATGGGCACAAAGTTTTAAGTGCCTTTAGCTCCTTAAGCCTCTACGACGGCCCTACGAAGGAAACCAAGACTTATAATGTGAAAGTTGGGTCGAAGGCACACCAGAGTCACATGGTGGGGGCTGGGCCTGGGCCCAGATCTCCACAGGCCAGATGATGCTCCTGCTTCCAACACTCACTACCTCCAGTGTCCTGTGGGCACCTGAAACAAAATCCACCCTGCAGCTCCACCCACCACAGGCCGGGCTTCCTGCTGGCACCGTGTGATACGGTAAGGCATCAAGGTCCAGCCCTGACATGCTCCAGTTCCCCGCTTCTCTTGGCCAACGTACGAGAAGGAGAGAAAGGGTGGTGCGTGAATCTGTGCAGTTAAGTTACATAAGGGGCTGCGCAGGTGAATGGTGTAAACAGGCCTGAAAAAAATGGTAGGATTCCAGAAAAATTCTCCAGTACGGCAGAGTCGGATAGAGTTGGAATGCTGACCTAGACCGAGGCGGTGGGGAAGCGAACAGGGGCCCATACCTAGTGGTGCCACCACTTGTCGGAACCACAGATCTCCTTCTGTTGCTGACTCAGCAGCATCCATTCCCCCTGAAGCAAGTATACAGTGATGTCATCAAAGGTCACAGGAGCCTGGAGGGAAAAATGACACCTGCTAAGCACCAATTTCCTCCTCTGATGAATCTTCCGCACCTGTGTTCACACCCCCTGAGGGCACCTGTGCTCTGGGAACCTATCAAACTAGAGGAGGGGCATCGTCAATCTACATATAAGACCTAAAGACCCCACCTCTCTCACCTCCTGGTCCACAGGAAGGGCCACACACCGAAACAACTGTCATGGAGAAGGCTGACTCAGGAACTCCGTCATCCTTTCCTGGCACCCTCCTCGCCTGCCACAGTACCCGGTATTCTCAGCCAGTGCCTCAGCAACAACCTAGGGCACATTCTTGTGCAAAATCTTGAACATGGTAAGGAAGACGTATCTAATTTCTGGAAACAGTCGAAAGTCCTTCAGAACTATGTCTGCCGATGAAGTCAGTGATTAGGACAGGCAAAGGTTTACAGTGGAGAACTATATATCCCATGGAGCTTGTAAAATAGCTCTGTTCTGTGGGGCGCCTGGGTGGCTCAGTCGGTTGGGTGTCCGACTTCGGCTCAGGTCATGATCTTGTGGTCTGTGAGTTCGAGCCCCGTGTTGGGCTCTGTGCTGACAGCTCAGAGCCTGGAGCCTGTTTCAGATTCTGTGTCTCCTTCTCTCTCTGACCCTCCCCGTTCATGCTGTCTCTCTCTGTCTCAAAAATAAATAAACGTTAAAAAAAAATTTTTTAAATAGCTCTGTTCTGCCAAAAAGGAGTCCAGGGATCAGAAAATATTTGGGGGGAGCTCTGGTGTAAGACGGTGGATTGAACAAGTACACTGAATTCCTGCATCCTCCCTGTGAATTAAGATACCCTCCCTGGGGCCCTGCATGGCTCAGTCACTTGAGCTTCCTGCTGCGGCTCAGGTCATGATCTCGCGTTTCGGAGCTCGAGCCCCGCAGCGGCTCTGTGGCGGATGGCTCGGGGCCTGGAGCCTGCTTTGGATTCTGTGTCTCCTTTTCTCTCTCTGCCCCTCCCCCGCTGTGCTCTGTCTCTGTTGTCTCTCAAAAATAATAAATAAATGTAAAAAAAAAAAAATGTTTTTTTAAAGACACCGCTCCCTGCCAAAACACTCCAAAAGAAAACACCCAAAGGATAGGAAACAGACAAGGAGGGAGGTGGAGGAGACAGAAGCAATAGGATTTTGGAAACTGAAAAGTAATAAAAAGTAGTAACTGAGCAGTACCCAAAGAAATCAAATCCTCGCCCAGCAGTGGGCAAACGAGAAACGACCCATTTATACCACAAAATCCAAAAAAAAGGCTCAGAAACGCAGTGCCGAGAACCTCCGCCTGGGAGTGAAGGCAGCAAGGGTAAGACAACAAGAATGGGGGGAAAGCTGTTCGCCAAGAAATGCCTGCCCAGATTCCCCTGCAAGGCTCAGTGCTGACAAGCCCCCCCCCCCCCCCCCCCCCCCGCCTTCCACGGACTCTGGGCTTCCAGTTAGAATTTTGGTTTCTGACTATTAAGCGTCCGACCATTAGCTGGACTATCAGACATCTGCAGAAAGGTTCTTGCAGATGGTGGCAGGGAGAGGAGGCAGGTTGGAACTGAGGAAATGAATGTGAGGCATGGAAAAGAAAACTTTTCCAAAACAAAACTATCATCATAGCCCCAGAGAGGGAAGAATCCGCGGCCATGCAACAAACCATTATAAAAGAAATCATCAGAAAAGGAAATAGGCAGAAAACATTGCTCCGTTTATCCTTTAATTTCATACCCCGAACATGTATCACTTAGTCTGATAAAGAAAATTATTAACAAAATATAAATTCCCCACCGCCAAAGCAAAACAACATTTTGGGAAATAGTATCTTTGGGGTAAGTAGAAGGCCTTCCAGAGTGACAACTGTGAAGGGGACACGGTTTATTTCCGTTTATGACAAGTTCTAGTACATTTGTCTAAAATTGCCTTGTAACTTTATGGTCAGATTTCGGCAGTGAAATATCTATTTTAACTCAACAGTCAAAGCTTCTTGAGAAAAATAAATACAGATAGTTCTTATCACTCACTGTTGAGCTGGATACTTAAAAAATAATTTGACTGCTTTTCTTATGAGTTAATACGTGTTCACCGCAGAAAATTTAGACATGAGCAGAAAAATGTTTAAGATCACCCACAATCCCCTTACTAAAAAAGATTACTATTGACACCTGGTATGTAAACTTACAGTCTTTCACCTAAGAATATGTATGAATGAACAATTTTAAAAACAAAAATGGTTTGGAAACACAATGGTCCAAAATCTTTGGGACACAGCAAAAGCAGTTCTAAGAGGGAAGTTTATAGCAATACAGGTCCTACCTCAAGAAGAAAGAAAAATCTCAATCTAATCTTATCCTTAAAGGACTAGAAAAAGAAGAACAAACAGAGCCCAAAGGAAGGAAATAATAAAGACCAGAGTGGAAATAAATGAAATACAAAGAAAAGAAAAGATCAATGAATCTAAGAGCTGATTCTTTAGAAAGGATAAACAACATTGATAAACCTTTAGCCAGACTCATCAAGACAAAAAGCAAGAGGACTTAGATAAATAAAATCAGGAATGAAAGAGGAGAAATAACAATGGATACCCCAGAAACACAAAGGATTACAAGAGAATACTATGAAAAGTCGTATGTCAACAATTGAACAACCTAGAATAAATAGATAAATTCCTAGAAACATACAATCATCCAAAACTGAATCTGGAAGAAACAGAAAATTTGAACAGACTGATTGCTAGTAATTAAATTTATTCAGTAATCAAAAAACTCCCAACAAACAAAAGTCCAGGACCAAATGGCTTCACAGGTGAATCTACCAAACATGTAAAGAAGAATTAAAACCTATTCTTCTCAAAATTCTAAAAGACAGTAAGGAAAAAAAAACTTCCCAATTCTTACTGAGGCCAGCATTAACCAAAACCAGACAAGGGCACTACAAAAAAGAAACTACAGACCAATATACCTGACAAACAAAGATGCAAAAATTCTCAAGAAATAGTAGCAACAGAATTCAACAATACATTAAAAGCATCCATTCAGCACAATCAAGTGGGGATTTATTCCAGTGATGCAAGGATGACTGAGTATTTGCAAATCAATCAATTGATGCATCACATTAACAAACAGAAGGATAAAGCCATATCTCAATAGATGCATTTGACATTTGACAAAATAAACATCCTTTCATGATAAAAAACTAACAAGTAGGCTTAGAGGGAACGTATACCAACATAATAAAGGCCATATGTGAAAAATCCACAGTTAACATCATATTTAATGATGGAAAAACTGGAAGCTTTTCCTCTAAGATCAGAAATAAGATGTAGATGTTCACTTCCACCACTTTTATTCAACATAGTACTAGAAGTCCTAGCCACAGCAATCAGACAAGCAAAAAAAAAAAAAAAAAAAAAAATAGAAGGCATCCAAATTGGTAAGGAAGAAGTATAGCTATCACTATGTGCAGATGACATGATATTACACATAGAAAACCCTAAAGACTCCACCAAAAAGCTATTAGAATTAATAAATGAATTCTGTAAAGATGCAGAATATAAAATTAATATACAGACATCTGTTGCATTTCTCTATACTAATAACAAAGTAGCAGAAAGAGAATTATGAAAACAATTCCACTTACATTGAACCAAAAAGAATAAAATGCCTAGGAATAAATTTAACCAAAGAGGTAAAAGACCTATACTCTGTAAACTATAAGACAGTGATCAAAGAAATGAAGACAACACACACACACACACACACACACACACACACACACACCACGGAAAGATATACCATGCTCATGGACTGAAAGAATCAATACTGTCAAAATGTCCATATTACCCAAAGCATCTACAGATTCAATGCAATCCATATCAAAACACTAACACCACTTTTCACAGAACTAGAACAAAGAATCCTAAATTGTATGGAACCACAAAAAGACCCAAATAGCCAAAGCAATCTTCAGAAAAAAAGACCAAAGCTGGAAGTATCACAATCTCAGATTTCAAGATATACTACAAAACTGTATTAATCTAAACAGTATGGTAGTGGCACAAAAACAGACACATAGATTAACAGAACAGGACAGAAAACCCGGAAATAACCCCCCTTGTATATGGTCAATTAATTTGTGACTAAGGAGGCCAGTATACACAATGGGGGAAAAGACAGACTTTTCAATAAATAGTGCTGGGAAAACTGTATAACTACATGCAAAAGAATGAAACTGGGCTACTCTCTTACACCATACACACACAAAAAATCTCAAAGTGGCTTAAAGACCTAAATGTGAGAACTAAAACCATAAACTCCTAACAGAAAACATAGGCAGTATCTCTTAGACAACAAGCCTTAGCAACATATTTACAAGATGTCTCCTCAGGTAAGGGAAATAAAAGTAAAACTAAACTGTTGGGACTGCACCAAAATAAAAGGTTTTGCACAGTGAAGGAAACCATCAATAAAACAAAAAGGCAACCAGTGAATGGGAGAAGATATCTGTAAATGATGTATAAAGAGGTTAATATCCAAAATACATAACGAACTTACAGAACTCAACATCCTAAAAAAAAAAAAAGAACTAACTAAAAAATGAGCAGACACGGGGTGCCTGGGTGGCTCAGTCGGTTGTGTCTGACTTTGGCTCAGGTCATAATCTCATGGCTCACAGTTCGAGCCCTGCATCCAGCTCTGTGCTGACAGCTCAGAGCCTGGAGCCTGCTTCAGATTCTGTCTCCATCTCTCTCTCCCCCTCCCGTTCTCGCACACTGTCTCTCTGTCTCTCTCTCAGATATAAATAAACACTAAAAATATTTTTTAAATGAGCAGAGGATTTGGATAGACATTTTTCCAAAGAAGACATACAGATGGTCAACGGACACATGAAATAATGTTCAACATCAGTATCATCAGGGAAATGCAAATCAAAGAACAATGAGATATCACCTTGCACCCCGGCCAGAATGGCTAGTATCAAAAAGACAAGAAATCACAGGGGTACGTGGCTGGCTCAGTCAGTAGAGCACACAACTCTCGGGGTTGTGAGTTCAAGCCCCACACTGGGTGTAGAGATTACTTAAAATAAAAACAAAAAAACAAGGTAAGAAATAACAAGTACTGATAGGATACGCAGAAAAGAGAGCACTCGTGCCGTTTGCGACGTAAATTGGTGCAGGCCATTGTGGAAAACAATACAGAGATTCTATACTATACGGAGATTCTAAACAGAAATACTATATATCAGCCATATAATCAACCATATCAATATCAGCCATAAAAAAGATGAGATCTTGCCATTTTGACAACATGGGTGGATCTAGAAGGTATTATGCTAAGTGAAATAAGTCAGACAAGAAAGACAATAGAATATGACTTACCTAAAGTGGAATTTTAGTGGAATCTAAAAAAGAAAGCAAAGTAACAAAAAACTGAAACAGACTCATAAACACAGAGAACAAACTGGTGGTTGCCAGAGGGATGGGGGGATGGCAGTGGGAGAAACAGGTGAAGGGGATTAAGAGACACAAACTTCCAGTCATAAAATAATAAGACATGGGGCTGAACAGTACGGAACGGAGAATATTGTCAATAATATTTAATAATGCCGTGCAGTGGCAGATGGTAACAACACTTGCAGTGAGCGCTGAGTCACGTGTAGAATTGTCCAATCACTATGTTGCATTCCTGAAACTAATAAAAACATAGGATGGCAGTGGTACTTCAGTAAAAAAATATTTTTTAATAGAATTGCCCTGCCAAATGTGCATGTTTGAAGTAACTATTGCACTCAGAGTGTCTTCCAATGCAAAATGTGATTATATTTCCAAAATCCTGCTGGAGGATGCGCTCCGCTAAAACAAGGCAGTCAGACAGCAAAGGGGTACACATAAGATATGGTCTAAGGGGAGCCAACAGGGGGAAGGGGGAAGAGGATGCTTGAGGTTAGACTGAAGGCAGAACCCGGGTGATTACTGTGCCCCAGGACTAGCAAGCAAGCTGTTCCAACAGGACAGGTTGGACTTGTAACCAAGGACAAGCAAGGCTCCCTATTCACACCCACCCCTTCCCTTTCTTCTCCTGAGGGAACAGGTGGGCTTCTAATGAAAGCCAACGGGCCCATTACTTCAGCATCCACAGGATGAAGGGAATGACCAGGACTGAATGCTTAGATAATAAAGAAGTATCTTCCCAACAAGAGTGATTGCCCTAACTCTGCTATCTCTCTTTGAGCCAATATTATGGCAAGAACCTTCTGATTCCAATTGATGTCCATGTAAAGAAACACAAATCTTCAATAAAGGCAATTATTTACCTATATATAAAGCAAAGAGTATCTCTGGATGTTCTATTTTAGTGGTTCCCTCTGTCTATACGGCAGCTCTGACTTAGCCCAGCACCAAGTTCCCTTGATCTGAACTAACCCACCTTCCTAACTTGAGCTCTGTGTATTGCCGGACCTGGAATCTCTACTGCAGACAGATTAGTGCCATTGCAATCACTTAACATGTCTTGCGTCTTTCTCCTTCTACACTCTTTCCTCCTTCTACACACCCGACCTTTAGATTCCCTGACTCCGCCTACTTCCTTGTACCTACTCATCAGTTCCTATTCACATTCCGCCTCTTTTGCGAGGGGATTGCCTAACCATGTGGTCCACGCATTTCTCTTTCTCCTGAGCAAGGAAGCCTCTGTATCTCTCATGGAGCTGGAGGTACTCAGGAACCTATGCTGATTGGCTTATGTTATGACCTCCTTCACCATTACCTACCCCTTCCCCCCACCACATTATATGCAAAGTATTTCACAGGCTCTTAATTATTTCATTCCAAATACATTTATTAGTTGTTTCTCATGGGCTTGGTGCATGGTGATCCTAAGACATGGAAAACACTATCACTATTGTCCAGATTAAAATCTCTTGGGAGCTGAGAGACACCAGTAAGTGTAATAATAGAACTGGGTCTAGAGAAAAGGGAGATAGGGAGTGAGCACTTCCATGGACAAGGCAGAAGGGGCAGGAACCAGAAATGCTGAGGCAGTAACTATACACACAATAAATACCCCTATGTGGCAGCACTAAAATACAGTCTCCCAGAGGGCACATGGGGTGTCAGACTGCGAGCTCCAGAGCATTCATAACCTCTAGCAAAGGGATCCTGTAGCAACGCTACTTTATGAGTCATTCATTCCAAAAATACTGAGAACTTATTAAATGCCACACGCTGCTCCATTGTCCTAACTGGGGATACAACAGAGAGCAAAGTCAGCACATGTGAGAATAACAATTGTGAGAATTATATAGTGATAAAGGCTGGGAAGAAAATAAAACAGGATAATGGGAGAGAGTGATGGCGAAAAGTCTTTGACTTCTTTCCTTTATTCTGCCAGTGACATGTAAGATACCCCCACCCAATCCATAGGCCAAGATTGCTGTTAGTTAACAAATATCACAAATAGTACCAAAGGAAGATACTATTAACCGACCAAGCTACCTCAAGTGGACACCCAGTCTTCCAGCCTTGAGCCAAAAAAAAAAAAAAAAAAAAGATACTCAGAATGGAACTTTAGCAGACATTGCACCCAGCCTAGTTACTGCCACTCATGTGCAAGACATCTAACACTGCCAGTGTTTGCAGTCGCTTTATTTCGTCTTTGGATAACCTTCCATTTCCCAGGTTAGAAAACTGATGCATTGGAAGGGTGAGCATCTTCTGGAGACACCCTACAATCAAGATTAGAATCAAGAGTGAAAGTTCCAGTCCCCAAGGGGGGTTTTCATTAGTGGTTTGGGCCTGGACGGGAACATCACATTTCTCCCCTACCTCCCAATTGTTGGCGTTTCTCTCTTCTCCCATTAAATGCTAAGAAAGCCTACAACTAAACAGAATAGTTTGAGATCAACCTCAAATTGCTAATTTCAATTTCCAACAATCCTTCTTCCACAGTACACTTTGCTCCCCAAACTCAGGTTAGTTGAAACTAATCAGGGGATATTCCCTGAGGGTACGGGCCATTTCCTTGACTACTTTGATATCCCCTACAGTGGTTATCGTGAGGCTTGGCACATGGTTCACCTTCAATCTTCTTTAGTTGGGTTCTGTTGAGCTTGTCTCACACTGTTTACTTGGGTTGTTTCATCTGTTACATAATGCATCACTGTAGCTTGTGGAGGAGAGGGAGTGTGGAAGAGAGACTTAAGCAAGGGGTAACTTCTTTTGTAACTCATTCCTTCCCAGCCTTTCCAGAAGAAGCTACAGCGTGGAAATAACCTCATTATCTTTCTCTTTTGTCTCTGGGACAGCGCTTTCAGGCTTGTCCTAATTATTTTATTTTTTTTAACATTTATTTATTTTTGAGACAGAGAGAGACAGAGCATGAACGGGGGAGGGGCCAGAGAGAGAGGGAGACACAGAATCGGAGCAGGCTCCAGGCTCTGAGCTATCAGCCCAGAGCCCGAAGCAGGGCCCGAACTCACGGACCGAGAGATCGTGACCTGAGCCGAAGTCGGAGGCTCAAACCGACTGAGCCACCCAGGCGCCCCTTGTCCTAGTTATTGAAGTCAGTAACTCTCTCCCACAGAGAGCTCTTTGCGGAAAGTGATCTTCTTCGTGTTTATCCTGTATTCCACCATTTAGCTCACAGTAGACCACAGACCGCATATGTTTATTAAGTGAATTTCTTTTTTAAAAGGACTCAATACACCCTTGAAAACATATGTGGAGGGAATTCCCTCTGTGCCAAAGAAGAAATAAAAATTGGCAGCAGGCTGCCAAGAACATCCAGAAAGATCTTAGTCCCAAGAGGCTGCCACGGTCTCCAAGTCAGATGCCTACAACCGAGTTGGTCTTCTGACACTGCCTCTAGCAATCCCGTCAAAGCCACTGAACTCTACCCTCAAGCACTTTCTCCCATCTTTTGTTCCAACTCACAGCCTCCTACCCCAAGCCTGAAGCCAGTTTACGGAATATGCTTCTGGGCAGTGCTCGGATACTCCACGAAGTAGATAAGCCAGTAACTTTTAAGTGGGCAAGAAATATGCCGGATGCCTTCTCTTTTTCCTCTCAGCCCTTTCTTGGGAAGGGGGATCTAGTCAGGGCCAAACCTTCACCCTGCTTCTCGGTAATCCCTACCCCCGGCCTTCCACTACGGTTTTAGCCAGCCTTAAAACATGCTGGGCCTCTTCAAAACTCCCAGCAGAGTGTGGGGAAACAGGAAGCACTTCTGCATCACTACCCTGAGTCGGTCACCCACCCCAGCATCAACCGGGCGGCCACAGGGCAGAGGGCGGCTTGGCCACCGGGAGAGGGAAGGGGGGCCGAGAGGCTGCGCGGGACTCCCGCTCCTCCCCGCCACACCCGCCCGGAGAAGGCCGCCCAAGTGTGGAGAACGAGGCGGCGGGCGAGCGGGCGAGTCGTTCCCTGCAAGGATGGCTCATCTGCGGGGACTCCGCCCAACCGCCCGCCTCGCCGGAGCCCAGGTCAGGGATCTACACGGGAGGGGAGTGGGCGGCCCCAGGGCCCTTCCAGGCCTACCTTCCCCGACTCCCTGGGCTCCATGGCCCTGCTTGAGGTGGCCCGTGCTGACCCCGCCACTGCCTCCAGGCCGCCCCCTCCCCCCGCGGCCTGGCCTGAGGATGCCGCCGCCGCGACCACCTTGGGGACCGGGGCCCCCGGAGGGCTGGACGCCCCGGCGGGGAGGGCGCGCGGCCGAGAACCGGCTCCCCCACGTCGGGAGGGCGGTAGCGCTCCCGATGCCGGGAGAGGCGAGCAGCGCGGACTAGCGCCGTGTCGGGCGAGCCGCTTTACGGCAGCCGCCTGGCCCGAGACGGCGGGGCATCACGGGAAGCGTAGTCCGGCCTAGTTCAGTGGCTCTCAGCCGCTATTGGCTCCCGAAATGCTGGACCCTGATTGGACGCCGAGCAGCTCGCTCCCTGCCCTTCCCGCCGCGCTTGAGGGTTTGAAAGGTGACATCCCCACCACGCTCTCCCAGATCTTGCGTTAAAGGCAAACAGATCTCCCTGGGCTGTGAGAATGCCTGTTCTTGGGTCTGTCCCCTCGCATTTTTACGACCACTGTCAACCTTGAAGGTTTCAGACTTTATTTAATCAAGGAGGGCAATACTTTTTTTTTTTTTTAACATTTATTCAAAAAGCATCATTGGCTGCCTACCATGTTGCCAGGCACCGTGCAAGGTTTGGGAATACACAGCTGAATGAAACAAAACCGTGCCTTCAAGGAGCTTACAGTCTATTGGGAAAACAGACCAGAAACAGATAACTACAAAATAAAGACACAAGTGCAAGGAGAGAGGTAAGCCCAGGACCCTATGAAAGCACACTTTGTCACCGTTTAGAGTACAATGGTGGGAGAATATGGGGTGCTTAGGTCAAGGATTTCCTGAGGAAGTGGCACCTGGACTAAATTAAAGAGTAGGAGTCAGCCGTGAGGTGCTATGGAAGGAATTGTGTAACCCCCGAATTTGTATGTAACCCCTATGTGACAATATTTTGATGTGGAGCCTTTGGGAGGTAATTAGGTTTAGATGAGCTCATGAGGATGGGGCTCTCATGATGATATTAGTGTCCTCACAAGAAGAGACACCAGAGAGCTTGCTGTCTCTCTGCCAGATGAGGAATCAGCGAGAAGACAGCTGTCTGTAAGCCAGGAAGAGAGTTCCCACCATCCTCTTGGCCATGATGGCGTCTTGGTCTTGAACTCCCATTCTCCGGAACAGTGAGAAAATAAATGTCTGCCGTTTAAGCCACCGGGCCTATGGCATTTTGTTATGGTAGCCTGAGCTAAAATAGGAGGGGAACAAAGGTGTTGTTAAGAGGGCAGTGGCCATAAGAAATAGCATAAATTAAGCCAGGCAGGTGAGCAAATGGTAGGTGCAGCGTAAGACAGGAAGTTGTGGGAAAAGACATTGGAGAGATACTTGGGGGCTGGACATGGAGGGCATTGTATGCTACCTTAAGGAGTCTGAAATGAGTTTTAAGCGGGTGAATGGTGTGGGCAAATTTGCACTTCAATTGGATCAGGCATACTGCAGAGTAGAGGATGAATTTAAGGAGGAAAGAAAGAAGTCCAAGCTCTATAAAGATATACTTGCTTTCCTTTCTTCTCTCTCTCTGTTTTGTTTTTTGTTTTGTTTTGTTTTGTTTTGTTTTGTGAGAGAGAGAGAGTTCGAAGGCAAGTGTGAGCTGCCGCAGAGGGAGAAGGAGAGAGAGAATCTTGAACAGGCTGCACCCCCAGCTTGGAGCCCAAGGTGGGGCTGAGTCTCATGACCATGAGATCATGACCTGAGCCGAAATCAAGAGTCAGACGCTTAACAGATTAAGCCACTCAGGCGCCCCTATTCTCTCATCTTCTTTAAAAGACATTCAGGGCGTCTGGGTGGCTCAGGTTAAGCATCTGACTTTGGCTCAGGCCAAGATCTCACGGTCCGTGAGTTCGAGCCCCACGTCCGACTCTGTGCTGACCCCTCAGAGCCTGGAACCTGCTTCGGATTCTGTGTCTCCCTCGCTCTCTGCCCCTTCCCCGCTCACACTCTGTCTCTTTCTCTCAAAAATAAATAAACATTAAAAAAAAAAAAAAGACATGAAACAGAACATCAGCCGCCTCCATCTTGAGCTCATCTATACTTTCTGATTGGTTATGTTCTTCCCAGCTTTTGTCTTAACTCAGGCAAAGCATCCTGTGATGGGGACCAGAACTAGCCCCTCAAGCAGTAACAAGTGCCCCGAGCCAGCAAGACCCCACATGGCTGACCTCAAGACAGCGATCGACCTTACCTTTGCTGCCCACCTGCATGTACCCCCCCCCCAACTTTTGCCCACATTTTCCCTGTATAAACCCAGAGGTTTTGGAGATAGTCTTTGAAACACTAGTCCGCTGTCTTCCCAGCATTGGCCACACTGAAATACACTCCTTTCTTGTTTCACCACCGCTCATCTCTCTGTCTTTGGACTTTGTCAGCAGCGAGTGACCGAACCTGGTCTGTTTGGGACCCCTGGGGCCAGATACTTTTGCACCCCGGTGCCCTGGTCACAGACCTAAAATTATTTGAAGTCATTGTAACCATATATTATTTCGTTTGTAATGTATATGGGTGTAATATATGTAATAAGAATAGGACAAATAATAAAGTGCAGAAATCTTAAGTGTATCACTTGATGTGTTTTTACCTGTGTGCCAGGTAGCCACTGCTCAGATCAGAGACAGAAAATCTCCAGCACTCCAGAAAGCCCCCATGTGGCCCTCCCATTATGTATACATAGAAGTAAAATGACAGAAAGTAAGGCAGTGGTTATTATAAAAGTGTTGGTAAAATCAACTATAAAAATGTTTTCTGTACTTTTACATATGGGTGTTTTAAGTCACAATTTGAAGTTTTGGGTTTTTAAAATTTTTTTTAATGTTTATTCATTTTTTTGAGAGACACGTAGTGTGAGCAGGGGAGGAGCAGAGAGAGGGGGAGACACAGAATCCGAAGCAGGCTCCAGGCTCAGCTGTCAGCACAGAACCCGAGGCGGGGCTTGAACTCGTGAACCGGGAGATCATGACCTGAGCCAAAGTTGGACGCTTAACTGACCGAGCCACCCAGGCGCCTCTAAGTCATATTTCAAAGTTTTAAATAAAAAATAAAGCAGATATAGTTTATATTTAAAATTTTTTTAATGTTTTATTTTAGAGAGAGAGAGAGAGAGAGAGAGACACAGAGTGTGAGCGGGGGAGGGGCAGAGACAGAGGGAGACACAGAATCCAAAGCAGGCCCCAGGCTTTGAGCTGTCAGCACAGAGCCCAATGCGGGACTTGAACTCATAAACCATGAGATCACAACCTGAGCCGAAGTCACATGCCTAACCGACTGAGCCACCCAGGTGCCCCAGTTTATATTTAAAAATTTTATTAGTACATATTGCCATACTGACTGTTAAATATTTTGATTATCACCCCTGAGTAGGTCCCAAGTAACCATTTTCCATTATACGACTCTGCGCTCCTGGCCATGGTTCAATGCAGGGGCCAATAAGAATACCTTTTCTAGGGGGCGCCTGGGTGGCTCGGTCGGTTGAGCGTCCGACTTCGACTCAGGTCATGATCTCACGGTCTGTGAGTTCGAGCCCCGCGTCAGGCTCTGTGCTGACAGCCTGGAGCCTGTTTTCGGATTCTGTGTCTCCCTCTCTCTCTGCCCCTCCCCTGTTCATGCTCTGTCTCTCTCTGTCTCAAAAATAAATAAACATTTAAAAAAAATACCTTTTCCAGAAATGTGAGGGAGTTCAATCCATGTGAGTGGACCTATAATATTTGACCTCAGCCCAGGCTGCTATAACAACATAGAGAAATTTGCTTCCCCACAGTTCTGGAGACTGGAAGTCCCAGATCAGGGAGCCAGCATGGTTGGCTTCTGTCCCTGGCTTATAGGCGGCACCACCTTGCTATGTGCTTATATGACCTCTTCTCTGTGTGTAGTCAGGAGAGAGAGAATGAACTTTCTGGTGTCCTATCTTATAGGGACACTAATCCTATCAGCCTTAACCTTAGTTACCTCTGTATAGGTCCTATTTCCAAATATAGTCACATTGGGGTTTAGGGACTCAACCTAGGAGTTTGGGGGACCACAATTCAGTTCACAGCTTTGTGTGCTTTGAGCTGCCTCCCTCTGGCAGGTGCAGTCCCTGGTAGGAGGAGTCTGTGTTACTGAGGGAAAAAAGAAATAAGATAGAAGACTCCGGGTGGCCTTCCAATCTCCAGCTCCCAGCTCAGTTATAGCTGTACCTCTCTGTATATACCTTGGAGAGCTGTATTTCTGCCCTTGAGTTATCTCTGTCTCCTTATAACAAATTCTTGTTTAGGGGTTTAAAAGTTAGAGGTGAGGGGCACCTGGATGGCTCAGTCGGTTAAGCTTCTGTCTCTTGGTTTGGGCTCAGGTCATGATCTCATGGTTCGTGAATTTGAGCCCCATGTCGGGTTCCAAGCTGCTGGTGCAGAGCCTGCTTGGAATTCTAGCTTCCTCTCTGCCCCTCCCCCGCCTCGTGCTCTCTCTAAATAAATAAATTTTTTAAAAAAATGTTTAAAGTTGGAGGGGAGGTGGTTGAGAAAGCAAGGGTTGGTGATTGAAAACGTTTTCCCATAAAAAGGTACAGAAAGACGGGGCAGTATCTGGAAGGAAGTGTGGGATCCAAATGTAAGACACAAGATCATGTTTCTATTGTTGGCGGAAAGGGAAATGATGGTTAAGCACAGGTGAGGCAAGGCAAGGAGGCAGGACCACAGGACCAAGGGCTCTTTCCAGGGGTAGGGACACTTCTAGATGACACCCCGCGGGACGAAGGAGAAGACGGAGTCCGTGTAGACTTGTTTGGTAGATTTGCTGAGAGAATCCCCATCTGACATTATCTCAATGAGACAAGGTCATCTCATGAAAATGAAGGGGGTGGGGAAGAAGAGAAGGCATGCATAGTCAGTGCAGAAAAGAGGAAATAGAGTTTATGGGGGAACAACGTGCAGGATGGGCAAATCGAATTAAAGCCCTGTTTGAGGTTTGTGATTACAAATTGAAGGCAAAAACAGACTATCTGCAAAATTCTGTCTGGAAGCAGAAACTTGGGCAGATATTTGAGTTGGAGGATTGCCAGGTATGGAGTATGAATGGCGATAGAAAAGCAAGGTGGGGGGCCTCAGTTGGTTAAACAGCCGGCTCTTAATCTCAGCTCCAGTCACGATCTCATGGTTTGTGGGATCAAGCCCCACATCGGGCTCTGCACTGACAGCTCCGAGCCTGCTTGGGATCTCTCTCCCCCTCTCTCTCTGCCCCTCCCCTGCTCTCTCTCTCTCTCTCTCTCAAAATAAATCAATTTAAAAAGATAGTTTAAAAAAGAAAATCAAGGGATTTAATGGTACTTGCATTGGAGTGATTTATAATGACAGGTGGTTCTCAATTCCAGCTAGGTGCACATAGAATTACCCATGAGGCTTCCAAAGAATCTGATTTAAAGGGTTCAGGATGGGGCCCGAGCACTGGTAGGATCTCAAAAGCTCCCCGGGTGCTTCTAATGTGCAGTTGGTGCTGAGGATGACCATGCAGACCATGAATCCTGAGGGGGAGACAGGAGAGAGCTAATGAAAAGTGAGAACCCGGTGGGCGCAATGAATCTGAAATAAATGATAGCGGTGGGGTACCAGAGCAAGTAAACTGGAATGATAGGAAGTCACGATCCGTAAGTAAATATTTGGAAGTGTTTGAAAATATCTGAGTGGTGAAGGGAAAGGTCATTGGAGGTGAGGGGGTGAGAACTGAATGGATTATCCACACGGACACCGAGTGTCCGTGACAAGGAGTATGACCCATGAGCCGAACTCTTCTCTGGATGACGGGGAATGGCATCTGGAAGCAGGAGAGGGTGGTGTAGGCGGGCAGCGCCGACTACAACCAGCGACGCACAGGAAGAGGGCTCTTTGCGGGAGGAAGAGGCAGAACCGGGCAGCAGAAACGGGGAACCAGAGAACTCCAGACTTTATATTCAACCTGCCGAAGTGCAAACCGAGGCCTGCCCGGTTCACCAGCATGGCAGATGAACAGAAGTCTCCTGGAGGCAGTCCTTGCACAGGTCAAGGCCGGGGCTCAGACCCACCCTGCCTCCCTCTCTTTTCTGGTCCCCAGACGCAGACTGCACACAAGCTTGCTGCTGATGTCACTTTATTTGGGATATGCTGGTACCAGGGCATGGAGTGGATGGGTGGGCACGGGAGGAGGGGGTCGGTGCCTCTGGGCCCGGTGATCGCACGAGGGGTGGTGGCTGGGCAGCCTCATCCAGCGGGACCGTCAGTGCTTTGAGAAATCACCTCCTGGAGGACAGATAAGGGGGAGATGCACTGGCACAGAGGCAGTGGTCAGGCCGGGAAGGGGTGCAGCCAGAGGGGGAGCAGTGGAGCAAACTGGCAGGAGAGAAGCCCCGCCAGGAAGAAGCCCAGAGAAAGGCGTGCTTTTGCCCTGCGCTCCACCCAGGCGCTGTGAGCGCCCCTGCCCCTGTTTCTCACCTGCCACAATGTGGCCTCGGGGACCTATCAAGAACCAGGCACCTGGCAGGTGCTTCACACATGCGCTCCCACTAAGCCCCCCCCCCCCAAAAGCCTGTGCACAGTCAGTCAGGTCGCGAAGCTGAGGTCACGGATGCTCAGCAAGGAAGGAAACAGATGAGCTGGGAGGAAGCAGCTGTGACCGACTCCAAACACCCAAGCTTGCGCTGCATTGGAGACGAAGCCAACAAGCAAGCCAAGACGGGGGACGAAGAGGGTCAGAAGGGGTCAAGAAGGATGAATCCCACGAGGGCCTGAGCTTCGGGAAACCAGGCGCCTTTCGGAAAGCCCGGCCCCGCCCCTGCAGGTGTCCAGCCTCGGTCCCCGGCCCTCCCACCCCAGCCCCGCCCCGCCCAGACCCACCCTGGCAGGCGCTGCACTGGCAGCTGCGGATGGCCGGCAGCACCACGGGCTCCGCGTGGCCGTCGGGACAGCGCAGGTGCAGGACCCGCACCGGGTTCTCGGGGTCCAGGCTGTAGCTGCAGCAGTCGCACTGGCTCTGCAGGTATGGCTCCTGCGGGAGGGCGTGGCTGAGCTGGGGAGGGGCCACGCGAGTTTGCCCGAGCCACCTCCCTTCGCTCTCTTGGCCTTCCCATCCGGGGTACGGCCAGGGCCCAACACTCCTGGCCAAGCAGGGCAGCGGGGTAGGGAAGGGATGTGTCGCCATCAAGCTCCCGTTTCCCCAAGAAGCCCACCTCCTTCACTGTAAGCCCCAGCCATCTGAGCGCGCACCTGCACGGTAAGAATGCTTTTAACTGCTCATCACTGCCTCCTGGCAGCAGGGGAGAGATACGGCCCTACCCCAAGGGGCTTGCTTACCATCCCCTTAGGCGGATCTAATACTTTCTGACGCTGCAAGGTGGGAAGGTCTAAACTGCACAATTGTGATCCTAAGTGCAAAGTGAGTTCTCACTCCAGACCCCTCCTGCTATTCGATTATATAGTAACTACGTGAGTGTCACCGAATATTTGATCTAACTTCTGTATAATTCCATTGTAATTTTACTTTTGAAATAGGCACTGTATTCAACAGCACCGAGTTACAAAAGATTCAGTTAAAAAAAAAAAAAAACCCTCTGGGGATGAAGAGTACAGCATAGGGAGTATAGTTAATAACACAATACCACTGAATGGTGACTACACTTATTGTGGGGAGCGCTGTGTAATAACACAATACCACTGAATGGCGACTACACTTATTGTGGGGAGCGCTGTGTAATTTACAGAATTGTGGAATCGCTATGTGTGCGCCTGAAACTAACATTGCATGTCAATTGTACCTCAGTAAAAACAAATCTCCATCTGATTTCTATCCCTCTATCACTCACTTATCTCTTAACCACTCTCCTATGTTTTAACAAATCCAAATATTGTTTGGGAATGGTCTGGGAATACCAGGAGGTACCGGGAGCACCCAGGGGAGCAGAGAGTGGCCAAGCGTTGAGGACTAGGTAGGAAAGCACCTCTGTCTTCCAGGAGTAGATGACCCAGGTGGGTCGAGACAGGAGGGAATGGCCACACCATCGGTGAGCTGAGGCAGGGCCAGGACCCTCCCAGGCTAGAACTGGAGCCATAGCTCTCCAGGCTCAGGATGAGGGGAGTCAGTGTGGGCACAGAGCTCCTGACAAGGTCTGCACATGGAGCAGGGCTGGGCCTTCTGGGTCCAAGGAGAGCACGCGCAGGGCAGAGGTCTTCTGGGACGTGCTCATAATATGCCTTGCCAGGAATGTCTGGGACAATGCTGTGTGTAAATGGTCTGTCCTAAAGAACTTGTCCTCACTATATGATGGGCTGTGATTTCAGAGCCTAACGTAGGTCCTTTGTGCCTTTCTTGCTGATGTCCTGGGAAGCCCTCAGCACAGGGTGGAGGCCTGGAGTAGGCTTGGGGCCCAAGCCCCGCTGAGGGTGACAGGGCCAAGCAGCAGGTGCAGGCCACCGCCTTGGTGAAAACTCGCCCCTGGCTCTGAGCTGTGCCCCTTTGAGATCAACCGAGTCCCTCGTGTCCCCTGGGCACTGCCCAGGCCTAGGCTGGCCGCAGCAGTCCCTCAGGGGTGCAGGCTGACCTGACTCTCCTGGGCCTGCACGGCAGCCCCCTCGCTCACCTCAGGCATGACGCTGATGCTGGACGGGCAGTGCCCACTGCAGTAGCTCACTTCCACCTGGTCCAGGTAGCAGGCGCCCTTGGTGACGTTGCGCAGCTCCGTGAGATGCCGGCAGGAGGCCGCCTGCCCCTCTGTGGGAAGAAGGTGAGCACAGAAGGCGGGAGCAGGGCAGAGAGAAAGGGCCTCGATGCGGGGACTCTGTGTAAAGGGGACACTGTGGACCTGAGGGGCACCTGAGGCTGTTGGGGCAGCGGTGGCCAGGCGCCATGATGCAGCACTGGGCATCACCACTCTGCTGATCCCCATGGTGGGCGGCACTGGGGACGGCAGGCCCCCTAGGGTGGGCACCGGAGCAGTTTGGGAGAAGGGCCCAGAGCAGGGAGAGGCATGGCAGGAAGTGCCCCAGGTCCCCGGCATACCCGGAGCCTCTCGGCGGCAAGTGGGACAGCAGCTCCCTGGTTCCTGCACGGTCACCTCGCCCTGCAGAGGGAGTGGTCCCCAGTGCACTCAGGAGGATGACCCCAGGGCCCCAGCACTGCCTGCTCAAGGCCCTAAGACCAGCCTCTGGGGAGGGACCCAGGAAGGAGGGCAGCAGGGCTGCAGGCGGGTACCTGGGCACAGGTGAGGAGGGGGCAGTGCTGGGTGCAGACACTCCTCCCACGGAGGCAGCGGCAGCTCTCACAGGCCTCCTGCCATTCGGATCCAGGCTGGGGAGAGGGGAGAACCCTCCCGTCCATCTCTACCCATCTCTGCCAGTTAGACTTTTCTATACTACACCCTCCCCCACCCCCCGCCAATCCCTCATCCCTGAAACCAGTCAGGACAGGGGCCAGAGACCAAAGTCAGGGACAAGAGTCTCGGGAGGGAGGTGGGCTGATGGGGCCTGGAGACTGTCCCCGTGTGATGGGTGATGGCTGATGGCCGAGCTGTCTGCTGCTGCAGATCCTGGCACAGGGGGAGGAGCCAGTGGAGGGGGGCGGGGGTGGGGGAGGGCTGGGTGGCCCGGAGGGGCTACAGTGTCTCACCGGGTGGGGACGCCCACGGTGCCAGCACTCGCAGCGGTCTATGGGCACGCAGGGGCCCGCCTGGCTGCGGAAGTGTCCGTGCTGGCACACACAGCCTGGGGCCTGCCCCACACCGCAGCTGCCCTGGGTCTCCGTGGCATTGGGCTCCCGGCACGTCCGCTCGCAGGGCCCTGGCTCCCCAGGGGCCACCTGCTGCCACATTTCCCCGGAGGGGCACTCTGCCAGGGAAGACCCCACCACCACCACCACCACTCAGGTCAGCCCTGGGTCCGGCTTCGATTCTCCCCCCTCCCACACCAGACACCCCTAGAGTCCCTCCTGCCTTCCCAGTGCTGTCCACTCGGCTGGCTCTGGGCCTCTAGGCCTCCAAACATGCCCGTCTGCTCTTATCCACCTTCCAAATACTAACAGGGCCTAACTCGAGTCTGGCCTTCTCCAGGAAGCCTCCCCTGACCAGTCCTGTCCACCCTGACCTCTCCATTCATGGCACCGATTTCCAGTCCTGTGGGTGCAGCCTGCTGGTCAGTGAGCCAGAAACTGTCTCCTGTCCCTACCTGTTCCGGTGGGTGAGCTGGCCCTCAGCAGCCAGACTGGGGCTGCTCAGGACTCGCCAGGCCTGTGTGCCTCTGAATCCACACAGAGCCCAGTGTGCCCGAGCTGGGCACCTGTGAGCCCTTAGCAAACGCCTGTTGACTTTGATCAGATGGGGGTAAAACAGCACAGGGCAGATGCCAGACAAGGGTCCTACTTTAGCTCACCCTCAGCCTTTGCTTCCTCATCTGCAGGGAAAGACCCTCCACTTCCTGCATCACTCACAGCCGTGTGCTCACAGGAATGCCCCCAACACCAGTGTGGACAGAGCAAGGAAGGGGCTTCTTGGGAGAGACAGCTTTGCCTAGGGCAGGCAGCGCCCTCTGCCCTCATCGGAGCCAACCCCACCCTGGCTTTGGAAGGACCAGCAGGGGCCTAGACAGCCACATCTCACCACGACAGTCAGCTGGGGAGCAGTTGAAGGCTCCATCTTGGCAGATACTGGGAAGACAGAAGCACGTGTTCGGACGCCTCCGGTGCCCTCCTCCCCACCCCCCTTCTCAGCAATGCTGCCCTCCACCCCCTCCCTGCCCTAGCTCCCTCCTCCCCCTGTCCCCCCTGCCCGGGGCCCTCACCAGCGCGTGCAGTTCCAGGTGAGCACAGTTCCTGGGGGAAGCTCCCGGGCCTGTTCTTCAAGAGTCAAGGTAAGGCCCCAGGGCAGAGAGATCTGGGTGCAGGGGCACGCCGCAGGGGGCACGCACGTGCCATTGTGCAGCAGCTGCGGCAGGAAGGCGCGGGCTCAGTTCTGCTCACACCACACTTCTCTGCCCCCCACCTGCCTGCCCCCCCGTACGGCAGTCAGGGCACTGTCCATACCTGCTCTCCGGGGCAGCCACAGCCGAGCCGGCAGGGTTCCTGCGCACAGAGGGCACCACGCTGCAGATGCGAGCAGAGGCGTGGGCACGAAGCGGCACAGGCACTGGGCACCTGGCCAGGCGGGCACTCTGGGGGGAGCGCACAGATGGTGAGGTGGAGTACCAGGGAGGGGACCGCCTCGGGACCCACCGCCCACGCTGTTGAACGCCGGCCGAGCTCAGCAGCACCAGAGGGCAGGGAGGCTCCCCCCTCACTCCCCCACCCCAGGTGCTCACCAGGGCAGGGCTGCGGGTTACATTCCTGCCGTTGCTCTGTGTCCTGGGCCTGGCATGGCGCCCCTATAGGACCCTCCTCACAGCTCCTACGTCGCCCCATGCTGCCCCCACCACAGGGAGCAGAGCAGCTGCTCCAGGCTGACCAAGGCCCAAGGACTGGGCACTCATGGCGTGGGCACACCAGGGACCCGTTGGTACAGGTGCTGCGGACAGGGGTCAAGGGCACAAGTCAAGGGGAACAGAGCCTTTGCTTCCCGCTAACGCCCTCCACCCTGACCTGTCCCAAGCCTCCCACCTAAAACTCCCCATCCCCTGCTTGGCCACCAGTGGGCAGCCATACCAGTTTTTGCAGTCCAGCTGTACCACCTCGGCTGGGGCCACCACCCATGAGGCATTGGGGCTGGGGAGGCCACAGCGGCAGGAGGAGATGGGCACACAGCGCCCATCCTGCACCAGTTGGCCAGGGGGGCAGCGGCAGCCTGAGGGGGGTGGGGAGGACAAGCAAGGTTCGGGCACACATCATGGGTCCCTCTGGCAGCCAGATGGGGTCCGGAGCCTCAGGCTGACCCTGGAGCACCCTCCCCTACCCCAGCCCCCCGAGTCCCCACTTGACCCGGTCTCCACACTGTTTCCACTGCTGGAGCACAGGAAGGGGTCACTCCAGCCCACCCTGTGTGGGCCCCACCCCAGGGACCCCTGAGGCTGCCAGAACGTCCTCACAGACAAAGCCCATGTTACGTAAGGCTCGCTCTACGCAGGACCCCTACCCAGGTGCTGAAAGTGACCCAAGGATCCACTTTGCTGCCCTATAACCCCTGATCCTGTAACATGTCCCCGCCCGCAGGTCACATGCTCTCTGGTAGGGATCAGCGAAGCAAGCTGCTCTGGCCTGAGGCCCTAGGGCTCCCAGGCTGGGCTGTGGGCGTGGCCCGGCCACCTGGACGGCATGGTCCCTGCAGACACTGCACGCGGTCCCAGAGGTCCACACAGCTTCTAGGGCACTGGTTGGCACAGTCAAGGGTGGGCACGGTGTCCTGGGCTTCACAGCTCTCCCCTGAGGACCAGAAGGTAGGAGTCTGTGTTGGGGACCGACTTTTGGGCCCCCAGGACAGCACCCTGCCCTCCAGGGCACGCCTCCAGGAGCAGAGGCCACCTCCTCATCAGGTGCTATCTCCCGTGTTACAGTCCTTGGCCCCGCCCCCAGATGCCAGGATGGGGGTTACCTGGGCAGGGCTCCACGTTGCAGCTCTCAGTCTGAGCCCAAGGCCCCCGGCAGCCTCCTCCAGGGGGGCCCCCTGCCTCCCTCCAGCGTAGCCGGAAGCCCCCACTGCACGACACCTGACAGGGGCTCCAGGGCCCCCAAGGACTCCACTGGCATAAGTCTGGGGAGGTAAAATGGAAGTCAGCGCCCAGGGCCCCGCCCTGGCTTCTTGCTCCCACCCCAGGGCCTTGGGCTCCAGCCCTACAGACACTCTGCTAGGCCCGGAGCACCCAAAGCCCCCTTCCACCCCTTTCATCGGCTGCAGGGATCCTTCCTGCTGCGGCCCGCCCCCCCTCCAGCGCCAGATCGCCAAATACCCCCAAATCCCGCAGGCCCTGGGGGCAAGCAGGAGGCTTAGCAGGCTTGTTAAGCGCCTGGCTACTGAAATAAACAACATGGCCCAGGCCTACCTGGCCAGGTACCCCTCCCTCCACTCTCTCATCTCAGGCTCCCTCCTGCCCTGTTGGTCTCTGCCCCTCGGTATTACCATGGCAGGCCCTAGGGTCCGGGCAGAGGCGTTGCTGGCTGAGTGGTGCAGTGCACAGGTCTGGGTCCCCAGCCCATGGCCTCCCAGTCTCCGGGTCCAAACAGAGGCGATGGCGGTGCTGCTCCGAAGCCAGCAAGGGGGCCAAGGTCGGGGAGAGGCCAGCTGGGTGCTGAGACCGGCGCTCCTCTAGGGCAGTCCTGGAGGCGGGGGCCAGCACACCAGGGGGCAGGCAAGGCCCACAGGGTGACCACTCGGACCACCCGCTCAGAGGCAGAAGACCTAGAAAGGGCAGCGAGTGGGCACCCTTCCCAGTGACCCTCCCTGAGACCACAAGCCCCAGTAGAGGGGGAGGGAGGAGACCCAGTTATGACCAGGAAGGGCTGGAAAGGCTGCAGGAGGTTGCTGGGAGGGTCAGGGGAGGGTGACCAAACATCCCGGTTTGTCTGGGACTGTCCTGGTCCCAGATCCAGGAAACCTTCCAATCCTGGGCAAATGGGGACAGTTAGGGTCTCTCCAGGGCAGCGTTACCTTGACAGCCCTGGCTGGTGCACTTCAGCTCCCCACGCCGGCATTCACTGTGGGAGGGGGTGGTCGGGGTAAGACTGGGGAGACCAGACTCAGCCCAGAGAGGTGGCTGGTGGGGCTCACGTAGGGGTGGCCTGAGCTCTGGGCTCATTTGGAGCAGGATGAGGTTGGGGTTGGGTCCAGGCCAGGGCGATTTCCCTGTGGGGCCACCTGCCCCCCCATTCCCTGGCCCCAGCCCTCTGACGCTGCCTCCCCGCCCCCTTAACTCACCACTCTTTGCAGCCCAGCTGCAGGCGGTCCCCGGGAGCCAGAGTCACCCTGGCTCCTTCCCCTGTGATGTGTAGGCAGCTACACTGCTCTGGGGGAATGCAGCCCCCAGCCTGCTCCAGCAGCCCCTGCGCAGAAGGGCACACAGGGACAGAGCTGTGTGGCAGCCATCTCTGTCCCCGAGTGCCGGTAGTGTGAGTGCTCACAGCAGGGGCACGTGCATGTTGCCGAGCAAATGGATGGGCACACGGGCACGAGGCAGAAGGTGAGGGACCCTTAAGAGGCATCGTGGGGAGGGGTGTCGCCACAGGCATCGCAGAGAGAAGGAAGGTAGGAGTGTGGGCCGAGACCCGCTTCTCCTGGGGCATCTCCTCTGGCTCCGCCCCTCACCTCAGGGCAGTAGCAGCCAGGCTGGCAGGGTGGCAGGTCCTGGCAGAGCCGACGGCTCAGGTGCGTGGCACAGAGCCCGGCACAGGGGGAGCCACAGGCCTGGAACTCAAAGGGAGGTGTGCAACTGTCCTCTGGGGGGGAACAGAGGCCAGCAGGCCGGTGGGGGGGCAGCCCAGAGACACCCTCCACCTGCCCCCGCCCCAAGCCTGGAGCACACAGTGCACGGTCCCATCAAGGCCCCTCGGGGCCTCCTCGTAAGAGTGTAAGCCTGGCCCCAGGCTGCCAGTAAGGACTGACCAGTGCTGCCCCGTCTAACGCCCACTCGGCCCCTGTGGCTGTCTCTAGGGAAGGGTCATGATGGTCGGGGTTTGGAGAGCCAGGTAGCTGCACGGAGGATAGGGCCTGCGGGGAGCGAGGGGCCTGGCAGGTGCTCCAGAGGTTGGCAGATGGGAGCCAGGGGGGCAGAGATTGAGAGGGTGGCCACAACGAGAGGTGGGCCAGACCTTCCGGGCCTGGGAGCAGCCGCAAGTGGACAAAGCCTGCAGCTACAAAGTGGGGAGATCGCAGTGGAGCGGGGAGGGGTGGGACGTGAGGCATGGGGGTCACGGGGCTGCTGAGAGCGGGGGTCAGTGCGGGCAAGGGCAGGGCTCAGCTCTCCGGCCTCCGGCTCCGGGGTTCTCACCAGAGCAGTTGCCGAGGGGGCAAGGCCGGAAGTGGCCGTCCAGTCGTGTGCAGGGGGGGCCCGCCCCCGTCCCCGCCCCTCCGGGCGCTGGTCCCTGGTGCCGATAGCGCTGCTGCACCAGCACCCGACAGGAGCATCGCGTCCAGCTGCTCCAGCTGCTCCACACACACTCCTCTGGGGACCAAGGTGGGGGGATGCCAGCCAGGCCCCTCCAGCTTCTCTCCTCCCTTCCCGCCCCTCCCCTGCCCTCTACTCTCATCCCAGCCCTGGCCAACGCCCTGCGCAGGAAAAGGGCAAGAGGGAGCCAAGAGTTCACACAAGTCCTAATTCGCCGTGTTCCCTGTCACTCAGCAGCAAGGGTCACATCCCAAAGGGCTCAGAGGAAAAGATGGTGGGAAGGGGAAAGAAACGAGATCAAATATCAGGGAGATAGATGGATATCTCGGGCGGGGGGGGGGGGGGGGGGCGGAAATCCGGGGTTTGGGAAAACATGCTACTCCCTGTATTTTTTCCTGTGCGCACTCACCCAGGCAGGGCCCCGGGTAGCAGGCCCGGGTGTCCAGGTGCAGGAAGGTGCTGTTGCAGGTGGGGTCGGCTCTGGCCAGCGGGCAGGGGCAGGACCCAGAGCGGGAGGCCAGGCCGGGGCCGCAGCTGCGGGAACAGGGCCCCCAGGGGCCCCAGGAGCAGGCGTCCAGCAGCCCCAGGCAAGGCTGCCGTCCACAGCTCTGGGTCTGGGTACCAGGGCCCAGGCAGGGGGCCCCGCTGCGGTGAGGGGTCGAGGCCACGCAGTCCCGGGTGCGAACCTGGTTTCCACCTCCACAGGAGACGGGGCATTCAGACCAAGGGGACCACAGCGTCCAAGCCCTGGGTACTGTGGGAGGGCACAAGTAAGGTCAGAGAAGGTCCCGATGGCTGGTCGGGACCTCCATGGCACAGGAGGTGGCGGCTGGAAGTAGGGGTGGGAGGGAAATATGAGACACGCGGCAAACAGAGGTGGGGGGAGGTGGGAGCGGGACATAAACTCCAGACCTGCACACTCGATGTCTTCACATATGATGCCCTCCGGGGTGCAGGAGCTGAAGGGAGGAGACCAGACTCAGGGACACTGCCATCCGCCCCCGTCCCCGCTCCACCCCTGCCTCTGCCCAGACTTACCACTGCTGGCACTCGCCCTGCAGCCAGCTGTCCCCCAAGGTGTGGAGGCGGGCACCGTGCAGGCACAGGGGTGGGCATGGGGGCTGAGGGCAGGGCCGGCTCTGGGACTGCTCCTCCCGGCACTCTGGAGCCCATGGGCCAGACGTGGAGGACCTTTGTGGGGCCCAGGGCACAGGAGGTGAGTGATGGCCCAGGGCCCTTCATCACTCCTCCACCTCCTGGTGGGACACCAGATGGGAAAGCCTGGGGTGGGCGTGGAGGTGGCTAAAGGCAAGGATGACCAGGGACAAAGGTGGGGCCAGGGCACAGAGTGGGCATGCCCCTGGGGGGCAGAATCCAGGAGCTCTGCATCAGAGAGGGAGACCGCGTCCAGGCGTGGCGGACCGGGGTTGGGGGAGGTGACGCTAGCTTGGCCCAGCCCCATACACACCGGAAGCGGCTCTGCTGCCCTCCGGGCCCACACGAGTGGCTGCAGGGACTCCAGGCTGACCAGCGGCTCCAGGCGCAGTGGGCAGGCGGTGGGCAGGGCTGAGCCGTGCAGGAAAGCCGCCCGGCCCGGCAAGTGCAGGTGAGGCAGGCTTCCCGGTGCTGGCTCCCTGGGGCCCAGCTGTGGCCCTGGGCATCCGTACACTCGCAGTGCCCGATCGGCACACAGCCTCCGTCCTGCTCCAGGAAGCCTGCGGGGAGGCAGCCCTCCAGAGCTGTGCAGGCACCCGGGGTCCCACCTGCCTTCCCACTGAGTCGCTGTGACGTGCCCAGGGGCCAGGGCAGCACCCACCCTCGGAGCAGCGGCAGCCCGGCTGGCAGGCCTGGCCGTCCTGGCCGTCCTGACACACGACCCCCTCCTGGAGGTCTGAGCAGCGGCGGGGGCAGCGGTTGGCACAGCTGACCATCTCCATGCCCGCTGGGCAGCCCTGCTCTGAGCACATGGGGAGGACCAGAGTCAAGAGGGCCCTGAGCACCAGCAACCCTCTTCCTGCCTGCCTGGGAACCGCTCCTACCTCCACGAAGCTGTACTCCCATCCTTCTCCCCATGTTGGTGCCCATAGAAACATGGGGCCTTGGGGAGGCCCTGGAATGGGGACATTCTGAGTGACAGGGAGTTCCTCTCACCTACCTG
Organism: Lynx canadensis; assembly: GCF_007474595.2. Classification (NCBI taxonomy): domain Eukaryota; kingdom Metazoa; phylum Chordata; class Mammalia; order Carnivora; family Felidae; genus Lynx; species Lynx canadensis. Next base: position 162,045,372 of record NC_044304.2, on the reverse strand, counting down.
GGGGTTCCCGGCACCTAGCCTGGCACCCAATAAATGTCGTCGAGCTGGACTAAATTTGTGCATCTAAGAAGCCAACATGCTCACCTACGTGGCTGCTTTGTGTTCACCTGGAGGGGATGGGGGGGGGGGGGTCCTAATAGTATTGGAAGGCCCTAGAGGGACCAAGGTCCATGGGGTCGGTGAGCTCAGAAGGAGCTGAAGCTGGGAGGAGCCTGTCTGGCTCAGCCCAATCCCAGGTGCAAGTGCACTCACGACCATAACCCTCAAATCCTCCGAAAACCTTGACGGGGCTGGGTGATTCTCCAGGAACAGGAGGATGGACAAGATGGCGAGAATGAGTTCTAGTGCAGCTGGGGGTGGGCAGCTCACCCCGGGCAGGTCCTCGCCCAGTGCCCAGATCCCACCGTCCACCCCCCGCGGGCCTCAGGGTTTTCTCAGCTGGCCAGCGAGCGTCTCCATCCCAACGTGTCGCGGGAACGCAATTAGAGGTGGGGGTGGGAAGAGCTGTGCGGGATGTCCCCACCGCCATACCACAGGGCCCGGGATTGCAGAGCCGCACGTGGTGCCTCTCCCCACGCAGGGGGCACCCCCGTTCTTGGGCGGGGGGCTCGAGCAGCTGCGGCTCCTCAGGGACCGGCCCCCCCCCACAGCTCCGGTCACACCAGGACCAGGGGCTCCAGCGTGACCAGCCTCCAGGCACTGCGTGGAAAAGAGAAGGGCCAGGTGAGGGATCTGGCTCAGGCAGCGGGGGCCCCCCACGCACCAGGCGCCTGGGGCAGGGTCGTGCACGGAGATGGAAGCGCCACAGGGGCACATGATGCCAGGGAAGGGCGCGTCCTGGTCCTCGGCGGCCGGCCTCACCTGGGCAAGCCCGCAGGCTGCAGAAGCGGTGCTCCTGGTAAGCGGTGAGGATGTCAGGGCACCAGTGCCCGCCGGGCCCCGGGGGGTGGTACGCCCGCAGCCGGCGCTGCTGGCCCACCCCGCAGCTTCGGGAGCAAGGTTCCCACGGGGCCCAGGCCGTCCAGGAACAGTTCCCGGCCACGCAGCCAGGGCTGGGGCACAGCGGCAGCTCTGCGGGCCAGGACAGGACCAGACAAAGCTGAGCTGGAGCCCGCCCCGCTCTGCTCGGGGGCAGACCTCCTCGTCTGCCAGGGCCAGCCGTGACCTCATCCAGACCTTTGGGCTCCTGTTTAGGATCTAACACTGGCTGTTGTGGGGCTTTGGCAACTACCCCCCAGACTCACGGACTCACAGGGTACTGAGGGATTTGGATGGGAATTTCGGGGGACTGTTCAGTACACACACGTGAGGGTTTTCTTGGGTGCTGGCGGTGGCTCCCCAACAGTTGCCGGGCTGACACAAAGCACCCAGGGTCCAGAGTCACACACGGGTTCATGATTAGGTGTCAGGCTGAGAGTTCAGGATTTGCTTCAGGAGTATTAGATGTTGGGGGCTGGATGTGGGACAAGGGCTGGGAGCCAGAATGAGCTGTTTGAGGGAGGATGCTGGGATTAGACGGGATGGCCGTGGTTTGGACATAGGTCAGGGTCAGAGGTCAAGACTGGAAGGCGCACCTGTGCAGGAGGGCAGGTTGCAAGGGCGCTCCTGTGAAGTGTCCCCCCCGGTGCAGTTTGCCAGGCAGAGGCGAGCGCGGCCACGCCAAGCAGGGTGAGCGGGGTCTGTGCAGGTGCGAGAACACGGGGACCACGGAGACCATGGGCCCCAGCCGCCTGAGGGGAGAGGAGGGAGGGGCACCTCCTGACGAGTCAACCCTGGGCTCCAGGCCTCCCAGGAAGCAGGGCTGGGAAGGGAGGAGGCCCTGGGCTTGTTCTTCCCAAAGGGAGGCCATGTGCAAGGGTGCAGGCAGTCTGGGGCCAGGACCCAAGGAGTCTGGCTACCTGGAAGGCTGGTCACTGGCTCCACCGTGGACCCTTCAGCCCCTGTGCCAAAGAAGAATCCTGCTCAGTGTTTCTGAGCCTGCACCGCACCAGGACCAAACCTGAAGCTGGTGGCCACGTTCCAAACCCATCACTATCTGGTTCAGCCCCTCGTCAGCTTGGTCTCCCACCGACCCTCTGGGCCCCAAGCACAGTACTTCCTCATGGCAGCAAGGCCTTGGCTCAAGCCGCTCCTGCTACCTGGCATTCCTTCCCCTCCAATGATTGTCAAGGTCCTCTCCCTCCTCAAACCCCACATGCTGCCTCCCCAGGAAGCCCTCCTACACTGACCCTCCAGGAGAATTCTCAACCTCCCCAATCTTCCATAGCATGTGCGCCCTCCTACAGGGCTCACCACATGCTGAAATGGGTTATCTGAGCCCCTGGATTCCAAGGTCAGAGTCCTCACTATCCCCCTAACACACACAGCGTGGTGCATTTGGCAAGAGCTCCAGAAACGTTGGTTACACCGGAATCGAAGAGACACACAGAGCTAGCAGGCGAGGAAGAGAGATCCAGAGACAGCAACTCGGATGGGCAGAGACAGGAAAGGACAACGGAAGGGTTGAGGTGTATTTGGCCAGACTCTCCCTTCCCACTTCCCTCACCTGGGCAGTCTGGGCTGGGGCAGTACTTGAGCTCCTGGAGGGTCCCTCGGCAGCCCTGGCTGCCCGGGGCGAGTGAGGCTTGCACACACTGGCGGCTGCGGGTGCGGGTGCCCAGCCCACCACAGGAGCGGGAACACGGGCCCCACGGCCCCCAGGGACTGAAGCCATCAGCGGCCTTAGAGCAGTTGCCCACTGAACAAGACAGCCTCCCATGCACACAAGAGCTAGGGAAACAGCATGGGGGTGAGGGGCTGGGCAGGATAGACCCTGAGAGAAAGGGATGTTGGCAAGCGTCTCCATCCCAAAGAGCAGGAGACACAGCCAAGGTTACCCAGGCCAGGCAGGGCCAGGGCAGCCAACGCCTCCCCCTCCCTTGACTCCAAATCTCTCCCCCACCCTCACCGTCCCCCTCACCAGTTGCTACAGCCTGTACGGAGGGTCTGGCCTGAGCCCAGTTCATCTCCAGGCCCAAGGGGCTGACCGCCCTCTCCCAAAATGGGTGAGTGAGCCCCCGGGTCAGTGCCGGCAGCCCCCAGCTCCTGCAGCAGCAAGGCGGTCAACACACAGGGGCACTCCTGGCGGGTGGGAGGGAGAAGAAAAGGCAATTGCACAGGTCAGGTGCCAGCCCTCTGCACCTCCTTGGGCGAGGGGGTGGGGGGAGGACATGTGAGGTTTCAGGGGGGCTCTGGGCACCAGAAGAGCATTCCCTGGATCAAGGGGAGCCGTTTCCCTGAGTCAGGGGTGTGAACCTGAGAGCCTAGTAGCCTCTGAGCTAGACCTGTAATGGCCAGGAGCTTTCCTGCATACAGATCTCAGCTGGGACACAGGCAGGACCAGAGGAGGCCCCCAGGGGGCAGGACTTGGAGGGAGCACTCAGGCGGAAAGGGCCTCAGCCAGGAATCAGACGCCCGATCCCTAGCTTTGCCAATAACTGCAAGACTCAGCGTGTCCCTTTCCCTCCCTGGGGCCCCCTCAGTGTCATCAGCTCTAAGTCAAGCAAATGGGACCAGGTGGCTGCTCAGACCTTTCTGAGTATGGCTGGAACTCTGGCCGGGGGAAGCCCCTGGACGCCGGCTTCACGATCAGGTAGGATTAAAGACTGGGAAGGAAATCCCCACGTGCCCACAGAGCTTGGCAGAGCAGAGCTGACACTGGCCTGCTGTCCAGACCCCACAGCGGGAGACGAGGAGTCTGGGGCCAGGCAGAGGGGAGGTTGGGTATGCTTCCCCGCAGGGGTCTGGCAGGGAAAGGGGGACCGCGAGGACCCACGATTGCCTGTCCCAGCCTGCCTGTCCCAGCCTGCAAGAAGCCAGAGGGGGCACCTGGCCACACCTCAGTCCTGGCCAGGAGGACTCAACTCCGTGCTGGAGTCGAGAGCCAGGAACGGCGGCTGCTGAAAGAGCAGGAGCCCAGACAAGCTCCCCACTCCAGGGACCCAGCGACGTCCAGAGCCTGCACGGCCTCAGCTGTCTGCTCTGGGAGCTCGGCCCCTGCCTGACTCACACAGACAGTCTCATAGGACCGTGCTTGCCTGGGGTCACGTGAGGAAGCGGGGAGCTGTCCAGAGGCCACAGAGTCTGCAGAGGTGAGCAGCTGCAGGGGAGGGGGAGGAAAGGCAGGGGAGGGGAAGGGAGGGGAGGGTCTTGGGCTCCTGGCTGAGTGGGTTCTGACCTGGACACAGGACAGGTGGTGCTGGAAGGTGCCCTCGGGGCAGTGGCAGCCTTCTTCACAGCCGGTGGAGAAGCAGCCCACCTGGCGAGTGACGTGGGCACAGGAGAAGGGACACCCCTCGCCGGGCCGGCATTCCCGGTACAAACGTCCAGCCGGGCAGCCAGCCTCTGGGACAACACTCGGGTCAGTGCCCAGCTCTGGCCTGCACTGCCCTCAATGGCTACTTCTGTGCTCACCCCGCGGCCTGCTTACTCACCCCAGTACCCACCTTCCCACAGCTCCCCAGTTGTGCAGACAATACCTTCCCTGGATTGTGCCCCTCAGGGCCAATGTCACACCCTCCCACACCACCCACACCCTCCCTGAATCTGGCTACTTCCTCCTCCACATGCCCATCACTGGCCCCGGGAAAGGGCAGTGTGGGGGGATGGGACGGAAGAGGTCAAAGGCACCTATGAGTCAGCATCAGAGGCCAACATGGGAATCCGTCAAGGGCAGACCCCGGTCGGGGCTCACCTCTGCAGACCTGGGTGCGGCAGGTGCGGCTCTGGCGGGCAGGCCCAGGGCAGGGGGGCCGGGCACACCTCCGGGAGCGGAGCTGCTCCCCTCCCCCGCAAGAAACACTGCAGTCCTCCCAGGGGCCCCAGGAGCCCCACACCCCAGGCCCAGGGCAGCTGGGCACCTCCTGGCACTGCAGGACGCCCTCCATACAGGTGCTGGGGACAAGGGAGGGGGCCTCAGAAGACAGCACCCTGGCCAACTCCCACAAGAGCCCCCACTGCCCGGCTCTGCAGCCCACCCCCTCCCTGCTCCTCTTGACTCACCAGTTGTCACAGGGCCCGGTCACCATCTCTCCGGGTTCCAGGCTCTCCCAGGAGCTGAGCCCAGGCCCTGCTGACCGGCTCTGGTTCTCAGGGATCCCTGAGGGCACGGGTCGGGGTGGGACCCCAGACAGCTCAGCGGGCCCCGCACCCTCAACCCTTCCTCCTATCCCACTGCCTTCTACCTCCCTCTCTATCAGCCTACACCCCACGGTGCCCCAGATCCTGGGCCTGGGAGGTGGAAGCCCCAGCCTGGAGCAGGGATGCGGGGGGATGCACGAGACACTAACGCCTGGAGCGACATCCTGCAGCCCAGGCTGGGCTCCGGAGCCAGACAGGCAGAGGCCAGGCCGGCGGGCACCGCGGTGCTCGGGAGAAATGGGGAGAGCACGGAGGGAAGCACTGACCCATGGCTCCAGGCTGGTACTGGCAGCGGCAGAGGGCAGGAGGCACACAGAGGCCGTCCTGGAACAGCCGGCCAGGGGGGCACCCGCAGCTGGGCTGGCAGCCCGTCGAGCCCGGCTGGCACGCACTCCCGGGAGACAGGTCCTGACAGGAGCGGGGACAGGGCCGCCCACAGGGGAGAAGACCCTGGCCACCCCCACACTCTGTGACGGGAAGGAAGCAGAGAGGGCAGACGCTGAGCAGGGGCCCATCCTGCAGGATCCCAGGACTCAGGGGACAAGCCCTCCTGCCTCACCACCCCCAGCCGCCTGACTTTCCACCTCGTCCCAGGACCACAAGGTAAGGGATCTAAATGCTGCCTCTCAAAGAAAGTGACATGCATGCGTATACTGGGGACAAAGGCCAGAGGCCGTGTCTCCCAAGCCTTCCAAGGGACCCTCCCCGACCTCTACAGAAGCCCTCACCTGTGCATTTTGTGGAATTGTCCTGGCAGGGGCGACTCTGCCTGTGGCCCCCAGGGCAGGGCCTGCCTCCCTCAGGGGTGGGGGGCCAGATACACACCCGGCTCCGATGGGACTGCCCCAGGCACGTGTCACAGGAAGACCACAGTCCCCATGGGCTCCAGGCTCCGTCCACTGTGCCGGGAAGACAGCATCAACTGCCCTAGGAGGCCTAGGAGGTGCCCGGCCTATTGAGATTTGAGCAGACAAGTGGGGGCATCTCACCTGGGCACTCGGGCGAGCTGGGGCAGGTCTCCTTCTGATGCTGGGCCCCTGCCTCCCCTGCTTCCCCGGGACACGGGGCGCCCCCGTGCTGAGGGGCGGGGCAAGCGCAGGCCCTGGAGCGGGTCCTCGTCTGGCCCCTGCAGGGCTGGGAGCACGCCGTCCACTCCGACCATGGGCACCAGCCACCAGGCACTGCGGCAGGGGACAATGGAAGGGCACTGGGGCACAGACATCCCTTCCCCAGTCCCAGCCCTCACTGTGACCCTGGCCGCTTTTCCTCACCTCCCCCTGAGCTGGGACATACGTACCTGGGCAAGGCAGGTCTGTGCAGCTCAGCCTCCCCTCTGAACAGGTGCTGGGCAGGGCATGCAGGCACAGGAAGGGGGACAGCAGCTCAGCCCTGCCTGTGCTCTCCACATGCGCCCCTCCTAGGCTGCCTCTTCCCTTCCCCTCACCGCTACGCCCTCCTTTCCCTTCAGGCTCTCGGATGCCCCTTCGCCATTCTCCAGAGCATCTAGACCCTTCTCCCTGTCCCATTCAGGGACCTCTCGGGTGTCCTGCGGGCTCCCTGCAGGTCGCTGACCAGTGCGTCCTACTGGGGTGTGACCACAGGCAGTGTGCTGCTAACGGGGGCCGGCCAGCGAGGAGGAACATCATACCTATCACCCCGCCCTCCCCTCAGAGCACACACCCAGCCTTCCACGTCTTCCAGAGAGCAGATGCACAGAGCTGGCTGCCTCGGTCTCCCCACCCGTCAGACCAGAGTTTCAGAGTGCCTGCCCGCATCTCCTCGGGGACTGTGGGAGTCTAACCTATGGCAGCTGAGACCCGGGAGAGCTCAGGCGCACCCCACCCTCAGCCTTGCACCTGCTTTCTGCCCACATGGCCGCCTCACCAGTAGTTGCAGCCATCAGGCCTCAGCAGCCGAGCTCCTGGGCGGTGCCGCTCCCCGCTCAGCAGGTCCAGGCAGCCACAGTGGCTGGGCTGCACGCAGAAGTCCCCGTCGGCACTCAGCACCTGGCCTGGAGGGCAGTAACAGCCGGGCTGGCAGTGCCACACGCAGTGCTGGGGGACAACAAGTGGGGGGGCTCCGGTCAGCAGAAAACTGTGCCGAAGGGGCAGGGAGGGGAAAGATGAGGCGAAGGAGGAGGCCGAGGGGTGTGCAGAGGCAGAAGGCGTGGTTCTCCAGTTCGCAGTCATCGTCATGTTCTAAACACGGTTTCCGGGGCCCCTGGGGGGCTCAGTCGGTTAAGCGTCCGACTTCGGCTCAGGTCACGATCTCACAGTTCGTGGGTTCGAGCCCCGCATCGGGAGCTCTGCTGCCAGCACAGAACCTGGATCCTGCTTCGGATCCTCTGTCCTCCGCGCCCCCCACCCCCCGCCCCTTCCCTGCTTGCCCTCTCTCTCTTCCTCTCTCAAAAATAAACATTTAAAAAAAATTTATATATAAAATAAAACACTTTCGGTCGTGTCCCCTCCCCAGGGGAAGAGAGCCCATGAAGGGCTTCCCTGGGTGGGAGTGTCCTCCAAATGTGAATCCTGTGGAGGGTTCCATGGGGGACCTGGTTAGTGCCTGGGAACCGAGGCATCTCCCAGAACGCAGGGAGCAGGGCAATGGAAGCTGGCTTGGGGCGGGGCGGGGGTGGGGGGGGGGAGTCATTTGGGAAGGAGGTGGGGTCCCCTGGGGAAGCTGGGAGCCAGGCACTTGTCCTCCTTCCTCCCAGCTCACCCTGTGCAGCTCCTGCCTGACCCTCTCAGACAGGGCCCTGCACAGGGCCCCAAGGCTGTCCCTTCGGCATCCTTGATTCAGGCCCGCTTCCGCGCCACACTGCTGCAGGCTCTGTGGGTCAGAGACCCTGTCTGCGCCTGCCTCTGTCCCTCTCCATGGTCCTGGACAGGCATTCCATGAAGGCTCACACACAAGCACATGTACACTCAGAATCAGGGTGTATGCGCCAAAAGGCTCACGGTGTTTGAGATGATGTAATGGAATGATCTCCCCTCCCTCTGTGTTTATGGAATCTTTGTAATAAAATGTCTAAATTGAGAAAGGCTTGATGGGCTGCTGGGTGAGGTTCACTCCTGAGACGGTCTCTGGAACAAAGGGGAGCCAGTCTGATGGGCACTGACCCCATCCCTCCTCACCAGTGCCAGGCTGCCCCAGGCCCAAAGAGGTCATGACCCAAAGCCACACCCTGCCCTCCTGCAAAGTGACGCTTGGGGCCAGAGGTCAGGCAGGCATTCCGAGGGAGCCAGACTCACCACGAGATCGTCACAGGAGCGAGGACAGGGAGGGCCACAGGGGCTGTACTCAGCCCCTTGAATGGTGGTGCAGTTGGTCACTGGGGAAGGGGACAGGGTGGGTTGAGAGCCATGTGGGTGCCGCCCACCCCAGCCCGTCTCTCCATAGTGTTCCCTGACCCCTGTGCCCCGTTCCTGGCAGGTACCTGGGCATGGCAGGGCCTGGCAGGCCTCTCCCTGGGCCTGAGGCCCCTCGCAGTAATCCCCCAGGCCCTGGGGTGGAGGCTGGTCACAGGCTCGCATCCGGCTCCTCAGGCCCCCCCCACAGCTCCGGCTACAGCTGGACCAGGGCCCCCAAGGACCCCAGCCCCCAGCTCCTGGGATGACAGCAAAAGAGCAGCTGGGGGAGGGGCCGGCCAGGGCTGGGGGCCAGCTGGCGCAAGGCAGCAGGTATCCACAGGGCATGGAGGGCACCATCCTGGGCACCGCAGGACTCACGGTCACATGCTGCCAGGAGGCAGGGCTCTTCCTCAGCATCGGAGCCTGGGCAAAGAGGCGTAGGCAAGGTCAGTGGGGACGGCAGCCCCAGGATGGATGGTTCCGCGGTGGGGGGCCTGGTGCAGAAACGGTGCCGGTGGCGTCGGGCAGGGCCACAGGAGGCCGAGCACTCGCTCCACGGGGTCCAGGGGGACCACGTGGGCTGACCTGGGGTACAGACGAGGGAAAGGCCGAGAGAGAGAGAGGATGAAGTGAGCGCAGGCTGGAGGCACTGGCCTGGGCAGAGCACCCCTTCTCCCTTCCCCCAACTCTGCCCCTGGTGGGGAGCAAGCAGGGGGCACAGTCAGGTGCGAGGCCCCTTCCTCACCCTCCTCACAGGGCCAGGAGGTGCAGTTGGTGATGAGCCCAGAAACACAGGAGCTGGAAGAAAACAGCAGAAGTTCGGAGGCACTGTCACAGGCTGAAGTGTATTCCCCCAAATTCACACGTTGAAGCCCTAACGCCCAGTATTCAGAATGTGACCTGATTTGGAAACAATGTCTTTATAGAGATGAGCAAGTCACAGTGAGGGCACTACGGTCCAATATGACTGGTGTCTTTATTTATTTACTTGTTTATTTATTTATGTTCATTTATTTTTGAGACACAGAGCACGAGCAGGGGAGGGGCAGAGACAGAGGGAGACACAGAATCCAAAGCAGGCTTCAGGCTCCCAGCTGTCAGCACAGAGCCCAGCACGGGGCTTGAACCCATGAACCATGAGATCACGACCTGAGCGGGTTGCAGGAAGGCAGCTACAAGCCAAGGGACGCCAAGGCTCGCCAGCCACCACAGAAGAGAAGGTTCTGGAATGGATTCTCCCTCCCGGCCCTCAGGAGGAACCACCCTGCTGACTCCTTGCTCTTAGATTTCTAGTCTCCTGAACTGTCAGAAGACAAGCCCCAGGTCTGCTGTGTGGTTGCTGCAGCCTCAGCAGACAGAGACAGGTGGGAAGAGAAAGGTTGGTGGGGATGGTGTGGACACAGGCCCCAGATTGCTGACCGGCTGTGCCTGTGGGCCCAGGGGGATGGCCCACTGGAGGCCATCATCCCCAGCACTGAGGAGGGACAGCAGGGTGCCCCCGGGTCACGGGACCATCGGGTGGGGTGGGGGTCTTACCAGTTCTCACACGGACGAAGCACCACGCTGCCCGGGGGATAAAGGCGCCCCCCATGGGCACAGGGGCAGTCCTGGGAGGGCACACACACGTTGTTCTGGAATCAAAAACCATCATTTTCTGGATTCCAGGTGGGTCTGGCCCAACCCGCTCCCCGCAGTCAGAACCCAGCACCCCTCAGGCTCCCACCCTCCAACGCCACCCAGCCTCCTTCCACAAACACCTCTGTCACCACCCTGTGGAAAACCTGCGCCAGCAGTTACAGGAGCCATGGGGGAGGGGCATGGACCCCCCCCCCCCAATCTCTGGGAGGAAAAAGACCATCTCCAATTGCAGGACATGAGACCGAACTGTCAAATGCCCATGAAATCAGCTAACAAAATACGAAACACGTGATCCGTATAGCAACGATGTTTTTAAAAAAAAAAACAACTCTATGTTTATATCAAAAAAATTAAAACTGATGAAATCATGCATACAGGAAGTTTGGAAATTATGCATACAGGAAGTTTGGACAAAAGTTGCTAATGCTTCAAATTAAAAACAAAAACAAAAACAAAAAAAAACAAAACTGCCACCCATCAGTACACGATTCAAAGTCAAATGTAGTGAGGTGTGGGCCAGGCCCTGGGAGGCCCTTTCATCATTTCAGAGACCCTGATGAACAGACACATTATTACCCCAACTTGACAAATGAAGAAACAGAGGCACGGGAGCACGCATCCTAAGGTCACAGGGCTGCCAGAAGAAGAGTCTAATTTGAACTCAGACCCCGCTGGACTCTGGCCCCTTAGCCACACCCCACATTCCGGCAATTTATCCCTGTAAACCCTTCCTTCCACCCCACAAGCTTCTGTCCAAATTCCACTGCGCCCGCCTCACTTCCCTGCCTTCCAACAGCAGTGCCGCCTCCAGCTCTCCACCCCCTGCAATCTCTGACAGTCAAATCAGGATCACCTCTTCCGGGAAGCCCGCTGTCACTGACCCAGTCCCCGCCAGTCTGCATTTTGAGCTCCACAGTATGCAAAGCTCACTTCCTGTGTAAGGATGGTTCTACCTCCATTCTAGGTGCTCTGGGTCTGGTTTCCCCAGACCAGAGGCTTCATGAGGGCGGACTTTACTTTCTCCCCATGGTGGAGCCCCCATCGCAAGCCTAAGCATGCAACAGGTGCTCAATAAATGACTAATGATAACATAACACAACAGAGCACTCAAGGAGGCATGAATCACAAAGATCTGGTAGACCTATCACCATTTCACAAATGGGAAAAGAGAGGTCCAGGGAAGCATGACCGTGTCTCACCCAGGGTCACCTGCTGGCTGCTGGCAGAGCTGAGCCATGAGCCCTGAGTTCAGTGCTTTTTCCTCAACTCTCAAGCCCCATACCCTTGGTTCTCCCCTGCCCAGGTCGCTGGGAGGTCAGGTCAGGGAAGACACTCACCAGCAGGAACATCCCAGGTGGACAGTAACAGCCAGGGTGGCAGGTCTGGTCAGTCCCTTGCAGGACACTGAGCTCTGCACACGAGGCAGGGCCCTGGGCACAGTCCAGCCACCGCTGGCCCCCGGGACACATGCCAGGCACCGGCCCTGGGGTCACAGAAATTGATAACCAGCCCAGGCACAGTAAACTCTTTCCCGGGCTCCTAACCCAGGAGAGGCATCGGCTCTAGATGTGGCCAGGGAGGTCACAGGCTGCATGGCAGCTCAGGGAGAAGGGTTCCTGGGGTGACAGGGAGGGGCTGACAGGGCGCTGGGTTGGGGGGGATGGCTACTGGGGGTACGGGAGCAGTGGAGGAGGTGGGGACAGCCCTCACCTGCACAGGGCTGCAGACCACAGGTGGAGAAGTCCACAAGGCTGTGCGGGCCACTGCCTCGGGTGCGGTTCCGGTAGCCACCGCCGCAGGGCACGGAGCACGGAGACCAGGGGCCCCACTCCCCACGAGGACCTGGAGTGGCAGCCCAGGTCACTGCGGGCCCTACCTCCCACACCCACCACGGCCCTCTCCTCCACCCAGACCCCTTCTTTCTCGAACCTACAGGATCACAACCCATCCCAGGAGACCTCACTCCTCCCTGGCCTGGAGCAGGGCTGGCCTCCACGGAGGACCCCTCTTAGGGAATGACTCTCGGGGCTCTCTGGGGACATCCTCCTGGCATCTTTTACACTAGGCCCTTGTACCGCTCTTGGGGTCTGGAGGGGGGAGTGAGTGGAGTGTTTCCTGGCTCTTCTCTGGGGGATTCTGAGGACCTCAGTCCCAGCTCTCACCCCGACACGGCCGCAGGCTGCAGAATTCGGCCTCCATACTGGGGCCCTGGCACGCAGCACCCCCGAAGGCAGCTGGGGGTGCGGTGCCCGCCCGGAAGCGCCGCCGAATGCCCACGTTGCAGCTGTGGCTGCAGAGACTCCAGGGGGTCCAGGGGCTCCAACCACAGGCCACTGCCAGGGTGGGTACGGGGAGGGGCACAGTGGGTGTGAAGCTAGGTCAGGTCATCCCTGGTCCCCAACTTCCCTGGGGCACCATCGACATCCCCAGGAGTTGATCTAAAGAGGCCAGCATCCCCTGTGGTCCCTGAGGACCCACCACTGCTGATTCCTGGGCATCGGGGTACCTGGGCAGGGCTCTGAGGTGCACACCATCTCACCGGAGATACAGGTGCTGCAGAGAGAGGACCCATCATGGCCACCGTCAGGCCCCGCCCCTTGGAGCTCTGTGTACCTGCCCCCAGGGGGACACGGCCGGCACACCACCGAGGCCAGGCACAGAAGTCCAAGGCACAGAAGTGAAACCCGCAGAAGGGTCTAGAAAGTAAAGCCCCGTGGCCCCCTCGAACTTCATGAAGTGACTGAGGATTCTCACCCAGGCCCTCCCGCCTAGCTCCACCCTCCGTGGGCTCCCTGATGCCCGAGGCACTGTGCTGTCCTTTGTCCCACACTTTTATCCAGGAGTCACCTTTACGTGCTTTCCTTTCCGTCTGTATTTATCACACAGTTTGGAAAGGACTTTGAGCAGCTCTACGGGGCCAGGTAGGAGCCATTTCGAAAGAGTACACCCCAGTGTGAGCCTCTTGGAAAGAACAGTGTGCTTTTCTCTCCTTTTGCTTTTCTCCAACAAACGTGTTCAAGTTGCCCCCCCCCCCCCCCCTCCAATACGTGGAAGTCCCAGAAAAAGAATCGAAGAAGGAAAAAGCAAAAGAGAAAGAGGTGGGGGAGAGGAAGAATGAAGGGGACTGTGGGGGGGGGGGGGCGGGGGATGGACAGGGGACAGGGAAGAAAAGGGAAGAGGAACAAGAAGAACAGAGAAAATGAAATGAAATGTAAGAAAAGGAAAGAAAAATGAGAGAAGCACAAGGCAGGGTGGGGCAGGGGCGGGGCGGGGGTGGGGGCGGGGGCGGGGGCGGGGGCGGGGCGGGGTCGCATGTCCCCTGCCAGCAGGGCCTGGTGTCAGCTTGGAGTGTTGGGGGCTTCAAGGTGTTTGAGCAGAAACCCAGTGGATCTCAACATCCAGGGAAGAGAAACAGGGGTGACTGAAAGGGAGGGTAGAAGACCCTCTCCAGCCCCTGCTTCCTTCACAAATCACCTCCCCGCCCTTCGCCTCCCTTCCCCCCTCCCCCCCAACCCCCCCCCCCCCGGGGCTGGCAGCTTACCAGTTATTGCAGGAGTCCAGTCGAGCCGCTGCTCCCGGTGCATAGAGCTGCCCGTGCAGCTGGCAGGGGCACCGACTGCGGGGCAAGCAGCTGGCATTGTGCAGGAAAAGGCCAGGGGGGCAGGCGCAGCCGGGGGCGCAGAAGCTGGTACACTCCACCCCAGGGTCCTGAGCCAGGCACAGCTGAGGGCAGGGGCCCCCGTCCTGGCGGCACTGCTCCGCCGAACGGAACACCATGTCCCCTGGGCACTGGGCTGGACGGGCAGACAGAGAGGGTCTCAGCATGGGCAGGAGGAAAGGGCCAGGGGATGGAGGGGCCAAGGGGAAGCTACATGCCGGTGGTCGGTGGTCGGGGAGCAGCACTGAGGAGCCACGGGAAACCCCTCCCACTCCCCCTCCCTTGCAGGCTCGCTCCAGTGTCTGAAAGGTTGCCAGTAAAGATTCATAGCTTTGCCTGACTTTAATACAAATATCCTTGGAAGTAGAGCAGGAAGACAGAAGCCACCTGGGCCAGGAGCGGGGGCTCAAAGGAGAAAGGACAGGGAGAATGGGGCCAAGGGCTTCTAAAGAAGGGCTGGCCCTGCTTCTCGAAATTCCTGCAGTGAGTGGTTCTGCCCAGAGGCCAGTCTGACCTCCTCGGCCACATGCCTGGGAAGGAGACCTTGGGCAGGGAGGAGCAAAGCCTGGGGACCAGTGCCCGGTCCTCAGGGTATGGGAGCCAGAGGAGGGAGACACAGGAAATCCGGGAGTCTCTTAGCTCAGGGTATGGCCTGACCTGGAGCCAGAGGTCAGTGATGTGAGAAGGTGGGGTGGAGAGAGGTCAAAATCCCCGGGGGCCTGGCTGGACGTGGCTGGGTAGAGAACGGCAAGGGTTAGGGGGAGGTTGGCACCTGTGCAGGGCTGCGTGTTGCAGTCCCTGGTCTGGCTGTGAGGTCCCTGGCACTCGGGGTCCCCAGGGGTGGAGCCGGAGCAGCTGCGCCCACGAACCTGGATGCCCCCATCACAGGGGGCTGAGCAGGTGGACCAGGGAGCCCACAGACCCCAGATGCTTTGCGCTGTCAGGAAGAGCCAAGTTCGTCATCACGGACGCCGGCAAAGGTGCGGGTAGGGGACAGGGTGCAGGAGGGCCACGCCTCCAGGACTGTCCCAAACGTCCCTTCAGGCCCGGCCCACCCTGTGAATCACAGGCTGGGGGTGGAGGAGATTCTTCGGGACAATAGGTTTGCTCTAGCCTCCCTGCCCCAGGTGCCCAAGGGGTCATTCTTCTCCCTTGCTCCTCATCCCACCCTAGTGCTCAGGCCACTCCAGGGACAGAGGGGGCACACCTGGGCACACAGGGGGGCTGCAGGGCTCCTCCTGGGTGGCCTCTCCTGGGCAGGAGTTGTCCTCGGGGTTGGGGCAGAGCCGGGAACGACTGCGCCACCCAGGGCCTCCTCCAAGGGTAAGGCAGCTCCTGGAGCAGGAGGACCAGGGCTCCCAGAGCGTCCAGCCCAGCGTCTCTGGAGGAGAAAAGGACAGGCCTTCTGCACAGGGTTCCTGGCAGAGCTGGGAGGGAGACCGGGTCAGGTCTGAGAAGCCTCTGCCCCTCGAAAGTGGAAGGTAGGACCCCCCCCCCCCACCTCCAGGCCCAGGCCTCTCTCTCGAAGCACAGCTCCTGCTCAGCCAAGCTCCAGCTCAGGCCACACTCTACCCGTGAGCTCGGCTGGCACCTCATGTCCACCACCCACCCTCACATTTTCCCCCAGATCAACTCATCCAGAGTCTTCTAAACGCCCATCCTTCATTTCTCTTCCATGCTAGAAACCCCAGTCGCCAAAGACACCTGTCGGTGCACCAGCAGCCATTCCTTCCCCCTTCCTTCCCTCCTCTGCTATGAGAGCCTGGCCCAGACCCCACAGACCCATGCTCGCACTCCCAACTCCTATTCTCGCCTCTGTCCCATCTGCCTGCAGAGACCTCTGCCGTCACCTGCTCTGCCTGAGGACACCCTGGGCCACGAAAGAGGGAAACAGCCTGGGCTCCCTCATCTGGCATCTGTGTGCTCCTGATTGCCTGCCCCACCCTCACTCACTCGGCCAGCAGGACCAGCTTCACCCCTGCTCTCAGGACACCCCAGCCCCCCAAGACCAGCCTGGGCTGGGCATGTGGGAGGGGGGGTGCCGCCTGGGCCTCACCCTCTGTCTTGTCCCCGACAAAGCCCCATGCATCAAGGCCCCTTCTGGGGCTGCCTCCTGGACCAGAAGGCCGCACTGACCCCATGTAGGTGGCCGGCGGCCCAATCGGTCATGCCCTGTCCCCAGGGTGGGAATTGGGAGGAGGAAGGCAGGCATGAGGGTTGCGGGGTGAGTAGCAGGCTCCCATCCGGGCTCCTGACCTACCTGTCCCACATTCCACGTGGCAGGCCTGCAGCTCCTGCCTGTTGCCTTCACACGGGGCACCCCCAGAAGCAGCCGGAGGGTTGGAAGGGGACCTGGGGGGGATAGGCGGCCTGGGCACCCGCTCTCCTCTGCCTGCCCTCATTCCTGTCTTCCCGGTCACCTGTTCTCCAACCGTCACCTTCTCTACCCTCCAGCACCCCTTCCCTTCCTTCTCCCATATTCCTCTCCCTGCCCCCTACCCCCGCCACAATGGCTCCGTCCTGCACACCTGAACCGAGTTCGCACCCCAGAGCCACAGGAGCGGTCACAGGGACCCCAGGAGGACCAAGCTGACCAGCCACAGGACACAGGGCAGCCCCCGGGCTCGCACACCAGGACCCCTTTCTCGCACACGCTGCAGGGGAGGGAGAGGCCGAGGAGGTCAGGACTGGGAAGGGGGGCGTGGAGAGGGGCTGGTCCCCTGACCCAGGCACTCCCTGCCACAGCAGACATCCTCACCAGCGGCTGCAGTTGTCCAGGAGGAAGGGCACCCCCGGCTGCTTCACCTCTTCGCCCACCAGGCAAGGGCACTCAGAGAGGGGCAGGCAGCGGCCATCATGGAGGAGAAGCCCAGGGGGGCAGCGGCATCCTGGGGTGGAGGCAGGAGGGCACTCAGCCCCACGCAGGGGGGCAGTGGGGCGGGGAGGCTGGAGACCGAAGGCTGGTGAGTATCCTCCTCCCGAGGGCTCTGTCTGCCACACCCTGACTGCTGGGTGTGCCTCACCTTCCAGACAGCGTCCACTGCAGGTTCTGTTGGCCTCAGGATCCAAGCAGGACGGCGGACATGGTGGCACCAGCCCCTGCTGGCACAGCTCAGCACTGATGTGAACACGGCCCAGCCCACAGTCTGGTGGGAGAGGGACACTAGGTGGGGCGGGTGGCAGGAGGCCCGGTGACCTTCCCTAACAGCCCCACCCCCACAGGGCTCCATCCCTGGATGCCCCTGCCCAGCCCTGCTCCCTTACCTGTGTCACCCGTGCAGGGCTGCAAGCCACAGGGTGCCCGCTCTTGGGAGGCCCCAGGGCAGGGAGCACCACCATTCTTGGGCGGAGGATCCACGCAGCTCCTCCTCCGACTTCGGTGGCCACCCCCACAGGAGACGCTGCAGGGCCCCCAGGCCTCCCACACAGCCCACACCCCAGCCACTGTGGGGGGAAAAAGGATGGAGGCGGACCAGGTGAGCCCAAGGAGACTCAGACCGCGCTGGAGAAAGCAAGGTGGCAGGGTAGAGAAGGGGCCTGTGTGGTGGCCAGCTAGGTGGCCTAGGGCAGCACCACGGGGACTCAACAGGCTCTTCTCCTGTCCCAGGAAACCTCCCCTTGGTGGAGGGACTTGAGCAAAGATCTCTAGGTGCCTCCCAGGATGAAGGCTCTGGTCCCTGGAAAAGGGCTGGGGCAGTGGGGAGACTGGAGCGGGGCTCCTCCTGGTGGCAGCAGAAAAAACCAGGTTAGGAGACCAGGTGTGGGAAACCCCTCTCTGGAGCAGAGGCAAAGGTCGGGACTACTCCCTCGCACCTGCAGAACACAAGGGCTAGGAGGCCTTAGGCACAGCCTGGGAACACCCTCACTCTGAAGTGGAAACAACTTTACCGATCCAGTCCCCACACTAGAGGGTAGGAACCCATCCAGGGCCACTCAGGCAGGAAAAGGGCAAGGCCAGGGGCAGCCTTCCTCCTAAGCCCTTTGGAGGTACGAGGCTGTGACTTCAGAAGGGGCTGTCCCCCTAGAGTCGTGGAGAGGAGCCCAGACACCAGGGTCCCCAAGAGCGCAAGGGCACTCCCCCAGGTGGCTCTCGGATAGGAATCCACCCCAGGTGTCCCTTCCGGGGGCGGAGGGGCGGGGGAGGCGGGGTCCTGAGGAGGCCTGGGTGCCAGTCACCTGGGCAGGCCTGCAGGAAGCAGGGCTGGCTGCGGAGCCTGTCGGACGGGCAGGTGCCCCCAGGCAGGGGAGGCCGCAGCAGGTCCCGGCGCTGGAAGGCGAGGCCCAGCCCACAGCTGCGGCTGCAGCTGCTCCAGCCAGACCAGGGCGCCAGCCCACAGTCCACTGCAAGGGGATGGGTGCGCAGGACTCAGAGGGGGCTCGTGCAGGAGCGGGGCCCTCAGAGGTGTCCCCTGGCCAGGTCCGTACCACAGCCGTCCTCGTCAGAGCCGTCCTGGCAGTCAGGCCGCAGGTCACAGCGGCGCTCGGCCGGCAGGCACTCCCCGCTATCGCAGCTCAGCTGGCTCGGGGAGCAGAGGGCTTTCGAGGCCGGCAGCCCAGGCAGGGCCGCGGTGGGCACCGGGAAGGGCGCGGCGCTCGCTGCCAGCAAGGTGAGGGGAAGGGAGTCACAGAAGTGATTCCTGACTGGGTGGTACACTGAGCCCCTTCAACCTCGGGCCAAAAGCAGAACACACTTGTCAACCAGAGACCCTGCCCCTCCTTCCTCCTGAAGCTTCCCACACTCAGTACAGCCTTCTGTCTACACGTGAGGGGGGAGATCATGGGCTCTGGTCTGCACAGGCTCTCACCCAGCCTCTCTGCTTGTTAATGGCTCCTGGGGGGTCTAGAAAGACATCAAGCAGTCTAGAACAACAGTTCCTTCCCTGGGGTAACCTCTTCCTGAATGCATACTCCCTGGGGTGGCCCTTCCCTGATTGAGAGAGTAGGCTTTGAGCACAGTGATCTACTTTGGATGGATGGATGGATGGATGGATGGATGGATGGATGGATGGATATATGGATGGATAGGTGGGTGGATGGATGGATAGATGGATATATGGGTGGGTGGATAGATGGGTGGGTGGGTATAGGTGGGTGGATGGATGGATAGATGGATATATGGGTGGGTGGATAGATGGGTGGGTGGGTAGGTAGATGGATGGGTGGGTGGACGTATGCATATATGGATGGATGGATGGATGGATGGATGGATGGATGGATGGATGGATAGATGAGTCTCCTCAAAAATCAGACAGGGTTTATGAAACAAGCCATGACCTAAGACCTACTGCATTTGCCCTCGTCACCATCCCCAAAGACACACACATTCCCAGCTGTTTTTACCCACTCAGGCTCTTTTCACTCTCTGCTACCCCTAGCGCCTCACAGTTCCTTCCCATATGAGCCAGGAATAGGGGGCAGAGACTTCCCCAAACCTAAAGCCCTTTGGTCACTGCTACCCACGTGACTTCAAACCCTCCGGGGCGCCCTGCAGGGTCCCCTACTCACCACAGTGCCTCTCATCGGAGCCGTCCAGACAGTCCTCCCTCCCATCACACAGCTGCTCCCGCTCCACGCAGCCCAGCACCTCACAGGGCACCTGGCCTGGGCTACACTGCACAGGTGGGAAGGGCGGCGGGGCGACACTCTGGCCTGTGGGCACCATCGCAGCCAGCTGACTGGACCCTGCCCACCACGTCCCCCCTCCCTCAGCCCCCAGTCTCCCTCCTCCTGACATCTGGTGTGTGTGCCCCCTCTTCCCGCCTCTCTTGGGATAATGGAAAAACAGTGAACTGTATCAGGAGACTTGGTCCTAGGCCTGATCCTACCAAAACTCTGACCTTGCGCTGTGGGATCTTGGGCAAAGCGGCTAACCTCCAGGGGCCTGTTTCTCCGACGGGGAGTTGTTCAGATGCATAGGTTTAGCAGGCAGAAGACGGTAGAATCTTACCAGCAGGGGCCACTGGACTCATGGGGTGCAGGGGGAGCTCTGTCATGGCTGTCGTTCCTGGTCTCAGGGCCTTGGCCTCAGGCTGGGAGGTGGGGGGGGTGGTCATGGTCTGCACAGATTCCCTAGGACTCAAGTGAGGAGCCTCGGAGTCTGGGACCTGAGTCACTGGCCCCTTCCCTGTGGGTGCAGGAAGGAGAGAGGTGAGGCCCTCCAGCTTCCCTTCCGTGAGATGAAGCAGAAATGGGTTCTCCAAAGGGGTATCCAGGCTTTGGGTGGTGCAGGGTTGAGCACAGACCACACCACACCACACCTTCTGAGGGACTTCAGACCACAAATGAGGTGGAACTTGGTAGCCCAAGGAGCACAAGAGGGTTTTAAATGAAAGCATAAAAGCGCTTAGTGTCAAGCTGAGATTTGTACCCTACTCTCAAGAAGCCACACACGGCAGCTTCCAAGAGGAACCGACAGCACAATGGGACATTCAAGTCTGCACCCGATGACCTCCTGGCAGCTACAGCGAAAAGGGGGTTCGAGATTCTCATTGCCCAACAAAGGATTAACGTTATGACACAGCCAGTTTTCGAGAACCAGACTCGGCGTGACGTTAGAATTCATCACATAGCCTGCATCTTGCGGACTCAAGCGATGGTACAAGTTGCTTCGTCTGCTTTTCACAAAAAACACAGAAGGACGGGCCAGCCGGGCTCCTGGATGACTTTCGCTGGAACTCACGGGAAGGGGTCGAACTTAGACCTCTTAGTCTTACAGATGGAAAAACAGAGCCCAGGGAGGTGGTGAGGCAAGCCAACATCTCCCAAAAGAGGAGGTCAGAGCGAAGCCACAGCCAGCTGACAGCCCCCCCCCCCATTTCCGGCCTTGCTCTGAAGACAGCTCTCCTCAGGCTACCGTGCAGGTGAAAGGTCAGGCAGCCACAGGGAGGCTGGTACATGACCCTCAGGGAGCCCCTTCCTTGTCCTCGTCCTTGTCCATATACCAGGGAGGCTGGTACATGACCCTCAGGGAGCCCCTTCCTTGTCCTCGTCCTTGTCCATATACCAGGGAGGCTGGTACATGACCCTCAGGGAGCCCCTTCCTTGTCCTCGTCCTTGTCCATATACCAGGGAGGCTGGTACATGACCCTCAGGGAGCCCCTTCCTTGTCCAGTTTAGGAACATGCTAACTTGGTGACCCCATGTTCCCCGTGCCCACTTAGAGACATGCGCGGCCAGCAAACCCTTCAGAAAGGGGTACTTGGCTGCATCCATGGGTGACCAGAGGGGGCACAGGCGGGGCCAGGCAGCACCCCGCAGCCCCGGGGAGCCCCTGTCCTGGCCAGGGGTCTGGAGAAGGCAACCATACTTCAGGGAACACGCTCAGCCCTGGGAACCAGTCTGGGGGATCCAACCCTAGAGTCCGGGAGGGTGGGCAGGGGCAGGATTTGGCCAAGGTGTCCTCCACGGTGACCAAGTATTCCTTCTAGAAGCAATCCTGCTCCACTTAGGGATGTCAGGTGTCAGGAGACTGAATGGCCAGATGTAATAGCCCCTCGCCCTGAGGGGGTGGGCAGGGTAGGGGGGTGGGGATGGGGCCTGGAGTTTGGGTACATACCTGTGGGGGGTACAGATGACCCTCGCCAGGGACGCCAGCGTTCTGCATCTGCCAGACCCTGCAGAGGGAGAGGGGTCAGCTGCCCATACAGCCCAGGGCCCCGAGGGCAATTCCACCTGAGACTAGGGACCTAGCTCTCATTGCCTTTGGGACGCACCTATGTCCCACGGCCCCTCCCCTGTCCCTGCAGCACAGGGCCCAGCTGGGGGGTGGAGACTCACTTCCCTACAACACCTCCGGGCTGACACCCAGGGGCTATTCTCGCTGACCCACCTAGGATTCTGCTTCTGCTCTTGCCCTCCCAAACCCCGTCTTCCCCCCAGTATCCACACACATGGGCTTCAGCACTATGGTCGCTCTCCCCTTGGGTCCCTGACCAAGCTGTTCTCCAGAGGGAGAGTGTCCACCCTTCGTCTCCACATTGCAGACCCCACTGCCCCAGATGCCCCATCCTTCAAGCCTCTTCCAGGAAGCCTCTGGGGACCCTGGGGACAAGTAAGGCTTTTCCCACCTCTGAGTGTCTGATGCCCTGTTGCCAGCCCTGTGGGCATAACTTTGCCACCTGGGGGTGAAGGCCTCTCCTGTCTCCCAAACTCCTCCAGGCCAGGCACCTGCCCTGTGCTTCTCTGCCCCTCTGCCCTCCAGCCCCCAGTCCAGCACCGGGCTGGCCCCCGGAAGGCTCACGGGCTGAAGTGGACTGCGAGAGCAGACCAGGGACACGTGGGGAGGCAGCGCTGGCTGAAGGTGCGAAGAGAGGGAGACTACAGGGCGAGGGAACGTGGCTGCTGAGGCCCTGGGACCAGGGCTCCCCATGCCCCGCACCCCACCTGCTGGGCCTACAGCTCCCCACTCACCTTGCTGGGCTGGGGGGACAGCTGTCCGGGCTGGGTGGAGGAGAGAGTTGGGGTCCCGGCTGTGGACCAGACTCTGGGAAGAAAAATAACCAAGGGACTCCAGGGGTTCTCCCAGCTTCAGAGCCACCACCCGGGCAGGGGGGTCAGCGCCCCCAAGGTGGGCCCAGGGCAGGGCAGGGCAGGGCAGGGCTGGGGCACTCCAAAAGGGCGCGCCCACTAAGACTAGACAAAGGAGACGTTATCCCAGTGGTTTTCAACGTATTAACCCCCCTGCAGGGCTTGTAAAACGGATTTCTGGGCCCCACCCTCGAGTGTCCGGCTCAGCCCGGCTGAGCTCGGGCCTGAGAATCTGCATTGCTAACAATTGCCAGGTGACGCTGCTGCTGCTGGTCCAGGGGCCACATTTTGAGAACCAGTGACCTCCAGACTCTAGGAAAATGGCAGAGGATCCTAGAATCCCGTGGTGGGAAGGGGCCTCCAAAGGCACCCAGCTGCACTGACGCAGCACGCAAGGCCAGGGAAATAGTGCAGGACATCTCTCCCGTGGCTGACCCCTCCAAGGCTGAGCTGGGCACCCGTACCTGCCAGTGTCCGCGGGCAGGGGCACACAGCCCTCTTCATCAGAGCCATCTTCACAGTCCTTCACGCCATCGCACGGGCCTCCCCTTGGGGCACACTCACCACTGGCACAGCGGTGCCCAGCCCCTGGGCACAGGGGCACCACCAGCGGAGACACTGGTGGGAGAGGAGGGCTGAGGGCTCCTGTCTGTCCCTCTTCCCACTCCCGCCGATCCCACTGCCAGCCCCGCCCGTACCTGGCTCACAGCCCAGCAGCTCCACCCACGGGGAGGTGCTGTGGTTGGTGTCACTGTGGGGGACACGGGGCCACACCCGGACATGCTGAGTCTGCACCATCTGGCCAAACATCCACACTGTGGGGGCCACTTCATCCAGGTTCTTAAGGAAAAGCTGCAGGAACAGGGGTGACTGTTCACCAGACCCGAGCCTGCCTTTTCTCCGGACTGCCACCCGACCCTGCTGAGTGCCCCCGCCCAATCCGAGTCCCCCAGCCGTCAAGGCATGAAAAGCATGCTCTCCTGGCATTAATCACCAGGGTCCCTCAAGGCTGTGGGTTCTGGTCCTGGTGCCCTGAGGGCAGGGGCCAGGTTGTGCCTGCTGGTGAGTCCCCAGGGCCTGGCTAGTGCCCCCCCTAAGAATCAAGAAGGAAGGGGCACCTGAATGGCTCAGCTGGTTGAGCGGCAGACTCTTGATTTTGACTCAGGGTCACAATCCCAGGGTCATGGGATTGAGCCTTTCATCAGGCTCCTCGCTAAGTGTGGAACCTGCTTAAGATTCTCTCTCTCTCTCTCTCTCTCTCTCTCTCTCTCTCTCTCTCTCTCTCCCCCTCTCCCTCTCCCTCTCCCTCTCCCTCTGCCCCTCCCTTCCTACCCCTCTGCACACACGCATGTGCTCTCTCTCTCTCAAATAAGAAGTAAAATTAAAAATTGGGGAGGGGGAAACCTTAAAAAAAAGAATTAAGAGTGAACACATGGTGTGGACTGATCCCTCCTGCTTCATGAGACTTGTCTCCCTGGGGAGGATGTAAACCTCCAGGGCAGGGCTGGGTCCCAGCTGCTCTTGACATGCCCTCTGAAATCCTCAGTGAACTTGATGTCCCCTGACTCCCCTCCCTCCACAGAGCTTTGCACACCTGCCCCACGCCAGAGCCACTTGGATAGCTCCTGACGCCCTGCTAATGACAGGTGTTCAACGAGCCTCCAATATAAGAATGTTCTTTGGGGACACTGGAAGGCCCTTGGGGACAAAGATGGTGGGATTCGCAAAGAGGCATGTGGGTCACTGGCCCAGGAGGCTCTAGTGGCAGTACCTTGGCTGGGGGCAGGATGCCAGGCAGGATGTCACTATAGTTGTGCCAGTGTAGACCATCAGTGCTGAACTGCAGCAAGGCCAAGGACCCAGTCTCCTGCACTATGATGCCTAGAGTGTGGGCCGGGGGGGGGGGGGGGTCAGAGCTGAGAGAGTGAACCCCAGCCCCCGCCCCCCATTACTACCCCGTCCCAAGCCCCGCCCCATCACCACCCGGTCCCCCCCAGCCCTGCCCCCCCATCACCGCCCCATCCCCCCAGCCCCACCCCGTCCCCCAGCCCCGCCCCCCATCACCGCCATTCCCTCCTGCCCCGCCCCCACCGCACTGACCAGTGAGGTTCCTGGGCAGCAGCAGGTCCATCTGCAGGTAGGGGGGCAGAGTGTGCCGCTGAGTGCGAGTGTTCTCGATGGTGCTCCCGCCCCGATAGCCAGGCCCCCTGGTGGGAGCCCCCAAGAGGGCAGCCTGGGTGGGGAGCTCCAGCTGCAGGTTTTCCCTGGGGAGTCCGGCCAGGCCCAGCGGAGAATAGCAGGGGTCTGGGTGCAGAAGAGAGAGGGGCTGGAGTGCAAGGGAAGAGGGTGGCAGGTGCCTGCCCGGGACATAGTCAGGAAGTCACAAGGGGGGCTGAGGGATGCAAAGGGCCCCATGGTTGACCTTGACCTGGGCTGGAAGGGTGGTCCAGAGAGGGCAGAGTCAAACAGGCAACCTAAGCCAGGATGACTTCCAGATCCTTAGGATAACCATCCTACCCATGGAAGGCAGGGGTAAATTGCAGCGTTCCTGCCTCCTCTCTTAGGCTGGGCAAACCCTGGGCGGTAATTCCTCTCTGACATACAACCACATATGGCCCTCACCTCCAGGTGGAGGCAGAACGTAGGTGACCAGACGGGGTCCGATCTGGGGACTGAGGGCTGGAGAAGGGGCAGGAGTGGCCATAGCGAGGATCGTCTGGTTCTCACCTGTGTGGGGAAGCCCAAGGTTCAAGAGGGAGAGACCTGCAGATAGGCTCACACTAGCCCCAAGCCCCACACCCAGGCCTCTCCCCACCTCTTGCAGCACTTTCTCCCTCAGGACTTTCCAGGAGCCCCCAGAACAACCTCCCGGCTAGGAAAGGCCTGTTCTCCTTCCCTTTGGCATGAACTGGGGGTTTTCACTTCCACTGAATATTTAGAAATAGAAGACCTTTCTGAGCACTAGAAAAGGGTATCTCTGGATGGAAGCACCCCTGTGGGCTGGAGTCTAGCTCCCGCTTGCCAACTTGCACAGTGAACAATCTGTACAACTGTGAGTGCTGGCCCTCCTCTAACCTCAGCAGCCTGTAGGTGCACTTTTAGAAGCAGGAATCTAGACCCATAAACGCATTCACTTTCACGCCTTTGTGTTTTTCTGTTTCGTTCATAACTCAGTTTCCAAGCAAAAATACTCTTGAAAAAGTTGAACTTTGTCTTGGTTCCTCTTAGGAGAAAGGCCAGGAACCAGATCTGACCCAGCTGAACCAGAGAAAAGAAAGCACCCTCGGCGGGAGGCAGAATTCTAGCCCAAGAGAGACAGAAGAGACCTGATCTCAGGAGGACAGAGACAAGCCCTTCCACCCAGAGGGCCCCTTCCTTCCCCAGTATCCAGGACTCAGGCTCCCCCCAGCCGGGGCTGGGGTAGCCACGGATCCCCCCACCCCGCTCAGTGCTACCACCTGGGGCTCCCTCTGAGTCCTCACCATCCTCCTCCCTGCCATTCCCCAGACCCACTCACCACCAGGGAGGGCACAGTGGCAACACGAGTCTCCCGTTCCCTCCACCAGGACCCAGTCCTGCGGACACAAGAGTCAGGCTGGACGCGCTGAGCCAGCCACCTGCCAACCTCCGACCCAGCCTATCGGGCCGCTGGAAACCCTGGCCTCCACACAATGCCCCTCCCACTGCCCCGCCCCCAGGCCCCTATGCCCCCTCACCTGGGGGCAGCCGCCCAGTGGGCAGTAGGGGGAGCAGCGCACAGTGCTGTCGTGCAGACACTGGCAGACTCCGCAGGGGCCCTCTCGCCAGCGCTCCCCTACGCCGCGGACCCGGCCCTGCTGCTCACAGCCCTCACACGGCTCCGTCCGGCACCTGGAAGAAGGGCCGCCACTTGGCCACTTGCCGGGTGAGTGGGCTCGCCTAGGCAACCAGCCCGTCCTGGTGTGCCCCGAGTGAGCGGTCTCCCAGGACTCGGGACTTTCAGTGATAAAACCGGGAAAAGTCCTGGACCAGCTGCGCTGCTTGGTCTCCCTATCTCCTGACTCCCAGCCCTGCGCCCCAGAAACTGCAACTGGCCCAAGAAAGGGGTGTGGAAGCAATCTGTGCCAAGACCCTAGCCAGTGGAGCCCATTTCAGAGGGGGCGTGGTGGGCAGATCTGGCTCACCCCCTCAGTACCTCCCTTCGGCGACCTTCAGAGGCACAGGGTGCAAACCAGAGGACCCATACTTGCCCCTAGACTTGTGGGCTCCCTATGCCCCTCTTTTGGACCTTGAGAGCCTAAAACTGATGCAGAAGAAGGCCAGATATTCCCCCAAAGAGGCGCTGGGAATCCTGGTGTTTAGACTAATAGGGCTCAGAGTAGGAGCGGTTCCTCATTTGGAGTCCATGGTACCTGTGGAAGTATCTCAAGAAAGGGCACACCAGCAGCTTCCTACCTGGGCGCTGGAGGTGAGAGGTAAAGGTCTCTGTGGGTCCCTGGGGTGGGTGCAAGTACCTGCGGGCCTTGCGGTGGATGCCCCGGCACTGGCGACCTTGGCCCGAGAGGCGGGGGTTGTTGGGGCTCCGGAAGGACCACTGGATGCTCTGGCTCCCGCAAGGGCCCAGGCACTCAGCCCAGGGGGACCAGGATGACCAGCCACAGTTCACTGCGGGAGAACCAAGACCCAGGGGTCAGAGGAGGGCTGGGTGCCCAGCTGGGTAGTCTGGGAGGGGACAAGGACCCCTCGGGAAGGGTCAAGGGTGGGGCCTCACCGGCACAATCTGGATCGGGCCGACAGCGCTGGGGCCGCCCATCCTGGCAGATGCACAGCTGGCAGCTGGCTTTGATGCGCTGCCCAGGCCAGTAGCGGGTGCCATCCACCAGGCAGGGGCACTGCCGGGGCCACACACACTGCCCCTCACTGCCCAGCACCTGTCCGGCAGGGCACCAGCAGCCTAGAGAAGGCCCAGGGTGAGGCTTCCCTGCAGAGCGTTCAGCTCCACAGACACACCGGCCACAACGTGGGCCCAGAGCCGCCCCCCGCCCCCCGCCCTTACCTGGGCTGCTGCAGGGCTGGTCAGCCGAGCACACAGCCCGACCAGAGACTTCATCGCAAGTCAGAGGACAGGGAGCACAGGGCCAGAACACCAGCTGCCCGGAGCAGGTGGCATTGAGGCAGCCGTCCCGAGGGCAGGGCCCTGAGAGAAAATCAGAACCAGGGTTCGGAACGGTGGGTCGGTCCCCCGCAGAAACAAGCCACCTCCCAGCCGTGCCCTCCTTCCTCGCACTCACTGGTCTGGTGGGTGGCGTGAGAGCCCCCGGGCAGCGTGGCGCAGGTCCGGCCCCCATTCTGGGGTGGGTGACACTGCCGCTGCCGGGTCATGGTGCCCGTGCATGGCTCGGAGCACGGGGACCAGGGAGACCAAGAGGTCCATTCACCATCCACTGTGAGGAGAAGGGGCAGGACAAGTGGGAGGAGGGGGGCATGAGGCCAGTCTGAGAGCCCCGTGATCTTCCTCTCCCTTGCTCTCTCTGGGCCGCCGCCCGCCCCCTGGCCCTCCCGGGTACCCCAGGCCCCTCACCGGGGCAGGCGGCCGTGAAGCAGGCCTGAGTCTGGTGCTCAGAGCCTGGGCAGTGCTGCAGCACCGGGAGACTAGGTGGGGAGCAACGGCGGCTCCGGGCCCGCACCCCAGGCCCACACGTCCTGCTGCATGGACCCCACGGGTCCCAGGGGCTCCAGGCCCCACAGCCCTGCTCTTCTGGGGAAGGCCCTGCCGTCCCTGCCAATTCACAGTCAGGCTGCCCGTCACACACCTGGGGAGGGAACAGGATCACAGTTCCTTTCAAGTCAGGTGGCACAATGGCTCTGCCTGTGCCACCCCCTTCCTCCCTCCCTCCTTCCCTCTCTCACCAGCTGGAAACTGATGCACAGGCCATCAGGGCAGGAGTATTCCGGGCAGGGAACCCTTGTCCCGTTGGGGCCTCCTGGGGCTGTCATCCCCTCTGAGGGGAAGAGAAGAGAAAACAGTAAGACGAGGAGAACTCCCCCCCCCCAGCCCCCACCAGCCTTGGCCTTCATCAGGGGAACTGTGTCCATACCGCAGCCCAGCTCATCCTCGCCCTGGGAACAGTCAGAGATCCCATCACAGAGCTGCTCGGGGCTCAGGCACAGCTGGGGAGCCAAACCACAGGAGAAGAGGCCACCGCAGGGGGGCAGCTGGGTAGAGCCTGTGGGCACCCAGAGAGTGTCCTGTTGGGCTCCTGCCCCTCCCACCCTCTCTCTGCAGAGGGGTTGGCAGGGGGAGCCAAGGGCACTGGAAGGGGAGGGCAAAGAGAAGGCTGAGCCTACACGGAACCTGAACCTGGCTCAAAGACACCTTGGGAGGCGTCCAGAAGGGGCAGAGGGACCTGGGGAGGCGCTGGAGCCGGTGGACAGCTGCCCCCTCCTCCCAGGGTGAGGTGGCTAGGACAGGAAGGGCTGACATGCAGGGGCACAAAGGGAACTCCCAGGTCTGGTGGGGTGGAGCTGGAGGGGTAGCCCTCCAAACAGGCCCACTCCCCACGCTGCTGAGCCACTGTCCATCCTCTTATCCCTTCTGGCCCAAATGCAGGCAAAGACAAAAGCCTCTTTCTTCTTTCCGGGGGGGGGGGGGGGGAGGGCAAAGTCTTCAAAGAGAATTTGGGGAAAAAGATCAAAGGACACTCTGAGGTCGCAGCCCCAAGTTGCTCCCTAGCCTGCAGCCCACCGCAGGGGGGGGGGGGGGCGTGGTGGGAGAAGACACGGCCCCGAGGCGGCCCAGGCTCTCACCGCAGGCCTCTGGGCGCTCGTCCGAGCCGTCGGGGCAGTGCGGCACGCCGTCGCACAGCTGCTCAGGGGACACGCAGTGCGGGCCGCGGGCGCAGGGCACGTGGTGCGGCGCGCAGGGCCAGCCGCAGCCACGCTCGTCGCTGCCGTCGGCGCAGTCCTCCTCGCGGTCGCAGCGCCAGCCCCGCGGGGCGCACTCGCCGCTGCCGCACGGAAACTCGAGGGGGCCGCAGGGGGGCGCTGCGGCGGGCACCCGCACTAGACCCGGCCCGCCCGGCCCCTCCACCTCCACCGCCACCGCCGCCGCCGCCCGCCTCCCGGTGCCCGCCCTTCCCGCCCCCTTCCGGAGCCCGGACTGCCCCCACGTCCCCACGTCCGGTCGCTCCCGCCGTTTGCTCCCCGACTGGTTTCCCCAAACCTCTCCTCTCGTCCAGGCATTCCACTGACCACCCCAACCACCTCACCTCAGTGGTTGGGGGCGTGGGGGCATGTCCGCAAGTAAGATCTGGACTCTTCCAGTCCCTCTTAAACCCCCTTCCCTTTGTGCATTCTGGTGCCTTCAGGAGGCTGCGTCTGTGCCAGCCCCCATGCCCCAATGCCTCCCTCTGAGGCGCCCTCCCCACTCTTCTGTCCCAGGCCTCGGGACTGCAGTTTTCTTACCCCTTTTCGTCCAGGACACTCACCAGGGCTGGCACTGGCCAGGGGAGTTGGTGCAGTCTCCCCAGAGCCAGCGGAGGGGCCCGGCAAAGTGCCAGCGGGGGGAGTGGGCAGCGAAAGGAAGGGGCAGTGCCCGGGTCCCTCATCGGCTCCATCTGGGCAGTCCCAGGTTCCGTCACACAGCAGGATGGCCCCCACGCAGGTGCCATCGACACAGGTCACCTCCCCAGGAGTGCAATTCAGCTGCCCTGCAGCCAGAGAAAGGAGGAGCTGGTCCCAAACGCTGCCCTGTAATCCCACTGTTTGGGGTGCCCCTGTGCATACATTACAGGTGCCGGCTTCCCAGCAGGAGCCTGAATTGGTGGAGGAGGGGAGGCAGGAAGGTTGGGGCTCACAAGACAAGCCTTTGGGAGGGGGGTGCCTTGTGGACTGGAGTCCAGAGCGGAGACCACCCACCCAGACAGGCCTCCTCATCAGCAGCGTCGGGACAGTCGGGATGTCCGTCACAGAGCAGGGCGGGGGGCAGGCAGCGCCCATCAGCACAGGCCAGCGAGTCGTGGGGGCACGGGCAGCCCTGCTCATCCGTCCCATCTCCACAGTCGTCCCGCCCGTCACAGAGCAGGGCCAGGGGCAGGCAGCGGCCGGAGCTGCAAGACATCTGCCCCTCCCCACAGCCTGGGGTGGCACAGCCTGGCATGGGGCAAGCAGGCAGGGGCCAGATGACAAAGGGTCCTAGAGAAGCCCCTGACCCTGGAAAGACCAGAACAGCCCTGCCCACCAGCCATCGCTGCCGGCGATGTGAGCAGCAGCTCAGGAAGCCGTTCAGTTTCGCGTAGGAGACACCCGCACAGTAGGAGAGACCCATCACTCAGTCACTGCCCCCCACAGACGAGGACACTCACCCTCCTCGTCCGAGCCATCGCCACAGTCATCCTGGTTGTCACAAAGCCACCCGTGGGGCACACAGTGCCCACTCTCCTGGCACGGGGCCTCTCCCTCCACACAGCCGGGCACCGGCTCCTCACAGCGGGTCCTGCCACTCCCGCAAAGCCACTGACTTTCCTGGCATGTGCTGAGCACACAGCGTCCCGGGATCAGCCACAGCGCTGGGCTTTGGCAACTCAGGGGCATGGGGCTCCCCTGAGCCACCCCCCCTCCGCACTCACCAGTTCCCACAGTCCTTCTGCAGCACAGTCCCCGGGGGGAAAAAGCTGCCCCCTGACTCACAGGGGCAGGAAGCTGGTTCTAGGCAGACTCCTCCTGGGATCACAGAGGGTAAGACTGGAGCAAAAGGGGCACAGCGGCCCCTAGTGCCAGCCTTGTCACCCGGGCCTTGTGGCTCTCTTCTCCCTCCCAGGATCCCCTCCCCTCTGCCTCTTCTGACCCTACACACCGTGGAGCAGAGTCCCCTCGGGGCAGAAGCAGCCCTCCACGCAGGCGACAGCCTGGCAGTGCCACCCAGGTTCAGGACCATGGTCATGGCAGGTGGGGGGGCATATGGGGCCACAGGCCTCATACACCTGGCCCCCTTCACACTGCAGGGCTGGGTGGAGAAGAGAGAGGAGGCTTGGGTCACTGAGGTGCGACGGCACCAGGATGCAACAAGCAGGCGAGCCAGCCCGAGCGGATACTCATGGAGGGCACGGCAGGGGGGCACGGTGTAGACTCTTGCTGAGCCCCTCCCAAGGCCGTTGGCAACATGACAGTTCTACAGGAAAGCAACCTTGCCCGTCTGGTTCATCTATGACAGCGTGAACACCACACATATTTGCCCTTGAATGCATGGCTTGCTGGCAGGCCAGGAGGAGCACCCATGAAGGAGCGGAATGGGCGGTGGGATTGGGCATCGGGGACCCAGGGCAGGGCACACTCACGGCAGAGCTCCTGGCTGCGCCAGCGCACAAAGAGCCCATGCCGGGCACACTCATCTGCATACGTGGCAATGGCCGAGCAGAGACACTCACAGTCACCCCCCGAATCACAGCTGTGGAAGGGATTGTTCAGCCCCTGGACCCCCTCCCCACCCCCAACCTACCCATTCCCACCCTGTCCCCAGGCTCGCCCCTCTCACCCGCAGGCATCATGCACACACCGCTCGTAGTGCTGCTGTGGGGGCACCTCTGCATGGCACCGGGCAAAGAGCGACTGCAGCATCACCCCGCAGCGGGCGTGGGCCCAGCTGGCCCGGTGGGCGTTCACCTGCAGGCAGAGCAGGTCCACACCGTGGACCAGCTAGACCCCATCTGCAAGCACCCAGCCTCTGGATCCTCCCCCCTGCAGGTTTCTGTAGCTGCCCCCACTCCCTCCCCCCATTCCCACCCATGCTCACGGTGCAGGGGTGTGGCAGCTCTCCTGGCTCAGGGCAGAGAGGATTCAGGTGCCAGGAGTGGGCAGCCAGCTCAGCTGTGGGTTCCAGGACCCCCTGGCGGCTCCGCAGGTCATTACTGGCATCTCCATCAAAGTCCCCGCACAGACCAGACACACGGCCCCGGAAGTGCGGGGACAGCTGCACCAGGACCCGGGTGCCTGGGCAGAGGGGGCAGCAGGGGCCAGCATTGTGGAGAAAGAAGACAAGGGCGGCTATTCCGTGGGCCTGTCTGACCATCTGCCCAGGGACCACCACCCAATAAGGGGTGCTCGTGCCCTCTTTTGGGAGGATGATTGGCAATGGTGAGACCTAGATCTGGAGGGCGAGGGCAGAAGCGGGACCAGGGAAATTCTCCAGCGGGCCAGATTCTGGGAGGGATCCAGGCTCCAAGACAGACTGTGACACCACCAGCCCCGGAGGCCTTAGTGACCGGAGACTCAGAGGGCAACCTCGCTGTGCCCACCAGGCAACTCCTTCCCCTGTCAGGGGTTACTCTGGTTTTCCTCGATTTCTCAGTAACAGTTATTTCTAAAATGCCTACTGTTTGGGTTTGGGTGGTGGGGTGTTAGGAGATTTATTTTCATTTCTTCTCTCCCAAACTAGGTATTTTCTAAATATTTCTTAGGTGAGGCACTGTTGCTCTTACGTTGAAGAGAAACATAATTTTAAGAGCGCGATTTGGGAACTCCCGCCACTCGTATGGAAGAGAAAGGGTTTAGGGAGAGCCAGCCTCATGACACTAAGGCGGGCATGGGTCAGATGCTTAAGGTTAAGGTTGGGGCCTGACCTCCATCCCAGAACAGGCTGAAGCCCAGGCGGGTTGTGAGTAGCAGGAAGAGACCAGCACGACGCAGGCTCAGCCCAGGGCCCGTGTAGACCTTGGGGAGTGTTATGCTCGCCCCATTCACCATCACTGCTCGGCCTGCGGAGGAAGAGAGGCTTTCAGGCCCTGCCTCGGAGTAGAAGGGCTCCCAGATCCCCAGGAGGCCCTCACCAGCCTGCCGTCCAACCTTTCCTTTTGCT
This sequence comes from Lynx canadensis, assembly GCF_007474595.2. Classification (NCBI taxonomy): domain Eukaryota; kingdom Metazoa; phylum Chordata; class Mammalia; order Carnivora; family Felidae; genus Lynx; species Lynx canadensis. The sequence continues at coordinate 162,012,191 of NC_044304.2, read as the reverse complement.
TCTCTAGCTATGAGACCTTGGGCAAGTCTCTGGACCTTAATTTCTTGGAGCCTTCCAGAATTATGTTTCCCACGCAAGAGGAGAGAGGAAAAGCACCAGCCCCACTTCCCTGATGGTAAGCAGCGGGGAACCCCGGGCCTTGGTCACCTGTGCAGAACTGTGATGCCACCCAGCACGCCCCTCCCTGGCCATGCCACCCTTCAATGTTACAGCCACCTCTGAGCATGTGCACAACGGTGCTCTGTAGTTGCACGGTCAGTGCCTTGGTGCAGGTGAGGCCACTGGCCCCACAGGGCAGGTTCTGGGCTGAGACTGTGAACTGGCCGCTGGCCTCTCGCACCAGCAAATATTCACAGGCTCCAGGGAAGGTGAAAGCCAGCCCATCGAATGTCACATAGTGGGGGGCACCCGATGCCTGGCACCATCCACGGCACTGGCGGCTCGTGCAGTGCCACTGCCGACCCTGGCACACACTGTGGGGGGCGGTGGGGAAACAGAGTCATGAGGACACGAAGCCAGAGCTGTATCTAGGGGATGCACCTGGTCCAGGTTCCACGCAATTCCCGACAGACCCTCAGCTTGGGGGAATCCTGGAGAGCTCCCGTTGCCCAGGCCAGTCTGGATATCCCACCCCACCCATCGTCCCTGTCCAAGGGGCATACCAGATGTTGCAATCCTCCTGGATGGTGGCGTTGGGCGGGTACCACTGCCCACCGTGACGGCAGGGACAGAGCTCAGGAGGCACACAGCGTTCATTCTGGGCAGAGGCCGGGGGCAAAGAGGCACCTTGGAGGGCTGCCTGACCCACCGCCCACTGTTTCAGACAGCCAGGGGACTAGGGCAGTGCCATGGTTACAGCAGGCCCCACGGTGCCCCATGCAGCCCCCTCCCAGACTCACCAGCAGCACAGTGCCTGGGGGACAGACACAGCTTCCTGTGCTGTCCGGGGGGCAGGAATGGTTGGCACGCAGGTTGTCACAGGTAAGGAGGCAGGCACCAGGGACATAGACAAGCTCATGGGGGCAGAAGGTCCGCTGGGGGCCACAGCGGTGAGCAGTGCAATTCCAGAGGCCCCTCTCCTGGCAGACACTGCCGAGGTCACGAGGGAGGTAAGAGGCAGGCCCAAGACAGCACTCACCTCCAGGCGCCTGGTCTGACCTGGGAGAATCTCAGGAACCCAGAAGGTCCAAGCCCCTAATGTTGACTCTGGAGACCTGAGCGTCTCACCCCCAAACCCTAGTTACGAGCACAGGAAGTGGGGCTGCCCCCAGCACCAGCCATACCTGGGATGGGCATGGTTACCCTTTCCTGCCCCAGCTCCAATGGGACCATTCTCAGGGCTCTGAGGCTCTTGAAGAACCCCATTCCCATCCCGGGTAGGAGAGGGATTCTCTAAAGTCTCATCCTCACCCACCAAGTCCTGACCACTGGCCTGGACTCCACAGGTCCAGAACTGGCCTTTGCTTCTCCCTAATCCTTGGAAGAGCCTCTGAACCAGACTCATCCAGAATTCAGAGATCTGGGTTCTAGTCCGTCATCATTAACAAGCTGTGTGACTCTGCAAGCTGTTTGGCCTTAGTCGAGCCTCAGTTTCCTCATCTGCAAAATGGGAACAATTCTTCCACTTCCTACTTTATTAGGTTATTGTAAGAATTCAGTAAAATTAAATAAGATAACGTACAAGAGTGCTTTATAGGCCAGAAGAGCCTGTCATAGGCCTGTCATATAGGCCATCAATGCTCTGTCGTCCCACATGTGCATACCGTGCCCTAACCCACGGGGCTACAAGCCCAGCCCCTTGTCTCTAAGCTCTATCTCTTCACCCCCAAGCTCTTTGCTTCCCTCCCAAGACCACTGCCCTCACCAGTGGTTGCAGTCCCTCATGGTGGCACTGCCGGGAGCATAGCGTTGAGTTCCAAGCTGGCAGGAGCACAAGCTGGGGGGCACGCACTCGCCTTCGGGGTCCCATAGCAGCCCTGGGGGGCAGTTACACCCAGCCACACAGCTGCCCAGCTCCCCACAGTCTTCTGGCTCCCCACAGTTTTGACCACACGCCGGGGCACACTCCTGGTACTCCTGGCCCCCGGGACACAGGACAGCTGGGCACAGAGACACATGCAGGTCAGGGACATTAACTGCTGCTGCTCTGCCCACCCTTCTGGAATTCGCACCCCCTATGCCTCTGGAAGAAGGCAAACTCAGCAATGTGCCATGGTCAGAGGCCCTCCTGGGGACCTTCCCTTGTTTCCAAGCTTTTGGATCCTTCTGGGCTACTCCTAGAAGAGGGCTGGGAGGAGCACCCTGGGGCTAGCTGGCTGAGCAGACTCACGGCAGAGTGTCTGGGTCCTCCAGAGACACGGGACACCCTCCCGGGCACAGCGACGAGCAAAGGCAGCAAGCACAGGACACAGGCAGTCCTTGCCAGGAGCACAGCCACACACGGCTGCCAAGCAGCGCAGGTGGAACAGTTCCCTGTCCACCAGCCCTTGGCACTCCTTGCAGGGAGAGGAGGGAAAAATTGAGCCAGCTCCTCCTCCACAGATTCCCCCATCCCCTCTGGTCCCCACTGTCACCTCCCTGTGCTCAGTAGCCCTGCCCACGGCAGGGAGCCGGGCCCTCCCAGTAGCCCAAGAGGAGAGCAGAGCAGGTACTGACCCCACCTTACAGGTGTAAACAGGAGCACCCCCAATCCGGCTACCTGGAAAGTTGGGCCATGCAGGACGGCACAAGCTGCCTCGGCAAAAACATGGCGCTGAGAGTGGGTGCTGCAGGGGGGAAGTGGGGCGCTGTCTTCTGAGGGGCACCTTCCCTCGCCTGCCACCCGGAACTTGCTAGCAAAGGCTGCAACGCTGGTCTCCACATCGCCAGCGGGTGTCAGGAAGTCATCCTGCTGGTTCCAGGTGAAGGTGCCGCACAGACCCTGCACCTGGGCCACAGGAGTGGGCATGGGACGGTCAAATCGGGCCCAATGTGGCCTTGCCCAGCCACTCACCTGCCCCCTAGCACACCTGGTGGGCATGGCGCGGGTCCAGAGTGATGTAAGCTGCAGGGTCAGACACTCCCCAGAGGACCTGGGCCCCGGGCCAGCGCAGCAGTAGGAAGGTGGAGGAGGCTCGGGAGACACTGAGGCCCTTAGGCCCACTCCATGGCAAGCCCACATCCTGCCCATCCACCAGGACGGCCCCTGGAATAGGGAGCCTGTGAGGGGCTGCCCCTGCAGGGCTGGGCTGATGAGGATTGGGGGTGAGCACATTGCAGGAGGGGGCTACCTGAGTCTCTGAGCTGGATGTGGGTGTCCCCCAGGGAGACAGAGATGGCGTGGAGGCAGCTTCCAGCGTCACAGGCCCCATGCTCCAGCACAATCAGCAGCTGCCCCTTGGAGAAGTCCTGGGGCAGATGTTGAGGAATACGGTGGGGTGGGGGTGGGGGCGGGGAGGATCCGGGGACAGGGTCTGGTCTGCCCCTTTTCCTGTTCCACAGGACACCTACAGCACACACCTGGGGGCAGCTCCCACCCATCACGTGTGCTGACCACCTTCTTGCCAGCCAGACTCTCTGCAAGGTATAGGGCTTAACTCAGGCAAGCGCAGACACTTGTGAGCATCTGTGCGTGTGTGCGTGCGCGCTTATGCGCGCGGACAGGCATGTGTGTGTATGTAAGTAGGTAGAAATGTGTGTGTGTGTGTGTGTGTGTGTGTGCACGCATGTGTGTGTGTCTCCATGTTGGAGCAAGATGCCTCCCCTCTCCCTCCCTGTGGGTATGTGTGCTCTATATGTGTGTCTGTGTGTATACACATGTTAAATCTATGCGTACTTGCATGAGCCCGCGGCATATGTGCACACCTGTTTGTGTCTATGGACCTGAACTTGGTAAGTCACCTAACTATTGGGGGAGGCGTGGAGAGGAAGGAGAACCCGTATTTCGTCAGGGGTTGTTTTGCAGGAAACTGCCTGTGATAAGCCCAGCCTGCCCCATTTGTGAGAAAGTACGGTGAGGATAGGTTTTGCTTCGTGCCCCTGGGCTAGGGTGGCAATGACAGAGGAACATTCTCAGGAACCCGAGGAGGGGTGAAGACCGGAAGGGGAGGTTTGGGGGGGGGGAGGGGGAGGTGTCTGCGGAGAGCCATCCTCCCTCCAGAGTCGGTTCTCTCTCAGCTTTTCCCGGGATGACTCTGTGTTTGTCGTTGATTTATGTGGAGGTTTCCTGACACTCACCTGCCCCCACAGCAACCCCACGAGGACTTCTCCCGCAGTTCACCCCCTACCCACCTGCACCAGGCTGGAGCGGCAACCTGGGCTGCCGCGGAAGGAGAAGCTCCGCCCATCGAAGGTGACGTAATGCCCGTCCCCGCCCACCGCGCACTCGGCGGGGCACTGCGCCTGCGCGCAGAGCCAGCGGCCGTCCTGGCACACGCTGTAGGCACACGGGGCGGGGAGCGCGCTCTGATTCAGCTTCACGACCTCCCGCCCCCAACACCGTGGCCCCTCCCCTCCCCCAGCAGCCCCTCTAACTCTCTTAGGTTTGGAGGTCAGCTGGTGGAGGTCGCTGGCTAGGTCTTTAAGCGGGGCCATCAATTATGCCGTGAGAGGTCACCGGTCCCTTGTGAGGGGCCCCCAAGGGGAGGCAGGTTGAAGGACATAGCATGAGGGAGGGCTCCGCGGGGACCACGCCGCTTCCAACCCCAGCCAAAGGGCCAGCGAGGCCCGCGGACCCACCACGGGTTGCAGAGCTGGCGCACTGTGTCCCCAGGGGCGTAGCGCTGGCGCCGGTGGTAGCAGGGGCAGCGGGCCGCAGGGACACAGAGGGCGCCGTCCCAGAAGAGGCCAGGCGGGCACTCGCAGCCGCTCACGCACGCTTCCTGGCAGGACCCCTCCCCTCCCTCGCCCACTGCCGAGCAGCTGGGCGGGCAGGCCGAGGCGCAGTCAGAATACAGCTGGCCCCCAGGGCACAGGCGCTCTGCGGGCACGGGGGTGGGCTGTGAGGTCCGAGGGCCCCCTCCTCCCACCAGACCCCGCTGGCCACAACCCGAAGACGGGGTGCTCAGGAGGTGGCCCGGCGCTCATGAAACCAGGGCCACAGGGCTGCTGTCGGTTAGTTCCCAATTCCGCAGGGTGGGGAGGCCAGGGCCTATGCAAAGAGGGTCAGCCGCCAGACCTACCGCAGAAGCCTGGCTTCCTCCAGCCCACGTGGATATGGTGCTTGGCACACTCTTGGGCATAGTTGGCCAAAGTGGTGCACACGGCCTCCCGCCGGCTCTCGCGCCCACTGCCTGCTGGGGCCCCAGAACAGTAGGCAAAGAGGCAGGTCTGGTGGTACTCAGCAGGGGGGACCTTCAGAGAAAGGACAGGCCCTCGGTCAACCAGACTCAGCAGCACTCCCTCCTCTTACTTGGATCATGCCCTGACTTACAACCAAACAGAATGAGCACTAGAAGGGAGCTCTGAGATCATACATACACACAAAGCAATGCCAGGACCAGATTCCCTGTTTGGCACCTCTGTAGCACCTCCTGCTCCCCGCCTCTCTGGTGGTGGTTACCACCCCCACCCCCACCCGTACCTGAGCATGGCATTCCCTGAATGGACTCTCCAGCAGCTGGTGGCACACATCCTGGGCTTCAGCCTCCAGCTGGCCAGCCTCCATGCCTGCCTCTGTGCCTCTCACGGGGTCCTCACAGCCCTGGGCCGCTTCCACTGCATCCAGACACCCAGGCTAGAGACCATTGGAGTCAGGTCAATGGGCTGGGATGAGGGACATTGGCCAGGACACCAGGAAAGTAGCTACTACCCTCATGGCTGCTTCAAGTCCCCATTGTCATGGCCACCAGCCCAGACATCCTGAAGCTTTTGGGGGCAACAAAGTTGTAAGCCTGGGTAGGGTGTGGGGGAGTTGCGGTCCCATCAACCCACAGGCAAGAGATTTGATAACCCAAACTGGTCAGTGACCAGGTCACTGAGTGTGTCCCCTGGGCGGTCAATTCACCCCAATGCCATGGGCAGCACCTTAAATTCCACGGGACCCAGAACCTTCCCCGGACCAAGGATCTGGGAGAGGGGCCAGGCCTGGTCCCAGAGAAAAAGCCAGTGATGAAGACAGACAGCAGAGGCTTGAAGATGTCAGAGAAGCCAGGAGTGGGGGGCCAACTGGGGATCAGGGCGGGGAGCCCAGGCTCTCCGAGGGCTGCAGTCTCACCTCTGAGTCAGGGAGCCTCCAGGAATTCCCAAAGGTGGCAGCTAACACAGCCAGTCTCCCTCCTGGCTCCAGGAAGTCATCTGGGGAAGGGTGAGGCAGAGTGCTGTGTCTGGGGTCTCCTGTCTCTCCTTCCCTCCTAAACCAGCAACCAAGTCACGCCCACTTACCCTCAGGCCGGCCACTGTAGACCCCACAGAGACCTTGAGTTTGTCCCTGGAGCTCGTAGTCCACAGAAACGGAGACTGAACCGGACCTGTCCAGCTGCACAACGACCCCCAGGCCCCCCGACAACACCAGCCAGTCCCCTTGCCATTGCAGGCTCAGCCCTGGGCAGGAGAAGGAAGGAGTCACACTCCCCACTCTTCCCACCATGACACCAAGGCTCAGACTGCCGGGGAAGGAGAGGAGATGGAATTCTTACAATTCGAGAGAGCTCTGCACTTGACACCCTTTAAAGGAGAAGCGATTGGTTTCCAGTCGGAACTGTCCTTGAGAATTTCATGGACACTATGGACGCTCTCACAAGTAAACTACAAAGCTCACGTGCACACACACACAGCCCCACCCACTTCACTTCATGGACTGAAAACCAGGGCAAAAGTTCTGGTGGGACAGAGACCCGTCTAGTAGCTCAAAAGCCCTTCCTCACAGCACTGGTAGAGGGGGGTGGGGGGAACTGAGACTCAAAGAGGTTTTTTGTTTTTTCTTTTCTGAAGATGTTACTTTGTTTAAGTTTATTTATTCATTGTGAGAGAGAGAAAGAGAGAGAGAGAGAGAGAGAGCGCGCGCGCATGAGCAGGGGGAAGGGGCGGAGGGCTATCAGTGCAGAGCCCCATGCAAGGCTCCATCTGTCGGAACCATGAGATCAAGACCTGAGCCAAGATCAAGAGTTGGACACTTAACCAACCGTGCCACCCAGGCGCCCCAAGATTTTATTTTTAAGTAACCTCTACATCCAACATGGGGCTCGAACTCACAACCCTGAGATCAAGAGTCCCATGGCAGCCAGGTACCCCCAAGACCCAAAGAGGTTAAGCAGAGGTACTTGCCCCAAGCCACACTGTGAGGGGATGAGTGGGGGTGGCTTGCAGGAGAGGCTTGTGGGAGACGAGGTCTTGGCCCCTCAGCAGGCCCAACAGTAACGGGGGTGGAGCAGCAGGCTCCCACCCAACTGCCCCTTTTGCTGTCCCCTGCTCTGGGGGATAGGCAGACTGTCCCCGGGGAACGAATGGGGCCCTGGGCAGTCTCCTGCTCCCCACAGCTCCCTTACCCTGGAGCAGCCGAGACTCCGCATCAGGTATCAGCTGCCCATTCACAGAGACATTTTCACCCTGGATCAGCACCTCCTCGGGTCCCATTGTTACCCGGGCCTTTGGGGAGACACAGAGCGGAAGAGGTGTTCAGTGGCTCGCCTTCCCCCGTGTCCAGCTCCCTCCCTGTGGTCTTCCCTCCCTCACCAGCTGACAGTGCCCAGGTGGGGGGCAATGCCCCCTGGGCGTGAGGTGGACAGCCCAGGTGGAATCAGCAGCGCCCGCCAGCAGGTAAGTGCAGCGGCCCAGGAAGTGGTAGTGACGCCCGTCAAAGGTTCGGTAGTGGAAGCCTGACCAGGTGGTGCAGGTGGCCGCAGGCTGCTGGCGCTGGCTCCAGAACTGGGCCACGGCCCCCACCAGGGGCTGCAGGGAGGCTGGAGAGGGAGCGCTGCCTGGAGGAGATACACCGACTGTGAGTCTCTGAGTGTGAAGGTAGGAGGGTGAAGGAGGAGGAGGACACGGGGCTTCTCCCAGAGTGGGAGGCAGGTGGAGAGTTCATGGTCCCTCTGGTGGGCCAGGATGGGAGGTGACTCATCTGAGAGCACAGGGGAGTGGGCAGGGGCCCTGCGGGAAGGCCCAGAGCTCCAGAAATCTATGTGGTAGCCCTTGCAGGGGGAGAAAGTGGTTGCCAGGACCGCAGACCCACCTGGGAGGTGTCGGCCAGGGCAGCTGAGGCAGGCCTGGGAGCTGCCATCCCGCCAGCTGTGTCCCCAAGGCCAAGCACAGCACTCCTCCAGGCTTCCCGCAGATGCATTAGCTGAGCCTGGCTGCAGCTGGCACTGCTGTGTGGCAAAGCAGTGGCCCCCAGGGCTGGCTTCTGCAAGGGCTGCGGTGGATAGAGGGAGAGAATGGGGCGGCCCAGACAGTCAGCCTGGGCCCAGCTTCCCTCCCCAGGCAGCCTCCATGAAACCACAGATCTGGGCAAATAGCAGGTGCTTACCCAGAGTGCAGTGTGTGCCCCCCCAGCCTGGGCAGCAAGCCGTCACTGTCCGGTTCCTTGCAGCAGGCCGGGTTTCTGGGGGCCTGGGTCCACCAAGCAGGCAGCAGAGAGAAGATGTTAATTATTCCGCCCAGCCCCTTCCCGGTCCCTGAGAATGGCCTGGGACATTTCATCTGGTCACCTATTCTCTGAGCGGCTTTCTCATATAATTTCCCTTCCTGGTCTTGATTTCCCCTTGTGCAACGTGAGAGTGCTATTGGGAAGGCAGACTGGAGGGTAGGCACAAGGAGCAGACATCGTGCCTCCCTGCTCTGCCTGCTCCCCTCGTTGCCTGTCCCCAGCCCCACACCCTCCACTCTTCCTGAGCCCAGCCAGACCCACTTCCCAAATGCCCGCTTCTCCAGGGCACCACCCAGTTCACCTTCTCCCCCCACCCCCAGGATGTTGGCTCTCCGTTGCTCCCTGCTGCTCAGCGGCCAGCCCAGACTCCAACCCTCACTCACTTGTAGATGGGACAGAGCCCTGCAGGTCCCCTCCGGGACAGGTCGAGTCGCCAGCCCAGGCGCTGGTACTGGTAGAGGCTGGTGCAAGGCACCAGGCCCTCCTGGCGGGGGGTCACTTCCTCCTCCACCAGGAAGGTTTCCGTCCGCTCGCACCACCGCCTGCCCACAGATGGGGAATGACAGCCACTGCCCCCAGCCCTTCTGTTGCCAAGAAGCCCTGCCCGCAGAAGAGTTAGTGAACTGAAGAGGAGGCTGGGTGGGAGTGAGAAGCAGAGGGGAGGGGGGCCGGGCTGCCCCAGAGGGTCCTGTTCATGAGGCAGGAGAAAAGGATCTCAGAGGGGCCCCAGGCTGGACTGCTCACCCGTTAGCCAATGCCCATGCCATCCCAAAGAGGAGGGCAGGGAGTAGCATAATGCTCCCCCCACGTCACCTCTGGGGGCCTAAGAGGCTTGGGCTTGGGGAAGGTGAGCAGAAAGGCCAGTGCTGGCCTTCCCCGCCCCACACCACGGTCTACTTCAGCCGGGCGTCAATGTGTCCAAGGCAGCCCAGACAGTGACAGCGAGGCCCATGGGACTGGGGAAGCTTTATCTCAGCCCCATGCCCTGGGGCACCAGCTGCTCGGAACCAGATTGGACCTGCCTGCACATTGCACAATCCCCTCAGAGGCCAGTTCTCCCTGGAAACAGTCCCCTTCCGGCCCTTGTGTGTGTGTGTGTGTGTGTGTGTGTGTGTGTGTGTGAGCTCAGTGGGGGAGTGCATGTGCCCCAGGCCACACAGCCAGACACTCGGAGCCTCTGATATTTTTCCACCCTCAGGCTATACCACAAATTAACGTGGACTCTGGACAAGCCACCCTCTCTTTCTGAGCCATAGTTTCCTTGCTAATAAAAAATTCAGGGGCTTCCCAGGGATGCTTGGGTGGGACTCAGGGGCTCTACTTTGATATTGTGTACGTGCACATTTCTGAGGATAGTTCCTTAACTGTAAATCAAATTCTCAAGAGGAACTATGACCCCACAAAATGGTTGAGTTATTGTGCCAACTGACTGATATGGTCTTCCAGCCCTAAAATTCTGATTTTATGAGTCTCTCCCTGCCCCCTTTCCTGCCTCTTCCTGCCCTCTCTCCCACTAAGCACCCATGAAGCCTGGACCAGTGAACAGAAGGAGCTGAGTTTCCAGGCTGGTTGGACTGCACAGAGATAGGGGGAGAATATGTGCCCTTTTCTCAGTGATCTGACTTCTTACTGGAGGTGATTATGTGTGGCTGGCTGGGTTCACCTTTCACCCTGGTCTCCTAAGAGAGTCTCCTAGGGTCCAGAATCAGGAAGCCTGGGCAGGGGAGCACAGCAAGCCTCAGGGAGGAGTGGAGGAGCGGCTTGGGTAGGAAGTAGGGAGGGAGGGTAGGAGACAGAAGGGGCTGGAAGCCAGCCCCCCAGCCCTGGGGGCAAGGCAGCCGGATGGGGATAATCTGAGCATCCGGTTGGGGCAGCAGGTGGCCTGGGTGAATCCTGGTTACTTCTTGGTTACCAGCTCCCAGGACACCCAGGCTGGAATGTGGCCTGGGCCTTAGATTCCCCCCCTGCTGTCCCACTGAGCATCTCACACAGTTACCCCACCTGGGGCGAGGAGGCTGCTGGGAACCAGAGCCATGCTAGGCATTTCTCCTGGGCCCACCATTGGTCCTGTAGCCCAAAGAGGGTTCAGAGTTCCTCAGGGATCTCTCAGTGGGGTGCTCAGAAAAGACCAGGGCCCGGCCATGGACATGTTTCTGTTCCCAGTCTCTCACGCATGTACCCTATACACTCTCCCCCTGCTGCTTCCCATGCTTATACCCCTGATGCAGGTCTCACAAGGGCAGACAGGTGCTCATGCCCCACCCTAGCACACAGTGACACATTGTACTCCCAGGGCCATGAGCGGGCTAGGCACTGACTCCTGAAGCAGCCCATCCAGGAGGTCAGAGAGTGTTTCCTAGCTGATTCCAAGATGCCCCCTGCTCTTCCAGGTGCCACCTGCTCCCACGACTCTCCTAAACATCAACCAATATTGACGGTGTCCCTGCTGTGTGCCGTGCTTCTCTTCCAAGGACTACATTCCCAGCTTTGGATTCTAACCACAGCTGATGAGGCTGCGCTTGGATTGGAAAAAGAAACCCAAGTCACAATCCCCCTTTCCCCTAAAGGGGGCAGGAGGGAGAAAGTTGGAAGCCAGGGGAGATTGGAGAAAGAGATTAGGGAGAGGGCGCCTGGAATAACCAGCCCACGTTTCAGCTCCTGGAGCACAGGATGTGAGGAGCTTTCAGGAAGAGTCAGGTGCCCGGGTGGCAAGGCCAAAGAAAAACATCATAACCCGGGGCAGGGACCCCCAAGTCCCTCCAGGAGCGGATCTGAGGGCTGAGGGCATCCCTCCACACCTAACTGGTATAGGTTTCCAGGCCAGGAGAAGGGCCAGCCCCCACCCCGCCCAAAGAACTCTTCCCCACTCGGCAGCCCCCTCCCCCCGGACCCCGCCCTCGAAGTCCCCGCCCAACCCCACTCCCGCCTCACCCCCTGGTGCCTGCGATCCAGCCCCGCCTTCTCCCTGGGGACCTGGCTCAAAGCCCCCACCCCAATTTCTACTTCAAAAGGCCCGTTCTCCGCAGGCACTGGGGCCCAGCTCAGTCTCCTTCGGCCACCCCTCGCTGCCCCAAGGGACCCGGATCGCGACGCGGGTGTCGGACCGGGTCCCCCGAAATCGGGGTCCGTGGTCGTGGCTCTGTGTGGACCCAGGTGGAATCTGGGTCAAGAGCAGGGGCGGGTCGGAGTTTCCCAGACCAACCCCATAGACCGACAGTCCGTGGACTCAATCCCACAGCGAGGCGCCGCGCTGACACGCTCCCTCCCGGGGGGCCCTCGCGATTCAAAGACAGCAATGCACTTCCCGGCTCCCCTCCCCCGAGCACGCCCCCTCCTCTCCCCCTCCCCAACTCCTCACCGCACCCCCTCCCCCCGCGCTCCACCTTTCCCCTGGCTCCTCCCTCGGCGCCTGTGAGCACCCTCCCTCGCAGCCCGCTTGCCCTTCCTCCCAGCCTCCTCTCCCTCCTCCACCCCCTCCCCCCACACTCCTCCCTTCCCTTCCCTTCCCCCTCTTCCCTCCCCCCCCTCCTAGGCTTCCACTTTCCATCACCTCCTCGGGGCCGTCGTCCTTCCGCACCGTCACCTGCCCGCCTAACCCGGCTGTGCGCCCTCCCGCGACCCCACTCCAGCACACCCCTGCCCCTACCTCCCCCACGGGGCGCCCCGCAGCTCCCCTCCCGCTTCCGCGCTCCCCTCCCCCCTGCCGGGCGCCGCTTCCCCGCTCCCGCTCCCTCCGCGTCTTTTCCTCTCCCCTCCCCGCGAAGTTTCAGGGCTGTCAGTCTGTCAGTCTTTCGGGCGGTCGGCACCCGAGCTACAGGCAGCGGGCGCCATTGCGAGCAGAGCCGGCTGGGGCAGGAGGCCGGGGCGCCTGGGTCCCGCCAGCAGCGGGGACACCCGACCAGCCAGCCCGCCAGGTACGGGCCGTGGAGGCGCCCAGCGGCAGACGGCTCCGCCTGCTTCCCCTTCTACACCGACACTCAGTCACTGCCCGCTCCGCGCAGGTGACAGCCCCGGGGGTGGGGGCGCTGCGAGCGCCGGAGGGGGTGGGGTGGAGTTGGGGGGAAAGAAGGGGCAGGGGAGGGGCAGGGGCTGGAGAAGGGAGGGGATGGGACTGGGGTGCGAGGGCCTGGCTTGGGGGGTGGTGACGGTAGTGGAGAAAAGAAGGAAGACCGGGGATCTGGAGGGAGGGGCGGAGGCTGGGGTGAGGGCGCCCGGTGGGAGTCCGGTGGGAAAGGGGGGGGAGGGGGGAGGCTCGCGAGGGGAAGTCTCCGGAAAGAGGAGAGGGAGTGTGGGAGGGGGCCGGGGGGGGGGAAGGGGGGCGACGAGGCACAGGGGTCGGGCCGTTGGGGAGGGGCGGGAGAGAAGGGCGCTGACAGGTGAGCCCGGGGAGGGGCCGGGAGGTGGACTGAAGAGGCTCTAGGGAACAAACGGAGGCGGGGAGGTGGGGCGGGAGGGGTCTAGTCGAGAGGAAAACTTGAGGGGGGGGTGTAGAAGTCAGAGGGGAGCAGAAATGGGGAAGGGACCCACTGAGAGAGAGGGGAGGGAAGCGGAGGTGTGTGGGGAGGCAGGGGTGGGGAGGAGGAGGGTCAGTGCGAGGGTCCTGAGCCAGCGGTAAGCCGCAGACGCCCCCGGCTCGGGGGAGCCTGGGGACAAGGGTGGGAGCTCGGGGAGCGGACTGGAAGGGGGAGGGGAAGAGCGGTTCTAGGGACTGGGGACCGCGAGGGTAGGGAAGCGAGAGCCTGCTGGGGAGGCAAAGGGGGAAGGGAGACGGGGGCCTCGGAGGGGAAGGCGAGCTGCAGGAGGGAGGGATGGAGGGAGGGAGGAGGATGGTGTGGGGAGAGGGGAGGAGGGCTGGGGAGGGGGGAGAGGAGGGAGGGAACTGAGGTGAAGAGAGGAAAGGAGAAGGAAGGGAAACCAGAGTGGGGGAGGAGAGGGAGAGGGGAGGGGAGTGCGGGGTGAGGGAGAAAAGCGGGGAGGAGGAGGGCGGCGTTGGGGAGGAAGGAAAAGAGGAGGGGGAAAGGAAGGGAGAGGGTGTGCAGCCGGGGAGGGGGATGGAGCCTCGGGGAGAACCAGGAGGGAAGGGAAAGGCAGCCCTGAGCCGGGGGAGGAGGAGGGGAGCCCTGTCGCGGAGAATGCCCGGAGCTGAGGGTCAGGGGGGCGGTGGCTGGGGAGGGCCTACCGGAGGGGGCCGGGAGGGGCTGGCCCGGCTGTGAGCAGGGGGAGGAGCCGGGGGGGCGGGGCAGGGGGCGGATCCGGGGAGCCAGCCAGCTTCGGTGGGGAGAGAGGGCGGAAGGCAGAGGGAGCCGGAGAAGGGAGGGGCAGAGGGAAGGCTGCCAGAAATGGGGGGGTGGGGGAGGGTAGTCTGCTGGGGGAGGGGCAGAGAACCCGCCGGGGGAGGAGCATTGAAGGGGCTCGGGGGCGGGGTGTCCCTGCCAGGGAAGCCCTGAGGGGGAGGGCGGTGGTTTTGAAGTAGGGTTTTGGGGAGAGGAAGCCGGAGCCATTTCCTGCCTTCAGCAAAGACCCTCCTCAGAGGGCCTCCCCTACCAGTTGCCCAATGGTGACACTCACCTCCGCCCCCCACTCCCCACCCCGCGGCTGGCTCCTATTTCACCAGCTCCCGCAGTGACAGCTGGAGGGCCCAGGAGATGAAGTTCCCGACTCCCCACCCTGGTCTTCCACTCCCCACCCTCTGCGCAGAGAATCGATTGATTCCTGAAGTCCCCAGGCAAGGGCACCGTGGGGTGGGGAGCACTGGAGGGCTGGGCCTGGTTCAGAGACCCGCCAGGTGAGGGTGGGGGTGCCGCTGGTTTCTAGAGCCCACCAGAGCTCGCAGAAATGGCTACAAGGCCTTCTCCTCGGCCTTCCTAGATCTCTTTGCTTTCTGAAACCCATCTCCCCTCTTTCCCCTTTATCAGTACTTGGGGACATCACCGTTGGAGCTCCTGGGGATAGCTGATGGGGAGAGGTTGGGCAGAGCCAGGGCCCAGGTGGAGGCTATCCAGAGAAGAGTGTGAACCAGGATGTGTTCTCTCCTTAGGGTCCGTGGCCTGCTCCCCCAGGAGGAGCTACCCTGGGTTGCCATGAGAGAGACCTTTGAGGCCCTCGGCTCCCTGGGTGAGCTAGCAGCACTCGAGGAACTTGGGTGGTGGGAGGCAGGATTCAGGGGCATGCTAGGCCCGCTGCGTCCCTACAGTTCAGACTGCAATCCTGAGACCCCAGGGACCAGTGGGGGCCTTTAGGGCAGCATCCTTTTCCGTTTTACCAGGGTATATTTGAATGCCTGGCCCTGTGGAGGTTGTGTGGGACTGCGTGCATACATGTGCACTCAACAGAGCACAGATATTTAGACCTATTATCTCTTCCTTCACCTGCCCTTGACTCAATGCAAAGGGGCTGAGGTGGATACCTGGCCAGGCTGCTGGGGAGCCTGTCTACCCCCTGTCATGCTGGCTAGAGACCCTACCTTCCTGGGCAAGTTGGAAAAAGCCCCTTGGCTTTTTGGGGAAGGGGGAGAGCCCCTTTCTTTGTCTCCTGTTCTGTACTGAATGTTTTACCTAGTCCTATCCTTCCACCTGTAACAGGGTTCTCTGTGGGACAGCCTGAGATGGCCCCCCAAAGTGAGCCTGGGGAAGGGTCCCATAATACCCAGGAGCAGATGTCCCCTCCCAGGGAAGACAGCGTGCTGGGCACATGCTCAGGTAAGTAGGTGGGGGACCATGAACAGTGGCTCAGGTAGAATCTACCTTTCCTTCTTCAAGTGCCAGGGTGCTATTCTCGTTATTTGGAAAACCTCAGTGACCAAATAGACAAAGATCCCTACCTTCAGGGAGCTTATCCTAATGAGGCCAGAGAGTCAGCAAACAAATATAAAAATAAGTGTACTTATAAAGTACAGCACACATATAGCACATATCAGAAGGGGATATGTGGTGGGGGCGGGGGGGGGGGTAGGGAGCCTGAGGTGGGGGTGGGGCAGGCTGCAGGATTAAATAGTGAGAGTGTGAGGAGGCCCCACTGGGAAGTGAGATTTGAGCAAGATTTGGAAGAGGTGAGGGAGGTGGCTGCCTAAAGCAGGCCTGTGTCTGGCTTTTTGACATTCTGATCTTCTGCAATGATTTGCCTGGAACTCGGGTCCATCTGGTGGGTCTGCGGCCCCCCTCCTAAGATTCTCCTGTAAGCCTCAGGGTAGCGACCTTTCCTTGCTTCCACTATCTCACACACATATTCCAGAAGCTCCTCACAGCTGTGGCTCTTGCAACCCGCACAGCCTTTGCAGCTGCTGCAGCTGCCCTGCTTGGAGGAACCAGAGGCTGCCCCCCCGCACCCCCGCTCCCTTCCCTGGGGCAGCTGGGAATTCAGTCCCTGCAGGTAGGATGTGGGACACAATCCTGCCAGTCAGGCTGGGACTGGGGTTTCAAAAGCCCCCCGCTTGATAGCACCGGTGGGGACCTCTGTCCATCTGTGATGTCTCTGGAGTCCTTGAGGTGGTCTGTTCTCTGCCAGGGCACGAGGCCCCCAGACCAGAGGAAGGTGCCCAAACTGAAGAAGCTGAAGCTCCCTGCAGAGGAGGCCAGGCATGTGCACCACAGAAGGCTGAGCCCCCGAGCTCCTGCCCAGGTGAGTCCTCCCACTTCTCGAGCCCGCCAGGGGCCCAGGCAGAGGGGACAGGGGACTTGTAAACTCCCGGGCTGGTCTCTGATGAGGCGGCCACTCCAGCCCCTTCCAACCTAAGACGAATTAGTTCCTGGCACCTTTCCGCTGCAGAGCCTCAGCCCCCAGAGAGAGGTCCACATCACAGACAACAGGAATCAGCGAGGCTGGTCACCCAGAGAAACTGACCCTCGCCTCAACATCCTCCGGAAGTCTTAACTTGCCCTCCTACCTCCCCCTAAGTGCCTACTTGTGGATGACTTAAATTACCGTTCACTTGAAGACATTGTCCCGGACAGGCTCCTTCCCCCAAATCTCCACTGATCTCAGTGGACCCAAATGCTCCAAATATGTTGTCCCGGAGTCATCCCCCCCATACCCAGGGCGATCAAACAGCTGATTCTCTCTCCACAATACTGCCGTCACGCCCTTCCGCCACCACCAAACTTATCGCCTTCCGCCTGAGTGATGTCCTTTATTCCATATTCCAGGGGTTTCTCTAGTGCCTACTAGGTCTAGGCTGTGTTAGGCAGAAGGCAAGGAGACTGCCTCTAGGCTGACACAGACCTGGTTTGGATCCTTGCTCCACATTTACTACCCGGTGATCTTAGATAGGCTACTTCACCTCCAGCCTGTTTGTTCACCTGTAAGCAGGGAAAAAAGTAACTTCGTGGCTGGTGAACAGCATATAGACAGTGTGTCATCTATAGTTGGCATTCGATAAATGGTGGCAATCCTCGCTTTTGTTAGCCACGTAAAGACATGGAACACAAGACGTCTGCCTTTCGGAAGCTACAATCTAGTTGAGATGACACTAACATGAACTAGAATAAAGGATTAAACAAATAACAGTAAAGCCACATCACGAGGAACTGTAACAGCGTTAACAATAAGTGCTATAGGTGTTTACGTAAGAGATCCTCGTGCGTTGGTTTGTCAAAGATTTTGTTGATTTGTGCTACATTTTGAGGGAGGTGTAGGCTAGACTTCAGCTCTGATGGGGGTGGGGTAGAGGATGGGAAAACATTCTAGGCTGAGAAGAGACTTTAACACAGAAAAGGTGACGCGTGGCTGGGATTCGAGCAGACCTGCCTGGCTGCCGGGGAGGGTTTATGTGTGGGGGTAGTGAGAAAGTTGGACTGGGGGCGGGGGGTGGGAAGTGAAGCCCAGATGCAGCTAGAACTTACTTTATCCTGTAAACAACAGAGAGCTCTTGATGGTTCTTGAGTAGAAGAGTGGCATAATGAAAACGAAAGCAATATCCCAATAGGATAAATAGTTGTTTGGAACTGATGGATCCGTGAAAGACACCGGGAGGAAATCGAATTGTGGCGGCTCGTGTGTAATGTAACCAGTGCTCAGGCTATTACAGACCTTCAGAGCCAGACAGGAACTCAGATCATCTGGTTCGATGGTTCTTAAACAAGAATCACTTAGGGAGCTTTATTTATTAGTATTTTTTTTTTAATGCTTATTTATTTATTTTTGAGAGAGGGCGTGAGCGGGGGAGGGGCAGAGACAGAAGGAGACAGAATCCAAAGCAGGCTCCAGGCTCTGAGCTGTCAGCACAGAGCCCCACACAGGGCTCCATCCCACGTACTGTGAGATCATGACCTGAGCGGAAGTCAGACACTTAACCGACTGAGCCACCCAGGGCCCCCCACGTTGCGAGCTTTAAAGAAAGAGAACAGATTCATGCACCCTGCTCCCGTGGATGCGTTTTGTAAAAGTCCCCAGGAGATTATTAGAAACCATGAACCAGTACAACCCTTATGCTTAAGCAAACTAGTACACCGAGCTCAAAGAGGTAACAGAGGTAAGTTAACCAAGGTCACACTACTGACTAGTGGCAGAGGAGAACCCAAGTAGACACTCCCAACCTGGGCCCTGAGCTCTTTTCTCTTGGCTGGACCATTGCAGTGCCCAAGAGAGGCAAAGTTCCAGTGGGACTCACCTCAAACCTGCTACCCCAGAGGGCCCCCCCTTGCTTCTCCAGAGGTTGGCACTGTTCTCTGGTTCCCCAACTCCTGTAAACTCCATCACCTCCGTCCTGAATGGGGGCTTTCCCACCTGGCCCCAGAGGCAGGAATGGAGTTAGAGGCAGGGGGAGCCTTGAGAAGCAAGAGGAAGGCAGACAGAGCTCCTCAGTGGCCACTGAAAGGGAGAGATCAAGGGAGGCTCCAAGGTGAGAGCTGAGCTTCCAAGGTTCCAACACCAGCGACTGGGAGAACAAGGCTGTAGTCCTGATGGCAAAGTCACCGGGGTAGGTCTGAGAAGGTCAGCTGTTTGGTGATAAGCCTGCTGAGCTGCAGCCAATTTGCAGGACCCCAAAGGGGGCTGGGGCTGCTCAGCTGATGGGAGACTGTGGTTCTAGAAAGGAGTGGAAGGTCTGGGGTAGCCAACGCAAGCAGATGACCCCAGTGTGAAGCCTAAGGCCTGAACTTTGAGCAACATTTATATTCAGGGGGCACAAGAGTAAGCAGTGCCTTCTGCAGGGACAGGGGAAACTCCTCAACCACATGGAGACCTAGGAGAAAGCCCCCAGGACGGGGTGGGGGACTGGAGTACCAGCGTCCCTGGCTACAAAGAACCAAGGACGAGGACTGAAGGGTGACCTTCGGATGTGGTCGTTCCCCAGAAGTAGAGTGGAGACAACAGAAGTCAGGCTTCTGGCTCCAGAAGTGCTGGAGCTTCTGGGGCTTCTGGGGCTCCAGAAGTGGTGGTCTTATTGGCAAAAAAAAAAAAAAAAAAATTGCATAAATAAAAGTGGGGCTTCATTGGCTCCTCTTGTGTTGACTTTTCAGGGGACGAGTGGATGATTCGCAAGGTGAAGGTGGAGGAGGAGGATCAGGAGGCAGAAGAGGAGGTCGAATGGCCCCAACACCTCTCATTACTCCCCGGCCCTTTCCCCGCGCCGGACTTGGGGCCTCTGGCCGCCGCGTACAAGCTGGAGCCGGGGGCCCCGGGGACACTGGGTGGACTGGCGCTGGTCGGGTGGGCCCCGACCTCGGAGAAGCCCTACGGCTGCGGGGAGTGCGAGCGGCGGTTCCGGGACCAGCTGACCCTGCGGCTGCATCAGAGGCTGCACCGCGGCGAGGGCCCCTGCGCCTGCCCGGACTGCGGCCGCAGCTTCACGCAGCGCGCGCACATGCTGCTGCACCAGCGCAGCCACCGCGGCGAGCGGCCTTTCCCCTGCTCCGAGTGCGACAAGCGCTTCAGCAAGAAGGCCCACCTGACCCGCCACCTGCGCACGCACACCGGCGAGCGGCCCTACCCGTGCGCCGAGTGCGGCAAGCGCTTCAGCCAGAAGATACACCTGGGCTCGCACCAGAAGACGCACACGGGCGAGCGGCCCTACCCCTGCACCGAGTGCGAGAAGCGCTTCCGCAAAAAGACGCACCTGATCCGCCACCAGCGCATCCACACCGGCGAGAGGCCCTACCAGTGCGCGCAGTGCTCGCGCAGCTTCACGCACAAGCAGCACTTGGTGCGGCATCAGAGGGTGCACGAGGCGGCCGGCCGCGCCCCGCCCTCGCCCGACGCGCCCGCCTCGCCGGGTTCCCCCGCCCCGTCCCCCACCCCGTCCCCTCCCGGACCCAAGCCTTTCTCCTGCTCCGACTGCGGCCTGAGCTTCGGCTGGAAGAAGAACCTCGCCACGCACCAGCGTCTGCACCGCAGCGAGGGGCGCCCCTTTGGCTGCGACGAGTGCGCCCTGGGTACGACCGTGGACCCCGCCGCCGCCGAGCCCTCGGCCTGCGCGCCCGGAGGCACACCGGCGACCCAGGGCGCCCCCGCGGGCGAGCGGTCCTTCTTCTGCCAGGACTGCGGGCGCGGCTTCGCCCACGGGCAGCATCTGGCGCGGCACCAGCGGGTGCACACGGGCGAGCGGCCCTTCGCCTGCCCGCAGTGCGGCCGCCGCTTCGGCTCGAGGCCCAATATGGTCGCCCACTCCCGCGCCCACAGCGGCGCCAGGCCTTTCGCCTGCGCGCAGTGCGGCCGCCGCTTCAGCCGCAAGTCGCACCTGGGCCGCCACCAGGCGGTGCACACGGGCAGCCGGCCCCACGCCTGCGCCGTCTGCGCCCGCAGCTTCAGCTCCAAGACCAACCTGGTGCGCCACCAGGCCATCCACACGGGCTCCCGCCCCTTCTCCTGCCCGCAGTGCGGCAAGAGCTTCAGCCGCAAGACCCACCTGGTGCGGCACCAGCGCATCCACGGCGAAGCCGCCCACCCGGCCTCCGACGCCGACCTCTCGGCCCCAGCCTGGCCCACTCCCACAGAGGTGGCAGCGCCCCCGCTCTTCTTCTGAGCCTGGTTCTCGTCGGGACCCTTCCTTGGCTCGCTGGTTGGAGAGACCCAGGCCGGAGATCTTCTGGGCAGTGAGCACGACGGCCTGGGCCCCTGACAGCTGCTCTTCCCTCCGTCTCTTGCTGGAGAGAAGTTGGGAGAGAGTAACCGGTTTGGATACCGCGACAAAGACGGTGCTCATAACGAACCCTTGCCGGGAACAGTTCAGGCCTGAGTCCTGGGAAGACTCCCAGCAACGGACCCCATCGGAAAGCAGACATTTCTTGGACACGCCCTTACGCACACACGCGCGCTGCGCGCATGACCAAGAGCTGACTGGGTCAGGAACCTCTACTGGGGGGGGGGGGGGGGGGCGAAAGAATGGTTATCTGTGTACTTAAAGTGTCATTAAAATTAAAATAGAAGGATCCAGGGCTGTTAAATGAGCACAGGGTGGGAACCCACCACCCCACCACCCCACCTTAGTTCTCCCACAGAGGACCATCCCTTCCTATCCTGGGTGAGCTAAATTTAGCCAGGTGCTGGTCATGGGCGGTACCAAATGAAAATATAATATCGCTCACTGCTAAACCACTATCCTGCTCCCTGCTTCTTACTCAAACATTTGATGGAAGAAACATTAACATAGATTTCTCATGGCAGGTGTTGACGCTAGACCCGTAGGAGATGCACAGAGGGGCCGGGTGCCCTTTGGCCATTCCCATGGAGACGGCCACCCTGGGCCCTGGAGCTCTCCCAAGGGGATCTGGAAACAGCAGCCCCACCTGCCACCCTGCCTGGCAGCGTGAGGAAGGACATCAACAGCAGACGAAGGTTGCTTTTCCATCACCATTTCCCCTAAATTCTGTCTCCATGATGGACGCTTGATCCAAACGTCTCTGTAGCTGTGCTTGTGCAACTGGGCAGGCTGGCTGGCGGGGAAGGGAAGGGTAGGATGATGGGGAACATGCTGGGCGTGGTGAAGGCTTGGGTCTGACCCCTCCTGTGCCTCTCGTAGGATTTGGGGCAGAGCATTCATTTTTCTGGGCCTCTGCTTTCTCGTTACAAGATCGTTGGTGTCGATGAGGGCTGAGGCGATTTCCATCACCAAAAACAATCCTAGCAAATACTTATCGGGTGCCTATGATGTGTCGAGCACTACACTGGGCACTGGGAAACAATACTAAGCAAGACAGACAAACTTGCAGGAAATGTAAGAATTCTAGGGTAGGGTGAGCCCAGAGGGCTTTGGGAGCACGTGGTGAGGGCATCCAAGACACCTGGGAAGGTCCAAAATCTAGCAAAGGTCAAGGGAGGTTTGCAAGAGAGGACACCTCTAACGCGAGGCCTGAAGAATGAGCACGAGTTGCCAGATGAAGGTGGAGGTTGGAGAGGACGGTGTATGCAGAGGTCCAAAGCCCAGCACAGCCAGAGCATAGAATGAGCATTGAAGGAGAGGCCCGAGAAAGAGAGGATGAGCAGACTAGGAAAGCCTTTAGCACAGATGAGGGAGTTCAGACTTTATCCAGGGGCAGTGGGTGCCGTGGAGGGGGTTTGAGCAGGGCAGGAACAGGATGACATTTACATGGATGCATTAGAATTTTTTTTTTCTTAACGTTTATTTATTATCGAGAGACAGAGCATGAGCAGGGAAGGGGCAAAGAGAGGAGAAGACACAGAATCCGAAGCAGGTTCCAGTCTCCGAGCTGTCAGCACAGAGCTCAATGCGGGGCTCGAACTCACAAACCGCGAGATCGCAGCCTGAGGTTGGGCGCTTAACTGACTGAGCCACCCAGGCACCCCCACATGGATGCGTTTTAGATGGCTACCTGTAGAGGATGGGCTGGCTGGAGGGGACGAGACTCGAGACCTGCACATTAGCAATCCAGGTGACAGGTGCTGGTGACAGGTGCTGGTGGACCATGCTATGTCAGAAGGGATGGAGAGAAGTAAAAGATTAAAGAGACATTTACCAAGCAGCTGGTGCAGGGTGTGTTGACCAGTGTGGAGAGGAGGGAGGTGGAGGGCGGTGATGTTGACCTGGTTTCTGCTTGATGACTGACCACCCTACAGCAGCATTCCCCTGAGGTGGGCAACACTGGAGGAGGAACAGTTTTGTACTGGGGGAGCCAGCTTCGATCTGCTGAGTTGGTGGAACCAGAGCGTCCCCAGTGGGAAGCAGGCCATGTGGGTGCAGAGCTCCACCAGGGGTCTGGGCTGGAGAGAGGCCTGAGGCCCATCGACATGTTTCTGAAGCTGTGGGCAGCAGATTATCTGCAAGAACTAGGTGTGGAGCGGGCAAAGACAGAGCCTGGGACTAAACCCTGGGGACACTAACGTCCAGGGGATGGCGTGCAGAGAAGCCTGGAAAGATTGGGAGCGTGCAGTGCCAGAGAGTGGAAAGGGAAGCCCCAAAACAGCGCAGAGGAGCTGAGGAAAGGCAATGTTTCAGGAATAGAGGAAGAAGTCAGCAGCTGAAGGTTGTCAAGAGATCAGGTAATGAGAACTTCCAAGTCCTCTGGATTTTGCAGCAAGGAGACGGGTTGGCAGGTGCTTCGGGGGGCAGTTGGGACAGAATTCCCATTCCAACGGTGAATCACAAATGCACGGTCCCACGGAAGGTAGAAGAAAATGAGACCAAGATGCAGGTAAACGAGCGAGGTCAGCTAGAAGGCCTCTTTGACCGAAAGGCCAAGGACGGAGGACACAGGGGTTCTGAATGCAGCGAGTCTGACTTCTGTGGCAAGAACGAGTAAGTGATTCCAGGTGACTGTGACAGCCGTGTGGCCATAAATAGGAGCCACTGAGTTTGGCCTGAGCAGCATTTTAAATGCTTGGAAATTTCACATGAAACTCTGGACTTCCAGGTTCTCTTGTGAAAAGTTGGAAGATCTGGAAACCGGTGGCCAGGGCTGAGCGGCAGATGGCCTCTTCAGACACAGGGATGGGGGCGCAGCGTCCTGGGCCCTCGGCACGCCCATTGGCCTTGCTGTCTGGAGTTGCTTACCAGGCCTCTTAGGCACCGAACTTGGGATTCCCGCCAAAAAAGTCATCGCACAGACTTTTAAAATCAAACACATGAAAGAGACATTTATGTTGGTTATACCAATGTTTATATTCCTCTAAACATTCCGGAATTCTTGTGTAAGAACAGCTTTTAGATCCTGCGGCATATTTGGCGAGACCTACCATGTGCCAGACATTTACAGGACTTCTCGTTCTCTCGAATCTTCTTGACAAGGTGTATTTTTGTCCTTCGAGTTTGTTTGCAAATAGTCAAGTCACGTAGGGTCAGGCCCGGTGGTAATCAAGACAGATGGTGCTAGAAAATGCTATGTGTCTGCAGTGAAGGACTGGGGTTCCTGATGGCTATTCCCCAGGGAGGAGTTCAGGGTCAAACAGTGGCAGTCTCACCAAAACCAATATATACCCCACACGCCACCCCCGGTGTAAGCCAGCCCAAGTATGACTCTCAGTAAAGCATCAACCTTTTTACCTTAGAACCACTTCCCAGTATGTGAAAAACAGCACAAATGTACCGTTTCTAGATAGAGAACAAAATGTTTTATTAAGTAATTGAAATTTATTTATTTTCCCCAATCTTGTTCCCAAGATCAACAGTAGCCAGTGGGTATAGAGTACCCCGTCTTTGCTCCCTGGTACGAACCAGCCACAGAGGAACGCGGCGGGTTTCACCAGCCACGTGTCCGTCAGGAACTTATGATGAGGTTGGACGTGACAGATGAATGTCAAAGCAATGGGATATAAGTGCTGAATGGCTCTGTGGCTCTAAAGACCAGAGAATACAGCGTGGAAGATGGGGGCCTGAACACACAGAGCTGAGCAGAGGTGGGGTCTGGATATGTGGACTGAGAAGGCAAGGACGGAGGGAGGGAGAGGACAGGGAGAGGACAGGGAGAGGACAGGGAGAGGATGGCTCCAACCCCACCTTCTTCCCACACGCCTCTCTCCCTCGCCCCTCGAAGCCCTGTGGGGTCCCCAGGTCCTACATCTCTCACAGCCCGTCTCCCTCCCTTCCAAACCCCGATCCTTACATGAAATTTACCACTACACGAAACTTACCATTTTAACCATTTTAAAGTACACACTTCAGTAGCATTAAATACATGCGCAATGTTATGTAAACATCACGGCTATTTCCAGAACCTTTTCATCCCAGACGGAAACTCTGTCCCAATCTTTTTTATGTGATGGCCCATGTAAATAAGGTGACTCTTAGGGTCAGTGAGAGAGCAGTACAGGGCTGTGGTGTAGCTGGGCAGGGAGGGGAGGAGGGGGGAGGCTCTAGAGCCCCACCCACTGTCCTGGTAGCCGGGAGAATGAGCTCCACATCCCTGTAGCTGTCAACAGGTTAGAAAACTCTTCCAGCCCACAGATCCGAGTTCTTGCATGTGAGGGAGATGGGGTCCAAATTCACTTACCACCAAAGTGATGAATATCCAGCAAGTTTCCCTGAATTGTAATAGTTCACGGAGATAACAAACACCCTGGAGACCTGAACCCCACCAGGCATCCACCTAGTTTTTCCTGATGGCCTAGACTTTGAGTCCTCAGGCCTCCGTATCCCACCTATGCCCCTTCTCAAATGGATGGGCTGGGGACAGCTATCTTTTTTTTTTTTTTAATGTTTTTAAATTTATTTTTGAGACAGAGAGAGACAGAGCGTGAGCAGGGGAGGAGCAGAGAGAGAGAGCGAGACAGAATCCGAAGCAGGCTCCAGGCTCCGAGCTGTCAGCACAGAGCCTGACGCGGGGCTCAAACTCACCGCGAGATTATGACCTGAGCCGAAGTCGGACGCTTAACCGACTGAGCCACCCAGGCGCCCCGGGGACAGCTGTCTTATTGCTATCATTTTCTAGGATTTTGGTTGGCCATCACCACCCAGGTGATCTGTACATATAAGAGCAAGGGACTCAGTCCTGATTGACAAACACTTCCCCCTCCTCTAGGCCCTTTTCCCGGGCTCCCGCCTCCCTCCAACCCCAATCTCCTAACTTCCAACTGATCTCACTGGGCTATCTTAGGTGGAACCCAGCCCCATGGCCATTCTGGTGATGACCACGGCGCTGGGGGAGGCGGAGAAAGACGAAGAACTATGCTGGCCGCCTGTATCGGAGCACAGTAGTGAACAGAAGACAGTGCATCTTGCCTGCTGGGGACCTCACGGCCATCCCCCACGGCTCCAGCGCTCCTTCCAGCATCAACACCAATGAATGGGCACCCAGCACACCCACGCACTCCACTCCTGTGTTGTTGCTGCTTTTCACTTTGAGCAGGAGGGGAGAGGGGTCAGTAAGGGGCCAGCCTCGTGTGTTTCAGACAAACACATGGCCAGTGTACTTTGTACAGACTGTTCCCGTTTTCTTTCCAGGCGACAGACACCATGCTTGGGAAACTAAATTGGTGGTAAAGAGGGTGTTTGGCAGCAATGAAAGGAACAAAATGAAGGGGGTAAATTTATGAGATACGTTAAAGACAAAGAAATGTCTGTGTGGCTCGACCTCCTGTTTCTCCCCCTCCCGATCGGTAGGGCTGGACAAGAACTGCTGGTCAGAGCGACCTGCCAGACATCCCTGTGAGTCTCAAGTCAGAAAGATTCTATGTGTCCGCCCCCCCCCCCCCAGCCT
Source organism: Lynx canadensis (assembly GCF_007474595.2). Classification (NCBI taxonomy): domain Eukaryota; kingdom Metazoa; phylum Chordata; class Mammalia; order Carnivora; family Felidae; genus Lynx; species Lynx canadensis. Next base: position 161,986,046 of record NC_044304.2, on the reverse strand, counting down.
GGTCCACTCAGCAGGCAGGGACACTCCGGCATTTTAATCTTCCACCCGTTAAGACTGGCTAAGCTTTGGGGCGCCTGGGTGGCTCAGTTAGTTGAGCATCTGACTCTTGATTTCAGCTCAGGCCACGATCCCAGGGTCGTGGGATCGGGCCCCGCATCAGGCTCTGTGCTGAGCGTGGAGCCTGCTTAAGATTCTCTCTGTCTCTCTCTGCCTCTTTCCCCAGCTTGCTCTCTCTCTAAAATAAAAATTAAATTAAATTAAAAAAAAAAAAGAGACTGGCGGAGCTTTAACATCTTTGCAGCCTTCTGCAAACATTATAGAGAGTCAAGTGAAAGATCTTGCCCTTGTGACATTTAGAATCCATATAGAAGACAAGCACCAGGGGCCCTGCAGTCTCCAAAGAAATAAAAGCCAAGGTCTGGGCTCATACACCTAAGCTTTAGGGAGAGAAAGCTTGAGTTTTATGAAACACCCAGACCATCCCATGTGATAGTATATGGCCCACTGTGGGCACGGGAGGAGTCCAGACAAGGGGAGGCTTCGGGCCAGAACATCAGAGAGGGTTTGGTAAGTAGGAGGGTCCTGAGTGAGTCTTGAAGGATGCTAGAATTGGAGCAAAGAGGAGGTGGGAGAATCCAGAACAACGCAAGAGAGCGGGTAATTAAGGGCTGACCTGTGCAACCGGGCGCGGTGCCACAGGAGGTCAGGCATTTGTGACGCTGAGTTTGCAAGGAGAACGGGCTGTCTAGCTCCGAGTGTGCAAAGCAAACACTCCTCTCCAGTTCCCCTGCTGGTGAGGCATGGAATAATCAGGACTCTTTCCTTCCCCTAGCACTTCACAGAGCTGGCTGCCACGCCCCACCTCCCGGTGTCAGCCACTCCAAAGAAACTACTGAGGGAAGGGGCAGGCAGTGTGAGAAGGGTTTGCCATTGCTACCGCTAGTAATAATGGCAGCTAATATTTACCTAACACAGCCAATCTTCACAATAACTACCATTATTATCCCTGCTTTACAGATGAGGAAGCTGAAGCACAGAGCAATTAAGTCATTTGAACGAGGTTGTTCATTCATTCAACAAACGTGCATTGTCTGGCACTGTTAGATGCTGGGAATAATAATCGTCATAAACTAAAATATCTTGGACACTTACTTCGCGCTAAGTACTCTACAGCACTCTACAAGTGCTGCTCCCCTCTTCTCACTGCCACCCTAGGAGTGAGCATCACCGTCCTTGGTTTAGTATTTCTGATGAGGTAAAACAGGCTCAGAGAGTCTAAGTAATCTGCATACAATTACACAGCAATGCATGATGAAAGCAACCCAGTGGTTTGGTTCCAGAACCTGTGCTTTAAAAAAAAAAAAAAAAAAAAAAAGATTTCTTTTGAGGAGGGTAGAGGTAGGGTAGACGTCCAAAGTCAGGGTCGATCCCCTTTGAAGTTTCTGAGGGAGAATGTGTTCCAGGCCTCTCTCCCAGATTCCATTGTTACTGGCAGTCCTTACTGGCTGTTCCTTGACTTTGTGAAAATGAATAGAAATATATTCAAAATGGAGGGGGGGGCACCTGGGTGGGTCAGTCGGCTAAGCATCCAACTTGGACGTGGTAGTGATCTCACAGTTGGTGAGTTCCAGCCCCGCCTCGGGCACTCTGCTCTCAGTGCGGAGCCTGCTTCGGATCTTCTGTCTCCTGCTCGCTGCCCCCCTGCCCCCCCCCCCCCCCCCCCGCCCCCCCCCCCCCGCAGGCACTTTCTCTCTCTCTCTCTCTCTCAAAAATAAAAATAAAACATTTTTTTTTAAATGAAGGTGGAAAGCCATGATGGGATGGCTCTCACACCGCTACCACACGTGGGAGCTTACTTACATAGAGCACCAGGAGGAAGGAAGATTTCCTCTCTGCCTGGCAACCATGGAACCTGCCCTCACTTGCAGCCAATGAGAGGTCAGCACTTCAATCAGCTCAGCCAATGAGAGGCTGCCACCGCACCGAGCTCCCATTTTCCTCCGATGAACTTTTTGTTCAAAACACTCTCCTCCCCAATCCTTCCTTTCCTCTATAAAAGGATGGTCTCCTTTGCTCTCCCAACTTGCCTATGGTTCCCCTTCGTTTGTGCGTTCCGAGTTGCAATTCCTGTGCTGTTCCCAAATGAACTCATTTGCTACTGGAAACCCTCTGTTGTTTTAACCTCTGAAGTTAACAACTTGCAGACGCATCACTCCAGTCCCCTCCTCCTCCTCCTTCTCCTCCTCTTCCTCCTCCTCCTCCTCTTCCTCCTCCTCCTCCTCCTCCTCCCCCCTGCCTCCTCCTCACGTGCTCTTCTCTGTGTGTCTGTCTCTGTGTCTCTTCTTATAAGGATCCAGCCATATTGGATTAGCCCACCCTGATGACCTCATTGTAACTTGATGACATCTTCAAAGAGTCCATTTCCAAATAGGGTCACCGTCATAGGGACAGAGGGTTTGGCCTTCAACCTATGTCTTTAGGGGACACGTTTCAACTCAGAACAGAGCTTCACTGAGATACCGTGTCACAGCTGCAGGAGGAGAGAGGGAAATGCAGGTTCCTAGCGTTGGGTGAAGACTGTGGTGGGGACGGGCCAGCTCGGTCCACCAGGGGAGAACTGCGGCGCAGTTCTGATGGGGCGCCGGCAGCAGTGGACCTGGGCTCCCCAGCGGCTGGCATGCCCCAGAGCTCTTGCACTTCCACTGTGATGGGCTGGAAACCTTTGGAGATGGATCAATGCACTCAAAAAAGCTAAAAGATAATACTTTGGCTTTGTGTTCCTTTATTGTAGAAGTGACTTTTAAATTTGTATGTTCTTACTTCTATAGCAGTACAATAGCTTTGACATGACCACAAACACACGAAAAAGCACAGCTGACTTTTAGGTGACTGTAGGAGCAACAGAGAACGGAGAAATCCACCATCCAAGATGACTGCTTTGTACAGCGTTTCTGTGAACCGTGCGTGCAAACCGCGCATGCGCACGCACCTGCCTGCTCTGGGGCTTATTTGTGATGAGACGGAGGGGAGGAGCCACGCGGGGGAGATGCTGCCCCCAGGGGTGAGTGGGTTTGGAAGGGGACTGGTGGGGCCTCGCGGGGGCTGGCTGGGGCAGAGCTGGGGAGGGCTTCTGGCCAGCATCTTGAGGGAGAGTTGACAGCCTGAAGTGGGGTGGGATGGGGGTGCGGGTGTGTGGGGGGTGGGGAGAGTGAGGTCAGAGGATAGGTTGGTCTCCAACAGTGAAAGTTGTTTTTCCTACCCCTGGTTACTCCAGAATCTTCCTTGGCTTGTGGAACCAAGCCTATGGTCACAACATGGCAGACGCCGTCTGGGAGGAAAGTGATTCCAAGGGCCCGGGGGGGGGGGGGGGGGAGGGAGACCCCCGTCCCCCTGCCCAGCATGGGAGAAACAACCACTCTTCAATCCCTATTGATCCTTGGAATTTCTTACACTTCACACTCGGAGGCGATCACTCTGTTGTAAATAGGTGACATCTTTGAAGAGCTTTTATCTGGGGTAAGGTTGGCACGTGCCGTGCTGTGGCCTTAGAGATTCGAGAAAACAGCCACTGGGGAGGAGGGGGGCACCAGGGGTCCTCGAGAAAAAGCATGGCTGTCAGGGCCTGACGGAAAGCTTTTAGGAAACAGACTTTTCCCAGCCACCCAACAGAGGGCAGAGCTTTAGGCTAGGATTAGGTCAGCCTCAGGGCAGGGGCATTCTTGGTCAATACGAGGACATGGACTTATGTCATGGGCTTATGTAACATCATTATGTAACATCATTAGGAGCATTGCAAATTGGATTCTCCTTCGGGCTCTCCAGAAGCCAGACCCTGGGCTCTCCTCCAGCCCATCAAGGCAGTTGCTGCTTAGCTCAGAGCCCCCTTTCCCTCGCTGGGATTTCTCCTCTCAAGGTGGCCCTGGAGGGCTGTATGGGGTCCCTCGGTGACCACCATTGTGCTGTGGCTTCTTCCCAGAAGGCCCTGAGTTTCAAAGGGTTGAGGCTCACTCTTTCCCAGTAGGCGGGGCCATGGGGATCCTTTCCCAAGAAACGATGGGCCTCAAATCCATTAACACACTTGTACCTGCTGATGCACATTCCCCCTGCTGTACTTGGTCCTTACCGCGCTGTCCACACAAGTCCCCTGACAGATCTTCCTCTTGTCTCCAAGCATGCCAAGGCCTTTCCCCCTCCCCTGCTTGCCTCCCTTGGTTTTCCCATCTTGAAGTGACCACCCACCCTGACTTCCTTTGTAAGCCCCGTTGGAGGCCCCTGGGTGGCCTGTCCTGAAGGCCCAGCCACAGGGCTGTCCTTTTTTAAAGGCCTGGACACTTGCTGTTTGCCATTTTATCAGATGCTATTTCCACAGGGCTGTTTCCGTATACTCTACACGGTACTCCGCGCTTATTGTGACCTCGGCTCTTGGTGAATCCCCCAAAGTCCTCTTTGATAGGGAGTTATTATCCTCATTTCACAGGTAAGGAAACTGAGATTCAGAATGGTTCAGCCACTATGGGTGTGAGGGCCTTGTCTCCCCCAGCCACCAGGGAGTGGCTCCAGGGCACTGTTTCGTCATCTGGATTCCTGGGACCTGAGGCCTTTGCGCGACTACAAGCTTGTTGAACTGGGTAGTGGGAAGAAAAGCCTTTGGAAGGCCCACCTATCTCAAAATCTCTGCCCTGCTAGGGAGCCTCACGCCCAGAGTCCAGCTTTTCAGAGTGAAAGCTTTGGGCTAAGTTGTGGTAACCACCAAAGCACAAATCCTGGAGAATGAATAAATATTCAGCAATCTACTCTTTCCCCTCAGCTGCCGGAATGCTTAAAACTAAATGTACTGCTCGGATGCACTGTCCAAGCCTGACGTCTGGTGTATTTCAGATACTTTACATCTCTCCCAATTTAACAGCCTTATTGTAATGTACCATCTGTATTGGGGTTCTTCAAGACTCTCTCCACATGCGTTACTAGATGAGAAGCCAGCCATAGAGGCTGAGATGAGCAGAGGACCACACTTGGGGAGGGTACATGAAGGGAAAGCAAGAACCCTGGTGTTGGAGGGGATGGGGAATTCTCTAGACCAGAGGTCCCCAACCTTCTGTGGACCACCAAGCACATTGTTAGGATGTTTCAAGCTTTCCTCAGAAAAGTGTCAGAGACACGATAGTTTGCATGTCCTTTCAGAGGGAACATAGACACCCTCACAAGCCCGCCCATGGCCCTCATGGTCCCTGAAGCTGGCTCGAGAACTTCTGCTCTCTGTTCAATTGTAACCCCTCATTCTGCACATGTGAGAACAAGAGCTGGAGAAGGAGAGAGCCCGCCCCCCCCGCCAGGACTGAGGGGTGGGAGGAAAAGAAAGATGGAATCCAAGGGTCTGCCAGGGCGGTCCCTGCCTTCAGATGTCCTTGTGACACCTGGGCTGCCCCTACCACAAGAGGAGCCCAGAGGCAACTTGGGAAACCATTGCGGGGCCAGAGGAAACACCCCGGCTCTGCAACCCCCTTCCTGTTGGGCAGGGTTGTGAAGGGGGGTATTCAAACCCACGACTAAGGGGGCTGAGGGGCTGGGACCAGATCAAGGCTCATAATTAGCTGAAGGACCCCTCCCACCCCCACCCTGCCTCCAAACCCAGACGGAAGCGCACCCTCCTGGCAAGGTCCGGAGGCCGGGTGCACCGCAGGACGACTACCTGGGTTGGACCCAGGAAGCCTGGGGCGCCCGGCAGTCACACATTCATGAGGAGCCACCCCCCCCACCCCCCGCCACCTCCTACCTCCTCCCCACACCCCTCCCCCAGTCCGTGTGGAACAGTCTGATTAGGAGCTCTTCACTCCACAGCCGCCCTCCCCAAGGCCTCTTCCGGCTCTGCCTGCTTTGTTTCAGGAGGCAAACAAAGCGATGAGGGTGTATCCCTCTTGTCTTTCCAGTCAGGACACAGGCCTCGCCTGTCCTCCTGGGGCCGGGGCTGGTCTTTTGAGCTTTCAAGAGCCCAGTGGGGAGATGCCTGGACAACCATTGCTGAGCGGGACAAGGAAGAGGGCCAGAAACTCGGATGATCCATTTGCCGTCGAGTAGGTACTTAGGCACCTGAGAACACGTGGGGGAAAACATTGAGGCCCTGTCCGGTATCACCGTGAGAATCTGCCTTCTGCAAACGCAAGTGGCCAATGAAATGAGGTGAGCTGGGTAGGTGGTAAGCAAGAGGCAAGAAAGACATTCTTTTTTCTTCCATCATCACATTCGAATGCATTCTGTCGGATCCGTCTTTTCGGCCGTGGCAGGTTTTACACCGTTGTGCAACAGATCACTCCAAAACGCACTGGCTGGAAGAACCAGCGCTGATTTGCTCACAGCTCTGTGGGTTGCCGCTCTGGATGGGTCTTCGGCTGGTCTCACCCAGGGTTCACGCCCTTGCAGTCACCCTGTGACTTTGGGGCTCGACAGGGCCCAAATGGTCCCCACTGGCCCCATTCACGTGTCTGGGGGGTGGGCCTGCTACCAGGTAGGCCTCTCCTGGTCCAGGAAGCTGCCCCGGGCTTCCTGACGTGGCAACTTTGTATTTCGAGGGGGCGGGGGCAGAACCTGTAAGGACTCGGCTCCAGAACATGCGCAGTGTCACTTCTGGCACGTTCTCTTGACCAAATCAAGTCACAAGCCCAGCCCCGGTTCGAGAGGCGGGAGGTCGCCCCAGAGGGGACAGCGGCAAAGTCACATGGCAGAGCAGGAAGGGCTGCGGCCGTCCTTGTGGCCAGTCCAGCGCACCTCTCCTGGACCGTGTAGCAGGTGCGTCCCCCTATGTCTCCCGTGTTTGGATAGTCCCATTTTCAGTCATTAAACAGTCTGGCCTGATCTAACCCCTCCCGGTCAAGGCTGGCCGTGTCTCCGGTAGACTCACCAATGGCTGTCCACCTTGACCTTCCCTCCTCCTCAGTTGCTCCCCGCCAGAAGGTGGCAGTGGGGAAGGGGAGGGTGGAAAGGACGCTGTCATCTGGCACAGTGTCCTCTGAGGGGCAGGATGCTGCTGGAATGCTGACTTTTGCTCTCACGGGTGCTTGCCGAGCTCCTCCAAGTCACTCGCTCCCCGAGGGGACCATGGCAGGCTGTGCTGTTGCCCCCCGAGGGCAATGCACTCTCTGAACCTCTGCACGGCCGCTTTCTGCCAGGTGACTCACCAGACAGGTGGTCTTCTCGCTCCCGCTTCTCAGTATCTGTCCCTTCTTCTCAACGGTCCGGCATTCCTGCCTCTTCATTCTCACGGCATGGTGAAAGCAGCCTGCCACGGCTCCCACCTGGAAGTGTGGTTACCAGTGTGGTTAAACGCCCCACTGACCTTCTCCCTCCCACATTCCTGGAAGAGAACATCGGCTAAGCGAAAGTCACGTTTATCCCAGCTTTGATCAGCTATGACTGGGGGGGGATGGGATCACATGAATCTTAATGAATAATACTGAATGCTCAGTGGCCAGCACATAGTAAGCACTTAAGAAACATGAGATATTGGGGGGCCTGGGTGGCTCAGTCGGTTAAGCATCCGACTTCAGCTCAGGTCATGATCTCATGGTTTGTGGGTTCGAGACCCGCGTGGCGCTCTGTGCAGACAGCTCAGAGCCTGGAGCCTGCTTCGGATTCTGTGTCTCCTTTCTCTCTGCCCCTCCCTCACTTGTGCTCTGGCTCTCAAAAATAAATAAAGATAAGAAGACAGTTTAAAAAAAAAAAAAGAAACGTGAGATACTGTGAGCTATTTTTATTTCTTCTTTATACTTTTGCCTTTTCCATATCTTCTATAAAGACATTTTTTTTTTCAACGTTTATTTATTTTTGGGACAGAGAGAGACAGAGCATGAACGGGGGAGGGGCAGAGAGAGAGGGAGACACAGAATCGGAAACAGGCTCCAGGCTCCGAGCCGTCAGCCCAGAGCCCGACGCGGGGCTCGAACTCACAGACCGCGAGATCGTGACCTGGCTGAAGTCGGACGCTTAACCGACTGCGCCACCCAGGCGCCCCTATAAAGACATTTTTTAAATGATCAGAATGAAGATTCATACACGAAAAGAAGAGGAAGCTGGCATACGTAGGTGTATTTGTGATCTATCGCCGCATGACAGAGAACCATGCACATAGGGGCTTCGAACAACACACGTTATCTGACAGTGTCTATGGGTCGGAAGTCCAGGCACAGACAGCCCGGCTGGGTCATCTGCTCAGCGTCCCTAGGGTGCGGTGATCAGGGTGTAAACCCAGCTGCTTTCTCTTCTGAGGCTCAACTGGGAAGAGTCCGAACCGGATCACTCAGGCTGGCAGATACATTTCCTGTGGCTGCAAAACCAGGGGCTGCAGCTCCCTGCTGCGTGTTGTTTGGAGGTCACCCCAGACCCAAGGTCACCTGTAGTTCTTCCTCAGGTAGCTACGTACACACGAGCTTCTCAACACGGTGCTTACTTCGGCGGGCCAGCCAAGGGAGTTGCTGCCGGTACGACGGAGACCATGCCAGTGACATCCGTGACCTTTCCCATATTCCACTGGTCAGAAGCCAAGTTACAGGTTCTGCCCACACTCAGAGGAAGGGATCATGCCAAGGACTAAACACCAAGAGGTGGGATCATGGGGGCACCTTGGAGTCTGTCCTCCGTGGTCAGTTTAGTGGTACTGAGATCAATGCCAGAGTTCTTTTTTTTTTTTTTAAATGTTTATTTTTGAGAGAAAGAGACAGAGTGTGAGCAGAGGAGGGACAGAGAGAGGGAGACACAGACTCCGAAGCGGGCTCCAGGCTCCGAGCTGTCAGTACAGAGCCCAACGCGAGGCTCGAACTCACGAACCATGAGATCATGACCTGAGCTGAAGTCGGATGCTTAACCGACTGGGCCAAACTCGTAATTTCTTAATCTAAAATAGAGATCCTCTGGGGCTAGGGGTCTGGGCTTTACAGGAGTCTCACTTAGGGTGCAGGAACTGGCTGCGGTAGATGGAGCTTGGGCATGCTGGGAGCAGTGAGGGCCACTTGAGTAAACAAGGTGACAATGCTCCCAGGGGGCAGCCTGGGAAGAAGACGGAATATGACCACAGCACCTGAGAGAGAAAGATAGTGTGTGAGTGTGAGTGCATGTTGGATTATGTGTGAGCGAGTGTGTGGGTGTGCCTGTGTGTGTGTGTGTCGGTAAGTCCGGAAGGATAGATCCACCAGCTAGTCTGAGACTGAGAAGGTGGACAGATCAGAAGTGGCCGCTTTGCTTGGTTTTTTATTTTTATTTTTATTTTTTAACGTTTATTTATTTTTGAGACAGAGAGAGACAAAGCATGAACGGGGGAGGGTCAGAGAGAGGGAGACACAGAATCCGAAACAGGCTCCAGGCTCTGAGCTGTCAGCACAGAGCCCGATGCGGGGCTTGAACCCACAGACCGCGAGATCATGACCTGAGCCGAAGTCGGATGCCCAACCGACTGAGCCACCCAGGCGCCCCTTTGCTTGGTTTTTTAGACAGGGATTTTTTGTTGTTTGTCTCAACCACTAACTCATAGATGCCACCTTTAGTGTTGCTGAGCAGAGGAAAAGCCTCCTTACATGCGTGTTCCAGAATATTCTCTTCCCCTTACTGGGACGGCTCTATAAACAGAGGTCACAGCCAAGGGGGAGAACCCCAAAGTGAAGAACCATGGGAATGAGACAATAAGGAAGCAGGACTGAGAAGGAGTGGGTGGATTTTTGGAGAAAAGTTGTCCATGAGAAATATGTACCGGGGGTGGGGAGAGCGGGGTGCAAGGGGCACGTGAAGGCAGGTCACACAGTCCAAGGTTCAAGTTCACATACCTTCTAAGCACTTTGACGCTATGGTTCCTTTCTGATTAGGCTGCATCTCCCTCTCTCAGGTGGTAGTGACAACATAAAGTCTAATCCCCACGGCAGACCTACTGTTCAATGTGTGTGTCAAATGCAGTAGCATTGGGAGAGCTTTGGTTCAGCGACCTCAGAGACGGGCGTCCCCTTCCCTCAGGCCCCAGAAGGGTGAGGACTTAGCTCCCTCTGACAAGGCAGGGGGGAAGGCGCCGATTCCTGGGGCCTGTCCAGGACCGCTGGCGCACGTGGAGTGGGTGTGCAGGGTAACTGCCCTTTGCACGGGGCTGTCCCGTTATCCCGAGGTGCAGTCGGGTTTGAGAACCCTGGACGAGTGACCTCTGAGATGCTGTCGAACCCTCAGTCCCACCTTTCCCTGCTGAGAGATTCCTGTTAATTCGTCCAAAACGTCCCTTTTCCAGTTTCAAGGTGGGGGTGAAAGGGGGCTGCCAGGGGCAGCCCCTTCCAAACCCTAACACGCACCGAGCACTCAGCCCGTGCTGGACACCGCGTGCGCGCCATGGGGTCCTCCTGTGACGCGCAGCAGAGTCTGGGGGGGAACCTGCTGCTGCTCTGACAGAAGAGGAGACCCAGGGGCGCCGGGGCAGCTCCGTAGGTTAGGCTTCGGGCTTCGGCTCAGGTCATGATCTCGTGGTCTGTGAGTTCCAGCCCCGCCTCGGGCTCTGTGCTGATGGCTCGGAGCCTGGAGCCCGCTTCGGATTCTGCGTCTCCCTCTCTCTCTCTGCCCCTCCCCGCTTGCGCGCTCCCCTCTCTCTCAAAAATAAATAAACATTAAAAAATTAAAAAAAAAAAAAAAAAAAAAAGGAGACGAGGAAACCCAGACCCAGAGAGATTGAACAAGTCGCCCGAGTAAGCAGGGACTGACTGGGGGAGGTTGGCGGGTCGGGTCTCCCGGCCCCAAACCTGTCTACACCCTGTCTTCGTCTGCAAGATGGGGAGACTGGCGATGCCAAAGCACCCAGCGCCTAGGCCGGTCGTGAGAGCTTTGAGGGGATCAACACACACAGAAGCCTCGCCGGGCACGTGGTCAGCCCTCTGTAACGTCAACTCTTATCGGGTTAGCACGAGCGTCTCCTGTTTGGGGGAGTGGCACATGGGGCCCTGTTCGTGTTTTCTATCCTGTCCAAAATTTAAACTCCACCCCCTCTGAGTCATCTTAGGCTGCCAAACAAAATACCGTGGACCGGGCACTCAAACAGCGGACATGTATTTCTCAGAGTTTTGGACACTGGGAGTCCGAGGTCAAGGTGCCGGTGGCCTGGTTCCTGGGAGGCCTCTCTTCCCGGCTTGCGGTCTTGCCGTGTTCTCACATGCGGAGAGAGCAAGCTTTCTGATGCCTTTGTTTTTGTTTTTGTTTTTTAAATAAGGGCACCCGTCCCATTGGGCCATGCCGCACCCTCATGACCTCCTGTGGCCTCGATTACTTATTCCAAATACAGTCACACTGGGGACTAGGGCTTCTTCAACATGCGAACTGGTGGGGGACACGGGTCGGTCCACAGCTGGCCCTTTTAGGCTTTCCTCTGTAGAATGGGAGATGTCTCTTTTTACACCTTCCCAGAGCTGTCCTGCCTTGCGCACAACTCCCAGTCATGAATAAACATTAGATTACCTGACTTGAGTAAAAAAGTGCTCAAAGGTGTTGTTTGAGGCTCCCGTCCCGCCCTGAGGCTGGCTTTGGGCACAGGGGCTGCCATGTGCCCAACTCACCCCGCATGACTGAGGAAGGCCGACTGAGGGGGTCAGGAGGGCTCAGGGAAGACAGTGCCCCTCTTAAGTGACGTTGCACAGCACACGGCGTCAGGAACATGAGGGCCAGTAGCAAAGTCACCTCGATCTCCAACAGGGGTCCACGGCCACCTCCTTGTGGGGCCACCGCAGGGCCCCTCATGAGGGATGCACCTGTAGGGGAGCCCCTCCCCTGGGCTGCACGCGTCTCCCCCTTCCTGGGCGCCAGGCCTTGGATGAAGGTTCAGGACTCCTCACTGGCCCTTCTGCGGGGCTCTCCATTCTCTTCCCCAGGGCCCGGGAGGAGACTCGATGTCCCACGTCGTGTCCGGCTCCTCTGCCACGTTCCCCCAGCCAGCAGGCCGAGGAGGCCTTTGCAAGCTGGAAACCATCGTTCTTGGCAGATGCCTCGCCTTCCGTCATGGCTCCCCCACTGCTGGAGACCCCAGAGCACCAACGGCATTGCTGAGCCTTGTTTGCTCGGTAGAGGCGCCACAAAGTATGAAATCGGGGCACACGGGAAGGGCGTGCTGCAGGCACGGGAAAGGGGGTGGCGCGGGCACGCCAGGGGGCTTCTCTGTCTCTCTCTCCAGATATTTACATATCTTAGTACAAAACTTCACCATTTTACACGGATCTTTGAGCCGCACACTAATAGTAAGGTGTCCTGGGGTACAGATTCATCGCCCAGGTGACAAAGTCTCCAAGTCTCACCTCACAGACAGCCGATTCGTTACAGCTGACCCCTGAATAAGGTGGGGGTCGAGGCGCTGATATCCTGCACTGCCGAAAGTCCGCATGTAACGTGGCTCCCCCAAAACACAAGAATAGCCCACCGCTGACCAGAAGCCTTACTGACAACGTAGAGTCACATAACACATATTTTGAAGGTTGTATGTATTGTGCACTGTATTCTTACCATAAGTAAGTGAAAGAAAAGAAAATGTTATTAAGGAAACCATAAGAGAAAATACATTCAGGAAAAAAAAAAAAAAACCCACGTTGAGGCGCCTGGGTGGCTCAGTCGGTTAAGCGTCTGACTTGGGCTCAGGTCATGATCTCATGGCTTGTGGGTTTGAGCCCCGTGTCAGGCTCTGGGCCGACAGCTCAGAGCTTGGAGCCAGCTTCCCATTCTGTGTCTCCCTCTCTCTCTCGGCCTCTTCCCGCTCACGCTCTGTCCCTCTGTCTCAAAAATAAACATTAAAAAAAATTTTTTAAACCCTCATGTAAGTGGGCCACACGGTTCAAACCTGTGTTGTCTGAGGGCCAACCAAAGGGAAGAGGCATCTTTACAGGGAAGAGATCTAGTGGGCTCGGCCATAACCAAGCGATCACATGTATCATCGTCACCGTCACGGAACAGGCTGACAATCTGTACTTCTTGACATGAAATAACAGGAAGCATCCAGCATCACCTATGTGTAGACTGGCTCAGAATGTTGAACCTGAACCCAGTCACGAAGAAACGATTAGGCAAACCCGGATACTGCGACGTTGTGCAAGGCAGACTCTCTGACCCATTCAGAAATGTCAATGTCACGGAAGGAAAGAGTAAGGGGAAAGTTCTTGATGAGAAGAGACAGGCCAATTAAATGCAATGCACGATTCTCAGTTGATTCTTGGACAAAAAGAAATTGTAAAATCATTCTGGGGACAACTGGGGCAATCTGAGTGTAGACTATGCATTGTATAATGATGTCGGTACATCGATGTTCAGTTTCTTGGGGGGGGGTGCTTAGTGGTAGTATGATTATTGCAGGAGATTCTTCCTCTTAGGATGTACATGATGGAATATTTTGAATTTTTTTTTCAACGTTTTTTATTTATTTTTGGGACAGAGAGAGACAGAGCATGAACGGGGGAGGGGCAGAGAGAGAGGGAGACACAGAATCGGAAACAGGCTCCAGGCTCCGAGCCGTCAGCCCAGAGCCCGACGCGGGGCTCGAACTCACGGACCGCGAGATCGTGACCTGGCTGAAGTCGGACGCTTAACCGACTGCGCCACCCAGGCGCCCCATGATGGAATATTTTGGAGTGAAACACCATGACGTCTCAAATATTACCTACCAATGGTTCGGCCAAAAAGAAAAAATATCTACATATCTATGGAGAGAAAAAGAGACAGACAGAGACACAGAGGGAGATAATGCAACTGTGGCTAAGAATTAACAACCGGTGAATTCTGGGTGAAGCGTATATGGATATTCATTGTACCCGTCTTTCACATTTTCTGTACGGTTGAAATTAAAGGGGAAAATATCAGTTCCACTCCGTGATCTATATTTGTAAAGTCGATACAGCTATGTGCTGTTAATGTTAAAGAAAGTGTGCTTTTAGAAACAATCGGACTCTCCCTGCCCAGATCCCTAAGACGCACGTATTCGGTGATCCTATTTCGAGAGATTTCAAAACAGGAAAAAAGCCAGGAGCGCAAAGATGTTCCCTGCAAGCCAACCATCAAGATGTCTAAATAAATGAAGGCGCCTCAGTTGCTGGGAAGACTGTCCCCTGATAGAATTATAATGTGAACCGATAGAGTCACGTGGAAACGCTGAGGCGACAAGAACGAAAGGGGGCAGCAGAGAGCAGCAGTCGCGGGCGGACCTGCATTGCCGGCGCTCCACTCCCTCCCTCCGAGGCTTGTGATTTAGGACAAGCTACCGAACCCGCTCTGAAGCTCAGAGCTTGAACCTATAAAATGGGGATAACAAACCTTACCTTTTAAGGATTAAACGCCTTGCAAGCCCTTAGCACCACCGTTCCTGGAGATGGGGAGTGCTTACTGTATGTGAGCCGTCACTGTATTCAGAAGGGACTTTTCTCACTTCTGACTGCAGGAATCTCAGTGCACGTCCCCAACTTTGACCTTTGCTGATAAAGTGGCCTTCGTCAAAACGTGAACATCGGGGACGGATACTTCCTGCAGGGGAGCAGCAAGGCGCTTGCGTGGGCCCAGGCTGCCCAGGGAGCAGCGGAAAAGTCCAGCCGGTCTGGAACAGAGGTCTGTGGGCAAGCGCAGTGCCCTGAGTGTCCAGCTGGCCACGGCTGCTCACGGGAGGCTCTGGGTGCCAGCTCACCGCCTAGCACCTGGTTCTGTGCTCTCTTGGGGAGTCTCTGAAGGAGCTGCCACCCCGCCTCCCCCCAGCAGGGTGGCAGCAGGAACCAGGAACACGCAGGATGGCCTCCTGGGTAGGACAGTGGACGCTCCAAAGAGGCCCTTAGAGTTGCTTTTAGGAGCCAAGGGGCCAGTCTCCCGTGCTCACCTTTCCTTTCGGGGCCTGCTGTTGAGTGCTCGTCCAGCTGCGAGTGCTCGTCCTTCCCTGCAGGTGACACCGAGGCCCGGGAACCGAGGCCCCTTCGGTCGTCCAGATCCCAGCTGGACCCTAGGAGGCCCGAATTGCCGGGATGCCCCTTCCGGCCGCCCTGCCTGGGTCTGACCGAGCCAGCGGTCCCCTGTGGTTTGATGAACAGTGAAAGGCATCCCAGACTGGAAGAGCTTTCTTTTCTGCTCGCAACCGCCTGAAAGTCAATAGGTGATAGATTGATGATGACAGGTGGATAGGCGGACAGACAGATAGCAATGCTGGGCCCCACTTCAGACCGGTAGAACTAGAATGCGTGTAAGTGGGCTCCCACCAGATTGCTTTAAACCTTTCCCAAGTGACCCCAACGTTCACACAGGGATGAGGACAGCTGTTCTAGGGTCTTGCCCTCCATCACCTTAGAGGCCACGTCCAGATCACCACCATGCCGGAAACGTTTTACAGACTGACAGTGGAGAGCTGGCGTGTCTCAGTACCCGCTGGTGGCCGCAGAGTCTCTAGGACTAGGAGGGAGTATCTCTAACTTCTTTCCCGTAGGGAGGCATGACCGTGACCTCGTGGTTCGTGGGTTCAAGCCCCGCATCAGGCTCTGTGCTGACAGTTCGGAACCTGGAGCCTGCCTCGGGTTCTGTGTCTCCCTCGCTCTCTGCCCCTCTCCCTCTCACACTCTCTCTCTCAAAAATAAATAAATATAAACATTTTTAAAAAAGAAATTTCCTTTCTCACCCTAGTTTATTTATAGATGTTGGCTCTTATCAAATGATCTTTCTGCCGCTATAGAGGTGACCGCATGATGTTTTCCTTTATTATTGTGAGTTACCACTAGCGATTTTCAAATGGTAAGACCATCTGTGAATCTCTGTGACAAACCCTACGGGTCATGATATTTTACTCTTTTTATAATTTGCTAGTTTGATACACTTTTTTTTTTTTAATTTTTGCTTCTATGTACACTTCTCTAGGTTAGCTTGTGATTTTCTCTCGTACTGTCCTCAAGTTTTGGTTTCAAGATTGTTAGTCTCATAAAAGGAGGCAAAAAGCGTGTTCTCTGGAATATTCTGTGTGGCAGTGGACTTGTTTGCACTCAGGTCAGCCAGGAGCCATCCGCCGGCCTACTTCTCATGGTGGGGGGCAGGCAGAACTAGATTCTTCTCTGTCTTCCCCCGCCCCCCGCCCTCGCCAGGTCCCTGGAATCCCTGAGTTCAAAAAGTCCCCTCAGTTCCTTTTGCCAGAGACCACATTTCCCCGTGCAGTGGGCAAAGGAGACACACACGTGCTGAAGTGCACACAGATTTTTCACCAACATCTGATCCTAGGTTTTTCGGGGAACAACTGCAGAAGGGTTTTGTGCTCGTGGGGCGGCGGACCTGTGGGATGAACACACAAATCAGGCAGCTTCTTATCATTCATTTTATTACTCATTTTCCACATTCTTAAAAAAAAAAAAAAAAAAAAAAAAAAAAAAGCTTGGGGCGCCTGGGTGGCTCAGTCGGTTGGGCGTCCGACTTCAGCTCAGGTCATGATCTCGAGGTTCATGAGTTCGAGCCCCGCGTCAGGCTCTGGGATGATGGCTCAGAGCCTGGAGCCTGTTTCGGATTCTGTCTCTCTCTGCCCCTCCCCCACTCACACACTGTCTCTTTCTCTCAAATATAAATAAACATTAAAAAAAAAAATTAAAAAGCCTTGAACTTCCTGTATGGTTGGATTGGATTTGGACCGCGGAGACCGGGCTGGCCCTGAGCGTCCTTGTCTGCGGCGCAGGTGAAGGCTGGAACGTGTCCCCCTGCGGTGGAGGGTGCGGGCACCGCCAGGGTGCAGTGCTCTTGCAGGCTCCGCCAAGGACAGGCAGTGCAAATGCAAGGTCATTCACGACCTCTGAGCTTGTCTGTTCCTTCGTGCCTGCTACGCAGGGTCTGTGTGACGGCTGACACTGGTAGAGTCCACAAAACCAAACCTTAAAATGCCATACAGAGGTGGGTGCAGACCACCTCCAGGCCGCCGCCGAGAAGGGGGCCAGGGGACTGGAGGCCGGCGGGCAGGACAGAGGGAGGGCCGAGCAGGGGAGCACAGAACTCTCCTCCTCCTGACCGCACCCCCTGACCCTCTCCCCTCATCCCTGTCCTACCGTTTCCATTGGCTCTGAGCCGTGCCCCACATTGCCCACCGCAGCCCGAAAAAGACTCATCTTCCTGAGGTCTTTGAGTGGAAAGCCTAGAACTTTTCCGTTCCTTGTTCTCTTACCAAGTATGGCTACATGTGAAGAGACTGCCTACTCCAAACATCCTATTTACATGATCTTACAGACGTTGGCTTCTGAGACGGTCACCTTGGGACTCATTCCCGTCCTGAAAACATTTATCGCTTCCCTGCCTCCCCGCCCGACCCCACCCCACCCCACCAGGGTGTCTGTCAGCCCCAGGCCCTCTCCCTTCGGTCCCACATCAGCAGCCTGCTGCGTCTGTAGGGGTAGCCAAGGGAACAGGCCAGGCCCCGTGTGTGTCCCCAGCGTGCTGTGTCCCTGACCAGGCACGAGGCATCGCTTGTGCCACCATCGAGCGCCTTGGTCCTGGCAGCAGAGCGAACCATGCCAGGCCACGCTTGGCGGCCCTTCCTGGGCATCAAGTATACACACACAGCTCCCGAAAATTCTTCACATCTAGTAAGGACTAAAGTGGGAACATAAGGCTAGGACAAAAGATCTGACCCTGGGGAAGGACAGGAGGCAGGTGACAGGCAAGCCTCCCAGTATATAACCGAGTGCCACCTGAGGAGGGGGGCCCAGAGCAGGAGCTCTCTTCTCCCAACACAAATTCGAGAAGACTAACTCAGTCCATCATACGTGTCATGGTTTGAACTGTGCCCCCCAAATTGGTGTTGATGTCTTAACTCCCAATACCTAAGAACGTGACCTTATTTGGAGACGGGGTTTTAAAGAGGTGATCAAGCCACAGTGAGGGCACTCGGGTGGCCTGGTCCTGCGCAGCTGCCCCCTCACACGAAGGGGAAATCTGGAGATCTGTGCCCAGGGAGAAAGCCACGTGAACATGAAGATGACCAGGACAGGCCAGGAGAGAGCCCCGAGGCCGACCCTCCTTGCTGCCTCGGCGCCTCGGCCACACCCGACCTTGGACTCTGGCTTCCACACTCTCAAGGGTAAACGTCTGTTGTTTGAGCTGCCTGGTGAACAGGAGCCGCTCTTCAAAGGAGTCGTGTGCAAATTCCATCCTGCAGCTGACTTTCCCAGCCTTCTGGGAGATTGCCGACTTCTCTGGAAGCGTGGAGAGGCAGGAGCTGAGCCGACTGGGTACTTGTGCTGGTACCATAACCGATGGCAGGAGCCGAGGGCCTTTCCCTCAGCACCCCACTTCTCTAATGTCAGACTCCACACGGGCAAATCCAGCTCAAACAGTGGGGCTTCTCTCCAAAGGAAACCGATGCCCCTATTTACCAGGAAAGCAAGAGCCAAGCCCTGCTTCGTGCCGAGATCAGGAAGGGCAGGTGCCAGGAAGAGGGGCTCTCGAGGTCCCGCTGCAGCTGCTCAGCTGCCCCGGGCAGGCGCGCCTCCCACCTGCGTGCCAGGACAGATCCAGCGGGAAGGACAAGACGGGGAAGCAACATCTGAATGAACCTGAGCCAAGGAGGCCAGGGGCGTGGCTGAGAAACGCACCCCAGACAGCGGCCTCCCTGAGCAAGCAGCATCCCGGAGTCGGAGGGCGGTGGGGTCAAGGGCCGAGCTCCCAGCCCCTTCATGGCCCAGAGGCGGGGAAGGCTGGGCTGGAGCAGGATGAGGGGGCGGGACGGCACCTGGGGGAAGTGGCCAGGGTCGAGCTGCCTTCGGCAGGGCTGAGCTGGTGAAGAAGGTGGCTAGGGGCCCCCCACCTCAGGGCCCTACACCCCCCACCCCACAGTTCCTCCCCGAGGGCCCTCTGGACCCCCACCATCAGGCTGCTGGGGTCCTTGGGCCGGCCCCGGGTCCCAGGAGGCGGGGCTGCCGCACACGGCGGCTCGGCGTCCACACTGGCGGTAGGACAAGCCACCTGCGGGGGTCCGGCGGTAGGCACTGAGGAGCTGGGGGCACTCTGCGGACCCCCGGCGTGTCCGAGGGGGGCATGCGCGGTCACCACGGTGTGGCAGCTGCATGCTGAGGACAGGGGCTGCTGGGAAGGGCTGCAGTCGGGGCCAGAAGGTTCTGCTGTGGGGGCGTCTGGAGGCAGCTGAGGAACCGGGCGGAATCTTCTGCAGGAGAGGCCTGAGGTGTCACCAGCCCTGCAGCCTTCCACCTGGCCACGCAGGATCTTTGGTTTCGGCCTGGCGGGGCCCTTCTGTCTCCCGTAGGGCAGGTGTCTGTGAGCAGGGCCACTGGCCCAGCGAGGTCCCCGGGAGAGGGCCCATGGCCAGGAAGCCTGGCACTTTGGCCCAGGGCCCCGAGGGCGCCTCCCTAGCCGATCCACCTGCGTCCTCATAGTGGCTACTTCCTGAGACAGGCCCGCCAGGGCGGTGGCCAGCCGATCCAGCTTCTCCGAGAGGGCGGCACCGAGGCCGCGGAGCTCCTGCTGCAGAGAACTTCCGCAGGGGCACGGCTGTGGGGGCGTCTGCGGCAAAGCCGGAGGGATGGCGGCCACAGGGGGTGGCTCAGGCAGGCCTCTGGGAAGTGGCTTGCCCTGGGTCCTGGCTAAAACCAGAGCAGGGACAGAGAGTTCTCAGGCTGTCAGAACCTTTCTCTCCCCCCAGGGAGCCCCATCAGCTACCCTATCTGGCATCCTCCCCATCCGCTAAGGCCTGGCTTTAGATGGGACAGAAGTGACTCAGGCTTGAGAATATCAATGCCAGTGCTCATGACATCAAAGGTAGCACATCTCCTGGCCGCTCCCCAAATTCACATACCGGACAAACTACAGACTGGGTCTCCAGCTTTCTTAGGACAGCGGCCTTCCCACCTTCTAGGAAAAGGTTCTTTGTGCCCCATTTGAGAGCAAATAGCACCCCAGACCACCTAAACCTGCCCTAGCGCATCAGTGGGCAGGGCGAGAGAAACCTCAGCAGACAGCATGAGGCCAAGGCCATGGACGGCATCTGGGAGAGGGGCCCAGGAGGACCAGACCAGCCTGGGGCGTGGACGCCTCTAGGGGCGTGGCCAGGGGACCGCGGCAGTACCCGGTGCTGTTGGTCTCAGCACATGCACCCTGGCCTTCACCATCCCCATTCAGAAGTCAGAGTCATAGGACTTGAGATCTCAAATTACTTAAAAAAAAAAAAAAAAAAATCAGCTAATCCTTCACCCGAAGGCCCCTTGGAACTGGTCTCCACCCCAGGCAAACTTGCTAAGAAAACCCCGTCACCGCCCCAGACTGGTGGGGCAGACGTGCTTTCCTCCACTTATCTGCATCCCAGCCCAGCTCTGCCCCCTTGTTAGCAACTCCCGGCTCCAAACAGAGGCGGAAGTGACTTGTGGGCTGCCTGGTCAGGTCCTTCGGGCAGGATTTAAGCTGAGGGCTGCCAATGCACAGGCAGGCTTCTAACTTCTGTCCGAGAGAGAGGCCATGGGCCTGGCAACCTTAGGCCAGCTCGGTGCTCTTAAAACAGCTGCGCCTCCAGGGGCGCCTGGGTGGCTCAGTCGGTTAAGGTTAAGCGTCCGACTTCGGCCCAGGTCAGGATCTCCCGGTTCGCAGGTTCAAGCCCCGCGTCGGGCTCTGTGCTGACAGCTCAGAACCCGGAGCCTGCTTCGGATTCTGTGTCTCCCTCTCTCTCTGCCCCTACCCCACTCGTGCTCTGTCTCTCTCTCAAAAATAAATAAATAAACATTTAAAAAACAAAACAAAACCGCTGTGCCTCCAGTGGGGCAGAGCCCACGAGCCAGCGATGGAGCCCCAATCGAGTTGCTGGTGTGAGAGTCTCGGCGCATACCCTGCAGTGAGGACGCGCGCCAGGCCCTCCCTCACGTGCCTCTAACACGTACAGGGAGGAGCTTCCCCAAGGTCAGGTGTGATGCAGAACCACATCTCTTGGGATGCCCTTGGCCAGATCACTCTGCATTACTGGGCCTCAGTTTCCACGTCTCTCTGTAAAGTCTCTTCGAACTCCAAGCTTTGACTCTCGGCATTATTTACTCTGGTCTCCTTGCCTCTAAAAAGTATCTGAGTGCTTTTATGAAAGAGCCAGCTATTTCTGTTAGAGAACACTGAAGTGAAATAAGCACCCTGGAGATCAAGGTGAGCCTCTTCCTACCTATGACCCAAAGAGCCTGGAAGGGCGCTGCGAGAGAGCGTTTCCCAAGCTCCTGGCCGGCCCGCCCCGCGGGAAGGAGCTGAGCAGCAGGGAAGGCGGGTGGCCACTGCAGATGCGGACCCCCTGCCCACCCCTGCCTGCAGGACTCCTGATGCCTTGAGGGGACAGGGAAGCCACCGGTTCACCTGCAACACTTGGTCTTCCATTTGCAGGCCCCAGGCCCCTGGATTCTTCACTGACCCTGGACTTCCAAGACAGGGGCCCATGGGCCGATCCAAGGGGCTGGCAGGGCCCCGGCCCGGGCCTTTTCTCCAGCTGAGGGGCAGGGCAGGGGTTCACAGCGGCCCCTGTAGAGAGAGCACAGAGCACCTGGGGTGTGGACATATATCATTTTGCAGGAGCCGTTCTGGCACGTGGATATTTGGCCCCGGCCTAAAAGCCTAAAAGCCTAAAAGCCACTGAGCTTGCAACTTTCAAACAATGTTAAATGAGATGCAAGACGGACACACAAGGCCTGTCAGGGAGTCCGGCTCTGCTGAATGGCCCGCTGGGGCACATGTGATGAGGGCAGACTGGATCAGTTCTGGAGTCTTCTGCAGCCAGGACCTGGCGTCTCCAGCTCTACCACGAGGGGGAGGCCAGAGAGGGCAGATGGAGAGGGCGGTGACTGGCAAGCCCCGCTCCCCCTTCCCGCCCCCTCCAGGAACACGCTGGGGACACCTTGTGGGCCACAGGAAGCCAGCCCGTGCCCAGGCCCACACTGCTGTTCCCCACTAGGCCCACTGAGCAGTGGGGAACGCGGGTACAGCCTGGCTGGGAGCCAAGGACCATGTAGAGCCTCTGGCCTGAGTTGAGGGGGTAGAGCTCCCTTCCCCGACTGCTCACCCCACCCCTACCTCCTCCGCCGCTGCTGCCCAAGGGGCCAGGCCGGCCCGGGATTTCTGAGTACACTTCTCTCCAGGGCAACTGGCACCTGCCTCCCGTCTTCTCTTCGGCTTTGCCTGCTGGGGGCAAACACCGGGTCGGGCTTGGACCGAGGCGAGGCCGCCCACAATGGCACGCACCTTCTCCAGCCTTCTTGACGGCACAACCTCAAAGTCCTCCCGGGGGGGAAGAGTCTGACTGTTGACACTGTTTTTGTTTATTATCAAATTTCCCGGTGTACGTGACGATCATCATCATATGTGCACACACATATACGGACATGCAGCCCAAGTGCCTGACCCCTGACCTTAAGCGTCCAATCGCCGAGCCGTCCATTCAGAAAACATCCATCTCAGAGAAACACACTGCCCTCTGCACGGCACGGCAACTGGCAATCCCGCCCGACCCACGAATGCCCGTCTTTCAGAGGGCCCAGGGTGACTTAGGTTTAGGTAACTGGCCACTTGAGTGTCCCTGCTTCTCCCTTCCTGTGCCCTAATTCCCACTCCGATGCTTTAAATTCCCCAGTGAAGAGTGAACCGGACAAAGCCTGACGCCCCGCCCTTGAGCCGAATAAAGGCAGAGCCCCAGGTCGGCACACTGTTCTCCTTTCCCTCTCTACCTGCGGCCACACTGTGCGCCCCTCAGGCCTACTGTGCATCCTGCAGGGCCCGTGAGTAATAGATCCCGTCCCTCCAAGTTCCCTGATGGTTTTTGCTGACATGCATCCTATGACAGAAGAACCACAGGGGACAGGCCCGTTGGGTAAACATCCGTGGGGCTGGCTGCCTATGAGTCGGGGCTGGGTGGGCACCTCAGGCTTCCTTGCTGAGAGCGGCACCGCGGGTAGGCTCGGACCAACCCAGCAGTGTGTGTACATACGGACGTTATCAGTGCGTATACTGTGTATGTATTACACGTACGGAATGTATATACGGACCAAGCTCATTGCCAGGCTTCCTAACTAAACACACTCGTTTAACAATCCTGGGCCCTGGGCCCTCCCTCCTCTCTCAGACGCAGCTCAGCTGACGGGGAACTCAAGCATGACAAAAGTAGAGAACTTCCTGGTAAGAGTCAGGCAGTATGGGGATCCAGGCCCCTCTCAGGAGACCCCAGGCTCACCTGCATGGAGGCCGTAGGGGGCCCCGGGCTCTGCTCTCCGTGGGCCTTCACCCAGGCTGCCGCCTGTAGGGGTGCCGCCGGGGCGTGGGGACAGGGGGCCAGGACCCCTGCAGCTCGGAAGGCGGTCCCTCTCTGGCAACACAACCAAAGCAGGGGTCAGGGCGGAGGCTGTGCCCGCGGGGCCTGGCTCCCTGGCCTCTCCTTGTCCCCCCCCCAAAGCTCACCCTGTGGAAGCAGCTGCCACAGCTCTTCTCCCTCCGAGCTGCTGAGGCTGGAGCTTGAGCCGGAGCCAGGGCTGGGGCTGAGGCCCGGGCTGGAGCCGGGGCCGGAGCCAGGGCCTGCCAAGCAGGCAAAGTGCAAGGGCCTCCCGGGCAAGATCCCCTTCAGGGAGCTCTCCAGGCAATGGAGCGGGGAGGGCTTCGTGGCTGCCCCTGGGCCATGACAACAAAAGAACACTCAGGAGGACCCTCTACCTCAGCGAACAGGCTAAGTCCCCCTCCAGCTCAGCTGACGGCCCCACTCGAGTGCGGGTAGACGCTGAACAGCTCCCACCCCTGCTGGCAGGCGGACAGAGGCGAGGCCGAGCCTGGCCGGGCTGCCCCAGAAAGCCAGCGGGGGACCTTCCCGGAGTCTCACGTCCCTGCTTCCAGCCAGGCCTGCACCTACCTGCACCCCACTCAGGACCAGCGGTCCAGAGCAGAGACTCAGTTATGTCCCCAGGAACCTCACCCCCCACCCCAAGCCAGCTCTTTTCTGCTGGGAATATTTAGAAATACCACACTGAGCCAAACAAGTCAGACCCTGCCAGCCCACTCTGGCCGGGCTCGGAGGGAACGCTGCTGTAAGTGCAAAGGAGCAGCGGCACCAGAGGAGGGAGACCCGCCCCTCTTGGCCCCAGGCGATCTCTGCAATGGAGGAAATGGCCAGTCCTCTCCCAGAGAAACCCAATGGCTGCGTAAAAACCATTCTCCCGCCTTCCTTTCAGCGACCCAGGTCACGGTCTTCTTTCGGCACACCCCGGATGCTCCAGCCAACAACTGGAGGGAGGTTGGGGAAGGCCCACCCGCTCTAGCACGCAGCTTGTGGTGTGGAGCATGCGGCCGGGGCAACGGTGGGAGAAGGAAGGAACAGAGGAGAGGGACGGGGAAATCTAGTCCCTCATGGAGGATTTTATCTGGGGGGACGGGCTGCCACTAAACACAGAGGGAGATGTCAGCTCACCATCTTGGAGCCACCGCCACGGTCCCGGCCTGGTGGCCCCGTGGTCTTTGAGTCCTCGCTGGTAACAGATGGGGACGCTGCTAGAGGTCAGCGCCTGTGGGCTGGCCAGCCGGAAGCTCCTGGTGGGTGTTTCCCCCTGACTCTGTCCCAGATGGGCTGGCTCACAGGCCTCGCCCCTCAGTCCTGTTTCAATGAGAAGCCAAAGGGCCTGTCAGCCCCATGGGGCGTTGAGACAAAGAAGTTACCGGACAGAGAATAGTTTCTGCCGCTGTTGGCTTCTCGGGCACACGAGCTCCAGGCGTGGGACACACATCAGGCCTCGGGATGCTCCCGGGAGCCGCCCAAACCTTCCAGGACCTCTTCATCCCCAGACCCAGCCACCTGGACTCCCGAGGGCCCCACAGCTCGGCGAGTGTTCTGGACAGCTGAAGGCAGGCAGGGCCGGCACAGCCAGGATGGAAAGAGCAGGCCTGGGCCCAGAGTAGCGCGCGGTGGGGCTGGGCATCCCGCCCTGACTGCGCCCACACTCAGATCCTGGCAGCGCTATTTGGCTTTCTGGCCTCACAGAAGCCCCTGCCAGAGCCATCCCCAGAGCGTCTTGTCTCGGGGCTGGAAGTGGGCCTGCCGGCCGCGCAGGGACACAGGGCGGGGGTTGGCAGTGTGTGAGTCGCCTTGCCCTGCTCTCAGACACCGGGGTGGCCATGCTTTACCTTCCTTGTCTGTCGTCCAGTTCTTGGGCTCCGCTCTCTGTGGCCCCCTGTCCCCCGCTGAGGACCAGGACGAGGCTGACTGTGGCCTGGGCACAGGTATCTCTCTGAGACAGTTCTCCAGGCCCTGGAGCGGGGAGCTTCCCACTGGGCTTCCTGCGAAAACCCAACATTTGCAATCCTGGGTGGTCAGAGCTCAGTCTCCGTGAACCCCGGGAGCCTGGCTATGCCCTTGTGTGCGGGGCAGCTGGGACCCCGGGGAGGCGGCACGGAGTGCTGGGCTGGTCGTGCCAGGCACCTGGTCCCAAACACGTGTCAGTCCCGGCTCTGGGCCGGCCTGCTTGGGCTGGCCCTGGAAGAGGCCAAGCCGTCTGAGCCGGAAGATGAGCCACAGGCACAGGCCAGGCTCCCTCACAACACCCTGCTCCACCCTGGCAAGCGAGGCCGCCGTGCTGCTCCGCCCACAGACAGCCGTGAGGACCGAACGCCATGAGGCCCCCTCCACTACGCGGAGGAAAACGCGTGCCCTCGCCTCTGGACATGACGCAGCAGGTTGAGAAGGCCAACACCAGTGCAGTCACAACTTGGGAAAAAACCCAAATACATCGCGAATAGCACATTTCAGGTGCCGGAGCTGTGCAAACAGCAGGAAGTGGATGGGCCAAAAGTCCAGAAAAGGAAAGGCCCTTATCTACGGGAGCTGCCGTCATGGCCACGCTCTTTCCTGAAGGCGTGTGCAGACACTGGGCCAGGCCAGGCACAAAGAAAGAGAGGGTACCAGAGCTCTGGGCCGCCGTGTGGTGCTGGAACAGCAAAGTTCAACAACAGCAGCCCCGAATGCGGTTCTCCTGAGTTCCAGAGCCGCAGAGGGAGCTGCAGAGCTGGGCCGGGAGCTTCCAAAAGGCAGCACGGCCTCTCCTGCAGTTCAGGTTTCTTAGAAAACAAGGTGCCCCGAGAGAGGCTGCCCAAACAAGCAACGCGCCAAGCCCTGTGACCGACACTGTCCAGTGGTTCAGAGGAACGGGGTGCGGCTAGTGTCCAAGAAACATGCAGAGAAAGTTCAGGAAGGTGCCAAAGGCAAACGATAAAACAAAAAATGAGGCGGGGGAGCTGTGTAGAGCGGGCTACCACCTGTGTGAGGGAACAAGCAGCCTGGCCACGCACGGGACGCCCCAGAAGGGGAGAACTCACAGCAGTGGTGACCCGGGAGGGTGGGGGGCGGGGAGGCATCATCTCTCCTACACAACCTGTTTCAGCTTTTGAACGAAAACCCTGTGATTACCTATTAAAAACTAAAAGTTGGGGCGCCTGGGTGGCTCAGTCAGTTAAGCGTCCGGCTTCGGCTCAGGTCATGATCTCACAGTTTGTGAGTTCGAGCCCCACGTCGGGCTCTGTGCTGACAGCTCGGAGCCTGGAGCCTGCTTTGGATTCTGTGTCTCCCTCTCTCTCTCTGCCCCTCCTCTACTCACACTCTGTCTCTCTCTCAAAACTAAATAAACATTTAAAAAATAAAATAAATAAATAAATATAAAATAAAATCAATAAAAAATAAAAACTAAACGTTAAAAAGAGAAGTTGGCTGCATCTGGGGAGGAAAAAGCCCCCACACCAGCAGCTGACCGTGGCAGGATGCAGGAATCCGGGCTGCCGTGGACACTGGAGCCCCCAGTGGTGATCTGCGGGCCCCAGCTAGCCTGGCCCAGAGTCCTGGGGCAGCTCTAGGCTTTCCACAGACAACACATGAGGTGAGCAAAGGGGGACCGAGTGCGGACAGGGCAGT
Source organism: Lynx canadensis (assembly GCF_007474595.2). Taxonomy (NCBI): domain Eukaryota; kingdom Metazoa; phylum Chordata; class Mammalia; order Carnivora; family Felidae; genus Lynx; species Lynx canadensis. Next base: position 161,959,162 of record NC_044304.2, on the reverse strand, counting down.
GCTTGGACTATTCAAGTGGGTAAAAAGGCCAAGAGGGGACCCCACAGAGTCCTGCAAGGTTCCAAAGAGGTGTGACAGCTCACAGTGGATGCCTCCCCGTGCAGGGACCTAGGACAGACACAGGTCACCACAGAAACTCCTTAAGGTGGTTTTACATGAACCTGAACCTCTGAACTTTTTTTCCTAACTCAGAGGTCAGTTTGATATCATAGGCATTTCTTTGTGGCTGGGACAAGGGAGAATTTGACACTAAAGGAGACCCTTTTCTATTTTTTAAGAGACCTTAGATATCGTCCTGCCCCTTCTGAGCCTAGTCGTTAAAATGGATACTCCCCTCCCCACCCCTCAACCCCCCATCCCCCATTCTCCCCCTCCCACCCTGTAATAAGTCCTGGGTTTGCTCCTGCCTCAACATCCCCAGCTCTGCTCCAGACACTGGGTAGGGCGGCCGGACTTGGTTGGGTCAGACGATGTGGGCAGGGGAAGAGCCCACCCTTTCCCAGGACTGACGGCCGCAGGCTCACCTTTTCCAGGCTGACGCCCCTGGCTGCCCCCTGGGCTCTGGAAATCCAGGTCCCCATCGGTGCTGCTGGATGAGGAGAAGCTGGTAGGGGTGCTGTGGGGACCTGAGGGGAGGGCAGGGCTGCCTCTCACATAGCCCTGCAGACTCAGAGCCAGAAGAGGCCCCATAGCCACCTCTGCAGGAAACAGTACAGCTGACATCATGAGAAAGCCACTGGGCATGAGGTCCCCGGGGCCCTGGGTGGGCACCAGGAGACCTACCCCACAGGATCTCCCACAGGGGTTTCCCCGTAGGCTGGGGGCTCACGGCTCTGGTTAAAAAACCCGTGGGAACCCAACTGTTGGTCTCCTGGGACTAGAAGGTAAGCTAGAGCTCTCAGAGGAGGCAGTGTGCAGGAAGAGTTGAACTGGTTTCCCCCACATTCAGGAAGTGCTTGGGGGCAGGCATCAGTAAGGGAGCTAGAGAAGGGCATGCACCTCATGGCCCAGGATGAGGAGTGGGGGACCTAACGACGTCCTCAGTGTCCCCCTATGCCATGCGCAGGGACAAATGCCACCCTGTGCCCAGGGCCCCGTCTACCTTCACTGTGTGATCTTCGGGGCTGCAGCTCGGGCCTCTGAGACCCGGGATCTCCCAGCTGAGGGCTCCGGAACCCAGAGGTGGCCGGCGGCTGGGGAGGTAACGACCCACTCAGGGGAATGCCCTTCAGACAGGCCTCCAGGGCTTCCAGGGGCGAGCTCGAGGCACTGCCGGCTGGGACAGGGGAGACGGCCCTATCACCATCTCGGGCACATTCCCCTGGCCCGGCCCCAGGCTGGCTGCCCCAACCTGCCTTCTGCAGGGGTGACAAGTCCTGCACCAGGCATGGGGGCCTGCCAGGCAGGACACCCTGCGGGGGACTTTGATTTGTTCTCTGTTCCTACACGGGAAGGACACAATCTGTACCCCAGGCCCAGGGGTGGGGTGGAGAGACCCGCTAGTACATAGGGGCCAGCTTCCTGGCAGGCAGGGAACCTCAGCAAAACGAAAGTCCTTACAACGGAAGGCTCCTTACAACGGAAGGCTCTGGGGCGGGCGCCCAGATTGAGAAGGATGTGGGTTAAGAGAGGGGAGTCACTGCCAGAGAAGGACGGCATGGTCCCTCCCTCCTCCCCCGTGGCCTGGACCTGCTCCCTCTTCTGTGGGTGGGCAGAACCTTGTTGGTGGGGCTGAGAATCCCACTGGGGAGGACTTGAGCAGATGCCCCCAGGCCTCACCTTGAGCTACGGGGCCCCAGCTGGGCACCTGGACGCCTCTGGTGTCTCCACTGCTCCCCTGGCTGCTGGTGGCAGAGGGGCTGTGGGTCCACTTGCCGGGCTGACAGGACGCAGGCACTGGGGGGCTCTGGGCCCGGCTGTCCTCCGTCTTCACCACAGGGGGCACGCTGCCAGCTCCTGGACCAGGGCCGGGAGGAGGGGTCTGGGGGGGCCTGGGCCCTGTGGGAAGCCCGCACGAGGCCCCTGTAGGGGTGGGACGGGGCTCCCAAGGCCCCTGGCCTCTACAGCAGTCTCTGGCTCCAAAGCGGTCACTGTTGACGGACTGACATGTGCTGACTCGCACTCCCATCTTGCCCCTGGCCCCTCTGGGGTGCCGCCTCCAGGGGGTTCTACTGAGGAAAGCCACATCAGCCTCCTCCGGCGGCACCGAATCAGGTCTTTACTCCAAGGCCAGCAAGCCCGTCTCAATTCGACTTTCCCAATAGTCTGAGAAGCTACTGAGTACCAGTGAGCTACAGCGAGTGGAAATGCTGCCCCAGCCCACGCAAACACGAGGACAACGCCCAATTCGAAACTATGCCCCAAGTGTCTACGGGGAGCCAGAGCCGTGTCTTCTGTTCTCAGCCTCCTACCCCTCCCTGTGCCCCCTTCCTCCTTTCTGGAGCTTTCAGCCCTACTCTCACAGCCATGCTGGATGGTGATCACGGACCGATGAAGCGCCTCTGACGTGCCGAGCCGACATGACAGGGATCGCCCCCAACATGCGGTGACCCCCACCTACATGCAGAGGCCAGGGCCTGAGGGCCTGGCTGTGGAACCCTGCTCAGAGTGGGGAAAGGAAATGGACGGCGTCCTGGGGCCCTCCCTGCCCGGCCAGTGGCCTTTACCTCCAGAACTCCTCCTGTAGGCCCCTGGATCCTCCTGCACACCCGGGGGGCTGGGACGCCCGTGCGGGGTCTCGGGGATCTCCTTCAGACAGTTCAGCAGACCCTGGAGGGGACAGTCCCCGGAAGCTGCCTCTGACTTCACTACAGGAAAAAGGAACATACTTTCACCCTGGGCCCGGTCACGACGCACAGCCAAAAGCAGCCGACCCAGGTAAGCCATTAAAAGCGTTCGGGGCCAGGAATCTAGAGATGTGGGTGTTCTCGCGGCTCATTCAGATTTGCACAGGCCGCCGTCAGCTCGGTGCTCGGTGCTCGGTTTAAAAACGCCTGCCTTCACGCCTCCCTGAACCGGCCGGCTGGAGGGAGGGAAGACGCACGGGCGTGGCACGGAGGCAGGGCACGCGGCGTCACCGCAGGTAGCAGCGGCAGGAAGCGAGCTGACAGGCTGCGACCTGCACGTGGCTCCCTGGGCCCCGAGCCGAGCTGGCATCTCCGGACCGAGCTTCTCACAAGCAAACACCCGTCCGTCACCGTACCGGGGCCTCACAACAGCCCCCGAAGGGGGTCCCCTTTTACAGATGGGGAAGCCGAGGCTCAAGGGCTTCAGGGGCCGGGCACAGTCTTCACAGCCACCAGGCGTCAGAAGCCGGGCCGGCGCTCCCGCCCCCACCACGCCGCCCGATCCCCCAAGCCCCTCCAAACACACACTTAGTGTCAACGTGAAGCGACAGCCACGGCTCCTCCTCAGGGGTCCCGTATTAAGACGGGTGAAAAACCACACACGGATCTAGGGCCGAGTCTGTTTTTGAGTTTCCGCCTACGAGCTGACCAAATGCCGTTCTCCCAAGAAAGCCGCCTGGCTCCAGAACGAGGACACTGAGGATACTGGAGCAGCCACGTTGGGAACGATCCTTTGGGAAGACATTGCTATTCGGAGAAAGAGCTACCGAAAGGCAATTCGAGGGCTTCCGAAACCTTGACCTGAGGAGACAGGTCCCCGGGGGACTCACCTCCCCAGGGCGGGCTCCCAGGCCCCAGCTCTGCTCTGGTTAGCTGAGAGGTGTCCCGGCCGGGGACAGGAGGCAGTGAGCGTGGGGACACCTCAGGGTGCTGGGGCCCAGGCACAAGGATCTCCTTCAGGCAGTTGATAAGGCCTTGCAAGGGGCTGCTCCCAGGAGAGATTCCCACGGCACCTACAAGACCGGCCAAGGTCAGTGCAGCCCTGATGGTGGCCTTCAGAAGGTCTGTGTGAGCAGGGACAACACCTGCTGTGTAGGGTGGTCAGGGCGCTGAGATGAGAAAGCCGCCTGACACGCGTGTGTGAGCCAAACGTGCCTCCACTGCCCTTCCGCACTCAGCTCCGGGGCAGACCCCACTGTCCGCAAAGCCAGCCTCTCACCTGTCCCCATGGGCCCTCTCTCCTGTTTCCGGTGACCCTTCTTCCTGCTGGGGCTACAGGTGGGAGGGCTGGGCTCCCCACCTGGGGCTTCGGGGCCTTCCTTCTCTGTAGATCTTGGTTTGTCAGCAGTGTCTGTAACAGGAGAGACAGAAAGGTCTTTCTAGCCCTGGCTCCTGGTCCTGAGGAACCGACCCAGATTGGTCCCCACAGAACAGACCTCTCAGCACCTCAAATCCCTGGGGGGCAGCCAAGTACTAGAAACTTGGATTTGCGGCAGGGCCAGCTCCTGCGGGCTTGTCCTAGGAGTCTGTCTCTGTTTCCTTCTGGTGTCATTGTAAGCATCAACACGGCTTGCCCTGAATAACCTGGAACCCCCCAATTCCAGCCTCTGACTTTGGCTCAGTAAGTCACTCCAACAGCCTTAACACGCAGGACCCAATCTTGCCCTCCTGCTTCTCAAGTCTGAGCACATGGACCCCCTGCCAGACGACACCTAAAGTCACAGGCTAAATGGGGTCTGTTTTTCAAGGGTGTCAATTTTAGTCCCTCTTCATTTAAAATACTTTAAAAACCAGCTATTCTGACAAATGCAAAATTGGCAAGAATTTTTGAAAATACAATGAGACTCCAGAGGAATTCTAGTGGCTACCCACACCCTCCTCTGCTCTCAGCGGGGGGACGGTCTGAGACTCCGATCAGGGGCGCACAGGTGTCCCCTTGCCGATGGGCCTGCATGTTAGACACTGCCCTCAGCTGACTGCGCATGAGCACACAGAGCACAAGCGGGGCTGGGACAGAGGCTGCTCAGGGACCGAGCATCACACCTGCTCTTTGGTCTACAGATAGGGAACCTTGTCCGGTTCTCTGGGGAGCCTGCCCCCTTTAACAACAAGGGAAATTGAGTCCTAGAGGTAACAGAGGGCACAGAGTCCAGTCTCCCTGACTCCAGGGTCAGAGCCCTGCCCCTGCTGGGTCACACTCACTGATGGGGAGGGGACTGCCCTGTCCCCCGGCTCCAGGAAGGCCGCTGGACGATGAGCTGCTACTAGACGTGGTGGCCAGGCTGGGCCAGCCAGTAGACGCGTCTGGAAGGCAGCTGAGCAGGCCTCGGAGAGGGCATGTCTCCACGGTCACAGCTGCTATTGGGGAGGAAGGACAGGACGCTGGAAGCCAGAATTTAAGCCCAGCAATGGGTAAAAAGCCCCTGACACTGTCCCATCCGGGCCCTTCCTTGCCATGTTCCAGTACCAAGGCAGTATCCTCTGCATTGTCATTCCTGGGCTCTGAAATACAGATTCCCAGCCACGGTCTTGTTCCCATAAGATCCTCCCACCCCATTTTCCGTTTCATTTACCATCCACTGAGCAGGCTCAAAGGCCAGGACTGGTGGGGACAGACTTCGAGAGAAGGTGCAGTCTGAGCTGACAGCACCGGTGAGCAGGGGGAGGGAGCAAGAGTCTGGGGAGGTGGGAAGAGCGCGGGCTGGGGGTACCAAGCCCAGTCTGCGTGGCTTCCTCTTCCTCATCTACAGAACAGGAACTGGCCTCAGCTGCCACACAGGGCACGACGCGACAGGGCCATGAGGTGTGGCTGAAGCCACGTAGAAACCACCATGAGAAGAGTCGGGAGCCACCGTCTCACCAACCACCCATGCCTTCCAGGGGGCGGACGTGCTCCCGGGGCTCGTGAGCCGGGGACTCCGCCTAGGGTCTGGCAGGAACTGGGCAGGCACACAGCTTGCAGCCTGAACTTCATCTTGTGGAATGCGGCGGCCGCTGTCCGACTTACCCTCAGGGCTGGCCCGCTCCCCGTCCAGGCCGGCTCCCCCGCTCTCGCTCTCGGGGTTGACCTCCCCAAACAGGAACTCTGGAATCTCCTTCACCAGCTGCACCAGGGCCGTGAGGTGCAGGCTGTGCGGGGGCGCTCCTCCTGCCAGAAAGGCCGCAGTGAAACCCCACACCCTATGTCAGCTCCGCACTCACGCTTCTGTGCACGACATCAAACCACGTCTCATGTCACCCTCCTACCACGTGAGTAGCACGTGGAGTGACTTCTGTCCCAGAAGTAAAAGGATCTGCCCGGGCACAGCCAGGACTCGGGGCTGGGGACTCGAGGTACCGTCGCTCAGCACCTGGTACTTCTCAGAGGGGAACGCCAAGGAGGGCTGCCTCCCCCGCCCCTCCCGGCAGCCAGGCCCTCTGCCCTTCCTGGCACCTGTAACCTCCCAGCCGCACCCAGGCTGGGCCCGTGGGCCGTGTCAACCATGTGAGGTCTGCAGATGTCAGCCCTGTGGCAGCACCCTCGGGAGCTGCAGGCTGGCTCTGCGTGGTTGGTGGTGGGAAGGGGGCTTGAGTAGGTCTCCAAGGGTGACCCTAGGTTTCTTCCTAGCCCTGCGTACAATGGGCAACTGTGTGCCAGGTTCCCAGCCCAGGGGGGGCAAAGGGTAAAAAGTCGCAGAGGGCTTTGGGCATAGAGTGTGGCAAGGGCTGAGGTCATAGTGGTCCCTGAGGAGTAGAGCCAGGGGCTGAGGACCACCCAGTGGAAGGGACAAGAGTGAGTCCCCCTGGGCCCAGGGGGCCAGAACTCCCAACGAGGCCTGACCCTCATCTGCCAGGATTACTCACCCAGGGGGCCTCCTCCCTGGGGAGGCTCCTGCCCCTCACCAGCGTAGCTCCTGCCTTCCATGGTTCCAGCAGGCTCCGTAGGAGACAGGAAGGCAGAGAGGGGGAGCAGCTCAGCTGTCCCTGGGAAAGAAAAGAGGGAGGGACAGCCCCCTGGGAATGGAAGCTGGCCTCCACCCAACTACACGCAATCACACAGCTGCTTACGTGAGCGTTCGGTGTGACCACCCAACCCCAAAAACCGCAGGGCCGTCGGGTGCTCAGAGACCAGCCTACTCCGCTCCGGAGCACCCGCCAAATCTCACCCAGAAACAATGGCAAAGAAGATCAGCGAGGCCCCCCGCGAGGCCTGAGACTCCCGGAACACCACTTCCAACTGTGTCCATTTAGTAGGTAAGACTAAGGCCCACCGGGCCCAGGGCGACTCAGGACATGGTGCTGGCCCGCTGGGCGAGCGGGCTCCTTACCCAGGGACAGCAGCGTCTCGTAGTTCTCCCGCATCACGTCCTGGTACAGCGCCCTCTGCCCCTCCCCCAGCAGCTGCCACTCGTCCTCTGAGAAGCGCACCGCCAGGTCCTGGAAGGCCACGGACACCTGTGGGCACAACTTCAGGGGAGCTGGTGGTTCCCGCCTGGCGACACCAGGGGTACACCAGGAAGTGGGGAGCAAGGAGGGTGTGGCGGGGGGCTGGCACGTGGGGGCAGGTGAAGGGGTGATGGGAATCTGCTCAAGAGACAGTGATGGGGTTTGGACTGTGTGCACAAAGAGGGGGGCTGCAGCCCTGACCCCGGGCCCCTGTGAATGCGGCCCTATTTGGAAACAGGGTCCCTGCCGATGTGGCTAAGGTGAGGTCATACTAAGGTAGGGTGGGCCCTTAACCCAGTATGACCGACGTCCTCATAAAAAGGAGACACGGTCACACAGGGAGAAGGCCAGGTGACAACAGAGGCAGAGACTGAAGTGACGCAGCCCCAAGCCAAGGAAGGCCTGGAACCACCGGAAGCCGGGAGAGAGGAGGAGGATCCTCCCCTAGAGCCTTCAGAGGGGGGCACAGCCTTGCCCACACCCTGGTTTGAGTCCCGTCGCCTCCAGCACAGTGAGAGAATTCACTTGCTGGGTAAGCTGGTATGTAATCCTTTGTTACAGGTTCCCAGAGGAGCTGGTACAATCCGTGGCCCTCAGCCTGGGCCTCAGAAAAGGTCAACTCCAGGCTGGGAAGTCCAGCCAGCCCTGAATTCACCATGTTAGAGAACCCCCGGAGGCAACAAGCAAGCTTCACCTTGAGTGTGCAAGGACCTGGGATCCTATCGCTACGGCATATAAAAAAGTTGACACATAAAACGGATAGTAAGGACGACAACGAACGAGACGCTCCACGCTTTTTAGTGGGGAGGAGCCAACAGTCAGGAATCAAGCAAGCAAAATGTTTACATTGCTCCTCCCTGTCCCACCCCAAGGAAGAGGGGGAAAGAGAAAACCTCAAACAGCTCGCAAGTCTAGAGGAGGCAGACCCTCCCACAGAGAGATGGCTGGGTGCCTGTGAATGAAGAAAACCAGCGGCCGACACACCTGTGCTGTATTCGTAGCCCCTGAACTTCAGACCCCAAATCTTACGGCCACAGTTCTTCTGTAGACCCTCTGGCCCAGCCAGGTAGGACTCTAGTTTCCAGCTGTTTTGCCAGAATCCAGGCCTGTGCTGGGCTGAGCCTGCCCTCGCTTTCCTGGTCTCACCTGACCTTCAGGGCCCAGCCAGCCACGGTGATTGCCATGGCCATGACCCATAGCATTCACCACCAAGCCCATGCAGCTCGTGGGCACTACACTCTAGCAGGAGATGATGCCACCCAAGCCCTTCCCGGCCACCGTCCAGGGCTCCCTGCTCCCACCTCCACACTCCCCCACTCTGTCCCCCTCCCTGACCTTTCACTCTTTGGCCCTCTAGGCTTGAAGCCTGGTACACCGTTATCCGTTGTGCAGAGAAGGGCTCTGAAGAAACCTGGGACCACCCCTGGAGAGCATCCCCTGCTTTGTAAGATAAAAGAAACATTTTGTCCTGACTTCTTTAAAAATAATTATTAAGTGGGCCTTAAGATGCCTGTGAGACCCCAGATGACCAGCATCTGATAGGTATGAATTTTAAATTACAGCAAAAATTCACTTTGTGCAAATTAAGCAAACAGAACGTAAATTGTGGGAAGGGTCCTTCTGGTGTAGAAATAGATGCTCAACTATTTGTAAGAAAAAAAGTAGTGAATAAAATGAAAACACTTCCTAATCAAGCAAATAATCTACTGCCTTGTTTCATCATCTCAAGTCAGCGACTTTAAAACCATCACTGCTACCAACTCTCAGCATTGTCACCCATGGCGTCTGCTTCCCACTCTACCCGTCACCCTTTGACAGTGGGCACCACATGGTCACAACCACTGCCCTCCGCTCCTCTGCTGAAGTGGTCGGGACCCCATCCACACACACACACGAGGCTTGAGGCAGCCTCCCCACTGACCACCTACCTGTCTTTGGTCCCAGAGGTTCCCATCCTCCCTCTACAGCCCACTAGGCCAGCCAGGAGTCTCTCTGGAACTAATCTCCACCTCTCTGGCCCACGTATGCTCACTCCCTTCCAGGAACACGCTCAGACATCCTCAAAAACATCTTTCAGACAGCCACCCCCATTTCTTCCTGGCTTTTGGGCATATACAATGTAGTCAATGGTAGGGTCTGTGCATAACAACTAGCAGAGCAGGCCTGAGGCCACCCTGCTTACAGGCTGGGCCTGGCCAGTGTTAGGGAACTTGGATTTGAGGAGGGTGGTTCACTGGGCCCAGACTGTTTGCACAGTGTGGTTCATGCTGATCGTTTACTTTCATTCCGGAACTCTGGGATTTTGGTCCATGTCAGGTGGAAGTGACTATGTGACGAGCCCCCAGTGAAAACCCTGGGCACGGAGTCTCTAGTGCGCCTTCCTGGTAGACAACATTTCTTTTCTTTTCTTCTTCTTTTTTTTTTTTTTTTTTCTTTTTAAGTAGGCTCCATGCCCAACATGGGGCTTGAACTCACGGCTCTGAGATTAAAAGTTGCATGCTCTACCCACTGAGTCCCCAGCCAGGGAGCTCAGGCCGCTCCCTTCCTTCCCAGAGCCCACAGCCCACTGCCTTGCTACACTCTCTTGTCGCTCTGCTCCTCCCGGCTACATCCTCTTCCTTCTCTCCCTCCTAGGCAAGGGGAACCCCAGGGCTGATGGCGTAGGGAGACACCTCAGTCAGAAAGTTCTCATCTGCACAGTAGACCCAGAGTAGACCCAGAGCCTCAGACTTGCCCTAACACGCCTGGTGTCAGAATGGTCACAAACACGGTCTTATTGACTGAACACACGTTTTTGCTTACACACTTTGATGACTACGTTTAAACGTATACAGATTCTGTTGTGATTATGTGCGTGTCCTTTAAAAGTAACACTGAAAAGGGGACGTGTGTCCTTTAAAAGCAACACTGAAAAGGGGCACCTGGATGGCTCAGTTGGTTGCATGTCCAACTCCTGATTTTGGCTCAGGTCATAATCTTACGGTTCGTGAGATCAAGTCCCACATCAGGCTCTGCACTGACAGCGTGGAGCCTGCTTGGGACTCTCTCTCTCCGCCCCTTCCCTGCTCATGCTCTCTCTCTTTCTCTCTCAAAATAAACAAACAATAAAAACATTTTTAAAAATTTAAAAGTAACACTGAAAAAACTTCTTTTAAAATACTTGCAAAGACTGCCATCTAATATGCTAAGGATACAACTACGTAGGGTTCAGGGGAGTTTCCAACATTAAAAAAGGGGATCCCTGGGGTGCCTGGGTGGCGCAGTCGGTTAAGCGTCCGACTTCAGCCAGGTCACGATCTCGTGGTCCGTGAGATAGAGCCCCGCGTCGGGCTCTGGGCTGATGGCTCAGAGCCTGGAGCCTGTTTCCGATTCTGAGTCTCCATCTCTCTCTGCCCCTCCCCCGTTCATGCTCTGTCTCTCTCTGTCCCAAAAATAAATAAATGTTGAAAAAAAAATTAAAAAAAAAAAAAAGGGGGGATCCCAGACCCAACAAGGTCGGAACCCCCTGTTAATTGCCCCATTCGCTCACTGCTACAGCTGAGGAAAGATGGGGAGGGGGCAGGGAAGGGCCATCAGGTCACAGTTATTTCGCTTTTATGCTAGCCATACAAATTTTTATTAAACTCTCACTCTGGCCAATATACCAGAGCAAAATAAGACATCCCCAGAACTTGGAAGCTGGTCAAACCAAGCCCGATGGGAGAGATTAGCCACCTGGAGAAGGCGGCCGAGCCACGGGGCAGACGTGAGTAGTTTGGGTGCGCTGAACACCATCAGGCTTCACGCCTGCAGGCTTTCACGCCCAACTGTAGGACTGGGACCTCTGAGCTGACACTCGGGTACCCTTTCTGCTGGGCTTAGTTGTCACTATAACCAATAATATTAGTAAACCTTAAGAAAACAAGCATCAAATGGCTCTAATTTTTAAAAAGTTATTATTACCCAATAAAGTTTGCTGTGATGGATCCTCAGTACAAATAAAGGCTCCTGTGGCCACTGCTAAATGGCAGAAGAGTCCAAATGGCATTGCTCTGGCTGGAGCGGGGAATGTGGGAGTAAGGACTCAGGACAGCCGAAGGACAGTTCTCCTGGGGAGTTAGTTTATCCCAAGAGGTAGGCAGACAAGTTCTCTGTTTAACTAACTGAGTGAAAAATACTCTGTATCCTCAACTTCTCCCATCAGAAGCTTTTTATAACATGATGACTGAAAAAACAAAAGGGCTTTTGGGTTCAAATGATTTACTTCAGTTTGCTTATAATTAGGGCTGATTTCCCTGCCTCATTCTTGATTTACTGAATCAGGAGTCAGCCCAGAAATCTACATTTTCACACATTCTGTTATCCTGACACATTCTCAGCTTAGAATCAAAGGGCAGGGGAGCACTACAGTCCAGTCACAGGCTGGAGTCCTGCCCAGCCTTGCTGGAGATGAAAAGTATACGGGAGAACAGACCTCTGCAAACAGGCTCGGCCCCCCTTCTTCCTAGGAGCCAGCTCTCAAGTGGAGTGCATTTGTGAGCTAAAAATCACAGGTAACTGCTGTAGACCTTTTAGGAGCAGGGATCGTGAAATGCCGATTTCCACCCCAAACAGGATGGCTCTTCAATTTCCACTTGAATGCCTTCAGGAATGGGTGGCTCACCACATTTCCAGCAGCTGGTCCTATCGCTGGCCCAATCGGGCAGTTCGGAAGTTCTGGACGCACAGACGAGGTACAGCACAGGAGTTGGGGCTGGACCCCGGGAGCCAGGTGCCAGAATTCCACTCCCTGCTTTGCTTCATATTAGCTATGGCATCTTGCCAAGCTACTTAACCCACTTGGGCCGCGGTGAACTCATTTATAAAATCGGCCTACAGCCTAGGGATGTTGTGAAGACTAAATGAATTAATACAGGCAGTGCCTGGACCAAATGCTGGGACACAGTTAAGTGTTACGATTAGTACTGCAGCAGCCAAATCTGTCGGCCTGACGTCCAGTTACACAGAATGAACTCGTCCACACACACACTACTCCTGACCTCGAGTGTCTCTTTATCTCCTGGCTAAACACACCCAGCTCTTTTAGACATCTGGAAGGGATGGTTTCCAGGTCTTTCACCATCTCAGCCTCAAGACAAATTCTTCAGGACAAAGTTCTTATAAAATGGAAATGGGAACTGACTGTGGCCAGAGTAGGTGGTTCAATCACTGGCCTCCCTCTGCCCAGAAAAAGCGGAGGCACAGTGAGGAGCGTGTGTGTAAGGGATGCAAACACGTAAGGCACAAATGCTTGCCTCAGGAGACGGAAACACGCTGTTGGCTTGCAGTCTGGACCTGCTGTCCCCTGCGAGCCCTACCTCACCTCCTCTGTGACGCTCAGGCCTCCCTCCCTCAGCCGATGGGAGAAAAGCTTTCTGGATTGACCCAGGATTGTTGTAACTGTGCAGTCTCCTGGTTCACTGCCGCCATGCTGGTCCTCCTAAAACATTCCTTCTGCCCTGCCACTAGCCCAGCATGAAAACCACAGCTTCTGTGCCCATAGGGCCAGTCCATCTTTCCACAGTCCTTCCTGGCCTAGACCCCTTCTCTCAGAGTGCCTCAGGCTTGGGTTCCCAGATCGGACTCTGCACCCTGCTGCTCCCCGCTTATGGGCTGTGCTCACACATCCCTAGGTATTTGGCAGACACATTGGACAGGAAGACAGGAGGCCTTTCCCATAACTATCCATCTGACGGTAATCTCCTGCTCCCCAAAGCAACTCTAGCCACCTCCTCTATGAAGCTACAGGGTGTGAGGACACATTCTTCCTGGAACATCAGATCTGAAAAACTGGTGGTCTAAACCTCTCATTTTGTAGAAAAGGAAACTGCAGCATGAGGAGGGCCTAGCACAGGCCGAGGGGACATAATCTGAGCAAGGGTGCCCTTGGGCTGCTTAACTGCACAGCCAGAGCTTCAGGCAAGGCTGCCTCTGCTCCCGCAACTTCCACTTTTCCTGCCTTCTCCCAGGAGCTTGTAGGCCATTAATGACTGGAGGTTCTGGTACAGCGTGGGCTATGCCTGGCCACAGATGGCCCCAGCCACCATCTCAATCCCCACCCACCTCCAAACCATGGAGTCTACAATTGGTTGACGTTGGACCAACCTCACGGGCCACCAGAATTACAGAACTGGCTCCGGTCGCTCACCCAGGGGAACGTGCGACAATTCCCCATTAGGTATCATCACGTATTCCCGGCACCTTCCCAGCCCCGCACGCAACTCGCCCCAACTGCCCAGGCTATGACAGATGGGGCTCTTCCTCCAGCTCTCGAATCTACACACACCTTACCTGGTGGATAAAACCTGGGGCCTTGTTTCACGCCCCCTCCCCCAAGGGTCCAGGATCCTACCAAGACTAAACGCATCAGATTTACTCATTCCCGAGGCCTTCGTGCCCACAGCTGCCAGGATAACTAGCAATCAAAAGAGGCCACGCCGAGGGAGGGCGATGCGTAACCCAAAGGAACGAGTTTCCAAAGGTGGAGACAGGCTCCACGTACAGGGTACTGGGGGCCGAGGACTGGGGAGGGGTTGGGGTCGTCCGAGGGGCTCTTAGACTTCTCGCCAGGAAATCCTGCCCCGCAGGCCCGCCTGGCCGAACACAGCCAGACCCCAAAGTTGGCGGGTCCCGGGGTCTTCGCCCCGCCCTACCACCGGACCGCACCACGCCGCGCGGAGCTGACCGGCCGAGTTGTCCGTCGGTCCTTCTGTCCTCCTGGGTTCGCCTTACCTGGCGCGCCATTCCGGGACTCGACCTCCGCTCTCAGCTTCCGGCGCGGCCCGCGGTGCCCGCTCCCCGCCCGCGGACCGTGCCGCGACCCTCGGCGACAGCGGCGACCGAGGTCAACGCGGATGGAGGCGGGGCTGGGGGTCTCGGGAAGTGGGCGAGAGGCGACGCTGGGGACGCCCCGGCCGCCCGGCGCCCCCCACTCCCAGAGACGTGGTCCCACTTCCGCCCGGAGACCCCCGGCTTCGGCGGCCCGCTGGGCGCAGGCGCGAACTACCCTTCCCAGAGGGCGCCGCGGCACTCGCCGCGCGACAGAGTCGGGGGCGGCCTCCTTGAAGTCCCCTCCCCACCTGCTCGGCTCACTACCCCGGGAGGCTGCAGGGAGGGACTCCGCGCCGGGATCCGCCTGGTGGCCAGCCTCCGGGTGTGTCCGCACGCGGGAACGCATTCATCCATCATCCATCCGTCATCCACTCTTGCATCCAACATTTACTGAGCGCATCCTCCGTGCCAGGTGGGGATGCTCTGTTGAAAAGGGACCCGCCTCTCCCAGAGGTCACATCCCGTAAACCGACCGTTTCCGAGGCCACGGGGAGGTGTGGGGGGGAAGCGGACGCAGGGGTGAAGAGGGGGCTGCAGGCCGGACGGCGCGGGCCGCGCGGTCGGGGATGAGTCGGAGAGGCAGCCGGACCCCCGCGCATCCTCAGATCTGCCACCCCGCTCCCTCGCTCGCGGTAGCATTGAGCCGGGCCAGTGTGACCAATTGCTGGCCTATTTGGTTGACTTAGGTGACCCCAGAAGTTTCTGGAACGTAGGAGGTCCTCAAATAAATGTGTGATGAGTGAATGAAGCATGGGCCCCACCATTCTGGTCAGGACGTGGTGGGCTGGGGGCAGGGGGAGGATCCCTGCTGAGCACAAGGAGCCTCATTCCGGGCCTGGGGGACCACCCCCTGTTAAAACAGCTCAGAAGGTGGGCATGTGGAGCTAAACCGGCTCTGGGAGACAGAGGCAGGGGTCCAGCCAAGCGGAGAGGCCCACAGCTTCGGGGAACCAGCTTCCCCCGCTCCCATCCCCCACAGCTCTTCCTCTGGAATATTTGGGGAAAGAGAATTTCTGGCCCAGCAGTCCCAGTGCGGGTCCCTGAAGCAGCTCTGGCCTGCCATAGGTCTCCGCTGGCCTTGCTGCTGGTCACCTCCAGGAACTCTGGGGTACAGTGTTGACATCCTTGGCCTGGCCTCTCAAGGAAAGGCCTCGAGGGGAGACCACTCTCAGTCACTGCCCAGCTTCATACCCAGGGCCAAGCCCGGCCTTCGTGCCTAAAGAATTGGCAACACAGACCGGTGAGTGTGTGCGTGTGTAATCCGCTGTGGGAGTGTTTGAAGACATCACAACGGTTTCACCGCATGGAAAAGGAAAGCTTCAAGTTCAGCATCTGATCTCGGGATCCCTAAAGGTCGTAGCCCCTTGTGGTAAGCCCCTTGCCTGTGCTGTGTGCCCGGTATTCGTGCTGAGGTAGGTTTCCTCCCAGTAGCCAGGGTGTCCCTTCTCCCAGTGCCTCATCTCGCCCCACCCTCAGTCTCTAAAATCCCTCAACTTAGAAAAAAGTAATGTCTCCACCCAAGACACACCTTTATTATAGCATGTACAGAGTCTTGGCATCTCTTTGACTCAACCGCCCCCTACCCGACCAGGCTGAGACCCCCTTTGTAGACTCTGGGTCAGCAGTCGCTAAGATTTGCCAGCCTCCAGTCTGCTCAATGACCAGTTTGCCGAAGCTCAATCTGCTGAGCGGCCAGCTCTCCCAGTGCTTGAGGAACCTCCTTCCTATCTCTTTTAGTTGTACCTCTGACCTTGTTCCTACATCCAGCCCTGCCTCTGTATCTGCATTGCAAAGTGATTGTGGAGAACTCTCCTGAATTCCATTGGAAGTGTGTGTTTGGCAGTTCGGCACAGAGACAGAGGCAGGAGTGTAGCTGGAACACATTTTTTTAAAGACTCTCAATCATTCAGTTTGGTTTTCAGCAAATTGATACTCAGTGGCCTAGTTTCATCATATTTGGCCTTTGGCTACCTGGCCATTGTGTGAATTGGCTTTTGGTGAACTAGCCAGCTGTAGTTCTCCCGAACAAATTGGCCAGCTTCCTCCTAAAGATAAATGGTACCGTCCACTCCTCCACGTGAAAATGGCTGCAATTTAAAAATATTTTCTGGTTTTCATTGTTTTCTTTTTCTACCCACGAGGTTATTGAATAGTACTTTTTAGTTTCCAAATGTATGGGTCCTTTTCAAAGTTTTCTTTTCCTTATTGAGTTTTACCTTGTACTAAGAGAATATAGTATGTGATGTTCTTTTTGTTTAGGATTTTCTGAGACTTGCTTTGTAGTCAGGGATGTAATAAATGTTTGAAACTGTTCTGTGTTTGTTTTGAAAGAGCGTGTATGTTCTAACGTTGGTGGTAGGATCTAGTTTGATCTGTTAAATCAAGCTTACTGATTGTGTTATTTGTGTCCTCTCCGTCTTACCATTTTTTGCTTCTCGATGTATCAGTTACTAAGAATGATGTATTAAAATCTATTTATGTTGTGCATTTGTCAGTTTCTCCCTGTATTTCTGATACTTTTTGCTTTATATATTTTGATACTGTGTATACAGTATAGAATTGTGTTTTCCTGGGACAGTGCATTTTACTATTATGAGGTAATACTCTTTGCCGTAATAGTACTTTTAATCTATATTTCATTTCATTTGATAATGATATAGCAAAACTAACTTTATTCTGGATAGTATTTGTTTGATATATATTTTCCCATCCTTTTACTTTCAAGCTTTCTGTATATTTATGTTTCAGGTGGTGTCCTATAAGAGCATGTAGCTAGAGTTTGTTGTTGAATCCATAATGACAACCTCTATCTTAACTGGCAAGTAGTCCATTTGCATGTATTGTGATTAGTAATATATTTTGATTCATTTCTACCATCTTATTTTGTGCTTCCTATTTATTCTGATTTTTTCTATGCCTTTCTTTCCATTCTTCTATTGGATTGATCGCTTTTTCTTTATTCACCTTTGACGAATTCACCTTGATTCACCTCTTTCTATTAATTTGAACTCTATCGGGGCGCCTGGGTGGCGCAGTCGGTTAAGCGTCCGACTTCAGCCAGGTCACGATCTCGCGGTCCGGGAGTTCGAGCCCCGCGTCAAGCTCTGGGCTGATGGCTCGGAGCCTGGAGCCTGTTTCCGATTCTGTGTCTCCCTCTCTCTCTGCCCCTCCCCCGTTCATGCTCTGTCTCTCTCTGTCCCAAAAATAAATAAAAAACGTTGAAAAAAAAAATTTAAAAAAAAAAAAAGAAATCTATCTAATTTAGTCTTCTTTTTCTATACTTTTAGGGGTTACTCTAAATTTTTACACACACACCACCTGATCTGATACAGTCTCACATTAATTAGCATTTCCACCCTCCTTTCACACAATGGAAGGACCTTAATATATTAATTCAATCACATCGTTGCCCTTGTCTTCTGTGTAATTGTTCTCTTTAGTTCAGTCTTATTTTTAAGCACCCCCCAATTCATTTTTCGTCTTGTTTAATCTGTGCCATTTAGATTTACCAGTGTGCTCACTGGTATCTTTGTTCACTATTTTTTATTTTGCCTCTTTTTCCTTCCTTCTGGGTTCAGTGTTCTTCTTTCTGAATTACAAGTTTTAAAGTTCTTTCAGCAAGGAAATCTTAGAACTAAAAGCCTTCAGTTATATTTCTTCCACACCTGAATGATAGTTGAGTTCAGTAGAGAATTATAACTCATAGTCTTTGACGTGTAAGATTTCATTCCATTGTTTTCAACCATCATTGTTTCCGTTGAAAAGTCTGCTGTCATTCTAATTATTATTCCTTTGTACATGATTTGTCTTTTCTCTTTGGCCACTTTTAAGATCATCCCTTTGTCTATGGTATTATGAAGTTTCACTGCAATGTGCCTGGGTGTGAATTTATCTTTTACAGAACTCATTCCTAAATCTGAGGTCTTTGTACAAATCTGGAAATTTCTCAGCTATCGTATTATTTAATACTGCTCTTCCTCCTTATAATTTATACTTGCAGAATTCATATTTGACATTTGTCTTTATTCTGCACCTCTCTTAACCACTCTTTTTTGTTTTGAATTTTTTTTAGAACTTTGTGCTTCACTCTTGGTAGTTTTTTAAGATTTATATTCTATTTCATTCACAAATCTCTCTTCTCTCTAATCCACTATTATACTATTAATTTCAGTTATTGTATTTTTAATTTTATTTATTTATTTTAAATTTTTTAATGTTTATTTATTTTTGAGAGAGAACACAAGCAGGGAGGGGCAGAGAGAGAGAGAGGAGACATAGAATCTGAAGCAGGCTCTGGGCTTTGAGCTGTCAGCACAGAGCTCAATGTGGGGCTTGAACCCACAAACCATGAGATCATGACCTGAGCTGAAGTCGGATGCTTAACAAACTGAGCCACCCAGGCGCCCCTGTATTTTTCATTTTATATGAGTCTGCTTCATCTTTTTAAAAGTCACATATTCCTATATATTCAATTTCCTATGTCTTTAATAATTTTAACCATACTGAGGCATCTGGGTGGCTCAGTGGGTTGGGTGTCCAACTTCGGCTCAGGTCATGATCTCACTGTTCATGGGTTTGAGCCCTGTGTCGGGCTCTGGGCTGACAGCTCAGAGCCTGGAGCCTGCTTCAGATTCTGTGTCTCTGTCTCTCTCTGACTCTTCCCTGCTCGCTTGCTCTCTCTCAAAAATAAATAAACATTTAAAAAAATAATAATAATTTTAACCATACTTACTTCATAGTATCTATATGATAATTCTCTTATCTGACATCCTTTATTTTGTCTGATGGCTTTCACTCATGGTTGGCTGATCCTCATATGTTTTATTATTTTGAGTTGTGAACCCGTTTTAAGCCAGGTTTCATCTGTGGGAATTCTGTGGGGCCTGGTTTGCTCATGTGCCCTTCAGAGTTTGTGTTTGCTTCTTCTGGGTACCCCACAATCAGTGTTAGCCTGGGCACATTTTTTCTGTTAACTTTTAGCTTGGGGAATTTCTCAACCCTGCAGGCAGTGTAAATTCAAAGTTCTAACAGGAATAGCTTTGTAGTTATGAATTTTCAGGGGAATTACCCCCTCTCCCCTGAAAAGACAAGGACCTCTTGTCTACTTGTGCTGGTGTTTTACTAGCCCGCCCTTTTACTAATGGTGCGACTCTGAGAGTCTGACTTTACATGGGGGAGGGGATTCCAAGTCTAGACCTAACCTTCTGGATCCACATGGCTGTTAAAACTCAACACCTAGGCCGTCTCACCACAGCCGTGGGCATTCTTGGGGTCAGAACTTTAGTTCATCCCCCCACCCACCCCCAAGACACCCTTTATTGTCGTGACAGCTCAGTTATACTTACGAAAGGATATTTGCTATATTTTATCTTGCATTTCTGGGTGCTTTGAGGTAGGAGGAATTTTAGATGATCTAATCTAGCATATTTCTGGTATCAGAAATCCTTTTATGTTAAAACAGCACTCTCTTCAAAAAAATACAAAATAAAATAAAATAACCCTCTCCTCTGTTTAGCTTATTCTTGTTATTCACTTGACCGTTTCTTCATGTGGCTGTTCTACTCACCACAGATGGTTCTTGCTCAGCTCTGTCTTCCCTGTGTCCGGCCTCAAGTAGAAATCAAATACGTCTTGAGCGAATGGATGATTCCATGGACGATCGGATGGATATCAGCCGCTGCTCTGATGTCAGTCATCATCGTGAGGATAGAGTAGAGGTCAAAGAGTCCATCGCTGCCTCTTTGGGGAAGACAGATTAGGGACAGTGGTGTGCTAGAGCCGATCTTGCTCCAGAGAGTCACTTGTTAGCACACCTTCCCAATTCCATGTTCAGTGATCTTACGTTTGTAGCCTGAAATTGGCCATGGTGAGATTATTTATGCCGTGAAACTGGAAAACACTAAAAATCAGCCATGCTCTTCCCCCAAGAGCTGGTTGTTAAATATTTACCAGCATACCACAGACTGGAACAATGAAAACATGTGGACAAAATAATCCTAAGCCTATACGGAAAAAGACCCATGGTAAGTGAAACATGAAGTCAGAGTTGGAGGAATCTATCACTCTGGGGCTGTGGTGCTTGATGACAAAGTTTTAAGTTATCCCTGACTTTTTTTTTCCTCCAGATTTGGAAAGTCTTGGTATCCTGAGGCTCCCTATTAGGGAAAGGAGCTGAATCTTTAATAGCAGCTTCAATGAACAAAAGTGAGGGCCGGCAGGGGGCACCTGGATTTGAACCAGGGACCTCTTGATCTGCAGTCAAATGCTCTACCCCTGAGCTATACCCCCTGATGTAGGCTGGTGCCTGAGTAATACCTTTTACCTGTGTAGCCACACCCAACATCCCTATAAATTTTCACTACAAACGTTCATTGGCTGGGCCTTCTGGAAGCTGCCAAGCCTTCCTCACTACAATTTTATCTCTCTGATGCAAAACAAGCAACAGTTTCCCCTCCCTATAGCTACCTCCCTGCTTTTTCTGGAAAAGCACTGACACCGACATTTATAGCTGGAAGGGGCCCCAGAGTCACTAGTCTCTATGCCATTCACAGTGGGCATCTGATTACAGAGATTCAAGATTACTAGTCTTCCTACCACAGAAAGCCCTTTATTAATAAGATCAGAACCTGGATCCACTCTTCCTGACTTTGGGTTTAGAACCCTGGGTTCCATAGGCTATAGCATGCCCTTGGATTTTGTTCTAAGGAGGGCGGTAAGCTACTGAGCAGAGCAGGAAATGTGGTCTCACTCATGTTTGAAACAATCATCTGGGTGGAAATAGGAGGAGGGGAAGAACAGAAGGGGGAGACCTGTGAGGAGAGTATCAGGACGGGCCAGGTGGGAGCTGGACCCTGGGCCTTGACCGCAGGTCCCGGTGGGGGGCCAAGAGAACCGCTCAGGTGCAGACACATCTGACAGCGGAGCCCACAGGTCTCACTGCCGGCTTTGGAGGCAAAAGAAAGAGGCGACCCAACAGTGGCTGGCAGGTGTTTGGCCCTGGTTGCTGGGGGAAATCCTTGCACTTAGGTGGGCACCACGGATGGAGCAGGGAGCTGGTTAGGAGTGAGAATTCATCATTCGCTTCCCTCTGTGTTTGGTGTGAGAAGCCTGCTAGTTCTCTGCATGAGGGTATCAGGTGTGAGATGCTGGCTCTGGGAGGAGGCTGCAGGCTGGAGGGTCACCCACGGACTTTTCATGTCCCTGTTTCTCCCCAGGGCTCATCTCCTTTCTCTGTCCTCCGTGGATGGTGGGGTTCTGCTCTAATACACACGCTCAGGTCTTGCCCAACTGACAAGCCCTTCCTTTGCCCTCGTGCTTAAATATTAGTTTACCTGGGTTCAGAATTCTAGGTTGGAGGTTGTTTTTCTTCATCTGTAAAAAATATGTATTTTATAATAGCATAAAATATCAATAAAGACAACTTTATTCAAGTATCCATCTCACCAAGGAGAAAAAAAAGTTTTAATTTCAAAATGCCATGATTCAAGTGTCTACACAGCTAAAAGGTTATGCATATCAGTGCTTACTACTTTGGATTATAATTCTCAGCTACAACTTTTTTTTTTTTTTAATAGCACACACAGTAAAGGAAGGAGCTCCATGATTTAGAAAATATACATTTCAAACAATCCTTGATAATTATGACCATCCCGGGCTTAATCTGAAAATATTTATGTTTTTTAAATCCATAGACATTTAACAATGCAAACAGTACATTTGGGGCTGTGGTGATTTGAGATATAGTTTGAGTTTTTTACTTTGGGGAGAGATGGGGGGGGAGGTCTACTAAAATACAGATCTGCCCGTTAGATCTATTTAATTTTACTTTCTTTTACTTACGTATACATTTTCACTTGAATATACAGCTTTTTAAAATAAGAATGTTTTCCTGATTATAATAAGGCAATAAAGGCGGTATTAGAACCAAGGGACAAGATGGTTGAGTGATAACTGCTTTCGCACAGTAGAGGAAAATCAAACAAGAACCGAGCTCTGTGGGAAATGAAGGGGAAGCTTCATCACTCAGGGCATCACTCAACGATGAGGTTCTGCAGGCCCCCTGAGTGAAAGACAGTCGCAGTGTCCCGGAAGGTACCTGGATATTGCAACAGGTTAAAAGATGTCAGTTAGAAACCAACGTCGTGTGTGGGGGTATAGCTCAGGGGTAGAGCATTTGACTGCAGATCAAGAGGTCCCCGGTTCAAATCCGGGTGCCCCCTGGAGATTTTCTTTCCGTGTCATCCTGGGTCCCCGCAGTGGTTTCACCCTACCTAATAATTAGGCGACCTTTTTAAATGGGCTGATTTCCTGTGGACGGCTCAGCAGACCGGAAGTGGAAGCGGGAGGAAAGGCCGGAAAGGCCATCTCCTGCTTCGGGAAGTGGTTTGCTGCGGGAAAATTGCGTTGCCCGCCCAGAAACAGACCTTTTTGCCACGACCCTCTGGCCCACGTGTATGTCTGGTGATCTCAGGCACTGTTTCTCCTTCCGAGTGAGTAAGCAGGCAGGAGGCCGGGGGCGCACACAGAAGCCGCAGCAGCGAGACATCACAGGCCTCGGAGCCGGGACTCTGATGCGGGAGGCCTGGGCAGGGCCCATCGGGAAAACCTGGCACCCTTCTGCCCTTCCCCCTATCTCCTCCAACCCCACCCGCTCTAGATGATCTGACGGACGCGTGTGGGGCAAGACTACGCTGGATGGTTTTTAAAGGGCCTTTCGCCTAAATGTGTATGATTCTCAAAGCCGGTGCCCTGGGCAGGGGCCTGAGAAGCTGCCAGGTGCAGAGGGAGGCCTGGCAGGAAAGGGGCCCCTCCGCCGTGCAGCAGACCCCCCACCCCCAGGCTTGAGGCGAGCCCATGGAAGACGTGGGCGACTTGCTATGCTAAGAGCTCTGGATACCGATTGCGGGGCCAGGGGCAAGGCGCCCTGGCTCCTCGGTGGGTCCTTTGCACACAGATCAGGTGGTCTCTGATTCGCAATCCAGGGAGTCCCCACCTGCTGTCATTAAAAATATGTATGTTGCAGACCTTATTTCTTAGAGCAGTTTCCGGTTTACAGAAAAACTGGGCAGAAAATACAGAGAGTTCTCCTATACCCCCTCACCTTACCCCCCCTCCCCAGTTTCCGCGTCATTCACACCTTGCACTAGTGTGGTACATTTGTTAAAATTGGTGAATGCATATTGATACATTATTAATACCCTGTAATTTACAGTAAAACTCCTACAGTTTTATGGGTTTTGACCAATGCAGAATGCCATGTATCCACAATGACTAGCATCATGAAAGATAGTTCCACTGTTCTAAAAAATCCCCCCTGCTATACCTATTCATCCCTCCCCTCCCGGCAATCCCTGGCAACCACCTATGTTTTTACTGTCCGTAGTTTTGCCTCTCCCAGAGTGTCATACAGTTGGAAGCATACTGTATATAGCCTTTTCAGGTCAGCGTCTTTCACTTAGCTATAGTCACTTAAGGTCCTTCCATGTCTTTTTGTGGCTTGACAGCTCATTTCTTTTTTAATCACTGAATAATATTCCATGGTATGGGCTTGCTGTCGTTTCTATTTAGACTTGGTGTTGGCATTCCCAATAACTGCATCTTCCAGCAAGAAGAGGAGAGAGAAATTAAGAGTACACATACCTTGATGAGCACCAAGTATTGTATAGAATTGTTGAATCACTACACAGGACACCCGAAACTAACATGACACTGTATGTTAACTACACTAGAATTTAAAAAAAAAAAAGGGAAGAGAAGAGCAGCACGTCAGGCCTTTGCTAGAAAGCTTCCCCCAGTCTCTGGTAACACTACACAATTTTCTCCATTCCTCATCCTGCCATTGATTCAGTCTCACTGATGATACTCGTGGTACGTATTTGTAACTATCTTACACCCTCAACGTTTGAAATTCCTTTCCACTTGGGGGGGATCCAGAGCTGTGCATGGCTGGTGGAAACCAGGATGTAACTATACTACAAAAGGCAAAAGTACCAGACTTTGCCCTCCCACAAACCCCAGCAGGGCTTAGCCGATCCCATGCACGTGATGGAGACTTGGAACATGGAATGAGGTACACACAAGCAGGAAGAGTCTGGAATTTACTCCAGGGGGGGGCGCTGCTCTGGCATTGGCAGTGGGGCTGATGGCTGCAGCTGGTGCACGGTGGGGGCATTATCAGCCCCCTAACCAGGATGCTGTTTGGAGGTAAATGATCCTGACCGCCCCCCCCTGCCCCCCGGCTGTCCTTTAATTCTGCCCATTTTCTGAGCGTAGATCTCTAGGTTTCCTTTAGTGGTCTGAGATTTTTGTCACTGTGCCAGTAATTTCCTTGTTTGTTTCATTTAGCCATTATCAGTTTCTGTTTTTGAGACAGAATGCTGGCAGTGCGAAAATTGATACCAGAGTTCGGTGCAGGAGGTGAAGGGGACATGACATCGGTCATCTGGTCTTGTTGGGGCTAAAAGCAGTGAACATCTGGCTAGTTATTCACAAATTGGGACCCGGCAGTCATTGACACACACTGACAAAGCAGGCAAGTTGAATATTGCCAGTGTCACGTGGAAGGAAGTGCATGATGAGAGCCAGGCCTTGATGTGCTAAGAACACCAGGGGACACCATACAGTAAAGTGGCTAATTCTAGGGGCGCCTGGGGGGGCTCAGTCGGTTGAGCATCCGACTTTGGCTCAGGTCATGATCTCGCGGTCCGTGAGTTCGAGCCCCGCGTCGGGCTCTATGCTCACAGCTCGGAGCCTGGAGCCTGCTGCGGATTCTGGGTCTCCCTCTCTCTCTGCCCCTCCCCCGCTCATGCTCTGTCTCGCGCTCTCTCTCTCTCTCTGTCAAAAATAAATAAAACAGTAAGAAAATATATATTAAAGTGGCTAATTCTATTGGCATTGGGACTCAGAGAAATAAAACGCAGGTCAAATGTGTAAACCCTCTACCCAACGCCAAGCACAGAGAGTCTGATCTCTTACCCCTAAATAACTGAAAAAGCCTCCAGCCAAAAGTAGGATTTGATCCTGTGGGTTACTGACTTATAATGTCAGTTAAATTAACAGTATCTTTGTCACATGCGTGAAAGGACACGAATTGGAAAAGAGTGGGATCTTCACATCCATCCTGGGCTTATTCAATGGCCTCAGAAACAAAGGCCAGAACTTTGGGCAGGGAGGCTAGGAACCAGCTCTGCCTAGTGGATTTCGCCTCACCGGGGAACATGGCCACCCCAGGGAAGGGTGCCCAGCTTTCCAATCACCTCCCTTAATAAAAAGATGGTGTTTTATAGGGCGGTCAAACAGCCAGCAACATGATAGCAGGTTGATTATGTTAGAAACATCCTGGATGGGGCGTTGCTTTGTTCTCACTGGAATACTTATTTCGAATTTACATTCTATTTTTGAAGTGAAACATGTTACCCGCGTAACGCAGTAATGATCCAAGTAAGCTGCACAGGAATGAGACAAAAATCTCCCCTCTTTTACCGCATTTTCCATTGCGTAGCTCAGTATCTTCTGTGGTCTCTGAAAAGTGAATCTCACTGGTCTCTGGTGCCATGTAATAGAACATAGGTTACTGTGCTGGTGCCTTTTAGGAGGGACTGGTGTGTGTCCTCCCTATGTGAGTGAGGGTCGGCCGTGGGGAGGGAGTGGGGACGGGGGCGTGGGTACATGCAGGGCCTGGAAGAAAGAGCCATCTCTGACCATAAACTAGGGATCCTTGCACCAGGGCTGTGGGTCTCCAAATAGCAGCCTTTATGCCTCTCGCTAGCTTCCTCTGTTGTGCCGCCGGAAGGATTCAGGGGCTCCTGCCTCTCTAGTGCCCAACCAAGCCGCTGGGAGACTGCCTCAGGAGGGCATTGGGCTGGGGAGCCGGGGGAAGATGTGAAGGAAAACGGGCAAGAGAGCAAGCAAGGGTGAGGCTGGGGAGGATGGGGCAGAGCAGGTGTAGCTGAGGGAGGAGGGAAGAAAGGAAGGATGGGGGGCTGGGGTCCACAGAAACCTGGTGCCTCCTGCAGTTCAGGTGTGGCTGTAGTGGAAAAGTGCTAGGAGACAAGCGAAGGGTCTCTGGGGAATCGGAAAGGCGGTGTTATGGCTGCGTAGCCGTCTTTAGTGAGTTGCGGTGCACCTCCCGGTTTCACAGGCCGACCAGGAATGAACAGATCTTACAGTGCCCTATGGAATGTTTGGTGCGGCGTCACAGGTGAAATAATGTAAAGAGGACCTCATCCCACGCAAGGGGGTATAGCTCAGGGGTAGAGCATTTGACTGCAGATCAAGAGGTCCCCGGTTCAAATCCGGGTGCCCCCTGCTGGAGCTTTGCTTTATTGCCTCTCCTAGAGGAGTGGCTTCCCAGCTACCACATTCTATACAATGTCATCAGTTGCCCTCCCCACCTCTTTTCCCCAGGCCCTGGTGTTTTTTCAGGTGTCCTTTCTCCCTTGACATACTGAAGTATGGTAGGTTCCTGGTACCAAACTTCTGAGGGGCAGAGGCCAGCCAGGTGGCCGGCGCCGGCAGGTGCACACACGGAGTTGGGAGGGCCCAGGGTGATGGTCACCGGCCCAGCTGGGGCTATCGGGTCCACCGCGGGACTTCATTCCCCGGGTGCGTGCCTGGGTCCTCACACTCCCACACCACTGACCAACCCTGCAGCAGAGACCAAGGGGAAGGAAAAGCAAAAAAAAACGAAAAACGAAACAAAACAAAACAAAACAACACGTAGCAGGAAAGAGGGAGACAAGCCCCTTTTCTCCTGCAACATCCCTCCGGCGCCCTCTACTGACAGCTCTTAGCATTGTGCTCGCTTAAGGAGAAAGGCGTAGGGAAGCCAGTCCGTTATTGCAGGGCAGGTATGGAAGCATGAATTTGGACCCAGGAGTCAAAAAATTGATAACTGGCACATCGTGTGAGTGCCAACAGGATGTTAGCAGGTGTATGCAGGCGGGGGCTTGAGATCATCCTGCAAATTTGAGTGTGCCCTCTGGCATTTCTGCCATTACTGTGAGATGTGTTTATCCTGTGAGCTGCTGCCCCTTCAGCCTGGGCCCCAGAAAGAACACACGTGGTCCAACCTTAAGCGCAACTCACCTAGAAAGGCCAACGCCCTCTGGACCCACAGCTTGAAGCGGGCTTACCCAGCCAAGCCCAGCCTCTATCAATTGATCCTCATTCAATATTCTGACCCATGAGGATGAGAATAAATGCTTATTGTCGTGTGTCAATGCTTTGCGGCGTTTTTGCAACACTCTTATGAATACGACTGGAAAATACTAACATTGACATACAGAAGGGGCCTCCTGCTATAACAAAAGCCTAAAGTACATGACATGTCTTCATGATGAAGCATGGGGAATTAGTGGGAGGTTAGTGGGGTAACTATTATTGAGGGCAGGGAAAACGGGCTCATGATAACCTGGAAGGCAGAAAATGTATTTGAACTTGTAGTGTTAGGGGTAGGATATTACGAAGAAAAATACTGAATGCATGAGCTGTTTTGTTACAGGCTGTTTTTGATAAGGTACTGCAAAAAAAAGATTTGAGTTCAGAAGACAACTTACTGGTTTGCAGTCAGAATTTAGAGGCAATCTAGATAGCTCAGAATTGCGTAGTGAGAAAAATAAAACCATCCCGTCCAAAACAAAGGCGAGGCTGTTATTACATCACTTTAGCCAAAAGGCCAAATCCAGAGCCTTCCAGTAAGACATAACCCCAAACCAAATCAAGCTTAATGTGCTCATAGCTTAGATGTACTTCATTAAGAGCACTGAAGAATTAAGCCGATACTAAGTATATCCTCTCAGCTGGACAAAAGTATTCCTAGAAAGACTAAGGATGTGCCCAAGTACTTATAATTGAGCTGGAGGGAGAACATACATCAAAGAGAATTGTGGTCATGGCTTTCGGCGTGTGGAGTCAAATACATAGAAAACCCACACATTTCTTGAGAGAGTTGTATTGGCGAAAACATTACTAGCCTGGACAAAAAAGTTACCAAGACTGGAGAA
This sequence comes from Lynx canadensis, assembly GCF_007474595.2. Lineage (NCBI taxonomy): Eukaryota > Metazoa > Chordata > Mammalia > Carnivora > Felidae > Lynx > Lynx canadensis. The sequence continues at coordinate 161,931,039 of NC_044304.2, read as the reverse complement.
TAAAAGGGCCTGGGCTTCCAGCATTCCATAGGGAGAAGCAAACTGAGAAGAATGCCTAGCCACAACAAAGGACATGTTTTCCAATGATGTCTCCAGAAATTTCAGAGAAGGAGGAAGGAAAAAGGGAAGACGTCTTAGAGGGTGGGCCCATGAGTCAGGCAGAACAGTGGGCAGGGAGCTCTCCCTAGGTAGCAGAACCAGAGCCGACTCAAGGAATATTCCCTACTGCTGGAATGCATATGTTGTGTGCCACTGGGTTTTGGGGTGGTTTGTTATACAATATTATTGTAAAAAGGCTGGCAAATACTGAATTTGGTATCTAGAAGGAGGCTCTGTCTGTAACAAAAGGCAAAAGGGGGGCGTGGCCACTTATGCCTAGCATTTCAATGTCTATGACCGTGTGTGTTTCCCGTTGTGATCAGTCATTGCACGTAAACATTTACTACCATAAGTCTGTTCCTGCACCATCGCTGGACTTTGGGTGTATGAGTGGTAGATAATTTGTTTCTTAAGCTTATAGGTCTCTGGATCGAGAGAGAAGCCTCATCTGGATCTAACGTATATCATAAGATCCTGGACTTCGTCTGACTGAATGAGGCTTTGGGGGCTTTGGGATGAGGCTGAGTACCTTATGCACGTGGGAGAGATTTAAGTAATTATGACCAAGAAGGCAGACGATGGTAGATTAAAATGTTGGCCCCAGTTCTGCACTTGTTCTATGTGTGCCCTTTGCCACAAGACTTTTCATATCTTCCCCATTAGAAGTGGAACAGGTTTGGGGTGGCTCCGTCAGTTAAGCATCCGACTTCTGATTTTGGCTCAGGTCATGGTCTCACAGTCGTGAGATCCAGCCCTCCATTAGTCTGAGCATGGGGCTTGCTTGAGAGTCTCTCCCTCCCTATCCCTCTCCCTCTACCCCTCTCCTGCTTGCACGTACATTCTCTCTCTCAAAAAAAAAAAAAAAAAAAAAAAGATAGATTTCCCTGCCCTTGATTTAAGGGTAGGTCCTAAGACTTGCTTTCACTGATGGGGTATTAGCACGTGTGATACTAACAGAGGCTTGAAATCTGCTTACGTGCTTGGGCTTGACCTTTTTGCATTTCTGCCACTGCCATGAGAAAATTTTCCCTGCTAGCTGTGACTCTTCCAACCTGGACCCAGGAAGAAACAGACTTGGAGCAGACCTGTGCCCAACTCACATAAAGAAACGAAGCACAGGAAAAAAAAAAAAAAGAAAAAAGAAAGAAAGAAACCAAGCACAGATGGACCTCCAGCTTGAAGCAGGGCCACCAGGTCAAGCTCAGACTAGATCTACTGGTTGTCATCCATGTTGCTGACCCTATGAACATGAAAAGAAATGTTTATTGTTGCATGCATCTGAATTTGGGGATGGTTTGTTATGAAGCGTTATTGTGGACATAACAGGCCTGATTCCTACACTTCCTCTCCCTTCTCCCCACCCCCCAGGTACTGAGCAAGGGGTGAGGAGGAGATTGCAGTTTATGGGAGGAATTGAGATTGTGGCTTCAAAATGGAAAAGTGCTATTTGACCAGCCAGAAGCCCTGGGGGGTGGGGGGGGGTGGGGAAGGAAGGGTGAACTCCTGGCCAGAGGGTGGTCTCCAGTCAGTTTCTAGTGGGCTTGCCAGTTTCATTGACTGACCAAGAGTGAATAGAATGTACAGTACACTGTGGAATGCTTGGGCGTGGTGTCACAGGTTAACTATGCTAATGAGGAGTAGGACCACAGTAAGGGGGTATAGCTCAGGGGCAGAGCATTTGACTGCAGATCAAGAGGTCCCCGGTTCAAATCCGGGTGCCCCCTGTAGGTGGCTTACCTTATTGACAAAAAAGTGACCTAAGTTAGGGTCCTGCTTATTGGAAAGTCCTCTCCATTGCCACCTTCCTTTTCTCAGGTGACTTCTGGGATGCGGCACATGTCATGGAGCTGTTATGAATGACGTATGTGTGACAGAAGGTCCTAAGTTCCTCTTCAAACTTTACCTTATGATCACAGGTTACCCAGCCTGCCTGCACGCACTTAGGGACCTTAGTTAAAAAGAAAAAAAACAGATGAGCCCTAGGAATTATGATTTAGTCGGACAGAGGAGGTACCTGGGAACTTTTGCTTTGGGAAGGCACACATCCCACCACCCCCCCACCCCCCCCTGCTAACTTCAATTGTAACATCCAGTGGTTCTAAGTAAGTATTTTGGAACATATAACACTATGTAATGTTAAACAACGTTCCAGTGGTGAACATCAATGGGCTGTAGGCACGGAGAGCGGCCAGGTGTGCAGAGGGGAGAGAACGCAGGAAAGACAGGGAAGGTGTGGGCATGCTAGGGTGGTGACAGATCGTAGTGGCACCATACTGCTAGGTGTGGTGACTGCCCATAACTGATAACTCTGCTTTAATTTCTTGTTAATGTTTATTTATTTTTAAGGGGGGGGGGCAGTGCGAGCAGGGGAGGGGCAGAGAGAGAGAGGGAGACACACACACAGAGCAAGCTGGGGAGGGGCAGAGAGAGAGGCAGACACAGAATCCAAAGCAGGCTCCGGGCTCTGAGCTGTCAGTACAGAGCCCGACGCGGGGCTCGAACTCACGAACCGTGAGGTCATGACCTGAGCCGAAGTCAGCTACTTGACCGACTGAGCCTCCCAGGTGCCCCTCGACTCTGCTTTAAAGTTCAGAATTGAAACGCACTTATTAGACGAGACTGGTTGTTTCTGAATGGAGCGTCTGATTGACAATCTAGAGGTCCCTGGTTCCAATTCAGGTGTGTTGTTTTTCTTTTTCCCTCCCAACTTTAGAACCTTCTTTCCATCTTTTGAGGATGTCCAATTATGGGAGCCCTGGTGGAAGAAATGTCTCCTCTTGCAGCTGCAGAGGCCAAAAATAAAGGCGATTTTCTCCCTTTCTCCCTTTCTCCCAGCACCGCTGGCCAAACAGGTGCTCCTGACTCACACTACACTCGGAATGAGTGACACAAATCCCAGGGTTGGCAGTGCCCGAGGGCCTGGCTGGCTGAGTCCCCTTGGGTCGCCCCTGCCTCGCGTGAACCTGCGCCTCCAGCCTTCCCTTCAGCGCTGCAGGCTCCCTGCCACACAGACAGTGGTCATCTCATCTTTCGCCACAGGCAGAACCAGTTTCCGTTTCTGGAACCACGTGCCTAGGCCGATACAACATTTGGGGTCTTTTGCCGCTGGCAAAAGACCTTCACGAAAGTGGGGTGGCTATAGAATTGCTTTTCTGTCCTACTTGGCGTTGAAGGAGGTGGAAGTCCAGTTGATTCATCAGGGCTGAAAATCTAAGAGCCCACGGGCTGTCAGTGGGAAGTTAGCTGATGAACTGATCACATGGATTCAACTGGCCAATGGGTTGGAGGAAGCTTATTCATCGGGCAGGCATCTGATGGCTGTTTATGGCTGGCGTGCATTCCGATTGGTCAGTGTCTATGCTGTGAGCCGTGGTTAAGGGTTCTGAGTACCACTCGTTCTTGGAACAGAGATCCCGCTGAAGGACAGAACCTTTAGGGACCACGTGTTGGGATAGAACAGTAGAAAGGGCCAAGCCAAGGCTGACGGTCTCGGGAAGCTCAAAGTCGTACAGTGGAAAGCTCAGATGTGTGTGTTCTCTTCTCCGGACACAGATGGAGACGGCGGACTTCCCAATAACCCCAGCCCAACACTCAGCTCGTCTGCTCAGTGACTGACGTGCTGAAACCCAAAGGCAAGATCGTCAAATTTCTATCCTGTTGGGTTCATAGTTTCACCCGCCTCTTGTATGAATCATTTCACAGGATGTCAGGGCCCGTCCTCCAATTCAAAAAGCAAGCGGTGGAGCACCGGGGTGGCTCAGTCGGTTAAGCGCCCGACTTCGGCTCAGGTCATGATCTCGGGGATCTTGGGTCCGAGCCCTGCACGGAGTCTGCTTCAGATCCTCTGTCTCCCTCTCTCCCTGCCCCTCCCCCCCTCAAAAATAAATAAACATTAAAAAAAAGCAAGTTGCTACATCTTGCTTTCATTTTAGCCTTTACTGGGACTGTTCCTGGGACAGGAAAACACTCAACTCCTAAGATTGCTGCTGTAATCTCTGAGGCCGATGTGGTCATGCCTTTCCCAAGCCTGATTTTCTGCTTCCTAGCAATTCTGTGATGTATTTCCAATAGTTCTTTTATATATTTTTTTAAGTGTCTTTATTCATTTTGAGAGAAAGAGCATGTGAGCTGGGGAGGGGCAGAGAAAGAAGGAGAGAGAGAGAATCCCAAGCAGGCTCTGCATTGTCAGCACAGAGCCCGACGCAGGGCTGAGACCCACAATATCAACTGATACACCTGCCTTCACTGTCTTTTTCCTTTCTAGCAATTGGAATGCACCATGATGACATCCTTGGACTGACCCAGTGGATGAGGAACAGAAGCTTTGCAAGAAAAATCCATCTGGGTGTGCAGAAATGCAAAAACTCTTCCAAAAAATAAGACCGTTGGAGCCACCAAAATGAGGTCAGCTCCCAACATCATCAGGAAGGGAGCAGGTGGGATCGGGGCAGTTGGGACCTGTCTCCACCGACCCATTTCGAATCTTTTTGGAATCAGTCTCTTTTCAGACAGAAGCATCTCCTGTTTAAGTGACACAGACCATTGGAATTGTTGCACTTTTTTTTTGAGGTTTTATTTTATTTTGAGAGAGAGTGTGAGTGGGGGAGGGGCAGAGAGGAAGGGGGAGAGAGAGGATCCCAGGCAGGCTCCACACTGTCCGTGCAGTGTCGATGTGGGGCTTGAACTTAACTGCGAGATCATGACCTGAGCCAAAATCAGGAGTCGGATGATTAACAGGCCGAGACACCCAGGCGCCCCAAGTTGTTGCTTTTTATTAAAGCAAAACTAACTTGCGTGGAGAAAAGCAAATAGGTCATTTCAGAGATGTTTATAATTTGCATATAGTTTTCTTACAAAGATGAAGCTATTCTATGATGTTTTTAACATCAAAAGGAATAGATGACTTTTTCACACCAATAAAAAAAAGCTTTTAGGACACCTTTCTTAGTGGATACAGAGTATTCTTCTGTATGGCGGGCTGCTACCACTCTTGACTTAGCCAACACTCCTTTGTTGGTCCCCCACACGGTTTCTAACCTCCCCTCGTACAGACAGATCTGCAAAGCGTCCTGTTCAAGATGCATGTCTGCTTTTCATCTAGTTTGGCCTCCATATGCTATGCCAATTTGGATGATTGCCCCTTCTCTGCATTCTGGGGATCTCTGTGGCCTTTGGGCCTCGTAGTGGTAACTTCCAGGGGAGAGGTCCAAGGAGGAAGGGAACACTGGTCCCAGTCTAGGAGATAGTAAAGGCCTGAGTTTGGTGCCCAAACAGCGACTCCTTGTACCTTGTCCCAAGTCATCCGGCTGTGCTGGGCTGATGGTTTGGGGCCAGCATGGCACCGTGACCTCCCCAGTAAGTCCATCTCCCTTTAAAGCCAAGGAGTAAGGAACGAAAAGGGTGGGGGGAGCAGAGAAAGCGATGTAGGACAGCTCAGAGGAGCCCATGCTGCAGGGGGTCAGAGTGGGACTGGGGGCAGCAGACTGGGGAAGTGAAACCTGAGCGCAAGGGAAGGAAAGAGGGAAGATTCCGGCTCTAAGCAATGATTAGTGCCCCACACGGGGACTGGGGAGGAGGCCGCAGCACTCTCGGCAGGGAAGATTCCTAGAAGTTTCTAGAGAAGGACAGAATACGTCCAAAGTCAGACAGAGGTCTATCTGGACGAGGTCGGGCAGTCAGCTCCCGCTAGTTCGCTAGGGATGAGAAGTGAGAGTGCGTGGTAGCTCCTTGGGCACAACCACACAGGTGACGTGGTGCTCACCAGGAACCCCAGTTCAGGGGCAGAGCCTCTGACTTTGTGTCGGGGAGTCCCTGGTTCCAGTCAGTGCGTCACCTATTGGCATTTCTTTTTGCTCTGACCTCCTGTTTGCCATCACGCGGTCCTGTGTCTGTGCTCCGGTGACCACAAATCTCTCATTCTTGCCTCACCGCTTTCCACGCACTGCACGCTTATTTCTGCTGACTGACCCATGGAACGATGCAACAGACAGAGAATAAGGGGGAAAAAGAAGGTATGAAGGGGGTAGCTCAGTCTCCTGCCCAGTTTAGTGCAAAGAGGCCCCCTAATCATAAACGTGGATTCTAGTGGTAACTTGGTCATTAAACCAAGTGAGTTTGGTTGGGGCGTGATTTGAATTCCAAACTTTTTTTTTTTTTTTTTCCAGATCTATCCCGTAAGGGGCACAACAGCTCCCAAATCATCAGGAGCTTGTTAGAAGCTCATGTTGTCCCTCGTCCCCTTCCCAGAGAGTCTGGCTTAGGGGTTCTCAGGTGGGGCCCAAGCCCTGCCTCCCCTCCCCTCCCCTCCCCTCCCCTCCCCTCCTGTCTGTCTGTTGAGCAGCTAGTTCTGTATCCCGCTCTTGCGGATGAGTCTGAAGAATGTTCCAGCTGCAAACCTCAATGTGGTCAATGCCAGTGCCTACAGCCAGGGGCTGAGGGAAGGAGGAGGTTGTAAGTGGAGGTAAGGGGCAGGGGTGGGCGTAGTGGGTAGGGCATGTTTGCAGGGGTGTTAGGGTGGCAGAGAGCCACCAAGAATACATCTCGAGTCAGAGACAGTCAGGGCGTGGCTCTGAAGGATTAAAGAGTTTATTAGACACCTATAAGCAGGTGGGGGTATAGCTCAGGGGTAGAGCATTTGACTGCAGATCAAGAGGTCCCTGGTTCAAATCCAGGTGCCCCCTTATTATGCCTGCTTTTGCCCCCCTATAACAGCTGTTGTGTCCCCCACTTGGAAACCCCTCTGAGGAGAGAAGAGATGGATCCCGACCCTTCGGTTTCACCTCCTGTGTTTCTCCAAGACTCAAGCGGGCTCCACCACCCAAGCCTCTCTGGTGGCTTCAGGTGGGTATTTGTGTTATTCTTTGACTGCCCAGCACCTGAACCCCCACCCGAAACAGTGAGTCTTGGGGGAAAGCACAGCTTTGCAACCTGCTCTACCAAACCAAAGTGCCAAATACTGCCTGGGCCTAGGACCCGGCCCAGACCTTACCAGGTGAATTCCACTGCGGGATACAGAGCTCTGGCCGCCTCGGCAGGGCTGGAGGGTCCTTCAGCACCCACTGGGGATACAGTGGCTTCTGCCCCCGCATGGTGCTCTGCTGTGCCCTTGGCTGTGATTTTGGCCACTGGGGTCCCTTTGAGCCTGGCTCTCCCACCCTCCCTCCGGGGCCTTGGGCTCCTCCCAGCCTGCCAGTGACTGTCTAGTCTATTTCCACCAGACAGAAGCAGGTTCTGGGTTCGCATCTATGTGCATGACTAGCTGAGAAATGGGTACAGGGAGTCATTTGCAAGCAAGAGATCCTTGGAGAAATGGGGGGCTGGGGGCGGATGTGGGACTGGGGAGCTAACTGCCAGGCCTAGTTGTGCTGAAGTCAGTAAAAGTCCAGTCGGCCCCTCCTGGTAGGAGTATAGCAGGCCAGGGTCCACAGAGGCGAAACAGCTAAATAAATTGTTGCCTGGGGCCAACCGAACCAAAGAGCCCGCTGACAGCGAGAGACGTGGTGGCTGATTCTAACATACTGGGAACGCCTGGATCCGAGGTCCAGCTTCTTCGTTCGGGGCTCAGAAGGCCACACGGGGTCTCCAGTGGCCGCGCTGAGAAAATCTAAGGCACCACATGACCCAGCGGAACACCGGAGGCAGACTTTGATCCTGAGGTTGCCAAATTCCCTTGAAACCAGAGCTTCCCTGGTCTCCTGCGTGAAAGTTGGGGCATTTGTTCAGGGGAGAACGGTGCTTCCAAAACCGTACGGGGCATTTCTGAGAGGATGGGGAGGAACCAGCACCAGAAGCCAACTCCAGAAGCCACCAGTCCCTATGGATTTCGTCTTAAACCAGGACTGATAGGATTGCTTGCAGAGGGTCCAGTGCCCCGGCCCCCACCTGCCAAGTGCAGAAGCTGCCCGCTCGCTGCTGGTAACAGAGAACACCCAGGGGGTCTTTCGGGCCCATCAGAATCTTTGTGCGTCTGGTTTGGAATCCACATGGCCAGTGGCCCCAGGAGGGGACAGTGTGGGGTCCCCTGCAGGGGGGAGGTGGGTGTGGTCTGACTGTCCCGGGGCAGTAGCCCTGCCAGCAAAGTGAGAGTCCCCGTGCCCATTCAGAAGGCTTTTGGGCTTTGGTACCCCAAGCAGGCATCCCTGCCCCCTCCAGGTGTGCTGAGCCCCAGATGTGAGGCCTTCTGAGGCAGATGGGGCTGCTCACAGGGAAGGTGACTTCAGCCTTCCTGGCCAAATGCCTCCCCTAGACTCAGCCCAAGGATTTGTCCTTGGGATGAAGAAGAAGTGTCTTGAACAGGAGAGGCTGGGGGGGGGGGGGCTGGGGGGCAAGAACAAATGAGCCCAGGAGGAGGTGCAGTGAGGAGGGAAGGTCGGGGGAACACCAAAGCGTACCAGCTAGAGACAGAAGTGGGGGCGGGTACTGGGCAGGGCAGAGGGGGCTTCTGGGCACTCAAATGAGGGGTCAGTGGGAGAGGGGAGGGAGCCGATGGCCAGGAGAGGGTGAGTCAGCCAGGACACGGGGCAGATGGGAATAAACAGCAACTACCGGGTATCGGGAGGTCCCAACCAGGAAACAATTTGAAGTGAGCTCCTGGCTCAGGGGAAAAGATCCGACTGCGGGTCAAGAGATCCCTGGGTCAGATTTCCAGGCCGCCGTGAGCTTATCTCATTTAGTACCGGATGGGGGGGTTGGTGGACATGGTCCGGGTCATTATGTGGTGTCATGTCTGGCACCGGGTTGGGAAGTGGAAAGAGCCCAAGACCAGCCGTGTGAGATCTGGCCCCAACCCTATTATTAATCAGGTGTGTGTGCTTGGGAACGTCTCTTAATTATGGCCTCTTTTCAAGCCCGTAACGCAGGGCACCGAACTAAATTGGTAGTTTCCAATTCTGACTTTCCACCAGGATCATCCCATGGGCTTGTTAAAAATAGAGTCCGTTGGCCCCACGCCCAACTATTCCGATCCAGGCAGTCTTATCTGGAGCCTGTGAGCTGTATTTCCGAGAAAGGACGCACCCCGCTGCCCTTACCGCCTCACACACCAGGGGCTGTGATGGGCAGTCCCCCCGGGGACCCTTGGCCTTAGAGGAGCCCGGAGCCCTCCAGTGACACAGCCCTGCTTTGACCCAGATGTCCTTGGCCATGGGTGGCTGGTGTGGGCAGGGGATTGTGCAGAAGGAGGGCAGGAATGCCTTCCACCTGCAGTAGAGGTCCGACTAGACATGAGGGGTATGTCAGTGTCTGAAGGAGTTCTGGGATTCACGTTGGAGGCCGGAAGTCTCCCTGTCACAGTGAGGTGAGCTTTTAAGGACAGGTGCACCTTACCCGTTCTTGTCCTTACTGATTTGGGGAATGGGGTTCGAGCTTCCTTTCCCTCCCTGGAGCCCGTGACTCTACACTGAGGAGAGAGAGAAAAGAGGCAGGGAAGGCCAGTCATCTTCTATACTAACTCCTTGGAGTCAGTCCTCCAGAGCCAACCGAAATCCTGCTCTTCTTCAGGGGGTGGGTCTGAGTCTGGAGCGGGCCCCAGGGGGAGCTCCAAGACCTGGGGGCTAGAGCCTCAGACCCTGCAGAGGGTTTGATCTGCTTCATCTTTCTTTGCCGGGTGTTCTGGCCAAGGAGGGCCAGGCGATATAGGACCCACTTGTGATTAAAAGCTAGTAAAGGGAGGGGGCACCCGGATTTGAACCGGGGACCTCTTGATCTGCAGTCAAATGCTCTACCCCTGAGCTATACCCCCTTAACTGGCATGGTGATGTATTATTAACACCTTGTACCTGTGTCAATACACCGGGGTTCAGTTTTGCCGGTTGGACTGTCCTAGCCAACTCTGCTCCTCTCAGCTCTGGCCTCCCTCCCGCAGGAAACCAGCCCGTCCTCTTCGTGTACCTCTTCTGTGTGCACCTGCCTGTGGGCGCCCGCTAGCCTCGTTGACCCTTAAAATCATGCAGGAAACTCCCTCCCACTGTTCCCCATCCACTGCATGTCAGGCACACTGGGACGGTGACATACCTGTGACCAGGTGACAGCGCCTTCCCCTGTGCCGAGAGAAGGTTCAGAGCCCACGGCCGAAGGTTATTTAATCACACGGAAGAACATCCACGAGAATTTGCCAAATGGAAAGGCAGGTTGCAAAACAGTGTGTCTGCATAAAATTATACATGATCTCAGCTTTTGCTTTTTTTTTCTGTGCTTTTATTTATCTTTCAAGCTTTCCATATCGAGCATGTGGCCTTTAAAAAAAAAAAGTTACTTAGGAAAGATTATACGCTAGGAGACTCCCGCTCCTAGCGATTTTTTCCTCTAATAGTCCCATGAGTACACAAAGGCACACGTATCTGGAGATTCATCGCAGCATTTCCTTTTTTTGTATTAGCAATAAACTGGAAACCACCTAAATATCCATTGACGGGGATTAGGTTACAAACATGGTGTCACAGGATGGGCTGTGATGCGACAGAAAATGATGAAATGAGCCCAGAGCGCTATCTATGCGAGGACTCGTAAACAAGATCATGAAGGCCAAAAAGCAAAATAGGCAGCATATGATGCAAGATCCTTCGGGCTTTAAAAAAGATACTGCATAGGGGCGCCTGGGTGGCTCAGTCAGTTAAGAGTTCGGCTCAGGTCATGATCTCGCAGTTTGTGAGTTCGAGCCCCGTGTCGGGCTCTGCGACAGCTCAGAGCCTGGATCCTGCTTGGGATTCTGTGTCTCCCTCTCTCTCTGCCCCTCCCCTGCTCATGCTCTGTCTCTGTCTCATAAATAAATAAAACATTAAACATTTTAAAAAGATACTATATATACATATCATTAGATGATAAGAAAGATTACACATACACACAAAGGTATTTAAATTTTTATATTTAAATATTAAATTTTAAATATTAAATATAATATAAAATATAAATATTTTTATAAATATAAATATAAATATTTATAAAATAAATATTAAATTCAATATAAATATTTATAAAATAAATATTAAATTTAATATAAATATTAAAATTTTAATATTAAATTTTATATATAAAATACATAATGTATAGTTAATATATATTTAATATGTTTAAATATAAATTTTCCTATTTTAAATATTTTATGTTATATACATTTGTTATATATACTTTGTTATATATATATTTGTTATATATATTTTGTTATATATATATTTGTTATATACATTTGTTATATATATTTTATTATGTATTGGACATTAATATTTTATGTTATATACATATAATGCATATGTATTTTTTTAATTTTTAAAATGTTTTTTATTTATTTTTGAGAGAGAGAGAGAGAGTGTCAGCGGGTGGTGGGCAGAGAGAGGGAGACACAGAATCCGAAGCAGGCTCCAGGCTCCGAGCTCTCAGCACAGGGCCCGACGTGGGGCTCGAACCCACAAACCGGGAGATCAGGACCTGAGCTGCAGTCGGATGCTCGACAGACTGAGCCACCCAGGCACCCCTAAAATGTATATATTATATATAACATATATATATAATATATAATCTCCTCTGGAAGGAAATAAACCAAAGAGCTATTGCCAACGAGTGGGTGAGGGATTCTTCAATTTTCCAATTTACGCGTGTAATAACCCAATGTCGGCACAGTCCCACCTTCCAGGTACTGACTGAGTGGTTACAAGTAACAGAGAGAAAGCACTGCAGACGTTCCTTCCTTCCCCCAGCTCTGCAGCTGCACTCATCCTGACTCCTCCCTCTTCCCTGGGCCCCTCCTGGTTTGTCCTTCACCCACCACCTCTGCTGCGGTTGTGCAGGCATTTCTTGTTTCTGCCGGTCTCCAGCCCCCTCCCCTCCCCTCCGGTGGCGTCACTCTGGTTTCACACACGGGTTGTCCACTGTCCACCCAGCTAGGATCCAAGATGTCCTTGGTTGCTCTGAAGGCAAAGGGCCAGCCCGCTGCCTTCTTGAGACCCCCGGCACCTGCCCGCCTCTCAGCCACACACCACGCTCTTCCACGCCTGCCTTCCCGCCCCGACCTCTCAGCCTCCGGAGTGGCCTCTCAGACTTCAGGCTCTGGTGCCCAGGGTACAGGGAGGGCACGCTCGAAGGGCATAGAAACCGTGTAGGAGGTCACCTCCCAGGTCAGCTGAGACTCGCAATAAAGTCGAAGGGTGACGATGACATTTCCAAAGGGAGAGAAAGGTTTTGATATTCACACTTGGAGAGGGGTGCCTGGGTGGCTCGGTTGGTTAGGTGTCTGACTTCGGCTCAGGTCACGATCTCATGGTTCGTGCATTCGGGGCCCACGTCGGGCTCTGCGCTGACAGCTCGGAGCCTGCAGCCTGCTTCAGATTCTGTCTCCGGCTCTCTCTGCCCCTCCCCGGCTTGTGCTCTGTCTCTAAAATAAACATTAAAAAAAAAAATTTTATATTCACACTTGGAGCAAGACAGCGGAGGAAGGGATAGGCCCCAGCCAGTGATGCGGACCGTACACAGGGCCTTGTATGTAGGCCTCTTTCCCTTAAGAGGGAGATGGCTCCATCAGGGGCACTAAGGAGCCCTCCGGAGGGACAAGGAGAGGCAGGTGCGGCTTCTGCCCAATTCCGTGGGCCCCCAGGAGGGGAGGAGGAAATGGAAGGCCTCTCTGCCTGCTATGGACCTACTGAGCCCGGGCACCAGGGAGCCCTGTCCTCTTGCTCTGCGCTTGGGACTGCACTGGCCCTTTAAGGGCCTCCAGCATGTTACTTGGCCTCCCTTACCTCCAAGGGAGGCTGGGATGTGTAGTTTTTCTTCTGTGAAGCCACGCGACAAGAAGGAGGCTACAAAGGACACTGGGTAGGGGTGGGGATACTGGCACTCTGCCTCACCCAGGCCTCTCTGCCACCGCAGTGGGGTGGACTCTGTGAACACATTAGAGCTAAGCCCGAGCCCTGGAAGGATCGTTATGTGGCGTTGACATTACTGAGGCTGAAGGCCGAGGGAGCCAAGGCAAATACAAGTGTCAGCCTGGTTCTAAAATCCTCCACTAAGCTTGGGGCATCCCAAGAAGGGGACCCAGAAGGGCAATGCGGGGCAGAAGGCGCTCCCTCCAGTTGGGGGGTTGAAGGCGGAGGTGTGGGCAAGGAACCCTGAAAAAGGGGGGGGTCTCATGGGGAGAGGGCAAGGAGGAAGAAAGGGCCCCACTGAGCCACCAGGCTAGGACGATGGGACCGCAGGACCAGAAGTCGTAATGGGGTGACAGATGGAGGCTGTCATCAGAGGGGCCATTTTCTTTCTATTTTTTTTAACGTTTATTTATTTTTTGAGAGAGAGGGAGAGTGAACGGGGAGAGGTAGAGAGAAAAGGAGAAAGAATCTGAAGCTCTGAGGGGGGGGTGGTTCAAAGCACGAACCCTGAGATTGTGACCCCAGGCGCCCCCAGAGAGGTCATCTTCAAGATCAGGAGGTGTTGTGGGAGGGCAGGGACAGGAAAGCGACAAGCCGCCAGGCCCTCAGCCAAAGTTCCAAGTGTTTATGAAACAGGGGGAAAAAAGTACTAATTAAGAAATTCGAGTCTCTCGCCAACAAAAAGGAAAGAGCTTTAATGAAAGAGAAACTCTGAAGCACATCACTGAAGATAAAAAGAGGTTTTGTCTTTTTTTTTCAGGCACTTATGTTGTGTGCTGATAACGGAAGACAAAGAAAATTCGCAACCCGGGGTGTCAGACAGAGAGCTTTTTGCCGGCTTGTCAAGTTAGACAAAGTCTGACCGCGCTGTCCTCAGTGGCCGTTTCTCTGCCGCATTTTCCTGCCGTCCAGTGTAAACAGATTGAGGCTTTCTTGCTGTCAACTAATTTATTGTGAGAACCTGTTTTTAGCCCATCTAAAGCATAGAGTTTTGTTGTTGATACAGGCCTAGAGGATCATGAAGTGTCTTTTAGGGAGTCGGGAGAAAGGTCGTCGAAGATGATTGGTGTGGGGCCCCTGGGTGGCTCAGTCGGTTAAGCGTCTGACTTCAGCTCAGGGCGTGATCTCACAGGCTGTGAGTTCGAGCCCCGCGTCGGGCTCTGTGCTGACAGCTCGGAGCCAGGAGCCTGCTTCGGATTCTGCGTGTGTGTCTCTCTCTCTGCCCCTCCCCACTCGCACTCTGCCCCTCTCTCTCTCAGAAGTAAACAAACATCAAAAAATATATATTAAAAAAAAAAGATGACTGGTGTAAGGGATCATAGAAATCATGACAGATTTCCGAATTCCATGCGGGGATCTCGGGACTCACGGCGAATTCTGGGATTGTCTACTAAAATGCTCAGCGGCTTGTCCTCTAGACCACAGAAAGCCATAACATTCTTCAGTTTTGAGACGGGTGATACATAATTCACCAGTCCCTCATGCAGAAGTTTACTTTGAAGGCTTGAGGAGGACATACCATTGGCTTTAATGGTTCCTCAAGCTAACCGTGCACTTGGACAGGTAGAGAATTCATCCTCTACAAACTCTCTCGGCCCCAGGAGAGCCTGCTGTCTGAGCCACAGATCCTGGTGCTTTGGCTTGGAAAGAGAAGACCACTCCCCCCTCCCGTGCACAGAGACTGCCCGGATTAAAAAGGGGGAGGACTGAGGAAACTGAGGCAGAGACAGTTAACATCTCTGGAAGACACCGTCAACGTCGCCTTCCGATGATGTATACTTAGGGCTGAATGGGAGGAGGTCCAGAACACAAGGTGCTGGGCACACAGAGCAGGGATGAGGCAGCCTGAGTCTAAGAAGCTTCCTGGAAGCTAACTAAGGCTGGTTCTCAACTCTGAGGACCTCTCACCCTCACTGGGCTCCACCCCAGATACTCTGATGTCATTGCTCTGGGGTGAGGCCTGGAAAATGGCACTTTTATAGACTCCTCAGTGATTCCCACTTCTATTTTGAGGTAAGAACCCCCAACTTTGGTATGAAGCTTCACGAGTTTGCTGGTTCCAGGGAAGAAAAACAACTTTCCGTTGACATCTAATAAGGAAGAGGAAGTTTAAAAAAAAAAAAAATGCAGCACCAATATAAATTAGGAATAAATAAGGGGGCACCCAGATTTGAACTGGGGACCTCTTGATCTGCAGTCAAATGCTCTACCCCTGAGCTATACCCCCTTCTGTTGTGGCCTGGCTTAATTAATATTCTTCATCTGGACAGCCACACCCAGACTCCCCGTAAAGCGATGAGCAGCTGGGACAGACCGCTCTCTCCGTCAAAAATAAATAAACATAAAAAAAAAAAAAAAAAAAAAAAAAGAAGTAGGTGGCTGAGTGGAGTTAGGAATCCCCCAAAGCATGAACAAACCGACCATCTCCCCCTACTATTGCCATGTCCCCCTCGTACCCACCAGCCTTTCCCTTGGAGCCCTGGAGATCTCCTCTCCTGGCTGGAAGGCGGTAGAAACTCTTACTTCTACACCGATTTCTTTCTTTCTTTTTTTTTTTTTTTAATTTATTTGTTTTGAGAGAGAGCGCGCCAGCACTAGCAGGAAGGAGAGGGGCAGAGAGAGAGAGAATCCCAAGCTGTCAGCGAGGAGCCTGACACGGGGCTCGACGAACCATGAGCTCACGGCCTGAGCCGAGATCGGGGTGAGCTCTTAAAGGAGCGAGGGATTCAAGACAAGAGGCAGGGCAACCCTGAGCCCCTGGCTGGCTGACGTGCCTTGGGCCCTGAGTGTGCCCTCCTCAGCCGGTGGGGAAAATGACACGCAGTTGTTTTAAAAAAATTTTTTTTTCAACGTTTTTTATTTATTTTGGGGACAGAGAGAGACAGAGCATGAACGGAGGAGGGGCAGAGAGAGAGGGAGACACAGAATCGGAAACAGGCTCCAGGCTCCGAGCCATCAGCCCAGAGCCTGACGCGGGGCTCGGACTCACGGACCGCGAGATCGTGACCTGGCTGATGTCGGACGCTTAACCGACTGCGCCACCCAGGCGCCCCAACACGCAGTTGTTTTAATTCAAAGTGGACTCGGTGTGCACGGGGCCACGGGCTCCTAGGCCAATGAAAATCCTCCCCGAAGCGATGCAGCAGGAAACAAGCCTCCAAGAGCCCCCCGGGGTAGGTTTTAACAAATCTAAGTGTGGAAGAAACGGCGTGGCAGAGAAGCCAACGGCACAGACTCTGAGGGCAGATAAGCCCGGGTCCAAGTCCTGCCCCCGCTCGGAGACCCTCGGCCGGCCACTCCCCTTCTTTACGCCCTCCTCTGCGTAAGCTGTAAAATGATAACAGCATGGACTTGATGCCTTGGCACGTTGATCAGATGAGTCAATCCACGTACAGTACTTGAACCAGGACTGGCACGTAGAAAGCCCTATGTCACTCTGCAGAACAAAATTTAAAACATCCTAGGGAACTGGCCAACATTCATGAGAGTCACCAGAGACAGCAAACATTGGAACTTGACCTGCCAAGACTCCACCTCTGAGATTATTTGCACAAATCAAAGGGTATCTTAAGAGGGAGAAATGAAAACTAAATTGAGGAGTAAAGACTGAGAAACGCTCGCATACATTTGAAAAGCTAATCAACTAAGACGTTCTAGGAATGAAAGATGTAATTAACTTGTTTTTATTTACTTTCTAGCGAAGTATCATCTACAGGAAACACACAGACCTGAAACGTACAGCCCAGTGAATTTTTACACAGACATACACCCAGGTAACCACCACCCAAATCAAGATACAGAAGATTTCTAAAACCCCTTGGGGTTCCTTCCCTTGGACCCCCTTCCCAATCGCTCCCTCTCCCCAAGGATAACCACCATTCTATGGCCATGGATCAGTTTGCCCGTTCTTGGGTTTATTCTTTTGAGTCTGGCTTCTTGCACCCAACCTCATGTTTCTGAGATTCATTCGTGTTTGTCCACTGTGACCCTTCATCAGTTATATGGATATCACGTATTTACAGGGAAGTTTGGAGGGACCATGCAAGAGCGGAAGTTTGGGTGAAGGAAATGACCTTGTTGGAAGACAGGAGAGTGAGAGTGAATAGCTTTATCACTCACTGTGTAGGAAGTTGGTATGCCATACCACGTCTATCGGCTAAGATCTTGTATTTTTCCACGGACCCAGCTCAGTCCTGCTAACCTCACTAACTCTATTTGTGTCAGCTATATTTTTCTTGAAACTTTTCCATGCCATCTAAATGTTATACTTTATTGGCACAAAGCCACTCATAAGATAGGCTTATGATCTTTTTTCTTAATCTTATGATCTTTTAAATGTCTTTGGAAATTGTAATAATGTATCCTTTCAAATATCTCTTATACAGATTATTAGTGTTTTCTCTTTTTCCTTTGTCAGTCTTGTCTGGGTTATCATGTTTATTATTTGTTTCAAAAAACGACATTTGCTCTATTGGTTCTATCACTTGTATATTTGTTTTCTACTTAATCAATTTATGCTTTCATTAATTAACCTTTATCACTCCTTTACTTTTCCTTTGGATTTATATACTGTCCCTTTATACCTTTTTTTTTAAATTTCTTTTTTCAGTGTTTATTTATTTTTGGGACAGAGAGAGACAGAGCATGTACGGGGGAGGGGCAGAGAGAGAGGGAGACACAGAATCGGAAGCAGGCTCCAGGCTCTGAGCCATCAGCCCAGAGCCCGACACGGGGCTCGAACTCACGGACCACGAGATCGTGACCTGGCTGAAGTCGGACGCTTAACCAACTGCGCCACCCAGGCGCCCCAACCTTTTTGGGGGTAGATGCAGAGTTAGCTAATTTTCACCTTTTCTCTTCATAATGCTGTGGACACAGGAAGGCTTTAAATTGCCCCGTACATGCCTGCTATGGTTACGACTGACAAGTTTCAATATCTAGTATTTTCATCATCACATAGTTCACCTATTATCTAACTTCTAATTCAATTGCAATTTCCATTTTGACCCCTGGATTATTGAGAAGTATTAGAAAATTAGAAAATTTCCAAGGTGGGGATTTTCTATTTGTTGGGTTTTCTTATTCTTTGTTGTTATTGGATTTTAACTTTACTTTGGTCAGAATACATACTCTTTGTGATTTAAATACTTTGGAATTTGTTGAGAGTTGCTTTGTGCTCAGAATATGGTCAATTTTTGTGAACGTTCCATGAGTGACTAGGGGGAAAAATGCACATTCTATAATCCTTGAGTAGAAAGTTCTTTATGTGTTAGTTAGGTCATGTCTGTTAATCACGTTGTTCAAATCTTTCATATCTTTCTTTTTTTCTTAATGTTTATTTATTTTTGAGAGAGACAGAGAGACAGAGTGTGAGCAGGGGAGGGGCAGAGAGGGAGACATAGAATCTGAAGCAGGCTCCAGGCCGTGAGCCATCAGCACACAGCCAGATGCAGGGCTTGAACTCGTGAGCCGTGAGATCATGACCTGAGCTGACATAGGATGCTTAACCAACTGAGCCACCCAGGTGCCCCACATATCTTTCTGATTTTATACCCACTTGTCCTAGCAATTCACAAAAGAGGGTTTTAAAGATCTCTCACACGATCAGAAGGTTGTCCATTTCTCCTTTTTAATCTGTTCATTTTTGCTTAAATTTTTTTGTTTTGAGGCCTTGTTGTTAGGTGCATCAAATTTAGCATTGTTGTACCTAACTGGTGAATTGAACTTTTTATCAATCCAAAATGACTGTCTTTATCCCTGGTAATGATTTTTGCCTCAGAAATGATTTCGTCTGATATTAATATGGCAACACAATATATAGTCGTCATAGTTACATCTTTTTCTGTCAATTTATTTTCAATGTATTTATATCCTTATATTTTCTATCTCTTGTGAACAGCCTATAGTTTTTTTTTTTTAATCCAGTTACATTCTTTGTGGTTTTCCTGTGGCATGTTATACATTTATATTTAACGTTAATACTGATAATATTTTGCCTTAAATTGTCTATATTCTGGGGCGCCTGGGTGGCTCAGTCGGTTAAGCATCCGACTCTTGGTTTTGGCTCAGGTCATGATCTCACGGCTTCGTGGGTTCAAGCCCCGTTTCGGGCTCTGTGCTGTGAGCCCGGAGCCTGCTTGGGATTATGTCTCCCTCTCTCTCTGCTCCTTCCCCACTTGTGCTGTCTCTGTCTCTAAATAAAATAAATAAATACATAAATACATAAATACATAAGTAAATATCTTCTTTGTCCTGCAAGTTCTAGGTTCTTTTTCTCTCCTTTATCGTCTTCTTTTGGCGACTATAGGAAGAGACCCTGGGAGTTGAGAGATGAGATCCTTGCATCCTGGAACAGAACTGGTAAAAAAAAAAAAAATCCCTAAGAGTCCATGGAGCTAACAGATTTCTTTTGCAGATGGGATCACTCAAAAGACGGTCAGCGTGTGGCTGACAGACACTGGGACCAGGATCTACACAAGGCACCAAGCAACCTTGGCTGCTAC
Organism: Lynx canadensis; assembly: GCF_007474595.2. Classification (NCBI taxonomy): domain Eukaryota; kingdom Metazoa; phylum Chordata; class Mammalia; order Carnivora; family Felidae; genus Lynx; species Lynx canadensis. Next base: position 161,911,586 of record NC_044304.2, on the reverse strand, counting down.
TGAGAGTGACCTAAGACTCCTTGGGTTGGCATTTGCATGGAATAAAAACCAGGGAGCTAGAGAAGGAAATCACTAGCACTTTTCCTGTGCCGACCCGGGTGGGGACGAGTGTATTTAGCGGACGGCAATTTTCTCAGTGTCCGCAAAAGGTTGACTTCACAGAGGTGCGGAACGCGATCACAGCTCCGATAAAACGACACCCCTCCCCGCCGCAGACTCTCCACCTCCTTTGTTCAGATTGCGGACTCAGCAGGGATAGGCTTCCCTCCCCCCCTTCCGTCCCCAGACTCCAGCACAAGACGCTGCCTCTGCTTAACAGAATCGAAGCCGCTAGAGCACAGCTCCCTGGTTTCCCTCCATACCTCAGAGACCCCTCTCTTCAGCTATCCTACGCCCTCTCCCGTGGGTGCCTGGGTGGCTCAGCCTCGTCCAATTCTTGGTTTCGGCTCAGGTCATGACCTCACGGTCCGTGAGTTCGGGCCCCGCGTCGGGCTCTGGGCTGACAGCGCGGAGCCCGCTTGGGCTTCTGTCTCTGGTACACCGGACAGGGGACGGAGAGGTCTCTGGGTCACATTTCCGTGCCCGCTACTCACTCGCAATTTTATTCACGGGACTGTTGTTAAACATCAAGATCCCCCACCCTCGGTAAGTGGCTGAGTGCTGGCCAGGAACCTTCTGGACCAAAGCACGTTCCAGCTCTGAGTCCCTTGCGCGACTCAGGAGCCCAAGGCATTGTCAGCACCAGGGGGCTTTTTCTCCCAATCTCACGGGTCTCCCAGGGGGGCAGGGGGTCTGTCTGAGACGTCAGCTTTTATTCCCACACACTACTGGACTCGGAAGGCCTCAAGGAGCCAGTCGATCACTTGGCCTTGGAAATGGGAGAAAAAATCAGCAAAAAGAGAAAAAGTCAGGCCAAGGGGATCACCGGACGTGTGGTATGGGTTGACTGGGTGTGTGTAAGGCTCAGCAGAGGACGCATGGCCTTGAACCGCAGCTGTGTGAAGCCAAGACCCAGAGCAGGACCCACCGAGCCCTGCAGGCTCCCCGACCTGGTGTCTCTCCCCAAACGCAGGCCCCTCCAGCGACTGTTCCTGCCGACCCCACAGCCCTTGACAACTCAGGACCCAGGATGCAGCGAGGAGAGAGTCGGCTTTGCTTCCTTGGTTTTCACCAGGCGCCAGGAGATTACCCTTTCCCTCCATTAAAACTGCAGAGCCCCGCCTCCCTGGCCACTTGGATTCAAGGGGAACAAGCAAGTTCAGGCGCAACCACACTGCCATTCAACGCACTTCTGTTCCCTTCATGTTTGAAGGAAGCTGCCGAGGGTGGTCTTTGTCTCTCACTGGCCCGGGAGTCCACGGACAGAAATGGCCTGTTGGTTCAAACCGTCTGCGCTCAACAGAGATTCAGGGGCTTTCCTCCGTAAATTGGGCTTTGTGGGAACAATTCTTCAGAAAGAAATTCAAGTAGCATGAGAAGCCCCATGAACTCCTTCCTCGTCGGGAATCTGCTGATACCAGTCACAGCATCTCGCCACAGGGAACAGAGACACAAGGACCCCCCTAGCCACTGGTGACCTGGTTTTATAACTTCTCCAGAGGACGTTGGTCCTGAGGTTTCAACATCCACTAAGACCAAAGTTATTTCTTTTAGCAGACATTCTCCAAAATAGTCCAATAATAAAAAGACTTGGGCGCCTGGGTGGCTGCGTCGGTTAAGTGTCCAACTTCGGCTCAGGTCGTGATCTCGCCGTTGGTGGGTTCGAGCCCCGCCGGGCTCTGTGCTGCCGACTCGGAGCCCGGAGCCTGCTTCGGATTCTGTGTCTCGCTGTCTCTCTTCCCCTCCCCCACTCACGCTCTCTCTCTCTCTCTGTGTCAAAAATAAATAAACATTTAAAAAATAATAAAAAGACTCGCTATCATTGACCTTAAAGCATTAACTGCTTTAAATTCTCTCTCTCTCTCTCTCTCTCTCTCTCTCTCACACACACACACACACACACACACACAAACCCTATGAGGTGGTACTATTATTATCCCCCATTTTATAGATGGAAAATCTGAGACATAAAACAGTGAAGCAACTTATCCGGGGCGACACCCCTACCTCACCGCAGCCACTCTCAGGATCAAACCAGACATCCCACGGGAGCTCCTGAGGTCTCCCTGTTGTTGCTACATGCATGCAAGAAACAACTTGTCCTCCCACACATCCCACCAGTTGATGTTCAATGAGTCCATGAGTGTAACTGGACAGTTTGTGCACAACCTCCTGGTACCTTTCTTCTTAACTGGCAGCGCAGGATGGTAAGTGGCTGGGGGAGGGGGCAGGGAAGGACTACCCAAACTTGCACATAAATAAGGGGGCACCTGGATTTGAACCAGGGACCTCTTGATCTGCAGTCAAATGCTCTACCCCTGAGCTATACCCCCACACTGTAGATGCTACATAATTAACACCCTTCAGCTGTTTGGTAACACTCAGCTCTGCAAAATGAAGTCACGGCCCCCCTCTAGGACTGACTTTCTGGAAGTTGCCAGACCTGGTTCACGGTAAGACATCCTCCCCCAGCTCTGCAGCTTTCCAAGCCTCAGTCCCTGGAGGGGTCATTAGAGAGGAAAAAAGGAGGGAAGCCGCCTGAGGAACTCCCAAACTCCCAACCCATTTCTTTTTTGCTTTAGCCCAAGAGCTGGCCAGCTGTCTCCAAAACTACCCACCTATCGGGGCTCCCAGCCCCTTGCCTTTCTCCCTTCACTGAAGACAGAGATGGACTCTAATCCAGTGTTGCAGAGCTCTGTTAGTTGGGGTTTACAGCAGCAACACTGCAGAATTCCTGTCTCCCTTGTTTGAGTAGCTAAGCCAGATGTTAGTAGACCCACAAGGTTGAAACAAGGGTGTGAGTGAGCTTTGGTGTGAGAAAAACCAGGTCCCCGGAGGAAATGCCCATCCTACCTGGAGAGAACCCGGATGCTATGATTCGTCTCTGTAGGTCTCACCACAGGTCCACTGTGCCAAACTGGTTTAGGTGGGAAGGAGGGCTGAGAGTGATAATTTACGGTTACCATCTAGGGCCTGTTCCCGGGAAGTCTGCTGTATCTACTCTGGTCTGCCTTGGAAAAGCCAAGCAGAATTCTGCATGAGTCCCTGCTCTCTCTTTGATGACCCTTTAAGAGTTGAAGAAATGAGATGTATACAGAAGGTGGGGGGGGGGGGAAAGGATAGATGCCAAGAGGAGGAGGGATACCCAGGGTACTGGCGTGGGCAATCCACCCAGATTGCCATTGTGCGATGGCTTCCAATTTTAGGAAGGATCATAATTAGCATGGATGAAAGGAAATCAGAATATTGGCAACAGCTGTGAATAGGAAAACCAATAGAGCAGGGGGCACCTGGATTTGAACCAGGGACCTCTTGATCTGCAGTCAAATGCTCTACCCCTGAGCTATACCCCCTTGCTTGGTATAGGTGTCTAATAAGTACCTTTCATGTTCATAGTCACACCCATTACTCCTATAACACATTGGGAGTTTCTACTTGTCTCTAGAGAGCTGATAAAACCATCAATTTATTCCTTCGCAAACTCATCCCAGAGAGGTCCCCCTCCAGTCCTCAGAGGCCCCAGCCTTACCTCTTCCTATGCCTGCATCTCCCCATTTTCTTCAGTCTGTGGTGACAGCAGCAGCAGCAGGAAGGAGCATTGACTTTAACTACTAGAAGGACCTTTAGGATTTGCTTGTCTGTTTTTCTCTTGCTCTACACCACAAAACAACAACTTGAAGAGATCCTGCCTAACCTCTTTGGAGACAGATGCATTACTTATAGCTGAAGATGTCTTTCCAGTGTGTGCATCTATTCATTAACCTTGGAGGGTGGTGGTGGGAGCAGCTGCGGAAATTAGTGAAATTTCCAGTCCCTGACCTGGATCAGGGAGTTGTCCTAGAAGCATCATGGAGACAGGGAGACATGAGGACTACACAGGGCCTCTGGATTCCAGCCAGGGAACTCTTGAGCAAGAGCGAAAGGCTCTACCCTGAACTACACCTCCACCCACAGGACATGGAGGTTTTTAATATATTTTTTTGTTTTTATTGAAGTATCTTGTGCAGTCATTTTTAAAAGTCAAATACTGTTTTTCAAGCTTATCACAAAAACCTCAATCCTCTGTATCTCCCTCCTGCTACCCAGAGGCAATCATTCTCCACACTTTTGTCTGTTTCTTTTAGTATATTTGCCACCACGATTTCAAATAATATAAATATCTGATAATATGTAATATCTAACTTAACCAAGTCTGGACATCAACTGTTGTACTTTTATGATGAGGATGAGAACTTATATGCCTTCTTCCCTTCTCAGTTGTCTATTATATCTTGACTTTTGGTTAAATAATTTTCTATGTTTCTATGTTTAATATTTTCATTGTTATCAGTTAATAGTGTTCATAGTGCTACGTAGAACTAAGAATTCTGGTGGAACTTTTTGTTTTTCCTGAAGTTAGTGATAGCCTTATGTTTCAACTGCTTAGTTTTCTTTGAATTTCTAAGATTTTCCACAAGCTTTAATCATGCCAAAAAGTGCCTTTCAAAACAATTTTCCACTTATAAAAGCTATCAGATAATTAACATTTCCTCTTCTTGTTTTCCAGTAGCCATCCATCTTCCTGATCCTTCTGGTTGCCCTGGAAAGCCTGCTACACACTCACGAGAACATTCTTTCCACCTCTCTCTCCGTTTGGGAGTCCTGCTTTCCTGGATTCTGAGCCTTGAATGTTTCTTAATTTACTCACTTAGCTTGGCAGAGGACCTCCTCCAACTACCACAAAATCAGGGTAGGTAAATTTTTAAAGAACTCGCATGTCTGCAAATGTCTGTAATTCTACCCACAGACTTGATTAGCAGTCTGGATGGACAAGTCATAGTCCCTCATATCGTGAAGGATTTTTCCTATGGTGTTCTAGCATCTAGTATTGCTACTGAAAAATTAAATACATCATAATTCCCTTTCCTTTGTGTATCACCTATTGTTTCACTCTTTGAACTTTTAAGAGCTTCCATTTAGTCCTGGTGTCCTATAATTACACCATAATGTATCTGGTGAGGATCATTGTTCTAGGGGCTTGGAGGGTCTTTTCTAATGGAAACCCATGCCCTTTCATCATGGGCAATTTTCTTGTATAATGTTCCCTCCATCATTTTCTCTTTCTGGAACTTTTACTAGTTGGTTTTTGCACCCCCTGGTGTCAACTTCTAACTTTTTTACTTTTAATCTCTATTATTATCTATTCTTTTATCTTTTTGTTTGTTTTACTTGGAAACCACCTCAACGTTATTTTTCAAACTATTGAACTTTTTATTTCTTTTGATTTCTAAGAGCCTTTTCTCGTTCTGTAACTGATTCTTTTTTATAGAGCATCCTCTTCCTGTTTCACAGATGGAATATATTTTTCGTATCTCTCTCAGGATCTTATTCAGCTTAGCTTTTCTCCACTCCTGGCCAATAAACAGGGAACCCAGTGACCTGTGGTTCTGCCCACACAGGGATAATAACCAATCGGATTATCTCTCTTCAAGATGCTTAACACAACAGACACAGAGAAGGGAAGAGGAATTGAATGCAGAGGAGAAAGTCCAACAGACAAACACAAATTGACCATAAAGTCTATAAGCATGTTGAAATAATTGGTGAACAGAAAATGTGAATGAGGTTGTATAGATGTTCGGTCAGGAGTGATGTCAGGTAGATCTCCTTGGAGAAACGGTGTCTTAGGCCTGAGTCCTAAGGCTTTCTTAATGATGTCAAAAACCATCCCAGACTCCGCAGGCCTGTTGTCTGACTACTCCTGGATCCCCATGGAAGTGCACGTCTCCCATTCTGTTCTTACCACAAGCCCCCTGCCTCTGATGAAGCCCGAGAGGCTCCACTCTTTGTAACCCAGGAGTGGAGGCTGGCTGGGTGCTCAGATGGGGCCTCCCAGGCAGGGTCTCAGCACAACCACCATGGTAAGGCCTTATCTCTCTGCAGTGTTTGATTTTTTACCCCCAAACCACAATTTTTTAAGGTTTATTTATTTGTTTTGAAAGAGAGAGAGAACTCATGTGCTAGCATACAAACAAGTGGGGGAGGAGCAGAGAGAGAAAGAGAGAGAATCCCAAGCAGAGACAGAAAGAGAGAGAGCTCTGTCACCACAGAGCCCAATGAGGGACCCAAACCCGCAAGCCATGAGATCACAACCTGAACCAAAATCAAGAGTCAGACACTCAACCGACTGAGCCACCCAGGCGCCCCAACCCCACCAAAAAACAATTAAAAAAAAAAAAAAAGGAAATTACTTCACCACCAAAGATATTACCAATTATAGGACTGTTCACACTCACTAATCGGGGCTCCCCCTTCCCACATCAAGACAGTCAGGAGTCTGTGGCGACACTGCTGATTGAGTGAAGGGGGCTGGTTGCCTCTGGGAGACTTTCCCCGAGCAGGGCAAGAGCCTCGTAACTTCTGCCTGACATGCAGTGCAGTCCCCCGTCTTGGTCCCACTGATATGGAAAAACACAAGCAGTCACTGTGCCTTTCCCCTTTTCAGTGTTTCTGGCCAACCACTGCATCAGGTCACAGTTCCCAGGGGTCATATCTAATCCTAAACATTCTGCTACCATCTTGACTCAACAGAGGCACTTCCTAAGTCCCCGTCAGCGCACACGCACAAACCACCTCTTGTCCTGGATGCCTCCTGCAGAGGGACCGCCCTCCAGATTCTCAGAGGGTAAGCTTACTCCCAAATGACAGTAACTTCCCAGATACCAGAGAAGCCAAAAGGAACTCGGAGGAAGGAATTCTAGCTTCTCCGTCCCCACTCCCTCCTGGCCGACGGGGATGTCAGGACTGAGGAGGGCCTGCTGAAGTCCAGGCCTGGGGACTGGGGTCAGGGGGCAAGACCAGGGGCCTGGTGGGGTACCAAGAGGTCTGCTTCAAACCCAAGTGCCCCTTAGGCAGCCTTGCTTAGCATCCACACAGACGGTTCTGAACTTCTCATTCATTTGCACCTGCTAAGTCCTGAGTCTGTAAAGTCCACAAATAAAAACCACACAGGTTGGACCCTTGACAAACCCTCTTTGGCCTCAGACAGATGAGCTCCTCATGCCAAACTCCCTCCTGGCCCCACTCCTGGGCCCTCATCCCAAACCATCTCTCATTACAAAGTCCTGATGAACGCAGCTTCCCAGAGACTCCCGGCTTACCTCGAAAAGACACGTTTACGCCCTGAGCTCCCAGGAAATCAAGTTGATTAAATAATACCAGCCAGGGCCCCTCCAGAGGAGAAAGGGCAGAGTGGTCCGGGGCGCCATGCAGTGTCTTTTCCACAAGAGCACAGTGACCTGACCTCAGCGAGAGATGAACGTTGACGCAGGGAGCAAAGGGGACAAAGAAAAGTCTGGAAGGCTGAGAAAGGATGAAGGGTTTTTGGTGGACTGAACCCAAATTCCGAGCCCTGAATATAAAGGCCTTCAGTCTCTGGCCTCTGCTCCCCTCGGTGTTCCCCCAACCCACTCCCTATGGGGGCACTTAGGTCACCTCTGGAGGCACTTCATGGCCTACCTCTGCTTATGCTCTTTCTCCCGGATTGCCCCTGCCCGCAGCTCCGCAAAAGCCTAGGAGGCTTCCTGGAGGAGGCAGCAGCTTCCTTCCACCCTCTTCAAAACATGCAAAGAAACTGCCTCGCCCCTTACAACATGGTGGTATTTGTCTCGTAGGCTAATATTTTATGCGAGTGAGCAGATTGCACCTACGCTTGTATTATTATTGACTACTACTGTTCCCTTGTTCTGGGGGAGGGGGGGCGGGGCATCACCTGGCAGGGATTATGCAGGACGGGCTTCAGATTTTTGCTCTCCTGACCTCCCGAATAAGAATGTCAAGTGGAATAAAACAGAGCAGTAAGCTGACACATCGAAGTTGGACACCGCTTGCAGGAATGCATTGGCTAGAAGCACCGTCGTGCCTTGTGATCAGGATGTGGGTATATTGACCTGAAACACCAACGCCCTCCAGGGACAACTGGTCCGCCATCTGGATGCCGGCACAGAGCACAACTGAGCACTAATTAGAACAGAACCACTGCCTTCCCAGCCTCCCTCCAAAATGCCAGCGGCCAGCATTAAAGAACTCCCTAGACCAGGTCACCTTGGACATCTTCCTGAGAAAACATGTTGCAGCTTACTCACCCCCGTGGGCCCTGCCTGTCTCTGCTGCTCAGATGGAAAGCAGATGTCCCATAGGGCATTGCCAGTGTCCCCGTGCAAGGCAGGCGACCGGGGTCCCTGTGTGATGGCAGGGGGCAGGGAAGTAGCCCCCGGGGGGCACAGGGTCTCCGGACTGGCATGGCCCGCAGCCCCTCGGTGCATCCTGTGCTCTGTGCACATCCTGCAGAGGCAGCCCCGGGGCGGAGCGACAGGAGCCCTGGGGGTCCGCTGCGGTCACAGCCCCGGTGCTCGGTAGGGATGGGGTACACACGAGAGGAGTCAACGCTCCATTCTCCCCCCACAGTGGAGGTGGCCATGTGTGGCGGGAGTGGGACTACTCACAGGATGGGTGACGTCTGCAAGGCTTGAGGGGTAAGTGTTAACAGGGGGCCCGAATCAGCCCTGCAGAAGTTCCCCTGCAGCTGGCAAAGATCTAAACCGTCTGGGCTCCCTCCTCTCCTTGCAGGAAGACTCAGCTCCGCAGGACCCAGAGGCGGAAAGGCAGTCCTTCCATCAGTAGAACACGGAAGGGAGGCTTGAACGAGAGACCCCTTGATCTGCAAGGAGACCCCTGCCTTCGCTCATGCCCCCACTTGTTCGAGCAGGCTCCAAAGCACCTGTTTGCTTTCCGTCAGCCCACGAGAACAGCTCCACTGCGGGCTGGACGCATTCCTGCCCGCCTTGTCCTTCCCCGGCCCCAGCTTCCTTCCACCCAGCAGACCTGCAACATCTCCCCGCCCCACTTCATGACCGAGACATCCAGAGCCGCTCATGTCAGCCTAGAAAGGCACTTAGAATGCTCCAGAACAGCAGTTGCTAAATGCGGCAGCCCAGGAGAATCGTCTGGTGTTTCTGTGATGTGGGTGGATGAAAACAAAGAAGCGTGCTATTGAGAAATGAAGTTCCTCGGGGCCCCAGTAAATCAGAATCTCTGGACTGGGGGCCTGGAGAGTGAGTGTGTGTGTGTGTGTGTGTGTGTGTGTGTGTGTGTAACCACTTTCCCCAGTAATTCTGCTCAGACACAGCTTCGGGTCCACATATCACCTTCACAACACAACACGGTCATGGATTGGACCACGTTTCTGGTTCTGGGACTTGCACAGGTCAAGGCTTTCCCAAAGGACCACACCCCTCAATCTACCAAACAAGCACCACCCTGAGGGTGCCATTCCATGTAGGTACTAAAACTTGAGTCAGGGGGCACCCGGATTTGAACCGGGGACCTCTTGATCTGCAGTCAAATGCTCTACCCCTGAGCTATACCCCCTGGCTTCTTAGGTGCCTAATGAATACCTTTTCACCTGTGTTGCAACACCCACCTCCTCTGCGCACTGGAATGCCCATTAATTTTTAGAAAGTTCTGGAAATATGGAAAGTTTCCCTTCAGGAAATGGGCACCTTTTGGCCCTGCTCTTCCACATAGATGCCCCCTAACTGTGGCTCCCAGAAACTTCTTTGCTCACAATCTTGCGGTCGTATTTTCTCAGCACCACTTTGAAGGCACTGCTTGAGAACGCATTGCTAAGAGCTGGACCGCTTGTGCCTTCCTTGCTGTCGTCAGCAAGCTCCATGACTTGCGACGCGCCCTCTGCACCCTCCCTTCTCACCCTTATCCCCCCACACGGCCGATGGATCCCAGGCTTTGTTGCCCATCTCTCTGCTCTGTCCTCCTTCCATGGCTTCCTCCCGGCTTTTCCAGGGTCCTGACTGAACCCAGACGAGTTACTGGAATTACTTAGCCAGAGAGGTCACAACCCCCAGCCCGGGGCCCAAGAAGCTGCCCCAACGGTCCCAGGGGCCCTCACAGCAGAAGGTCAGCCCAGCTGGAGCAGTAGGGACTGTGGCCGAGACCCAGGACCAGAGATGCCTCTTGCGGGAGAAACTCCTGCCCTGAGGCACAGCACTGCAGCCCTAGGAAGTGAACCTGGCCCCTGGCCAACACACCACCGAGATCAAAAGGCCATTGATGCCCCAAGTGTAGAGAAAAGACACCCGCCCAAAGGGACACGAGAGGCAGTGAAAGAGCCTGCCGTGTCTGCATGAGGGAGACCAGCGCTCAGAGCGCACAGGGACTTGCTTTGGAAAACCCCTCCCTTGTCCCTGCAATCTATTTCAGGGACTTATGTTTATTTCACAGGTAGCGAGCCCTCCTTGCTGGGGAAAAAATAAAAAAGCAATGTCTCTGCATCTTTCGACAGTGGCCACAACATTAAGCATAGAAGTTAGTAAGCAATAAACGCGACGGCTGGAGGGAGAGATAGCGAAATTGACAACGGCGTCTAAGTCTGGAGCAAATACAGATTTTCTGAGGCGCCACCAGCCAAACGCTGTTGGTGTTTTGCTGTCCGTTCCTTCAAACTTGACCACCACCTCCTTCCCCTGAGTTTGGACTCTCCTCTATTGGCAGAGATGGGCAGTTCACGGCCACGTGATGGCCCTTACCCTCCACAAATCATGATACTCGATGGTGCGATGTTGAAAGCCTTCTCTTGAGAACTGGAAACAAGGCAAGGATTGTACCTAAAACCAGAGATGTGTAATAAGACGAAAAAAAAAAGGGGGGGTGGGGTGGGGTGGGGGGAGGAATGGAATGGAAGAAACAAAACACCCATTATTCATTTATTCATGGATACTCTGATTATCTTCGTAGAAAATAAGCTACAAGTGATCTGAATTACCAAGCTTAATAAACTTCGAGATAAAAAATGAAATTATTTAAAACGAAATCTACTTCTATACACCCGTAGTGAAGAATTAGAAATAAAACATTTGAAAAGATGTTATTTAAAATAGTAACAAAGGGGCGCCTGGGGGACTCAGTCCCTTAAGCCTCCGACTCTCGATTTCTGCTCAGGTCATGATCTCTCGGTTCGTGAGTTCGAGCCCTGAGTAGGGCTCTGTTTCCGACAGTGTGGACCCTCTTGGGATTCTCTCTCCCTCTCTCTCTCTGCCCCTCCCTGCTTGCACACTTCGCGTTTTCTAGCACGTTACCAAAATGGCGTTACACTTTGTGTGCTCTTGCTCGTCTCGCTTCCTTCGCTCAGCGGAAATGTTTTCCCCTGGTCTGGTCATCTGCGTTCTTTCCAGTGTTTGGCTATGACCACGCTTCTGTGAACAGTCACGCACGAATCTTTGGCTACGTACTTTCATTTCTCTCGGGTAAATACCTGCCAGTGGGATGACTGGATCAAAATGGTTGCGGCATTTTACATTCTGGCCAAGAGCGTTCGCGTCCCGGCTAGCAGCTGCTGCGCTCCGCATCCTTGTGGACGCTTGGTGTGGTCAGCCGTCCTGAGGTTGGCTGTTCTAACGGGTGTGCAACTATCTTAGGCGGTTTTCATCGCACTGTGGCTTGGGTTTGCATTTCTGCAATGACTAGAAATGTCGCACACCTTGACATGCGCTTGATATCGCTGGAACCACTCTCCCAGCATCATTTCCTGGTATAGGTTCAAGGTAGAGTTGGCCGAAAGAAGAAGTATTGAGTGGTATTTGGGAGGTGGAAGTGAAGCGGCAGCCGGGACTGTCTGAAAGTCGTTGTGACATACAGACACCAGTTATCAGCAGATCCCAACTTACCTGGGCTCTCCCCTGTTGTGTCCAGGTTTCCTTCCCAACTGCCAGCCCCATCCATCACCGGTAGCCCCAGGGCCTTCACCAGACACTTGCCTGAGGACCTACAGAAGTGGTAATTTTCCACCAGGCTTTCCCCAGCCCCTTCCTGGCGCCATCCCAGTAGCTGGATGTGCTCCGCTTCCCAGATTCCCCTTCATCTCTGTTTCCACCTTGCCACGCCTTAGGAAGGCTCCAAAGTGACTGTTCTTTGGTCCTCCAACTCCCTCTCCTGGACCGTTCCTTCTACCGGCTCATCACAGAATTGTGCAAGGTCTTCTTTCCATAACAATTCCCCTCTTCAAAAATACTTGCGGTGATTCCGCTGCTCCGATTGAGTACTGACCGGCACGTCTCAGTGGGTTTATTTTTTTAAAACTTTGTCATTCATGTATGAAACATACAAACATGCGCAGATCGTCAGCGTTCATCTTTCTGAGTGACAAAAAATGAATACACCTGTTGCAACCCTGCATCCAGAGTCTGAGAAATAGAACAGTATTCAGAGGTGGATGGAAATGAGATGCCAGGAGTAATATAGGAATAGCTCTTCCCTGAGTGCACATGTTCGTATTGCCTCAACTTTTGAATTACTTTACTGTTTTACATTTCAAAAAAAAAAAAAAAAACCTGCAACAAGTATGAGGAGATAAATCTAAAGACAAATGTAAACAAAACCCCAAACCCTAATGGTGTAGCATATCAGTCACATGGTCCCAAAGAAGAAAATATTCTCAGTGCTATATATTCTAAGGGGGAGGAAAAAAAGAGACATTGAACCACGTGAGACGTTGAACTGCACTTGTTTGGGTACAAGTTACAAAACCTATTTTTGAGCAAATGAGTAAATATGTTGATATGTGGAGGAACCAGAGGTCTAATTGTGGGGGACAGGGGACATTACTATGGAATGGAGGAAGGCAAGGAAGAACCATAGAGAGGGATTGGGATTGTAAGCAGCAGTGTGAATACACACACTGACGCACACACACACGTGCACACACATTTCCTAACGCTGCCCTCTCAAAGGGGCTAGAAACAACGATTCAGTTCCAATGAGCACTCCTAATGCTCGTATCGTGGTTATTAAACACCCTCAAAGGGAACCAGGAACCCTTGGAGAAATGGCTGATTCCAGGGCTGGGCAGGAAACCTAAGAGGTGAACTATGTAGCATGTTGTTCCGGAAGGTGAGAGAGCGCTCAAAAACTGGTGAGTACGTGTGGACAGAACATAGGGCTAGCTTGAAGAGGCTCGGCGTTAGCTCAAGTGGGGACAATTTGAGAATCAAAAGAGATAAAGATAGGACTATGTTATAGCTCATTATTAAAGAATCCATGAATCCACGTTAATACCGTTTTTTACATTTTAGATGGGGAAAGGAAAACAGCTTTTTACCAAAAGAAGCCAACTAATACAAGTAAAAGGACTGATAGAAATATAAAATCACCATTTTATAACCATCAGGGTAACAACCGAGTTAAGTCAGAATCACTAATGGTTGCTAAGCATGCAAGGTGAAAATTGTTGGGGAACAGGATATAGAAAAATCTGTCCACCATCGTTTTAACTGAATAATCAAATTCAACTTCATCAATAGTGGAGTAAAGTGGCATCACCCTTGAGGTAATGCATGGACATAAGATAAACATATATAACATAAACATAATATAAATATAAATATAATAGGGGGCGCCTGGGTGGCTCAGTCGGTTAAGCATCCGACTTTAGCTCAGATCATAATCTCAACATTCCTGGGTTCAAGCCCTGCGTCGGGCTCTGTGCTGACGGCTCAGAGCCTGGAGCCTGCTTCAGATTCTGTGTCTCCCTCTCTCTCTGCCCGCCACCTGCTCCTGCTCTGTCTCTCTCTGTCTCTCAAAAATAAATAAAACTTAAAAAAATAATAAATATAAATATAATATAACATAAAACCTGAGAAGGACTCAATATCACCTATGTAGTCATTTTATCAAAATACTGAACTTTAAATGACGAGGAAACAATCAGATAAATCCTTCTCTCCAAAAGTAACCCACTATTCTAACTTTTTAACACATTTTTGGCCTGTGAACTTCATATACTCTTGCCCCCAGTGTTACATTGGTGAGATCCAGCCATGCTGTCCTATGTGTGTTGACCTCCGGGACGGTTCTGTCCATCACCCAGCTTGGACGCTGCAAAACTGTCCATTACCTGAAAGAAAATAGAAGAGTGGAGAACTATTCCGGGTTAAAGCAATCTAAAACCACGTGACAACCACATGCAGTGCATGAAACTTGACTGGACCTTATGTTGGAAATAAAAGACAACTATCAGTGACCTTATTGGGACAATTGAGAAATCTAGACTATGGATGGCCTAATAAATTATTGGATCACATCGTTGATAAGCCTCCTGAGGGTGCTGTGATTATGCAGACTGCCTTTCTTCTCAGAAAATCCATGTTGAAATATTTAAGGGTGCCAGGATGTCTTTGATGAACTTTCTAATGAATCAGAAAAACCTCTCACACATACACAGAAAGGAGAGCGTGGGCACGAGAGCAAAGGTGGCAAAATGTTAACGATTGGTGACCCAGGCAGAGTATTAACATTTTCATTATCGTGGTGCCTGGGCGGCTCAGTCGGTGAAGCATCTGACTCTTGATTTTGGCTCATGAGGGTCAGGATCTTGCGGTTGGTTCATGCATCCGAACCCCGCATCGGGCTCTGTGCTGACAGTGCAGAGCCTGCTTGGGATTCTCTCTCTCTCCCTCCCTCCCTCCCTCCCTCCCTCCCTCCCTCTCTCTGTCCCTCCCTCACTCGTGCGTTCTCTCTCCCACTCTCTCCAAAATAAATAAACTTAAATTTTTTTAAAAAAATTTTCATTGTAGGGGCGCCTGGGTGGCGCAGTCGGTTAAGCGTCCGACTTCAGCCAGGTCACGATCTCGCGGTCCGTGAGTTCGAGCCCCGCGTCGGGCTCTGGGCTGATGGCTCAGAGCCTGGAGCCTGCTTCCGATTCTGTGTCTCCCTCTCTCTCTGCCCCTCCCCCGTTCATGCTCTGTCTCTCTCTGTCCCAAAAAATAAATAAATGTTGAAAAAAAATTAAAAAAAAATTTTTTCATTGTATTATTTTTATAACTTTCCTATAGCTTTGAGATTTTTCTAAATAAAAAGTTAGATTATGTGCCTATCTTTCTCCCTTTACTGTTTGTGATATCCAGCCATACTATTGTACGTAAGAAGGGTTTTTTTCCTTCCGTTGCCGTATGGCATTCTGCTATATGAATATTCGTTATTTATCTATGCTGTTGAAAAGCTGTTGCCAGCTTGGGGCTATTAGGAAGAAGCAGCTATGAAAATTCCTGTACCTGTCTTTGATGAGCTCACATATGCGCTTCTGTTAGGAGCACAATTGCTGGGTCATTGGAATGCAACTGTTCTGTTTCAGTAGTTAATGACATACAATTTTCCAAAGGGGTTATATGTACCAATTTATTGGCCATTTGGACAATGTCTAATGTGAAATGCCTACTCCACTCCCATTGTGCCTACTCCACTCCCATTGTCCTATGGGGTCCTCTGTCTGTTTTCTCACTGATGCGTGGTCCTCTGTCTGTTTTCTCACTGATGCGTGGGCATTGTTTTTATATTTGGATACAAGTCCTTTGTTAATTACATGCATTTCAAATCTCTTCTCTTTGACCTTCCGCTTTCTTTCTCAACGTTTTTATTTATTTTTTTTGGGGACAGAGAGAGACAGAGCATGAACGGGGGAGGGGCAGAGAGAGAGGGAGACACAGAATCGGAAACAGGCTCCAGGCTCCGAGCCATCAGCCCAGAGCCTGACGCGGGGCTCGAACTCACGGACCGCGAGATCGTGACCCGGCTGAAGTCGGACGCTTAACCGACTGCGCCACCCAGGCGCCCCGACTTTCCGCTTTCTTAAAGATGTCCTTTGATGAGCTGAATCCTTAACTATAATGGTCTGATTTATCAATCTTTCCCTTTATGTTTAGGGCTTTCTGTGTTCTCTTTAGTAAATGTTTACATTTGCACCAGACCACAAAGATATTCTTTTAAGGCTTCTTCTAGAAGCATATTGTTTCGTTTACATTCAGAGCTACAGTCTACCAGGAACTGATTTTGGTGTAGGGGGTGAGAATCTATGCCTTTTCCACATGGTTATCCAACTAACCCAGCCTCGCTCATTGGAAAAACTATTCTTTCCCTCACTACTCTGTGCACTGAATTTGTCATAAATCAGGTCCCCATTATCTCACTACTTTCGATGTCTCTAATTTTTTTCAGTGATGGTTTATAGCTTTCTATAGAGAGACATTGTACACCTTTGATTATTTTTATTCCCTCGTAGTTGGTTTTTTATATGTTATTGGAAATAGAATTGTTTGCAATTTTTCTAACTTTTAAATTTCTGCCATGTAGAAATAGGATTGATTTTTGTATTTTCATATTTGTATTTGTATTTGTATTTTTGTATCTAGTGACCCGGCAAATTCACTTAATTCCAACGGTTCATCCGTATATTCTTTTGGATTTTCTACACACACAATACTATCAACTGTGATTAATGACAGTCTTATTTCTTCCTTTCTTATTCTTTATGCTTTTTACTCCCCCCTTTTTTTTTCTCCTTATTGCACCAGCCAGGACCTTGGAAACCTAGCTGAATAGAAGCGATAACTCTGCATGTCATTTCCTCTTTCCCAATCTCAAAGGAAAACTTTCCAGTATCTCCTCATTAAATGTGATGCTTACCATGACAGTCTTCTAACACCCTATATCAGATTAATAACATTGCCTTCCACGGAGGGCTGAATAATGGCCTCCAAAGATATCAAGTCCTAATCCTTGAAACCTGTAAATGTTAGCTTACATGGAAAAAAGGGTCTTTGCAGACGTGGTTAAGGACCTTGAATGGGGAGATTATCCTGGATAATCTGGGTGGCCCTAAATGCAATTGCAAGAGAGAGGCAGAAGAAGATCTGACACAGACAAAAGAGGAGAAGGCAATATGGACACAGACATGGAGGCGAAGTTTGGAGGGACAGACCCACAAACCAAGGAATGCAGACACCAGAAGCTGGAAGACGCAAGGAGTGGATTCTCCCCCGGGAGCCTGCTGACACCTTCATTTCAGCCCAGTGAAACTGACTTTGGACTTCTGGTCTACGGAAGTGCAAAATAATGAATGTGGGTAGTTTTAAGCCATCAAGCCTGTGATTATTTGTGACAGCAGCCATAAGAAACTACACCACCTATGAATAGTACGCCAAGTATTTTTTAATCCTGAAGAGATGTTGAGTTTTTCAAATGCTATTTCTGCATCTATTAGGATGATGGTGTGATTCTCCTCTTTTACCCAGTTAATGTGATGAATTGTATAGATTTTCAAATGTGAAATCCACCTTTGATTCCTGGAATCAATCTCACTGGTCATGATGTTTTATCCTTTTAGATATTCTCAGATTCACCTAGTTCGTAAGAAAGATCAGCCTCTACTATTCCGTTCTTACCTTTTCAGGTTTAAATATCAGTGTTATCCTGGCCTCATGAAATATGTTGGGAAGTATCCCTTATTTTTCTAATTCTCTGGAAGGCTGTATATACGTGTAGTATTCATTCTTCCTTACATTTGGAAGAAGAATTCACCAGGGAAGCCATCTGAGCCTCAAGTTTTCCTTCTGAGAAAGTTTCTAGTTAGAAAGTCTATTCAATAGGTAAGAAAATATTCGACTTTCTATTGCTTCCTGGTCAGTTTTTATAAATTGTGTTTTTCAAGCATTTTGACATTTTTCTGGAAAATTGCATCTAGTTTTTCAGATGTCTTGGCATAAAGTTGTTCACAATATTCCTCTTATGTCTCTTTGCTGTCTTCAGGACCTGAACTAATCTTTCACTTGTCTTTTTTTTTTTTTTTTTTTTTAAGTAAGCTTCACACTGTATGTGCAGCTTGCACCTTGACCCTGAAATCTACCAACTGAGCCAGCCAGGGACCCCTCCTTTGTCATCCTTCGTATCACCCGTAAGTACCTTCGTTTTTTGTCTCTTGATCACTCTTGCTAATGGCTTATCGATTTTGTTAGTTTTTTCACGGATCAACTTGGCTTTGTGGATGTTGTCTGTGAACATTTGTTTTGCGTTCTTATCTTTACGAATTCATTTTTTTACATTTGGGGGGTTTAACTTATTGTCCTTTTTCTAATTTCTGGAAATCGTTACTTATAGTATTGATTTCCCAGCCTTGCTTCTTTTAAGGATTTCAATTTCTAACTCGGTGTGATTTGAGCTGTAAACTACAAACTTTGCCTATGTTCTATTTTCATAATCATCCACTTCGAAATCTTTTCTGGTTTCTCTTTTTTTTTCTTCTTTATTCATTTTATTTTTTATTTTTTAAAATTTACATCCAAATTAGTCAGCATCTAGTGCAACAATGGTTTCAGGAGTAGATTCCTTAGTGCCCCTTACCCATTTAGCCCATCCCCCCTCCCACAACCCCTCCAGCAACTCTCAGTTTGTTCTCCATATTTATGAGTCTCTTCTGTTTTGTCCCCTTCCCTGTTTTTATATTATTTTTGTTTCCCTTCCTTTATGTTCATCTGTTTTGTCTCTTAAAGTCCTCATATGAGTGACGTCATATGATATTTGTCTTTCTCCGACTAATTTCACTTAGCATAATACCCTCCAGTTCCATCCACGAATCTTTTCTGATTTCTATGTGTTATTTAGAAGCGTGTTGTCTAGGGGCGCCCGGGTGGCTCAGTCAGTTGAGCATCCGACTTTAGCTCAGGTCATGATCCCACAGCTCGTGAGTTTGAGCCCCACATTGGACCCTGTGCTGACAGCTCGGAGCCTTGAGCCTGCTTTGGATTCTGTGTTTCCCTCTCTCTCTCTCTCTCTCTGCCCCTCCCCAGCTTGCACTCTGTCTCTGTCTCTCTCTCTCTCTCTCTCTCTCTCTTCTCTCTCAACAAATAAACATTAAAAAAAATCAGAGGCACATTGTCTAATTTTCCATCCCCCCCATGCTTCAGACATTCTAGTTCTTGTCTAGAATGTTCCTCGCCCCACCTTGTCGGCCTAGCAAACTCCTATCGACCCTTCGCTATTACTTCAGGAAGCCTTCCCTGTCCCCAGGCAAGAGGTAGCACTCCTTTATTCTGCTGGGTTTTGTTTCCATACTGATCCTGCTGTCATTGGTGACGTGCATGTCTCACTCTCGCTGGTCGGGAGCTCCTTTTAGGCAAAGACATCTTTCATCCCTGTGCCAAACCCTGAGCAGTTTTTGTTGAACAAATGCACTTGTGTGCCTGTTTTCCTAGGACAGTTTTAATTTCAGTTATTCCCTTTTATCCATAGGAATCTATACATTGCCCCAGATTTTTCGACATCTAGGGCCTGAATCACACCTCCCAGGCTCCCTCTTAGCACCAAAAGGGATGTGAAAGTCCTTTGTTATATGAAAAACCCTGGGGCTTTGGTTTAGGAAATATGGTCTCCTTGATTATATAGTCTTCATGCCGAATACCAGGCTAAGGACCTGCGAGGTACCCAGTATGGACTTGTTGGCTAATGTCTACTGATTGGGCTTTGTCCCTGGCCAAGCTGGAAATAACTCAGTGCCCCTATAAAATATTCCTCATGTCAGCTGACTCGCCTTTGATGTGACAGGGTCCCCCCTCCCCAAGCCCTGAAAGCCATTAGGCAGTGTTGTATTCATTACGAGGTCATCCGAAATTGATGACTCAATGGTCAGCCTTATAAAACTTCAAAATCTCTCATAAAAATGAGTCAGAATCTAGTAATAAGCTTGTTTCTATTATAATTAATAATGTCACTGCTGGGGTGGGCCGTGTTCTGCACAGTAAGTGTTCTTTAATGTACATGGTGAGAAATCTAATGTTCGTAACTATTTTCAAAAGCCGTGGGGAACGTAGTTTTGGGGAAATTCAATAACTTTAGTTATTGAATTTTTTAAGTAAGTCTAAAAGCCAACTCTGATGCTTGTTTCATATAAGTCTGGATTTTTCCATATTTGGAGTTTGCTTAAAATAAGCAAACATTCTTTTGCTGTACCCTCCTCACCTTTACCAGCTTCAGGTGACTTGACTTCTGCCCCGGGAGAGGCCAGGCCCAGAGCCTTTCCCTTTGTTGAGGAAGCCTGGAATGTCTTCGGGTTCAAGACTTCATTCCTGAGGCTCAAAGCTCTGACCCCATGGAAGACGCAGGGGCCCTGGGATGATGGGTCGCTCTCCAAGCCGTCATCGGCCACTGGCACCCTCAGCGTAGGCAAGTTTTACATTAGCATATGAGAATAACTGAGGCCACGGAAGTTTCTAGAAAGCATGAAGGGCAATCATGGAGGCCAGGACACTGAATCTTCCTCCACACAGTTGCCACACGCCCACCTTATCCCAGCTCTCGAAAGTCTCCTCAGGAGCTAACCTCCAGGTTGGCTGAGGGTGACATCATCACGGTTGAAACAGCAACACCAGAGGCCCTGATGCTAGCTCTCTCGAACTGAGGCACGGACCTTCCCACCGCCGCAAAAGAGAGGCCCCATTGCGGGGCAATGTTCTCTGGGGGAGCCCTTCCTTCGTCCCCTCTTTTCCCTGGGTGGGAGAAAGGCTTGAGCGAGAAGTCAAGCTTGAACAGACCCCACTTGGGGCCCAGGATGCCTATCCCCGTGCCTGGCCAACTTTCACCCCCAACTCTCGGTATCAATGAGGATAGACTAGGTCAAGCTGTGCTAGCACTCAACCCCCAAATTGTGGGACTTATTCCACCAAAAGTTTGTTTTATGCTCCCGGGACATGTGTACCTGTCAATGTCTCCTAGTCAATGTCTCCTAGTCAATGTCTCCTCCCTCCAGGATGCAGGCTAATATTACAGCCACTCTCTCAAATCTTGCTGATCGCCAGAGTGGAGGGAAGGGAATCTTCAGAAAGCCCCAACTTATAATTAAATGTTCGGCCCAGAAATGACAACTCACTGGCCAGACCCAACCAGAAGAGGCCAGGAAACGCAATCCAGCTACGTCCCTCTGGGAAGCCAACTGGAAATATTTGGGGAACAATATTTGGTGATGACTACCACAACCTTTTTCAAAGGCCTGGGACTGACTTTTAGGCCGTGTGCCTGGTCCCAAGGGAAAACCTTAGGCCTAAGGGTGCAGCTGGAAAAAGGGAGATCCATGCATACTGTTTGTTGTACTTGACCCGGCACAGGAAGTACGACAGGGCCTTCTGGGTGAGTAGCCCTTGCATCTGAACCATCTGGACCACGTGCTTCAGGCCTCCCCCATCGCCTGGGCTGGCGTATGGTCTCATGTTCACCAGTCTCCCCCCTCCTGCCGGGCGAGCTGCAGATGATCAACGACTACCCCAACCGTGGATTTTTCTGGAAGCGTGGAGGTGATGGGAGCGTGGTGATGGGTAATGTACCAGCAGAGAGTGATGAGCTCATGAGACCCTAGCTCATCACACCCGCATGAAAAGATCAGTCAACGTTAATACCAAGTGATGACCTTATGTTCTGTAAACCTACACTCTAGCAAGCATAGTAGAGGACCCCAGAGGCATAAGAAATAGCCCTTGCTCGCAAGAAGCTTATAATCTATGAGGCAAGTTAGGACGCTATTACCTTGTGTCAGACTTTTTCTCTAACGGCAAATGAATGGTACCAATATTAAGTTAGCAGCTTGGCCAAGGAAGAATTCACTGCAGACGTGACTGGAATGGAAAGGCTTTGTGGGAGAATTAGCCGGTCTGGGGCAGATGAGGGGCTTCACATGGATAAAAGGGGAAGTGAGGAAAGGCACAGGCATGAAAATCCTCACGCCTGCTCTTTGCACATGTGTGAATAGACTGCACCATAAAGTTGGAAGTGGAGGGAGAGGTTACAGAAGGTCTTGAATATTAATCTAAGTGTGTGTGGGTGGGGGGGGTCACTTTATACTTTTTGCAAGGAGAGGCTGGAGGGCCAGTGACCAGGGATACTTTGCAGTGGATTCTTTTTTTTTTTTTTTAATGGCCATGTACCTTCTCTCTCTCTCTCTCTCTCTCTCTCTCTCTCTCTCTCTCTCTCTTTAATGTTTATTTATGTATTTTGAAAGAGAGTGTGTTTGTGCACATGAGCAGGGGAGGGGCACAGAAAGAGGGGGAGACAGAATCCCAAGCAAGTTGGCTGTTGGAGCAGAGCCGGACGTGGGGCTTGATCCCAAAACCTGTGAGATCATACATGACCTGAGCCGAAATCCAGAGTTGGAAGTTTAACCGACTGAGCCACCCAGGCACCCCCACAATGGATTCTTATCTTAGGCAGAAGGTTGGGCCAGTCCATGATTTCCTAAACTTGGCTGCACATCAGAACCCCAGCCCCACCCCTCCCTACACCCACCCCTTACTATAAGCTTACTGTATGTTAAAAATAGATCTTCCTTTCTAAAAGTCGCCCCCGCAATACTCAGGACCTACCCCCAGAGATTTTGCTTCAGTGGATCTGGGACGGGATCCAGAAATCCGTACCCTTCACAAGCTTTCACGCAGTGACAGCTCGTCTGAGAATCCACTGTGATGGGCAGTTTCTACCTAGAAGTGGCACACATCAAAAGTTGAATTTTTTTATTTTTTATATTAAAAAGATTTTCTCTTAATTTTTAATGGGCATTTATTTTTGAGAGAGAGAGGGAGACACAGAACCCGAGGCAGGCTCCAGGCTCCGGGCTGTCCGCACAGAGCCCGATGCGGGGCTCGAACCCACGAACCGTGAGATCATGACCCGAGCTGAAGCCAGACGCCCAGCCGACTGAGCCCCCCAGGCGCCCCTGGGGAGTTGAATTTTTAAAATCACATTCCTGAAAACTAGTTCCTGTTCCTGGTCCTTTTGTTTCTGTTGTAGGTGCACACTCCCCTCCCCCTGCCCCCCCAGCACCTCCACGCTCTCCCAGAATTTCTGTTCACGTAAACTACACATCCAGTTGGCCGCCACCTCTCACTGCGTATCATTGCCAGCCCTCTCGGTTGCTCCTTCCTTTCTGTTCCCGCTCCTGCGACACTTGGCCAGACATTTCCTCGCCTCACACTCGGACCCCACAGTACCTTCTTCCCAGGCTCATCTCTCACCCCCTCGACCCCTCCCTGTACACACCACCATCGGGTAAGCCTCCCGGTCGGCATGGCACCTGGCTTATTCCCTGCTCAGCCACAGTCACCGAATCCAGCCCCCCAGCCTGCGGAAAGTTGGTCACAGCACGGTTCAGCCTGTCTTCCCTCGGGGCTTCAAGTCTTGGCAAACCGGATCGCGTTCCTTCTCAAGGTGCCCTGTGCCTTCCTACCCCCCTGTTTTGCTAGGCTGTTCCCTAGCTAACCCTTCTACGACCACCCTCTGGTCTGCAATGCCCTCTGCTTATTAAAAATGTTTCCCATCCTTCAAGATCCCGTTCAGATTTGATCTACTTTATAGGGTCTGCCCTGTTTGAAAAAAGAGAAAACCATATATGTGTATAACACCCCCCCCACACACACACACACTTATCTGCCAGTCTTCAGAAATACAAAGATGGATGAGTCCAACCCCCTGTAGGAGCCTTGGCTTTCAACTCTGCTCAGAAGGGGCGCTCTCTATTGGAAGTAAGAACCAAGCGAGTCAGATCCGCCGTCCTGGGAAGAATTCATCCGAGAGACACCCAGGCTGCACCCAGTCCCACACTGCTCACATCCTCTGTGAGGCGAGTAATATATTTCCTCCTGGAAGAGCTGGGACCCCGAGGGGCCATATCACCATGGAGGTGACACCTCTGTTTCCTTGAGAAGGAAGAAGCCCCCACCCCTTCTCCAAGCTAATTCGGGAACTGGCCAACCCGTGGTCTCGTGACAACATGAGCAAGCTCTCTCACACAGCCCAGCACATAGGTCACAGTGAGAGCAGACATAGTGGTCTTCAGTTGGGTGGAAGGAAATTGGCATGAAAGGAAAGCCAGACCCAGGAAAGTTACAGAACAGCCCGGTCCAATCTCCTCATTGTCCGTCTGAGAGGCTGGCTGTCTTGCCTGAAGATCTGTGCCAGCTAATGGCATGACTTTCCAGTCTCTGGCTCCCACTTCCCCCCGCCTCCCGTAATACTCCAGGGTTCACGTCCCAACCTACACCACGGGCTTGGGCATGTTCCCATGGCTGGTTTTTTGTTTGTTTGTTTGTTTGTTTAATGTCTATTTTTATTTTTGAGAGAGAGAGAGAGGGAGAGAATGAGTGGGGGAGGGGCACAGAGAGAGGGGAACAGAGGATCCAAAGGTGGGGGGGGGGGGGGCTCCATGCTGAACCTGATGCAGGGCTCGAACTCACAAACCATGAGAGCATGACCTGAGCCGAAGTCCGATGCTCAACCGACAGGGCCACTCAGGTGCCCCTGTTTTGTTTTTGTTTTTTAATCAAGGACTTTACCATGAAACTAACAAACCTTAAGATTCAGATCACCTGCCTTGCACCAGCTCTGTACCTATTTTTTTTTTATTTTATTTTTAGAGAGAGAGGATGAGCAGGCAAGGGGCGGAGAGAGAGAGGAGAGAGAATCCCAAGCAGGCTCCAAACTGTCAGCACAGAGCCTGATGCAGGGCTCGATCTCACGAGCCCGTGAGATCATGACCTAAGCCAAAATCAAGAGTTGGATGCTTAACCGACTGAGCCACCCAGGCGCCCCCCGTACCTACTTTTAAATTTGCAATTTTGTGAAGTTTTTTTCTTAATAATATTTCCGGAATCATTCAAGATTCAAGCCCATAAAACATGGGCCCACCCTGGCAGAGGGAATGTTATTTGGGAGGGGAAGAAATCATGTGGAAGCAAAGCTAGAGGGAAAAAAAAAAAAAAAAAAAATATATATATATATATATATATATATATATATATATAGGAAAAGGACAACTGGAAGGTTCAGGAACATTCTCCTACAGTCAGTGGATCGACTACACCCTTTCAGGGATTTACTCCAAAAGGCAAAAGGGTGGCAGGGGCTCCAAGCTGGAGAACCCCTATCCTTCCCCCACCCCATCCCTACATGCGAGAAACAACCTTCAAGAGCTTGGGGCATCCTAAAAGAGCTGGGCTGGCATCGTGAAAAAAGAAATCAGGCTCCGGGAGCAGACTCCTGAGGAAAGCGTCCCCCCACCCCCACTCCTGGAGAGATTCCATTTCTACACATGAAGAATGCATCCGGGATGACCCCATTCTGTACCATCCAGAGGGGGCTGCTGGGGAGAAAGCAAAGGGCATATGAAGACCCCTGCAGGCTAGACCCCAAAGCCCAGAAGTCCGGACCACGTGGGGCACAGGTTCCCTCTTCAGGAAGAGTCCCGCTTAGAGGGAATTCTGAAAGGAAATGCATCTTGGTGGCCACATGGGGGCCCCATTCAAAGGCTCCGTCCATTCCCCCCGCCCCGCCTGGGTTTGCCTCTTAAGGAGTTTTTCCATTTATTTATTTATTTAATTTTTGCCTCCTTTTTTGTTTAAAAATTCTATTCTCGTTACTACAAAATAAAAACATAAATTGAAAAAAAAAAGTTAGACAATGTGCAAAACCGGCCTGTGGTCTCACTGTTAGAGAAAAACCGCTTAGACTGTTGATATACATGCTTCCAGACTCCTGCGTGTGTTTTTTCTTTTACACAAAACTGAGATCATTCTGGACAGACTTCTCCTCTTAAAATACCGCGAACATCTTCCCACACCAAGTTCTTCACCAAAATAATTATAAATACGGCATTGTGTTCATTCCATTTAGAAATATTTGTTATAAATAATAAGCACACAACAGAAAGTTCTAAGTGGCTCCCTACCGGGATTTACCGAACTATTTTCCTGTTGTTGGAAGGATTTATTCCATTTCAAACCAAGACAGACGTGAGCTACAGCTGTCCAAATAAATAAATACATAAAAAACCCAAATCGTCTGGCAAGACCTAGGGCAGCAGAGGCGACGTGGCGGGTGCCCTGTGGGAGAAGGCACGGGTCTCCTGAAGCTCGAAGGGAGAGCGGCCCTGTAGCCGCGGTCACCCGGCCGGCCGGGCTGGTCCCTGGAGCCGGAGTTTCCTTTTAGTGAGCGAGTCCCTCGGGGTACGTGGGGTCCAGGGCGTGAGGCTGTCAGCAGGATGCAGGTCCGGCTCGGGGTTCAGGCGGTGACTCAACGCGCGCCCCGCCGTAGGCCAGTGGGTCTGGGGGTTCTGGAGGCCAGTGGGTCGGGGGGGGGGGGTCGGGGGCCAGTGGGTCGGGCAACGTTGGTGGGTAGGGGGGCTAGGGGGTCGGGGGGTCGGGAGACCTGTGGGTCGGGCAGCGTCAGTGGCCGGGTGGTTCAGGGGGTCCGGAGGCTGGTGGGTCGGCTGGCCCGTGGGTCGGACAGCGTCGGTGGGCGGGTGGATAGGGGGGTCGGAAGGTCGGGGGGGTCAGGAGGCCGGTGGGTCGGCGGGCCGGCGGACCGGTGGATCGGAAGGTCGAGGAGTCGGGAGCGGGGGGCGGGGGGGGTTCGGGGGTCAGGAGGCCGGTATGTCGGAGGTCAGTGGATCCGGGATAGGGCGGTCGGAGAGTCGGGAGGCCGGTGGGTCGGGTCGTCAGTGGGTCCGGGATCCGGCAGTCTGAGAGTGGGAAGGCCGGTGGGTCGGGCGGTCCGGGGTCGGGAAGCCCGTGGGTCGGGGGCTCGGGGGCTCGGGGAGTCGGGGAGGCGCGAGGCCGGTGGGGCGGGGGGTCTGGGGCTCTAGGGGCCCGCGGGCGGGTGGACCGGTGGGTGGGTGGGTCTGCTGGCGGCGGGGAGGGGCGGGGAGGGGCGGGGCGGGGCGGGCGCCGCGCCTGCCGTTCGCCTCTCCGGGCTGCAGGTGGGGCTGTGCGGCCGCGCTGCCTCCAGGAAGCCTCACGGGCCTGCGCCGGCTCCCAGGATGCAGTGTGGACCGGCCGGGCGCTGACGGCGGCGGCGCGTCTGCGGGCGGAGCGGCGCGGGCCGGCCAGCGAGGAGCGCGGCGACGCGGGCGGAGAAGGCAGGGCAGGGCCGGGCGGGCGCCGCCTGCGGAGAGCCGGGGGGCCGGCCTGCGTGGAGCCGCGCGCGGCGGCGGCGGCGGCGGCGACTTCCTCCGGGCCGGGCCGGACAGCGCACGGCCATGGCCGAGGCGGCCGCGGCTCCGGTAAGGGCGGCCCGCGCGCACCGACGCGCGGACTCGGGGCCCGGGCCCAGCACACGGCGCCGCAGGCCCTGGGGAGGGGCTCCGTGGGCCGGGCCGGGCCTCCGTGCCTGGGCTCCGGCGAGCGGGGCGCGGGGTCCGCCGGGGCCTACGGCGCCCGCCGGCCGGGCCCCCCCCATTCGCGGCCGAGCCTGAGCAGGGCGGAACCGACCGTCCCCGCAGCGGAGGCCGCCGCACGCCGAGTTCCTGCAGCCCTCCGCGGCTTCCTGCCCCCGCCCCATCCGCCGGCCCCTCCATCTCCGCGCCCCCCACCCCGCGGCTCCTTTCTCTCCCCACCGCTCTGCCTCGGCGCTCCCTACCCCCCAGCTCCCCCCAGCGGCCTGGTGGCACCTGGGAGGCGTCCGAAGCGGCTTGGATGGCGCGCACACCGAGTGCCCGGCTCCATCGAGGTCGGGGCGGAAGACAGCTGCTCCCTCTCGTAGAAGCAGGCAGGCACCAGCCCTGTTAGGCATTATTTTGTCCTCACAACAAACCTGTGGGGTAGGTGCTCGTTCTGTCATACAAAAGAAAAACCCGAGGCCTGGAGAAGTTAACTTGCCTG
Source organism: Lynx canadensis (assembly GCF_007474595.2). NCBI lineage: Eukaryota > Metazoa > Chordata > Mammalia > Carnivora > Felidae > Lynx > Lynx canadensis. The sequence continues at coordinate 161,883,975 of NC_044304.2, read as the reverse complement.
GGATCGCACAGCTAGAAAGTGTGTGAAAAGACACAGTTGCTCCGTTTTCGGGGCCGCATTGTGTCTTGGGGGAAGCAGACAGGTACACTGGTGTTAAGGATGCAAAACAGAAAGAGGTGAGTGGTTCCTGCATTGAAGTAGAAAGGGGCTGTGGGAGTGCAGGGGAAGGAGAGGGAGGGACTGGCACCCCTCCCTGGCTTGTGCTTCTGTGATTTGAGCTGGGCTTTTAGGGAAGGCTAGGATTTCATCAGGCTGGGCGGACCAGTGGAGCTTTCCAGGTCGGGAGGTGGGCTGGAGCACAGAGAGAAAGCGGTGGGGGGGGGGCATGTTCAAGCACCAGAAGGCAGCCCCCTGCACCAGAAGACGGTTTTGGTAGGGAGGCAGTGGGAGAGAAGGCCGCAGGAAGGGTTGGAAGGGGTTTTGATGCCTGGACTTCATCATATTGGTGGGAATTCCTTGAAGGGTTTGGAGTTCTCTTACCATCCGCTCCCCTGGAGCATGGACTTTCCACTTCCCTGGCAGGAGTCTGAGGACAGCCCCATATTATCCACCCACCGTTCAGTAAGGAGCTGGGCCTGAGCACAAACAGTCACCACCTCCCACTAAATAGTCTGAAGCCCTTATACGGGGCTCCCTGCCCCATTAAAATGTAAGAAAACTGTGCCTTGCCGGTCATAAAGTAGTTTACGCAGATGTCCTTTTCCTGCAACGCAAACATTGGGATACTGGCAGTCAAGTGCACTGAGATGCAGAGTAGGATTTCAGGAGCTGGGGAGCCAGGTGATGAAGTGAGTGGATGCTTCTGGAGCAAACTCTTGGGAGGCTGGGGTCAGATGGCGGTGGTTGATAGGAAAGGACACGTGGGCAAAGGAAGGGATGGTCGCCGTCATGGAGGGTGGCCCAAGGTGCCAGCCCAGTTCAGCCCCTGTAGCCTCGAGGTAGAAACACCTACCCCTTGAGAGCTAGAGTCCCGCCCACATCCAGCTTCCCTCCAATGGTTCTCTGCCTCTCCAGCTCCTCCCCATCCTCTGAGACCCAGGTGAAGCCCTTCTTCAGGTCAGAGGTCATCTGGTATGGCCTCCTAACAGCCACAGAAGCACTGAGGGTGCTTGACAGCCCCCCCCCCCACGCCGCCCCCATCACTGCTCACACTCTCCTCCTCTCCCTGTTATCTGAAGCGTCCACCCATGTTGTTCTCAGTGACTTTCTCCAAAGGAGCCCTCACTCGTTCCTACTAGGCACCGACCATTTGTTGAGGACTGGTTTCCAGAACGTTGTAAGGAGCCGTCCGTCCTCAGGCACCGCCAGAAGGAGGCACAAATATCTAAACCTCCTCCCTGACCGGCCGGTCCCACCTTCAGATGTGGGTCAGTCAGGTGGTTCAGCCCGTACCCAAAGCAAAATGAGCCCTTTCCTCAGGGTCCCCAGCTGCCAGTCAGGTCATTCAGGCTACCATGCGAACTTTCCAGCAACAGGGAAGTCACTGCTTGGGGGAAGCCTTATGACAGTTATCGTATGTAAAAGTCTAACCTCATGGCATGTTTTTACGTTCTTCCCCAATCTGTCAGGTGTGTCATTGATTCTGGGGTGGCTACAAAAATGTCTGAGACTAATTCTTCCTTTGGGAGGGGCTGGATACCACGAGTGACAAAATCAGACTCTCCAGGGACCCAGGGGACCTGGGTTGCTTTTGACCCCTTTTGACCCCTTGACCCACCAATGCCACCTGTGTCAAAGAGTCTAACTCTTGGCTGGTGGAGATTTGCAGTAACGGCGGTTTTTATTAGTTTAAGGAGGAGCAGTTGGGGAGGAGATAAAATCATATTGCACTGGAGGGAGAGGAATTAGCTGTTTGATTTTTATGTTTATTAGAGTGAGACACGAGGGGCGCCTGGGTGGCTCAGTCGGTTAAGTGTCCGACTTTGGTTCAGGTCACGATCTCCCAGCTGGTGGGTCGAGCCCCGCGTCGGGCTCCGTGCTGACAGCTCAGAGCCTGGAGCCTGCCTTGGATTCTGTGTTTCCCTCTGTCTCTGTCCCTCCCCCACTTGTGCTCTGACTCTCTCAAAAATAAACAAACATTAAAAAAAATTAAAAAAAAAAAGAGAGAGAGACACGAGATACTTTAAAAAAAAAAAGGCAGTTGAGCAATGCTCATGTTTGTGCCGGTTCAGTGAACCAGCTGTTTTTTGTGTGTGTGTGTGTGTGTGTGTGTGTGTGTGTGTGTGTGTGTTGCTAGGTCATCATCAGTAGACAGTTCCTGTGCGATTACGATGGGAAGTGCAGGCTGGGCTCTAGTAAATCTGCAGTTTACTATTTATGCGCTGAAATGAGCCAGCAGGGCTAAGTCACTGTTTATTAGCAGAACTGCACTGAGCGCCTTCCGCGGGCCGCGCACTGTGCTGCAGAAGATGCTCCAGAGAGCCCCCGCAGGCAGATGCCGATTAATGGGCAGGGCAGTGAACGCTGGGATCCGGGTGTGCAAGGTGTGCTACAGAGGCCTGGAGGGAAGGCGCCAGCCCAAACAGCCGTGGTGTCTGAGTCCCCCAGAGGAGCCGATCACCAGGCCGCGATCTGGCGTGTGGCACAGGGCGTCCCCGCTTTCCCTTTGTGCTCCGCACACACCCCCTACCCCCACCCCCGGCCCAGCCCCCCCTACCCCTAGCAGAGATGGGCTCAAGGCACACGGTGGACGGCACGGATGATGGTGGACTTCTCCTTGTTTCCGAAAGATTTCTCCGTGGACAATGGCAGCCACAATTCAGGCCATGGAGAGGAAGATCGAGTCGCAGGCTGCCCGCCTGCTGTCCCTCGAAGGTCGAACTGGGATGGCCGAGAAGAAGCTGGCGGACTGCGAGAAGACGGCCGTGGAGTTCGGGAACCAGCTGGAGGGCAAGTGGGCCGTGCTGGGGACCCTGCTGCAGGAGTACGGGCTGCTGCAGAGGCGGCTGGAGAACATGGAGAACCTGCTGAGAAACAGAAACTTCTGGATCCTGCGGCTGCCCCCGGGCAGCAAGGGGGAGGCCCCCAAGGTACCCCTCGGGCACTGGGGGTGGGACAGCGCGCGGGGCCGTGCCCGTAAGCGTGTGGGTGAGCGCACGTGGTGCTTGTGGTTCCAGGTGCCCGTGACCTTTGATGACGTGGCCGTGTATTTCTCTGAGCAGGAGTGGGGCAAGCTGGACGAGTGGCAGAAGGAGCTCTACAAGCACGTGATGCGGGGCAACTACGAGACGCTGGTGTCCCTGGGTAAGGCGCGATGCTCAGTTTTCTGCTAAATGTGATTTTGAGTGTCCCCAAACCTCTCTCCTCATGCTGGCGGGCTTCGCCACAAGGGTGCGTAAATCACTAGAAGCTTTGACCATGCCAGGCGTTACCTCCTCTCACCGTAGAGGAGCACCGGGTGACCGAGTGGAAAGCTTCCTCTAGCTGGTGAAGTTCACGAGTGGCCGGACAGAGAGGCGTGGTGGTGTTTCTCTTAAGCAGGCATGGAGCATGGACGTCTCCGTCCTGCTGAGACGGAGTGTAAAACCTCTGACGGTTCTCGGGTCCAGGAAGGAATCGATCCACTTTCTTTTAGCCTTCTCTTACTGGGGCGTGTGGCCTTGATGGTGACACTCCTCCAGTTTAGTGGACAATATGGGCAGACCATGCTTCCCCTCTGCCCCCATAGACTCCCAGGGCCCCTGTCACTCTCCACATGGGGTAACCCCAAGAGGCTGTTTCTTCCTGGGCTTCTTTCCTCTTGGGATGGTTTCTGCGTGACCCAGACCTGAAGGCAATAAGGCACGCTCAGTGCGGATGGGAACAGGCACAAGTGTGACGTTAGATTTTAGCTTGAAGGGAGGCGACTGGGTGGTTCAGTGAGCGTCTGACTTCGGCTCAGGTCACGATCTCACAGTTCGTGGGTTCGAGGCCCGCATCGGGCTCTGTGCTGATAGCTCAGATTCTGGAGCCTGCTTTGGATTCTGTGTCTCCTCTCTCTGCCTCTCTTTCTCTCTCTCTCTCTCTCTCTCTCTCTCTCTCTCTCAAAAAATGAATAAACATTACAAAAAAATTTTTTTAATTAAAATAAAATAAAAATGTCTCCCAGACTGCCAGATGTCCCCTAGGAGACAAAATTGCCCATGGTTGAGAACCGGGACTCTTTACTAATCTAGAAATTTCGTTTCTTGGCCATTCTTGGATTCCCAGGCTGCCTGTCCCCAGCTCTGAATGGAACCACGTGGCAAAAGCTAACCTCCCTATCTTTCCTCAGACTACGCCATCTCCAAGCCTGAGGTCCTCTCCCAGACCGAACAGGGGAAGGAGCCGTGCAGCTGGCGTCGCACCGCCCCGAAGGTTCCAGATGTTCCTGTGGACCCGAGTCCAGGTGAGGGGCTGAGAGAAGGCCAGGGACGCCAGGCAATCAGGTGGGAACGGGAAAGTAGAGGGCCAGGGAGGGCATGACTTTCTTTCCACGAAGAGCCAAGGAGAAACCTCAGCCTCGAATGTTTTAAATCTGTTTTTTAATAGTTGAGTTATGACCTACAGCCTGTTCAACAAACACTCCAGGAATACGTCCCAGCGGGGAAACAGGCAGGAAACCTAGCTTTCCAGAAGACAGATAGAGCCAGGGCCCGGAATCAGGGGAAGAGGGAAGGTAGGAGTGTGTCGAAGACAAAATTTCTTTCTCAGTTTTATGAAAAGCCAGCCTTACCCCCATCCAAGAGCCGATCTCATCGGCCGGTCACACGTTTCAACGTGATTAGAACCACAGATTTATTTAAGGTGAATCTGGACACCCTGGGTCACGGTCTCAGCTTTTCCTGGAGCCAGTCAGCACCTTTGAAAGTTAAAGAAAGGACAGGTGGATGCGTGAGAAGAGCCTGATCACCAGCGTGATGCCCCAGACAGGTGTAAGGGGTGACAGTCCCTCACTGACCGGGAGACCCCACCTGTGCAGGCTCGAGCCTGCTTTCTCCACGGAACCGCCTCGTCTGTCCCACCTGCCTCAGGATCCCCTGTGGTCCGAACCCCTACGTTACTGAAAAGTCTACCTGTGTTTAATCTGTGATTAACGAAATGTGTTTTCCCTGTTTGCTCCTCCATCGCAATTAGAGGTTCGCCCAGCCAGAGCAGGCGGTGCGTAGAGGTGTCGGGAAAGCGTTCACCAGTTTAGTTCCCCAGACGGCCCCACGGACGGCCCCTGAGTCCTTGCTAGGTGCCAAGGGCAGAGCTGGAAGTGGAGCGCAGCGGCGCGACTGGGCGGGGCGCCATGTGGTTGGAGAAGAGGGATCGGACACCTGCCCGGCTTCCTAGCCTGCGGGGGAGGCCCACCGTGGGTTTGTTCATTTTCCTTATAACGTCTACGCGGGGGCCTCTCTGGTTTCCACCCCGTCATTCATGAGAGGGAAGAGGGGCCCCGGAAATACCGTGGCTGCTGGCGGGACCCCACTCGCTCCTCACCCCTTCTGGGCTGGGCATGCCCTCGACAGACCTCGTCTCCGCTTCAGTTCCTAAATTCTCCCGCCCTGCCTCGTGGGGAGTCCGTCCCCAGCAAGACCTCAGATCTTCACGCTCTTCCTGGAGCGTCCCCACCCATTCTTGCTCGGATGGCTTCCCCGGGCCCTGCATCCGCTGCTGCCTGCCCCTGCCCCGCGTCCCGCTCAGCCCCGGCCCGGAAGGCACTGGTGTCCCTGCGCCTCCATGTTGCCTCTGTGCTGGTCTCCCCTCCTCCCTGCAAACCCCCACCTTTCAATCAGACGCCTCCCGTCTTCCTACCGCCTTCCGCGGACCTCATCTCCGCCCCTGCCAGCATTGCTAGTGACGGCACGTCCCCAGGATGGCGCTCTGAGCACCGCAGCCTCTCTGTTCCTTTGCCCCCACCCTCCACTCGCTCTCCACCACCCACCCGGAGGTCCTACCCCTGATGCAGCCCTCCCATCTTCTTGACTTGAACCCGGCACCCTAGTGCTCCTCCTTGCAGGTTGCTCTGCCCGGTACCCTGACCCCAGCTTCTGGCCCTTCCACTGCCCAGCTAGTCCTCAGTTCCTCTTTGCCCAGCCCGGGCTCTGGTCCACTGGCGTCATCCCCCCGTCACGCCTCTTGTGTGTTCACCTGGCAGAACTATAATCCCGGTTAGATCCATCTGCCTGTCGTGCACCTGTTCCCACGCAGCTGCATGTGGCTTCAGAAAACCGCATGAGCCTTCTCTTCCTCACCTGCAACCTGGGGGCTTCAGCACTGCTCCGGGGTCGCACGGTGTCTCCTTGGGCCACTCAGTTGCCCAGAGGTTGGCAAACTGTGGCCTGCAGGCCGGATCACTCACCGTCTGTTCTTTTTTTGGCCCCCGGACTTAGAAGGATTTTCACGTTGAAAAAATACTGTTTGAAACAAAAAGAAACAAACCTCGTGGCCCTCCCACCCCAGCAGCCTGTCTGCCTCAGCTGTGCCCCGTTCTCTGTGTTCGCTGCTGTGGCCATCCCTCCCGCCAAAGGCCTGCCTCTGCTGGACGCTAGATCCAGTCTGGCCTCCTCCCTCATCCTTCCCACCAGCATCTGTCTCTGCCGTCGGATGCCCGATTTGGAAACAGACCACTTTTGACCCCACAGCCCTGCCCTCCCACTTCTGCCCTCCTCGTGTCACACTGCCCACAGTCGCTGTCCTCCAGCGCCCGCTTTCTCCCATTCCTCTTCCCGCTCTTGAAGCCCTTCCATCAACATTCCTGGCAAGGCCACCAGGGACCCTCGTGGCGTTACTTTGGGACATTTGTCACCATTGATCACTCTCTTCCCAGATTCACTTCTTTGACAGGAAACCTTCCTGGTTTCCTCCTGCCGCACTTAACACCTTTCCTGTGCTATTCCTGGTGTTCTTTCTGACCTTGAACCGTTGGGGTGCCCTCCCACCTCCGCCCATGCCCCTGCTCTGCCATCCCAGCAGTGGCTCTGAGAGCTCCACGTGCCACCCGTGTGCCTCTTGCCTCGCCCCTCCCTCAATTCTGCACACCCCGCTGAGCTCCACCTCCTCTCCCCCCCCCCACCCCCACCAGACACGTCTTCCTCTCCCCTGCCACAGTAGACAGCTGTCCACCCTGCAGGTGCAGGCCAGGACCCAGGAGTCAGCCCAATGGTTTCTCACACCCACATCCATCGGGAAATCCTAGTAGCTGGCACCGCCTTCAGACTTGTGCAGAGTGCCGTCCCGCCTCGCCTCTACCCTGAGGCCATCGTCTCCTGCGGTCACCGTCCAACCAGCATACCTGCTCCTGCCTTAATCCCCCAGAGCAAGCCCTACACTCTTCTGTTCACAACCCCATACTGGCTTCCCACTGACTCAGAGACTCTGGCTCACTTCTCTATGTCCCGCTCCCTCTGTTCCAGCCACAGCGTCCTCGCTTTCCCCCAACACCGCAGGCTGCGCCGGGCTCCAGGCCTTTGCACTCGCCAAGAATGCCCCTCGGATACTTCCCAGCTCCACCCTTTACCTCCTTTGGGTCTCTGCTTGTTGAAAATTGTGGCCCCTTTCCCCCCCCCCCCCCGAATTTCCAGTCTCCTTCTCCTGCTTTGGTTTGTTCCGTAGCAGATGGTGTCATCTATTATGTATATTTCTAGATTGTTATATATAGTTCATATTTACCGAATTGATGGAGATACAGATATTATATGTATTTCACATAGAGAGAGATTACGGATTTCATGTTTACAGATTTATGTATGGCCAGTAAATTTCACGAGGACAAGAACCTATATGTCTTTTGTTCGTATGATCATTACAGGCACCTAGAATACCGCCTAGCACAGAGTAGGAGTTCAACAGTTATTTGTTGAGTGTCTGTGGTGTTATGTAATTTAAAATATCTGCGTGTTAAAATATGTGTGTTAAATTCCTTGTTAGATTTCCTAGACTCACTCCTCCCTATGGTAACCAGTTGTCCTAAAGTTGGTGTTTATCCTTTCCATCCACATTTTATGTTTTGTATTATTTTTTGTTTTTAATTTAAAGCCAAGCTAGTTAACATACAGTGTAATAATGATTTCAGGATTAGAATTTACTGATCCGTCACTTACATATAGCACCCAGTGCTCATCCTAACAAGGACCCTCCTTAATGCCCATCCCCCGTTTAGCCCATCCCCCCACCCACCTCCCCTCCAGCAACCCTCAGTTTGTTCTCCATATTTAAGAGTCTCTTATGGTTTGTCTCCCTCTCTGTTTTTATCTTATTTTTGCTTCCCTTCCCTTATGTTCATCTGTTTTGTATCTTAAATTCCACATAGGAGTGAAATCATATGATATTTGTCTTTCTCTGACTTACTTCATTTACATAATACATTCTAGTTCCATCCACATAGTTGCAAATGGCAAGATTTCATTCTTTTTGATTGCCGAGTAATACTCCATGTATGTATGTATGTATGTATGCGTGTATATATATGTATATGTATATGTACATATATGTGTATATACGTGTATACACACACACACACACACCACATCTTCTTTATCCATTCATCCATCAGTGGACACTTGGGCTCTTTCCATACTTTGGCTATTGTCGATAGTGCTGCTATAAACATGGGGATGTATATGTCCCTTCGAAACAGCACACCTGTATGCCGTGGATAAATGCCTAGTAGTGCAATTGCTGGGTCGTAGGGTAGTTGTATTTTTAATTTTTTGAGGAACCTCCACACTGTTTTCCAGAGTGGCTGCACCAGCTCGCATTCTCACCAGCATTGTAAAAGGGTTCTTCTTTCTCCGCATCCTCGCCAACATCTGTTGTTGCCTGAGTTGTTAATGTCAGCCATTCTGACAGGTGAGAGGTGGTATCTCACCGTGGTTTTGATTTGTATTTCCCGGATGATGAGTGATGTTGAGCATCTTTTCGTGTGTCTGTTAGCCATCTGGATGTCTTTGGAAAAGTGTCTACTCATGTCTTTTGCCCATCCATCCCACTTTAAAACTTTTATTTAAAACTACTATGTGTATATATAGCCATAAACAATATACAATGTGGTTTTGCAGGTTTTGGAAAGTTGTATCAATGTCATTATATTTATCACTCAATATTCGGTATTTCAGGTTTATCTCCACTGATGCATATAGATCAAGTCCATTCACTTTAACAGATGCTTACTATCCCCAAAGCAACCGCATTACATTTATTATCCACTGGTCTGTTGATTTGCACTTCCGCTGTGTGTGATTTTTCCCTCTCACAAGTGGTGCTGCAGTGGGCAGTTTTACACCTGTCTCTCTGTGTCCATGAGCCGCAGACTCTCTGGGGAATAGACCCGGAGAGGAACCCCTGCATCACAGGGCACACTTGTCTACACCTCTGCTGTTGCCATGGTTACACCAGCGTGTCCCGCTCCCTTCAGCAGTTCTGAGTACCTGTTTTCTTACAGCTTTGCCCACTTTCGTCATGAGACTCTCGCCAGTCTGATGGAGGTTGAAATGAACGGCATGGTTTTCATTTGCATTTCCCCAACTCTTAGGGAGATGGAGCCTCCTTTTCACGTTTATTTGGTTTCTTTGCAAATTGTCTTTTTCTGGTTTTCACTCTCTTATCGATTCAGACTTTACATAGGTTCTGGATACTAACCCTTTGTCTGTTATTTGCATTACAAAACATCTCCCAGTCTGTATCAGGTCTTCTAAGTTTGTAGTGCCTTGTATAGAAGTCTTGATTTTGGGTCAAATCAAACTTACCCATTTCTTCCTTTATGATCTGCTTTTTCTATCTTAAGATAGCCTTCCCTACCTCATTCCAGGTCAGAAGGACATTCGCCTCTACCTTCTTATAAAACTTTCAGAGTTTTGCTTTTCACATTTAAGTATTTATCAAGAATTAATATATGTGTAGGTTGCAAGGGAGAATGAAAAATGTTTTTCCCCACAAGGGTATCTGATTTCCCAACAAGGTTTGCTGAGGATTCTTTCTTTTCTCCAATGATTTGTACTGCCAGTTTAGTCGTGAACCGGGTTCCCATACACACAGGCACATTTTCTGGGCTCTTTATTCTGTTTTTTGGGTCTTGGTCTCTACGCCAACACGCAGTTTTTTTTTGTTGTTTTGTTTTGTTTTGTTTGTTTTTGTTTTTTTTTTTTTTTAATTTTTTTTTCAACGTTTATTTATTTTGGGGACAGAGAGAGACAGAGCATGAACGGGCAAGGGGCAGAGAGAGAGGGAGACACAGAATCGGAAACAGGCTCCAGGCTCTGAGCCATCAGCCCAGAGCCCGACGCGGGGCTCGAACTCACGGACCGCGAGATCGTGACCCGGCTGAAGTCGGACGCGTAACCGACTGCGCCACCCAGGTGCCCCAACACGCACTGTTTTAGCTTCATAATAAGCCCTCGTACCTAGAAGACTAAGCCTTCCCTACTTGCTCTCCAGAACTTTCCGTGGCTTTTGTTCTTCTTGGGCCTTTGTTCTCCTATATGAGTTTCAGAATCTTTATGTCAAGTTCTCAGAAAATCCGGCTGGCATTCTGATTGGAATTGCATTTACTGTATAATTTCATTTCTGGAGAATTACCCTTATTACAATATGAGCCCCTCTACCCATGGGAAGACTCGTTTAACAAAGGTTTCTGTGTGTGCTTGAAGAAGGCTTCAGTTTTCTCTGATCGTTGTGTCTATTGTGAATGGGGTTTTTACATTAATTACACTTTTTATTATATGAAATTTATTGTCAAATTAGTTTCCATACAACACCCAGTGCTCATCCCAAAAGATGCCCCTCTTCAATGCCCATCACCTACCCTCCCCCCCTACATTTTAAGTAGTTATCACAGGTACACAGCTCTGCTGTTGACTTTCTTTAGTAAAAAACAACTTTTAGTCAACTTTCTTATTCTAATGATTTGCCAATTTAGGTTCTCATGGTTTTTTGGTTTGTTTTTTTTTTTTTTTTTAATGTAGGCAATTGTACCCTCCACAGATAACACAAAAGTTATCTCTTCTTTTTAAACTGTTGTAACTTTATTTTTCTCATCCAGCAGTTTGGCTAGGACATTGCCGAGCAGTTCCAGAGATAGCTGGCATCCTTATCTGTGAGGTGCTTTGAAGGTCTCAGCAGTTAAGGATGGTTTTTGCCATAGACTTTCGATAGTACTCTTATTATAAGTTTATAGAAGTTTCCTTCCACTTCTGGCTAAAGCTTGTGAGCAAGTATTATGTTGTATCAAATGGGTTTTTTTTTTCTTTTTTAATATTGTTTTGTTTCTTTAAAACATTGTAACCGTGTATCATACATAACATTAGCAAATACATACAGAACAAAATCCGTGTGACCCTTGGAGAATCATAGTAAACACCCATAGTCTCAATACCCAGCATCAGAAATAGAACACAGCCAGAACCTTCCATGGCCCCATTGTCATTCTCTGATCCCATCCCCCTCCCTTCCTTTTACAGATAAACAGAAAATTCAGAAGTAGATATGACCAGTCCCTTGGTTTTCTTTACATTTTTCATTCCTTATGTGTATATTCCTAAATGCCATTGTGAACCTTTTTTGAATGACACCACACCATCTCTAGTCTTCAAGTTGAACTTGGTACAGATCATACCATCTGTATCCTTTCGTTTGACCTTGATTCTGAGCGTCGTCCCTGCTGATGCGGTACAGCTGATGTCCGTTCCTTTTCACCACTTCATGGGTTTCTCTCTTATGACTATGACACAGCGCATTTTTTCCTTCTGCTGATGGGCGTTTGTCTTGTTTCTAACTTTTTTGCTTTTAGGAACAGTGATGTTGGGAACATCGTTACGCGTGCGCAAAACTTCCTCTAGGTGTAGACCCGGGCGTGGAACTGCCGGGGCCTAGGAAAGATGCATGTTCGACTTTTCCAGGTGACGTCTGAGTGTTCAAAGCAGCACTGCCACCAGGCACCCGCCAGCGGTGCCCAGACGTCCGCGGCACCTCATCCTCGCCAGCCCCGGAAATACCTGCGTCCTCGCTTCTGCCCATCTGGTGGGAGTGAACCGGGTTAAAAGTCGTATTTTACCACGTGCATTTTCCTAATTAGTGAGATTGGACATCACGTCCCCCGCTTCCAGGCCACTTACCTTTCCTTTTCTGTGAAATGCCTGTTGAGTATGTCTGTTGTCCATTTCTCTTGTAAGTTGTTTTCCCTTTACTTACCGATTTGTAAGCGCTCCTTTCATGTTCTGAGTATTAATCTTCTTGTCAGGTATGTGTATTGCCGATACCTTCTCCGGTCACGGTGTATTTTAAAGAACAGATGCTTTTGATTTTAATGTACCGGGATTTACTAGTTTTTACCTTTATGGTTTGTCCTTTTTATGTCGTAAACTAGTAAGAAATCTTCCCTACCTCGAGGTTGCGATACACCATCTCACATTTTCTTCTAAAGGTTCTGCCTTGTGCGTTCAAGCGCTGAGTCTGTCGGGGCTGGATTTCCCTGGCGGTGGGAGGCGGGAGCCTGGTCCCTCCACACCAGTGCTTCGGGTCTTTTCCTTTGTTCTTTGGGGTCAGCTTCTCAATTGCCTTATAATAAGTTCTGTGAAAAATCCAGCTGGGATTGTGGTTGGAGTTGCACTCAGTCTATTATGCCCGTTGGAGACAACGGACTCCTTTGCCGTTATTCGTGTTATTTGTGAATGTCTGAAGCCCCTCCGTTCAGCTCGTCTGTACTCTCTCATTGAAGTTTTAGTATTTTCCCCCAAACGATCTTGTTTTTTTTGTTGTTAGGTATGTTACTAGGTTCCTGGTGTTTATTTTTATTCTTTCTTTTTTTTTTTTAGTTATTTCCCTTGTATTTTTCTTAAGTTTTATTTATTTATTTTGAGAGAGAGAGAGAGAGAAAGAATGAGTTGGGGGGGGGGGGAGACGGGAGCAGAGAGAGCGAGAGAGATGCAGAGAACAATGCAGGGCTCGAACCCACGAACTGTGAGATCGTGACCTGAGCTGAAATCTAGAGTCAGATGCTTAACCGACTGAGCCACCCAGGCGCCCCTTTCGTTGTATTTTTTTTAAATCATTATTACCAGTGGTGCCTTTTGTTAACATGCTTCTTCTATCTGTTGCCGATGTATGCTAGAGCTGCAGGGCAGGAAACACTCCTCTCCAGGCACTTTATCTCTCGCAGGGGCTCAGTTATGTGACATCCCTCTCTGCCCCCAGGCATCCCCTCCAGGGGGCCCACCAGGGACAGTCCTTGTTTGTCCGTCCTCCTCCCCTGGGGCAGCTGGTCACCCACAGGGGACAGGTTCCTTCACTGCGGTCAGGTAGGGGACTTCCTGTCCTAGAGTCAGTAGTAGGAACCCCTCTTGTGCATGATGATCCTCAGCTATCATTATGTAATAAAAACAGTTTACCCTCACCTGACTTCCTCTTTTGTTTTATTTTCTCTGTTAAGATCCACGAGAGGGAAGAGAAATGGTAGTTGATGGGCTCCCTTAAAACCCTTTTGGAAAGCATACAAAAATACAGTTGTATTTCATTTACTGATATTTCCACCTCAAAACCTTGCTCACATTCTCATTAATGCTAATAACATTGCTAATAATTGTCTGATGATTCTCAGATCTCCTGAAAAGATAATCCTATCATCTATGAGTAATAAGAATGTTTTGTCTCCTTTCAGATCTTTACGGTTAATTTTTTTCTTGTCTTATTGTGCTGGCTGAAATAAAAGTGGCAATAGCAGGTATCCTTGGTTCATTTTAAAGAGAATGCTTATTAACTTTTCACATTGAGTCTAACATTTGTTAAAGGTTTTGTTTATCAGTACCCTTCATGAAGTTAAAGAAGTTTCCCGTATTTCCAATTGATGAGATATTTCTAATAAGGAAAGATGTTGAATTTTTATAGAATGCTATTCTGGTGTTTGTTGAGATGATAATGTGATTTTTCCTCCGTTAACCTGCTAATACGGCAAATTATGTGATTTTCTATTGTTGAATCAATCCTGTGATCTGAGAATAAACCTAACTTAGTCATGAACTTTTATATACACTGCTGGATTCTGGATTTAGTATGCTAGTTGTTTAGGATTTTTGAATCTTTGTTCTTGAGTGAAACTGGCCTATTTTACTTTTTTCAGACTGTCTGGTTTTGATATAAGCTATGACGTATTCCCTCTGTTTTTATTTTCTGAGAGCGTTTGTGTAATATTGCAATTATCCGTTCCTTGAATGTTGAGTAGAGAATACCAGTGAGGCCATCTGGGCCTCAAGTGGTCTTTATGGGGGGAGATTTTGGTCTACTGACTGAAGTTCTTTAATAGGGATAGGACTATTCAGGTTTTCTATCACTTTTTAGTCAGTTTTAGCAAATTCTAGTTTTTCTAAGAAATTTGTCCACCTCCCCAGAGTTTCCAAATGACTTGGAGTAACATTCATAAAACCGTCTTCGGGGCGCCTGGGTGGCGCAGTCGGTTAAGCGTCCGACTTCAGCCAGGTCACGATCTCGCGGTCCGTGAGTTCGAGCCCCGCGTCAGGCTCTGGGCTGATGGCTCAGAGCCTGGAGCCTGTTTCCGATTCTGTGTCTCCCTCTCTCTCTGCCCCTCCCCCGTTCATGCTCTGTCTCTCTCTGTCCCAAAAATAAATAAAAACGTTGAAAAAAAAAATTTAAAAAAAAAAAAAAAAAACCGTCTTCTAATCTCTGCTGTGTTTATAATTCTGTTCTTTTTCCATTCTTCATGTCGGTTTTCAGTGCTTTCTCCTTTTTTTCTTAATAGATGTAACGGTTTAATAGTCTCTTCAAAGAACCAACTTTTGGCTCTCTGTATTCTATCTTTGTTTTCTCTTTTATTAATTTATGCTCTTGTATTGTTGCCTGTCTTCTACTTTTTATTTATTTTATTTTTAATGTTTATCTATTTTGAGAGAGAGTGTGTGTGCACGAGTGGGGGAGGGTCAGAGAGAGAGAGAGAGAGAGAGAGAGAGAGAGAGAGAGAGAATCCCAAGCAGGCTCCACACAAACTGTGAGATTGTGACCTGAGCCAAAATCAAGAGCCAGACTCAACTGGCTGGGCCACCCAGGCATCCCTGTCTTCTAGTTTTTAAAGGGGTTTTGTTGTGCATGTCATTTCTTTTCCAGCATCTTGCCCTGACCCTTAATTTTCAACCCGCCTTCTCTTTTTAATATAAATATACAAGGTCATAAAATTCCCTCTAAGTACCATTGTAGATGCAACTCACATATTTTGATAAATTATATTTTCGTTAGCATTGGGTTCCAAATATCTTCTAATTTTCATTGTGATTTCTCCTTAGAATCTTGAATTATTTAGAAAACATAGATTTTTTTTTTTATGTTTATTTTCGAGAGAGAGAGAGAGAGACAGAGTGTGAGTGGAGGAGGGGTAGAGAGAGAGAGGGAGACACAGAATCCGAAGCAGGCTCCAGGCTCTGAGCTGTCAGTCAGCACAGAGCCCAACGTGGAGCCCAAACCCACAAACTGTGAGATCATGATCTGAGCCAAAGTCAATCGCTTAACCTACTGAGCCCCCCAGGCGCCCCAGATATTTTTAAATTTTAGTAGGTATGGGGAGTTTGGGGGTATGTGTTATTGATTTCTAACTTAATGTTATAGTTACAAAATCAGTGTTTAAAAGATTAGTATTTTAAAAATTGACTAAAGTTTGCTTTATGGTCTAGAAAGTGTTCATTTTTCCTTCTTGCTCGGGGTGGCTTAAAAAACTTGAGTTTTCCTTGTCTTTAGATTCTACTATGTCCATTTGATCAGGTTTGTTAATAGTGTATTCGAATCCTATGACCTTGAATCAGCTAGATTTATCAGTTATAGAAACAGGTATGTTGAAATACTCCACTGAGAAGTTGGGAGTTATTTCTTCTGGAGTTTTGCTGTATTATTTTAAAGCTAAGTTATTAGATTAAAAATGTAGAATTAGTTTTTCTTTCTGGCCAATATAACTTTGCACAGTGGTCCTTTTTTTATTTCTGTGAATATTTCTCTTTTTAAATTCTATTTTGATGGGGCACCTGGGTGGCTCAGTTGGTTAAGCTTCCAACTTCGGCTCAGGTCATGATGTCACAGTTTGTGAGTTCGAGCCCCATGTCGGGCTCTGTGCTGACAGCTCAGAGTCTGGAGCCTGCTTCAGTTCTGCATCTCCCTCTCTCTCTCTGACCCTCCCCTGCTTGTGCTCTGTCTCTGTGTCTCTCTCTCAAAAATAAATAAACATTAAAAAAAAAAATCTATGGGTGGCTCAGTCGGTTAAGCCTCTGACTTTGGTGCAGGTCATGATCTTGTGGTTTGTGAGTTCAAGCCCCACATTGGGCTCTGTGCTGACAGCTCAGAGCCTGGAGCCTGCTTTGGATTCTGTGTCTCCTTCTCTCTCTGCCCTCCCCTTCTTGTTCTGTCTCTTTCTCTCTCTCTCTCTCTCTCTCTCTCTCTCAAAAACAAACATTGAAAAAAAATTTTTTTATTTTATTTCATCAGATATGGGATAACTGCATCTTTTTAAAAATTTTCTTTATTCTGGCTTTGATTCTTTTACACTGCTTTTGCAGCCTTCTGTTGTAGGCGTGTCTTTTGCAAACCGCATATAGTTAGGTTTCTTGTTCATTTTTAGTCCGATCATCTTTACCTTTTAAATGTCCAGCATGGTGGGCACTAGCCACATGTGGCTGTTGGTGACTTAAAAAGTCCTATAAAGATGAGATACATAAATGCTGAACATTTTGGATATATTGGGTTAAGTAAAATATATTGTTAAAATTAATTCCACCTGTTTCTTTTTATTTTACTATTTTTTTTTTTTAACATTTGTTTATTTTATTTTTGAGAGAGAGAGAGAGCATGAACTGGGGAGGCGCAGAGAGGGAAAGAGAGGTAGAATCCCAGGCAGGCTCCACACCACCAGCACAGAGCCTGACGCGGGGCTTGAACCCAGAAACCGTGAGATCATGACCTGAGCTGAAGTCAGACACCCAACTGACTGAGCCACCCAGGCGCCCCTCCTATAATCAGTTTTGATACTCTCATCAGATGCTCCCCTTTTTATTTTTCTGAATACATTAAGGTCTATATTCTGTATATGGTAATTCCAGTATCCTAACCTCTCTGCAGGGCAGATCCTGCAGTGTGTGGTCTGCTGACCCACTGAGGCAGCTGCTTTTCTGGTTGAGGTGGCGATTTGTAGTTGTGAGCTCAGTAATGTCTGAGAACTGTGTTTATTTTTTTTTGTCATGTTTAATTTTATTTATTTATTTTGAGAGAGACGGAGAGTGAGCTCGCACGCGTGGGCACAAGCCAGGGAGGAGCAGAGAGAGAGGGAGAGAGAGAGAATCCCAAGCAGCCTCCGCGCTGTCAGCACAGAGCCCGACAGGGGGCTCGATCTCAGGAACCGTGAGATCATGACCTGAGCTGAAACAAGAGTCAGACGCTTAACCGACTGAGCCACCCAGGCATCCCCTGAAAGATTTAAGATGTTTAAGATGCTGTCATCCTGAGACTCTCTGTCCACCTCTGCTGGTCCTTGGGGCCACCAAGACCTTGGCCTGGAGGTTTCCGGGCCACTCCGTGGTGTGACCTGGCACCAGTGACCCTCGGGCACAGGCTGTGCTGTGTCAACTCCCACGCTGATACTTAAGACACCATATCCTTCAGCTTCTTTTTTTCCGTAGTTCTTGGGAGTGAGTTCGGCCACGACTCTCGTGTTGTTTGGCCGCACTCCTGGTTTGTAAGTTTATTTTCATAGGACCTCCTGTGGCCTGAGTTTATTTTCATAGGACCTCCTGTGGCCTGAGTTGTGGGGGGGTGTCCCCATGGGCAGGTTTGCTTTGCCCGTGCTGGGCGGGGGGGAGGGGGGGCCGCCTGGGCGCCGTGGTGGTCAGCCAGCGTTTCTGTGAATTTCTCAGCTTAGGGTCTCTGTACCACGTAGGCAGTATGAATTCGGTGTGGACATGGGGAAATTCCCGTTTCTTAGGGTGGCTGTCCCACCCGTGGCTCTAGACAGGTGGCGGCTTCCTTGTAGCGCCCTCAGGTGGATGGAGTTATTTCCAGCTCCCAGCTCACCGAAGGGACAGAGCCTCCTGGCTCCTGGCTTCACGCAGGCAGCTCAGCACTGTCTCGCCACACCTGGACATCAAAGCCCAGCCTCCAAGGCCTGTGTCCTGTTCCAGCAACTCCCTGGGTCACCTGGCCTCTGTTCCAACTCTTGATTTGACTTTGCATTTGCTCTTTGATTCTTATATCTAGAATCTTTGTTTTATGCTCACTCATATACATGTGCGGGGGGGGGGGGGGGGGGGGGAAGGTTTGGGGGGATACTCGGGCTTACATTTTATGTAACATTTCTGTGTTAAGAGTGAGGGCAGGACCTCCCCAGAGCAGCGCGGCCTTCCCCAGGGACCAAAGATCCAGCCCTAAGAACTCACGGTCGTATTCCTCACCCCTTCCCACCCTCCCCTGTGCTCACTACCGTGTGACCTCACGCTTTGCCCAGAAGGCCCCGCTGCCCCTGCTTGCTCTGGCCTTCCGTTCCCACCAGGCTCTTTTGCCATCTGAGCCTTGTAAGCGCCCGTGTCCATTTCCTTGGCTGGATGTGTGTCCCCCACCGGGGCCGAGGGGCCCTGATGCTGTGTGTTCATGCACTTTCCCTTTCTCAGGCTCGGGGCCCCCGGTTCCTGCCCCTGACCTCTTGATGCAGATCAAGCAGGAGGGCGAGCTCCAGCTCCAGGAGCAGCAGGCTCTGGGGGTAGAGGCCTGGGCAGCCGGACAGCCGGATATCGGGGAGGAGCCGTGGGGCCTCAGCCAGCTGGACTCCGGAGCAGGAGACGTCTCTACAGATGCCGCCTCTGGTGAGTGGCCGCAGCTAAAGCAGACACAGGGACAAGTGTGGGGGCTGACGGCAGGGTGTGGGAAAGGACCTGGAAGCACCGTGGAGCTGTGGCCTCCCAGATCTCGGACATCCGGCCTGACCCACTGGGGAGTTTTCCCCCCTGAAGGGAGGGGGCTGTGCCTAATGATACCTTGTGCCCCCCCCCCCCCCGGGTTTGGTGGTGCTCACGTCTCAGAGCCTCTCTGCCTGACCTCGGTCCACTGCACTCCTGTTTGCCTTGCCCTCGCCCCAGGGCAAATTGCCAGCTGCCTCGCATTACAGAGGCCTGCATGAAATGAGCAGTGACATCGAGCTTCCTGGTGCCTCAGAGAAGGGGGCCACAGAAAACCGGGTGCGGGAGAGGAGAGGTGGTTACGCTCCCGCAGAAAAGGCCCAGGTGGGATCTTAGGGTCTCACCTGCCCTTCCTTCCCCTAACGCCCGGGCTCGGATCTGTCCTCACTGCAGGCGTCCACTCCAACTTTTCCACCACGATCCCACCCACTTCCTGGCAGGCGGACCTCCCTCCCCATCACCCTTCTTCAGCATGCTCGGACGGGACACTGAAGCTCAACACAGCAGCCTCCACGGAAGGTATGGTGCGGCCGAGAGGGGGCGGGAAAGGCTCGCGTCTGCCTGCAAGGCTGCCTCGGCCCAGGGCCCTCGTTTTTACTGCCGAACTGCCCTGACCTCTCAGCCAACAGGCCTTTAGGTGTCACATGTGGCGTTAGGACTCTATAGTCTGTCCTTGATCTCCTTCCAAACTCTTAAGCTCGAACAGCCTTTCTTGAGAGCGTATGTGTTTCCGACTGTCCCTTTCACATATGGTCCTAACCAGTCAACCCTGCTAAAGCTGATCCCTTGAGAAGGACATATCGCCTGCCCAGGCTCAGCTGTCCTGGCTCTCTGCTGGCGTGGGAAAAACCAAACCAGACCAGAGCCTCTTGTGACCCATCAACACTACCAAAGACAGGCGTCCGAAGGCCAGGATCAGGAAGAACGACTACCAAACTTATGGATTAGTTTTCCATTTACTTCTGTTTTGAAGGCCAGTTATCTGTTACTTTCCTCATTCCTGTCATATTTGTGCTAAAAGCCCAGGTCCCTGATATAAAACTTCAGGATGTGAGAGTCCAGTACATTTATATAAAATCAAACACAGTTTTACTGTTTGGCTAATATTTTTCTCACTAGCCGGCGGGCCACCTAGAATGCTTGCTGCATTCCAAACGTGCCCACCAGTGGTCAGCCTTAGGATGAACTCAGGAGTAGCCTTAATAACCAAAGCGAAAATGGACCCGGGTGAGCAAATGCGATGGTTGCTTTACCTGTGAAGGTCCTCGCCCAGGGTTTGGCCGCATGACTGCGTGGGGGGGGGGGGGGGGGGGGGCTCTGCCCAAGGGGATCCTGAGGCTTGGGAGAGTAGGGCTCACCGTCATGGTGGAGCGGAGTAGCTGCCGAACAGCCAGACGGAAGGATCGGCTCCTCCCTTAAGCAGGTACGGGGACACGACGATACCGGGTCCTTCTGCCTTTCTCAGCAGATGTCAAAATTGTGATAAAAACAGAAGTCCAGGAAGAGGAGGTGGTGGCCACGCCAGTGCATCCTACCGACCTGGAGGCTCACGGGACCCTGTTTGGACCAGGCCAAGCCACAAGGTTTTTCCCTAGTCCCGTCCAGGAAGGAGCCTGGGAAAACCAGGGCGGCTCCTTCCCCAGCCAGGACCCTGTGCTGGGGCTGAGAGAGCCCGCCCGGCCTGAGCGGGACATGGGCGAGCTCAGCCCCGCGGTGGCCCAGGAGGAGACCCCGCCGGGGGACTGGCTCTTTGGGGGGGTTCGGTGGGGCTGGAATTTCCGCTGTAAGCCCCCCGTGGGCCTGAACCCGAGGACTGGGCCCGAGGGGGTGCCCTACACCTCCCCCGACAGCGGGGAGGCCGTGCTGGACCCCAGCCAGGCCCCGAGACCCTTCGGCGACCCCTGTAAATACCCCGGCCGGACCAAGGGCTTCGGCCACAAGCCGGGCCTGAAGAAGCACCCCGCCGCCCCGCCGGGAGGGCGGCCCTTCACCTGCGCCACGTGCGGGAAGAGCTTCCAGCTGCAGGTGAGCCTGAGCGCGCACCAGCGCAGCTGCGGGCCGCCCGAGGGGGCGCCGGGGGCGGCGGGCGGCGGCGCGCGGGACGGCAGCGCGCTGCGGTGCGGGGAGTGCGGCCGCTGCTTCACGCGCCCCGCGCACCTCATCCGCCACCGCATGCTGCACACGGGCGAGCGGCCGTTCCCCTGCACCGAGTGCGAGAAGCGCTTCACCGAGCGCTCCAAGCTCATCGACCACTACCGAACGCACACGGGCGTGCGGCCCTTCACCTGCACCGTCTGCGGCAAGAGCTTCATCCGCAAGGACCACCTGCGCAAGCACCAGCGCAACCACGCGGCGGGGGCCAAGGGCCCGGCCCGCGGCCAGCCCCTCCCGCCCCTCCCGGCCGGGCCCCCGGACCCCTTCAAGAGCCCGGCCTCCAAAGGACCCTTGGCCTCCACAGACCTAGTGACCGACTGGACTTGTGGCCTGAGCGTCCTGGGACCCAGCGACGGCGCGGACCTGTGACGCCCCCCGCCCTCCCCCGCCCGAGCTGGCGAGGGTGGGGGGGGCGCCCCGGTGTCCTGGCCCCGCTGCAGGCCGCGCGCCTAAGGAGAGCCCCACTCGGAGGCGGCAGGGCGGTGGTGGGAACGGAGCCCGGGGAAGCCGGTTTCCCAGCCGCTGAACTGATTGCTGGAGGGAGAGAAACTTATCAAACGATCCGGCCTCCACCTCTAAACAAAGTAGAATTCTCTGATTGTGAAACTGAGCAGCATAGAATTTTAAGTAATTTAATTATGGAGACTTTTTTTTTTTTTTTTTTTTTTAATTCTTGACGAAAACGCTGGAAAATAGTCGTAGCACCAGTTTAAACTTTATAGTGTACTTTCGGTTTCCGGAGCGTGCGTTTGTGTGGGCTGTGACCGTACCAAGTCCGACAGTGAGTTGGCCGGCTGGGGACACAGATGAGGAGGGTCCCGGACCTGCCCTGGCCCCGCTGACTCCTAGGGAGGGGCCGGTGGGGGTGGCGGCGCAGCAGAGTTGAGAAACCCCCGCCCCACCTGGCCACCAAGCTGGCCTGGCGGTGGGGCAGGTCTGGGCCTGGGGCTCCAAGCTCCTCCCATCACCCCTCCCCTCCAGGGTGTGGAACCCCCACCACGGGTCAGAGTCAGCAGGGAGAAGGACGCGCCCACCGGCAGCCAGTCCCGTTCCCCAGCTTGCCCCTCCATCTGAAAAGTCCCCCCACCCAAAGTGCTGGCCCATTATGGGCCATCTGCCGCCCCTAACGGCAAGGGATCTGGGTGGTGTCACCCTGTTATGGGACTCAGGGCCTCATAAAGGAGAGCCACCTGAAAACACAGTGTTAGGGCTGCGCAGGGGAGGAGGCAGAGGTGGGCAGGCCCAACCTTTCACCCTCAGTTACCGGCGGAGCCAGGAACAAAGCCTGGCCTGCCGAACCCCACGAACCCCATGTGGGGCCGCTTTCCTCTCCAGCCAAATGCTTCTCTTTCCTTTGCTCTGTGTAGTGAGTGTTTCTTCGTTGTCAGAACGCTTTCACATCGCGTCTCATTTGATTACTGTGACCTTGTAAAGCACGCGGGACGAGTGTTGTTAAAGATGAGGAAGTAAACTCCTCCAAGGGCACCCCTCCCAGCCTCACGCGGGAGCGCGAGGCCGCGTGCCAGCAGTCGAGGAAGGCCACGGCTTAGACAGGCTGGTCGTCCTGGAGCACCACCGGCTTGGGGGAGGGAAGGTACTCGCGGCTGCCCTCTTAAGATCTGTACCACCGCTGGCCGAGCAAAATCATTAGGCGTCAAGGTTCTGCTGGCCTGTCTGGAGTGTGCACCCATTCTCCCCAGGGGGCGGTCGGGTTGGGGGGGGGGGTTGCTGGGTGGCAGGTCTGAGGCTGCGTGAGGGGCAAGCGCTTGTTCATTCCCCCTCTGACATCTTAGAGGTAGAATTAGAAACGGCCCAGGTTTCTTGATTCTGCCGCAATGCTGTCCCTACCACACAAGTGTCCATTCCTGTTTCGTTGGCACAGCCACTGGTCCCCTTGCCCCCAACGGGTAACCTGTTCCCCCTTGAGGAACCAGAGACCGTGGCTTCCTTTCAGTCCGCTTCCTCATGTGTCCTTTTGTTAGGCAATAGACTAGTTCGGAAAACTGTTTCTATGTACTGTATATTTTGTACCCGTTTACACTTCTAATATTGATATAACTGATATTTTGAAAAACGGATGAAGAGGAAACATCCTGTTAAAATAAAACCTAACCAGCACCAAGACGGCTTGGCGGGTTCCATTCTTAGACCTGTGTCTTGGGCACTGATGCCTCTAGACCCTCCTCCCACGGGAGCCGTGTGGCCAGCTTCCTGGGCGCCCTCCTCCTACACGTGGTCACCTCGGACCCAGGGAGGCCGCCGTCCCTCAGAGCTAGGAGTGGAAGAACCCAGAGAAGTCTGACTCCATGGAGGGGAAACCATAACGCGCCCAGTCACTTCGCTTCAGAGTAGAGTCCTGCTTTGTGTCGTCCGGCTTGATGTAATGCGATGCGAGGTGCGTGAGACCGGGTCTGGGAGAAGAACTGCAGAGCATCCGAGAAAAGCAGATGCCGGGTGTTCTCTCCTCGCCTCGTGCCTCTGCTGGGCCCGCGGCTGCTGTGTTCCTGGTCCGGGGGTGGAGGCCCCCCGACAACCAGAGCCAACGGTTGTGAATGTTTTATCTCGTGTGTTCGGTCTTTTTCATCTTGATCTTTGTCTTTTTAAGAAAATGAAAACGTACAATAAAACCTGCGGAAACTTGCCACGAGGGCCTGGGAGTGGGACGGGGCGAAAGCGAGAGTGGGTGTCCCGTGGCGTCGAGGTGACGGTGGCAGCGCGCTCCTCACCGGCAGCCCTGCCCTCCCCCGCTGGACGTGGCCCCGGTGCTCGGAAATCAAGCAGGGACGCTTCCGGTGACTGCTGGGCTCACCGTGCCACCGCCCCGCCACCGCACGGGGACATCCCCACTCGCCCTCTTGCCACACGCCCTGTGCGCACGAATCCCGAGGACCCTGCCAAAGTCCCCAACCATTTAGTGGTTCACTCCAGGGCCGACTCCTGAGGCTCTCCGGGCAGAGCATGGGGGAGGGGGGTGAAGTTCAGTATCCAAAGGGGCGCCCCCATCAGTAGTTAGGGAGACCGGGCCAGCCCCGTGGGCGGGGGGCCCCACCACTGCTCGGAAGCATCAGCCTTAGGCCGGAGCACTGTGGTCCCTGTTCGCTGAGTGTCCTTTTGCTGCTATAGCAAATGAGCACAAACTTTGTGGCTTCAACCAGTACAGACCTATTTTATGCCTCTGGAGGTCAGAAGTCCAGAACGAGCCTTACGGAGCTAAACTCAGTGTCAGCAGAGCTGCGTTCCTTCTAGAGTCCAGGGGAGAACCCACTGCCTCGCCTTTTCCAACTTCTAGAAGCCCCCTGCCTTTCTTGGTTCGTGGCCCCTTCCTTCATCTTCAGTGGGGGTCACTCCAACCTCTGCTTCTATCATCCCATCTTTTTCCGGCTTTGACTCTCTTGCCTCCCTCTCAGAATCTTTTCTCTCTCTCTCTCTCTCTTTTTTTTTTAAAGTTTATCCATTTATTTTGAGAGAGAGAAAGAGCACAGGCCGGGGAGGAGCAGAGAGAGAGAGAATCCCAAGCAGGCTCTGTGCTGTCAGCGCAGAGCCCCACGCAGGGCTCGAACCCACAAACCAAACCGTGAGATGGCGACCTGAGGTGAAACCAAGAGCCTGACACCCTACTGACGGAGCCACCCAGGCGCCCCTCCCTCTCAGAATCTTGCAGTTCCATCAGGCCCACCCAGCTAATCCAGAATAATCCCTTCGTCTGAAGATCCTGATTTAATCACGCCCTCAAAAGTCCCTTCTGCCACTTAAGGTAACATATCCACAGGTTCTAGGGATCAGGATGTGGACATCTTGGCGAGGGGAGCATTTTTGGCTTTACTACACTTGCCAAATCCCAGGGCAGTTCTCCTCTCCTACCTGAGGCCAGGCCACATCCTCCACGGATCCTCCCGTGTTCTGGCACCGAAATAACGTGCTCCGGCGACAACATTTGAGGCTCGTCGTGCCCAGCCACCCCTTCATCTCAGCCACCCACTGTTGCCCACAGAAGGGTACCCGTCTGCTGCCTGCCTCCTCCCGGCATCTTTCTTTACCCTCATCTTTCTACAACTTTGTTCTATTCCTGATGCGTCCAAAGATGGCCCCCATCCCTTCCGACTTCCCGTTGTTAAGTAGCAGTGCCACGTCTCTGTCGTGTTCCCGGGCAGACTGAAGTCAAGAAGGGTCGACTGTGCCTTAACCGGTCCAGCAGCGTCAAGATCTTTGAAGATCGTGCTGGGCCCTGTAGCTGTTCTTTTATGCCTCCGTTCTTGGGAAGATACCCACGCTCCTCCGAGGTTCCTGTCTCCTTCTCTCTTTCCTTTTCTCTGTCGTTTATCCAACTTCATTCCACACCATTGAAGGCTTGGCAGAGCCCCGGGCTCCCGGGGTGTAACTCCCACCCCGTCCCGCCCCGCTCCATCCCTCATTCTGGCCCAGGGTGACCTTTCTAACTAGGAAATCTGAGCATCCTCGCTCCCTGACTTAAAGGCCTCCTATGACTCCCATCACCTACTGCTGAAAATCCAAATTGCAGCCCCGCATGGCTGACCCCCCCCCGCCCCCCCAGGAGGCGGCTCCTCCCCGTCCTCATCTCCTGTGACTGCTCTTGTGTCATCCTGCAGGTGAACTGAACTGCCCGTCTTCCCTGGGCACCACGCTGTTCCCACCGCATGCAATGTCCTCCTCTCCTTGCCCCTGCCCCCCCCCCCACACCCGGTACACTCCTTACCCCTCAGGTCATGGCTCAGCAACACCCAGCTGTCCCCGGTCTCTGCAGGTGGCACCGATGACTCCCCTGTTTCCCACAGATGCTTGCTCAGTCTCCTTCTTTCCTCTTCTTAGACTGTCCCCTACTTCACACATAATGTGTGGCTGGAAATGTGTATAAGAGTGTATGTATAAAGATAAGGCGGTGCACTCACAAGTCATAAAGAAGGCTTTATTCCCCGACAGCTATAAGCAAATTCCTGATCTGACATAATTGTCAAGTTCCTTTTAGCCCCGAGTATTGTACAATTTACACATGATTATTTAAAAACGTTAAAAGCACACGGGGCGCCTGGGTGGCTCAGTCGGTTAAGCGTCCGACTTCGGCTCAGGTCGTGATCTTGCGGTTTGTGAGTTCGAGCCCCGCGTCGGGCTCTGTGCTGACAGCTCAGAGCCCGGAGCCTGCTTCCGATTCTGGGTCTCCCTCTTTCTCTGCCCCTCCCCTGTTCACGCTCTGTCTCTCAACAATAAACGTTAAAAGCATTTTTTAAAAAAGAAATAAAACATTAAAAGCACAATTTGGACATTAAATATACACACTGAAATAATTGGGCAAAAATTATTTTAAAAATTGGGCAAAAAAGTAATAAATGCGAATATTTGGGGTTGTGTTACCTGGTGTAAGGGGGCACCTGGGTGGCTCAGTTGGTTAAGCGTCCCAACTCTTGATTGCAGCTCAGGTCTTGATCTCACGGTTTGTGAGTTCGAGCCCCATGTTGGGCTCTGCACTGACAGCACGGAACCTGCTTGGGTTTCTCTCTCTCTCTGCCCCTCCCCTGCTCGTGCTCGCTCTCTCGCAAAATAAATAAACATTTTTTAAAAACCTGATATAAACATCTGGAAACTCCAGATGGGATATAATAAACATAATTTTAAATACAGAGCCTTGAAAGGAATAAAGGGAAATCCTAGTGTACCAGAAATGAAGACAACACAACCCCGGCATTGTAAGCATGTGAATAGATGCTGCACCGAACAGGTGGGGGCAA
The DNA here is from genome assembly GCF_007474595.2 of Lynx canadensis. Lineage (NCBI taxonomy): Eukaryota > Metazoa > Chordata > Mammalia > Carnivora > Felidae > Lynx > Lynx canadensis. The sequence goes on along the minus strand of NC_044304.2, from coordinate 161,857,211 downwards.
GAAGGGTGGGGGCGCCTGGGTGGCTCAGTCGGTTGAGCATCCGACTTCGGATCAGGTCATGATCTCACAGTCCGTGAGTTCGAGCCCCGCGTCGGGCTCTGTGCTGACAGCTCAGAGCCTGGAGCCTGCTTCACATTCTGTGTTTCCCTCTCTCTCTGCCCCTTCCCTGCTCATGCTCTGTCTCTGTCTCAAAAATAAATAAACATTAAAAAAAATTTTTTTTTTTTTTAAAAAGAAGGGTGTATGGGCCTTGGGCCCAGGAAGGTCACGGTTAGAACCGACACCTCCTCCAGAGAAAGTCCCTTAAAGGCCCCATCTTCAGACAATACATGGTTCAGAAAAAATGCAACCCAGCGCTAAAAGATGGTATGTTAGTTGGGTCCTCGGGAAGTAGATGTCGAGACACAGTTTGAAGTGCAGGAGGTTTACTGGGGAATAGTGCCTGTAAGAGGTAAAGGCAGGAGGGAGCAGGGTTTTGCAGGCAAAGTCTCAGACCAGGACACAGACCCAACATTCATGAAAGGAAAGAGACGGGCAAGCAGGTTTGAGCGGCAGGAGCAGAACATACTGTAGTTCTGACAGAGTTTCAGCCAACCAGTCAAAGGCTTCTAGAGCAGATAGTTCCTGTTAGAGGAGGCCTGCATTGAGCAGAAATGCCCAGGCCCTAAGACCCCCACCTGCTCACTCATTGGCTGGGGCTGCCCAAGGACGGTGTGGCCCTAGCTTGAAAGCCTGGGCATGTCCTGAAGGTGCTAATAACTGGAGGTGACAGCTAACTGCACTTCTTGTAGCCGGTGGTAAATTCTTAAAGATCCGAATGGCATAATTCCACGGCTGCCGCGGTGACAAAAAACGTATGTCTCAGGCTGGGCCCTGGAAGATGGTAGTGGATGGGGTGATATCTTCCTTGAGAATCCAAAACGACAGCCAGTACCTCATGGAGGTTGGGATTCAATTTTCCATTACCCAAACGGCTGAGCAATTGACATAAAAGCCGGACCTAGGCCAATGATAGCGCTTGACAGTTTTGGCTGAAGGAAACCCCAAAAGAGGAGGAACTAGCTCACAATCCGGACCACAAGCCCGGCTCAGTATAAGCTCACAATCGCAAATTGCAAACCCAGAAGGAAGAAGTCCACCATTAGTGAGACTGTAACAAGCAGCAGGATCAAAGTCCAAGAGCTTGAATTCATGTAAAGATCATCCAAAATAGAAGGTCATAGCAATAGTTTTATAAGGCATAAAACTAACAGAGGGCAGAAAGTGGAAGAAGCAGCCTGGGGAAAGCATGATAAATGGGGGAAAAAAGAACCATAAGAAAAATCAAGATACTATTAAAAAGAAAGTGAAATTTGAAAAACAACAAAATGTCTGGAAATAAAATAGCCACTGAAATTTTAAAAACTCAGTGGACAGGTTAAACAGCAGATCTAGATACAGCTGGAAAGAATTAGTGAAATGAAATATAGATGAGAAAAATACTCAGAATGAAGGACAGAGAGAGAAAATCATGCACGGAAATAATATGTTTAAGAGCATAGACTAGAAACACCTACCATAATCTATCTAATCAGATATTCTCATCTACAAAGAGATAATTAAGAAATTAGGAGGAAGGACTCCTGGGTGGTTCAGTCGGTTGAGTGTTGGACTCTTGGTTTCAACTCAGGTCATGATCCCAAGGTCATGGGATTGAGCCCAGCATCAGGCTCTGCACTGAGTATGGAGCCTGCTTGGGATTGTCTCTCTCTCTCTCTCTCTGTCACTCTCTCTCTCCCTCCCTCCCTCCCTCCATCCTCCCCCTCTCCCTCTCTTTCTGTCCCTCTCCCCAATTCTCACTTTCTCATTCTCAAATTAAAAAAAAAAACACAAAAATAATGAAATTGAGAGGAAGTAAATATTTTAAAAGAATGACAATCTTCAAGAATTGATGAAAGACAAATCCTCAAATTCAAGAGGCCCAAAGGTAAATCCACACATAGAAATATTGTGGTGAAACTAGAACCACCAAAACCAAAGGGAAAATCCTAAAAGCAGCCAGAGAAAAAGACAGATTGGCATCAAAGGAAAAGGGTGTTCAACTAACCATAGACTCTTCTATGATAAAAATAGAGATCAGAAGACAATGAGTGAACACCTGCAACGTGGTGACAGAAAATAACCGCCAACCTAGATTTTTGTACCCTGCTCAATTATCACACACCAGCAATGCCAAATAAGGACTTTTTCAGAAAATAAAAACCCTCACTTAAAAACTGCTGAAGACTGCTGTCCTTTAGGAAGAAGAAACTCGAACACAGGTTGGAGAAGGACATAAGGGGAATAATGAGAAAAAAAACTAGTAAATACAGGTAAATAGTAACATGTCGACTTTATAAAACAATAATAAAGATAAATTTGGGAGATACAAAACAAAGTGGGATTAAAATACTAGACAGCATGTAGAAGGGTGGAGTATGATGTCAGTGAAAGCATCCTGTGGTCCTTGTGACTTCAAGAGAAGGGCAATTACATTTAGACTTTGTAAATCAATCATACACATTTAAATGTTCATCATAGCCCCTAAAAGAATAGAAGTAGAGTGGATCCTAGCAGAGGGAGGAAGAGTGTATTAGGAAAACTCGATTCATCTATTAGAAGGTAGGAAAAGGGGGAAAGAAGCAAAGCTATGGTAAACCAAGATCACAAAATAAGATGCTAGAAAAAAACCAAATATATCTATATTCACTGTGAATAGAAAACAAGCTCTTCAGTCGAAAGACACATTGTCAGATTGTACAACTATACAGAAATCCAGCTCTATGCTTTGAAGTTTTAGTGAGCAATATTCCTTGGGGCATGCACTTTCCTTCCTCCAACTATGGCCCCGTAGTGGTGTTATGTCAGCCCTTCTCTTCCTGGCTGTTCGGTACCATAATGACCTCTGCCAAAATTCCAAAATATTTCATCACTTTCCATTATCAGAAAAGTCTCATTCCAGCCTCAGTCTGAACCATATTTGAACTTGAGTGGCAAACTTGGTCAGAGCCTGTGTCCCCTCCACTCTGGTTTGGGCTGGATCTGTCTGGGGCACCAGGAGTTTGGGTGGAGAGAGCACAGAGTCTCTTCCTCAAATCCTTCCTCCTTTCTCTCTCCGATCCTCCCAGACTCCAGCTTAGGCCTTCACAAAGCCTCACTTTGGCCAGACCATGGGGTGAAAGATGTGAAGCAGGATGTGCTCATGTGAGTTGCCTTAGAAACTTCGTTCAGCTTGTTTTAACCTGGGACTGTAGGGCTTTACTGTACGGTGGTTTCCAGGCGGGTGGGATGTGAGGTTGTCTTGGGGTGGTACTCAGCTTTACCCTGACTTCCTTTGACATGGAGAAGAATTCCTTGAGGGGTGGCAAGAAATATCTGCCCCTCTTTCCAGGCATAACCACCCATTATGTGGCCTGTGGAAATGTGCATGCATCACAGGTCCCCCCCCCCCCAAATGCTGTGCTCCTTTACAAGAAGGCCAGGAAGCAGCTTGGGTCTTAGATCGCACCCTTGGGGTGCGAGGGGAACTGGAACAAGGTGAGAGTAGCCCCACCTTTCCCTTGTGATGTCTTTAAGCCTCCAGAAATCTCTGCATTAAAAGCCATCTGCTGCCATGTTCCCTGTGCTCACAAACTTCAGGGGAAAGTATCACGTACACTCCTCTTCTTCCCTGTGGTGGAAGAGGGAGCCCGGAAAGGGCAGCGAGCACAGTGCTGGGCTCCACAGAGACACTTTGAGCTCTCTCACAGGGAGAGGGAAGGATGGCCGAGAACTCCCTTCTCTCTAGGCCTCTTTTCATGTGTGTGTGGCGGGGAGTAGGCTCTGAGCTGAGGGTTGCCAGCAAGGCTCCGTAGGTGAGTGATTGTCCCACTGGCCACACAAAAGTAAATGGTGGGGTAGCTTATGCCTTTTGTCCTTGGCTCTGGGCCTTCGCCTCGATCCCCAGACAAGGACAAAATGACACTTGACATCTTGTCACATGATGTTTACAAAAGACGTACCTAAAAGTTAACAGCACGACACACAGCGCAAAGTAAAGAATTGGGGGCAGGGGCGCCTGGGTGGCGCAGTCGGTTAAGCGTCCGACTTCAGCCAGGTCACGATCTCGTGGTCCGTGAGTTCGAGCCCCGCGTCAGGCTCTGGGCAGATGGCTCGGAGCCTGGAACCTGTTTCCGATTCTGTGTCTCCCTCTCTCTCTGCCCCTCCCCAATTCATGCTCTGTCTCTCTCTGTCCCAAAAATAAATAAAAAAAAAAAAAAAAAAAAAGAATTGGGGGCAGAAAATATATACTGGCAAACACTCACTGAAAGAAAATGGACCAGGAATACCTTTAGATGAAACAGATTTTAATGCCAAAAGCATTTCTAGGTAAAAAGGGTCACACATTATGAACAAAATAAAGTACAATGTACCTCATGGCATGGACTCAAAAATATAAAGCAAAAAGTGGCAGAATTCTGAGGACAAATTTGAAAAGAATCACAATGGGAGATTTCTATATAGCTCTCCATATTTGGTAAAACAAACAAAAATTAGTGAGAATATAGAATAGTTGAAAAGCATATTTAACTAATTCTATCCAAACAATTAGAGGTTTTATGTTCTTTTCAAGAACATGAAGTATTTACAAAAACTGGCTACAAAACAAATTGTGACAAATTCCAAATAACCAATTTTATTCAGACTCCTTTTTATAATCACAGTGTAATAAATTGGAAATAATAAAATGACATACAAAACATTTGTAAAAGAACCATCTAAGAAAAAAAAATAACTTTTGCTCACATTTTAAGATTTTTTTTAGGGGCGCCTGGGTGGCGCAGTCGGTTAAGCGTCCGACTTCAGCCAGGTCACGATCTCGCGGTCCGGGAGTTCGAGCCCCGCGTCAGGCTCTGGGCTGATGGCTCAGAGCCTGGAGCCTGTTTCCGATTCTGTGTCTCCCTCTCTCTCTGCCCCTCCCCCATTCATGCTCTGTCTCTCTCTGTCCCAAAAATAAATAAACGTTGAAAAAAAAAATTTTTTTAAAGATTTTTTTAAAATTTTTTAATGTTTATCTATTTTTGAGAGTGGGGAGGGGCAGACAGAGAGGGAGACACGGAATCCGAAGCAAGCTCCAGGCTCTCAGCTGTCAGCACAGAGCCCCACGTGGGGCTTGAACTTACAGTGAGATCATGACCTGAGCTGAAGTAGGGCACTTAACCAACTGAGCCACCCAAGCACCCCTTTAAGATTTATTTTTTAATTTTTTAAATGTTTATTTATTTTTGGGAGAGAGAGAGAGAGAGACAGCACAAGTAGGGGAGGGGCAGAGAGAGAGGGACAGACAGAATCAGAAGCAGGATCCAAGCTGTCAGCACAGAGCCCGACGCGGGGCTTGAACTCACAAACAGTGAGATCATGACCTGAGCCGAAGTCGGGCGCTTAACTGACTGAGCCACCCAGGCACCCGTTAAGATTTTATTTTTAATGACATGGGGCTCAAACTCACAACCGCGAGATCAAGAGTTGCACACTCTACCGACTGAGCCAGCCAGATGCCCCGTCTCACATTTTAATACTGTTTTACATGTTTGTTTTTTCGAACAATTCCTATTGTAAAAAGTTTGTAACAAAAAATCGCAGCTGATTGCAGAATATTTATTTAATATTAATGTATCAAATATACAACTAGTAATCTTGAGGAGGAAAATATACCAAGACTGGGTACAGTTGTAAAAGTAGATTCATATAAAACATGTCAAATGGAAAGTATATTTTTATTTTTCCACTTTTCATATACACTGGAAGACAAAGAAAAATCCAATCAGTTAACTATTTGGGTGGCTGAAGTCTTTCATTTTATTTTGGTAACAAGAAAATCCAAATTTAATGCTTAATATCTCATCTTTCAGTCATCTGAAAAAGAAAGATAATACACTCATTAATCTAGGTGTTTCTTAGTGGGATATTAGCTGATTAGTTGACCTCTTGGCCCCATCAAAATTCTAGCTGGCTTAGTTGCAGAAATTCACAAGCTGATCCTAAAATTCAAATGGAGGGGTGCCTGGGTGGCTCCGCGGGTTGAGGGTCCGACTTCGGCTCAGGTCATGATCTCGCAGTTTGTGAGTTCGAGCCCCGCGTCGGGCTCCGTGCGGACAGCTCGGAGCCTGGAGCCTGCTTCGGATTCAGTGTCTCCCTCTCTCTCTGCCCCTCCCCCATTTGTGCAATGTCTTTCTCTACCTACCAAAAATACATAAAATATAAAATAAATAAATAAATAAAATAAAATTCAAATGGAAGTTCAAGGCATCCCAAATGGCCCAAAACAATCTTGAAAAAGAAGAGCAAAGTGAGAGGGACTCACGCTTCCTGATTATAACATCTGGAAACATAAAAAGTATGCTAACAATAGCACAAAGGATGGTAGGTAACCTGTTGTAAGATTAACGAACCATAATAAAGTGGTATGACTCATGTGAAGAGAGTTGTTAAAAATTAAAAGTGTATATTTTATTTTTTTTTATTTTGAGAGAGAGAGCGTGCGCGCATGAGCAAACGGGGGAGGGGCAGGGAGAGAGGGAGAGAGAGAATCCCAAGCAGATTTTGCCCTGTCAGTGCGAAGCCGGACTTGGGGCTTGATCTCACAAACCGTGAGATCATGACCTGAGCCAAAATCAAGGGCTGGCCGCTTAACCAACTGAGACACCCAGGCACCCCAATGCTGTAGATTTTAAAACTTAGGGCAACCTTTAAAAATGAGGTATAAATACCAAGTGTACAGTGAAAAATAGAATTACTTAAAAAATACTCTATCCAAAAGCAGGCAAAGAAAGAAAGAGGGAGAGAAAGTATTGAAAACCTGGAACACAAAGAAAACAACTAGCAAGGTGGTAGATTACAACGCAGTCCTATCCGTCCAACTCTTGATCTCAGCTCAGGTCCCGATCTTACTGTTCTTGAGTTCAGCATCGGGCTCAATATTGACAGTGCAGGGCCCGCTTGGATTCCCTTTCTCTCTCCCTCTCTCTCTGCCCCTCCCCTGGTCAGTCTCTCCCTCAAAATAAATAAATAAACTTAAAAAAAAAAAACAAAAAACAACTCAAACCCAGACATTAAAAAAACCCGAAAACTGTAAAAAATTGCAATCCTATCAGTAAGCACATTAAGTTCTGGTGACAAAGTTTATAGCCACAATATGTGTTCTAAAAACACCTATAAACCAATAAGAAAAAGACTTCACAACAGAAACACTGGCAAAGGCTAGGAAGAGGAAACTTGAAGTGCAAGAAACCAAATGTCTAGATGTTCAACCCTCTTAATAACCAGGGAAATGCAAACATCAATACAAGGTAAAATAATGACTACTAGTTTCAAACTCATCCTGCTGACGAAGTTCAAGGTCCATTATCAGTAAGTGTCGGCAAGGCTCTGAAAACAGGACCCCGTGCACTGCTGGTGGCAGTGTCGCTGGGCACCATCTCACTGGTGAGCAATGTGGTGAACTTAGGGAAGAGGAAGGGCTCCTGTCACCCACTCTTCAGTGTCCCGGGGTCTCTCCGAGAGAAACTCCGACGGACACAGCAAGAGGTGAGAGCAGACGTTCCCAGCAGCAAGTTTGTTTTCATTGCTCGCGGGGGGGAGGGAAAGTACACTGGAGTGTATTTATTCAATGAAATACTATATAGTGGTTAAAAGGAATGGACCAGATATTCTCGTTTCAACACGACTATATCTCAAAAACAATGATGCAAAAAAAAAAAAAAAGCAAGTTGCAACCTGATATGGACTGAATTACATTCACATACACATTTAAAATACCAAAAAGCAGGGGTATGCGCTGTTTGCTGCTGCATGGTAGGAAATGCATCAAGACATATAGGTGGGAAGTCCAACCTCTGGGAAGGGAAGGAAATAGATTCCGACAGAGGCGCTGGCCTCATCCACATCCATAACTTTCCATTTTTACAGAGACATAGGAGCGGACAGCGCACTGAGTCCTGATCCTGTCGCCTTCCAAGGCAGCTCCACCCCTGGCCTCCCAGGGATCCCGTTAGGTGAACAAAGATATTCTACTTTTCTTCCCCGCTTAAGTTCCAGTTGGGTTTTCGTCACTTGTAACCAGGAGGCCTGCCTATACTTTCTTGCTTTCTCCCCCCCACCCCCACCCCCAGTTCTTGCCACCTGGTAGGTATTCCATAAATATGCGGATAAGTGAACCTGTCCAGCAAAGGGAGCCGCCAACTCGCAGCTCTACCATTTCTTTTGGGGGAGCCCTGAAGGTTAAGAAAGAGCATTCCGACAAGGGGCTGGCACAGCAACTTAGGGTAAACAAGTCCCTTCCCGCTCGGCCTCAGTTTCCTCCCAAACGACGGGTCCGGCCCCTTCCAGCCCCAGCACTCTATGATTCTCGGAATTGTGTCCTTTCATGTCGAAAACAACACTCGGGCATTTCACAAAAGCACCCAGCCCCCTTGTTACCCTTGGAACCACGCAGCCCGCTTCCCTGGAACCCGGGCTGCACAGAGCCGGTCACATGAACTCGGGCTTTCTTTGCCGTGCCGGGTTTCTTAGATCCCTTTGTGAGCGCAGGTTTTGAAAGGGAACGACCCGGGTTCTGGGTTTGAGAGGAGCAGGGGGATCCGGCGGGAGGAAGGCTGTCGGAGCCAATCAAGCCGCCTCCAGACCCCAGCACGTCGCCTTGGCTGCGCGCGGCTGTTTGTGCTCGGCTCTCCCGCCTCCGGGTCTCGCCCCAGGCTGCCCGGGGAGGCGAGGACCCCAGGTGAGAGGCCAGGGAGGGGGGGACCCCGGGGGGGAGGCCGAGCGGTTCGGCCCGGGCTCCACGACGGGCTGGCCCGGGGCTCAGGGCGTGTCCGTCGCCGCCTGGCTGCTCGCTCGACACTGTTCGCTCCTACCGGCTGTAGATGGAGCTGTCTGGGTTCCTGCAGCCTCCGACGAGCCTCGGAGTGTTTCTCTTTAAACGGCCTGAGAGGGACATGCCTCCCAGGATGCAGTTTGTATCAACATGGCAGCTGCTGTGCAGCTCCCCTGCTGAAGAGGCGCCGGGACGGCAGCGCAGCTCGCAGCCGGGGCCGGGGCCGGAGCCGGGGTCGCAGCCGCGGCCGCAGAGGGGCCGCGCGCGGGCCGGGGGCCGGTGCTGAGGGCCGGGGCCCAGCTCGCGGCCGGGGCGCAGCCCGCCCGGCCGCCCGCACCGCCGCGCGCCCCGCTCCGACGCCGCCGCCCGGCTCGGCCGCTCCGTCCCCGCCCGCCTGAGCAGGCCGGGCCCGACGGCCGCGCGAGCCCGGGCGGGGAAGGCAGGGCCGGGCGGGCGCCGCCTGCGGAGAGGCCGGGAGGGGGGCCGGCCTGCGTGGAGCCGCGCGCGGCGGCGGCGGCGGCGGCGACTCCGGCCCGGGCCGGACAGCGCAGGGCCATGGCCGAGGCGGCCCCGGCTCCGGTGAGGGCGGCCCGCGCGCGCACGGACGCGCGGACTCGGGGCCCGGGGGACGGCCTGCGCGTCCCCGGCTCGGCGGCCCGGCCTGGGGTCTCGGTAAGGGACACAAACGCCGCGACGTGGGGGGCGGGGGGCGGGGGGCCGGAGGGCTCGCGCGCCCCTTAACGGGAGTGGGGGTTGGGGGGGAGGGCTGCGGGATGGCAGCGGGGCCGAGGAGCCGGCCGCCGTCCGGGCGAGGCTGCGGGGACGCCGGGGCCTGGCCCGCTCGCGGGCCCGGAGGTGGGCGCCCCGGGCGGCGCGCCTCGCTCCCTGCGGAGCCGGCGCTGCGTCCGTCGGGGTTGCCGCCGCACGTTTTCCGCAGAGCTCGCCCCCGCCGAGCCTCCCGCGGCCGGAGCGCGGCGCTGACGCGGCTCTCCCCATTTCGCAGAGCGGAGACACTGAGGCACAGACACCTGGCGGCGACCCGGCCGGCCTGCCCCAAGGTCACGTAGCGAGTCATCCGTGGCCCGCTGCCCGCGTCCCCAGAAATACCAGCCTCCCGGGCGGCGGGCCTGGACGGGGAGGGGGGCGGCTCTGGCGGCGGCCTGCCCTGGATTAGGGGCCTGGCCCGGCTCGCGGTGGACGCGGCCCGTCGGGGGGGAGGTGACGGCAGGGCGAGAGGCCGGGCAGCGCCCGGCCGAGCGGTTGCGTCGTGGGGAGCGGGTGACCCTCGGGCTCCGGCGCCTGGGGCCTCCAGCCCCTGCCTCCGGAGGGCCCCCTGCCAGATTCTGGGTGTCCAGACGGATGGGGTCGGGGGAGCGAGCTCCTAGGGGTTTGGTGGCTGATGTTCCTCTTTAATGGGCCATTCTCGAAAATCGGTCCTAAAATCTCCCCGCAGACCTGCTCTTTGAGATGCGGTGGCTGTGCCTGGGAGCAGGATTGCTGCATGAGGGTCAGTGCCTCTGAGCCTCAGTTTACTGGTGTGTACAGGAAGGGGTCGGGATAAACGCTTCCTAAAGAGCCTCCCGGTTCAATACAACTCATCATCATCTCTTGGAAAAACAAAATACAGTGGAGATTTCAAAATGCCCACCTCTGGGTTGAGGTCTCCAGGGCCTTTGAATGGTATATAATTCTGAGTGAACCACACCGGGTCATACAAGAAACTGGCATGGCTTTCTTTTCTTTTCTTTTCTTTTCTTTTCTTTTTTCTTTCTTTCTTTCTTTCTTTCTTTCTTTCTTTCTTTCTTTCTTTCTTTCTTTCTTTTCTTTATAAATTGATAGGAATGGTTCTGTATTATTCTGCTAAGATAAATGAAGCCTGGAGACCCCCATCCACTTGGGATACAGGAGGCAGGGAGAGTCGGTTAAATCCTGTGATAAAGGTCCAGAATCCTCTCTGCCCCCCCCCACCCCCCATGGTTTGAGAATGCAAGCTTGTTCATCTTAGATATTATATTTACAGCTCCATCCCTCTCCTTGGCCATTTCTTTATGCTTAGGGTAAAATCAAGCCACGGGTTTATTGGTACTGACGACATTATAGCAAGGGGCTTTAATTTGGGGGTAGAGGAGGGGGTGTGCTCCTGTGGCCCCCTCATCCCTCAGCAGTCCTCCAAATCTGGAAATGGGAAGAGCCAGGCTAATAATAGAGAGCAAAGAAATGGTAGTTTCCTTGAGCTCTGATGAGACTGGTTGGGAAAGATATCTTAGCCTGCTGGCTCTCTGTACTGTACTGGATGGGGCTTTTTGTCATGGTTTTAGTTAAACCCCTGTATCACTCAGGGATACTAACTTGGCCCCTGGGGATTTTCCCTTCTTCCTAGTAGTTGTAGACAAATACCCTAATCCCCCTCCCAGCACAGGGCCCTGATGGGCTTATTGTGTTGCATTATGCTAGTCACTTGCCCTGTGTCTGAGGCTCCCGTCCCACAGGCCTGGCCTCTGTCTGCCTTCACCGGTGAGGAGCTGAGAGGTGGCTTACTTGTTGATGAGTCTTCAGGTCTAGGGGTCTGCAAAGCCCTTGAAAGCGTTTGCGGACTTTTGTGTGTAGGCCGGTGTGTGTTTTTTCGGGGGGGGGGGGGATGGAGAATCCCTAACTTTCGTTAGGGTTTCAAAGGCGTCCCTGACCCCTGGCTTTCAGCGGCCCTGTCTTTATGGGCAGGGCCTTCCCTAACATAGAACCTACCCCCAGGTCTTTGGGAAGTCTCCATGCCTCTGGATGTTAGAGGTGGAGAGGATTCAGAACACTTACCGACCAGCTGCCCGGAGGCCCAGGTTCTGCGGCCAGCCCGCTGTGTGACCTTGGCCGAGTGAGTTGGCCTCTCCATGCCTCAGCGTCTTCATATGCTAAGTGTGGGGAATGGTTCTCAGAGTCCCTATTTCATAGGGTTTCCTGGGGATTAAATGAGATAACCCTTTAACATGCTTAACACTGTTCATGGCACACAGTAAGTGCTGAGTAATTGTTAGCTGTTATCTGACTAATAGGCTCTCACATCTGGCTAGCTGCAGAGCTCTCGGATCGTACTTACCTCGGAAAACATTCTGCCTGAACAGGCCTTACGTTTTCAGTTCTTGGCTTGAGAGTGTGGTGCTGTCTCAGTTAAGGCTCTCGTGAGTGAATGAATGAGCAAATAAAGGAAAGAGAGCGGGAGGAAACGTAAATAGGTTTAGGCTCTGACAGGTGACCGAAGGAGCGTCATTTTTGTTTTTGTTGTGACCCAATCACGTATACTGTTCATTCATCCAGCAGACATTTATTGAGCACGTACTACATGTCAGACTGGACACCAGGGATATACTCCTTTTCAAACAAAGAGAAGGGGCATTTCAGTTGTATTAAAGATCGCTTGTGTGTGGCACAGTGACAGGCCATTCAGATTCGCTGAAGGAAGATTATGAGGAAATGGACAAACATGTTATAGAAGGAATTCTGTTCAGCTCCAATAAAGCTATTGATTGTCTGGATAAGTAAATACAGAGCTGGTCATTCAGAAGACCTTGGCTTCACCTCCCCGGTGACACAAGAATTCTCTCAATGTGAATGTAGCAAGGTGGGGAACAGGAAGAGAGTGAATAAAGAAAGTCTCAAAAGGAATCGATCTTTCTTTTGGTTCTAGTCCCCACCAGCGTTGAGGCGAGTCACAGAACCGGCTGACTTCGGCTCTGTTTCCAGTCTGTCCAGGCCTTGGCTCCTCAGTTCCCATCTCACACACCACAGGGAGGAACCCAGACCACCAGGAGTGCACCTGCCTCAGTGGACCATCTGCCCCGGGGTCTTTGCCTCCCGTACAAAGACTGAATTGCCATATCCCTGGCCTGGCTGAGGGTCTCTCTTCTCTCTTTGCTTATAGCCTGGACTGCCCAGAAGCCCACTCAGCCTCCCCAGGAGGGGCTGGGTCCATAACACATGTCTCAAAGTCAAACCTATACCATATAAATCCTTTGAAAAATGCTATTGGCTAAGTCAGTAAGCTTTTATCAAAGAGCCTGGGAAACAAGGTAATTGTGTGTCCTCGCTACTAGAGTAAGTGAGGGAAAGCATGAAGAGGGCTGGGACTACCTGATCATTCACATAAGAAGCAGTGGGGCCAGATGGCACGTTCATCTTCCAGGTAAGTCCTCGAACAGCCCTGGCCCCACCGCTGTCTCCTCCCACCTTGCTGGGAGTCTTGGGGTAGTAACAGTGCCCGGCACTGATAAAACTCTGCTCTGTCGTTTTGCCAGGTTTTATTTCATTTTATGCTCAGTGCTCAAACTCAGCGAGGTGGTCTTTGTTTCCCGTGTGAGGACACTGCGAACAGGTCGAGTAACCGGGCAGCGGTCCGTGTGGACAGGACCGAAAGCCAAGGCCAGCATCCGTCTCATACGCTGCTGGTCATGGGTAGATCCTGTGAGGCATCTGTTGTGAAGAAAGAGACGCCTCCATCAAAGCAGAAGGTGGCATGGCCGCCCTTTCTTGGTTGTTAGTTGTGCTTTTGTAACTGATCTCTGAATCAGCGTGAGGTTCTCAAGAAGAGAGTCGTGTCCGTGGAACAGATCTTGATTGCCAATAAACCAGAAACCGTTTTTTATGTGGGTGCCTAACTTTGGCGTTTATCTTGCCAGCTGGAGACTGTGGCCTTCAATCCTGCCCTTTCTTTCCTTGACCACAGGTCCAGCAGCTGGACATGGAGACCCAACGCTCCTCACCTCTGTCCTTCCCCAGTGTTCTGCAAGAAGAGACCCCACGTCAGGCCCCTGCTGGACCCCCCCGAGAAACTCTGTTCCAATCGCGTGTTGTTCCCCCCAAAGAAATTCCTTCTTCGTCTCCCCCCATTCCCCGACAAGCCTCCCTGCCCCAAACTCCCAAGCTAGAGACCTCTGGCCGAATGCCACACGTTCTCCAGAAGGGACCCTCACTCCTGTATCCTGCCGCTTCTGAGCAAGAGACTCGTCTCCAGGGTCGCCCGGCTTCTCAAGAAGAGACCCAGTATCTGCCCCCAGCTGCTGCTGAACAAGAAATATCACTTCTGTCCCACTCCACCCCCCACCAAGAAGCCCTCCTCCACTCGCCTGAAGTTCCTGAGAAAGACCCCCTGACCCTGTCCCCCACAGTTCCCGAGACCGACATGGACCCCCTCCTTCAGAGCCCAGTTTCCCAAAAAGACACCCCCTTCCAGATCTCTTCGGCAGCCCAGAAGGACACACCGCTCCCAACAGCAGAGATCACCCGCTTGGCCGTGTGGGCTGCCGTCCAGGCCGTGGAGAGGAAACTGGAGGCCCAGGCCATGCGGCTCCTGACCCTGGAGGGGCGGACGGGGACGGCCGAGAAGAAGCTGGCGGACTGCGAGAAGACGGCCGTGGAGTTTGCAAACCATCTGGAGAGCAAGTGGGTCGTGCTGGGGACCCTGCTGCAGGAGTACGGGCTGCTGCAGAGGCGGCTGGAGAACATGGAGAACCTGCTGAAAAACCGAAATTTCTGGATCCTGCGGCTGCCCCCGGGCAGCAACGGAGAAGTTCCCAAGGTAAGAGCTATCCCAACTGGGGCTTCCCAAGGAGCGATCTGAACTGGGACGTGTTCTAGGAATTTCATATAAAAGAAGGGAAAAGAGATGCTTAAGAAGGAAACAAATACTGGGGGCTCAGTTGGTTAAGCGCCAGACTTCAGCTCAAGGCATGACCTCACGGTTTGTGGGTTCGAGCTCCGCATCAGGCTCTGTGCTGACAGCTAAAGCCTGGAGCCTGCTTCAGATTCTGTGTCTCCCTCTCTCTCTCTGCCCCTTCTTGCCTCGCTCTCTCTCTCTCTCTCTCAAAAAATAAATAAACATTAAAAAAAATTAAAAAAAAAAAAAAGGAAACAAATACAATGATACCTAGTTGCCAACATTGCTGCACTAAACCCAAGATGGCCCAAATTCAGATGATTTGTCCCGTTAATAAAACCCTACGTGAATAGAAGAGAATGTCCGACGGCATCCTAGTGACCAGGGACCGTCGATTCGGAAGGGTGTTCAATTCACAACAGGTGTGAACCCGTGGTTCACTGTTGAGGTGGACGGAGAACTTGGTGAAATGTTCCAGGGCTCTGTCCGGCCTGATACTTTTATCAGTTGACTTATAAATTATGTTGATGCCAGTAAAAAAATGTGATTTCAAGAGGTATCCTAAAAGGCTAGGGAGTGGTTGGGTTTTAATATTATGTCCCAGAAGATCCTGATAGAACTTGAACGTGGACTGGTTTTCTTTCTGTTCTTTTGTGTGTTGTCCCTGTTCACAGCCTTATGTAGGGAAGAGACTTGGACAACATTCTGTAGGCCAGCGCTTCTCAGATGTTCTTGTGTACTTGAATCCCCTGGGGACCTTACTAAACGCAGAATCCAATTTAGTGGGCCTACAGCGGGCCTGAGGGGCTGCATTTCTAGCAGGTTCCCTGGTACCATGGTGCTGGTCTGCAGACCATGCTTTTAGAGCCGCAAGGATTATCCTAGACAGAAAACGGACCAGATAAAATGAGGCCCTTACTCTGTGGGGCCAGGACAGTGGCTAAAGTCAGGCCAGGTTTCTAGAGAGATCCGTGGTGAATACCTACAGCTGTGCCTTTGGGCCTAGCCCACTCCAGTCCTAAGAAGAGGTGTTTGAGCCAGGGCGGTGCGGGGGGGGTGGGGGGCAGAGTGGAGCCTTTCACCGCCTTGTGATTTGGCAGCTGAGGGCCTGTGACTGCCTTCCGGTCGGTCCAAGCTGAGCTTGTGTGGTTTCAGGTCCCTGTCACCTTCGATGATGTCGCCGTCCATTTCTCAGAGCAGGAGTGGGGGAACCTGTCGGAGTGGCAGAAGGAGCTCTACAAGAACGTGATGAGGGGCAACTATGAGTCTCTGGTTTCTATGGGTAAGGAGAAGGTTCACTTATGGGGGGCTTCCTCGACACTGGCCTGGGGTTTGGAAACGTTGGGAGTTCTGTGCTCCAGTGCTCCCCATAGTCAAAAACAAGGGACACTGGGGCAAGGAGGGGGAAGACAGACATCAGGGTCTCACCTTTATATGAGTTTCCCCATGGTGTGTGTGTGCGTGCGTGTGTGTGTGTGTGTGTGTGTGTGTGTGTGATGAATTTGTCCAGCAAACTATTATTGAACATAGTGCGAGGTGCTTCACTGAGAAGCACGTTACTTAATCCCCTGACTCTCCCTTGAGGGAGACGGGACAGGTGTTAGTGCTCCCGTCGGACCATCCAGCTGACCGAACATTGTCCCTGATGGAGGGCGTATGTCCCCCGGGTTCTGGTCTCCACTGTGCATAGAGAAGGCTGTGACCCAGGAGTTTAATACTCATGCCAGATCCCTACCAAAAAGTCACAATTTCACTGAGAACTCTAATACCCCAAAGTTTGTGGATTCTTGCTGTTTTCATTTTAATAAGAGTATTTAAGGAGGCAAACCTGGGAAAATATACTTTAGTTTTATAGGTATCCTTTTCTCTGTGATGGGAAACTCTTTGGACACACACAAAAAGTTAGAAAAACACTATATATGCTGTTGCATAGAAACTTTGATTCTTGTCAGAACCGTTAATTTTCTGCACACATACCTCCCCGGTAGGACTTTTTTCTTTTTCATTTTTTTCTTTTCTTTTGAAAGTATATACATAATTGTGAAAATTCAGCAATCTAGATTTATATAGTAAGGAGCAATCCCTGCCCTCCCCCCAGTACTTCTCCCCAGAGGAAACCACCACAGACCCTTTGGCAGGTATTAATGCACACACACACACACACACACACACACGCACACACGCACGCACACACGAGGCAGGTACTCGTGCATATGCAGTCTGTGGTGTGCACGAATGGGATTGTTCACCTATTCTACCGACCAGTAGGCCGTAGACAGCTTTCCATGTCAGCTCAGAAAGACGGGGCAGCATTCCAGGTGAACCTCTGGGCATTTGACCTTTCTGCTGTCGGTGAGCGGCAGGCCGATCGCGTCTTCTCGCTGCCACCAAACGTAATCGACATCTCTTTGTATTTACGTGTGCTTCCGTGAGTATTTCCACGGGACAGATTCCAAGGAGGAGGTTCGCCGAGTAAGGAGAGTGCAGGTTTACAATACCACGGCCACTGCCTCCAGAAGGCTGTGTGTGTTTACAACACAGAGTGTGACAATGTCGTTTCACCCTGGCCCGAACCGATGTCCTTCCATTTTAAATACTTGTCTTTTCTGTCGGGTGGAAAATAACACTTCATTATTTAAGTATGTCTGTCTTCGATGACTGGTGAACTGGTGTATCTTTTCCTGCGTGTGCTGGCCACTTGCATTTCCTCTGTGAATTACGTACTTAAATTTCCTTTTTTATTTTTCACTTATTGTAGAGGCTCTTTATATATAATGATGGACGTTAACTATTTAGTATAGAAGCCTCACCTATGACAAATACGTGCACATGTATTTCCTCCAGGTTTATCTCATAACTCTGTCTCCAAAGAGCTTTAAACTTTTTTTAATGTGAGGCACACTATTACTATCGAGTTTGATGGCTTCTAGGTTTCATCAGGATTAGTTTTTCACTCTAGGAGATTTCAAATCTCTTGGGTCTTTGTCATGAGAACCTGAGCAGGCATTGGCGGCAACGGGAGCCACAGATGACAGAGGGCCAGTTTCCACCGGTGGAAGGCGGTGCCTGCTGCGGCTCCCTCGTGGGAGGCCCTGGTTAACGCACATGCGTGCAGGCCCACGCACACATATACACGCACACGCGTGCAGGCCCACACACACCAGGGCCCCTAAGGAGAAGGGCTGGGAACTTGGCCCGTTTCTCTTCCGACACGGCCACTGGTAGGGTGGCTGCTCCTAGGGTCCCGGTCACCCAGGTGACACCTCACCACACAGGATGCCTTCTTTCCTTCCTTCTGCCCAGACTATGCAATTTCCAAACCAGACCTCATGTCGCAGATGGAGCGTGGGGAGAGGCCGACCATGCAGGAACAAGAGGACTCCGAGGAAGGCGAGACGCCCGCGGATCCCAGTGCTGGTGAGTGGCTACTGGGTGGCCCGGAGCTCTGCCTTCTAGATCTTTCAGCACTCAGGGGGCCCAGCATGGAGCGTTGCAATCCACAGTAGACCCCGGAGGGGTGTGTCAGCAAGTTGTGTGCGGGAAGGAGGCCTGCAGGTACTGGGGCCTGCTGGAGGCCTCCTCAATCCCCAGTGGCCCAAGTGGCCAACAAATAAAAATGCCACTGGGTTCATCGTCTTAGGGAGTGTTTGCCCTTGTCTCACTCTTGCAGGAAACAAAACCAGAACCGAAAGAAAAGTGGTCACTTGGCGGGATGCTAGTGATCATGCATTCTGGAGCCCCCCAGAGAAGGGCCACACCCTGGGTCCTACAGCCGGTCAGTGGAAGGATAGGGACAGGCAGACTTGACCGGGAATGTTGTGCAACATGCAGGACAATGTCTAGGTGGGACAGTTTGAGGGGCACTCGGGTGGCTCGGTTGGTTGAGTGTCCAGCTTTGTCTCAGGTTACGATCTCGCGGTTTGTGAGTTCGAGCCCCGCGTCGGGCTCCGTGCTGACAGCTCAGAGCCTGGAGCCTGCTTCGGATTCGGTGTCTCCCTGTCTCTCCCCTGCTCTCTCTCTCTCTCTCAAAAGTAAATAAAGATTAAAAAAAAATTATTAGATGGGACGGTTTGATGGAGGCAGCAGAAAGGTGCCAAGCAGGACTGGCCATATTCTCAAGTACAAACTCCAGTGTCAGGTGCCTGCCCTAGAATCCCAGCTTCTCTGGTCACCCGTGGTTTGATGTTAGTTACTCAGCCTTTTTGGAAACTTGTTTTCGCCATCTACAAAATAGGACTGGGAACAATACCTAGGGCCTGATGGGGTGACTGGCGTGCACCAGTGGCCCAGTAAACCCCAGCTGTTCTCATTCTGCGTGGGGTCTTGTCCCTCCCCAGCCGCCCTATCCGTGGCCCACATGCTTGCCCTGCGGGTGCTTTCGTGGTGCACAGTCTGTTTTTGCAGTTCCTGCTCTGGAATCGCCTTTGGGCTCGTATCATCTACCTTGAAGGTCTGCAGCGAAGCTGATGCTTGTCCTTCGCAGCCAGACATCATTGGTGATCATATCTTTTGAAAAAGGATGACAGTCTCGCGGGAGAACTCATTGGAGCCTACAGCCAGGTCTTGTTATGAAGTAATGTCGCCTATTCCGGGACCTGTCAGCCGGCTTCCGGCAGGAGGCCCAGAGACACCGAGCAACGTCAACCCTGTGGACCGAAAGCAACGGCAACTGACAGAAGAGACAGAAGCCTGTGGAAAATGGGTGCTGGCATCCTTCAGAGAAAGCCAGTGGCCTTACTTCCTAGAGACTCACACTGAGAGTAGAGGCTCCTCTGAATTCATTCTGGCAGACAAAAAAGACGATTTAAAAGTAGGCGAGAACGGGGGCTTGGGGACAAAGTATAGTATCTGGCAGAGGGTCCTTTGGTTTGGAAGAAAATAAGCGTATCCAAAAGGCTCGCGTGGCCACAGCCAAAAACGAAGGTCAGGTGAGAAGAAGAAACATATCTGAAGCAGAAGAAATGAGAAAGAAGGCCTCGGAGGCTGAGAATGAGAAGACGGGAGAGCGGTTTATGGTAAATACCCTAAGGTCCGGTCTGACGTCCCAGGAGGATTTTGTGGTCCACGCACTGCTTCTCTAGCATCTTCTTAGAAGCGCTGGGATGACAGCATCGATCCCCGAACCCCATCGATGTGTTCACACCCTCATCACAGATGGGCCTCCCACAGGGTAGGGCCAGAATTGAAAGCAAATCACCTCAACCCACTCTGCCTCAGGCCGGGTTTGTTCCGGCACACGCACATCTGTGGCCCGAGCTTCCGTGGGAAGCGGCCGCCTCACAGAGGCTGCCTTGTGTGGCTGGAATGTGCCATTTGTTCCACTGACCATCTCTGGCGTCTCAGAGCCTGGACTGGAGGGAGGACAGGGGAGGACGTGGGAACCAGCATCACACAGGGCTGGCTGTGAACTCGCACCCCGGTGCGAGACCAGAGGCCCTGGCCTCTGGACAGTGGGATTGTTCTGTGAATCTGCGGTTATCTGAGCCCCAGACGTGCTAGTGGTAACCTGCCTGTTCTTGTGTCTTCTCCCTGAGAAGGGTGACTGCAAAACCAGCTCTGGTGTGATACCGGTGAGGAAAAGCCTAGCACGTTGAGAACTTTCACAGTTCCAAATGCATTGAACATGACAATTTTATGAACTGGCTAAGTAAAATTTATTCAGTAAACTGTTATTTATGGTTTGGATCCCTGAGGGCAAGGAGATCCAAAAATGATTCAGATATCGACTCTGCTCTCCAAATACTCAGAGCCCGGGCTCCCATTCGTGGCCCTGTGAGGGGGCAATAGAGGCCCGGTGAAGCCAGGTGCCGTTTTCACCTAACAGATGAGCAGAGAGTAAAACAGACCAGAAGGCATGGCTGAGATCCAAGGTCTCAGGCTTTTTAAAAAGCAATTTGATATTTTTTTAGTCTGTAAATACGTTTTAAATATTTCAAGTGTTCATATACTTGACCTAGTAATTTCCTTCCCTTTCTGAGAGTCTATAGCACGGAAGAGAATCCAAACGATGGATTAAGATGTACAAATATTTTGTTGCATGACAATAGTCTCTTAGCCACTAAAATCATAAGTGAAGTTTGTATACCATATGTTTCATTTGTATGTTTGTTACTTAGTTCATCAATTTGCATATGTCAAGAGGCTTATAGCAATAACTAGCCCCCCTCTACCCCCCACATTTAAAATTACAGTAAGGAACGGTGGGAGAGCTGTGGAGGCAAGCATCCAAGCCCAATCGACTCTACTGAGATAGGAGAGCAGAAAAGGCCTCTTTGGCAAGTGGAATGTCTAGTGGGAACTTAAAGAGCAAGTAGGAGTTCCACTTGCCCCAGGGAGAACTTACTGGAAGGAAGGAAGTCTGGAAGCTAGGAGACCAGGCGGAGACTTTTTGTAGTCCAAGCAGGCAACCGTGGCGTCGCCCAGGAGAGAAGCGGGTATTTCCGAGATCTGTTTTGGCAGTAGAGACTTCGAGACAACCTGCAGTTGGCGGGTGTTGACCGAGGGAGATTGTCCCCCCGCCCCGCCCCCCCCCCCGCCTGTGACTGCAGTAGAACAGTAGATGGAGGACAATAGGAGGTGCAGACCTAGACATATGACAAGAACATGTCAGGTTTGAGATCCCTGCAGGGGTTCCAGGAGAGAGTGTTGGTGTTGAGAAAGCAGCTGAATAAAGAGTTAAAAACAGAAATGTGAGCTAGAGACAGACATCTGGGCATTGGTAGCATAGGCCCAGTCTGGAGAGGGAGAGGAGAAAGAGCAGAGGCCATGCCCTTGGGAGCCCTGAATTTTAGAGTAAATTTGGCGATTTGGAATATATCAGTCTGGGTAGGGCCTAGGCGTTAATATTCTTTAAAAGGCTTCCAAGATGATTCTCATGCACAGCCAGGATTTGAAAAAGGAAGGATGAAGCAGAGGTACCGAAGGAAACGGAAGGAGTGGTCAGAAAGGTAGCAAAAAATTAGGATAGTTGGGGCCCAGCAGGCGGCTGGCTCAGTTGGTAGAGGATGCAAAATTCGGATAGCGAGCGCATTGTTGGGTATTTCAAGAGGAGGGCGCTTCCAGAAGCAGGGAGCGTGGTCAACCATGTTGGATCCTGCTGTGCAGCTCAGTGAGGCAGAAACTGCCATGTCCACCAGTGACCTCGGCAGGAGGAGCGTTGGCGGTGTGATGGAGTGGATGGAGGGGAGAATGGGAGGGGAGGGAGGCAGCGCCCGCATCAGTGAGTGGGGATGGAAATAAGGGGGCAGTGGCTGGGGGAGCGGACCCTGTCTACTTAAGATGGGGATCGCTAACGCCGAGGAGGGATACTGATGGCAGTGATCCAGTTGATAGGGGAAGTTAATGATGCAGAAGTGGAAAATGTAAATGTAACATGAAGTCCATGATGTAAACAAAGGATAGGAAAAAAAAAATTCAATGGAGAAATGCGATTTCATTATGTTTCCACTTGACTTTTTTTCCTATTTTTTGTGTGCTTTGTAGAATGTTCTGAAGTAAGTATATATTACTTCTTATTCAGTAAAAATAATTTTTGACAAAAACAATGCATGAAGAAAGACTTCGAGTTAAAGATGGCAGGTTGAACATGTGTTTACTCCTACCTCCCAGAATCCTTCTAAAGCAAGAGCGAAGGGACTTTTAAAAGGAATGGACAAGGAGACAACAGCAACCAAATCTTGGAAGTCTGAAAGCAGATGGCTGGGTGATTACTGATTTAGAAAGCTAAATCCAAAATTGGTATTGGGGAAAGCAGAAAAGAAACTCGATTTGCACTCCACCCCCCATCCCTACTCAAGACTTGGGAATCAGCAGTACCAGAGACTCTAGGTATCTTTGGAAATGGGGGCAAAAGTGGTGTTAAAAACAGAAGATTGGTCAAACATCTTTTTTTTTTTTTTTTAATATTTATTTTTGAGAGAGAGAGTACGAATGAGGAAGGGGCAGAGATGGGGGTGGGCAGAGACTCCGAAGCAGGCTCCCACTGATATCCTGATTCGGGTCCAAACTCACAAATCATGAGATCATGACCTGAATTGAAGTCGGATGCTCAGCCAACTGAGCTACCCAGGCGCCCCTGGGTAGATCTTTTAAAGAGGCATTTAAACACTACCATATCCCCTCCGCTGCCCCCTTCAATCCCTACAACTGGCATCTGCCTCTGCCAACCCCGGTGGACAACCAAGGCTTACTCCCTGGAGAAGACGAACACGAGGATGTCTAAACGTGGACGCCAGGCACAATGGAGGGTGGGCACAATGCTGAAAACAAGGGAATCAGTGAAACTTGACCTACACATGTTGAGATCTCCAGCCTTCCTCCCTAACCGGACTCCAAAATGATGCTGACATCCAGGACGAGACCTCAGGGCAGTGTATTCGAAGAGTCTTGTCCGGAGACTTTTGGGACCAGCCCAAGGTATTTCCCAGTGAAATGACTCCGTGAAGTCATCCTGTTGGGAAACCCGTCACTAGCAAGCTCTACCTAAATACACCAAACTTTAAATCTCTTTTGAGTATTCTACTTATAAATAGAAAACCAAGAACCACAGACATTTGGGGAAAGCCTCTAATATACAGAGGCCAAAGGAAAAGAAAGCAGAAAAAATAGATTCCAAAGAAACATGGACCATGCAGAGAAATTTAAAAAACTATGTTTTGGGGCACCTGGGTGGCTCAGTCGGTTGAGCGTCCGGCTTTGGCTCAGGTCATGATCTCGCGGTTTATGAGTTCAAGCCCCGCGTCGGGCTCTGTGCCGACAGCCCAGAGCCTGGAGCCTGCTTCAGATTCTGTGTCTCCCTCTCTCTGCTCCTCCCCTGCTCACACTCTGTCTCTCTCTCAAAAATAAGTAAACATTTTTTTAAAACTGGAAAATATTTTCCAACGATTCTAGGGATTTATATCAGCCAGACCCTTCTAATTAATGTGAGAAATGAAATCGAGACGTTTTCAAGGTCTCCTGTGCACACCCTCTCTCAAAGTGGGGGAGGCGCTTTGCTGAAATGAGGACGTAAGCCGAGCAAGAGGTGTTAGGAGCTCCAACATGAGCGAGGCGAGGCAAATCCCTGGGGTGCTGCTGAAGGGGGATCCCAAGAAGACAGCTGTGCACCTGGAGGCAACCAGTCCAGACTGGAGCACATCAGAAGGTTCTAGAAAATTTTTCTTCAAGTAGATGAAAGTAAGAAATGCCCATTATATCTGAATGTTTTGAAGAGACCGTTACAGAGGAGGTTGGGGAGTTTAGAGCCCACTTCATGAAAACAGTAAGCTAAGCCAAGGGAAAAAAATGATCAACTCCAGGGAAAGCAAAAACGTTCGCAGACAGACAAGTAACTGTGGTATATACTACACATTCGATTTTACATAACATTTATGTCTTCGAGTCATGTGAACACCTGAAATTAATCCAGCCAGAGTTGCAACCTAAATTGGAAGGATGAGGGATTTGGAAAAGGTTTGCCTGGATGCGGAGGGATGGTCTTCATGTTCAGCTCTTGGAAGTCAATAGGTGATGTTTAAATTGAAAACTCGAGGAGTATCAATAGATGTCTATTCCTTAGAGTTAGGAAGGGGAATGACAAAGGAATCAGCTGGAATTGCCTCTGGGGAGCAGGAAATAGTGGTTGGGAGTGAGGGAGAGCTCTTTAAAAACACATTTTGAAAAACTAACCCTTAGCCTGGGTACATATATAAATTTTTTTTTTTAAGATTTTTTTTTTAACCTTTTATTTATCTTTGAGAGAGAGAGCGCGCACGAGCAAAGGAGGGGCAGAGAGAGAGGGAGACACAGAATCCGAAGCAGCTCCAGGTTCCAAGCTGTCAGCACAGAGCCGGACATGGGGCTCGAACCCACGAAGTGTGAGATCATGAACTGAGCCAAAGTCAGACGCTCAACTGACTGAGCCACCGAGGCGCCCCTAAGATTTTAAAAATTAATATGCCAAAAATTTTTAAAGTCTAACAGAAAGTGCAGCTATAAGAAGGTTGGAAAGCTAGTGTTGACCATCATTGCTTTGCTTTGAGCTGATAGGGAAGGTTAACGTGGCAACACTCATTTTTACTTTCCAGTAAAACTCTGAAGTTTCATCAGCGCAATTCAAAAAACGAATGCAGAGAAAGCGAAAGTCCCACACAGTTCTCTCTCGCAAGACAACAGTTTATTCCTTCTAATTTATGTGCACATAACACATACACAACTTTAATTATATAAAACATAAATACCTTCTCATTGTAAAAATATATATATATATAGCAGTACGTACATTGGGAACTCGCTTTTTTCAATTGCGTCTCTTTGACTTCTTTGCATGTAAGAACATACAAATCTTTTTTTTAGTAGCAGACTATAGTATTCTATGTATTGATCTCATAACTTATTTAAATGAACTCCCACTGATGTACATTTAGAGTGTTTACAAGTTTCAGTGCTTCACTAAAGATCCTTTGTAAGTAAATCTTATGCACTTGTCAGAAAGTTGTTTAGAAGTAGACTTTGTGGATAGAAGGGTAGACCCATTAAAAAATTTGATACATACTGGGGCGCCTGGGTGGCTCAGTCGGTTGAGCATCTGACTTCAGCTCAGGTTATGATCTCACAGTCTGTGAGTTCGAGCCCCGCATCGGGCTCTGTGCTGACAGCTCGGAGCTCTGTCTCTCTCTGTCTCAAAAATAAATAAAAACATTTAAAAAAATAAATTTAAAAAAATTGATACATACTTTAAAAATGTCCCTCAAGGGGCGCCTGGGTGGCGCAGTCGGTTAAGCGTCCGACTTCAGCCAGGTCACGATCTCGCGGTCCGTGAGTTCGAGCCCCGCGTCAGGCTCTGGGCTGATGGCTCAGAGCCTGGAGCCTGTTTCCGATTCTGTGTCTCCCTCTCTCTCTGCCCCTCCTCCGTTCATGCTCTGTCTCTCTCTGTCCCAAAAAATAAATAAATGTTGAAAAAAAAAATTAAAAAAAAAATGTCCCTCAAAACTGGGGTGCCTGTGTGGCCCCGTCAGTTGAGCGTCCAACTTCAGCTCAGGTCATGATCTCACAGTTTGGGGGTTCAAGCCCCACATCAGGCTCTGTGCTGACAGCTCGGAGCCTGGAGCCTGCTTTGGGTTCTGTGTCTCCCTCTCTCTCTGCCCCTTCCCCACTCGCACTCTGTCTCTTGCGCACGCGCTCTCAAAAATAAACATTAAAAAAAAAAAAAGTCCCTCAAAACAATTGTGCCAATTTATACACCTTCGGTTTTATACACAACCATGTGACTACCTGTTTTCCCCACACTGAAGCCGATATTAGGTATTATTTATCTTTTTATTATTTGCCCAAAGTGATGGCTAGAAAAGACAATATTTTGGTGCTTTCATTTGACTTCTGTAAGAGCAGTGTCGAGCCTATTTTCCTACCTTTATTGATCACCAGGATGTCTTGTCTTATGAATTATCTTCTGCTTATTGTCCTTTGGGATTATTCATCTTTTTATTGATTTGTGAAAGCTTTTTAAATGTTAAGGGTATTAGGTCTTATTATGTATATAAATATATGGTTTACCTTTGTATATAGTATTTGTGTGGGGGTGGGTATGGCTGTTTTAAATTGTTGTGTGTTCAAATTTATCATTTTTTTTAACGTTTATTTATTTTTGAGACAGAGAGAGACACAGCATGAATGGGGGAGGGTCACAGAGAGAGGGAGACACAGAATCTGAAACAGGCTCCAGGCTCTGAGCTGTCAGCACAGAGCCCGACGCAGGGCTCGAACCCACGGACCGTGAGATCATGACCTGAGCCGAAGTCGGACGCTTAACCGACCGAGCCACCCAGGCGCCCCCAAATTTATCAGTTTTAAGTTTCTGCGTATTCAGATTTACCCATTATTTTCTTTATGGTGACTGGGTTTCACATTTTGTGTAGAAATACTTACTCAGCCCCTTTTATTTAGTAAACATGATCACAGGTCTTGGGCCTATGAGCTTTCAAAAGCCTCTAAAACTATTTGAAATCTGAAATAAACTATTTTTTTTTTGCTCCAGAAAACAAAAAATCGCAGAATATACATAATGACACATTTTAACTAAGTGTCTGCAAATATAACATTATTTCAGCTTCACTAACTATTAAATGTGGTGCTCACAGACCCACCATACATTTGGAAACCATTTGTAGGATAGTATTTTTTTTCCCATCTTGCAGGGGTTCTTAGGAAGAATTGTACTTACAGAGATCAGAAACCAAGCACAAATTAAAGAAGTCCCTCATCACCAAACAATGTCCAGGCAAAACTAGAGAAATTCTTTCCAAAACAAGTTAGAGCTAAAAATGAGAGTGGGTATGTGTTGGGCACATTTCACGTTTGGTGTGGCTGGCCAGACGGCCTCCAGAAGGAGTATCTGAAGTCCCAGAGGGCGTGGGGTAGAGCCTCTTCCACACCTCACAGTTGTATAAAGAAAGAAAAAAGGAAAGGGAAGAGGCTGTGTTTTCTTCTTCTAATACTAGTGTGATTTCATTGTGTCTAAAGTCTTGTTTCATCAGTGATTTATTTTGATGTCGAGATGCTTGTCTTGTTGGGAAGCCAGTTGTCTCCACTCCATTCATTCATTCATTCATTCATTCATTTGTTCCCACTCCATTTATTTAAAACTTTTCCTTACTGTTCTGCCATTGGTCATAAACTATAGTCCTACAAGGGATGTGTCTTTATTTATTTTTTTTAATGGGAGAACAAATTACTGCCTATAATGTATATTTATTTTTGAGAGAGACAGAGTGCGAGTGAGGGACGGGCAGAGAGAGAGGGAGACGCAGAATCCGAAGCAGGCTCCAGGCTCTGAGCTGTCAGCACAGAGCCTGACGTGGCACTTGAACTCATGAACCTTGAGATCATGACCTGAGCCGAAGTCGGATGCTTAACCTACTGAGCCACCCATGCACCCCACAGATTACTTCTTATAAATGCAATTTGGTTGTCAATACTGTTTCAAAAGTTGTTTGGGGTGGGGAAGTCTTTTTGATGGGAGACAGCTGGCTTCCTTACTGTCTAACAAATGGAAGGGAAGCATGAAAATGTATAAACATGGCACATTTTGAGGGAAAAAGAAAGAAACGCCATAGAGAGGAGTACAGTTACATTCAGCTGAGAGCATGGTAGGAGGTTTGGCAGAGTGAGGTCTCAAATCCCACAAACCGCCCCCCCCCCCGTCCCCATCTTAGGAGGGAGCATTTCTCTGAGGTATAAAAAGCCCCATGGGTCACAGAGACAACCCAGAACGCAGGGATACATGGCCGCAAGTGCATCGCGTTGGGACCCATATGGCAAATTCTTTCGCAAGTTAGATCATTTGCAATACTTTGCTTTCAACAAAATTGAAAGAGAACCTAATTAAGTTGTCAGCTAATAGGTCATTAGAAACAGTTTTTGATGGTATGTTAACCATGTGTGCTTTCATAGCATTATAATTCAGACAAATTCAAAGAATCAAGTGATGATTCCGTAACAAAGCTCCCGCCAGCCCATCCATGTATCTTTGTAAATGAGCTTTCCCAATGCTTGTACTTATGAAAATGAAAATTAGGAATATATTTGATTCTGAACTGTGTCTCAATCAAGCAATAAGAATATTCATTCTCAGGGAGCGCCTGGGTGGCTCAGTTGGTTAAGTGACCGACTTCGGCTCAGGTCATGATCTCGCAGTTTGTGGGTTCGAGCCCCGCATCGGGCTCTGTGCTGACATCTCGGAGCCTGGAGCCTACTTCAGATTCTGTCTCCCCCTCTCTCTACCCCTCCCCTGCTCACACTCTGTGTCTGTCTCTCAATAATAAATAAATGTTAAAAAAATTATAAAAAAAAAGAATATTCATTCTCAGATAAGCAAACTAATTGGTAAAAAAAAAAATTCCTCCCATCCTTCTAAGAGACGTTTCTAATACATTTTTTGTTTTCTATCTTGAATAACCACTGTGTATCATTCTATAGTAATAATAACTAAGGATAACTTAAGCCAGGAAGACAACAAGTAGAGAGCCCTGTGGTTAGTAGAAATGAAAGCAAGATTAATCTTTCAATTTACATACACATTTTTGTGGCAGAATGGTAGACGAGGAGACCTGTGAAAGTCTTCTAAGCATAAAAATATATTCTATTAGGATAAAATTCTGTGGGTAAAGTGGGAATGGAAATAGAAGTTCAGGGTGCAAAGGGATGATACAAAAATTGCAAGTATCAAAGAAGAACTTGTTTGTGTATTTTTTAAGTGAATAATAGCGGGTTTAAAATTGTTGCGGTCCTTAGATGCCACTGGTGACATTAAAAAGTGTCGGAAAAGTTTATTTTAAAACATCAATATTTACAGTACTCCAAAAATGACATCTTTTGCAGTTACTGAAGCATTTGATATGTTTATTCAAAAAAAAGTGCAAAGGGGTACCTAGTTTTTAAAGACTACTTTAAGGGGGCGCCTGGGTGGCTCAGTCGTCTAGGTGTGTGACTTCTGCTCAGGTCATGATCTCGCGGTTTGTGAGTTCGAGCCCCGTGTCGGGCTCTGTGCTGACAGCTCGGAGCCTGGAGCCCACTTTGGATTCTGGGTCTTCCTCTCTGCCCCTCCCCCGCCCACACTGTGTGTGTGTGTGTGTGTGTGTGTGTGTGTGTGTGTGTGTGTGTGTGTGTGTCTCTCTCTCTCTCTCTCTCTCTCAAAAATAAATAAACATTAAAAAAATTTTTTTTAAAGACTACTTTAAGGAGGAGGCAAGCAAAATGTTTTCAGGTGTTTGTGAAGTCAGGGAAGATCTTCCCCTGGTGCCGGAGTCACGGTCGTGCCTGTGACCCTAGCACAGAGACCAGGATTGCAGAGAGAAGCGGGCCCTGCTGGTGGAGCGCGGTGGCCGGTGGCCCCGTGAACACTGGAAACTGGCAGGGTTAAGGGAAAGAGCAGAGGGGCCACTGTCCCCTCCCTCCCCCAGTGGGAGAGGAAAGGGGAGGAAGCAGGATGACTGAGCTAGAGCAGGAGCAAGGCACCGACGTGAGCGTGTGTGACTCCATCTTCTTTGTGAGACAGAGAATAGGATGAAAGTGTTCTGGAGACTTGGTTGTTGGGGGGGAGGTAGGCACGTCCGTGTTTAAGGCTGCGGACAGGGCGTCGGGGACCATCAGAGCTGCCTTATGTTGCCGCTACTCCCCACGGCTGGCAGGAGACAGGTTGGCTGCGTGGAAGAGGATTAAAGGGTTGCCGGGCATCGGGAAGAACGCAGCTTTGGGTCCCGTGGCATCAGCTGCTAGGAGGTGCACTTGGTGGCTCCGCTTTCCCCGGCTTTGAGCTTGGGGATCACCAGTGCCCGCGGTCAACAGCCAGGAGGCTTCACAGGGGCAGGGACCGTTGGCTTTGTTTACGAGTTTCCTGGTTTCTTTTCTCTTCCCACAACACTTATCACCCTCTAGCTTACCATATAATTTATTAATTATGTTTATTGCCTGAGGTGAGATGTGTGAGGGAGGGGAGAAGCTCTGCTATGCTCACTGATGTATCCCAAGCCATTCAAACACCCCATCGCCCATAGTTGGTGCTCAGTAAATATGCACTGAATGAATGAATAAATGAATGAACGAATGATGGAATGAATATGTTTAGGCATTATACATTTAAATTTTTTTTTTAATGTTTATTTACTTTTGAGACAGAGAGAGACAGAGCATGAATGGGGGAGGGTCAGAGAGAGAGAAGGAGACACAGAATCTGAAACAGGCTCCAGGCTCTGAGCTGTCAGCACAGAGCCCGACGCAGGGCTCGAACTCACAAAGTGAGATCATGACCTGAGCCAAAGTCAGACGCTTAACCGACTGAGCCACCCAGGTGCCCCGGTATTATACATTTATAAGTTCCTTAATTAACAAAATGATTTTCAACCGTGAGGGAGTTGATGCCGGATGGAAGAAAGTAAGACTGAATCCCTACCTCACACTCTACACAAAATAAATTTCAGATGGAGCAAAGACCTAAATGTGAACAATAAAACCATAAAAACCTTGAAATAAAATCCAGGAGACCAGATGAACCATCCAGGGGCGGAGGAGACCCTCTTAACTAAGACAGAAAACCCAGAAGCCATGAAAGAAAGAGGGACATGGGTGACCACGTGAAAACGTGAAGAAAGCGGTCTGATAAGAGGTGGCACAGAGTCAACAGACAAACATTAGATTTGGGAGTGTCTGAAATGCTTCTAAGGGAAGACGGGTTATCTTTAGCACAGGAACCAAAGGACCCTTACCGATTGACAAAAACAGAACCCGGTTCATGCAGAATCAACTAGAAAAGGCCAATAAGTAAAAGAAATACTCAGATCACCCGAGTCAGGAGAGTATCAGTAAATTGTCAATTTACCCCCATCTGAGTGAGGAAAATTTTAGGTGTCTGTCACTGGCAGGGGTGTGGGGAAGAGGATGTTCTCATGCAGGTAGAAATACGAATTGTCACAGCCTGGCTCAAAAGGAGCCTGACGACTTCTACCAGATTAAAAATAACGACACCTTTGACTCCGCGGCCCCCGCTCCTGGGGCTCTCACGGAAATAAAATCCCTAGTTGATAGGCGGCCATGTAAATCAACATGTGATTGCAGCACAGTTGATCACGCAAAAAGACCAGAAACAAAAAAGTGAATGTTCCTGTGGGAAGGGAGTGGTTGCACACACACGCAGCACTTAGGAGGAGTGCATTAGCTGTGCAGAAATTGCCGCGCAGGAATTTCTACAGGATACCTGAGAGGGAAGAGGAGGTATATGGCAATTTTCTTTTTTTTTTTTTTAAACCAATAATGGCCAGAAAATAAAAACAGATACGCATCAACTTGTTGCAGTAAATAACCACAGAAGCATAGAGAAAAATACTAGGTTAACTACAGGAGTTGCCGGGGAGGCCATAAGCTGCGACAGGGGAATTGAGGGAAAGGGAAGGGCAAATCAAAAGAGAAAAATCTGTGCACTAAAAGAGTATGTGCGAGATCCCACTTAGGCAACATGATGCCCGTGTGTGTGTGTGTGTGTGTGTGTGTTGACATTTGAAATCACCTGCAGGCCTACCGGCAAGTTGAAAAAAAAGGGCAATGTGTGTAATCAGATGCTGTTTAACTAAAAACAAACCCAAGAGCTCTGAATGTACATGTGCTCGTGCTTGTTAACTGTGGGCCGGGGTGGTGGGGGGACTCGGGGGGCTCTGGTCTGTCCGTGCCGGACTCCTGGGGCATGGGCTGGAAGGGTGTGCAGGGTGAGGAGATGGTTGGCCTTTTCGTTATTCACCTTGACTGTAAGGGAGAGAAACTGTCGACTTTGGCTGGCCTGACCCGGGAAAGGGAATTAAGATCTCTTTTTAAACCCTGGCAATACTATTTTAAAAAGTAGGGGTTGTGGAACACAAACTCTGCATCTATTTAACTTTACTCCAGTTCGTACAAGATGTCCAGAAAATTCTGTCTGCTCACTCAACCTTGTATTTCCTCACGGTCTCTAAAATCAGAATTCTTGAAATGTAAAATCTAGGCTGCAGAAACCTTGGCCGTGCAATGACCATGTTCTGGGTTCTTTTGTTTCCCTCCCCCACCCCCGTCCCCCACCCCTCCCCGCCCTCCCAGCACACGACGGGATCGTGATTAAGATCGAGGTGCAGACCAACGACGAGGGCTCGGAAAGTTTGGAGACGCCGGAGCCCCTGATGGGACAGGTGGAGGAGCATGGCTTTCAGGACTCCGAGCTGGGCGACCCGTGTGCGGAGCAGCCAGACTTGGACATGCAAGAACAGGACAACACGCTGGAAGAGTCCACCGAAGGCTCCAGCGAGTTCAGCGAGCTCAAACAGATGCTGGTGCAGCAGAGAAACTGCGCAGGTCAGTTGGAGGGGGTCCAGGCGTGGGGAGCGGCTGCCATCAGGCCCGCGGGCAGGCCCCTGCCTCGTGGCAAAGTTGGAGTTTCTCTCCGAAAGGTCATGTGGCAGTGACCGGTGGATAGGTGTGACGTCCCCCGGCGTGGTCTCAGGTGCAGGTGTCCTGCCTCAGGATTTGTAAGAATCGGTCTCTGGCCTGGGCAGAAGGTATTAACAGCCAAAGACTAGGTCAGATGAGGACCCAAAGGGACCTCAGAGATCATCTCCCTCCAGCTCCCCTCCTTCTACAGGCAGAGAAGGTCAGAGCAATTGCCCAAGGTCACGACATTGGGGCCAAGCTAGAATTTCCGTCTCCCGGTGTGTCCTTGATGGTTCTTAGGTCGCTCTGGAAGCCTCAGTGACCCGGAGATCTCAACCCCCACAACGCATGCTTTTTAAAATGCCGGACTAAGCGGTCCCTTCCCGGTAGAATCGAGCCATCACTTGTGTTTGATCGTGAAACCTCTGGGTCACCCTTCTGCACACTTGGGAGTTCTTGCTCCTCGGGAGTTCAAGAACAGTGAGGAAGTGTCGCCCTCAGCAGCCTGAGCTCAGGACATCTTTTGTGGCTGATTGATGCTGAACGGTCCGGGCAGTCCTGAGAAAATCCCCATCTTGTCATCATGGTGTATTTCTAAAACGCACCATTAGGCTTAGTTAGCTACTGTTTTGTTCAGGAGTTCTCAGCTCTATTCATAAAGCAAATCAGCCTGAACCTTTCTTCAGCCACCCTCGTCTAGTTTGGGAAATAAAATGATCTTCTACTTACCAACTGAACTGGGAAGCTTCTGCTCTTTTTTCCCACATTCTGCAACTACTGTGGGAGGTAGGAATTAAGTGAGTTCTACCGAATTTTTAAGGAATACACTTAGGTTCTGGTTTTTGTTTAGACGTTTGTTTATGTGCAAAAGAGTCATTAGCTATCCTATCAGTTTATATGCTGTTTGTACTGAGAAATGTGTCCACATCCATTTTTCATTTAATAGGTTTTTTAAAGTATTATGCTGATGCTTTAAAAAAAATTGTTCACTTTGTAGATGATTCCTTTGCAGTTTGCCTTTTTTGCACGTCATAAAATAGCACGGACATCTTTCTTAGGCAAAAGATGTGGATCTAACTCCTTGTTTTTAAAGAACTGCATGATATTCCAGAAATCCTTCTAATATGCCATATGCTGTCTCTGGAAAACAGTGAAAGACGCAGGGCAAACTCTGAGGATGTGCCACAGCAAAGCCTTACAATAGAAAGGCCAGAGTCCCCTCTGGGCACTCCCGTTAATTCTACTGGGAACCTTAGGAAATTACTGGATGGCACTTGGTGGGATTTGGAGTCCTGGGTTTTAGGGCTGTTTCATTCTCATTTCACTGAAAAAACAAAAACAAAAACTTTGATGCTCAAGGAGAGTTTTTTTTTTTCTTTAACGTTTATTCATTGTTGAGAGAGAGACAGAGCACGAGCAGGGGAGGGGCAGAGAGAGAGGGAGACACAGAATCCGAAGCAGGCTCCAGGCTCTGAGCTGTCAGCACAGAGCCCAACGCGGGGCTCGAACCCACAAACCGTGAGATCATGACCTGAGCCGAAGTCGGACGCTTAACCGACTGAGCCACCCAGGCGCCCCTCAAGGAGAGTTTAAATGTCCCAAGGAGCCCATAGTTTCCCTGGGTCTTTCAGAAACAACCCTCATTTTCAGGATAAGCACAGGGACAGCTAATTACCGACCTCTGAAGCTGCCTCCTCCTTCCTGATCTTTTAAGCATCCTGTTCTGAGGATGTTCTGGGCCCCTTGCTACTGAGAATCTGTTGTCCAGCCTGAGCGGGGACTGGCACATTTATGTCCTGCCATGTCCTGGGTTCAGAGGAGTAGAACGGGCCGTGGCCCGGCGGTCACTAACGAATTTGTGGCCAAGACCTTGGCCAGCTCGCGCATGCTGCCAGCTTGTTTCCCCGTCAGCTGAGGAGACCGACTAGGTGGTCCCTAAGTTGCAAGCTCTGAAAAGTCTGACTGCACTTTATTTGGAACTGTCACTTGGTATCTCTGGGGTGGATGCCCCACGTCTGTGTTGCTCGACTTACCCTCTAAGAGATAGTGAATAAAAAGACACCAGTTGTCAGGCGAGAACTTGAAAAAGTTCTCGTTTGTTTGCTTTTAAGAATCCTGCAAATGCCAACTATTGCCGCGTCCGCCTCACAGGTGGGCCTAGAAAGGTGAGTGCCTTTCTCATGTCACACAGTGTGTGACACCAATTATCAGTGTTTAGGGGGTTGCCAAGTAAGTACTAGGCATCTGAGAAAATGCAAACAGGAGTCAGAGGCCACTCCTTTCCTCTAGGACTTAGGTGCTCGGGGAACACTATAGAACACCACGCAGAACAGCTAACAAGTTGGGCCCTAAAGGGCCAGCCTAGAGGGTGGAGGGCGGGGTGGAGGAGCACATCGTCCAGTCCGGGAGTTCGCAGAACACCCCCCACAGCAGAGCGTGGGGGAGAGGCAGAGGAGACCCCCCGACCCCAGCTTCAGGGTCGGTAGAGCCACCGCAGGTGAGTCCCCCACCTGTGCGTGCGCGGTGCCACGTGAGAAGCCTGAGGTCCCCAAGTCCTGGGGAGGCGCACCAGCTTGTGCTGTGCGCCCAGGGGCGCTTGAGGGCTGCAGCTTGGGCAGGTCAAGGAAGGTTTTAGGGCAAAGACAGGATTGGAGGTGGGTGTTGTGTGACCCGGGTGATTTGGAGGCATGGAGAGGAGGGAGCAGTTGCTGGAGGAAGGCGAGTTAAGGCACTTGAGGGAAGCCCAGAGGTGCGCTCAGGAAAGAAGGAGACCTGGGAGACCTGGGAGCCAGAAAACAGTGACAGCCTGATGAGTCAAGGCCCTTTCCATACAGATGGTAGAAACCCACCTCCCCAAGCAGCCTAAGTGAAAACCGGAAGGCGTGGTTATTGGGCCACGATAGGAATCCATAGGTCCACCAGCATGCCAGCTTCAGGCACCCGGGACGTAGTGGTTCCCCGGGGGGCTCCGCATGCTGGGTTCCTTCGTTCCTGCTGAGTACTGCCCGCTAGCAGCTTGGGGAGATGGGCGCCGGGCCGCCCCGTTCCTGCTCCCTCTGCATAGACTTCCCAGAGAGGGCTCCCACGGGCCACTGGGGGCCTGGGCTCCTTCCTGACCCAACCCCGAGGCCCGCCTGGGTCAGACACCCAACCCCGTGGAGGTGGGGGCCGCGGGGCGGCAGGGAGTGGAAAGGAGCGTTTTCCCAAAAGAAGGCACCGGGGCCGGTGGGACACAGGCAGTGTGTGTGGGCGAGGGTGAAGCCACCTCACCCGCCGGCGCCCAGGGCGGAGGCCCCGGGCGACAGCTGACCTCTCTCCGTCTCTCTCCCTGTCCCTGGAGCAGAGGGGATCGTGATCAAAACCGAGGAGCAGGAGGAGGAGGAGGAAGAGGAGGAGGAGGACGAGCTGCCGCAGCACCTGCAGGCCCTCGGGCAGCTGTCGGGGCGCTACGAGGCCGGCATGTACCAGACCCCGCTGCCCGGGGAGCTGTCCCCCGAGGGCGAGGAGAGCCCCCCGCCGCTGCAGCTGGGCAAGCCGGCCGTGAAGAGGCTGGCGCCGCCGACGCACGGGGAGCGGCACCCGGGCGACAACCGCGGCTCCTCGAGCCAGCAGCAGCGGAACCGGCGCGGCGAGCGGCCCTTCACCTGCATGGAGTGCGGCAAGAGCTTCCGGCTGAAGATCAACCTCATCATCCACCAGCGCAACCACATCAAGGAGGGGCCGTACGAGTGCGCCGAGTGCGAGATCAGCTTCCGCCACAAGCAGCAGCTCACGCTGCACCAGCGCATCCACCGCGTCCGCGGCGGCTACGCGTCCCCCGAGCGCGGGCCCGGCTTCGCCCCCAAGCACACGCTCAAGCCGCGCCCCAAGTCGCCCAGCTCGGGCAGCGGCGGCGGCGGCCCCAAGCCCTACAAGTGCCCCGAGTGCGACAGCAGCTTCAGCCACAAGTCGAGCCTGACCAAGCACCAGATCACGCACACGGGCGAGCGGCCCTACACGTGCCCCGAGTGCAAGAAGAGCTTCCGCCTGCACATCAGCTTGGTGATCCACCAGCGCGTGCACGCGGGCAAGCACGAGGTCTCCTTCATCTGCAGCCTGTGCGGCAAGAGCTTCAGCCGCCCGTCGCACCTGCTGCGCCACCAGCGGACTCACACGGGCGAGCGGCCCTTCAAGTGCCCCGAGTGCGAGAAGAGCTTCAGCGAGAAGTCCAAGCTCACCAACCACTGCCGCGTGCACTCGCGCGAGCGCCCGCACGCCTGCCCCGAGTGCGGCAAGAGCTTCATCCGCAAGCACCACCTGCTCGAGCACCGGCGCATCCACACGGGCGAGCGGCCCTACCACTGCGCCGAGTGCGGCAAGCGCTTCACGCAGAAGCACCACCTGCTGGAGCACCAGCGCGCGCACACGGGCGAGCGGCCCTACCCCTGCACGCACTGCGCCAAGTGCTTCCGCTACAAGCAGTCGCTCAAGTACCACCTGCGGACCCACACGGGCGAGTGAGCGCGCCCGCCGCCGCGCCGCCCGGCCAGGTGCGCCGCCAGCTGCGCGGCCCGGCCCGCCCCGGACACCTGCCCGGCCGCCGCCGCCGCGAGGCCCGAGCCGGGCGGGCGGGGGCGGGGCGCCCCCAGCCCCCTTGCCGTGAGCCCCCCTCCCTCCCTTCGTCCCTCCTCCCAAGGACACGGGGGTAGTGAGACCAGGTCGCTTGCTGCCGTGTTTACCGTGTTTACCGGGGGCCCCGGGGGGGCGGGTGGGGAGTGCGGGGACCTGGGGAACCCCCTTCGGGCTGTTAATTTCCTTGACAATAAAATGGATGAAACCAATCAGCACGGGGGGAGTGATTTGGCCGCCGGCCACTCGGAGGGGCGGTGTAGGGCCACTTAGTTGGGGAATAGAACTTTATAATTACCTTTTGGATACTGTGGTTCTATTTGATAATAATAGAGTAATTTTTAAAAGACGAGCGTTTCCTGTTTGCCGTTTTTGTTTGGTTTTGAAGGGGAGGGTTGAGAAGGTGGCCGAGGGGCGTGTGCCTAGCGTCAGTTGACAGGTTCTCTGGAGCCCCTCTTCTGTGCCCACTCCCTGTGTTGGGTGGTGGAGGGGGCGCGGAGCCCGCGGATTAGAACATGGAAAAGGAGGCGAGCTTGTAGTGAATCCCTGGACGGCAGGGCGGACGCTCCTGGCTGCGGACCCTGGCGCGCGCAGTGGTGTGGGGAGGACAGTGGGAGCCGAGGGAGCGGTAGGGCCCGGTTGACCAGAATGGTCAGGGAGGGTAACAGGTTTGGAATGGGCTGGAGAGACAGTTCTACGGCAAAAGCTGGGCGCTTCCCTCGGGACCGGGCCAGATCTCCCGCCCAGCTTGAAATGCAGCTGGTGGGGGATAGCAGGCCAGGGGTGCAGGGAGGGGGGGTAGGGAAGGGGTGCAGAGGCTCCTGGTGCCCGTGGTTGGAGGAACCACAAAAGGCTCCGGTCAGACCTTTTTTTATGTGTATGTTGCGCCAAAGCTACTCTCTGGGTTTGTGAAATGCACCAACGCACCCTGGTTGTAGGTGTTGGTTCATCTCCGATGACCCCCCAGTGAGGCGCCCAGAGAGAAACTGCAGGTGCATTACTTTGCCCACCGGAGCGGTTTATTCTCACCTGCTCCTGGGCTTGGCAGTGACCCAGAGAGAATTCGGACAATTTGAAGGGCCAATTCATGGAGGCTAGCAGAGGGCCGAGCTCAGCCTGGTAAACCGGGGAGGCCAGCCTTCTGCTGAAAAATGGGGAGAACAGCGGGCGAGACAAGAAGTGCTCCGGGGAGGCAGGTTAAGCCGTGAGTCAGGGTGGAGAGGAGCGGATGGTGGACAAGAGGATCGGAAAAGGGAATCTGAGGGAGAAGGTGCCTTGTCATTGGCTCTGCAGAGACCCAGAGGTCGTCAACTGCCTCCTTTATCAGGATGCATAAACTGAGGCACAGAGAGGGGAGGCGATGCTCAAGGTCTCACATTCGAAAGGATCTGACTTTTCTGGAAAGTTTCTGCAAGGCTGGTAGGACATTAGAACAAGCAGCTGGAGGCCGGGAGGAGGCCGGGGCTAGTGCGAGGGGCTTGCAAGGCCGGCCTTGGTCCTGGGCTGCAGAACCAGCTGGAGAGCAGTCGGATCCAGGAGCAGGCGGTGAGGCAGGCCACGGGGGAGGATCCTGGAGGATCAGAAGAGCTTCTCCACGAGGGCGGTGACGGAGCCCATCCCGGGCTGCAGAGGATTCCACGGAGGAGAGAAATGGGCCAGGCCTTCTCGGCGGCGGGATCCTTAAAGGGGGAGGTATGGCAAATGAGCTCCAATGTTAAGCAGTGACTGATGAAACCCACTGAGCTGGAGAAAGGGCTTGGGTAGGAAACCAAGGGCAAAAAAGGTTGGCTTGAAGCAGATTCTGCGTGCAGAGGGGGTTTTGGACCTAAGACTTCGTGACGGTGGGGTTTGATTTGCTCTCGTGTGGGAAACCCTTGCCAAGCAGGAGAGGCTTGATACGGACAGATAGCAGGAGACCGAAGCGGACCGGGAGGGAAACGTGCCGTGGTCAGACATCTGGGGGAAGCAGCCGTGTGCAGCAGACGGGCCACGGACGATGGGTCTGGTGGCTAGTGGCTGAAGGAATGCCGGAGGACCCGGTGCTCTGGAACACCAGGATATTTGAGGCCTGGAAGGGATGTTAGAGGCGTTGTGGAGATACTTGGTGGAGGGCCATTGGTGCCCAATTTACTGGTCCCGGAACTGGAGGACCAAGAGTGCCGGAGATGTTCAGACTTGAGAAGGAGACCACGGTGGTTTGGGGAGGCTCAGAGTGACTTCATTTGTTATACACGGTTACCAGGGCATCCTCGGGGCATTGGGGGCCACGTGGCGATGGTGAGCCTTTCTTTTCCTAGGAAATCTGGCTGTAACGGATTAAATATAGCCAGGGACCCGTACTTCTTGCGTGGGGCTTGGCTGGGCTTTCGGGGTTCTCTGTGCCTCTACCTTCCCTTCCTTGGCTCTAACCCCCTCTCCAAGCGTCTTGGGGGGTGGCGGGGGGGGGGAGGCTGTGCTCCACGGTATCTCTTCGCTCACACCATGGTGACTCTCACTTTCCATCCACCACGATCTCCATGGCGTCAGAGGCCAACAGCTCTCGAGGAGGGTCACGGAAGTGCAGACAGACTCTGGAGTGGACCAGATGTGGCTTTAAACTTGACAGCGGTATGGCCTTGAACCAGCTAATTAGCAGAACATCAACTTCCTCGCCCGTTCAATGGGGATAAATAAGGCTCCACTGTTCGGAGGCTTAAATCACGTAAAGAATAAATAAGCAAAGAGGCTGGCACATACTAAGGTCTCGGTAAAAGTTTGCTTTTTTCATTATTAGCTCATAATTAAAGACGGCTTAATTTACATAAAAACAGAAGTTCAGGTAGGTAGCCGGCTCGTGTTGTATTCTGAAAGAATGATTCTGAAAGAATGAATCTCCGAGAGGGAGATTTTCCCCCACAGGCAGAAGCAGAAAGTTATTTTGGTGTGAAGAAGTTCAAAAGCACACAAGCAACTCTTGGTCTCGATGTCGGGGTGGACAGGGATTGAAACACGCCTGTCCGCCGCAAGCCAGAATTTGCAGTGGGCTGTACCCCACCTTTCTGGGTATCTGGTCGTCATCCACAGTGCTCTCCCCAGGCGCCCTTAATTTAATTAGAAGGGCAGACTTTGAAACCAGTTGCCATGGGCCCCATGGAGTTGTGTACCAGGAAGAGCAATTGCCATTAATTGAATGCTAATTACTGTTGAAGACCTTAGTTATACTCTTTTTTATAGATGAAGAGGTTGAGGCTCAGAGAGGTTAACTAGGCCCAAAGTCACCCAGCAACCTAATGGTACAGTCAAAATTTTGAACTCAAGTCTTTTTTTTTTTTTTAACATTTATTTATTTTTGAGAGAGAGAGAGAGAGCATGAGCAGGGAAGGGGCAGAGAGGGAGACACAGAATCTAGAAGCAGGCTCCAGGCTCCGAGCTGTTAGCACCGAGCCCGACGCGGGGCTTGAACTCACGAATCACGAGATCATGACCGAGTCGGACACTCAACCGACTGAGCCACCCAAGCGCGCCTGACCTCAAGCCTTTTTGACTCCCAAACCCATGTGCTTGACCACAGAGTCCTTTCCCTGGGATCTGAATGGTTGTTGGAAAAGGAAAGCCAGCCCCTCTTTCAGATTATTCCATTGTATCCTCAGATGTAAGACAAAATTTGAGGAAACAGAATATAGTGAGCAGAACATGCCCTGAGCCATATGTTTGCCAAAATTATGAACGTCGTCAGAGAAGACAGTTGCAGAGGCAAAAAAGGCCTCTGTGTGGACTCTATGCCATTGCAGCTGGAGAAATCAATGCAACTTCCTCAGGTTGGGGGTGGGGGGCAGCCAGCGGAGCAGGACCTGAGTCTGGTCCCTTGGGGACCGCCCCAGGTACTTATTAAGCACCACTTGTGTGCAAATCGGTTGTGTTGGGCCCCATGGAGAAACACAGAAGGATGGGAAGCCATCTGCTTCCTCGACATGCCGGAGACTCGGAGGCCTAGTCCTCTAGACCAAGCCTTCGGGGGTCTGGAAAGCTGAGACCCTCGCGGACACATTTAGGCAGCTGTGTTCCAGGAAAGAGCCCCGCCTCCATCTCCTCTCGGTGCTTTAACCAGCCAGGTGTCGGGGGAGACCTTTCCCGAGGCACAGTGGTGGAGGCTCCTCAGATTAAGGGATCAGGGCCGGAGGCCTCCAGGCCCTCCTGTTGCCAGGGCAACGGTGAGTCAGGCCAAGGCCTCTCCTCCAGCTCTGGAAAGCTGTTTGGCTACTGAAGCCTCTCACTGCTTCCCAGGCATAGCGGGAACTTCTAGATTTAAATTAAAAAAAAAAAAAAAAAAAAAAAAAAAAAGTCTTCATGGACCTCCTCTAGTTGGGTTCCTTAAAACGAGTATTTTTATTAAAATACAATAGAATCGGGGCGCCTGGGTGGCGCAGTCAGTTAAGCGTCTGACTTCAGCCAGGTCACGATCTCGTGGTCCGTGAGTTCGAGCCCCGCGTCGGGCTCTGGGCTGATGGCTCAGAGCCTGGAGCCTGTTTCCGATTCTCTGTCTCCCTCTCTCTCTGCCCCTCCCCCATTCATGCTCTGTCTCTCTCTGTCCCAAAAATAAATAAAACGTTGAAAAAAAAAATTAAAAAAAAAAATACAATAGAATCTAACCCTTTTATTTCTATTTTCTACAAGAGGTAACTCCAGGCTAACACCCTTTTTAAAAAAGAAAGAGAAAGGGAGAGAGAGGAAGAAAGGAGGGAAGGAAGAGGAAAGAAAGAACGAGAAAAGGAAAAATGAAATCGAGTACTGCGGACGCTGGCCTTACCGGAGGACTGACTTCCGGTCAGCGCTCAGCCCAGCCTTGAGTTTTAGGGACGGTAACGATCATCACCACGATTCAGCGGATCTTCCTATGTTCCAGGCACTGTGCTAACGAAATGCTTTCATTTCATTTTCTCTTGTGCCCACCTGTGAAATCGGTATTCGTCCCTGCCTTTTCCAGATAAAATCCAGAGAGGTCAAGCAGTTAGTCCAAGGTCACGTGACCAGGATGGCCCCTTAAGCGTGTGGGACCCAAAG
Organism: Lynx canadensis; assembly: GCF_007474595.2. Lineage (NCBI taxonomy): Eukaryota > Metazoa > Chordata > Mammalia > Carnivora > Felidae > Lynx > Lynx canadensis. The sequence continues at coordinate 161,815,131 of NC_044304.2, read as the reverse complement.
CGTGTGCTGTTAACTGCTGTTCCATACTGCCTCCCAATTTCTTCAGCGTGGATCCTTAATAAAAAAGGCAAAGAGCACTATTTCTCTCTGATTCGCAGCCCTGACCGTCCTGTGGACACTGCACCTAAGCTCTGCATCTGGCTGAAAGCAGAGGGCTCACTGGCCCACCAGCTTAGCTCAGCCAGGCCTGGCCTGGCCTGCAACCCTGGGACCCGGCCCCCCTGGGACCCGGCCCCCCTGGGAGGCCCAGCTCACCTGCAGGCGCCTCAGTGGCTGAACTGCCCAGCTAGGAATTCCGCCGCCCCCACCCGTTTGAAACTGAGTCTCTCTCTTGCTTAAGGCGTTTGGGAAGACAACTGTGTGTTAAGGCCAGGGGCTCCCCTTCTGTTTGTTGCTGAAGTCAGGACCTAACAAGCCATTTGTTTAACAGAGGAGCTGGGCTAGGGAGATGATGACAAAGAAAATGCACCTGCTCCCTAATAAAATACCACTCTCCTCTTCCAGGCGACACTGCCTGTGGTCGTCACTGTTCCTTCTCACCATTCCTGCCAGCCGCATGAATGAAACTCACGGCTTCTCTTTGTAAATAATACCCCGGTTCCCAATTAACTCGAGTGTAAGATAGGAAGGAGCCAACTACTGTCTATCAACCAGAGAAAGGGAAAGTTGAATTTTAATGACGAAATATACCAGTGAAAACTTCTATCACTTAAATAATGAATATCAGGATAACAAACTGTTTCCTTTTAGATCAGAAGAGTCTATACCTTTTTAAGCACGGTATTCCATCAGTTCTTTATCTACAGGATACAGAAACACTAAGGTGGTGCCCTCAAAGGATTGAAATTGATTGGATTTAACCTAAATTCAGCAGAAAGTTAAATGACTTTTGCCATTCTTCCACTGAGGGGATGATCCAAGAGCCACATGGCTCCATGATCGAATTTTCTGCAAATTATTGATGTAAATTCTAAAATCTAAGATAAAACGTTTATGTATGTATTGTCCTTTTTTAAGTGTTTTTTTTTTAATGTTAATTTATTTTTGAGAGAGAGAGAGCATGGGGGAAGGGCAGAGAGAGAATCCCAAGCAGGCTCCATGCTGTCAGCACAGAGCCTGACCCGGGGCTCGAACTCACAAAGCACGAGATCATGATCTGAGCTGAAACCAAGAGTCAGATGCTTAACCAACGGAGCCACCCAGTTTGTGTTGCCTACTTGGCAACTTAATCGTCATCGTTGAAAGTCACATTAATTTTGTCCAAAAGTAAAAGCAGTACATTGATTTTGCATAGTTACCCTCTGCACAATTTAATAATGTATCCAACTAAAATTACTATTATTCCCTTCCCACTTTAAGGCAGTGGTTTCCTTAGCTTATCTTGAATTAACTGATTTACCAAGTCAAAGGTTTGTAATACATTTTGAAATAAGTTTGAAAAAAAAAAATTAAACCTCAAACATTTCAGAGCACTGCTAAAAAAAACAAGTCAATATCCAGACCAAATTACACCAGTCTCCAGTATATTTAATTCAAACAGTAGACATATTGAGAGGAAATAGACACATTTTTCTTGCCCGAATCTGTGCCAGCTTTTTAGAGTCTTGGAACGGGCATAAATTGCATACAAACATGCTTGGGTGTTCATTTTACCAAAAAGATGAACTCACATTAGTATGTAATAAGCACATAATAGGATTTTAGAATTTAATTTAAAACCCTTTTCCCCCCAACTGAAGATAGCATTGTTATTTTTCCTGTGAAAGGAATTTTTGAGTTCCAAACAATAAAAGTTTATCTCAAAATTGAATGAGCCCTTTATTTCTTCAGAAGAAGGCATCAAGTCTCCTCAGTAAATGTAACAGAAATCATTTTATTTACCACCCAGTATGAGAACTTCTAACCACCTCCACACCTGTGAAATTAAGCGGATTACTTGGAAGAAACTGAATCGACAGAAACTAAATCTATAATATTTTAGAATGTCTTTCAGACTAAGGACACAAAATCTTCATCAAATATACAACGATCAGCCAAATGTTCTGGGCTTCATCTGTCAGTGTTTTCAGGCTTTTGTTTTTAGCCCAGGATCCTGTTTAAATAAAGCCATTTTCAGAAAGTAAACAAGTAAAATAACGGGGGGGCAGGGTGCCAGGGAGGTACTAAGCCCACCTGATCAGCCCTCCCCTGGCCCTCGGGATGCCCTCCGGGTCTCTGATGACCCTTCTCACTTCACCCTTCCCAGTTCAATCCAAACTCTGTGTGTTTGATTTATCCAGAGACCCATTCCATGCTTACTTCATTCTCTGATAGGACACACGGTTTCTTATTTCTTCCTTTCGGGCTATAAACATTTCCATTCTCTATAACCTCTACAATACTGGGCAGATGTTCTCATCAGACAGTGGCGAGTCCCAGTGAAACCTAGCAGAGGTGACACTCTCCAAGAATCCCTGGAAGGCAGGGGGAAATAGCAGCACAGATGTCCCAGAAAAGCCCCGTCAGAAGCTACAAGGATCCCCAAAGAAATTTTTACAGCAAATGCGTACACGGTGAAGGCAAGGGAAGATCCAGGTGCACGTTACGCCTGCAGGACACTGGGCCACACAACGCCGCTCCGGGCTTCCCTGGGCTCTGTGTGCAGGGCTGGCAGTGAGGGCGCGGGGGGGGGGGGGGGGGGGGAACAGTTGTCCTCGGTCTTCCCAGGGGCGGGTTGTTTGCTCCCGCATCTGGCCCCCCGGGCTGACCCACGCGAGGGGCGCGGTAAATGTGAAAATGATTGGGTGAGTGGGCCACAGGTGACCCTGTGCAGGAAGAGACACAGGTGACACCCCCAAATCTCTGCCCCGTTGGTGGGGCTGCCGACGATTTTCTCGTCAAGCTAATCCAAATTCTTTAAAAGATATTAAAAATCGCATTTTATCTTTCCCTCCGATATTTCAGCCCCAATATTAGGTAGAGGCCCCGAGTCACTGCCAAATCCTCTTACCACGGTCGCAGGGTGCCTAGGGGCGACGGCAGGAATCCTCTGGGCTGCCCTGCCTTTGAAAGAGGGTCACCCAGCCGCCTCCTGAGTCCAAGGGTCCGCGGGCAGCAGAGCTGCACCGGGGGGAGATGGAGCCGTTGGGATTCCCCCGGCACCCGGGGGCCCCTCCCACCCTTCCCCCGCCGGCTGCGCGCTGTCACCGTCGTCCGTCTGTTTGCACAGGCCGGCGGCGACGCCGAGGCTCCCCGGCTTCCAGCGGCCCGGCTCCGCGTCCTCCTGCTCTCCGCTCCGCCTAGGACCCGGCGGCGGCGGCGGCGGCGGCCCCGGGACGCGTCCCCCGCGCCGTGCAGCCCCGGCCCCCCCCCCCCCCCCGAGGACCGCCCCGCCGCGGCCCCCTCTCCCTCCCTTGCCGCCCGAGCCCTCCGCGACCCCGCGGCAGCCCGGGCCCCGGGCGCGCCCCTGGGAAACGGGGACAGGCGCTGAAAGCCGTGCGGCGGAGCCGATGGAGCCAGGGCCGGAGGGGAGCCACTCTGCAGCGTTTCCTTTCAAAACTTTACTTCTCTGGGCTTGTTTTAAATGAGTGCGCGTGCGTGTGGTAAATTTAATCCCTAATGACTTGAACCGGGCCGCCGCCCGCCCGGCCGCGGAAGGCGTCCGGCGCCCCCAGGCCGGCCGCGGCCCTCGGCCTCGCCGCCCGCTCCCCCGCCACGTGGGGCGGCCGCCGCCGTGCTGCCCCCTGCCGGCCGGAGCCCGGAGGCCGCCGCGCGCACCTGGCCGCCCGCGGCCGCTCTAGGAACGCCGGCCTCTCGGTGGTGGCGCGGGCGGCCGCCGCGCGCCTACCGGGGGGCCGTCCCCGGGGTCCCGGGGTGCGTGGGGGGAGGGGGGACTCTCCCTCCGAGGCCGCCCCGCCCGGGACCAGCCCTTCCTGGTGTTCTCGTTGCTTCGCGCGCCCCGCCTGCCCGGCCCCGTTCCCGAGCTTCGCGGGGCCCGTGCTTTGTGCAGATCCGTGTGCGAACACAAAGGGCAGGCCCCGGGTTCGCCGCGCGGTGGAGCGCGGGGACGGGCGCCACCCCGGAGGCCCGCCGCCGCCGGGGAGAGCGGGGAACGAATCCCGGGCGCCCGGGACCCCGGGAGCCGCGGGCCGCACCAGCCCTTTCGCGGGCAGCGTTGCCTTTTGGCCACTCGCCTCAAGCTCCAGTCGGTTAAGCTGGAGGCCGATGGATCTGCACCACGCGGAGGTGGACCTTGAGAAGCACCGTGACGAGCGGCTGGACTTTCTGTCCTTTATACATTTTCAAATATTTGGTTATTTCCAAGAGGTGGATTTGCCCTGTCAAAGGGTATGGACTTTTTTTTTTTTTTTTTTAAGGCTTTTGATGCATCTTGTCAAACCTTTTCCCAGAATGTCCACCTCGTTCGTTATCTGCAGGAAGTAGATAGGGTACCTGCGGGCCCGGCTCAGACGGGGAAGGTCGGTTCTTGCCGGGGAGGGGAGGGAGGTTAACAATCACCTGGCATTTGAGGAACTACTAACGGTGTGTGGTTCCTTGTGACCAGGCAAGGCACTGGAGCCGGGACTGGGTCATATCGTGGGGCCCCACCCTCGATGGACTGAATGGTTTTGAGACATTGAGCCGCCAGAGGGATCCTCTGAAAATGCAGATTTGATCACTGCCTTCTTTTGTGGGTCACCCTAGGAGCAGCGGTTCCCCCATTGCTCTTAGGGTAAAAATCCAGAATCCCATCAGGGCCCACTAGGCTCCTCCCAGCTCTCCAGCCCGAACTGAGGCCACGTATCCGTTTGCTAGGGCTTCCACAGCAAGGTTCCACAAACCGGTGGCTTTGCCCAACAGAAACTGAGGGGGAAATCTGTTCCTCGCTTCTAGGTCCTGGCGGTTGCCAGAAATCCTTGGCATGCCTTGGCTTAGAAACACATCACTCCAATGTCTGCCTCTGTTGTTACATGGCATTTTCCGTGCATGTGTGTGTCTTCACATGGTGTTCTCCTCATGTGTCCCTCCTTTTATAAAGACAACAGTCCTGGGGCACCTGGGTGGCTCAGTCCATTACACGTCGGACTCTGGTTCGGGTCACGATCTCACGGTTTGTGAGTTCGACCCCAGCATACAGCTCTCTACTGTTAACACAGAGCCCGCTTGGGACCCTCTTTCTCTGTTCCCCCACTTTCTCTGCTCTTCCCCTGCTCATGCAGGCTCTCTCTCTCAAAAACAAACATAAACAAAAAAAATACAGACAAGAGTCCAATTAGATTAAAGACCCACCCTAATCCGGTATGACCTCATCTTAGTTTAACTAATTAAATCTGCAATGACCGTATTTCTTTTTTTTTTTAATGTTTATTTATTTTTGAGACAGAGAGAGACAGAGCATGAACAGGGGAGGGTCAGAGAGAGAGGGAGACACAGAATCTGAAGCAGGCTCCAGACTGTGAGCTGTCAGCACAGAGCCGGAAGCGGGGCTCGAACTCACGGACCGTGAGATTGTGATCTGAGCCGAAGTCGGACGCTCAACCAACTGAGCCACCCAGGTGCCCCTGCAATGACCGTATTTCTGAATAATGCAACATGCTGAGGTTCCTGGACGAACATGAATTTGGGGGGACACTATTCAACCCACAAAAAGCTGTCTCAGGCACCCTGGCCTTCACTCACTCTTCTGGCCCAGGCCTCCACCTGAACTGCACAGTCCTCCTGGACGGCTCATCTCCGCCTAACTTCCCTTTTACCTGCAAGGTGTTACGGAAATGTCACTGCCTCAGAGAAACCTTCTGGAGTCCCACAGACTAGGGTCATCCCGCCCCACATGGGTCCATGGCAGTCATCACGATTACCGCTGAAGATGTCTCTGATCACATGTGTGTGTCCTCCATTAGAAAGGAGCCTGGGGCGCCTGGGTGGCTCAGTCAGTTGAGCGTCCAACTTCAGCTCAGGTCATGACCTCACGGCTCGTGGGTTCGAACCCCGTATCAGGCTCTGTGTTGACAACTCAGAGCCTGGAGCCTGCTTCGGATTCTGTGTCTCCCTCTCTCTCTCTCTGCCCTCCCCCCGCTTGTGCTCTCTCTCTCTCTCTCAAAAATAAGCATTTTTTTAAAAATGTCTTTAAAAAAGAAAGTTGTTTCCATGAGGACAGGGACCAGGTGGACTGAATGAACAATAACAAACCTAAATTTGTAGCCAAAGGGACTGACAGACTGACACGGGAAGCCTTTTGCAATCGTGCCAGAGACGACAGGTCCCGTGTTGAGACCACCTGGGGGAGCCCATTAGGAAGTTCTGAGTGGCCCCGGTCCCCGGGAGGAGACAATCTGTATTCAGTCCAGGCTCCACCCTTCCCTTGGTGGCACATGAAATAACGCCCACCATCTGACTCTCCCCCACCTCGCTGACCTCTACTTGAACCCCTGTCCTGCTCTGTCCCTTTGCCGCAGCCACACTGGCACTGTTCACACCCCTCCATCCTGCCAAGCTAGTTTCTGCCTTCACGCCTTGGCAGTCACTGTACCACAGCCCGGAATGCTCTGCATCCGCATTTTACCCACTCAAACGGTCACTTCCCTGACCCCTCCCTCCCACCCCCCATCATCTTCCATCACACCACCCTGCTTTGTGTTCCTATTGTAACGTCAGTATCTGCAACGATCTGGTTCCTTTATTTGTTTTCTTGTCTGTTCCCCCCCCACACACCTCTCGGAAATTACAGGGGCCCGGAGGGCAGAGACCTTGTTAGTTTACCTCGTTCACTGCTGAGCCCTCAGTGCTAGACTAGAAGCTGGAACGGAGTGGGTACTTACTAAGTATTCATTAAATGAATGAAAGGTATCTAAGCCCTCTGGTTTCGAGTTTCTTCATCTGCAAAATGGGGGCAATCCTAGCTGCTTCACAGGAGATGGTAAGCGTACCTACCTCAAAGAGTCCTTGGGAGGATTAAATGAGAAGAGGTACGTGAGTGCCTCCAACGTAGCCAACACTCAACATGCCGGCGCCATTGTTAGTATTTTAGATTGGCACACATCCTAACACGGATGGGGGCAAGAAGGCAGATGAGGCGGTAACTCATTCCACCCTCCTGCGATTCCACCTTCCTGTTCTTCCAGTTACCCACCGCTCCCCACAGAAGGATGGGAGAAGTGTGGTATGGTGGGAACAGCCATGGACTTGGACCAGAAGGTCTTGAAACTGAGTCTTTTGGAAACTTTCTGAGGCTGTGTCATCTTCAGGATGGAAGTAACGATTCCTACGAAAGCTGAAATGAGCTATATGTGAACTATAAGGCAGATTTCCCAAATTAGCATTCCACTGATTCTTTTGATCTTAAAGCAATTACTTATTAGTTATGGCAATCAGAGACGGTGTTGCTTGCAGTTACTAGAAGGGAATAGTCTTAAGTTTGTAATGTTTCTTGGTTTTTCTGATTTTGAAAGCAACACATTTTATTGCAGAAAAGTATTTTTCTAATTTGATGGATGAAAAATATTATAATGCTGTTTTAATTTGCATTTCTTTGCTTTTACTAAGATGTATTCTGATTTACTGAGATTGAACACATCCTTGATGGCCTTTTCATTATATGTGGGCTCTTTACATGTGAAGGATATTAATTTGTAATATTTTGCCTATCGTAAATGATGAGAATATTTTCCCAACTTGCTATTAACCTTTTGATTTTGTTCATATACCCAAACTTTTAATGCTTATATCGCCAAATCTATCGGTATTTTCTGTTGGGACTTATCCAGTGAAATGCTTTCCTTGCTGTTCAGAAATCAGTTTGATATTCATAGTATAAATATCCATTTATACCCTTGTACTTTCATTTATTTACACATAATGCTTTAGTCCACTTGGACTTTATTTTGCTATACAAAGAGAAGTTTAGTTGCTACTTTAATTATTTTTCCCAAACGGCCAACTGAATTCTCCTAGTATAATTTACACAAATGACCTTTCCTTTCCCCTATGCGTTTATGACTGCCGTAGCCATCACGCAAGTAAAACACTGTGGCGAAGCGTGTGGGCAAGCCAGACTGCTTAAGTTTGCAACCCTACTTACTAGTCATTTCACGTTGGGCTATTTATGTAACATCTCGGTGCCTCGGTTTCCTCATCTGTAAAATGGGGATAAGAATCATAGGCCCTAACCTTACAGGGCTGTCGTGAACATAATGGCTGCTCGGTAAACATCTGCGGTTATTTTGTGACATTTGTGTCTATACCACGTGGATTCCCAGGTCCGGGTTTCAGGTGTTTCTGTCCTTAGGCTGTTTTCAGTGGTGTGTTTCAGTAGATGTTCTAGTGTTTACCAGGACAAGTCCTCCCGTGGTGCACCTGTTACTTTCACAGTTCTCGTAGCTTCCAACCTATTCCCGTTGTATTTACTGGGCCTGGTCTGACATTTACATACAGCCCAGGTAAGGTGTTAGCTTGGGGAAGGCAATACCTGATTTGGTAAGGGGCCCACGAGGTCTCGGTGACTAGGAGAGGAGAGTGGTGCGCAGGGCCGTGAGTGACATCAGAGAGCAGTGGGAAGAGGAGGGACAGGCGGCGAAGAGGAGAGAAGCAGGGCAAAGGGGAGAAGGGGCGGAAAGGGACAGACAAGAGAAGCTGCTAGGCGAAAACGCAGGTGACCCGCGCTCTCAGACCCGGCGCTGGGCGTGGCGAGGGGCTCCGGGAGGCCTGGGTTTCGGGGTCTAGGTGAGGAGAGGGTCCCGAACCTCTGCTGCCTCCGGCTGTGGCGCAAGATCAGGGGAGCCGCCTAACTCGGGCAAGAGAGCGAGCGGGGGTTCGGGGAAGAAAGGCCAGTTTGGCGCGAAGCCGGAGGCGCGGAGGGCGCCGAGGCCGGCGGGGCCGGGTGTGGCTGCGTGCGCAGAAGAGCGTGCGTGAGACGCAGCACGCAGGCCCGGGGGTATAGCTCAGGGGTAGAGCATTTGACTGCAGATCAAGAGGTCCCCGGTTCAAATCCGGGTGCCCCCTGTGTGAGCCGTGTGTTTTATCCTGCGTCCTGGCTGCAACGTGGAGCTGAAAGCAACCACCGGCGTCCTTTCTTGCCCAGCTCCCAGAGCTCCGGACCAGAGAGAAACACGGAGCCAATCCTTTGGGGGAGGGGGCCGGGCTCTGGGGTCACAGGCAACGCCCACCAGCGAGGTCGGCCTTGCGGAGGCCAAGGTCTACCCCAGCCCGGAAGTAGAACGCAAACTATGTTTCTAAGTTTATGTTTTCTAGTAGGCACTTTAAATAAAGCAAAAAAGGGCCCGATGGGGGGAAGGGGGTCACAAGGAAGTCCCGGGGTCGCCAGGTGGCTGTAGATAACTGTACTGTGTTGTATATTTGGGAGTTGCTAAGAGAGTAGATCTTAAAAGTTGCCATAACAAGGAAAAATATATATAACTGATGGATGTGAACTAGACTTACGAGGGTGGTCATTTCTCAATTCCAGCATATAATGTGGTGTGTCAATTATATCTCAACAAAAGTGAGAACTTTTTAAAAATATAAAGTAAAAATCAGCGACACTAAGTGCCATATGTTTAATGCAATATATCCAAAACGTTATCATTTCAACATGTAATCAATATAAAAACGTATAGGGGTGCCTGGGTGGCTCAGGCAGTGGAGCGTGGGACTTCAGGTCATGATCTCTCAGCCCATGAGTTCGAGCCCCGCGTCGGGCTCTGTGCTGACGGCTCAGAGCCTGGAGCCTGCTTCCAATTCTGTCTTTCTCTCTCTCTCTCTCTCTGCCCCTCCCCCTCTCATGCTCTGTTCTCTCAAAAATGAATAAAGGTTAAACAAAATTTTCTTTAATTATAAATGAGATACTTCATGTTTTGTGGGATTTGGGGACTCTTTGAAATCTGGTGTGCAGTTTCCTCCAAGGCACCCATGGATCGGAACCAGCCACCTGTATGTAGATGGTGGGCAGCTCCTGAGCGGGGGAAGCCTCCAGTTGCTTCTAGCAGTTTGGAGGGGATAGGTGGGTGTGCTGGTCAGGGGACAGAGAGGCTCCTCTGCTCCCCACAGTGCGGTGGGCTGCTCCCCCAATTACAGAGAAGAGACCCCGGTAGTAGGCAGGCGGCTCTGGGAAGGTGGAGGAAACCCAAGGATTTTCAGGTCCCTGGACAGCCACCTTCAATTTTCTCTGCAGACCCTCGTACATTTAATGAAAATGCTTTAATAAGGGTGCTAAGGCAACTGGGAAGCTCGGGGCAAAATACGCTAATTAGAGTATTCTTGGTGCTAATTTCTTTGTGTGTGTGTGTGTGTGTGCATTGCCATATGTAAATATTTTAGTCACAAAATTTTCATAGTGCCTGTCTTTTTGCGTCCATTCAAGGTACGTTTCTTCCACACAGCATTTAGAAGACAGATATTGCCACAAAAATATTTAGAAGACAAAGCTCTTCAGATGAGTGTGAGGTAGGGGTCTGAGTAAAGTGGGGGTTAACGCTCGTTGTGTCATTTACTCTGTCAGGTGGGGCAAGTTGCCTTGATCTCCTGTGTCATCGTCATCCGCGACGAGGATGCTGATGGTGGGGAGGACGACAGCACGGGCACAAACGGTTTTTAAATGGTATAGACCTATCTAGATCCCTATCTACCTCTCTGTATATAAAGCCCTTAGAATAGTTTATCTGGCACACTAGAAATGTTCAGTAAACATTAGGTCCAGTTCCACAGGGGTCTTGGGTGTGGTACCCAAGTGAAAAGTCCTGAGCAAGGTAGCTTATCCTAGCAGGGAGTATAGCTCAGGGACAAGTTGCTTGGCTGCAGATTGTAAGGTCCCCGGTTCAACTCCAGGTGTCCCTCTGCTGTCACATCATGACATTCCTGAGAGCTTTGAGGCTCTGTCCCACCTGGGGGGACAAGTTCCCCTCCTATGGAGAGGAATGGTTGCCGGCAAGGAACGCCATTATTTATATAAAACTAAATTACATGAGAAAAGTAAGGGCGATACAGTGTGTCGGTCCCGCCACCATTTGTGTTTATCAAAAAAATCTGAGAGAGCCTATGGGTTAATTACATGTGCAGACCGGGGAAGACTGTAAAAGAAACTGCTAGTATGGCTTTCCTCCAAGCACCAGGAGCGAGAGGCTTGTCAGATGAGTAAGAGGGAGAATTTTCACCGCGTGCCTTTTTTCTCATTTTATTCTTTAAATCTATTTATTTTTAAGATCTTATTTTTTTTTTTTTTTTAGTTTCAGGAGCACAGCAAAATTGAGAGGAAGGGGCAGAAATTTCCCATATACCCCCGCCTCCCCACCCCCCACCAGCACACAGCCTCCCCGCTGTCAACATCCCTCACCGGAGTGGGGCATCTGGGATGAGCACACAGGGACACAACACAATCACCCAAGTGCACGGTGGACCCGAGGGTTCAGTCTGGCTGTTGTCCACGGGTTTGGACAAACGTACGACGACATGTACCCATTACTACAGGATCACACGGAGTACTTTCACACACACCCCCGCCCACCCCCGGAAAAAATCCTCTGTGCTCTGCCTGATTAATCTCCCTCCTCATCCCTGAACCCCCTGGCAACCGCTGAACTTTTTACCATCTCCATAGCTTTGCCTTTTCTGGAAAGCCGTACGGGATGTACCCTTTCCAGATTGGCTTCTTCGGTTAGTACTAGGCGTCGAAGCTTTCTCCACGTCTTTCCGTGGCTTGTTAGCTCATTTCGTCTCGGCACTAACATTTCGTGACCTGGACACGTGGGACAGTGCCTTTCCACGCATACTTTTTTGTGCCTTTTGTACATCGTATCATGTGAACCCTGTGACTTCAGTATTTACCTTTCAAAAGTACAATCTACAGTTTTATTTTTTTACTGTTTATTTATTTTGAGAGAGAGAGCTAGCGGGTGAGGGGCAGAGAGAAAGGGAGGGAGGGAGAATCCCGAACAGGCCCTCCGCCGGCAGCGCAGAGCCTGCCGCGGGGCTCGATCTCACGAGCTGCGAGATCATGACCTGAGCTGAAATCCAGATTCGGCCACTTAGCCACCTGAGCCACCCAGGTGCCCCCACTATGATTTACAGTTTTAAAACAAATGAGGTCTCACCCACCAAGATTGGAGGGGAACCCAGCATGGGTCCGTTTGAATGTCCTGCTCTGTTCTGTGTTTTGCCAGAATCTCCAGTGTGGAAAGTCTGCACTGAGGCCCACTCCTCGGCCAGGTCGGCCCCAGCCATTTCCAGGCAAGAAGCTTCTGTGGGACTCCCCTCCATCGGGCCTGAGCCCTGGTCCTTCGAGGGTCTCCAGGAGTCCTCTCCAAAGACTCCGTGTTCTCTTGGGAGTCAAGTTCCTCCACAACCTGAACCTGTCCTTCCCAGCCTGGCAAGTTCCAGCCAACGCTTGTCCAGTGGGGGCCACCCCCCTCCACCTTGCAGACAAACTCAAGTCAGCCTCTGTGATGGGGCTCGATGCCTCCTTAAAGGCGGCCCGCCCAGCCTGGCAGTCTCAGTTTGCTCTCGCAGACGCACGCAAACACACACCCTCACACTCACCCCCACAGGAAACAAGGAAATTCCCCAAGACTGATAGAAGCATGTCACGTGGACAGAGCCAAAGGTGGGACAATTGGAGGACCCAAAAGAAAAACGAGCGTAACTGATTGAAACACATAAAATATGGGGTGCCTGGGTGGCCCGGTCGGTTAAGCATCCGACTTCGGCTCAGGTCATGATCTCGCGGTTCGTGAGTTCACGCCCCGCGTCGGGCTCTGTGCTGATGGCTCAGAGCCTGGAGCCTGTTTCGGATTCTGTGTCTTCCTCTCTCTCTGACCCTCCCCCGTTCATGCTCTGTCTCTCTCTGTCTCAAAAATAAATAAACGCTAAAAAAAAAAAAAGAAAAAAGAAACACATAAAATATGCATTTAAGGATCCATTCATTCTCGTTTCTGTTTCTGTCTCTGTGGAGAACCCTGGCCCAGACACGGAATGATGGATGCCACTGCTTTTGTATATACTTGAGATGTTCCAGAATAAAAATTTAAAAATTCCTTTCCCATGGATAAGTGTTTTTGAATATAACAGAAGGAAATGGTGCCCCCCAGTGAAAAAAACAATACGATTTTTCATTTTCTGGTTCCGATTAGGGTTTGTATCTGACATTAACAAGCCGTGCATTGGCGTGTGAGGGGGACAATGTTCTTTATTCCTCTTAGCGCCACGGAGATAGGCCGACTTCTCAAAAGGAACTTTGCTGACGAGCAGGGAGAAACAAAGACGCCCACTCATAGAACCAGTCGCTATGGTTTCGGGCTCCTTTAACATCAGGGGCATCGCTAGCAACAGAGGGCGAGGTAACAAGTGTACGGGGCACGTTCATGGGCCTTGGCTACTCTGTGCCCCCCGCCCCAGCTGGGTCCCCGCCTCGGGGATTGATTGGGTAAATGACTCATCTTGCCCAGAGATTAGGGGAAAGTGCTTCCCTCCAACTCCTGGGACCTCCTCCCACTTTTGTTTATATTTGGGATGGTGATACCCCTGAAACTTGATAATATTGCCCCGTGGGAGTAAAACTAGAATCGGCAAAAAATGGATAGGACTGGCCATCAGCGGAAATGACCCAGAGAGTCGTGTTTATGGGAAGATCATTCAAAGTGACTTCTCCAGGCAGCGGAACTTAAGTGCAGCCCAGGGGAAGTTGTGCGGGGCCCCAGAGTTGGGTGACTAAATTTCTGTCATTCAGCAGGATGGGACACAAAAGAGAGATCAAGTTGTTTCACAGAAAAATGAAGTGATGGATCCTCTAGCCCTCGATTTGTGGACCCAGGTTGATACACAGAGGTCACAAGATTGATTCAGAAGCAGGTCACAGAGTTGAGAGACTAGACGGAGAAGGGGGGGGGTGCATGTGGTCAGGAGAGGGGGTGACAGGACGCAGCGACCTAGCACAAGTCACTGAAGACACACCGAGATTCCCACTTTGGAGGATGTGGCCTCTAGAGAAGGGACAGTACTTTGGAACAGGAATAAGTCGTGAAAATGTTCCATGGCCTGAGGAAAAAAACCCTCAGGAGCATTCGATTCCATTTGCTCTGACCGCATATCTTCACTGAGCAACCTTCTGAGAGCTAATCTGGTTTCCCAGGTAACCTGGAGGGCATTCTGGCTTATTCGGTGTCTGTCTTGGAGAGTCTAATTAGGGGGGTCTTGCGGGCCAGGTCAAATCAGGTCTCATCTATAAATTCAGGGGTCTGGTATGCACGTCTGGGAGCCAAGCTCCATACTACACTAAAGTTCTGCCAGTTCAGGATTTCTGGACACCTGTTTCGGGGCCGACGGTGAACCCTCTGGAAGGGGCAGAGTCGACATGGAAACCCGGCAGGACCACAGGGCAGGGACGAGAAGCGGAGAGCACAGGACAGCCACCGGCCACGCTTGCTGAGAAGCGCCGCCGTGAGCCACGTCCTTGGAGACTGACGTGCCACTTTTAGGAATCAGTCCTCGGGAAACCGCGAGCAGCGGGCAACGGGTTATGTTCACGTTCATCAAAGCCTTGTTGATAACCGTGGGAAAAAAGTCGCCCACTTACCAACACTCTTGACTCTTTTTTTTTTTTTTTTTAATAAAGGGAAAGTGCCACATATACACCTCATTTGAATGTGTCTGGCGTCTTGGGAGCTTGACTAGCCTCCATCCTCCTACACGGGGACCTTGAGAGCTTATGGGGAGGTTCTAGTACAGACCGCAGCTACTCGGACGCTGTTGAGCAACGAACTGTCCTCCTGGACCGGGGAAGGCCAATCTCACTTCAGAGACATTTAAATACAATAACAGAAAAATCCTGGGGCGCCCGGGTGGCTCAGTCGACTGAGCACCTGACTCCTGGTTTTGGCTCAGGTCATGATTTCATGGTTCGTGAGTTCAAGCCCCACGTCGGGTTCTGTGCTGACGGTGCAGAGCCTGCTTGGGATTCTCTCTTTCTCCCCCTCTCTCTGCCCCCCCCCCCGTGCTCTCTCTCTTTCTCTCAAAGTAAATAAATAAACTTAGAAAAAAAAATAGAAAATCCTGTCCACTAGTATAGGACAACATAACCAGGAAAGAGTCAAACAGAAACACAATGATGGCTCAGTACTAGAAAAATATATTGCCGTCGAGCTGGGGCTATTTGAGAGCAAGCATCCTGTGCCCAGTCCCGGGCCCTCCCACTGCGCCCACCCCTGGGCTTTTCCTTGCTGCAGACCAACAGCAAGGGCCTTTCACTCCAGGGGAAGGGCAGCTCCTTGCCCCCTGGTAGGCTCAGCCTCCTGGAATCTAGATTTCCAACATGTAGTAAAAGACTCGAATGTTCCCCCTGTGGCATTTCTCTTGTGTTTCATGTTTACATCCTCAGCCACGCTCATTTCCCAAAGGGATAGAGGAAGTCTGCCCCAGGCTTTCTGGGTGTTTCCCTCGTGCCTAATTATTACCATCCAGATTTTATTTGTTTAGCCCAAGCTTGCTTCAAAAAAAAAAAAAAATTGAATCCGAGGCAGCTTGCAATAAAAGATATGATAAAAATCCAGCCACTCAAACGAGTATGAAAAGGGCTGACTTACACGAGGCGGTGAAAATCATGGCGACAAAGTGGAAGGGTAGCTGTCGGGGACTGGGGGCGAGGGGCGGGGAGTTATTGCTGAATGGGGACAGGCTTTCAGTTGGGGAAGATGGAGAAGTTCAGGAAATGGATGGGGTGCTGTGTACACGACAGTGTGCGTGTACTTAATGCCCCTGAACCGTGCGCTTAAGCGTGCTTAAGGTAACTCATTCTATGTCCGGGGTCTTTTACCACAATTAAAAAAAAAAAAATGTAACGTTTATTTATTTTCAAGAGAGAGAGACAGAGTGTGAGCAGGGGAGGGGCAGAGAGAGAGGGAGACACAGAATCCGAAGCAGGCTCCGGGCTCCGAGCTGGTTACGGATAGGGCAGCCACGTAGAGATATACAGGGTGTGTATTATACGATTCCACCAATTACATAGCACCCTGCGGTCATGCAACGGGGTGACCCTAGATACTGGCTACATTTTACCCACTTTGCCAAAAAAAAAAAAAAAAGTAGAAACTGTGCTACACGCACTTGCGTGTGTGTGCACACAGATACGTGTGTGTGTGTGTGGAAGGGGCAAAGCTCGCCAGTTAACTACCTAATATACATTCTCCCCTCTTCCTTAGTAACAGACCCCTGATTTTTTTACCCAGCAGTTATGTCCCTCCTACAAGACCACATTTCCTGGCCTCTCTTTGGCTATGGGAGGAAATGAGGGAGAAGAAGCAATCATTGGACAAGACTTCTGGGAAAGCTTAAGAGATAGACAAACCCAACATGTCCCTTTTTTTGGCCTTTACTCCTGCTTCCCACTTGGAGCATAGATGTGATGGCTGGAGCACCAGCTGCCAACTTGCACCATGGGTCGACCTTGAGGATGGGATCTACATTTCAAGAAAGGCTGCCCAGAGAGCTAAAAGGAGCCTGTGTCCCTAAAGACACCCCAGAGTGGCCATGGCAGTCCTGGTCTGCTCACCCCACACACCCTTTCCAAAAGAAAGGTGTATATATCTAGCTTGTTTACACCACAAATCAAGATGACTCTGAAGGCTCGTGCCCTTTCCCCATCAACAACATATCAAGCCCCTAGCTCAGTTGGTCCGAATTAGTCATGAGAAGGAGGCTTTTCTAACACGGTCACTTTCTTGACCAGGAAACTCCCATCGTTATGGGCAAGCAGGTGTTCCCGAGGCCTTCCTAGCTCCCCCATGACAATATAGAGCAGCCCAAGGAAAGGTCCTTCGACGGGTGCACGTTCCCCGGTGCACCCAACTTTACCTGGTCCACACCCACTCCTCTGTGGAATAAAGAGAGCTCAGGGGCCATGTGCATTTGGCAGCTTCCTTGCCTATAAGTCCCCCCAGGAACTTCCTTTCTTTCGCGCTAGGAATGCACGATACCGTAGTGAGTGAGTGTGCACCCCTTAGCACAACAGCACTGTCATTTCTAGTCAGTTACCAGCAGCTGAACGCAGTTCCTAACCGGTGGAGTGTGAATCTTCGGCCCGTTGGAAAAGGTGGTTCTACAGAGGGGTCCCATAACTATCCTAACAGAGCAGTGAAGCCATCCCTCTGTTCCGGAGAAGTTCACGGTCAACATGTCCTTGGGACCGGTGCCACTCAACGTGTTGTCCGTGAACTCGGTGTCAGTGCTTATAAATTCTACAATGATCCGATGGCAGCCAGCTCTGGCGTCGTGTGGGGCTGGAGGGAGGGTCTCGAAGCCAAGTCTGTTGCACTGGTATTGAGCCATGACAGATTTTAAGAAAACAAAAATAAAGCTGACCCTTCACTGCAGAAAGCTGGGAAGGCTTTGCTTCACTTCCTCCCCCTTGGAGACGCGTTTGTTGGCCGTGTGGAACAGAAGGCACTCGGGGGTTTGGCTCGCCGCGGCAGTCAGGGCCCTTAGGTACCGGCAACAGAAGCTAGGTTGAGTCTTTGAAGTTCCTTACGAATATATATCTCACTAGGGAAGAGTGGTGGAAACTGAGTCTCCGAGTTAAACTTCTAGGAGCAATGCCCCGAAGCAAGCTGCAGAACCGACATGCGGAAGAAACCGTCGCACCCACGGGCACGAGTCAGCAGTGGGCGTCAGCCTCTGTTTCTACCAGAAATCAGCAGGTGCGTCACAGCTGTATCGAACACACAAAGCCCGAAAGGACAGGGATGCCATCCTGACCCGCAAGGAAGGATATTTTCTTTTTTTTGTTGTTTTTAAAGTCAATATTTCTTTCTGAGAGCACGAGCAGGGGAGGGGCAGACAGAGAAGGGGGACACAGAATCCAAAGCAGGCCCCAGGCCCCGAGCTGTCAGCATAGAGCCCAACGCGGGGCTCAAACCCACGGACCATGAGACCGTGACCTGAGCCGAAGTCAGACGCTCAAACAACTGAGCCATCCAGGTGCTCAAACATAGCCCCCAAATGAAAAACTATAAAGGATCAACTTGACCATATCGAAATTTAAACCTTCATATGACAAAAATTGAAAAGCTGGCAATGAACATTCTAGTCACTGTTCAATAAACAGCAGCTTTACCTCTGGGCTTCACCTTCTGCCCAAATACCAAGCCAGGCACAGACTCCGTTGTCTCAGATGGAACCTTCAGTGATCTTCCAAGCTGATGCCAAGAAGGGATGGTGTCTTTCGTGAAAAGGAGGACAGTTATGGCACGAGACGGTGCATTTATCGTTGCACAGAACTAGCAATTCTCTGAGTCGGAATGAGCAGCTTGCGTGTGGAAGCATAAGAAGTTTATTAATTACACAGCTCCCCTAGCAGGTGGGGGTATAGCTCAGTGGTAGAGCATTTGACTGCAGATCAAGAGGTCCCTGGTTCAAATCCAGGTGCCCCCTTCGAGAGCATGCTTTTTTCCTCCTTGAAGTGAAATGACGAAATCAAGTTGTATGGACACCAAACTCTAGTTCCCTTCACAGGACGAGGCAGGTAGAGTCTACGAGCCAGCACATTTATGGCCACGTCATAGATGCAGGGGCCAGTCAGGCTCTCAGCACCACCTTGAAGACCAAGGACGAGACCGAATCTATCCCCAGTGCCCTCTCTGAGGGTCTGTTTCCCCAGGACCACAATGGTACCAATTTCAGTAGCATCCAGGGTCCAGTCCAGAAACAAAAGCTGCCTCCATGATTTGAGCAGAGTATTTAATAGAAATAATCGTAGGAATGTAAGCTGGTGCAGCCACTCTAGAAAACAGTATGGAGGCTCCTCAAAAAACTAAACACAGAACTACCTATGACCCAGCAACTGCACTACTAGGCATTTATCCACGGGATACAGGTGTGCTGTTTCGAAGGGACACATGCACCCCCATGTTTCTAGCAGCACTATCGACAAGAGCCAAAGGATGGAAAGAGCCCAAATGGCCATCGGTGGATGGATGGATAAAGGACGTGTGGTCTATACATACGATGGAGTATTACTCGGCAATCAAAAAGAATGAAATCTTGCCATTTGCAACTACGAGGATGGAACTGGAGGGGATGATGCTAAGTGAAATTAGTCACTCAGAGAAAGACAGATATCGTACGACTTCACTCATATGAGGACTTTAAGAGACAAAACAGATCAGTTTAAGGGAAGAGAAACAAAAATAATACAAAAACAGGGAGGGGGACAAAACATCAGAGACTCTTAAATATGAAGAACAAACAGAGGGTTTACTAGAGGGGGCAATGGGCTAAGTGGGTAAGGGGCATTAAGGAATCTACTCCTGAAATCATTGTTGCACTAGATGCTAACTAATTTGGATGTAAAGTTAAAAATAAATAAATAAATAAAATTTAAAAATTTTTTAAAAATAATAGTAATCGTTAACCAGTGCATCAGGGCCCAAAAGCTGCTGCAGCCAAAGACCACGAGCTGGGAAGCTTAGAACAACAGAAATGTATTGTGTCACAGCCGTGGGGGCCCGGAGTCTGAAACCAAGGTGTGGGCAGGGCTGTGTCCTCTCTGAAGAGGACGGTCCTCCCTCGTGTCTTCTAGCTTTCCGTGTCCGGTGGCAGTTCTTCGAGTTCCTTGGCTTGGGGACACACCGCCGCGGTGACGTGTCTCCTCGGAAGGACACAATTCAACCCACAACAACCAGAACTCCGAGAACTCGAAGACAAGAGGCCGCTATCACTCTAGGGCTGGGGGAGCAAACAGAAAAGGAGGAACTTGTTAAATCTCACAGGCTTGGGGAGGATCTCAGTGGGCCCCCGACTCAGATCTCTAAGGAGGCACTGGCGGCCCTGAAGAGTAGGGGCAAGGCTGGTCCCGTGAACACCAAACCGCAGGTGGCAATCCCGGACGCTCCTGGGACGGACTGTCGCTGCCCGGTGACACCGACAGGAGCCCCAGCGGGCAGAACACAGGCTTCTTCCTTCTCCCACCCTCCGGGCTCCCCCGAAGAGCCCTTCAGGGGAACAATCAGGAAGCCCCCTGGCAAAGGATAAGTGTGGTTTACAGAGTCCCGGAGCCAGCATCGCAGAGCGGGGCCCAGAAAGGGGGACTTGGAACTGAGGGGCCATCATTTCCCCAATCATTTCTTCGGGCGGTTAAAAGGGTTGAATACGTGGAGATCCGAGGCCAGCAGAGGGGCCTGAGCCTGCGTCCGAGGGTAGAGCTCTGACCCCTTCTCCAGTCAGTGTGTCTTCTCCCTTTTTCAGGGTGTTCGTGCTTGGCCAGCCACTGGGCATTTTGATTCTCGGTTTGCAGGTGCTCAGCACAAAACCCACAAGACGGATGTTCCGAGAGATCCTCCCGGCTGTCGGGGAATGCCGCCCAAGTTGCTGCCCTCAACCCGGGAGTTGTGAGTGAAAGCTGCTGCTTCGCAGGCAGGGAGAGGAGTGAGCGGTAAAGCAGGTCTGGCCACTCAGCCAACCGTGCTGAAGAGGCACCCGGAGCCTAAGCCCTGGGTGCGGCTGTGGAGGCAAAGGGTGTTCATTGGGCCTTACTGGTATAGTGGGGGGTATAGCTCAGGGGTAGAGCATTTGACTGCAGATCAAGAGGTCCCCAGTTCAAATCTGGGTGCCCCCTAGCGTTTTGGTCACCAGGGGTGGTAAAGAAGTTCTAATTTCCTCTCCTCTTGCCGAAGCTGGTTTCTGAGTTTTCCTGCAAAGGGTGCAGAAGCAGAGATCACACACACCCAAGCGGGCAGCTCTGCTCAGGTGATGTGTTTGTCCCCTCCTCCCATCTTCCCACACGCCCCTCAGCTGGTCCCCGCACTCTCCAGGGTGCACTTGGTCTCCTGGCTGAGGGCGAGGACTCTGTCCTTTGCAGGTAGCCAGAGGGAAATGTGAGATCACCCCTAAAAGGACAATATTTTGACTGTTGGGTGATTTCTCAGCAGTTGCAGAGGAAGCCAGAAGACAGCACAATAACACATTCCGTATGTTGAGAGGGAATCACAGTCAGCTTTGAATTCTATTCCCAGCCAAACTATTCTTCAAGAACATACAAAAGCTGAGAGAGTTTCCTGCCAACAGACCCTCGCTAAGGCAAATTTTAAATATCTACTTTAGAGAAAAGAAAAATGATCCCAGAATGGGAGGTCTAAGATCTAAGAAGGAATGTTAAAGAAATGATAAGATATGTAAATAAATCTAAAAATCATTGACCATTTAAAGCAATACTAAGATCTAATTTATAGTTTTTTTTAAAAGACAAAACAAAAATACTGGTTAATAATAACATATAAAGAATGGAGTCATAAGAGTTAAAGTGTCTTTATGTAATTTGGGAGGAAGATAAAGATGTTGACTAACTTTAGAATTTTAAGATTTGAATACAGAAACTTCTAGTATATCATTTCAAAAGTTGTGATTTGGGGGCGCCTGGGTGGCTCAGTCGGTTAAGCTTCCGACTTCAGCTCAGGTCATGATCTCGCAGTTTGTGGGTTTGAGGCCCACCTTGGGCTCTGTGCTGATGGCCTGGAGTCTGCTTCGGATTCTGCGTCTCCCTCTCTCTCTGCCCCTCCCCCGCTTGTGCTCTGTCCCTCTCTGTCTCTCAGAAATGAATACATGTTAAAAAAAGAATTGTTCTTAAGAGTGATTTTGCCAAGCAAAAGAGGATAAAAGAATGGAGGGTACATGCTACTCGTGTTGCTAACCACGCATTAATTCTAATAATTCATTTGTTGATTCTTTTAATTTCCTATGTATATACTCGTATCATCTAAGTAGTTTGGAAGTTTTATTTCCCTTGTTCCAATCCTTACTTTTTGTTTTTCTACCTTTTCATACTGACTAGGACCTCCAGTATAATGTCGAATAGGATGTTGATAGCAGATATCTTGACTCATTCTGATTTCAAATGAAAAGTTCTCAACATTTCACCATTAAGTACCTATTGTGAACTATACTTTTAATAAGTGGTCTTTATCAAATTAAGGAATTTTCTATTTCTAGTTTAAAAGAATTCTTTTTATCATGGATTGATGTGAAATTTTATCAACCCTCCCCTTTGATCCATTGAGATAATCATACGATTTTCCTCTTTTAGTCTATTTACATAGTGAACTTCACTTATTGCTTTTTCTAAAATTAAACAAGGGGCGCCTGGGTGGCGCAGTCGGTTAAGCGTCCGACTTCAGCCAGGTCACGATCTCGCGGTCCGTGAGTTCGAGCCCCGCGTCAGGCTCTGGGCTGATGGCTCAGAGCCTGGAGCCTGTTTCCGATTCTGTGTCTCCCTCTCTCTCTGCCCCTCCCCCGTTCATGCTCTGTCTCTCTCTGTCCCAAAAATGAATAAACGTTGAAAAAAAAAATTAAAATTAAACATACTTTGCGTTTCCGATATAAATCCAACTTGGTCATTAAGTCCTACCCTTTTTATATATTTGTGAATTGGGTTAGATAATAATTTATTTAATTTCTTATACCTATATTTTATGAGATTGGTCTATGAATTTTTTATACCATCCTCGTTGGGTTTTGGTATTAAGATTGTGCTAGTCTCACAAAAGGAGTTGTAGAATGTATCTACCTTTTCTATTCTCAGATTTTTATGTAAAAATAGTTATTGCTTATTTAAGTATGAGACAAAACTCGCCAGTAAAACCATCTCGTCTGAATTTTTTTATCAAAAGATTTCAAATAACAGTTTGAATAAAAGAACTATTTAAAAACTTAGATGACTGACTATTCAGTTTTTCTATTTTTTCTTGTGTCAGCTTTGTTAAGTTGTAGTATTTTTAAGTCCTTGATCAATTTCAACAAAGTCCTTGGACTTTGCAAAGTCCTTGGACTCTTAAGACATAATGCATGGGTTCAAATTCTGGGTTCTAACAAGAGGGGCCTTGGCGAAATTGATAAACTCTCTCAGCCTCAGTTTTGCCATATATAAAATGGGCATGATAATAGAAATGAGTACAATGATAGTGCCTAGTTTGTGGAGAGGTTACAAAAATTAGATAAATTAATAATCTTTAAAGTACATAAAATCATGCCTGCCTCACAGTAAGTTCCTTGTTTATGCTTATTAGATTTAAAAATTTTGTATATATTAATTTTTCATAGTGCTCATTAAAGTCTAAAGAATCTGCAGTTTTTCTTTTTTGATTTATAATATTGCTTTATCTTTTTCTGCTTTCTTCTTTTTCTTAACAGTTTCACCAGAGGTTAATCCATCTTTCCTTTTCAAAAACCAACTTTGGCCTTGTTAAACCTGTTCACTGTGTGTCCACTTTCTATTTCATTCATTTCTGTTCTTTTATTTCTTTCTCCTCTCGTAGTGCTCTTTCATCCAGTTTTTTTTTTAACTTCTTGAGATGGATTCTTAGTTTATTTTTAATCTGCTTTTCCAGTATATTGCTCAAAGCTATACGTATTTCTCTAAATGCCAATATAGTGTCCATCAATGGATGAATCAAAAAAATGTTACACATACACAGTGGAATATTATTCAGCCATTAGAAAGAAGGAAATCCTGCCATCTGGTGAAACTGGGGGGAACTGTACTAAGCAAAATAAGCCAGCCAAAAAAAAAAAAAAAAAAGGTAAGTACCGTATGGTATCACTTATATGTGGAATTTTTTAAAAAGTCAAACTCATAGAAACAGAGAGTAGATTGGGGGTTGCCAGGGGCTGAGGAGTGGAGGAAATGGGGGGATGTTGGTCAAAGGGTAGAAACTCTCAGTTATAAGATAAATAAGTTTCAGAGATCTAATATACAGCATGGTGAATATAGTTAATAATACTGTACTGTATTCTTGAAAGTTGCTGAGAGTAGATCTTAAGCATCCTCTCTCTCTCTCTCTCTCTCTCACACACACACACACACACACACACACACAAAGGTAACTATCTGAGGTGATGGGTGTGTTAATTCACTTGATTGTGGTAACCATTTCACAATCTATACGTAAATTGTATCATTACATTGTACACTTTAAATATATTATGATTCTATTTGTCAGTTGTACCTCAATAAAGCTATGGGGGAAAGAAACTAAACAAATTTTTTAATTATTCATGATGTTTCTGCTCCCTTCTGTTCATTAATGAGAAAGGTATGTAAAAATTTCCCACTCAAATTCTAAATTTGTTTATTTCTCTTTGTTATTCTGTCAAGTTTTTGCCTTACATATTTTGAAGCTGTGTTACTAGCAGCATAAAGATTAGGAATTCTTACATCTTCCTGATAAATTCAGCCTTTGATTATTTTTTTTTTTAATTTTTTTTTTCAACGTTTTTTTTTTATTTATTTTTGGGACAGAGAGAGACAGAGCATGAACGGGGGAGGGGCAGAGAGAGAGGGAGACACAGAATCGGAAACAGGCTCCAGGCTCTGAGCCATCAGCCCAGAGCCTGACGCGGGGCTCGAACTCACAGACCGTGAGATCGTGACCTGGCTGAAGTCGGACGCTTAACCGACTGCGCCACCCAGGCGCCCCAGCCTTTGATTATTAATAACTGATCTTGTTGTCTCTTGTAACATTTCGTGGTTGTTTTTTTTTTGGTGCAAAAAGGTGATTTTATTAAAGCACGAAGACAGGACCCATGGGCCAGAAAAGCTGCACTGGGGTTGTGCAGAGTGACTGCTTAGACACTATGGAGTTGGGGGAGGTAAAGTCAAGAGAAAGTTTCTAAAAGGTATTTCCATATGCTAAAGAGGATTTGCAGATTACTGGAGGCCTAGCTATTGCCAAGCTAAGGTTGTTTTTCCCTCTAGCAAAGCATTATCATTAAGATAGTAGGGGGTTCCTGGAGATTAGGCTACTGATGAGATATTTGTAAACTGATGGAGACTATAAGTTTAACCACTTGTTTTCTGTCCTTTCCTTTGTCCTTGGGCAGCCAGGAGTGCCTGAGGAATATGGCATATATCCCACCTGAGTGGGGGGGGGGGGGTGGTGCTAGCTTGTGATTGGCCCTCAGCTTCCCTTATGGTTCCTCATTATATTCCCCCTGAAAAATTTTGACCCTTAAATCTTTAAGGTTGTTGAAGGTGAAAGGTCCCATCTTCTGTCGCTTCTTCCTGCTGAGTAGGGGCATAGAGATGTCCCTACCTATGGATCCACATTGGTCAGTCAGGAAATGTACAGGGGAGTTACAAAAGGCAGAGGAAGCTGAATCCAACATGGACAGTAAAGTCGTACCTCTATGGAGAAAGGTCATCTGTCACGGAGAAGTCACTGTAGTGATGGAGTCTGGGACACCGGTGGGGAAATCTGAAGTGGGTGGTCCAAGCGGGTGCTCTTTGATCCTTGAAATCCAGGGTGGGAGCAATATTTCGTGTCTTAAAGTCTATTTTGTCTGATTTCCTTTTGTTAATATTCTGCAGTCATATATTTTTCATCCTTTTAGGTTTTAATCTTTCTGTAACCTTAGGTCGTAGTTGGTATCTTTTGTAAATAGAATATAGTTCGTCGGTTGCTTTAACCCCAATATGATAATCTTTGTCTTTTTACCTGGGGCACTAAACTTATTTACTTTTAATGTAATTGCTGATGTATTTGTATTCAAATCTACCTCCTTATTTTATGCTTTCAATTTATAGTGTTTATTTATGTTTTTCTCCCTTTCTTTCTTTGTTTGACTGAGATTTTTATAATGCTATTATTTCCCCCTGGTACTTTGAAAAATATAAATGATGTTTCTTCTCCATATGCATAGCTATTTCTCAAAGTATATGGCTAACCAATGGCTTTACCCTCTACACAGGTAATACAAGCATCTTACAATACTTTTAACTCCACTTACTTTCCTCCCAACCTATATGCAGCTTTTGCCTTTTCCATTATTCCATAAGTTGTGTCAACCTCATTATTGTTTTTTTTAATACAGTCAACGCTCACTTAGATGTATTCAGATATTTACTGTTTCTCTGCTCTGTCTTCCTTCCTACATCCATCCTTCCGTCCAAATCATCTCCCTGCTGCTTAGAATATACCGTTTAGAATTTCCTTTAGCGCATGCAGACTGTGGATGAGTTCTTTCCGTTTTTATTTGTCTGAAATTGTCTTACCTTCGACTCATGAAGGATATTTTACCTGAGTACAGAATTTTATGTTAACAGTTATGGTATTTCAGTAGATGCAATTCCACTGCTTTCTGGTTTCCATTGTTGCTCTTGAAAACTCACTGTTGTGTCTCATTGGAACTCATTGAAAGTAATGGGTCTTCTTTTCATGATGTTTGTGAGTTTTTTGTCTCTGATTTTCTGCAATTTTCCTACAGTAACTCCTAAGCTGCAAAACTGTCTTAGCCTCTGTCTCCTCAAATATTCCATCTACTTCATTTTCTCTTCCAGGAGTCCATTTCAATGTACATGAGACTTTCTCATTGTATCCTCTAAATTTGTTACTCCCTATTCTGTGTTTGCTATGCTTTTCTCTCTGCATGCTTTCTAATGGACAGTTTTTCGTTCCAATATTCTAATTCACGATTTTCTCTTTGGCTGAAACTATTCACTGACAGTAACATGGACGTATTCATTGAGGTTTTTGTTTTTAAGTTTATTTATCTATTTTGAGAGACAGAGAGAACCAGTGGGGAAGGGGCAGAGAGAGGGGGGGGACAGAGGATCCAAAGCCAGCTCTGTGCTGACAGCAGAAAGCCCACTGAAGGGCTCGAACTCACGAACCATGAGATCATGACCCGAGCTGAAGTCTAACACTTAAGCGACTGAGCCACCTAGGCACCCCCATTGAGATTTTAATTTTAGTTATTGATTTGTAGATATAAAATGTCTATGTTCTCATTTCATATCCTCTTAGTTATTGCTTATGCTTTCCAGCTTCCTACTGAAATTTTCAAGCTTATCTCTTACCTTCTTGAAAACAGTAAGCATTATCTTTGTATAGTGTGTTTCTGGATGTTCTAATACACAAGTTCCTGTGTTTAGTTCTGCGGCCTGTTCTTTCTCTTGATTTTTATTGGTGGTTTTTGCCTCCTTGTGTACATAGTTATTCTTGACTGCCTACTGAACAATGTATTCAGAAATGTATTTGTGGGACTGATTTGAAGCCAGGTGGAGATGATAATATCCTTCCTTTGTTTTTTGCAGGTATTTGAGGGGCTCTAGCAGTCAAGATACCTTAACATAATTTCAAGGCTTGAGTTTTCTGGGCCATTTGAATGACACAAAGACCAGCTACAAATTCTTGCAGGAGCTTTTTTCATTCAGTTTACCCTCTAGGTGGGCCCAGAATTCTGACTTCTATCCCCTGGTCCTGAGAGACTTCCAGAAGTTCACTTAGGCTCTCCCCTGCCTCTTCTGGACTGAGGCCCAAAGCAGCTTCTCATGTAGACCTTCTCTTCCTGTTTCCCATTTGTTCTTTAAATTTTTTTTAACATTTATTTATTTTTGACAGACAGAGCGAGACAGAGCAGGAGTGGGGGAGGGGCAGAGAGAGAGGAGGGACACAGAATCCAAAGCAGGCTCCAGGCTCTGAGCTGTCAGCACAGAGCCCGACGCAGGGCTCGAACTCACGAACGGCAAGACCGTGACCTGAGACGAAGTCCCACGCTTAATCAACCTAGCCACCCAGCCGCCCCATGTTTCGCATTTGTTCTGAATCTCCACCCATCTAACTAGTTCGCTATCTAACTAGTTAGTTCCTATCTAACCAGTGAGCTCTTTGAGGCTTTTTAAGTTTTTTAATTTATTTTGACAGAGAGAGAGAGAGAGAGCATGCACGCATGTGTAGGGGAGGGGCAGGGGGGGAGAGAGAGAATCCCAAGCAGGCTCTGCACTGTCAGCACAGAGCCCGATGTGGGGCTCGGGCTCACAGACTGCACGGTCGTGACCTGAGCTGAAACCAAGAGTCAGACACTTAACCAGTTGAGCCACCCTGGCGTCCCAAAGCCCTTTGAGGCTTTTAATGAGCTGTTTGGCAATATTTCCCAGCTTCTTTACTTGTCCTCCTAGGAAAGATCGTTTCAAATTACTTTTCTCTTTAAGGAACATGGAGATTGCTCTGCAAGATTCTTTTTTTAATTAATGTTTTTATTTTTTTATTTTTGAGACAGAGAGAGAGAGACAGAGACAGAGTGTGAGCTGGGGGAGGGGCACAGAGTGTGGGAGACACAGAATCCCAAGCAGACTCCAGGCTCCGAGCTAGCAGCCCAGAGCCCGACGCGGCGCTCGAACTCACGAACGGCGAGATCATGACCTGAGCCGAAGTCGGAGGCCTAACCGACAGAGCCACCAGGCGCCCCTCTGCAGGATTCTTCATGCCCGCCCTGCGTTTTAAGGAGGGAGCAGGGAGGATGCAGTGGGTCTAAGGCTGTGGTGGAGACAGCACCTCTGAGAAATCCCCAGGGGGAGAACAGAGGCTCTGCTTTTGATATGTTCTCTCATCCGCACAGTTCCCCCCGGGGGGTAGGAAGATGTATGTCCATCCTGCACACGTGGAGGCAGTAAGAGCAAAGAGATCGCCTTCTCTCTGGAGATTATAACAAGGTCGAGAAAAATGAGACATCAAGAGAAGGAAAGCGGTGTCCCCCCGCAGGCCATGAAGGTCGAGAGTCCCCAGGTAGGTGGGAGCGGACGGGGCCAATTTCGTCAGCCTCGCACCCGGATTTGAACCGGGGACCTCTCGATCTGCAGTCAAATGCTCTGCCCCTGAGCTATGCCCCCACCTGCCTATGGCTTCCCATCATCGCCTTTCCACCCAGGCACCGCACTCAGGATCTCTGCGCGCCTGTGTTTTGCTCTCATCGGGACGACTGTGGTTGTTTCTGGGAACCTCACACTCATCCCAGGGAGAGCCTCCTACCGACTCCAAGCCTCGGGGAAGGTGCTCACTGTGTCACTCATTCATTCAAGGACAAAGAACTTTCTGGAGGACATGGACAAGGAGGAGCCCGCTACATGAAGAAGTAGAGGAGGCCAAGGAGGAATAAGGCCAAGGGAGGAGTACGAACAAAGATTTTTGTTTTGTTTTTTAATTTTTTTTTAATGTTCGTTCACTTTTTTTGAGAGAGAGACAGAGCCTGAGCAGGGGAGGGGCGGAGAGAGGGAGACAGCAGAATCGGAAGCAGGCTCCAGGCTCCGAGCTGTAAGTAGGTATAGAGCCCGACGCGGGGCTCGAACTCACGAACCGTGAGATCATGACCCGAGGCAAAGTTGGACGCTTCACTGACTGAGCCACCCAGGTGCCCCAAGAACAAAGAATGTTTTTAATAATTTTTTGTTTTTAGAAAGAGGGTGGGGGAGGGGCAGAGAGAGAGAGACAGACAGACAGACAGACAATCTTAGGCTCCATGCTGAGTGCAGAGCCTGATGCAGGGGTCCATCCCACAACCATGGGATCATGACCTGAGCCAAAATCAACAGTCGGACACTTAGGGCGCCTAGGTGGCTTAGTTGGTTAAGAATCAGACTCCCGATATCGCCTCAGGTCATGATCTCACAGTTCGTGGGTTCGAGCCCTGCATCGGGCTCTGTGCTGACAGCACGGAGTCTGCTTGGGATTCTCTCTCTCTCTCTCTCTCTCTCTCTCTGCCCTTCCCCCACTTGCTGTCTGTCTCTCCCTCTTTCCCTGTCTCTCAAAATAAACATTAAAAAGAAAAAAGAGTGGGACACTCAACTGAGCCACCCAGCACCCCCAAAAATGTTTTTAAAGATTGGGTCAGGTGTATCTGCACATCAGTGAGGCTGGAGAACGAGGTCACAAGGAAGGTGTGCCAGGAAACATTCTGGAAGTCTAGATTCCTGCTAATGCAGTGAGGGTGCTCCCGGACACTGTCTGTGGGGGACAGCCTGTGGCACAGCATGACCAGCCGTGCCCTCATGGAACCTTCACCGCCACCCTAGAGATGAGGACAGAACAGGACCCAGACACCAGGCGCAGGCATGAGAACTGCTGGCCTCTTCTTTGAGACTTCACAGCCAAAAGTGACCTCGGCAAGGGGGCACCCGGATTTGAACCGGGGACCTCTTGATCTGCAGTCAAATGCTCTGCCCCTGAGCTATACCCCCAGGCCTGCCTCAGAGCCTTAACTGCACCTCTTGGACTGTGCAGTGGACTTGTCCCTGGACTGTGACAGCCAAGTTCCTGGAGGCGGGCAGCCTGCCCGATGACAGCCCAGCTCTCCCTCTCGTCGCTCACTCCTGCGTTCACATCTCCACACCTACTAACCAGCTCCCGCGTGCCAGGCTGGTCCTCCCTTCGCCTCCCCACTTCCTCTTCCTCCCTGAGCTGGGGCGCTGAGGCGAGGGGTCTCTGTCCGGGTAGAAGAGCAGGTCCGGGACAAGAAGCTGGTCCCGACACCACCCCCCGAGACGCAGAGGACCCCTTTCTCCCTTTCCACCATACGCTCACCCACCCAGTCCCCGAAATACCGTGCGGGAATCCGGGGAACCAGCTCCAGCTTCCCGCTCAAGGAGGGGTGTCCTCCGGGATCGCTTGTGAGCCCCCAGGGCATGGAAAGCCACGGGTCCCAAGACCGGAGCAAAGGCAGGTCGCTCCGTGTGGGCAGCGAGAACGGGGAGGCGGCCAGGGGAGGGGAGGGACGGTCCTCTGATCTGAAAGGCTGGGCACTGGCGGGGGGACCCAGCCAAAGAAGGCTCTTCCCACCCTGCCCCCACCCACCCGAGTCCCTAGCAACCCCTCCCGGTGCCTTTCCCCCGGAGAAGGAGTCTTCCATAGTCTGTGCCGCTCGCAGGCCTTTGGGGAAGTAGCCCTTTGGGGCAGAAATACTGAGGCAGGCCCCAGAGCCCCTGGGCTGCTGTGCGAAGTGACCGAGCACCCGAAATGAGTCCACACGTTTGGTGCTCTCCCCCTGAGGCCGCCGGGACACGCCAAAATTGACCGCAGACCCCTCCCATCGGGGCCACCGGCCCGTTGACCCAAGGGGGTGATATTTTTAGTTCCAACTGACTGTAGGGGAAGGAGGTGGCAACCTGAGGCGGACCAAGGGGGACCTGGTCCCTGGCTAGGTGTCCTGGGGCCTGCCCCCCGCCTCTACGGAACCTCCGTGAACCCAGGCGAGCCCAGCCGGATGGGCACCTTCCCGGCCAGAAGGCCGGCAGTGAGGCTGCTGGCTGGCATCCGCTCCGCGTGGGTCTCCCGCCCCTCGGACTCCCTTCCCACCCCCGTGACATCGGGTGCCACGCCAGCGCCCTCTGGGGAGAAGGCTTGTTCGGACGGTTGCCCCAGAAGTGGCTCCAAGGGCAGAAAGAGCCAACGGTGTGCGCCCTGGGGCTGGCAGGACAGGGAGGCGGAAGTAGCTGGCGTGGGTGCAGGGGAGAGAGGCCTCTGGTTAGGCCTGGCCCCTCGGGAGTTGGCCAGAAAGACAGACGCTATGAGGACAGTGGCGGCGGAGGCGTTGGGGAGAGGGAAGGGGCGGTTCTTTGACACTGTTTGAGTTAACTGTGCTTACTGAGAACGAAACCCCACGTAAACATGGCCCAAATGTCCAATTACTCAGGAGAGCAGGGCAGGTGGGTTCTAAGCAGGGCAGGGCCGTGCCGTTTTCAACCCGGTGACGCGAATTCTAACAGAACGGGGTCACGGCAGCCGCGGGGAGAGATGACAGGACGGGGAGGCTCCCCGACCGGTTTGTGACACAAAATGTTCAAAAGGTGGTGCTCCTGCTGCATCGTGTTGAGGAAGAAACGGGCACTTTTTAACACCGTCATACCATAAAACAGAAATATTCGGGTTCTTACGTGGAAAATTTCATAAAGCGTTTCCTGATATGTGGTATTTCCAACCATTAAAGAAAACTGGCTTCTCTCTGAGATGGAGAGCCGGGGGTGTGGCTTTGAATTAGGCAAAACCTTTCTTTCTTTCTTTCTTTCTTTCTTTCTTTCTTTCTTTCTTTCTTCCTTTTTCTTTTAAAGATTTTATTTTTAAGGAATCTCTCCACCCAATACGGGGCTCGAACTCACAGCCCCGAGATCAAGAGTCGCACCCTCCACCGACTGAGCAAGTCAGGCGCCCCAAGTTAGGCAAAATTTTCTTAGACACGACACCAAAAGCTCACTTGATAAACTGGAATTCATCAAAATTAAGCACTTTCGGTCTTTGAAAGACACTGTTAAGAGAGTGAAACGACAAGTCACAGACCGGGAGGAAGTGTCTGGAAGCCGCGTAACTGACACAGAACTTGTGCCATTAAATACAGAGAACTTTCAAAACGGAGTCATAAGTAAACAACCCAAATGAAAAAAACGGACAGAAGACCTGCACAGATACCTCACCAAAGAAGACGTATGATGGCAACAAGCACAGAAAAGTATCTTCCACATCATTGGTAATGAGGGAAATAAAAATTAAAACCACAATGAGATCAGGACGCGTGGGCGGCTCGGTCGGTGAAGCGGCCAACTCTCGATTTCGGCGTCGGTTATGATCTCACGGTTGGGAGACGGAGCCTCAAGTGAGGCTCTGCGCGGGGCGTGGGATTCTCTCTCTCCCTCCCCCTGCGCCCCCACCCCCACCCCCACGCCAGCTCGTGCTAAGAAACGACACCGACGACAACACAAGCCACGATGAGATACGACTGCGTCACATTAGAACGCACATCAGGAAGACTGAAGACTGGCCATACCGAGTGTGGGTAGAGCCTGGGCCAGCCACCAACAGCAGTGGCTCAGTCGGTTGAGCGTCCGACTTCGGCTCAGGTCATGATCTCACGGTTCATGGGTTCGAACCCCGCGTCTGGCTCTGTGCTGACAGCTCGGAGCCTGGAGCCTGCTTCCGATTCTGTGTCTCCCTCTCTCTCTGTCCCTCTCCCCCTCACGCTCTGTCTCTTTCTCTCAAAAATAAATCAACGTTAAAAAAATTAAAAAAAAAAAAAGAACTACCCTACAACCCAGCCCTACCAGGCATTTATCCAAGGGATACAGGTGTGCTGTTTCGAAGGGACACATGCACCCCCATGTTTCTAGCAGCACTATCGACAAGAGCCAAAGGATGGAAAGAGCCCAAATGGCCATCAGTGGATGGATGGATAAAGGAGGTGTGGTCTATACATACGATGGAGTATTACTCGGCAATCAAAAAGAATGAAATCTTGCCATTTGCAACTACGAGGATGGCACTGGAGGGGATGACGCTAAGCGAAATTAGTCAGAGAAAGACAAAAATCGTACGACTTCAGTCATATGCGGACCTTAAGAGACAAAATAGACGAACGCAAGGGAAGGGAAACAAAAATAATAGAGAAACAGGGAGGGGGACAAAACAGAGGAGACTCTTACATATGGAGAACAAGCAGGGTTAGTGGAGGGGTTGTGGGAGGGGGGATGGGCTAAACGGGGAAGGGGCTTTAAGGAATCTAGTCCTGAAATCATTGTTTCACTGTATGCTAACTTGGATGTAAATTTTTTTCAAAAGTAAAACTAAAAGAAATTTTTTTTTTCAAGCAATAAATCAACGTTGACCTTAAAGGGCAAGAACACCGCCCGCCTTCTTGCTTCCTTCTTACTGGCTACAGACACGGGAGTGAGCCGTCTTGAACCACGCAACAAGCCACATCTGAGGAAGGATAGAGCAACGAACTGGAAGCAGCCTGGGCCTGTGACACCAAGAGCCTGTCCGGGGACAGCACCAGTCACCGCTATCTTGTCTAAGTTGCTGTTTCATTACTTCGTTTTGTTTATTCAGCCCGTCACACAGCCTGCATGCCACAGTGGTGGGGAGCAAATGTCCTCGGAGGGCTAAGTGACCTCACCAAGGGCACCAGTCTCTGAGATCTCTAAGACCCAAGGTGGGCACAGGGAGTCATTCCTGCCCCTCCTTCCTGCCTCAGGCATCAGGGTAGGCTCACTTTTTGTTACATAAATGAGCGAATGGAGAACATTCCAGGCCACCGGTGTCTCATGGCTATCCACAGCATGCAAGGCTGAGCCAGATTCTGTCTCTAGGACTACGAGGGCTCAGTATGTCCCCTTCTGCGGTGCCACGGTCATGCTGGGGAGACGGCCAGCAGGGCCACCAGGCTGGCTACACGACGGACCGGGCCCCAGACACCAAGTTCCCACCGTGTGGCCAGCCCAGGCTCCCAGAGAGTGACGCGGATCAAAACGCGCCCCACCTTTTCCTGAAGGTTCTTAGGACATTTTGTTAAGTGAAAAGCTGCAGGTCGGTACCCACGGCACGGCCTCCCTGTCGTTTCAACTCTGCGTCTTTCCCCCGTTCCCACGTGTGTGAAACTGCGTGAGAGAGGAGCCCGAAATGCCACACAGCAGAGTGACGGTGTGGGGGCCCTCGGGAGGGGTGCGGTGGGGAGGGCGGCCACCACAGAGAGCCCGTCAGCTTCACCTGCACCCTTTGCATTTCTCCGTGAGAATGTTCTCTTGTGAGAAAACATCTGCCGAGTCAAAATGCAAACGCGTGCAAAGGGTAGAGGCTGGTAGTCTCTGTTCGAGGTGGCCGACCCTGGTTCTCAAATGTGGACCTGCCCGGGGTTCCCTGAGGAACCTGTGGGAACCCCGACCCCACCCAGACGTACTGAACGAGAACCCCATCTGCACTTTTCCTAGGACTCCAGAGGAAGAACCTGCCTGTGGAAGCGTCCAGTAAATAAAGAGGTCTCCGGCGCCCCCCGTGTTCACAGCAGAGGGTACAAAAACAGCCCCAGAGGGCAAAGCCTGTCCTGGGGGCCAGGGAGGAAACAGAGCTCTCTCCTGTGGAGGCTGGAAAAGCTTACAGAGAGGGTGGAATGCAAGAAAGTAACTGTCAAAACGGCAGGGACTCCTCAGGCCGCAGGACAGACCCAAGTGCCCCCGAGGACCTCATTCCCCCACCTCCCCAGTGCTCACTTGAGCCCACCTCGGGAGCAAACCCCAGCGCCCTGGCAGCGCTGGGGCCGGGGCCTCTGGCACAGGGGTACCTCCCTGCGAGCTGCCGCCGCCTGGAACCGTGGCTGCCGCGGCCTAGGAACAGCCCAGTCCTCCCGCAACGGCACAGGGGCCCAGCCTGGCGGCCGCGGGAGCCCCACACCACCTCCCCAGGCTCCTGGGGTGGGAGCGCTCACAGAGGCCAACGGAAAGCACGGCCTAATCCGCTCTCCCGCTCCCTGCTTCGTCCCGATGCAGAGGGCCCAGGGTCGAGGCTCCCCTTTCTCATCTTACAGGAGACTCAGCATCCTGCTCAGTCTCCGCCTTCTTCCAGCTCTGAGGTCCATGTGACTTCATTCGCCTCCTCAGAGAACCTGCTTCCAAAGTCAGCCCTTCTCCCCAGTAAAATATCTGAGTCTAGAAAGCAGGGAACAGGTGTCTTGGCATGCATGACCTTGGGGTTCGGAGAGAAGGGGCCTCCAGGGTACTGTGCCTTGCTTCAATCAGAGCGGTCCCGCCTTGCCCTGGGTTATATGTTCCCAGCTGTCATTCAAATCAAGGGTTCCTCACCCCACCCCTCCCAAAAAAGGCTTTGAAAACTGCATATTGATCAGATGAACTGTGGTCATCTGAGAGAGAAAGAAAACCGAGCTACTATTGGCTCATCATTCATTTAACTGCCCAAAGGGCCGTGCAGGGTCCCGGGGAGGGGGGCCAGGACACCCGGATGTGGCCCCACCAGTCGGCAGCTCACTGCACCCTCCTCTGTCTCTGTTTCTCCACACGGGGGGGGGGGGGGGTGGAGAGGGGACTCCCGATACCAGAATGCCCGTACAGGTGAGGGTGGGGGCTGGGCCTGCACTCGTCTTGAGGGGACAGGCTGTGGGGGCTCTCACGCTGCTCTGCCTCCCCCTCCCCTGGGGTCCAGAGGCTTGGTGGTGGCACAGTCTAGGAGGGAGGAAAGGGGGCCCAGGCCGCATGAAGGCGGTGATGGGGCTCGCCTCCGCAGGCCCTGCAGGGAAAGGGTGCCCGCCGGAGGTTCGGAGTAGGGTCCACCCCCGTCAAGATGTGTGGAGGACAGCACTGAGCTTGGGGCGCAGCAGAGCGCCGGTGCTCCCCAGGCAGGCAGTGCTCCTGACCAGGCCGGGAAGAAGGCTCTGGTCCTGCTGCCCCCACAGGGGACAAAGTGGAATCCAAGAAAGGCAGGGAGAACCCAAAGTCACCTGGTCCAGCCACCCAACTTGCCAGATGGGGAGACAGAGGCCCGGGACGGGGAGCGAGTCCCACGTGGAGGTCAGCCCTCGGTGCGTGTACCCTGCGGCACAGGCCTACTGAGGCCCTCCCTTCCACGCGCTCCCCTCAGCCGGAGGCCTCGCAGCACCCCGGGTCCACCTTTTGGAAGAGGAAAACCTGTGGCCAGGCAAAGGGAAGGAAGGCTCTGGGCCCCAGCCTCCCAAGGAGGAGAGAGGACAGAAAGCTAACTGCTGAGCCGCTCAAAGCAGTGGGAGGATTCAGGTGTGCAAGCTGAGACGGAAGGGGAGTGTGGAAGAGACAAAACCGGCCCAGCCGTGTGTCACACCGACGCGCGAGCGCCCGCGCACTGGCTCTTCGCCCACAGCCCGAAGAACTTCGTGTTCCAGGACTGAACCTCATTTTCTGGACTTGGGGCACCCCTGGAGAGCAGGCCCACAATAAACCCTTCGGGCAGCAGCTTCCTGAGAACTCACAGTGTGCAGCGAGTCCCAGAGGTGCAAGTACCAATCAGGGGTGGCCTCCGCCCACCAGGAACGAACAGGCTGGCAAGTAAGTGTGTGGGTACGAGCTGCTCCTGGGGCCACGGGAAGGGCGGTGTGGCCAAGAGCAGTTGCCAACTCACATTTAGTCTCCGTGAGACCTTGGGCAAGTCTTTGAACCTCCCTGCATCGCACTGCATTCTATTAAACCGAAAAAAATGGGAATTAAGAATACCTGCTTCCTGCCTGAAGACAGCTGATCAGATGATCTCAAAGTGCTCTGGGTTCTCAAATCCAAGGGGCCCATTGGATTCAATAAAGGAATAAAGCCAAGGACTTTGGGCTTGGAAGCGCCCAGGCGCCAGCCTCTTCCCCAGGGAGACCAGTGTCTCCTGGCTCCTTTTCGTGTGCTCGCAGGGCCCCTTCTGCTGTGTTCCAGGCTGCCTCACTCCTGCCCTGAGAGACACGCGGCCACATCTTCAGTAGTCAGGGACACCTGAAGTACAGGTCGCCCACGCCAACATGGGTTAGTGCCATTTTGGAGAACGGTTCAAACCAGCTCCAGCTCCTCTCCCTACCCCCAGGCCACAGGGCATTGCTGGCCAAACCACTGGGCAAATACCGTCTCATCTCCATCGCATCTGCTTCAGGTAAGAGCAGGGCCCAGCGGCTGAAAGGATCCGGGACCCGGGCTCCTGGGTGCTCGTCCCCTCTCCTAGGGTCACACGGATCTTCTGTGATTTCCCTACCCGAGCCAGCCCTCGCCCTCAGAGACCCTTCTGGAGCAGCAAGCACAACCGTACCCCTCCCAACAAACCCTGCGCCGTCTGCCACGGCAGAGACGTCTCAGCTGTGTCACTTATCTTCTGAGGTTTTTCGAGCCCTTTCAAGTCAATTCGTGGCTGGCACTAAGAGCCAGGAGGTCAAGCATTGGCAGACATGGGGTTCCCCCCACTACGAGTCCGAGGACCCTGCTGAAGGCAAGCAAGCCCTCTCCACCGGCACCAAGTTCCTTGTCGCCCAGGGGGGCAGCCTCGGCACCCAGAAGTTCCCGTTTCTCAGCAGGTTCTCCGTGTTCTCCAGCCGCCTCTGCGGCAGCCCGTACTCCTGCGGCAGGGTCCCCAGCACGGCCCACTTGCCCTCCAGCTGGTTCCCGAACTCCACGGCCGTCCTCTCGCAGTCCGCCAGCTTCTTCCCCGCCGTCTCTGTCTGCCTCTCCAAGCTTTGAAGCTGGCAGCCGTGGGACTCCATCCTCTCCACGATCTGAACGGCAGTCAAGATGGCCAGAAGGAAGATCTCTGCAGACTGGATCTGGGCCTCTGGTTGGAGGCCAGTCCCCATACGCCATTCCGGCAACTAGACACAAGGAGGTGGGTCAGCCACCACGAGAGAGGTACCGGAGCCATTCCCAGCTACAGGAATGCCAGGTCCTTTGGAATGGGGTTAACTTGTTCTGGGCACCAGAAGACCTCACCGGTCAGACCCCCAAACAGACCCGAGCTGGCCGACTTTCAGAGACAGCAGACACCGGGCACTACAGAGCCCTCATGGGAAGAATCTTGAACCAAGACCCAGGGGCAATGGAAAATGAAATAACAAAGCACTACCATCATAAATGGACAGAGTGTAATGGATTCGAATCACGGCTCTGCCACATTAACAGTGACGTTAGCTTAGGTAATGACTTAACCAAACTTTTTTTCTTCATCTGGGAACACAGCCCAGCAGAAGCCAGGAAGTGAGTGAGGCAGTCAGATCCAGAAAACTTCCCAGGGGACCAATGCACACTCAGAATGCTATTTCAGCCATCGAGTGTTCTAGAGCACACCACCCCATACTCAGGACTCAGAGGAAAGGCTCTGTTGTCCTGGCTTTGGTATCTTTAAGGCCCTCCCACTCTGACATTCAGTGGCTTGTGACCTACTGACCTGTCTGGGACATTAGGTCCCTGTGACCCAGGTGCCTTGTTGACCAGCCCCAGAGCACCCTCCGCACTAGGAGACCAGGTCCTGGCTGCCAGGAAATAGAGCTAGAAAATGTTGAAAGCCAGCCCTTAAGAGTAGTTAGAACAAAGACATATTTCAAAGACATATCCTGCATGGGCATGGAATATTTATCATGCATTACTAGAAGTAATAAAATAAGAAATTCAGGAATGGCTCAGTAGAGATGGCCAAGGTATAACAAACATTCTTGGGGCTCCTGGTGGCTCAGTCGGTTAAGCATCCAACATCGGTTCGGGTCATGATCTCACGGTTCGTGGGTTGGAGCCCCACGTTCAGCTGTGTGCTGACCGCTCAGAGCCTGGAGCCCGCTTCAGTTTCTGTGTCTCCCTCTCTCTCTGCCCCTTCCCGACTCATGCTCTGTCTCCCTCTCTCTCTCTTTCAAAAATGAATAAACATCTAAAAAATTAAAAAAAAAATTTTTTTTAATGGAACTCTACAAACTCGACTCAGTACCTCTCCTGCCATTTGAATCCTGCAAGTTTTGGGGTAGTTGTGAGGATTCAGTGCACTAAAGGTGTAGAAAATCACTCAGCGTGCGTTACTTGCCTTGGCCCATGTTCTATTACTGAAATAGACATAAAAGGCTGTGGGCCAACAATCAGAATGTGTTAGGAACCAAAGACTGATTAGTCCAATTCTATGTGACTGAGGTTCCCTCACGACCTCCTCCAAAAAGCACTTAGCAAAATGTCCAACACATACTAGGTACTGGTCATCAGACATCAGTACTTCCTTCTCTCTTTCACAGCGTAATTGTTCTGTCTCTGAGTCTGGCCTCTGATCAGTACAAGGTGTAGCCTGGTGGAGGAAGATCTGGCCTTCGCACACTAAGGATGCACATTTTATATTCCTGTAATGCCCTGTCACAAACGTGACACCCAGGAATGTATCTAAAATCATTTCCAAGCTATTTCTACCAGGGGAGGACACCCTACCGTCAGAGACAGAGAAAAATCTCATCTTGACACCTCTTGTCACACAGGCCAGGGACAGACTAAGAGGAATCCGAGCTGAAACACACAGAACCAAAATTCCTCTATAATGCAGACCCACCCCCCCCCCCCAGTAGCAGTAGGAAGGACTTCTCGCAGCATTTTGGAAAAGAGGGAGGAGGCACTCAAATGCATCCTCACTGAAGTCAGAGTTCAGGCCTAGCGTTTTATGGGATCCCGAGAATCAGGTGCAAGACTGTGCCACAGGAAAAAAGCGAGGGCCTAGACTGGCGTGAAAATAACCTCCCAAGACAACAGCAACTGGTCTCAGCATGGAAAAGGGGGTGACGATGGGGTGATGGTCTCTCTAAGGTGTCAGTGTTGGGGACGGGGTGGGTGGGCTGAAGGACAGGTCCAAAAGGAAAGCCCTGGAGGGTGTCTCCTGTGAGGACGTTCACGGTCCAACCGCCCAACACCCTGACCCACAGAGCTGGTCCACCAAACACCAGGGCTGGCTGGAACCTCGGAAATCTTGTGGCTACGTCCGTAGACTAGTAAACTGGGGCCAAGAAAGGAGAGGGTACTTCATCCTAGACCTCAGACAGCTCCCCTTGGCCGCTGCGGCCTCAAGCGTCCCGGTCGTCATCCCTCCCCTCAGGCTGAGTCTCCCCAATTCCAGGACATCCTCCGAGAGGGCCGTCCTTACCGGCCCCGGCCCCCCTGCCACGGGCACGCGCGGAGACCTTGCGGCCCAGGGCGACGGCGTCGCGGCGGCCCTGGCAGGCGGTGCCACTAGCCCCGTACGGGACCCGCCCCGCGGCCCAGAGCCCGCTCTTCATTGGCCAGCCCAGGAAGCTCCGCCCCCGGCCCGCGCGGGCGGCTAGTCCCCGCGGGCTGGGAGCCCGTCCCCCACTGGCTGGCCCGGGAGGCCCCGCCCCCCGCGGCGGAAGCCCCGTCTACGCGGGTACCGGGGTCTCGTGTGCGAATGCAGGCCCAGGCCCGGCCCTTCGGGAGCTGCTCGCCAGCCGGGCGGACAGACTGC
This sequence comes from Lynx canadensis, assembly GCF_007474595.2. Taxonomy (NCBI): domain Eukaryota; kingdom Metazoa; phylum Chordata; class Mammalia; order Carnivora; family Felidae; genus Lynx; species Lynx canadensis. The sequence continues at coordinate 161,774,656 of NC_044304.2, read as the reverse complement.
GCCGTAGGGCCGACTCACGGAAAGCAGGAAGCAGGTCATGCGCACGCACTCATTGAGTCCAACATATTTATTGAGCACCCATGAAGGCAAAGGGCCGCTACCGTCACAGTTCTGAAGGGCCTTTGAGCGCCAGGACCCCACCCTTCCTTGTTTACAAAGGAGGAAGCCGAGACCCAGAGCTAGGAGTGAGTCTAAGAGCCAAACCAAGTGCTAGTCTCCAGGACTCTGGAGCACCCCTCTGCTTCTGCACCACGCAGCATCCGTTGATTCATTTGGTGTAAAGAATGCTCCTTGAACACCGATTGAGTGCCAGGCAAACTCCCAAGGCCTTAGCTTTGGAAGAAGGGGGAGCCTGTGCCCTGCGATCACCCCGGGTTCGAGCGACCACTGGAGTCCCAGTATTTACACAGGGCATTTAGCATTAGAAAGGCCTAGGAACTCGGAGCCCTGAGGCATCCCCAGGAAACACCGGAGACCAGCTCTGAGCGCTAAGGGGCAGGCTCAGAGCAGCTACCTTTACACCATACCCTGTCAGAGCCCAGTCCTGACTGGTGAGGCCCCCGGAGAGGGTTGGGAGTGTCAGAGCAGAGAAGCAAGAATGCACAGTAGGGAAGGGTGGCACCCCTTCTTCCAAAGCCCAGGGGAGTGTGGCTGAGCTCGCACAGACTTGTTTACTCGTTCTTGCCCCAAAGGTTATGGCAATGTTCCCATCTGCCCCCAGCTCCATTCATGATTTGGGGAGAGGCGTGAGGGCAGAGGGGGCCACAAGAAGTGGCCCAGCCAGGGACCCAGGCACCGGGAAGCAGGCCTGAATGCCGGCCCTTTCACACAGTACCAGAAAAATAAGACAGCAGTCAAAACAGCTAAGGACCCATTACTCCAGTTTGAAAATCACCCAAACCAAGAGCTAGTCTCTAGGTAGCACCCACGGTGGTGTTACTTAAGAGGCACAAGATGCTAGCTGCCCTCGATGTTTCCAGGAGGCCTGACGCTGTTCCAACTTCCACGGCTTGAACCTCCTTGCTGTCGTAAGAATTTGTTCCGCTGAAATACAAAGGTCTCCTAAGGGATGTAGCCGATGGGAATGTCTCACCTCACTCTGCACCCAGAGGACCTTCCACTCACTGCAGAAAATAAAGGTCCTTTCTGAGGGATTCTGGCTGGGGGGGAAGGGCTGGAATGGGACAGAGAGGGGGCCCTGAACTTGCAGGATCAAACCACGCTTCCCGTTTGCCCCACTGCCTCTAAATCTCTTATGACCCTGAAAACCCTAAGGTGAGGTAGGATGCGCTGGGGTCATTACCCCCTTTGACAAGTGAGGAACCTGAAATGGAAGTGGTTAAGAAAAATTCACCCGGATCTGGCCTTTCTCTGCTACCGGCCCCAAGTTCTTGGAAACAGACCCCTCTTTTAAGGTGGCAAGTCAGGCCCGGCAGCCCAGAAGTCCAGGCTGACTGGCCAGCCTCACCCACACCAGGATCTTCCTGGCGGGGAAGAGCCTCCTATGGCTGGGTCTGCATCCCTCCCCTCAAAGCAGCCACCCCCCTACCAGCAAGGAGCGTGCATACCCATTAACACTGAGACCTCGGAGGAGGCGTTATCCACTCTCGACTTGTTTCCCGCTCTCAACTAATAACCAAAATCAATCATGGATGTTGGAATACGGGGACTCACATACCTGGGAAGGCACCTGGTCTCCAGGGCAGCAGCCAAGGAATCCCTGTCAACACCCTGGCTGATGTGGAGAGCCCCCCTGCTGTCCCCACACGCAAGGTGGCAGGAGAATTCCTGCCCCTGGGGGCTCCTGGTCCCCTTTGCAACCACACACAATACTTACAAAAGCATCAGAAAAGCTCCATAAGGAGGGGGGTTGGGGAAGGTTTCAAATAACAAAAGTAGGAAATTCAAATTTCCAGTGCCCACCCTTCAAACTGTCCACTCTGCTGTGACCTCTGTGTACAATAACAAAACTGCAGGCCCTCGGTGTCTCCGTCGCTCCCTACCTACAAGGGCCACTGTCTCCAGTCCCCCCGCCCGCCTCCCGTACCTGCCAAAGGCTCTCACCGAAACTGGGCATCCTCTAAACCTTCGAGGATCCTTTCTAAGTCAGGAATGTAGAAAAGGCAGCAAAGAATGACAAACTTAGGAAATTCAGGCATCTGGCCACACACAGACAGTCACCAAAAAGGCCACCGCTTCCCATCTGAATGAAAAACGAAAACAAAAAACCTCTCCAAAGCTTCCCAGAATGAGGAACCGGGCGTCAGGCACCAGGGGAAAGGCCTGAAGGCGGACAGCAGTCCCGCTGGGGGTGCCCAGGAGAGCAGAGCCCCCCCCCCCCGCCCCGCCCCGCCAGGCTCCTGCCGGGTCAACCCTCCTCAGTGTGGCTGGGCCTGGGCCGGGGTGGACTCCCCGCGACGGCAGAGGGAGCGGGAAAGTGCAGGCCCGCCTGGCCCCGGGCGTGAGTCTGCATGTGGACAGACAGGTGGTGGTTGCGGTTGAAGGCCCGGCCACACTGAGGACACTGGTAGGGCCGCTCGCCGGTGTGGATGCGCTGGTGGCGGAAGAGGTCGGACGGCCGGCGGAAGGCCTTGCCGCAGTAGGGACAGGCGGGCCAGCCCTGACTGTCGCCCGTGTGCAGGCGCTGGTGCAGCAGCAGGGTCTTCCGCTGCTGGAAGAAGCGCAGGCACTCGCTGCAGTGATATACTTTGGTGGCCTCCGGCCTCCGGCCCATGAACGGACGGGCTGCCAGCGAGCGGCGCGCTCCGGGATCGTCGGGGAGCCAGCGGATGACGGGGCCCGGCACCACCACCTCCCCCGGCTCCAGTGTGGAGTGGTCCTCCCCCCAGCCGGTGGGCGAGCTCCCCGGGGCCTCCCGGTGCTCCTCCTCCACGTGGCTCCGCTGGTGAATGGTCAGGTTGATCTTCAGGCGGAAACTCTGCCCGCAGTCGGGGCAGGGGAAGGTCCGCTCGCGGCGTCGAGGGAGGATGCGGGGTGGCTCCCCGGCGGCCCCTCCGGGCCGCGGGTCCCCCGCCCGCACCCGCGGCACCCCGGAGGCATGAAGCCGCCCAGGGCCCCCAGTCCTGCTCCCGGGCCTTTTGGGCATTCGACACACGGTCTGGCTCCGGGACTCCCCCAGGAAGAGCCGCTCAGGCGTCATCTCGTCCTCAGACTGTGCTTCTGTCTTGATGACCACGCCACCACCACCTGGACAGAGGAATCTCCACTGATTTCCAGTGGGCCACACTGGCCCCCACCCAGGCCACTCGACCCGGTGCTGCCTCCAGGCACATCTCTGGCCACATCTGCACCCATCCTGCACCTACTTGCAGAGTCCTTTCTCCTCCACGAGCTCACAGCACAGATCAGGGACTCTGTTCGCTTGGCCCTAGCAAGCAGGCATTGCCTCCTAACATCGTCCAGTCTGTTTACCGTCACGTAGCCCAGAGGCTCCGATGGCCCATCCTGGGAGGCCAAGCTAAGGACATCAGGAGAGAGGAGACAGAGCCGCAAAACCAGGACCCGGGAGGTCAGGCGGAATGAAAGACAATAGGTAGGTGGGGGCAGGGGAGACTGTGGACCCTGAGATACATTGGCCATGCAGGGTCCCCAAGAGTTCTGACAACTTTAGTTCCCATCTACGAAGGACAGTGAACCCTGGGGCAGCCAGACTAAGTAAGAAGCCTGAGGCCTGAAAGTGGTGGATGTCGTAGGCACACCCTGAGCGACTCATCGACATAACAAATCTACACTGAGCAGCCGCCACCTGCCTGCCGCCCTGCTCTCTAGTGACAGGCAGGAGGCGCGAGGACCTGGGCTTCCTGGCTGGGCCTCAGTGTGGGTCACCCTGGACTCTGGAGGCGGGACTGAGGCATAGGAACTGCCGGAACAGAGGAGAGAAGGGAGACCTGAAGCAGCACAGCGGTCGCAGCAACAGCCCTCGGGGGTCCCTGGTGCTGGGAAGGAAGGTTCCGGCCACAAGCCCTGCTGGAACGCTGCATTCTTCCAAATCCTTTACCTGCCGCTCCCTTCTGAGCTTCTCTGGAATCAGCCCCAACTACTGGCTTCTCTGACCTCCCCCAGCGCCCAGGAGCTCAGCTGAGGCTCAAAAGCTGACAGCGAACCTTACCCTGGGCCCTTTAAGACGAAACCTTTGGCCCTTTCCGAGAAATGTCCAAGGTCTAGGACAAGAGGGACTTCTATTCTTGCTGAAGCATGAACTGAAACCACACCCCGGCAGAATGCAGTGAACCCTTAACTGCAGAACCTCCTGATGTCAGGACCTTGCAGCTCCCTGCCTGATGCAGCTTCCTGGTGACCCGCACAGATAATTCCTGACAGAACTTTATTTCTGTACTAGAAATGGCCCAGCTGGGGGTCTCAGGCCCTATTCCCCGTGAAGGCCAAGGGTCCCAGATCTCTTGGTTTGAAGCCCATCCCCAGCTTGGACTCCCACCATGCCACCACCCCGAGGTGGGCCCAAATCTCACCTCTGCTCCCACCAAAGCAGGTACCAGGGTGGAACCAGGTGAGAACCGGATCCCTTTCTATTAGGGCAGAAAACCACCCCAGAGCCAGAATGGGCAACAATTGCTCTCTTTTTTCCTGCTCATCAGGTTGTAAGCCTGGTTTTACGGACTCGAGGCCAGGGAACGAAATTTAAGTCACAGGCCACCACATACAAACTGGGAGACATTGGAAGCTGTGAGCCTGGACCACTTCCCAGGGCTGCTGGGAGGCCTTTCTGTCGCCAGACCGCAGACCGGGTGCACACAGCTTGTTTTCAAGCAGCACCTATCCACCAGGTCACATGTGATGGGGGGAAACCAGGACCTACGTGGTCTGGGTCGCCAGAGCCCCAGGGCACCAGTACCCGGGGATGAGGAAGGGACCCCTCAGGAGGAAGCCCCTCACCAGGTCCCACTTCGCCACCTCCCACCCCACTCCCAAGGGCCCCCAAGATCCTCCGAGGCTCTGCTGTGGCCACGGGGCCTCTCCCTTCACTCACCTGGCCCCCTGCTGGGCAGGCTGTCCCTGGGAGGGGAGGCTGGAGATTCCCCACCTGAAGATTCTTCCTCCTGTTTAACCGAGGCTGGTGGACCTGTGAGAGAGACTCCGTGAGGGCCTTTCCCAACAGCGGGCCCTTGATGGACAGCACAGGTATCTCTAAGCAGCCCCCAGACACGTTCGAACGCCTGCCAGGAAGAGGGGGCTCCAGGGCTCTGTCCGGAGGACTGCCCGATCCACCGGAGGACTGCCCACGGCACGGCCTCTGCGTCAGAGGTGAGAGGAGGGCCGAGAAGGCCATGGCCCCGGTTCCCGTCTGGGTCAATGCTGACAACTCCCTGTCACCCAGAGGGTGTGGGGAGGCCCCTGGAGCACAGTGCCAGGTCTGCAGGGGAACAAGGACAGTGAGAAGGTCCCCCCTCTCCTTACACACTGGCCGGGAAGGAGGGACTCGGGAGAGGGAGGGAGGGTCACCTCCAACCTCGGCGAGCTCATATTCACTGGGGAAGGGTCACAGAAATGACTGGAGAGAAGGTGACCCAGCCCGAAGAGTCAGGCCCCTGGAGGAGGAAGAGGAATGGGGGCGGAAGCTGGTGAAGCACAGTCTGGAGGCAGAGAACAAGGCTCTGGTATGCCACACGTTATGCTACATGCCTTCCGCGTGACACTCCATTTCTGGGAACGGATGGACAGAAATGTCCTTCAAACATAAGCAGGCAGAGATCACTGGAAGGGGGGACAGAAGGCACAGAGCCCCTCACGGGCTCCAGAAAGAGGACATCTACGGAGGAATGCCCATGCCAGGGCTGTTCCAGGCATATGACACAGGTTGCCCAGTTCGTGTGCCCCGTGTGCGAAGCCTGAGGAGGCCCAGCGCCTGCCCTCGTGTGCCCTTCCCCTCAGCCCAGCCAGGCCTTAGGGACCCACGCCTTTGCTCAGACCATCTTCTGCTGAAAATGCCCTCGGTTCCAGCCAAAATCTACTCTTCCTCTAAGGCCTGCCTCAGGGGTCCCCTTTCCAGGCAGCCCGGTCCCCGCCACCCCTCCCAGCCGCCAGCTTTAGCCCCTGTTCTCAGCACCGCCTGTCTGGGGCCGCCGTTGAGGTGGCGTCCGCACCCCTGCCCGGCGGCCCTCTCTCACCAGCGATGGTTCCGTCCAGGCTTCCCCTTGCTTCTGGGTCTTGCTGGTGCCTGGGGGCCCGCCCTTCTGTTGGCTCATCCTGGGCAGGGCTGACGGGGCTGAGGATGTGCTCTGGATGTGGAGGGAGGCCTGGAGAATGCAAATCAGGGATGCTAAGGACACCACAGGGATCCCCCACGTGGCAGGAGCCTCTGAGGAACGGCTACCCGCAGTCACTGGGACCGGGGGGGCGTCGGGTCAAACCCAGGTTATGATCATGCAGTGGGCTCCACTGACCATTAGTGGCTAAAAGAGAAGGAAAAGGGACAGCACAGTAACTCGTGCAATAGTCACAGACAGGTCACGACACAGCAGGGCCAACGATCTGGCTTTTGGAGACTCCCAGCTCAGAACGGTACTACAGTGGCTCCCAATCACAAGTCCTACACCAGGCTGATGTATAAGGATCCCCTTGGAAGCACCCCAAGATTCTCATCACCGTGACTTCTGGGTAGGCCTAGAAAGTATGCATTTTTAAAAAAAGCTTCCGAGGGCAAAAGAGATGAACAAAGAGTTTATGGAATAAGAAATTTAAATGGCCCATGAAAACATAAAAAGATATTCGACCACACTCATAATGAGAGAGGTACCATTAAAAACACACTGTTGTATGGGGCGCCTGGGTGGCTCAGTCGGTTGAGCGTCCAACCTTGGCTCAAGTCACGATCTCATGGTTTGTGAGTTCCAGCCCCGCTGGAACTGTGCTGACAGCTCAGAGCCTGGAGGCTGCTTCAGATTCTGTGTCTCCCTCTCCCCCCACTCACGCTGCAGAAAGAGAGGCACTTGGGTGGCTTAGTCAGGTGAGCACATGACTCTGGAATTCGGCTCAAGTCATGATCTCTCCGTTCGTGAGTTCAGGCTCCATGTGGGGATCTGCACTGACACCATGGAGCCTGCTTGGGATTCTCTCTTTCCCTCTCTCTGCCCCTCCCAGGCTCACTTGTGCTCTCTCAAAATACATACATACATACAATAAACATTAAAAAAAACACTGCGTTAAGAAATTAAAGGCATACATAAATGTAAACATTTCATGTTCCTGGACGGGAAGACTTAATATTATGGCGTCAATACTACCAAACCGATCTATAGATTCAGCACAATCTCTATTAAAGCCTCCATGATATTTTTTACAGAAATAGAAAACCCCATCACTTCTCAGCCTTTTGGCTAAGATCAAGTGTAGAAAGAGAAAAACCCACCCTAAAATTCATATGAAGTCTCAAGGGACCCCAAATAGCAACAATAATATTGAGAAGGAAGAACAAAGTTGAAAGACTTCTTGATTTCAAAACTTACTATGCAGCCTAAAGAAACAGAGAACCAAGACATAAACCTTCACATATCTGGTCAAAAGATATTTGAGAAGGGTCCCAAGACCACTCAACGGGGAAAGGACTTTTCAACAAATAGTGCTGGGAAAATCGCACATCCACACGCAAAAGAATAAAGTTGGATCCTTACCTAACTCCATATACAAAAATTAACTCAAAATGGATCAAAGACCTAAATATAAGACCTAAAACACAAAAGTCTTAGAAGAAAACATAGGATAAAAGCTTCAGGACATTGGATTTGGCAATGATTTCTTGGACAGGACACCAAACGCACAGGTAACAAAAGAAAAAAAGAGACAAACAAGACTTCCTGAAAACTTTTTAAATATGTGCATCAAAACATACTATCGAGTTAAGAGGCAATCCCCAGAACAGGAGAAAGTATTTGCAAATCACATATCTGACAAGATATTAATATCCAGAATACGTAGAGAGGTCCTAAAACTCAAAACAGATGGGGCACCTGGGTGGCTCAGTTGGCTGGGCATCCGACTTCGGCTCAGGTCATGATCTCACAGCTCGTGAGTTCAAGCCCCACATCAGGCTCTCTGCCGTCAGCATAGAGCCCGCTTGGGATCCTCTGTCCCCTCTCTCTATACCCCTCACCAACTGGTGTTCTCTCTCTCTCTCTCTCTCAAAATAAATGAATAAACTTAAAAAAAAAACTTTAAAAAAATCTCAATAACAGAAAAACAAACAACCTGACTCAAAAATGGGCAAAGGACTTGAATAGGCGTTTCCCCAAAGAAGATATACTAATGGCCAACAGGCACATGAAAAGATGCCTGGAATCACCCATCATCAGGGAAATGATGGCCACTATCAAAAAGAAACAACAGAAAATAGTAACTTGGTAGGAACATGGAAAAACTGGAACCTTGGCACACTGTAGGTGAGTGTATGGTACAGTCACTATGGAAAACAGTGTGAGAGTCCTCAAAAAATTACAAATAGGATTACCATATGATCCAGCAATTCCATTTAGAAGTATACACCGAGGGGCGCCTGGGTGGCTCCGTCGGTTAAGTGTCCAGCTTCGGCTCAGGTCTGATCTCACGGTTTGTGGGTTCGAGACCCACGTCGCGCTCTGTGCGGACAGCTCAGAGCCTGGAGCCTGCTTCGGATTCCGTGTCTCCCTCTCTCTCTGACCCTTTCCCGCTCACATTTTGTGTGTCTCTCTCAAAAATAAACATTAAAAAAAATTTCTTTTAGAAGTATACACCGAAAAGAACTGAAGGCAGAGTCTCTAAGAGGTATTTGTACGTGCACGATCGTAGCAGTGTTATTCGCAATAGCTAGAACATGGAAACAACCCAAGTGTCCATGAATGGGATGGGATGAATGGCTAAGCAAAATGTGGTACACACATACAACAGAATATTATTTAGACTTATAAAGGCAAGAAATTCTGACACAGGCTAAAACATGGGTGAACCTTAAGGACATCATGCTAAGTGAAATAAGCCAGTCACAAGAAGACAGATGCGGTATGATTCCACTGATACGAGCGACTCGGAGTAGACAAAATCATAGAGACAGAAAGTAGAACGGTGGCTGCCAGGGGCTAGGGGAGGGGGACAGAAGGAGGGAGTACTGTTTAACGGGTATAGTGTTTCAGTTTTACAGTTTACAGTTTTATAAGGTGAAGAGAGTTCTGGAGATGGGTGGAGGTGACGACTGCGTGCCATTATGAATGTATTTAATACCATCGAACAGCACACCCAAAAAAGGCAAAAATGGTAAATTTTATGTTATATGTATTTGACCACAATAAGAAAAAGAGAAAAGAAAACAGAAATGAAATACTGATACACAGTACAACACGGATGAACCTTGAAAACATTATGCTAAGGGGAATAAGCCAGAGTCAAAAGACCGCAGATTCTAAGATTCCTTTTATATGAAACGTCCAGGCAGGGCAAGTGTATCGTCAGAAACATGTGTCGTTGCTCAGAGCTGGGGGAGCTGGGAAAGCGTTGGGGGTGATAGCTGCAGGGTACAGGGTTTGTGTCTGAGGTGATGAAAGTTTTATAAAATTGACTGCCGTGTTTGCTGGTTGCGCGTCTCTATGAACATTCTAGAAACCAATGGACTGGACACTTTAAATGAGTGAGTTGCATGGGGAGTTCATTATATCTAGTAAAGCTGTTATTTAAAAAAACAAAACAAAAAAAAAACTATACTGACATACTTCTTACCTATTAGGTAGACAAAAATTCTACAAGGTTGACCACATTCTCTGCTAGCGGGCCAGTGGGGAAGGAGGCTCTCTTTCACAACACTGAGGGAGATGCAAATGGTAAAGCCCCACGGAGGGGTATTTGGTGGTAACTTCTGGCAAATTTACGTATGCCTTTACTTCCCCTGCAGCGCAGTTCCTAGGAATCTATCCCAAAGATACATTGGCAAAAATACGAACTGCCTTAGGCACAACATAGTCCCTTCGGCACGATCTCTATCAGTAAAACACTGGAAATACCCAGAGGTCCGCCAAAGGGGACTGGATAGACGGACTATGGTATATATCACGCCACAGAACATTCCACATCCACAAAAGAAAGGAGAAAGATCTCTACCTACACGTGTGAAGCGATGCCCAGGGCAGACTGTGTAAGACAGGGATGTATCTCTGTGTTACTGATCTTTTCAAAAGGAAACACCAGAAGTACCAACAAGAAACTAATACAAATCGTTATCTGTAGGGACAAGGAGGGGACAACGATGGAAATAAGACTTCCCTGAATGTATCCTGTTAAACCAATTTGACTTTGCAAACATAACGTGCCTTACACACTCAAATGGCTAAATCAAAAAGTAAAAAGAGCCATTTCTAAAAATCTAAAAATAAATAGAAGCAAATGAACTTAACTGTATATCAAGTTGATGACATAACCACATAGAGAAAATAATTATTTCAAGGGACCTTAAAAGGCATTATTTTGTCTGTAGGTCCCAAATGGAATGCATTCAGAAGACCAAAAGAGCTATACAAAAAAAAAAAAAAAAAAAAAAAAAAAAAAAACTCAGGCTTTAATCAAAAGTGTAATTGTTTAACATTCCCATGTAAAAGAAAAGTGACACACAAGTATAAGATCAAAGAACATTAAATTTGAGTTAGAAATATCACTATGAACTCATGATTTTTTTTCTTTACAAAAATAGCCATTTTCTCAAAAAAAAACAAAACCCACATATTTTCTGAAAAGGTTTAGAAGTAATACCAAAAATTAGCCACTACCAGCACTGATACTGTGGTCTCCAAATATCATTCATCACTGAAAGGAATTAAAACTCCATGGAGAAATTTGTATTCCAGGTCTGGGGTAGGAAATGATTCTAGAACATCTTGAATCTGAAAAGCCACTGAAGTCACACCTACAGGCCAACGTAAGGGGGCTGCCGTGAGCTGAAGATGGGACAATTTAAGCACAAAAAATAATGACTGCGAAGGATTGGCACATATAACATATTCAACAGTCTATGAAGTCACAGCAACAACGACAATGATGATAATAACGTAAAAAGTTCAAGTATTGGTCACCTTTGCAGGTTTCTAAGGCAATAGCCCTTCATTCTGAAAAATGACGAAGGAAAAGAATTCAGCCTCTCTCCTGCCTGTTCTGTACAGACTGCATTTCCGGGGAACTAAAAGAGTTGATTCAGGAAATTACTCTTTACAAAAGAATTTCAGCTATTCGGTGCATAAGGAGGACAGGATTTCACCATTTTGCAACCCCTAATGGAATAACAAATCCGGGCAATCATGTTCAGTGACTACTGATGTCATCAGGTGAGCTGGTGACGGGGAGCTTTGGAAGAGCAGGGGAAGAAGGAAAGCACTGGAAAGCCAGGCGAGCGGAGCCTCTGTGCCTCCTGACGGGCAGCGTGGAGCACACAGCACCACCTCTGAAGTAATCCTGCCCGTGTAAGAGTCTGCCGGAATCCAAACAGGCCTCCCGATCTACCAGTTTATAGGAAATGCAAAAAAACGGAAGAACAATAAATGACACCAAATCCAGAATATGGGAAATAGTGGCATTTAAAAAGGTAAATGACGTGGCGCACCTGGGTGGCTCAGTCGGTTATGTGTTAAGTGCGCGACTCTTTTTTTTTTTTTTTTTAATGTTTATTTCTTTATGAGAAGAGAGCGCAGGAGCAGGGGGGAGGCTCGAACTCACAAACTGCAAGATCATGACCTGAGCCGAAGGTGGAAGCTTAACCGACTGTGCCACCCAGGTGGCCCAGTGAAGCGCCCCCGACTCTTGATTTCAGCTCAGGTCATGATTTCACGGTTCAGGAGGTCGAGCCCCGCGTCGGGCACTGCGCTGACAGAGCCTGCTTGGGATTCTCTCTCCTCTCTCTGCCCCTTCCAGGCTCTCGTGCATGCGCGCTCTCACTCTTGAAATAAATAACTTTAAAAAAAACACAAAACTTGGGGCGCCTGGGTGTCTCGGTCGGTTAAGCGTCCGACTTCGGCTCAGGTCATGATCTCACGGTCCGTGGGTTCAAGCCCCGCGTCGGGCTCTGTGCTGACAGCTCAGAGCCTGGAGCCTGTTTCAGATTCTGTGTCTCCCTCTCTCTGTGACCCTTCCCCGTTCATGCTCTGTCTCTCTCTGTCTCAAAAATAAATAAACGTTAAAAAAAAAAATAAAAAAAAAACAAAAAACACAAAACTATTCAAAAGATAAATGACGTTAGAAGGTCAAACAAATAAATGACGTTAAAGAGGGAGAGGTGGGGCCGGTCCATCAACTGAAGAGCGGGAAGGAACACAATGTGTAATATACACCCGCCCAGCTGGGCCCGGGGACAGTGCAGAGGTGGGTGAGCCTGGAAAACAAGCTCAGTGTAAGCAGGCGGACACAGAAGGTCACACCCAGCAGGATTCCATTGACAAGAAACGTCTAGAAGAGGCAAATCTACAGAGATGGAAAGCAGGTCAGCAGCCTGGCCTCGGGCTGGGGAGCAAGCAGAGGGAACCGCTAACAACTACAGGTTCGGCTTTGGCGGACAAGAAAGTTCTAAAAACAGACGGCGGTGGGGCGCCTGGGTGGCGCAGTCGGTTAAGCATCCGACTTCAGCCAGGTCACGATCTCGCGGTCCGGGAGTTCGAGCCCCGCGTCAGGCTCTGGGCTGATGGCTCGGAGCCTGGAGCCTGTTTCCGATTCTGTGTCTCCCTCTCTCTCTGCCCCTCCCCCGTTCATGCTCTGTCTCTCTCTGTCCCAAAAATAAATAAACGTTGAAAAAAAAAATTAAAAAAAAAAAAAAAAAAAAACAGACGGCGGTGACGGTCACAACCGTGAATGCAGTAGAAACACGGACTGCGTCGTCTACGAATGGTTTGGCAAGTTAGCTATATCTCAGTAAAGCTGCTAAATGGCGGAGGAGGAGGTGTTCCCAGGCTGTTTTACGGATTTTTTTATAAACCGAATACAACACGTGGACTTTGGTGGACTAGAAATAGAACCCGATACCTATAGGAAATATTTTGGAGACAATCGGGGAAATCAGAACACGGACTTGGGAGGAGATCCTAATCTGCTGGGCGTGAGACAGTGGTATTTTGGTGTTTATGTTCAGAGAAAGGAAAGAAAGAGACAGATGGAGCCAAGGTGGCAAACTCCCGATCGTTGCTGAATGTGCGTGACCGTCATTCGGGGGGTGCGCTTGCCCTTCTCTCGACTTTACTTTCTTCATTTTATTAAAAACAAAAACAAACAAACAAAAACAACCCTCCCAGAAGATTCTGACCTGCTAGAACCACGGTCCTACAGCGCACCAGCTGGCCAGCTAGGGTCCCGCCCTGGCCGCCCCTCCGAGACGGCCGTCGCCACAAAGGGAAGCCGGTGCACCACAGGCCTCCCACCACTTAGGTCGGGGAGCAGAGGTGGGAGGCCCGTGATGCACCGGTGCCAGGAGGGTCACTGTCAGGAATAAGGCCCCACTGACACGATGCGTAGCACACGTGCGCTTTACTTTACGTCTGCCACGCAGTCCTCACAATAACCAACCACTGCCGGCCCCTGTGGCTCTAAGGCGAAAGCCCTCCCCTCCCCCCCAACAGCCTGTGACCAGGCCGGCCTAGGACAGAGTGGGCCCCGCTTTGGGTAAAGGGGCCTGTGCTCCCTTCCTGGCCTCACAGCACATCTGGAAAGCCCGTCCGGAGAGCAGGGCTCCAATTCGGTGTGCCCACCCCCCACCCCACCCCCACTCACCAGGGTTTGGCCTCCTGGGATGTGCTGCCTCTCTCTTACTCCCCTCCTCATGACCCCACAGGCTTTCAGGACAAGGCTCCTCTCCCCTCTCCATCTGGGTTAGGATGTCCGGTTTGGAGATAGCATAATCTGCGCACAGAATGGAAGGAGGGCTGGGTCAAGACTGGACACCCGCCACCCGGCTGCCCACAGAGATGGAGAGACACGGAGCAGAACAGAAGTCAAAGCGAAGACAGAGACTGCCCTGCCGGAGGCCAATCTGTGAACACAGATCCCTACCTACGCAGCCTTACCCAGGGACACCAGCATCTCGTAGTTGCCCCGCATCACGTGCTTGTAGAGCTCCTTCTGCCACTCGTCCAGCTTGCCCCACTCCGGCTCGGAAAAATACACGGCCACGTCATCAAAGGTCACGGGCACCTGGAACCACAAGCACCACGTGCGCTCACCCACACGCTTACGGGCACGGCCCCGCGCGCTGTCCCACCCCCAGTGCCCGAGGGATACCTTGGGGACCTCCCCCTTGCTGCCCGGGGGCAGCCGCAGGATCCAGAAGTTTCTGTTTCTCAGCAGGTTCTCCATGTTCTCCAGCCGCCTCTGCAGCAGCCCGTACTCCTGCAGCAGGGTCCCCAGCACGGCCCACTTGCCCTCCAGCTGGTTCCCGAACTCCAGGGCCGTCTTCTCGCAGTCCGCCAGCTTCTTCTCGGCCGTCCCCGCCCGCCCCTCCAAGGTCAGCAAGCGGGCCAAGCAGGAATCCACTTTCTTCTCCAAGGCCTGGATGGCGGCCACCACCGTCCACAGTGTGATCTCCGTGGAGTACAGGTACGAGTTCTTCTCAGCAGCTGGCTGGGGTGACAGAGAAGGTGTCGAAGGGCTTTCATCCCCTGTTTGCTTGTCCCTCTCTGGAGCCTGTCCACACGAGAAAGGGGAGATGGTATCACAACGACACGACCAGGGGCGCCTGGGTGGCTCAGTTGGTTGAGTGTCTAACTCTTGATTTCAGCTCAGGTCATGATCTCACAGTTCAGGGGATCCAGCCCCACATAGGGCTCTGCACTGACAGTGAGGCCCCTGCTTAGGATTCTCTCTCCCTCTCTCTCCCTCTGCCCTTCGCTCTGCACCTACAGGTGCACACATTTTCTCCCGCAAAATATATAAACATTAAAAAAATATATACAATCCAATGCCTCACAATAACACTTGCCCTGATAAAGCCCCGTCTGGGATCCTGAGGGCCAGCCAGGCAGCAGTGTGGGATGGGAGGCAGGGACATCAGTTAGGACATCAGTTAGTGTAGCCTCAGGGACAGGAAACACCAGCTGGACCAAGGTGTTAGCAAGTGGGAAACAGGAGAAAAAACATGGCCAAAGGCATGGGTCTCAGGTGACTTCCACCTTGGGTCTTAGTCTCCTCTGCAAATGAAGGCACAGGCTTTAAAGCACAGAGGACATGAGGTTTGCAGTGAGAGAGCCTGGGTGCAACTGGCAACTCCGCCCACTGACTTTGGGCAAGGTTTTGACACATCTTTCAACTTCACTTCCGCATCTAGACAATGGAACAATAATAGTGCTCAGGTGGTAGGGTGCTGAGAATTAATGACACAATCTTTGTTGAAAGCACTTAGCACCGCATCATATACGCAATACGTGCATGCATGCCTGCGCCCTATGCTGATTCAGCTAAGATGATAATGATTAGGATGCTGACAATGATAATGGTTCTGGGCTCAGGGACACAGCATGAAACAGTTCTCACGGGCTTTTTTCTCCCCCTCTTTCATTTCATCATCCTTCGACACCCTGGGAAAGAGCTTCTTTTTTATTTATTTAGAAATTTGTTTTTAATGTTTCTTTATTCTTGAGAGACAGACAGGGCACGAGTGGGGGAGGGGCAGAGAGAGGGAGACGCGGAATCCGAAGCAGGCTCCAGGCTCCGAACTGTCAGCACAGAGCCCGACGCGGGGCTCGAACTCACGGACCGCGAGATCTTGACCTGCGCCGAAGCTGGATGCTCGGCCGACTGAGCCACCCAGGCGCCCCGGTGTGGAATCCGCTTCCGTTCTGTGCGCAGATTAGGTTATCTCTAAACCGGACATCCTAACCCAGATGGAGAGGGGACAGGAGCCTTGTCCTGAAAGCCTGTGGCGCCTTAGCTCAGTGCCTCGTGCACAAGCCTTTCTGGAGCACGTGCAATGGCCTGGTCCCGGTACATGGTGCTGAAAGCCTTGTTGGAAGGATGAACTGACCTCTTACTCCTCCAGTTCACTCCTCCTTCACGGCCAAACCACCATCAAGTCCTATCCGTGTGACTTCCAAACTTAAACCCATCCTCTTTGCTCCCTCTCTCTCCCCTGCCGTCACCCGGTCCACCCAGACAGCTGCTGCAATGCTAATTTCCCCTTCTCCTCCATACACTTTCCACAGAGTAGTCAGTAAGCATTAAAAAACAGGCTAGACCATTTTAGCCCCCTGCTCAAAACTCTCCAACAGCTTCCCAGCGTACTTAGGACAGAATCTAAGCTTCTCAGACCTCAGCCTGCCTCCCCGACCTCACTTATTTACTACACTCCGGCCACCCCGGCCCCCTTGGATTCCTGGGACACATAACCCTCCTCCATGTCGGCTTTGGCTCTCCCTGCACCTCTCCGCGTCTGGCTTCCTCTCATCTTTAAGGCTCCAGCTCAAAGCCCCATGGAGACCTTCGCCGACTAACACATCTAAAATACGCCGCGGTGGGTTCCTTCTTTCACAGCACTAATAACCCGTGATGATTCTACCCATCTATCTGTGTTATGGTTTGTTTCCCCCAGAACATGAGTTCCCGAGAGTGTGTTTGTGATTCCCAGTTGTATTTCCGGCTTCTAAAAGAGCGCCTCTCTCACCTCGGATGCTCAATTAATACCTAGTGAATGAATGAAGGACTACACAATGAAACAACATTAATTAACAGTTACTGAACACCGGTCGTTGCAAAGGTGCAAGGTGGGAATGCAGAAAAAATGATGTGGCTCTTCCTTCGCCGGGAGAAAAATTCCGTACAGAAACCGTCATGATAAACAACAGTATATGATGGGCTAACAAGAGTTGGGGGCAACTCTGTCCTGTTTGGGCAGTTTCTGGGGAATCTCAGGTACTGTATGATGGCAGAGGGAAGGGAGGGAGTGGGTAGGAATGGCCAGAAAAAGTTCTGAGGCAGTGGCCCTGGGCTGGGTGGGAGCTGGCGCTGTCACCAGTGTAGTCACAAAAATGCTTTGGGGGGGGGGCGCGGGGGGGGGGGGGTTGGTAACCACAGTACTGGCACCCTCATTCTCTCTCCCCTGCACTCGGGGAACCCTAAGGGAAGCACACACCAAACTCATTAAAGAAGAGGGAGAGGAAGTTTCTCCTGTAAAAGGATCCACAAAAATCAAAGTTTCAAAAAGTTCACTGAGATGCGTTAATAGAAGCTATTTATTGAGCTCTGTTTGCAACTGGTTTTCTGGTGCGTCAAAAATAGCCAAAGGATTCTTTTCTCCGAATTGGGCATACTGCACATTATCGGCCAATATTCTAAAAGAATACAAGTAATCTAATCCAACAGGCTAATCGTAGAAAAAAAAAAAAAATCTACCTACAATTCCTCTCCTGAGCAGCATTCAATACCTGTCTCTCAGGTAAAAGTAGAACAGTGGGTACCTTCGAGGGGGCGTAATTCCAAAGTCCTGGCCGCGGCCTCGACTAGGTGAGTGACCTTGGGCGGGTCCCTTCCCTCAGACTCTGCGACTGTCAGAACCACATGGTGCTGGGGGCTGGCGACCCTGTCCTCCGTGCGCGCCTCCGGGAAGACAATGGAGGGGGGAGGGGGGGGGGGAACAGCCACTCGGTTCTAATGTGAGGCCTGTCATCTGAGGTGTTACTGGGTAGCCCGGCCTGTCCCCCGCCGTCGGGCCTCCCGGCCGGCGCCCGCCGCCCCGCCTGCCCGGTTGGGCCGCCCTGCCGGTCGGCCCGAAAGCCCGGCCCGGACGCCAGACGGGGTCGGCGGGGCGGACCGAGCGGGCGCGGGCGCAGGCCCGGGCGGAGGCGGCGGGCCAGGAGGCCGCGCCGCGGGGCCGCCCCACGCCGGCCGGGCCGAGACCCTCGCGGGCCCTCGCGGCGGCGGCGGCCCCGGCCCGTCTGGGCGTCTGCGCGCTTGGGCGCTTACCCGGGCGGGCGCCGCTTCGGCCATGGCTGCTCGCGTCCCTCTCTCGGCGGCTCTCCTCGGCCTGGCCTGTCGGGCCTGGCGCAGCGCGCAGGCGGCGGCGGAGGCGGAGCGGAGCCGCCCAGCCTCGGAGCTCCTGCCGGGCGGCCGCGAGCTGCGTCCGAGCCACGTGCCCCGCCGGCCCTTTAAACAAGAGCTGTGCTCGCGGCCGGGCCCGAGGGTGCGCACAGCGCCCCCTGCAGCCCGAAGGACCGCACGCCCGCGGCCCGCGGCCTTCCGCGCGCCCACCCGGGGGAGGGCGGCCGCCCGCCCTGGCCTGGGCCGCGGGAGTGGACGCGGGCGGCGGACCTGCCGCGGGCCTCTCCAGCCCGGCTTCGGCGGGAGGGGGAGCGACCCGCGGACCCCGTGCAGGAGCAGCTTGGTGGACCCAGCCCTGACCCCTAACCCCTCTAGGACGCTGGGGCCCCAGCGTCCCTCTTGGGAGAATCGGATCAGGTTACTAACGAAACAAGCTTTCAGGACACTAAGAAAATGTGGGAGTTTCCCTTTGTGTGGGGGAGGAAGGGCCGTCCTCAGCGGGGAATCTGAAGTGTATGCAGATTTACCATTTTAACACTTCTAATGGACCCAAAGTGACTATTAGTTTGGGTATACACGTTTTGCCCAGCGGTGGGGTAGGGTGGACAGATAACTACTTGTTTAGTTTTCCAGAGCAAATAGAAGGCCCTCAGGAAAAAATTATTTCATTTAAAGAAAGAAAGAAAAGAGAAAAGAAAAGAAAAGCAAGGCAAAAAGCTCTCCCTCCCTTCCCCAACACCCTCCCCCCCTCCCCGGGGAATCCTGGGTCTCCTCCTCCTTCCCTGGGGCCTGCTTCCCCAGCAGACACTCCGTCAGTTCAGGCACGCTTTGCAGAGCTCTCTGGAGCCTTCTGTGCCACACCCAGTCTTCACTTGCCCATCAGCCACCAACTGGGGATCTTCTGTAGCTTTGGCTCCCGACTGGGTGTGCAGCAAGAGTAAATCGAACGCTAATTCAGGCCCTGACACATCTTGAGTAAACCACTCAATCTGGGACCCATTTTCCTCATCTAGTTAACCACTGAATATAAAGTAAAATGTGCTTATGCAGTTAAAGTTTTATTTTCTATCTTTTCTGCATTTCCCATTCATCCTAGTTTTTGTTCAAGTCGGAAAACAGTTCCCACTAGAAATTACTCTGCAGTTTTCTTTCTTTTTTTAGTATTTCCTGTTTTTGGAGGGAGGAAAGAAAATTATTTGCCCATATATTTGATCCAAGCAAAAGTGTGGTCAACTGACCTACAATAAAGAAACTGACTTTCTCCAAGTAAGGTGCACCCCTAGAATTTGAGCCAAGGTTAGGAAGCATTATTTTATTTTTATTTTTTTAGGAAGTGTTTTTTTTTTTTTTTAATGTTTCTTTATTTTGAGAGAGCACAAGCAGCGGAGGGAGGGAGGGAGGGAGGGAGAGAGAGAGAGAGAGAGAGAATCTGAAGCAGGCTCCAGGCTCCCATCTGTCAGTACAGAACCCAATGGGGGGCTCAAACCGGTAAACTGTGAGATCCTGACCTGAGCCGAAATCAAGAGTCAGACGCTTAACCGACTGAGCAACACAGGTGCTACAGGAAGTGTCATTTTAATAAAAAAAATCAAGTCAATATATGGCCTCATTCATTGTGGAGATCCTTGTTGAGATAACCCAGCCTAAGAATTTGCAAATGTGTGTTGAAAAACATTAAGAGCATCCTTAGCATCTCATCAGGGGTTGGTCAGACAAATGTATTAAGGATTATAAAATCCTGGTAAGCTGTGGTCTTATAAAATAAGAATTAATGTCCAATGCAAACAGAAAGAGTCTGGAAGATGAGTTGGAGAAGAAGAAAACATTAGTATTTAACAAGCTCTGTTCAGGGAAGAATGCTCTAATTTTTGACAGCCGTCTTAGATTCTTAGAAAGTTTCTGGAAGTCTGTGGTAGCCAGCCTTCAGTGTGCATCATGTTCCCCTGGTGCACTTGTTAAGACACAGACTGCTGGGCACCTGTCTCGGAGTGTCGAAGTCTGAGGCTGGTGGGGGTGACCAGAATCTGTTTTTTTTTTTTTTTTAGCATTTATTTATTTTTGAGACAGAGAGAGACAGAGCATGAATGGGGGAGGGTGAGAGAGGGAGACACAGAATCTGAAACAGGCTCCAGGCTCTGAGCGGTCTGCACAGAGCCCGATGCGGGGCTCGAACTCATGGACCGCGAGATCATGACCTGAGCCGAAGTCGGCCGCTCAACCGACTGAGCCACCCACGAGCCCCCAGAATCTGTTTTTCTAACTAGCTCCCCGGTGATGCTGATTGTACTGATGTGGTGATCATACTGTGAGAACCACTGCCCTGTTTATCAGGTTCCCACAGCTGCCTCCCATTCCCATGCTCGGATTTTATGAATACATTAAACAAAAAACACAAAAACTTTACACCACGATGTGGTTTATTGGGCAGACCAGCCTGGTGTAGCTTTTTTGTATGTATGTATGTATGTATGTATGTATGTATATATGTATGTATTTACTTACTTATTTATTTAGAGAAAGGAAGAGAGAGAATCCCAAGCAGGCTCCGTGCTGTCAGCATAGAGCCCAATGTGGGGCTCAAACCCATGAACCAGGAGATCATGACCTGAGCTGAAATCAAGAGTCTGACTCTTGATTAACCAACTGAGCCACCCAGGAACCCCCTTGTGCAGCTCTAATAGAAGTTACAATTACCTGCATCCTTAATTATTAATGTTTCTGGTGAGTTTGCTCTTTTTTGGATCAGATCTCCTGGGCCTGAATACCTGTCGGTGAGCTGACAACACCGGATTTCCAAAATGGCGGCACAGACCCTGGAGGAACAGGGGTGACTCTGCCAAGGTGTAGGTCACTCTGAAACAGTGTATCCTCAGGCCTCTCCTGCAGAAGGTGGTATCGTCAGAGGTTGAGGCCCACCACACCACCACCTAGGGTCACTCAGCTTGGGGTCAAGATACTCAAGTGCGAGTGCCCTATCGGCACATTATGAGCCAAGGGATAGGCACAGCTCAGAAAAAGAATTCCTGTGCCCCCCTCCACACACACCCTATTTCCAAGCTTGTAATTTAGATTAGGAAATGGGCCCATGCAGAATTATAAAGCATTAGGAAGGGAAGTATTAGCAGAGGGAGACCAGAAGTATAACCACGCCCCCCCCCCTTCTCCCGGGAGCCTAGTGTAGACAATACTGAGCTCCCTATCCCGGGAATACCCATTATACAGAATCGTTCAACAACCGTGGTGAGCATGTAAGTGCAAAGCCCTGGTACTCAGAGCTGTAGAGTCTGGTCCCTGTCTTCAAAACGCATCACATCCTGTTGACTCTACCTTAGCGATCTCGTCCAATATCCTTGTCCGTCACTCTCTTCCCATCGCAGCTGTACCGTCAGGTCTTCATTGGCTCCTGTTGGCCTCAGGAACCTTCTAACATATCCCCTTACCCCAACCAAAAAAAGAAAGAATACAAAAAAACCCACCCCACCCCACATGATGTAACTCTCATTACATTAATATTCCCAAATCACAGCTAGAATCAGTTCACCATTTTGCTCAAACTCTGAGCTCTCCATTACTAACTCAATAAAATCCAAACTCCTGAGGCTGACTGCAACCTATCTTTCCAACCACATTCCCGACTATCCCTCTTCTCACATCCCACCCTCCAGCCAAATCTTATGAATTGGTGTTTCTTTGTACATGCCCTATAATGTCTCTTTTGCTTATGTTGCTTCAAGTTTACTTACTTATTTTGATAGAGCGAGCGGGGAAGGGCACAGAGAGAGAGAGAGAGAGAGAGAATTCCAAGCAGGCTCCACACTGTCAGCGTGGAGCCGGACACGGGGCTTGAACTCATGAACTGTGAGAGATCATGACCTGAGCTGAAACCGAGTTGGATGCTCAACCAACTAAGCCACCCAGGCACCCCATCCTTCTTCCCATCCTTAAAGGTCCAGTCCAAAAGTCCTGTCTTATGGCGCCTGGGTGGCTCAGTCGGCTAAGTGTCTGACTTTGGCTCAGGTCATGATCTTGTGGTTCGTGAGTTCGAGTCCCACGCTGGGTTCTGTGCTGATAGTGTGGAGCCTGGAGCCTCCTTCAGATTGTCTCCCTCTCTCTCTGCCCCTTCTCCACTTGCACTCTTGTCTCTCTCTCTCTCAAAAATAAACACACATTAAAAAAAAAATTCACCTCTCATAAAGCCTTCCCCAACCCCCACAACTAAATGTAATTGTTCTCTGAATTGTTTTTTAAGTAGGCTTCACACCCAGTGCAGGGCCCAATTCGGGACATGAACTCACAACCCGGAGATCAAGCCCTGAGCCAAGACCAAGAATTGGATGCTTAACCGACTTAAGAATTCTCTGAATTCTAACAGACCTTCAGCCTCACTTGGGACATATAATTTTACCTTGTATTAGATTCCCTTAACAGCCTGTAAACCCCAAGAGCAAGATCTCTGTCTGATTTAACCGTCCACATCCTCTGCAGACCTTGCACCCGGAGGCTACTCAGATACTTGTGAGTGGACACACTCTCAGGTGGAATGGAATCTTGCACCAGTCTGGGAAAGGGTTATGCAAACACGCAGCACAAGGAGGAGACAGATTTTGATAGAATATAAACTCGACTAGGGCAAAGATCTGTTTTGTACACTTAAATATCCCAAGTATTTAAAAGTGCCTCGGGGTGCCTGGGTGGCTCCGTGGGTTGAGCGTCTGACTTCCAGCTGTTCGTCGGGCTCTGTGCTGACAGCTCGGAGCCTGGAGCCTACTTCGGATTCTCTGCCTCCCTCTCTCTCTGCCTCTTGTCTGCTCACATCATCTCTCTCTCTGTCTCAAAGATAAACATCAAAAAAAATAATAATAAATTTAAAAAAATAAAAATAAAAGTGCCTAGATGACAGGTGTGATACAGATTTGTTGAATAAAAGAAACACATGAGGGAAGCGTTCACACAAGGGGGCTTATAAACTGAGCAGCGAGGGACGCCTGGGTGGCTCAGTCGGTTGAGCGTCCGACTTCGGCTCAGGTCATGTTCTCCCAGTTCGTGGTTCCAGCCCCACATCGGGCTCTGTGCTGACAGCTCGGGGCCTGGAGTCTGCTTTGGATTCTGTGTCTCCCTCTCCTTGGCCCTCCCCTGGTCGCGCTGTCTCACTCTTTCTCAAAAATAAACATTAAAAAAAAAAATTTAAACTGAGCAGCGAAAAATAAATAGTATTTGGTTCACAAAGAAGGGAATTCCTGGAAAATGGAAGGCACAGCTTATTCACTAAGTGGCAGGCAGCCCAATGTGGCAGCAGCAAGGATACTTTAGAGAGTGAGAGGGGAAGAAACTCGGAGCAGGTTAGGTTTTAGGCGGTCAAAGTGTAAGTTCTATACTAAAAAGCCGGCTCTTTGTCTTGGAGGAAAGCCCTTCTCCAATTCGTGTGCCAGGACAATGACTCTGGTAGCATAAAGGATGTGGTGAAGGGCAGGAGAGCAGTTAGGCTACCGGACAGTTTAGGTGGGCAACAATCGGGACCCTAATCTGTAGGAAAGGAAGGAGAGAAGACAGGACAGATGAGAGTCACTAATGTTCGGCATTTAATTCTTCCTTATTGTCGATTTAAAATTTTCTAACTTGATCATCCTTGTCCTTCCGACAGCTCCATTTCCCGTTTCCCTCCCGGCACCTAGCAGAGCCGGCAAAAGGTTGGTATTTTGTATCACACTCAAGAAGGCACCGCAGACACAGACGCAGACACAGACCCGGAGATCTTGTTAAAACCTGCAGACTCGGCTTCGGTGGGTCTGAGTCTGCATTTCTACAAAGCTCCCCGGCCATGCCGATGCCGCTGGTGCAGAACCCACGCTTTGGGTAACAAAGACTCAGAACCCAGCCTGGACCCGAGGTGCTTGGTTACGGTCAACCAGAAGCACCCATGGTCAAGCGTATGGGCTCTGAGGCAAGATGGCCTGGGTTGCCAGCAACCTCCGCCGGTCACTTCATCTCGCAGAATGCGAGATGTGAAACGGGGTATGATCGTACCCCCCAAGAGGCTGGTGTGAGGGCTGAGTTCACTTTTAAAAGAGTGCCTCACACATGAGGGCTCAGCAATTATCAGCCATTATTACAGTAGTCCAAAGGCCTGATAAATTGTTCTCCTGCCTCAGGGAAAACTTAAACGCTGCCAGAGAACCAGAATCCTATCCTGTCCTTTGTTTTTCTCCCCACAATGCCAAAGACTGGTCACATTAAGACACTCAACTGGCAGGTAAGGATATTCAAGGATGGGATTTAGGGGAATCCAGGATGCAAAAAAGCTTGGGGGCAGGAGCCTATACAAGGAAACTGGAGTAGCTCCAGAGGTTTTCCTACATATAACGAAGCCCGACACCTCAGCTGAACATGGCGCCTGCGTTCCCTTCATGTTCAGTTTCTACACCAAGCCAGTCCCATACCTTACAGCGACCTGCGTTTATTTTTATCTATTTATTTATTCCTTTTTATCCCCACGTCCCTCTCACCGCTCCCATAGGCAACTGTAATGCCTTTAAGGTGTCTCTTTTGGTTTCCAGGTGTTCTTACAAAATGTTTTGTGTACGTGCATTTCATATAAATGGTATTGTCATAGATCTCGTCCAGTTCCTTACATTTTCCCACTCGGCACTGCATGTTTAAGATCAACCACCAATGTGGCCACATGCATATCCAAGCCGACATTCCTGCTACCCAGTACCCCCCTGAGATCACACCCTACCTGCCCTCTCTTCCTTCCATCTCCCAACAACCAACACCCAGACTGTGTGCGGCCCTCGATCACAAACAAGTTCCCACGAACATCCTCGTACATGCGCTCTTCTCGTCTGTCCTAAACTGAAGTAAAAATGCAGGTCAGGCTGTGACTTTATGCCTCTGTCACTGCTCCAGGTCGGCCACCTCTTCCATATTATTTGTTTGTCTGGGGGGGGGGGGGGGGAGAGAGAGAGAGACAGAGACACAAAGAGAGCAGGGGAAGGGCAGAGAGAAGAGAGAGGGAGGCAGAATCTCAAGCAAGGCTTGAACTCACGATCCATGAGACCACGACCTGAGATGAAGAGTCGGACGCTTGGCTGAGCCACCCAGGCGCCCCTCCATCTCGGTATTCTTTTTTTTTTTTTTTAATTTTTTTTTCAACGTTTTTTATTTATTTTTGGGACAGAGAGAGACAGAGCATGAACGGGGGAGGGGCAGAGAGAGAGGGAGACACAGAATCGGAAACAGGCTCCAGGCTCCGAGCCATCAGCCCAGAGCCTGACGCGGGGCTCGAACTCCCGGACCGCGAGATCGTGACCTGGCTGAAGTCGGACGCGTAACCGACTGCGCCACCCAGGCGCCCCTCCATCTCGGTATTCTTGACAAAGGGAGAAAAATATCCAACGTGAGCATTTTTTTTTTTTTTTTTTTTTGCTAGTAGCAAGTTTTATTCTAGGCAACTGCAAATCATCAAAGGGGACACTCACATAGGACCCAGAAGCCCACTCCCATCTCCCCAGACAACAGTGAGGCAAGCATTCAACACTCCTGAGAAATAAGCATTTCTGCGCTTTTTCTCCACCGTCTCTGGAACAGTCAATCCCAGAACTAATTTGGAACATGTGTAATCTGCACAATCTCAACAACTGGTGTAGTAAGAACAAACTCCAACACCCACCGCCACGAGTCAGACAACCATAAGGAACGAAGTAGTCTGCTACCCTGGGCGGCTGCAGAACCCAGCGAGGACCAGGTGGGAAGAGGAAGATTACGGTGAGAGACCGGGATTCCCGAGCAGTGAGCTCCTGGCTCCATGAGGGACTCTGTTCTCAGCAGGGGCTTTGGGGGTCTACTCCTACCGCTCTCCTCCTCTGGCTCCAGGTAGCCCCTTGTGAGACTGCCAAGGACCCCCACGACAGGGAGCCCAGCACTCTGCCCCCGATCTCTGGCCTAAGTGTGGGTGGGCTAGAAGAGCCCCATAAACAAATCCCTCCTAGAGGGTAGGCCCAGTCCCCATGTTAGGAACAACCTCTACAATGCGGGAAATTTAGAAAACAAGGTCAGACTGTATTTTTTTTTAAATCAACTAAAATCTAATTCCAAAAAAGTTTCTTCAGAACAGGGTAAGCAGTCATTTAAATTATGTCCTCTACTTGTTATTAACAAAGAGACTACAAAAGAAGAGGAAAGAGAGGGTTATATGCTTCCCAGAACACTTTCGCCCACCTGCTCGCTCCACTGACCTGACCCAACCTCCCGGGAAGACCTGAGATGCTGGGACAGGCCCTAGAAGCAGCCACCGGTCCCTGCAGGGTCAGAGGGCCAACCCCAGCCCACGAGTATCAGCCCGGATGAGAAAACCAGAGACGTGAAGGTGCCCGAGACAGCAAGCTCCACAGCAGGGTAGAGACGGCAGGGAGAGGCGCGGCCCCCGACTCCTCCTCCTCCACAGTTTTCAGCACAGTGTCTGGGCTCGGCCTGGTGCTTGGCCAAGGGAAGGCAAATGAACGCGACTCCCCTCAGGAAGAAGTCAGTCCCTGACTCTGCACAGTGTCTCTTCAGGGGGACCGATGCCAGCCCCTTCGCCCCCCAGACAGACGAGGGGCCGGCACCCTTAAAGCAGGCCGTTGGGCCTTCCCGGCTGCAGGGTCAGCCCGCCCCGCTCCCGCTGGTGGATCTTCTGGTGCTGCAGAAGGTGCTGCTTCTGGACAAAGCTCTTCTCACACTCCGAGCAGCTGTAGGGCCGCTCGCCCGTGTGGATGCGCTGGTGCCGCACCAGATCAGATGGGTGGCTGAAGCTCTTGCCACAGTAACCACAGAGGAGGGAACTCCGGCTCTTCCTCCAAGGGATGTGGCCGGGCAGGGCAACCAGGCTGTTGGGCGAGAACCTCTCCTGGACAGAGTGGCCAGCACTGGGCCCGTCCTGCAGGTGGCAGCGCTGGTGGATCACCAGGCTCACCCTGCAGCTGAAGCTCCGCATGCACACGTCACACTGATGCAGCTTTGCCCTCTTGGACTGGGGCTTAAGTCGTGGCCTGGGTCGAAGGCTCTCCTCTGGCTCCGAGGCCATGCCCGGCTCCGAGTGGGTGTGCAGATGCGCGGCTAGCTGCTGCTTATAGCGGAAGCTGACCTCGCACTCGGAGCATTCGTAAGGGCCAGAAGCATCCCTTTTCAGCTTTACGCCCTGGCCACACTGCTGTTCCAGCTGCACCTGCCTACTAGGCTCCTGCTTCGGGGGGCAGCCCAGAGTGCCGCCACTGCCAGAGTCTCTACTGCCCTCGATGGGATCCTCCAGATTAGTGTCTCCAGGGCCTGGATCCAAGAAGACGGAACTACCCTGACCACCCCAGAGTTCAGTATGTTCTGGGCTCAGGAAAGCGTGCTCTTCTGCAATGCCTGAGAATTCTCCAGGAAGATCCGCAGAGCCTTCCTGAGTATACTGTATCTCCTGCTTGATCATAACCCCTTCTGCTGCCAAGAGAAAGAAGATCAACAAAAAAGATCACATTCTAGCACGTTCGGTTTCTTCAGAACTAAACAAACATCCGTGAATTTCAAAAGGGCTCAAATCAAAGCATCCCAGGATCAAGGGAATTAGGATAATTTGGAGGAGAAGGAGACTGGGTTCTAAGACCTGCAAAACTAAACCTATATTCATGAAGAAAAATCTGAATGCTATTTTTCTAGAACAATGTTATAAATGATAGTTCTCTCAGGTTGTCCACAAATTTGTATTCAATTTCTATGAAAAATGGCAAAATACACTATAAAAACTGTACTAATTCAAGAGTGTTAAAATAATGTGAGTGATTAAAAAAACCCTTAAACCTAAAGCTTCAATATTCACGTATCCAGCACCAATCTTCCTGCACATTCCCCCCAAGTTACCTGGCTTATAAATGCTCTGCCTGCCTCTCACCCAGATCTGACCAACCCCTAAGATCTGACCAACCCTATCTTCAATCTTCAGTGGGTTTTAACTAGAACTATTACGTACACTACTCTTACAGTAGAGCAGGCATGAGGTAGGATATGGTCACGAAACTCAAGACCTTCACAGCGGTAAGGAGTTAAGACTCCTTAGCAGGTGAACTAATGAAAATCATCAAGGAATCTAAAAGAAGTAATACCAGATGAGGTTGCTGACAATGTTTGGCAGTTTAGCAGTAGGAAAGCTCATTACAGGCTGCAGGGAGTAGGGAGAGGGATGGAATATTCTGGTTCCACTCACCTGGGTGGACATCACCAGGGCCTTCCTCCTCCAAGTCACCCAGCATCCCCGTACCCAACTCCGCTTCTTCTTCTGGCGGGCCAAGAACCTCTGGGTTGGAATAGGCACAGTGTGAGCCCAGGAGAGAGTAAAAGCTCACTGGGCACTGGTCAGTCGCCAATGAACAAGGTGACCACTGCCACAGGGTTGATATTAAAAGCTGAAAAGATTAAAGGGCTACCGTTCTTGCCACTTTCCCCTGGCAGTTTGGGACAACTGGAAAATTAGAGACGATTAGAAAGATCTATTCAGTTTGCTGCTGCCTTCCACGCTCCTTCATGCGTTACCATGGCTCAAGTATTCAGCCTCTGGAGCCCGCTCCCCTTCCCCCAGCACCACCCTGCCCTCACTTGTACAGGGTTTCAAGTGCTGCCTCCTTTCAGGGTA
Organism: Lynx canadensis; assembly: GCF_007474595.2. NCBI lineage: Eukaryota > Metazoa > Chordata > Mammalia > Carnivora > Felidae > Lynx > Lynx canadensis. The sequence continues at coordinate 161,746,017 of NC_044304.2, read as the reverse complement.
TCTAATTTCAACCATGCTGACATACTGCAAGGGAAGGCAGGCACCATTATCCCCAGCTAGGACAGCCGAGGAACCTGCCACTAGAACACATAACAGCCGAGGTCAAGCAGTCCCTTCTCTGGCCCATTTGCTACTTCCCTCTCTGCTCCAGTCATGCTGGCTTTTTTTTTTTTTTTTTTTTTTTGAAATTTATTGACAAATTGGTTTCCATACAACACCCAGTGCTCATCCTAAAAGGTGCCCTCCTCAATACCCATCACCCACCCTCCCCTCCCTCCCACCCCACATCAACCCTCAGTTTGTTCTCAGTTTTTAACAGTCTCTTATGCTTTGGCCTTCTCCCACTCTAACGTCTTTTTTTTTTTTTTTCCTTCCCCTCCCCCTGGCTTTTTTTTTTTAATGTTTATTTTTGAGAGAGAGAGAGAGCGCAAGTGGGGGAGGGATAGAGAGGGAGAAAGACAGGATCTGAAGCGGGCCCTGGGAGGAAAGCAGAGAGTCCGACGCGAGGCTAAAACTCACGAACCATGAGATCATGACTCGAGCCGAAGCTGGATACTTACAGACTAAGCCACCAAGGCGCCCCACACACTGGTCTTTCGGACATTCCTCCACGGAACTCAGTTTTTTTTTTTTTAATGTTTATTTATTTTTGAGAGAGAGAGAGAGAGAGAAAGAGCCCTAGTGGGGGAGGGGCAGAGAAAGAGGGAGACACTCGTACAACATTCTTTTCCTTTTTTTTTTTTAAATGTTTATTTTTGAGAGAGAGAGCTGGGGGTGGGGGCGGGTAGAGCAGAGAGAGGGAGGAAGACAGAGGATCCAAAGCGGGCTCTGGGCTGACAGCAGAGAGCCGGATGTGGGGTTCCAACTCCCCAGCTGTGAGATCATGACCTGAGGCGAAGTTGGACGCTTAACAGACTGAGCCACCCAGGGGCCCCCATGGACTTCAGTTTTAAAAGATTTTGTTTACCAAAATCTACTTACTAAGTAAAAGCTAGTCTTTTATATATAAAGATATACATCTATTAAGCAGCACTTGTAATTAACACAAAATAGACATTGAGCTCACAGCGATTGGATGTTAAGTCCAGCCAAATGCCAAGAAAATGTTTTGGTTAGCCTGTGCTGCCTGCCTCATCTTAGGTAACAAAGGATTTCTTGTCAAACAGTTTTAAGTTTTAAAAACAGCATGAGGAGCCCTGGCCACACTACACTATAATGCATATGACATCTTATCTACTAGTAAATACTGTCAGGAACGGACTATGTGACCGCAGAGAAGAAATACACAATATGCAACACCAAGACCTTTCTAAAAGTCTTCGAGAACTGAGGACCTGGAGATTCCCATTTCTCGACCTGGCCCAGATCGACAGAGGAGCCAAAGCCGACTAGAATCACAGGTGTGGTCTGAGTCACAAGCTACTTGGCCAGGGATGGAAGATGCTGAAAGAGAATTCCAGGGAGACACTGCTACTTACTCAGAGAGACCAGGGCCTCGTAGTTGCTCTTCATCACATTTCTGTAAAGCTCCTTCTGCCAGTCCTCCAGATTCTCCCACTCCTGCTCCGAAAAGCACCCTCCATCGTTTTCAAGTGACCTGGGCACCTGAAATCACAAACACTGCGCAGTGAGCGCCTCCAGCCACGGCTACGAAGGAAAGGCCAGCAAGTCAGAATCTTAAAGAATAAAAGGCAGGACTCCCCATCTAGCCTAATTCTTAATCCCCAAGGGGACTACCTTGGGGGCCTCCCCCTTGCTGTCTGGAGGCAGCCTCAGCACCCAGAAGTTCCTGTTTCTCAGCAGGTTCTCCATGTTCTCCAGCCGCCTCTGCAGCAGCCCGTACTCCTGCAGCAGGGTCCCCAGCACGGCCCACTTGCCCTCCAGCTGGTTCCCGAACTCCACGGCCGTCTTCTCGCAGTCCGCCAGCTTCTTCTCGGCGGTGCCCGTCCGCCCCTCCAGGCTCTGTATCCGGGCGGCCTGGGCATCCACCTTCTTCTCCACGGCCTGAAGGGCGGCCACCACGGTCCACAGTGAGATCTCTGTGGTTTGCAAATAGGAGCTTTTCTCTGTCTCTTGTGGGGGCAACATGGAAGGAGTCAAAGGTGTGGAGCGGCGTTTCCTCCTGTGCTGAAGAATCAGACACAGGGTCAGTGTCGTTTCCAAACATCACGTAAAGGAAACAATGGGTCCAGTGGGTCCAAGAGTGTTTAGAGCTACCTAGTTTCTACTTTTGTTTTTTTAAAGCATGCTCTTTTACATTCTGATACTGCAAATGATACATGTACGTTGTAATGAGGAAATACTGAAAAGTAGAAGGAAAAAAATTAGGTAAAATACCACCATCCAGAAGTAAGCTGTTAGAATTTTGGTGTATTTCTGTAAGGTTTTTTTTTTAATGTTTGTTTATTTATTTTTGAAAGAGAGAGAGAGAGAGAGAGAGAGAGCGAGCATGAGCAGGGGAGGGTAGAGAGGAAGACGCAGAATCCGAAGCAGGGGGGTGAGATCATGACCTGAGCCAAAGTCAGATGCTCAACCGACTGAGCCACCCAGGCGCCCCTGTAAGGTTTTTGTTAATCTTTTAACTTATCTATTTTTCCACAAAGTTGAAATTACATTGTACATAATATTTTGTTACCTGTTTTTCACCCTTAGCATATTCTCTAAGACCAACAAAGACACAAATCCCCAGTAGGACCTACAGGACTCAACTCCTTTATCTTTGTGCCCAAGCGGTTAGCACAGTAACACCTCCTAAATCCTTCATATATGTTCACTGACATGACGTGATGAAGTCTACTGACGTTTGCCTTACGCTTCTCGTTTTTATGATCTGTCCCCAACAGCAGGAAAATCACTACAGCTGAAGCTCGACATGACTGAAACCAACATCTGGGAAGTCTTCCCACCACTCCCTCTTATCCCCCGCCCCCCCCCCCCCGTTGGACCACTGCAAGTTGATCTCAGTCCGAAACCCCCAGAGGCTCATGTTCTTTTATATGGCATACACTTTGTTCAAGGCTGCTTCTCCATCCACTGAGACCAAGACACTGAGAGGAAGTATCTTTGGAAGAACAGCTGGGGCCAGGACTTAGGGTCTGGAGAAACAGGGGCCAAAATGCAACCGACGGGCCCCAAACTCAAAACATACGCTTGGCCGACCTACTCCAGTTACTCAACTCAGTTCATTATGGGACATGTGGGTTAAAAGCTGAACTATCGCCCCTAAAAAAGATTTAAATGAAAGTTTAACCTAAAAGATCGATACAAATGAAACAAAACAAAATCCTAGGCTTTTGGACAGACTCATTTCATCACATGTTCTGCTTTTCACTTTCACTCCCTCCTCTCCAGCTTCGTGGAGCCCCTCTTGCCCTTCGGCCGCCAGCTTTGTGCAGCTTGCTGAGCACTTCAGGCAGACGGGCAGGTGGGTCAGGATCTGAGCAAAGGAGTAATTCCTCCCCTCTTGTACATAACAAAAGGCTGAAAAGAGTGGTTAAATCAAGCTGCTACTTCTGTCTGGAACGATCTATTGAGATGGAAACAATTCAAATGTCTACGGACCAGGTGAATCGATAAACAAACTAGGGTCCATTCTTATGTTACGGGTTGAATTTTGTTTCCCCAAACAGATATGTTGAAGTCCCAACCACCCGTATCTCAGAATGTGATCTTACCTGTGTAACTATTTTTTTTTTAAGATTTTATTATTTTTAAGTAATCTCTATACCTAACATGGGGCTCGAACTCAAACAGCGAGATCAAGAGTCTCATCTCCATCAACCGAGTCATCCAGGTGCCCCGGAATGTGATCTTATCTTGAGATAAGAATATTTACAGAGATAATCAAGTTACATGAGGTCATTAGGTGGGCTCTAATCAAATATGATTTGGCGTCCTTATGAAAGGGGAAATTTGGGCAGAGACAGACGTGCACTTAGGGGAGACGATGTGAAGACACACACAGGGAGAAGACAACCACAAGACGGTGGAGGCAGAGGTCAGAGTTCTATTGCCACAAGCCAAGAAAACGCCTGGGGCACCAGAAGCAATGAGAGAAGGCTGGAATATCCGATTCTCCAATTCGGTGGACACCCTGATTTCAGACTTCCAGCCTCCAGAACCGTGAAGACGATACACCTCTGCAAGCCCCCCAACTTGCAGTACTTTGTTACAGCAGCCCGAGGGAACTAATATACCATACGATAGAATACTAATACATTATTACTATATTAATAATTAACGTATTAATCACACATTAGCAATAAAAAGGAACAAACTATTGACATATGTAACAACATGGATGGATCTCAAAATCATTATGCTAAGTGAAAAAGGCCAGACACAAAATGCCACCCACTCTATTCCATTTACATGACATTCAGGAAAGGCAAAATGACAGAGACAGAAAACAGATGAGTGGTAGCCAGGGGCTGGGGTGGGGGTGGGGGGTAAGGGGGTTGGAGGGGAGAAGGAGAGTGAATGCAAAGGAACACTTTCTGGGATGATGGAAATATTCTATATTTTGGTAACATGATGATAGCTACACATTTGTCAAAACTCACTGAACTGTATGCCTGAAGAGCGAATTTTACCAGATGTAAATTGTATCTCAGTAAGCACGACTTAGAACGCCAAGAGAGAAGAAAATGTTAGCTGCCATGAAAGACGCCATAAACAAAGTCTAAAAAAACAGACAGGGAGAGAATATATGTAAACAGGGTATGAACTGGAAGGAAAAGATAACAACCCCAAAATAAAACTGCAAAGTAAGCAATTGTGAGCGCAGAAACGCAAGTGGTCAAGAAGCAGTCAGGAGTGCAAATATAACCAAGTAAAACTGCTTTTCACCCACCAGGCTGACAAACTTGAAAAAGAGGGATAAGGAGCTACATTCAGAGCTGACTAGGATATAAAACTGGCACTTTCATAACACTCCCAGAAGGAATGAAAACTACTACAAACTTCAGGGAAGAATATCTCATAAAAGTCATTAAAAACCCTCTCACCTAGCAGTCCCATTTACCAGAATCCACCTTACAAAAATAAATGGCATTGGGGCGCCTGGGTGGCGCAGTCGGTTAAGCGTCCGACTTCAGCCAGGTCACGATCTCGCGGTCCGTGAGTTCGAGCCCCGCGTCAGGCTCTGGGCTGATGGCTCGGAGCCTGGAGCCTGTTTCCGATTCTGTGTCTCCCTCTCTCTCTGCCCCTCCCCCGTTCATGCTCTGTCTCTCTCTGTCCCAAAAATAAATAAACGTTGAAAGAAAAATTAAAAAAAAAAAAATAAAAAAAATAAATGGCATTATTTACTGACATCCACACAGAGATTACCGGTAACATCCTTTGGAATAGTCAAAGCCTGGAAATAATCCAGATGTCTGTTCATGGTTAAATAAATTATGGCACAACCAAACAGGACCTTTAAAAATAATGAGTTAGGGGCGCCTGGGTGGCTGAGTCGGTTGAGCTTCCGACTTCGGCTCAGGTCATAATCTCGCAGTTGACGGGTTCAAGCCCCAAGTCAGGCTCTGTTCGACAGCTCGGAGCCTGAAGCCTGCTTCAGATTCTGTCTCCCTCTCTCTCTGCCCCTCCCCCACTCATGCTCTGTACCAAAAATAAACATTGAAAAAAAATTTTTTTAAATAATGAGTTAGATCTATGTGTATGATTCAGTAGAGTTTTCACCATACACTGCTGGTTAAAAATCCAACTTTTAGGGAAAGAGACTTATTTTAATGTTTATTTTTGAAACAGAGTGCAAGCAGGGGAGGGGCAGAGAGAGGAGGGACAGAGGATCTGAAGTGGGCTCTGTGCTGAGAGCTGAGAGTTCAATGCAGGGTTCAAACCCAGGAACCACAAGATCATGACCTGAACCTGAGTCAGAAGCTCAACCCACTGAGCCACACAGGCTCCCCGGGAAATATATTTATTATGATCCCACTTTCCTAAAGAAGAGAAGATATACAAGTATATGTTTGTTTCAGCACACAGGGAGGTCTGAAAGATACTCAATGAACTGTTAACACCACTTACCTTCAAGGAGATGAGTGGGAGGGATTTTAACCTTTCCTTGTCAACTATCGTTTGACTTCGACAATAAACATGTATTTTTTTGTAATTTATTTTTTACAGAACTTCCATATTTAAGAGTATTCCTGATGGCAGTGAAAAATACAGTAAGTACACTTATTGGGGCGCCTGGGTGGCTGTCAGTTAGGCATCTGACTTCGGCTCAGGTCATGATCTTGTGGTTCATGAGTTCCAGCCCCATGTCAGGCTGTGCTGACAGCTCAGACCCTGGAACCACTTTGGATTCTGTGTCTCCCTCTCTGTCCGTCTCTTCCCCCTCTCGCACTCTCTCTCTCTCAAAAATATGCATTAAAAACCAGGGGCGCCTGGGTGGCGCAGTCGGTTAAGCGTCCGACTTCAGCCAGGTCACGATCTCGCGGTCCACGAGTTCGAGCCCCGCGTCAGGCTCTGGGCTGATGGCTCGGAGCCTGGAGCCTGTTTCCGATTCTGTGTCTCCCTCTCTCTCTGCCCCTCCCCCGTTCATGCTCTGTCTCTCTCTGTCCCAAAAATAAATAAAAAACGTTGAAAAAAAAATTTTTTTTTTTAAAAAAATATGCATTAAAAACCAACCAACCAACCAACCAACCAACCGGTACTCGTATGTTGCCCATATTTCTGGATATTCCAGGGCAGTCCTGCTCGAGTGTTCTATTATACTGAGATCAAGTCTCATACAATGGGACTGCAGCTATGGTCTGAAACCCGTCACCATTAAGCATAAGACACAGTCCTTGCTAAGGAACCTGCAATCTGCTTGACTGAAGTACAAAATAATGAAATAACATCCTAAAGTGGTATTTGATTAAGGTGGACTAAATAATATTTAAGGTCACTTCCAACTCTGAGATACCATGATTTTTAAATACTGAATAGTTTAAATAAACTACTTAATGCATAAGATCTTATACATCTTATGTAGTGGCAACAAATCACGTAACTACCACTCAGTTACAGATATACAGCCTCTGAAGTACTATCCTGAATTTGATTTTTCACTATTTTCTGTTTCATGTTTTCACCAAATGTTTGTTTCCAAAACAATGTATGCTCTTTAGTTTTACATATTTTAGGACTTTACACAAATAGAATCCTTATTTCACAACTCCTAAGAATATCCTGTTGTTGCAGATGGCTGTAATTAATTCATTTTCACTTCTAAATAACAATGTGCCGATACCGCGATTTACTTTTCCGTCCCATTACTGACGTGTCCTCCACCTCTGTCATCACAAACAGTGCTGCAATGAACCAGACTGTGCATGGCTCCTAACAGACACAGCCCAGTTTCCTGAGGGTATAGTCCTAGAGAGGGAATTGTCGGCTAATAGGGTAAACATCTTGAACTTCAGTAAATATGCCAAATGTTTTCTAAAGTGGTTGTATCAATTGCACTCCTATCAATAGTATGTGCATATTCTAGATGTTCCCCAATTACGTGTTCCTGTCAGACTAGTATTTTGTCCTAATAGGTCTGAATTGACATGTCCTCATGGTTTCCATCTCCATTTTCCTTGATTACTAAGGGTAAGCATATTTTAAATGTTTATTGGCCATTCAAATTTCTTCAGTGAACTACTTGCTCAGTCTTTTATCCATTTATCTTTTGGGTTATCTGACTTCCTTACCATCTCAGAATTTCTCTGAAAATTCTGGAAACTAATCTTTATCCATGCTATATGTGTTGCAAATATTGTCTCCTTATTTGTGCATTTAAAAAGTTTCCTTTACTGGGGCGCCTGGGTGGCTCAGTTGGTTAAGCGTCCAACTTTGGCTCAGGTCGTGATCTCACGGTTCATGAGTTTGAGCCCCACATCACACTCACTGCTGTCGGCACAGAGCCTGCTTCGAATCCTCTGTCCTCATCTCTCTCTGCCCCTCTCTTGCTTGCGCTCTCTCAAAAATAATATTAAAAAGAAAATACTGTATTGCAAAAAACAATGCTAACCATCACCTGAACTTTTAGCAAGTCATAATTACCAGTCACAGAACTTCACAACAAACATAATAATAATGAAAAACTTCAAAATATTGTGAGAATTACCAAATTGTGACCCAGAGACACGAAGTCAGGAAATGGTATTGGAAAAATGGCACTGAGAGACTTGACATAGGGTTGCCACAAACCTTCAATTTGTAAAAAAACAAAGTATCTGCAAAGTGCAACAAAGCAAAGCTCAATTAATTGAGGTATGCCTGTATGTTGATATTACATATTGACAGATATATGGCTAAAAAAATATCTGTGCTGTCCGACAGCCACTAGAAGCACATAGCTATCTAAATCTAAATTAACAGAAACTCAATTAAAAATTCAGTTTCTCAGCCATACTAGTTACATTTCAAGTGCTTAATAGCCATATATATATATATATATATATATATATGACTATATGAACAGTAACTATATTTAACAGTGCAAAACAGAGTATTTCCATAATCTCAGAAAGTTCTATTGGATGTGCCACACCTTACTAATTTTTTCTCTGCTTGATAAAAACTAAAGTTTTGTTAGTCTTCTACTATGCTAGTGAATTTTCCTTGTAGTTGTCAGCTTTTGTTTTATATATTTTGAGGCTATGTAATTAGATGCAAAATATTAGAAATGTCGTATCAAGCTGGTAAATTGAATCTTAACCATTATAAAAGTAGTAGTACCCCTCTAGCTCTAGGAATATTAATATAGTTGAGCTAATTTTCTTTTGATTAATATTAGCCTGGTATGTTTTCAATTTTTTTTTTTTTTAATGTTTATTTACTCTTGAGAGAGAGAGAGAGAGAGAGACAGAGCATGAGTGAGGTAGGGACAGAGGGAGAGGGAGACACAGAATCTGAAGCAGGCTCCAGGCTCTGAGCTGAAGATCCGTGAGATCATGACCTGAGCGAAAGTCAGATGCTTAACTGACTAAACCACCCAGGCGTCTCTCAAATTCTTTTATGTTCAACCATTCCTGTAATTTTATCTTTTAGTTGTATCTCTTATAAACTAGATAGTTGGATTTTTTTCTCATCTTGACAAATATTGCCTTTTAACTAGAACATTCTGTCCACTTACATTTATTGTAACTGTTGATCTATTTTTATTGATTTTTACCTTCTACTGTTTCTCTTCTCTTTTCATTGTCTTTGTTTTCTTGTAGATGATTTTTTTTCCTTATTCTATTATTCTCCCTTCTAACTTGCAGGTTTTACAGGCAAGTTCTAGTCTTTTAGCAAATATCTTAGATATTACAGTAAGCATACTTATAAAGGCTTTTGAATAACTGAATTCTGATCTCTTTCTAAGTTTACATCAATGCTTCCTTGTATTTTAATTTGCCTTTGTTTTTAACCTCACAAAATATTGTTCTATTTAGTCAATATTTGTTCAGATTTACCCATTTACATGGATCATCATACTTTCTTACATTTTCAGACTTTCCATTTGGGAAGATTTTCCTTTTACCTGAAGTATACCCTTTATAATTTCCTTTACTGAGAATGTATTGGTAGTAACATGGCAGTTTTGTCTGAAAATACTTTTTTTTTTTTTTAATTTTTTTTTCAACGTTTATTTATTTTTGGGACAGAGAGAGACAGAGCATGAACGGGGGAGGGGGAGAGAGAGAGGGAGACACAGAATCGGAAACAGGCTCCAGGCTCTGAGCCATCAGCCCAGAGCCCGACGCGGGGCTCGAACTCACGGACTGCGAGATCGTGACCTGGCTGAAGTCGGACGCTTAACTGAGTGCGCCACCCAGGCGCCCCTAAAAATACTTTTTAATTTTAATTTTAAGAGAGAGAGAGAGAGAGACGGCACACAAGTAGGGAAGGGGGGGCAGAGAGAGAGAGAGAGAGAGAGAGAGAGAGAGAGAGAGAATTCCAAGCAGGCTTCATGCTCAGTGTGAAGTCCAATGCATGGCTCAATCCCACCTTGAGATCATGACCTGAGGCAAAATCAAGAGTTGGAAGTTCAACTGACTGAGCCACCCAGGCTCCCCCATCTGAAAATATTTTTTTTACCCTTGTCTTTAAAAGATCTTTTAGTGAGTATAAAAATCTGGGATCACACCTATTCTCTTCCAGTTTACTAACATCATTCTAGTTTGTCTGGCTTCCATTGTTGCTGTTGAGAAGCTGGACCACATTAATCTAGTGACACTTCATTTGAAGGTAATCTCTTTTCTCCAGCTGCTTTTAAGAATTCTGTCTAGGGGCGCCTGGGTGGCTCAGTCGGTTGAGCGGCTGACTTCGGCTCAGGTCATGATCTTGTGGTCCATGAGTTTGAGCCCCGTGTCGGGCTCTGTGCTGACAGCTCAGAGCCTGGAGCCTGTTTCAGATTCTGTGTCTCCCTCTCTCTGACCCTCCCCTGTTCATGCTCTGTCTCTCCCTGTCTCAAAAATAAATAAAAGCGTTAAAAAAAAATTTTAAAAAAAAAAAAAAGAATTCTGTCTAGTATTCTCTATTTTCACTATTATGTGTCTAGGTAGAGATTTTTTTCCGTTTATCCGGATTGGGATCCCCTGGGTTTCTAATGTATTAATGTTTGCATCGGTCCTAAATAGCCTCAGTCATTAGCTATTTATCAAATATAGCCTTCAGTGCAAAGTGTTAAGTGTGCATGCACCTTCCTTCTGGAATTTCAGTGTTTTTCTTTCTTTTTTTGTTTTTTTAACGTACTTTGAGAGAGAAACCGCAAAAGATATAAAAGATGTGCAAGAGAGTGGAAGAGGGGCAGAGAGAGGGGAGGGACATAGAATCCTAAGCTGGCTCTGAGCTGATGGCAGAGAGCCTGATGTGGGGCTAGAACTCACAAACCCTGAGGTCATGACCTGAACTGAAGTCAGACGCTTAACTGACTAAGCCATCCAGGCACCCCTTAATATGTTTTTCTTATGTAATTTCAATATCCAGAATCTTTGAAGGTCTCCTTTTGTCCATTATTTTTACTGCCTTTTCCTTGTAGTTTTCATTGCTTGTTTGGTAATGGGTTTTGTTTTTTTTTTTTTTAACTCAATTTTCCTGTAATTTTATATAGGGGAATTATTTGAAGTCTGAGTCAAATGCAGATTCCTCCAGAGAAGATCTGTGTTTATTTCTGATACACAGCAGTACTTTAAACTACATTCTTGGGAGGTGGGGTGGGGTGGAATGCCTGGTTGGCTCAGTCAGTAGAGCATGCAACTCCTGATCTCAGGGTAGTTGAGTTCAAGCCCCACACTGGGCATGGAGTCTACTTAAAATAATAACTAAGTAAATATAAACTACATTCTTGGCTTGAGGTTTCTTAGACCATCCAGGTAGCATGAATTCAGGCAATAAACCCATATCAGAGTCACCATAAATTCTCAAGGGACATCTTGCATCTATCTCCCAGCACCAAGGTTTCACACAATTTTCTGTGTAATACTGGGAGTTAAGAGCTTACGTTCAGTTCATGCTGCCCTTTGAAGTCTCCACTTTAAGGATTTGGGGCAGGAAGCTTCTTAGACACACACACACACCCGCCCCTTAAGTTTTGTCTCCTGGTTTTCAGGTCCTTTGGGACCATAAACACCAAAGATGAATGTTCAGCAAATGCCCTCCAAGTTGGCCTCAGAACTCATCTTTGGGCTCCAAGTATTCTTTATTAACTTACGTTTCAGATATATTTAAGTGGTGCCCCCCCCACACCACCCCCCCATTGTTTCTAGCTGTCTTCATCAGGGTGCCTACTTGGTCAGTGTCAAAGGAAAGGTACGGAATCCTCATCTGAAGCGGTAACATCTGAGAACAGACGAAACGATTTAAATACATTCTACAATGACAGATCTTTAAGTTATTTAAAGGGCGGTATGGGATTTTGGTGGATCTTTTAAGGCTCTTTTGACAAGGTCTGTTGGTGACACGCACGGAACGGTGCCCTGACACTGACGAGTCAGAAAGAAGTACTCTGGAGGTTAGTAACTTGTCGTCCTGCCCCACTTTAGTACCAATTTGGTCTTGAGGAAAAGCCAAGTCTTTGACTACAACAGCTGAGATGAAAAGGGTCAGAGGAGGCAAATATTATAAACATTTGTGTCTCTGCAATTCAACTGTAACTTCTTGAAAGCAAACACTGCCTTCTCCGAGTCTTCCAGTCCTTTCCCTCTTCCAATCCTTTCCCTCCTAGTTCTTACCCACCTTCTACAAGAATCAAAAAGGAGCAAGTTTAACCTGCTCATGGTAAACTTTTCACCACAGGCTCTCCTTAGCTCCCAATTCTCACAAAGATCTCACATCATTCTGAAAGTGTTTCTAGACCCAGAAATGCTTCGTCAAAAACTAATTTAATTCCCTCTGTCCTTTCCAGAGCAAACCTCCTTGTGTTACCAAATTAACCGCTAGTAAGAAAATGTCAGAGCTAGAAGGATCCTCTGAGATCATCTAGTAAACCAGTCCTAAACTCTCCATCTCTAGCCAAAGAAAGGGAGGCCCAGGGTGTAAACACAGTTGCCTAAAATCAGTCAAATGGGTATTTGAGAGCTGAGTTCCCCAGTTTCCTGACTCCGTAACCGGGATTTTCTTCACCCCCAAGCTCCGTGTCTTGACATCCCCTGAATGGGGACGAATGGGGGCGAATGGGGACCGGGGAAAGGGAGAGAGATCCGAGAGCTTCACAGGCAAAAGCAGCAACTACACTGTGGGGTAATACCTGTCCCCAAAGGGAGGAAGCCCGGCCTGATTTCACCCTGTGGCCGCGACCCAACCACAGAAGTCTGCAGCAGGAGAGAGTGACAGAAAGAACGAGCAAAACACACCAAGCTGAGAACATGCGGCGAGGCCGTGAGTCCTGGGGTCCCGGGGCACCACGCGCGCTCGCTGGCAGAGATGGCGACCCGGGGTTTCCAAAGCGCGCCACCTCTCCAGCCTGGAAGCACATGACGAAAAAGTGTGGGGACGGTCGCAAATCCAAGAACACGAAACAAGCCTCGGAGAAGTTTCTCGGCGACGGTGCGTGGCGCTGGGGCTCCGGCCCGACGCGGAAGGAGCCGGAGAGGGGGAGGGCAGAGCCCGGGGGTCGCGGGAGGAGGTCGGCGTTCGCCAGCAGCAGCCCGGGAGCCCCCCGGACCCCCAGCCCCACCGGAGTCCGGACCTCGAAGCCCCGCCCCGGCCAGGAGCTCCGCCATCCCGAACGCGCCCGCCAGTCGGTGCCAGGAGGACCCTTACCCGAGTAGGCTCCGACTCCGCCATGGCTGCCAGTCGCCCCTCAACACCCGGGCCCCGCCTGATAACCCTCGGGCTGCGTGCCGGTCCCCTGGGCGCTCCCTGCCCCTCCTCGAAGCCGCCACCAGTGCCGTGTTGATACAAGGTGCATTGTGGGAGTTCGGCCCTCCGGCGCCAAGAGCTGCTCCCACCGCTCGTCCTCACCGCGCGGGGTTTCTAGGGCGCCTCCGTGCGGCCGGAGGGTGAACAGCAGCTCGGCCCTTGGGCCCAGACTGTGAGACCTTGGAAGGGCTCTGTCCCTCCAAGTCAAGGGTAGGTTCAGAATTTAAGGCGAACACGGGCCTCTTCTACGTGCCGAGCGCTGGGCCAGGTGCTTTGAGGGATATAAAAATGTATACAAGTCAGACTTTGCTCTGAGGGAAGAGTATGTCATTTCGTCGGGGAAAAGAGATACGGTCCCAAATGGCAAGTGGTTTTATTCCATTAGTTCATCTGTCATGTGATTTTCTAGAAACTAGAAATACACTTTCCACATCAACAGTGTGGGGTCAAGGTGCCCAGGCCAATTCACTGTATCCTATTAACTATGGTAATCACATGCCATGGAAAATCCAAGATGGCCCTGCTTTCAAGTGTTTAATCCAGTCCACATGTTACTGTTAGTTGAGGTCTTTGGAATTTTGATTTGGAAAGCACGACTGCATTTCCATTTGATCACCCAATACAAAACACTAGTGCAACCATACTTGCCTAATTTGTACCACATTGTCTCTATAGAGACAGGCAATGGACTTCCACTTTGAATTATAGGCTTGAGGCTCTTCCCCAGAAAACTAAACTCTTAAGATCAACAGAAAATTATGTTCACACGTAACTGACTCCTTCTTAGCATGCAGGGCTCAGCTCAGACTTTACCTCCTTAGAGAGACATTCTCGGTCCACCCTGCCCATAGCCCATCCCAACACACAATCTTGATACTCTGATCAAATTTTTTCACAGCATGATCACTACCTGAAGTAACTTCGTCTTGTCATTGGTTTACATGGTAATTACGTCTCTCACTAAAATGTCCCTCCACAGTACATGCCATTTCTTGCACACTGATGTGCTCATAAAGATCTCTGGGTTACTGAATGGTGAATCAGAGAATAGAAATAAATAAACTCACCTCCGAGACAAGGTAGGATATCCATGCTAACCAGATCAACAGGGTGGTCAAGCCGAGGAAACTAGTCAGCCGTTGACATATGTCTAGGGTCTGACCTCCTTTCTCAGACCAACAAAAACTTAGACCCAGAAAAAAAATGGATCATGGTTGTGGAGACAGACATGTCAGGACATAGGATACTGGGGTCACCAAGCGGTTCAGTTCTAGAACTCTCTATTTTGCTGCTGTGTTCACCGGGCAGTCTGATGAGGCAGGTTCCCATGTAGCCACTGGGCAACCACATGCAGGGAAGGCTGACACAAATTAGTATCTTTCCACTGGGAATACAAACACCACACCTGAGGGTTGTTCACGGCATTAAAAGGAATAACGTGTGTAAGTAAAGTGTTGATATAGCTGAATGCCTGGTCTATAGCAAGCATTCAGTAACAGGTGATTTCTCACCTGTTTGGTACATTTGTGCTTTGGCGGGGTCCAAGCTTAGAGCTGCAATGAATTCACCAAGGTTAATGGTACCTTCTCTGGTCTCCTAGAAGCTTCCTATTTGTCCTTTCCCAATGACACTCACATCTTGACACAGGCCTTTAAATAAACGTTTAAATAAGGCTCATAATTGTTCTCATTGGTGGCAGTGGTACCAAAGGAACCAAGAAAATATACTTAGTATATTCACCTCTATGTCTGAAAATATACTTAGTATATTCATCTCTCTTGGTATACTCATCTCTACGTCTGTAAAATATGAATGTAATATGCAGAACTGAAGGTGACCTTAGACATTATCTCACCCACCCCCTCATTTCTAGTGACAGAAAAAGGTATCCTTTGAATCACCTATAATACAAATTGAGATAATGTTTCAGAAATGTCTTGTCCTTTAAATTTTCTATCATGCTTATGATTTATAGCCTACATATTAACATATATATGTGCATATATGCCCACTTTTTTTTTACTCAAGAAAGGTTATAGACCGTGGCTTTATTCCACTTAGTTGAGACCCTTTCTATTCTGCTCCCCTTACTATCCTGCAAGTCTCTAGATGGCAGAGACAATGTCTTGTGTGCCCCTTCTCGCTCATAAACACCCTCCTGGGGAGCACGCTAGGCTTCCAGGTCAGGGAGAATTCTCGAATGAATACTTCTTGGTTCAAACTGCATGCCACCCTCTGGCCCCCATATATGTGTGTACGGACACAGTGGACAGTTAACACACACACATGTGCACGCACACACACAGTGTGTCCACATGTAGTGGACATCTGTTAACTTTGTCAGTCTAGCACTTTTCCCTTCTTCTTCTGGGCATAGATGCACCTTCTTCTCTTTGGGGACGGCTCCTCCCTAGGCCCCAGCCATGTGTACTTGGAAATGGTAGTGCCATCCTGTTGCATGACAATTCCAGGCTGCTGACAGTGATTGCTGAAGCACCTGACTCAAGTCCAGTCATAGCACCCTAGCCTCCTGGCCACAGTGATTGAGCCAAGGGTGGCCGTATGACCTAAGCTGAAGCAGTCAGGGTTCTTCCCTGGGGTCTTTCTAACTGGAGCTGAGAGGACAGGTTATTTTCCTCTCTGGTGAAGTTACACATATATGAGTCAGGAACAGCCTTGTCCCCCATTTTGGGGGGTAAGTGGTTTGAAAGAATGATCCCAACACATAGAAAAGATTAGAGACGAGAGATACATTTTTGTCTATGTCCAGGATTCGTTGTTCAACTGTACCTTTGTGTGTGTGAATGATTCCAGCTTCCTTCCAGAAATGTCCCCTTTCTCCATAGTCGACTAGTCTGCTTCAGGTAGAGGAACTGAATGACTGGGTGACAAGGAGTTGTGTTTTGTCTGTTTTTTTTTTTTAAAGCATATCCTTTTACCCATTTTGAATTTATTAATGTAAAATCTATTCAAAACCCCATAAATGGATTAAAACCTGGTGCCGAAGAATCCCTCTTAGGGAGCAAACAGCATTTTGTTTTGCAAAAGAGTTTTACTGGTCATTTTAATTGTGGGAAAATAGGCCTCAGGGAATGGCTTGGAAGGATAGAAACTGCTATCTCTTGGGGTGCCTAAGAGGCTCAGTCGGTTGGGCCACGGACCCTTGATTTCGGCTCAGGTCATGCTCTCACGGTTCATGGGATTGAGGTCCGAGTGGGGCTCTGTGCTGATGGTGTAGAGCCTACTTGGGATTCTCTCTCTCCTCTGTCTCTGTCCCTCCCCCACTTGCTCACACGCTCTCTCAAAATAAGTAAACATTGGGGCGCCTGGGTGGCGCAGTCGGTTGAGCGTCCGACTTCAGCCAGGTCACGATCTCGCGGTCCGGGAGTTCGAGCCCCGCGTCAGGCTCTGGGCGGATGGCTCGGAGCCTGGAGCCTGTTTCGATTCTGTGTCTCCCTCTCTCTCTGCCCCTCCCCCGTTCATGCTCTGTCTCTCTCTGTCCCAAAAATAAATAAAAACGTTGAAAAAAAAATTTAAAAAAAAAAATAAGTAAACATTAAAAAACCAAAAAACTAAATTGCTCTCAAAGCGGGGAGGGGGTGCGGTGCCCAGGTGGCTCTGTCGGCTAAGCATCTGACTCTTGATTTTGGCTCAGGTCATGATCGAGCCCCGTGTCGGGCTCCACGCTGTCAACGCGGAGCCTGCTTAGGATTCTTTCTGTCTCTCTCTCTCAAAATAAATACATAAAATAAAAAAAACAAAAACACCTAAATTGCTCTCCTTAATCAATTAGGATTTGGGGAATTCCTTGGATACTCCGGGAGGGGGTGAGGGGCCTCACAAAGGAGGAGGAGAGCTACTTTTCCAAGAGGCAGGTGACACAAGGCCAAGAGTGGGAGATATTGAATTCCGAGAAATTGCTGATGATGAAAATTGTTCAAGGTCTTTTAAGAACAGAGATAGTGGATATTTTAGGTCTAAATTTTGGGCCATATGCTGTGCTAGGCTGAGATGAGACCCTCTCTGTAACCACCAAAGTATAAAAGTCTACTAAACATAAGATCTTATCTGGGGAAGGAGCTGCCTGGGCTAATGCAGAACTGAGAGGAGACAGCAGCATGAAGGCAGACATACTTGAACTTGAGAATCCAGGAAGCGTGGGCTAATGAAGAAAAAGGAAATTTTCCTCAGTCCCACATCCTTGAGATGTGGGGCAGGGGCTGCTGGTTTTGACATTATTTGTAGGATGGGGACTTAAGCCATTTTATAGTTAGAGGATATTGACCCCCTAGGGATGGAAGTTGGGGGGGCGCTCGGGTAACCAACACTGGCTCTCACTTCCAAGAATGGATATGGGAGCTCCCTTGAATCTTGAATGGGATACTAATCAAAGATAGTTTTCTTTTATAACAGGAGAGAATAAACCTAGACAAATTACTACAGTCAGGGATGAGGTGGGTTTAAAACACACCCAGGGGTAGCGGGGTGGTTCGGTTGGTTGAGCGTCCGACTTTGGCTTAGGTCATGATCTCATGGTTTCTGAGTTCGAGCCCCACATTGGGCTTGGTGCCCTCAGCACAGAGCCTGCTTTGGATCCTTTGTCCCCCTCTCTCACATTCTCTCTCAAAAGTAAATATGAAAATAATAAAATACACCTAAAGAAGTTTGAGTAGAGGTTCTTGACCTTTAGGACACAGTCATCACACTAGAAGATTCTTATAGAAGGCGGCTTATGGAAGCCTCACAGGGTGGAGTGGGCAGGGAGACGGAGATCCTCACACCCAAGATCCCTCTTCTCAAGAATTACTTTTAGAGGGGCACCTGGCTAGCTCAGCCGGTTAGGTGTTAGACATCAGGACTTCCGCTCAGGTCATGATCTCATGAGCTTGAGCCCCGTGTTGGGCTTGTGCTGACAGCTGAGCCTGGAGCTTCTTCAGATTCTGTGTCTCCCCCCCTGCTCCTCCCCTGCTCGCTCTCAAAAATACGTAATTTTTTTTTTTACTTTTAGAGATATCCCTCCACAGTGGCTCCCTGAGTTGGTGGCAGATGGAGAGCCAGTCATGGCCTCCCCCAAATGGTGCTGTCAGGGCCCCAGGCTGATAACATGCTTTTATCACACGTTTTCCTGACGATAACCACCAGAGATCAATACCCTAAAATACAAGCATAGGCTGGTTCATCTTGACCCTGGGGTGAAGTTTCTTCTTTCACCTTACTTTCCAACAACACCCAACATCCTGGAATATCAGAGTCAGTTATGGTGCCCAGATCCTTGCTGGTAAGAGAACCGTCCCCTTGTGTGTTTTCTCATTTTCAGTGGGGTCTAGCTTAAACTTGCTATCTCAAGAGTCCCATTTTCACCCTCTCTGACCTCTCAGAGCTATACACTCTTGGCTTCTAAAGAGTTCTAAAGATTTTTGGGGCGCCTGACTGGCTCAGTTGGTTGAGCGTCTGGCTTCGGCACAGGTCACGATCTCACAGCTTGTGGGTTCGAGCCCCGCGTCAGCACAGAGCCTGGAGCCTGCTTCTGCTTTCTGCGTCTCCCTCTCTGCCCTCTCCCGCTCATGCTGTTTCTGTCTCTCAAAAATAAACATTAAAAAAATAGGTATTTTTTTCAAAGTAATCCCTACACCCAATGTGGGGCTCAAACTCATGACTCGGAGGTCAAGAGTCACGTGCTCTGCTGACTGAACCAGCCCGGCACCCCTGGGCTTCCCAAGAATTCTAACGGTCCTATGAAGAATCTGTGGCCCAGTAGACCCCAGGCTAATTGACAGCCCGTCTATGGAATAGTCTTGGCATTCAAGGTCCTCCCATGGCCTGGCCTGGCCTCACCTTGAAACTGCATCACTGACCAGCTCTTCATCTCCCAGGTATGGCCAGGCCAGACTGCTGTTTTGTGATCCCAGTTCATGCCTCCCTGCCGCCTTTCATCCTTCCCCCACATGGCCTCCCACCTCGCCTCCCCCTGCCCCATCCAACTCATCCTGCAAGCCGTGACTTCTCCAGTTCTGGAAGGAGACAGAAGCTCTTAGCCGTGGATTATCTCTTAACAGGGAGTCTGGTAGGAAAGAGTTTTACTCTTGCGTCTTTTTTCTTTTTTTTTTTTTAACCATTTAAAGTTTTACTGCATGCATTAATTTTTAAATTAAAATAGTTAATTTTAATTAACACATCGTCAGAAGGAAAATAAAAATCCACCTTCAAAGCAGGACCCCTGACCTTTGTCCTGCTTCAGTAAGTGGACTCCAGGGTCCACACTGAGGTCCCCTGCTGCCTGGGAGAGGTCCACACTGAGTGTCACCACCTTTGATCAGCTCCTGGGGTGGAGCTCACTCTAGGACATGCCCGAGGCCGGTGCCAGATGCTGGGGTGTCTCGTGGTGTAGCCGAGGGGCACTTGATGCAGTGGCGTCCACCAGACCAGGACGCAGGAACCAGACAGCCCTGGCCCCCCCCCCCCCCCTCACTGGCTCAGTCACTAAACCTCTTTGGGAATCAGCTCCTTGAGGTTAAAATAAAGGGAGGGACTCCGGCTATGCGTTCAGGTGTTTCAAACCCATGTCTCAACAGTGACTTCTCCCCCTTCTTCACACTCTCAACAGCCAAAAAAAAAAAAAAAAAAAAAAAAAAAAAAAAAAAGAAAAAGCTGGTCTTATTCTCCATGATTTAGATTCTGAAAATATTGATTTCCTGCATATACTCTTACAAGCAGAATACTGCCTCCTCCCAAAAGGAAAACACTGGACTAGAAGGTTCCCTTCTGCTCTACCAAAACTCCACGCACGGAATCTGTTTAACTTCTCATTTCAACTCCTCTTCTTAAGATTTGCCTTCTTCAGAAAGCAGAAGGAAGGAAAAAAAGAAAATCGCAGTCGGGCTCCGGTTCTTCGAGGCTTTACCGTAGGAAGCCATGCTGCAGAGCCCTCTGGCCTTGTGAAAATGCAGTCTGCAATCTGGACACCTTTTATTGAATTTCAAGAACTCCCCTTGCCTGGCGGAAAGGGGTCTGAGCAAAGCAGCGCAGCGCAGATGAGGGGAGGGTGGAAGCAGGACACTCGCAAACTGGTGCCGGCTGGGCTGCCCCGACTGGGACAGAAGCAGGAGCGACGGGAGGGGCAGAACAAGTCATTCTTGACGCAAACAAGGGTCTTGGGGCGCGCCACCCCATCCCAGTGCCTGGTCATGCAAGATGCAGAAATGGAGACCGTGGCCCCTCAGGACCACGGAGCAGATGCACCAACCGAAGGGAGTCCTTTGGGCGCCTCCCGAGGCGCCTGCAGGGTCTGGGGCAGAGTAGGGTATGCTGTCCACGAGCATGGTCAGATAACAGATAGCACCGGTTGGGAGGCTCAGGGCAGGAGACCGAGGCTCTCAGACTCTAGCACCCGCTTGCCCGGCCCTCCCGGGAAGAGACTCACTTCCTTGATCGCTGCTCCTGCGGCCACAGCCTCTCCCTCACCCCTTCGCCCTGGGAATAAATCAACTGGAATAAATCAACAAAGTGAGGTCTGACCCAGGGCACCGGCTGCCTCTGGAGGGCCGGGTCACTACTGTGCAGTAAAAAGACGCACCGGATTGAAGGACCGGAGGTGGGAAGAACAGGCTGGGGGCAGGGGACCTACTGCCCGGGAGCGCCTACACAGACAGAGCCTTTCTGGGAGGCACCAGCCAGGGCATCGCGGAGCTGCTTGGTCCCCCGCCTCGGGGTAACCGGGGGAGTTGGCCCCCCGCTGCTTCTGATTTCTGGTGGGTCAGGGGAAGGAGGCAGGAGAGAGACTGAGAGAGGCCAGGCCAGAATAGTCTCTCAGACACGGGAGGTAGGCAGTGTGTGTGGTGGGGGACACTGCTCTGGGGCCCAGGAGCCCTGCCACTCTTCTTGCGGGATCCTGGGTAAGCCATCCATCTGGGGTCTCTCTTCTCTCAGTTGCCAAGTGGGGACGATCCTACCCCATCCACCTCAGAGGGACAGGCTAAGGGTAAAAACGGCTGACGGATAGAAAACACGTTTAAAAAAGTACAAAGCGCTATTGGAACGCGAGGCAGTGCTGTCATAAGACACGTTACCCCTTAGCCCATCCCTCATTTCACCGACACACTTTGGCTAACCTACTCGGCATCTCTTAACCTCAGGACCTCATTTCTTTCGCTCGGAAGGCTTCTGGGACTCCCTAGTTGCTTCCCCTGATCACAGTCTGTGACCCCCGCGGCCAATGGGGCGCGCCAGGTGTCTGAGGGGAGTGCCCGAAGACCGTCGCCTCCTCACTGTCCCTCTGGCACCTTCCCTTGGGGAAGACGCTCAGCTGGCCCCTTGGTCCACCCTATGAGATGAGCTGGCCGTCCGTTCAGGCCGGACAGGTCTAGGGGCTCCCTGCCCAACCCCTCCCTTCCCCCCCCCCCCCCCCGGAGGACCCTGTCTGGAGTGCAATTCCTCTTCCCAATTTCCAGCGGGCAGCAGGTGGAGGGAGGGAAGGCGCGCCGAGAACCACGAACCACGGGCAGGATCGGGTTGGGGGGGGGGGGGTGTTCCGGACGCGCCCCCAGCCCGGGGCCGCTCCCCACCCCCTGCTCCTGCCGCCGGGCCCTCCCCTCCCCTCCCCCAGCCCAGCCCTAGTCGTGCTCTGGTGGCGCCTGGAGAGGCCGAGGGGCGCCGAGCCCCGGGCCGCCACTGTGCACGCGCAGGTGGTCCTTGAGCGACTCCTTGTAGCGGAAGCTCTTGCCGCACTCGCCGCACGTGTAGGGCCGCTCGCCCGTGTGGATGCGCTGGTGCTTGAGCAGGTTCTGCTTGCGGATGAAGCTCTTGCCGCAGAGCGCGCACTGGAACGGCCGCTCGCCCGTGTGCAGCCGCTGGTGGTTCTGCAGGTGCTCCTTGCGGCTGTAGGTCTTCTCGCACTCGGAGCACTTGTAGGGCCGCTCGCCGCGGTGCGTCATCTGGTGGCGGATGAGGCCCGAGTGGCAGTTGAAGCTCTTCTCGCACTCGGCGCACTCGTACGGCCGCTCCTTGGTGTGGCTGCGGTGGTGGATGATGAGGCTCTTGCGCACCCCGAAACTCTTGCCGCACTCGGGGCACGAGTAGGGCTTGCTGCGCGCGCCGTGCAGGAGCAGGCTCCGCCGCAGCCCGCCCGGGCAGCAGCTGCCGCAGCCACCGCCGCCGCCGCCCCCGGGCCCCCCGCCCGCGCCCCCGCCGCCCCCCTGCGCCCCGCCCGCGCCCCGCTCCCCGGCCAGCGCGGGGAAGCCGTCGTCCGGGGGCCCGCCGCCCGCCGCCGTCTCGGCCGCCGGGAGCACGGCCAGGCTCGGCGGAGCCGGCTGCGGCTGCGGCTGCTGCGGCTGCTGCGGGGCGGGGGGCGGGTTCTTCACCAGCAGCAGGCTGTCACCTGCAGAGGAGGACACACGGAGAAGTGACATGCTGATGGCGCTCTGTCCGGGGTCCCCCCCCCCCCCCCCCGCACACCCTCCCTGAGAGGGGCCCAGGCCCTTAACGGATTTCCTCTGCGGCTATCTGGGCCTCAGCTTCTCCGAAAAAATGAGGGGCCTGAGCAAGGGCAGGGGGCATGTTCCTTATGGTTCCGGGGCTCCTTGACCCTCTGACATGCCCAAAGCCACCCGCTGGCTGGAGAGCACCAGAAGCAGGTCCAGCAGGTGGCACTCAGTTAGGAGAGGAAACACCTGCAGAAAGCAGGGGCAAGGATGGGGGTGGGGTGGGGTGGGGTGGGGGTGGGGGCTGGGCTATGCGGAAGTCACGTTGGAAGGCCGAATTGCCAGGAAATAAGAAAACAACCGCATTCTGATGTTTGATGCTAATTTATCTAAGGAGAATCTCTGGACCAGAGGGAAAGAATTTACCAGAATTTATCCAAGGCGAAAGCCTGTCTGGGGGCCTACAGAAATGGAATGCAGGGAGCGGGGACCAGAACCACACGGCCATTTTCAGTCGTGTTTCTTTCAAGCCACTGGCCTTCAGACTTGAACAGCAGCACAGTGCCTGGACCGCTGGGCCCAGCCTGCCGTCTCTATCCCCATCAAAACTGACCAGACAACGGGGGTGGGGGGGTGGGGGTGGGGGGGCGGTAGGGAGGGGGTTCAGTCAGTTAAGCCTCCAACTCTCGATTTTGGCTCAGGTCATGATCTCGTGGTTCGTGAGTTCAAGCCCCGCATCCAGCTCTACGCTGATAGTGTGGAGCCTGCTTGGGATTCTCTGTCTCCCTCTCTCTCTGCCCCTCCTCCAAGCATTCTCTCTCTCTCTCAAAAATAAATAAATAAACTTAAAAAAAAAACCAAAAAACTGACGAGGTAGAGAGCCAACTCCATAGGACACTGGCCAGGGGCCAAAGCCTCAGTAACTCTCCCGGCCTCGATCCAGGGTGCCAGGCCTTCAATCCTGTAGGACTGATCGTGGGCTGTGGCCTCCATCGCAGCTGCACCACGGGCCTTGTTTCTCCCTCCACCCAACCTGCTTCTCTCACCCCTTCTCCCAAGGGGACCCCAAGGAACCACACCCACATAAGCCTCCATTTCAGGGCCTGTTTCCCAGGAAACCCAACTTGAAACAGTCCTGATTTCTACTCTGATAATTCTTCCAACTCGGTGTGCGCATCAATCCACTGCTCTCACCTTCCCATCATGCACCCGCTCCCCTCTGCCCTCCCTTGCTGACCCAGCTTAGTTCCCGTGGTCAGCACCGGGGTCACTGGGCCACGAAACACCCTTTATGCCTCTGCTCTGCTTGCCTGGGGAACCCCAACACAGCAACCATGCTTGAGCAGCTGAAGATGGCTGGCAAAAATTGCACAGATCTCAAAAGGGGCCCCCACCCAGCCTGTCACCCTACTCTACTTCTCAGCGTGCCCTGATTTATGGGGCATACATCCCACCTCTTCCAGCCGCCAGCCTGAGAACTGTTGTTCCCGCCCTCACTGGCCAGTAATGAATTCAGACTTAGGCATGTGACCTCGTTCTGGCCGATGACACGTGAGGAGGAGGCTTCTGGGTGCTTCCTCACTCCTTCGAGTGTAGGAAAAGAGATGGCCTTTCCTTTCCCTCTGGTCTGGATGTGACTGCTTTGGAAGAGCTGCGCCCATCTTGCTCTAGCCATTCCAAGGAGGCTGAACAAAGAGCTGGAAAGAACCCAGGTCCCGGATAACGTAGCTTCATCCTTGAATCAACCTGAGGCTGAACCTCAACTGCCTCTTAGTTACGTAGTGGAATAAATGTCTTCATTGTTGAGGGCAGTTTCAATCAGGGGTCTAAAGCAGTGGAGAACAGCCTACCAGGCACGGTGGTCCAGTATCTCCCAATTTAAGAGAACATTCTCCCTGGACCCCATGTGCTCCCAGGCTCCGCTACCCCATCTCACCTCATCTTTGGTCCTTTTCATACCAATGTTCTTGAAGAGTTATCTACCCTTGCTTTTACTGATCTCTTTCAAACTCTCCCCGCTGAAACAACTTTTTCAAGGTCATCAACAACCTCCAAGTTGCCCAATCCAATGGCCTCTTCGCAGTCCTGCATATTTAGGCCCTCGTTGTGTTTGTAGTTAACCCTCCCTCGAGAGTCCCTTCTCTTAGCCTCTGGATTTCCTCCAGGCTCACACCTCGTGCCTCTTTAATTCTTTGTCTACGCTCCCCCTAGATCTCTTAGAGTCCCCAGCCTTAAAATAACCTATGTATAATAATTTAGCAGGCTTTTGTCCCTGGTCCCTAGGAGGTAGCCTCTAAATCCTTGGAATTTCCAGGGTGAAAGGAGTGTCTTTCTTATTCAAGGTAGGCTCTGGTGTTATGCTAATGAGGCAATTCGTGGTGAGTGCCTAGATAGTGGAAGCCAAAAAATGATGACTCAGGATCTGGGCTGCCTATGCCAGTAAGACCGTCCCCACGACTGGAGAGGGGGGACAGGCTGGAGAACGACCTCAACCTCACCTCCAGTGGTTCAGTCAATCAGAAGTATGCAAAGAAACTCCAGTAAAAATTCTAGACACAGAAGCTTCAGTGAGCTTCTCTAATAGGCAATACATACTGTGTATTGTCACACATCACTGTGCTGGGACGGTGACACTCCTGATCCCACAGGGAGCAGACAACATAAGCTTCCATAAGCTTCAATGTTTAGGACCCTTCCAGACAGAACTGGTCCCGTGGATCTCTCCTTTTGCTAGTTCTGATTTGAATCCTTTTGCTCTAATAAAACTATCAGTATAGATGCCTTCCTGAGTTCTGTGAGTTGTTCTAGTGAACTGAACCCCAGGGGCTAATGGGAAGCCCTGGATTTGTACCCAGATGGTCACAAGTGAGTGGGTTGGGAACCCTCAAATTTGCAGCTGGTGTCTGAAGTCAGAGCAGTCTCGTGGAGGAGGGCACTTCACCTGGGAAGTCTGGTCTAATTCCAGGGAGCTGCTGTCAGGAGTCATTGCCACCTACAACCCCAGGTGAATCTAACCCCGAGTTCTCTCTTGAACTTCAGACTCCTGTGTTCATCTGCCTACTTGGATGCCATCTCAGATCTTACAGGCCCAAAGTAGAGCACTTGATTTACACAGTGAACCGGCTCTGTCCCAGGACTCACCATTCCAGGAAACGGAATTTTGGTTCAGGTCCTGATTTCATGGTTTGTGAGTTCGAGCCCCGCATCGGGTTCCACGCTGACCCCATGGAGCCTGCCTGGGATTCTCTCTGTCCCCCAACTCCCTCTCCGTCCCTCCCTTTCTCTCGCTCTCAAAAATAAATAAAAATAAATGAACATTAAAAAAAAAAAAAAAAAAAAAAGGAAACCAGATCATGTCACTAACCTGTTTCTTCCCCAGGGAGGCCTTTCCTGACTTAACCCCCCAGCCCCCACCCCCCCCTGCCTGCTTCCCCCCCCCCCCCCCGAGTCATCACCTCAGAGCCCGGACCGCCCCTGACTTTATCTGGTATGCTCGCGAACTTGCTTGTCCCCCATCACCTTCCCACATAAGGAGCGACCCAGGCTCTTTTTCCCTGCTGTTCCTAAGTACTTGTAATACTGCATAGCACAGAGTAGGCACTGAGGAAATCTTTCTCAAATAACAGAAACTGAAAAAGGCGGGGACCAGTGCTTCAACCCAAGGCAGCGAACAACGTGGGAATTTCAGGAGCGGGCCTTCAAATTGCATTTTGTAGGTGTTGGCATCTGCGTAGGGGAGTCTGGCTCTAGGCTCCTGACCCCACTCGCTCCAGAAGCATCTGGTAGCCACGGGACTCCAAAGTCCTCCTCAGACTTCCTGCTTCGATGGAGCCTCACACACACTCCCTTCCCTTTGGCTGAATTAGATTTTTCTTCCTGTCTTACACTAGCTATCATATATAATTGAGGAATCCCTTTTACTACAATGTAGTGTCCAATCAGGCCAAAGTCTGACTTTGGGTCAAATAGGACACCAGGTCTTTCTTGCACACCCTGGGGCAGGGGGAAGGAGGCTGGCAGAGACGGGTATCCTAGGGTTCTGTGTTTTACTCTAATTCCACTACCCTCTCCAGTCCCAAACCCTCTCCAGAAGACGTGATCCCACGTCTCACCAAAAGTCCATCCTGTTGTCCTTGAGAAAGGACGTGTAATCTTTAAACCTCAGAGATACCACAGGTGATACTAATTTCAAGACGAACAAGTGGAAGGCGGGGGCCCCCCTTTGGGAGAAAGTCAGGAAGCTCTGATAAGAGGCTCTGGTGACTGGGCCGGCGGGAGATTTCCCAACACTCCCGTCTCCCAAACGCCGGGCATTGCCTCCCAAATGCCAAGGTTCGAAGGCCTCCCAGAGAGAAAACAGCACGAGACAAATCGTTCTGTGACTCAGAATATCCAAACCGAGTAGGTAAAACGGTCTGCTCACTTGCAAAGCTTTGCAGTCTCTGTATAGACTCCCCTCGATCATTCCCACGGCCACATAAGGTCTCCAGGAAAAGGCTCCTCCAGGCCCATGCACCCCCAGGCAACTTGGAGAAATCAGGTGGTCGTGCTGAGGGACGAAGGTTTGGGCAGAATTCCTGGCACGGGGTTTGATGAACTAGCACCTACGTCTTCGAGGCCAGAAACGGCCTCAGCACCATCAAGAAGGGAGTGGAAAACTGCGGTCACTTCTTCCTGGCCTCAGTCAGTCCCCTGGCTTGCCCGGTCTCACCCCAGCCCAGCAGCAGGTCGGAAGAGGACCACTTTAAATTCTATTTTCAACAAGGGCACACGCGGCTCCTCTCCGGCTCCCTGACCAGTCCTCCAGCCCCAGCCAACTCTTCCAGACTGGACTCAACTGGTCTCACGGAGAGGGGGATCCACTTGCCTGGGTTTTAAAGGGCCTTCCCGATCAGAAATAATCTATATGCTCAGCTCTTCCCTGGATTCTAGGCTCTTGGAGGGTTTCAGGAGTATGGACAGGGAGCATACTGACCAGAAGACACCAAGTCAGCCATCTCGAGGGCAAGGACATGGTGCTAAGTCTGGCAAGGAACACCAGCCAGACGCTAAGGGTGTTAAATGATCCGCGAACATATGCCTAAGGTCACTCACTGGCCAATAAGTGAAACTTCAAAAAAGACCCAGGAGACCCAAGTCATGTGAGACGTTTGGTCCCTTACCTACTGGGGGGAAAAAAAAATCCCCTCTGCCTGTTGGAGCTTTAGTATCTTTACCAGCTACTCTGGGAGGTCAGCTCAGGGCTGGCTTGGGACTACGGCCAGCGTCTTCTAATTACGTGAGCCACCTGGTGTCATCAACTCCTGCTCAGGCGCCAGTGGCTCGGCTCTCTCCCAGCCCCCTCTCCTTTCCCTGCTGTTACGAGCTGAACTACAGCCCCCCAAAAAGAGGTGGAAATCCAAACCCCAGGTACTGCAGAAAGTGACCTTATTTGGAAACAGGCTCTTTCCAGACGTAATTAGTTAAGATGAGGTCATACTGGAGTAGCGTGGGCCCTGACGCCGTCTGACTTACGTCTTTAAAGGAAGACGGCTAGGAGAGGACACCGACACGCAGGGAGAACACCACGCGAGGGTAAAGGCAGAGGTGGAGCCATGCATCTGCCAGCCCAAGGAATGCTAAACGCTGCCACAAACACCAGAAGCTAGGAGGTTTTCAGAAAGGGCATGACCCTGCCGACCCCTGGATTTCAGACTTCTGGCCTCCGGAACGGAGAGACAATACCTTTCTGTTGTTCTAAGCCACCCCGTTTGTGGTGCCTTGTTAAGACAGCGCTAGGAGGGGCGCTCAGTGGGTTGAGCGGCCGGCTTCGGCTCAGGTCATGATCTCACAGTTTGTGGGTTCGAGCCCCACGTTGGGCTCTGTGCTGACACTTCAGAGCCTGCAGCCTGCTGTGGATTCTGTCTCCCTCTCTCTGCTCCTCCCCCACTCGTGCTCGGTGTGTGTCTCTCTCTCTCAAAAATAAATACACATTAAAAAAAAAGAAGAGGACAGCACAAGGACACAAACATGCCTGCCATCTTCCAAGAGGAAAGGAGACAGTGCTTTGATACAGAACATCACCCTGTCAGGGGGTAGGCCGAGGCAAGCAACCAGCCCTGTGGACGACATACCCAGGGGCCCCGGGGGACGCGTTACTCACTGGGGCCAGAGTCTAATCCGAGCTCTCCTTCCATGGAGTCACGTGGGCCCCACGGGTATGGCTGCTCCTCCTGTTTGATCCACGACAGAATGTCATGTGCTGAGATCAGAGACTCTGCTCGTGGAAAGAAGGCAGCCTGAGATTCTGTTCATTCCCACCGAGTTCATTCCCACCGCCAGCCCATCAGGGGTTAGAAACCCCTCACACGCAAGGCCCGCCGCCCCGGCTCACAGGGCACGTGGCATCTTGTGTGGCATCTTTGTCTCATTTCCTGGCCTCCTCACCCTCCCAAGCACCCTCACGGATGGGATCTCGCTTGTGCTCGAGACATTGAGCTGGCCACAGAGGAGGAGGCTTCGCCCAAAGTCTGTGCAGCTGCAGAACCCAGATGAGAACCTGCATCTTCCAATCTGTCCACCGAGCCCCAGAGCACCCTGCGGGTCCACAAGAGGCCAGAGGGAGGTCTGGTGTCTGACGGCCCGTGGGACCGGGGTATGAGTAATAGGACGTAAGAACCAGCAATGGCAGGGGCGCGTGGGTGGCTCAGTTGGTTAAGCGTCTGACTTCAGCTCAGGTCATGATCTCACAGTCCGTGAGTTCGAGCCCCGTGTCGGGCTCTGTGCTATCAGCATGGAGCCTGCTTTGGATCCTCTGTTCCCTTCTTTGTGCTCCCTCTCTCTGTCTCTGTCTCTCTCTCTCAAAAATAAATAAACATTAAACAAAAAAAATTTTTTAAGTTCTAAAGTTGAAACAAGGAACGCTAGCTTTTTTTTTTTTTAATTTTTCTAATGTTTATTTTATTTTTGAGAGAGAGGGAGAGAGAGAGAACAAGCAGGGGAGGGGCAGAGAGAAGGAGACACAGAATCCAAAGCAGGCTCTAGGCTCCGAGCTATCAGCACAGAGCCTGATGTGGGGCTTGAACTCACGAACCGTAAGATCATGACCTGAGCCGAAGTCAGATGCTCAACTGAGCCACCCAGGCGCCCCAGGAATGCTAGCTTTTATGTCTGATCTTGTCTTCCTGGTGTGGGGTCAGTTGAGACCCTGGGGTCATCGCTACCAAATATGAGGACACGGGACTTCTCCAGCTTTACAAGCACACGCGAAAACACATACACGCACGCACACGCAGGTCCCAGACAGGTGCAACTTCACTGTTCTGTATGCGTGGACTGTACCCAGAAGTTTCTCAGAAGAGATTTAACTAGCGTCCACTCATGAAATATTCCAAAAAACGTAAATTACTTTCATTCTGTCACAGAAATATACACCAGTTCTAAAAGTCTTTCTGGTTATATTTATTGCTCACAAATTGTCATTGCTGAAATAACTGTCGCATCAGTTACGTTGACGCAATAAACTGTCAATGGAATGATTCTTTTAGAAAAGCCCTCTGTACTTTACGAATGGTTAGATTCCAAAATCTGTACGAAGTTGCTCACTGAGGGACACGCTGTATTCTATCCCCTGAGCCTTTCACTGGCCTTTAACTAAAAGTGATCGGACTGACTTCCCAGCAGTTACAAAACTCAGAGAGAGTCTCCGTGTCCTTGACATTCATCCTGGTATCTTGCTCACCTGAATTGGGGTCCGTTGGAATATCTCTCTCTGCCAGATCCTGCTGATCCCATACGCACGGGTGCTCCTCCTGTTTAATCCGGGACAAGAGGTCCTGGGCGGAGGCTGGTGAGTCTGTGGGAATACAGCAACAAAGGCCTCAGGGGACACGAGGCGGCCTGCAAGTCTGTGCTCTGAGTAAATCTCTCATTTCCTGCAACGATCTCTTTTCCCTAAAATTCAGGCATAATTGAATCACACGAATTAATTAAAGGTTTAAGTCAGCTTGTCCCCATTTAATGGAGCTTTTGTGGCAGATGAGTGGATACTGTGGGGCGAGCATCATTACCGGTGACTTCGAGAGAGAGTCTTTCTGTGCTTCGGGAACTTCAGTCGTTAGAGTAAGAGTCACATTTGAGCCCAAAGCTCCACCGTGGCCAGAGGTATTCCTCGCGAGGGGATTTTCCGGGAAAATGAGGCCTTCCATGAGCCTTTTAGATTCACCATTTTATTGGGATTTTTCTAAGATGTATGCTCTCTCTTCTGCAGTCTGCTCAACCTCATTTACTCTTTCTTGCCTTCTTATCTCTCAAAGCTCTCTTTGAAGATACTAATACTGTGATGCCGTCTGGGAGCATGCCTGATGGAAAGGGAACAGGCTTTCCCCCAGTCAGATGATGTGATCCCTTACCTGTGGGCGTGAGGCTCTGACTAAGTGGGGGGCTGAGGTTTGTGGAACTCTAACCTCTGGATAAGTAATGAGCTATAGTATGTTACGAGATCCTGTGATGGGTAATTTTGTGACAGCTAGGCCGTGGAACCCACATAGTTGGCCAGACGTCATTCTAGATATTTCTGTAAATGTATTTTTTTTTTTCTTCAGAGATTGGTATTTAAATCAGGAACCCTTGAGTCAAATGGACTGCCTTCCACAACGTGGGTGGGCCTCATGCCAACAGCTGAAGGCTTTCATAGAAAAAGACCAAGCACCCCCAAAGGAAGAGGGGATCCGGCCAGCAGACTGGACACGGCAGCCTCCACAATCATTGAAGCCAAGTCCTTAAAATCAATCAGTCTGTCTCTCTCTCTCCACACCCGGACACACACCCACACTCACCTTGTGGGTTCTCGGGAATAGTTAAAATAGTTGAAAACTGATACAAAAAAGACAAAAAACAGGACAAGCTAAGCCCGGATGGGCGGCAGATTGCCGGAGCCATGTTCGTGCCCCTTCAGGAAACCCTGTCTCTCTGCCCGCCCGAGGTCCAACTTCTCCATTTCCAGCTCTGGCCTCTGGCCTGGCACACACAATGGACGATGCTGGGGGCCGTCAGACCATGCCGGGCCCTTCCTCTCCCTCCCTGGCTCGGGCAGCTCCTGGACTCACTCACCAGTAATAGACTCCGTGGGGATGGCTCTTTCCTCCAGGCCCCGCTGGCCCCGGACACATAGGGCTTCCTCCCGCTTTACCTGAGAGGACGAATCCTGTGCAGGCACCAGGGGCTCCGCTCCTGGGGAGAGGGAATCATGTCATTTTGGTGTCCTTTCTGAACAACATCACCCGGATGTTCTTGGGGTCAGGAGCACGGCTGATGGCACTTGTGAGGGAAGGACATGGGGGCTTCGGGTTCCTGGTGGGCAACTGCAGGGGACCCCGAGAAGCAGAAGGTCCTGGGAGCAGAGAAACAATCAGTATTCAGGACAAAGGGGTAGGCCTGGCCACAAGATGAGGTGTAATAAGGCCGGGAGAGAGTTCCAGAAACAGCCCAGGCTGGGTTCGGTGCTAATCAGGACCAGGTCAGAAGTTTGACCTCCGTGTAGGAGTCACTGATTTTCACTTTTCACCCCAGTCAGAAAGAGGTGGCCAGATACACACACACACACAGCCAGGTCCTTCTGATGTTCCATGGCGTGATGTACCAGCCCCGGCAGCGGGCGGCTTGGGTGGAGGGGGACAGATTAGATGAGGGACTGGGTTCAACACTGCCCGCAGCCCAGCAGGCGAGTCACCCAACCTCTCTGTCGGCCTGCTCGTTCCCCCCACAATGTGGGCATAGCGATCACGGCTCTAGCTCCCGCCCAGGGATGGATGAGAACTCGGGGAGACTGCTGATGTACCGGACTGAAACGTGAACGCCTGCAGCGCTGGAAGGCAGGGAAGGGGCCGCTCGGATGAACTGTCCAGAGACAGAGACTTGATCAGTGGTGGCCGGTGGCTGGGGGCCGGGGGCTTGGCGGGGGAAGTAGGAGTGACTGCTCATGGGTCCGGGGTCTCCCGTGAGGAAAATGTTCTGGAACTCGACAGTGGTGACAGTCACACAGCTGTGTGAACCACTGAATTACACACTTTATAAGAGTGACTTTAGGGGCGCCTGGGCGGCTCAGTCGGTTGAGCGTCCGACTTCGGCTCAGGTCATGATCTCGCAGTTAGTGAGTTTGAGCCCTGCGTCGGGCTCTGTGCTGCCAGCTCAGAGCCTGGAGCCTCCTTTGGATTCTGTGTCTCTGTCTCTCTCTGTCCCTCCCCTGCTCACCCTCTG
This sequence comes from Lynx canadensis, assembly GCF_007474595.2. Classification (NCBI taxonomy): domain Eukaryota; kingdom Metazoa; phylum Chordata; class Mammalia; order Carnivora; family Felidae; genus Lynx; species Lynx canadensis. The sequence continues at coordinate 161,713,036 of NC_044304.2, read as the reverse complement.
TCTCTCTCTCTCTCTCAAAAATAAATAAACTTAAAAAAAAATTAAAATAAATAAATACATAAAGAAAAGAGTGACTTTATGGCACATGAATTACATCTCAACGAAGAGAACAGACTGGCAAGGAGGGGTCGCTACCTTCTAAGGGAGCTTCCTTAAAAAGGACAGAGTTCAGGGGCGCCTGGGCGGCTCAGTCGGTTAAGCACCTGACTTCGGCTCAGATCACGGTCTCATGGCTGAGTTCGAGTCCCGAGTTGGGCTCTGTGCTATCAGTGTCGAGCCTGCTTCAGATCCTCTGTCCCCGCGCCCCCTCCCCTCCTCGTAATGTCAGGAACTAGATCTCCTGGGGACCACACATCCCCTCTTGAGTAAGGAAGGCAGTGAGGAAGGCGTGAAGTGTGAATCTGCCTGTGATGAGGCCCCAGCAAAACCCCGTATCCACGCGGGCTCCCCATCTGCCCCGGGGCTAGGCCCGGCTGCTCCCAGGTCTCCGGCCTCTCCCTGCAGGCGGAGGTCAGGCCTGGGAGGCTGCGAGCCTGCTCCTCTCTTCTCTCTGCCCAGCTCACCTGGGCCTCCACAGCTGCCTGGCTCTGACCCAACAGACAAGCTCGGTGCTCCTTGGGCCCAGAAGCCTCTTCCTGTAAGTGACTGCCATTATTTCGGTGGTGGCAGAACCGGCCCCGAGAACGACTCAAGGGAAGCCCGTCTTGAACTCAAGCAAGGATGGTGAGGCTTCTCTCCTGCCCTGACCTTGGCCCGGGGCTTTTTTTCAGCTGCCATCACCTGTGTCTGGATCCATTAGGATTTCTCGCTCTTCTGGGTCTCGCTGCTCCCACACGCAAGGCTCTTCCCTGGGCTCCGCCTGGGATGGCGCATCCGGCTTGGGCACTGCGCCCTCCGCGTCTAGAATGAGTTGGAGGGGAAGGAAGGACACAGCGAAGTTGACCAGTGGATCCCGATCAAGGGCGCCGGCAGAAGTCTCCCTCACCCCAGATGCCCTCCCCACCAGAGGGCCCCTCGAGGCGGTGGCCATCACGTTTACGAGCTAATCTCTTATGAGGAACCTTGAGAACCAGCGAACGGATCCCCAGGTTCTGGTGTAGAAACAGCTGGACTCTGAAAGCCAGCAGCAGACAGACCGTGGCTCGTCCAAGGCTATTGGGATGAGGCGTGTAGTCAGGTGCCAGTGATGCGGTTTGGCTACATTCCAGAACAAAGCAGCCCCGAGCTGAGTGCTATAGTGGCAGTTCCTGTAACTGGGCTTTCAACCATCGTGTTGTTAGAATCATTCTATCTTTAGGGCATTATAAGCACAGAGTTTCTTGCATTTCCCTGAGGGATAAACACGAACACCTTGCCTGGGTGGTGTGAACGTGGGTTGAGAAGCGTTTCATTGCCCTCTGCACACGCTGCCTGCCCCAGAGGAGGGAGGGCGCTCTTACCCAGGGACACCAGGGTTTTGTAGTTCTCCTTGACAAGGTTGTTGTAAAGCTCCTTCTGCCACTCGTCCAAGTTCTTCCACTCATCCTCAGAGAAGTAGACAGCGATGTCGACAAATGTCACCGGAACCTGGGCCGACAAGAGTCACAGTCCGGCACCTGCTTGCTTGTCCCCACAGCCTCCCCTCCAGGGGCCACGGGGACCCTTTCACCCCAGAGCCTGGCCTTCGATCTCCACGGCTCCTCGTCCCCCAGATCCCAGCCCAGTCCACCTCAGTGGGGACAGTCCACTCTACTCCCGATCTTCTTATGCTTCCAAAACAGGATGGTCAACACGCCATTGCCCCACCCCCTTTTTTTAACGCACTTAACCATATCCTTTGTAAGTTCGCTTTCAGGTAAACTGGGTACCCGAAGGCAGAGCTGAAATCCACATGCTGCTTTTGGCACTCCAGGTGTCAGAGGTGTGGAAGGTTCTCAGAGGGGGGGGGGGGGGGTCCCTGTCCCCAAACCTGTATTTCCAGTCAGGTTAGCTCGAGGTACACACTTACGTTTTTGTCACCAAAACACGTAAATCTAAGGGCGTGTGCTAAAGCTGCAGGACCTTGACCTCGATGGTTCAACGCTAGATCCCAAGCATCTGGAGGCACCTGCTTTGGAGCCAGTAACTGTGTGTTGAATATGTCGAACGGCTGTTGCCAGTACTGGGCAGCTAAGTCCACTGCAGCCTGGCTCACCCATCGCCGGTGCGGCTCCCTGGTGATTCCACCCAGTCTAGTCTGTTCTCCAGGACTCCTATTTCGGTATGACAAGGGTCCTTGTCTCTACTCCCCTCGGACGCTCACCGGCATGGCCCAGCCTCGCACCGAATCTTTCAAAATGGTTTCGCTTCCTGACTTTATCATCTGAGCTTCCCCTCCGGGACACACGGCCTTGTCGCCATCGCTCGCACCCTGGCCTCCCACCCTCCATTCTCCCCGGCCCTAACTGGAGCGGGTCAGGCTTCGAACCTGCACACACGGCCAAGGCAAGCCCCTGCGGCACCTCTGGACACATTAGGTAAGGACAGCCCTCGGGGCGCCTGGCCCACTGGCGTCCAGCTCGGTGAGTGGGCAGTGCCTTTACATGAATTAGAAATGTCTAGGGGCACCTGGGTGGCTCAGTCTTTGGCTCAGGTCATGATCTCACAGCTCGTGAGTTCAAGCCCTGCATCGGGCTCTGTGCTGACAGCTCAGAGCCCAGAGCCTGCTTCGGATTCTGTGTCTCCCTCTCTCTCTGCTCCTTCCCTGCTCATGCTCTGTCTCTGTCTCTCTCTCTCTCTCAAAAATAAATAAACAGTAAAAAAATTTTTAAAAAGAAGAGGAAGAAGAAGAAGAAATATCTAGGGGCCCCTGGGTGGCTCAGTCAGTTAAGCATCCGACTCTTGGTTTCAGCTCAGGTCACAATTTCACGGTTCGTGGGATCAACCTTCACATCAGGCTCTGCAGCAACAGTACAGAGCCTGCTTGGGATTCTCTCTCTCTGCCTCTCCCCTGCTGGTGCGCGCACGCTCTCTCTCTCTCTCTCTGTCTCAAATAAATAAACTTAAAAAAAAAAAAAACTTTCATTAAAAGAAAAAGAAAAAAAGAGGGTACCTAGGTGGCTCAGTCGGTTAAGCGTCCAACTTCGGCTCAGGTCATGATCTCGTGGTTCACGAGTTCAAGCCTTGAGTCAGGTTCTGTGCTGACAGCTCAGAGCCCAGAACCTGCTTCAGATTCTCTGTCTCCCTCTCTCTCTGCCCCTTCCCTGCTCATGCTCTGTCGCTCTGTCTCTCTCTCTCTCTCAAAAATAAATAAACACTAGGGGCGCCTGGGTGGCGCAGTCGGTTAAGCGTCCGACTTCAGCCAGGTCACGATCTCGCGGTCCGTGAGTTCGAGCCCCGCGTCGGGCTCTGGGCTGATGGCTCAGAGCCTGGAGCCTGTTTCCGATTCTGTGTCTCCCTCTCTCTCTGTCCCTCCCCTGTTCATGCTCTGTCTCTCTCTGTCCCAAAAATAAATAAACATTGAAAAAAAAAAATTAAAAAAAAAAAAAAAAAAAAAACTAAAAAAATTAAAAAAAAAAAAAAAAAAGAAGAAGAAGAAGAAGAAGAAGAAGAAGAAGAAGAAGAAATGTCTAGGGGCCCCTGGGTGGCTCAGTCAGTTAAGCATCTGACTCTTGGTTTTGGCTCAGGTCACAATTTCACAGTTCGTGGGATGAAGTCCCCACATAATGCTCCGCAGCGACAGTAAAGAGCCTGCTTAGGATTCTCTCTCTCTGCCTCTCCCCCGTTGGTGCTGTCTCTCTCTCTCTCTCTCTCTCAAATAAATAAACTTAAAAAAAAAAAAAAAAAAACTTTCATTAAAAAAAAAGAAAAAAAGAGAGGACCTAGGTGGCTCAGTCAGTTAAGCGTCCAACTTTGGCTCCGGTCATGATCTTGCAGTTCACGAGTTCAAGCCTCCTGTCGGGCTCTGTGCTGACGGCTCAGATCCTGGAGCCTGCTTCAGATTCTGTGTCTCCCTCTCTCTGTGCCCCTTTCCCGCTCATGCTCTCTCTCTCTCTCTCTCTCTCTCAAAAAAACAGAAACAAAAACAAAAACACCAGACCCGCTGGTGCCCAGCTCAGTGAGTGGGCAGAGGCTTTATATAAATTAAAAATGTCTTGGGGGTACCTGGGTGCCTCAGTTGGTGAAGTGTCTGTCTTCTGCTCCACTCATAATCTCACGGTTCGTGGGTTAATGCCCCTTGTCGGGCTCCATGCTGACAGTGCAGAGCCTGCTTGGGATTCTCTTTCTCTTTCCCTCTTTCTCTCTGCCCCTCTCCCACTCTCACACATGATGCCCCCTCTCTCTCTCTCGAAATAAATAAATAAACGTTAAAAAAAAAAACAAACAAACGACAGAGGGGTGCCTGGGTGGCTCAGTCGGTTGAGCGGCCAGCTTCGGCTCAGGTCATGATCTCACGGTCCGTGAGTTCGAGCCCCGAGCCCCGCGTCAGGCTCTGTGCTGACAGCTCAGAGCCTGCAGCCTGTTTCGGATTCTGTGTCTCCCTCTCTCTGCCCCTCCCCCGTTCATGCTCTGTCTCTCTCTGTCTCAAAAATAAATAAACGTTAAAAAAAAAAAAAGTTAAAAAAAAAAAAAAGGACAGAATTGTCTGCTCTCACATCAGGTGCTCATAACCTCACGGGCATCCTGCACACCTATATGCCACCCGCTGACTGATAGCTCACGCATCACCCATCTTTAGAACAGAACTCCTAATTTCCTGGATCTTCCACCAGACTTCGGCAAATCCCCAACCTGAGAAAACCGACACAGACCACTTTCCGCATTTGAATTTCCTGCTGCTAGACAAAAGTCACAAAATTCTGCAGGTGACACCCACCATACATTCGTGCCACTTGTCCCAAGGCTGCTTTGGAAGCCTCTCGTTGATCTTGTTGACATCTGCTGCGCTCCCTGAGAGGCATCTTTCAAACTCTTCCCTCCTCCCAACCCTCCCCTCCCCCCATCGGTCCCGGATTCTGATCACAGGTAGCTGCTGGCAAGCTCCCCTTCTTGGCCCGTCTCACCAAGCGAACCCTCCTGCTAACGTGCCCCTCATTTCTCCTCCATCTCCTGCCCGGGAAACTCAACCCAAACAATCTTTTCTCTCTGACATCCCAGGCTCTCCCGCGTGGGTCACCCAACCTAAGATGAACCCAACTCTGCCGCGTCAAGAGACCCTACCCTCCCTCTTCGCTTGAAACACACTTGGCACTTTCTTCTCCACAACCCATGCCTCCTTTAACCCTTTACAATCTGGCTATGAACCCCTCACACTCCGAAACCACACCCTGGATGGTCATCAGTGGCCTCTTGTTAACCCTCACCCTTTCAGACCTCTTTGAAAGGGGAGATCGCCTTTCTGGAATGTTCTCCCTGTTGGTTTCCACAACTCTGCTTTCCTCCGGCCCACCACAGCTTACTGCTTCCTCTTCCTCCCCCAACCCCAAGGCTCTGCCCTTCCCCTTCCCTGTTCCTTCGCTTTTTCTTCGGCAAATTCATCCCCTGCACCACCTCAGTGGTTACCTCTTTGCACATGACACTCTTCGGCTTTCCTTGTTGCCCTCAGAGTTCAGATTTCCACAGCCCTCTGAGTGGCTCCATTCAGTCGCCTTTTAGGTACCTCAAACTACACGTATCCAAAACCAAGTTCATTCTCTTTTCCAACAGGCCGACTCCTCGGCCTCACTTCATCATTTCTATGAAGAGTCACAATTCTGGAATCATATTCTCGCGGTCGGAAATAGACATCCCTTCATAAAACTTCCCTGGGCCAGGATACAGTCTGAGACATGGCCGGAGACTACAGGGAGCCTACAGTCTGGCTAGACAGAAAAGACTATCCGTGAATTATCTGTCGGCCGGCCAATTAACAGACACAATAGAACCCAAAAGGCACAGAGGATCTGAGAGACAACAGCCTTCCTTGGCTCTGACAAAGCGGATGCATTTAGCATGGCCAAGAGTACACGATGAATTCTAACTATTACTAGCAACGTTAATTAACTTTCTCACGGTGCTTTACGGGCGTGGGTTTTACAATAGGCCCACGAATTCTTTGACCGTCCCTTCCAAAAGTACAGTCCAATTCTCCTCCCCCTGAGTGTGGGCAGAAGATTCAGCAACCCACTTCCAACAAACAAATTAAGCAGCGATGTGTACGATTTCTGAGACCAGGTCATAAAAGACATTACGGCTCCGCGCCGGTCTCTCTCTGGGGTCACTCAGTCTTGGGGGACAGCTGCCATGTCGTGAGGACACAACAGGCGTGTTGGGAGGTCCACATGGTGGGGAACTGAGGCCTCCTGCCATCAGCCAAGTGAGTGGGCCATACTGGAGACAGGGTCTCCAGCCTCGGCAGAGCCTTCAGGTGACCATAAACTGGATTATAACTTCATGAGACTCTGAGCCAGAACCACTCAGCCAAAACTCCGTAAATTCCTAACCCACAGAAAGCACAAGATGGTAAATACGCTAAGTTTTGGAGTAATCTGTTACACAGCCACAGATAACTAACACACAGCGAGCTACACAGTGTTGTCCCATCAACAAAATCAATGAATCCTCACAATTCATGCGACACATGTATCATCATTTTCATTTCCCATGAGAATACTGAAACTCAGAAGGACCAGCTGGGCATTTACCTACAGAATCATTTACTTCTCCTTCACTTCTTTCAAAAGAGGGACTGAGGAGGCTCCGCGACAACCAAAACAGACTTCAGCAGGTGTAGGAAGACAGTACGTGGCAAAAGCCGAGATTCACACCCTTGTCCTCTGATCCCAGACCCCATACCCATCCCATCGTTCTGCGAGGGCATATGTCAACTTGGAAGGCCTAACGCCCGATCCAATGCACAGAACACACAAAGGTGCCACCGGAGGCCATGGAGCCGGGTTAAAGCATGCGGCACGGAGAAGGGGAAAGGGCAGTGTGTGAAGAGATGCCGGTTGGGCCAGATAAGCAGTGTGCCAAACCACACTGAGAAGGAGCGTCTGTGGCTGCAGCGGGAGGGGGTATTCGCGGGAGGAACCAAACCACTCTTACAACTCAGTTCTAGGAGCCCGCAATAAATTGCCGTCACACCACTCTGCTGGCAAAGTCACTGCCTTGGTTGCCTCAGCAGATATGGAGACAGAGGAGACCCAATCCCTTATTTGGAGGTGGGAGCTCTCCAGCTGGACAGAGTCACTCGGCAAATACTTTTAGAAGACTGACTAAAGTCAGGTAGAGCTATAGGCAAGGAGACACAGCAGTGAACCATGCAGAAATGACATTCCGGTCAGAGAAAACCATCCAAGGGGACAAAAAAAAAAAAAAAGGAAGTACATACTTAAGGTGACCAATGGCACAGAGCAGGGACAGGGAAAAGAGCATGTAGGGATGGGGGGCGTGGTTTTCTTGTTTGGGGGGAGGGGCATGGAAGGGCAGACCCTCGGACGGATGGAAGCAAAGGGAGGGGGCCAGGTAGGTACTCAGGGAGGGAGCTTGCTAGTGGACGAAAGTCCCTGAGGTGAGACTGCGTGGCTGGGAAGGAGTGGACAGGAAGGGCGGAGGGGAGAGGAGGTCAGAAAGGTGCAGCTGGAGAGAGGGCTCCTGATGGAACAGGGGCTTTTATGTTGCGTGAGAGGGAAGCCGTTTGGGGGTTTTAAGCAGAAGTAACTGATTTTTTTTTTTAATTTTTTTAAATGTCTATTTTTGAGAGAGAGAGAGAGAACATGCGCAATTGAGGGAGGGGCAGAGAGAGAGAGAGAGAGAGAGAGAAACACAAAATCTGAAGCAGGCTCCAGGCTCTGAGCTGTCAGCACAGAGCCCTACTCATGGCTCGAACTCACGGACCTCGAGATCATGACCTGAGCCAAAGTCAGAGGCTTAAATCAGCCACCCAGGTGCCACTAACTGGTTTATATTTTTGAAGGATCGCTCTGGCTGCTCTGCTGAGAACAGACTGTACAGGGTGAGGGACGAGGATGGAGACCAGGCAGGAGACCATGGCGACGGAGGTTCCCACCAGATGATGGTGGGAGCAGTGGAGATGGAAAGCAGAGATTAGACCACGGATAGTATTTTGAAGAAGAGTCAGGCAGATAGCATTTACCAATCTATTGGAAGGAGGGTTGAGAAAGAAAGGAAGCAAACGTGACCCCAAGGTTTTTGGCTTGAACACCTGCAAGGGTAGAGTCGTCTTCCATGGAGAAGAGGATGATTCGGTTAGAACAGGTTTCAGGCGGAAGATGGGAGTTCAGTTTGGTCGTGTTAAGTCTAAGATACTGGGGCGCCTGGGTGGCGCAGTCGGTTAAGCGTCCGACTTCAGCCAGGTCACGATCCCGCGGTCCGTGGGTTCGAGCCCCGCGTCGGGCTCTGGGCTGAAGATGGCCCAGAGCCTGGAGCCTGCTTCCGATTCTGTGTCTCCCTCTCTCTCTGCCCCTCCCCCGTTCATGCTCTGTCTCTCTCTGTCCCAAAAATAAATAAACATTGAAAAAAAAAAAAAAAATTTAAATCTAAGATACTAATTGAATACCACTGGATTAGCAGGTAGACATGTGAATCTAGCATTTAAGAAGGAAGTCTGGGCAAGAGACAGAGAGAGAGTGTGGGAGGGGGAGACTGCATTCGGGAGCCGACAGCACACAGGCTGCATTCAGAACTCCGAGATGAAATGAAATCATGAGGGAGGGAGCATAGATAATGAGTCAAAGGTCAACACCCAGCTCCGGACCTCTCCAAACAGAAGAGGTCGGGAAGTGGAGGTGAACCAGTGCAGAAGACTGAGCAGGAGCCACGAGTAGAAAGGAGCAGAATCAAGAGAGGTGACTTGGGAGCCATGTGAAAAGGTGTTTCAAGGAGGGGGTGGGTTCCTGTATGCATTGCCACCTTCGGGGCAGAGAGGACGAAGACAGAACTGACTGTGGACATCATGAAGGCTTTGGCAAGATGAACAGGATGGAGAGGTGAGAGCAAAAGCCTGGTGGGCAGAGGTTCCAGGGAGAATGATCCAATTACCAAGGTACTGGGATACTGAGAATAGAGGAACACGTTCAACGAGACCATGGAGGACGCAGAGGCAGAATCTAGACAGTCAGAAACTTGGGAGGACACACAGCCTTTCTTCTACAGACACTTTTCTTTTTTTTTTTTTTTAATGTTTATTTATTTTGAGAGAGAAAAAGAGAGAGAGAGCTGGGGAGGTACAAAGAGAGAGGGAGGCAGAAGATCCAAAGCAGGCTCTGTGCTATCAGCGCACAGGGGATCATGGGGCTCAAACTCACGAACCACAAGATCATGACCTGAGCCGAAGTCAGATGCTTAACCAACTGAGCCACCCAGGTGCCCCTCTACAGACACTTTTCATGGAAAAATGAAAGAGACGAAGGAGGAACTGACAGATTTTAAAAGACTTAAAAAAAAATAGCACCTTCTTAAGTTCTGATCCAAACAAATTAATAGAAAACAAATTATAACATGTTTGGAAGACCAGAAAATGTGAACACTGACTGGATGTCTGAGTGGGCTGAGGCTTTTGTGGTGGTAGCAATATTGAGACATTATTTCAGAAAAAGACTCTACTTTTTAGAGCTATACACTGAAATATTTACAAAAAAAAAAAAAAAAAAAGACTGATATCTGAGACTGGCTTCAAAATAAAGTTGGAGGGGATGTGGATACGGATTTAGAGGAAATGGGCCAAGGGCTGACAGCCATTGAAACTGGACAAAGGACGGGCACCTGGGTGGCTCAGTTGGTTAAGGGTCCAACCGCAGGTCAGGTCATGATCTCATGGCTCGTGAGTTTGAGCCCCGCGCTGGGCTCTGTGCTGACAGCTCAGAGCCTGGAGCCTGTTTTGGATTCTGTGTCTCCCTCTCTCTCTGCCCCTCCCCCACTCACGCTCTGTCCTCCCCCCCCCCCCCCCCCCTCTTTCAAGGATAAACATTAAAAAAAAAGATTAAAAAAAAAACAAAACTGGATGACGGGCACAGGACAGTTCATCACACTATTCTATCTACTTGTTGTGTATATTTGAATTTTCTATAATAAAAAGATGAAAAAGGGGAGGGAGAGAAGGAACTGGAGACAGCAAATACTGATGACTCGGTTAAGGAATTCTGCTCTAATGAGGAGCAGAGAAATGAGGCACGGGCTGGAGGGAGAGGCAGGGTCTAGGGACGGTTTCATGACAGAGACAGGCAATGTTCGAAGATGTCTAGAGCAACCAGTAGAGGGGGGAGTGGACGACCCAGAGGAGAAAGGGGGAGAAGGCCAGAGTGAGCCCCGGGGTCGGTGAAGGGTGGGCCAGTAAGGCCGCAGGAACAGGGAAGGCAGCAGGCCCGAGGCAGCATCGGATGAATGTGGTGGCTTCACGTGCATCTCTTTTGGGGACTCCCATTTTCTCAGTGGACCAGAAGGCGGGGTCATCGATCGACCGTGCTATGTTGAGGATCCAGAGGGACAGTGGGAGAGCGAATGGAAGGGGGAGATGGAGCATGAATTCTGAGCTGCAAGAGGGGCCCACAGAGGGGACGGTCACAACTTCCTAGCAATTCCAGTTAGCATGGTTTGGGGTGTGTCTCAGCCACGCTCGGGTAAGTTCATCCAAAGAGAACCAATGACTCATGGTCCTCTGTAGGTGCCAAGGGGAAACCCCAAGCAGTGAAGAGCTGCAGGAGTCTGCAGACACCCAGGTACCTTGGGGGTATTGGGAAAGGTGACAGGAAAGGCCAACAGAGAGAAGCAGCACACGGATTCCGCGGGCAATGGATAGAGGGCAGCCTCACGGAGCTAGAAAATTCAAGACTAGGTTGTTTAAGCGGAGGCAGGCTTTAAGAGAAACTGAAATCCCACATGGGGGAGCCAGAGAGTTTCATGGGCAGGACTGGCAATTTGAAATCAAGAGTTGTTCACACGTGCGGGTCCTCGCTTCCATCTCTGCCCGCGCGGACCGCTACGTACCTTGGGGACCTCCCCCTTGCTGCCTGGCGGCAGCCTCAGCACCCAGAAGTTCCTGTTTCTCAGCAGGTTCTCCATGTTCTCCAGCCGCCTCTGCAGCAGCCCGTACTCCTGCAGCAGGGTCCCCAGCACGGCCCACTTGCTCTCCATGTGGTTCCCGAACTCCACGGCCGTCTTCTCGCAGTCCGCCAGCTTCTTCTCGGCGGTGCCCGTCCGCCCCTCCAGATTTAGCAGCTGGCTGGCCTGGGCATCCACCTTCCTCTCCACGGCCTGAATGGCGGCCACCACGGTCCAGAGCGAGATCTCTGCTGTGGGCAGCTGGGGCTCTCTCATCATGCGGTCAGGGAAGACGGGTGCCCTATCTGGGAAGGGCGGGAACTGAAAAGGCATCGGTCGCCGGGCATCCATGTCCCACTCTTGAGCCTGTGAGCGGAGTGAGAAAGTGACAGCCTGGGATGAGACCCTATGTGAGTGGGGAGTGGGGCCTGACAACAGGAAACAACGAATCAAATGCCTCAGATTCTCGCCCTTCCGCCATGCCCCCACCCTCCAGGCCACAGTGTTCGTTAATGTCCCCAGTGACAGCTCAAACAGCCCAGCCAACCTTCCCATTTCCTGCCATGGTCACTGGTTCACCTACCTCGACCCTTGGCAGGTCAAGGCTGTGGACAACCCCCCCCCCCCCCGCCTCGCCTACAATGTCACATATCGCTTTCACAGAACAGCCGCTTTCCTCAGGGGCTAGACTTAGTGATGAACCTCCTCTCTCTGGAGGTTGCCTAGTGCTTTCTGTTTCAGAGTAAGAATTTTCTTGTAAGTCATCTGACCCTAATCTTCCCAGCCATCTCTAAGCAGGTTGGGGCAAGAATGATTATCTCCGCCTTTGAGATGATGGAACTGAGGCACGGAGAAGTGGTGGTCATTCTACGGCACCTGGTTTCACCGCCAAATGGGGCAGCTCTAGGTGCCCGCAGGGAACAAAAACACAGTTGAGGAAAGTGCCACCATACCCAGCAGGGCTGTGACCCAAGGAGCCACCAGAGAGCCCCAGTGAGTGAGCTGAAGGGCAGCCTTTTTTCCATACACAACTACTTATTCATATTTTCTAAAATGAAAATAGGCTCGCCAGAAAACTTCACTGACGAGGGGAGAAGAGGACGTGTCTAAGAGGAAGAGGAGACTTCCCAGTCCCGTCCCTTGCTTCCTGGAGGAGGGCACCCCAGGGTGCAGCTTTGCCCACCAGAAGGTGAGGCCCCCTGGGTACAAGTTGGGAACTAAACCCTGTGACCAAGAGGGGGTGGTCACAGTTCATTGGTGACCTGGGAACCAGCCCCATACCATAGCAGCAACAGGGCTTAATAATGGACAACAGCAGGATGATAAGCCAATTCTCCTTACATTGGGCGATGGGAGGAGGTATCGTTTCCTTTCTCCCGGTTGCTGAGAAGAGGCCCTCAGGCTGGGCAACGTGGTGGCCTGCTGCTTAGGGGTGACCCGGGCAGGCTAGGGACAGGCATGCCAACTGCCCTAACTCTAAGCAGCTGTGACCGTCACAGAGGAACACCCCACAGCTTCCAGGGAATCGCTCGGTGACCTGGGATAAAGGGGAACAGGGCCCTGAATGCCAGGCCCTGCAGAAGAAAGAGGCGATGTTTCCATCAAAGCCATCCATCTGAGCAGATCTAGGCTTGACTCCTCCGGGCCCATAGGAGGAGACAAGGGCCGACAGCGGAAGCTCAGAGCGTCCCCAGGCCCAATTTGCTTTTGGAAGGTTTGGAGACCTAAGGCTGAAAAATGATCCAACACAAGGGAGCAGCTCCCGGCTAACTTGTCAGAACCCGGTGGAGAAGCAGGCCAGGAACAGAGGGGGCTTCTGGGGGATCCGCCCAGGGTCGGTTCCCACACTCTCCGGGGGGGGGGGGGGGGGGGGGGGGGGGGGGAGACCCGTCCAGGTCTCCATGGGCACCACCTCCTCGCCTTTTACACAGTACACAGCTCCCAAGCACTGGCTATCAAACTCCTCTGCACACCGAGATCCTCACGGAGCTTTAAAGAACTGACTGGTGTCCTCTCAACCTTAGAGACGCTGATTTCACTGGGTTGGGGCCAAGTTGGGCGTCAGGAGTCTTAACGCTCCGGTGACTCTAACGTGCAGCCAAGTTTGCCAACGGCTGAAAAGAAGGCAAAGTCACCTCTCGACGGCCCCTCTCCTCCGTCACACCCGGTGCAAGGGAAAAGCGAATGACTCGTTAGACTTGGTGCAAGATGGCAATACAACATCCAAAAATATCTTTTTGTCAAAGTGGCTACGGTGTAAACCTGTTGGGGTACGCAGGTGCGCACACGCCCGGGGCCGGGGCACGAGTGCGGCGGGCCGAGCGCTCGGCCGCCAGGCGCGAAGGTGAGCCGCGGTCACGGCTCCGCCAGGTCTCGGCCCCCTTCCCCGCGGGGCCTCCTCCGGGCGCCCGCACCGTGCACGCGGCCTCGGGGCCTGCTGCTCGGCGGCGCGCGAGGGAGGGCCTGCTCGGGCGGGGGCCGGCCGCGGGACTCGGGGCCGGGCCTGCTCGGAGCCGCCGCGCCCCGCCTGCCGCGCGAGTCCGCCCGGGTCCGGGCCCACCGGGGCCTCCGATTCCGCGCCCGCACGCGAGGGCCCCCGGGCGCCCGCAGCCCCGCGCCCCGCCCCCACGGCCAGGCGGCGCGGCCATGGCGCTGGGCGGGGGCTGCACCCACCTGCATGGGCGGCATTCCCTCGGCCATTTCCCCGCGCAGCGCCGGCTCCTGGTGGCAGACCTCCTCCGGGGGCAGAGCCTGGGCCCAGCTCCAGCTCCGCTGTCCAGCCCAGGCCCTGGATGCCCAGCTGCTGAGGCTGCGGCCGTGTTGACACAAACTGCATCCTGGAGTGCTGTTCCCCGCTCGGGCCGGCCAGGGAGAAGAAGAACGTTTTCCAGGCGCCTTCCCCCTCGCCGGGGCCGGACAGCTCCATCTACAGCCCGTAGGAGCAAACAGTCCCCTTCGGCGCTCCCCGCCCCTGCGCCGCCAGCTCGCCAGCCAATGGCCTCCGAGCTCTGCCCGCCCGCGGGGACCGGCGGGGGCCACTTCGGGGCCTGGGCCACGCCCACTGCCGCCCCAGGTGGCCCTGGGTGGATCTGCTCGTTGGATCCCTGCGTGTGGGATGCCTGGCCCCAGAGTCCCAAACAATGCCGGGTCCCGATTTCTGTTAATGCTGCAAATATGTATTGGGCATCCCCAAGGGAAATGGTGTCTGACCCTACTGAAAAATTTGCAAGAGTAACTGTGCCTGCGGACTGTATCTTCTGGCCTTTCCCCTTCCCTCGTTCCTTCACGGGCTTTACCTCCCACTCTCCCTCTTCCCAATCCAAATTTACCGCGACCAATTCCAGGCCTTTGCATTGGTCTGGATGACAGAGAAGTGATCTGGGCCAACGTGTCAGAAGAGGGCCGAACTCTTCCTCCCCGGTAAGGTGCACCGTATTTTAATACCAGCCTCTTCCAAAACCTTTAAATATAGGTCAACATCACTTTGAAACGTCAAGCTAAATCAGAGGCGGAACCAGGGGGAGGCCCTGGTAGGCTGATGGAGATTAGGGTGAGGGGGAAATTCACTCATTCATGCCACAAATATTTACTGAGCAGCTACTATGTGCCCGGTACTGCTTAGGCAGAGGGTGGGCTTTGCAGTTGGATATACCTGAGTTTAAGTTCCTCGGGGCGCCTGGCTGGCGCAGTCGGTTAAGCGTCCGACTTCAGCCAGGTCACGATCTCGCGGTCCGTGAGTTCGAGCCCCGCGTCGGGCTCTGGGCTGATGGCTCAGAGCCTGGAGCCTGTTTCCGATTCTGTGTCTCCCTCTCTCTCTGCCCCTCCCCCGTTCATGCTCTGTCTCTCTCTGTCCCAAAATAAATAAACATTGAAAAAAAAAATTAAAAAAAAAAAAAAGTTCCAAAATCACCACTCGCTAGCTGTGACCGTGAGCAGTTTAACTTCTGACCTTCCCCTCGGTCTCTTCCTATAGAAATGAAGCAAATGTCTACCACAGCTGTAAAATCAAATGAGACGAGAACAGTGCTTAGCACATAATAGGCACCCAACTAAGGTAGTTACCCCCCAAGATGTCTTACAATTATCCTTAAAATTGTATCTACTTTGTCTTTTTAAAGGACTGGTTCTTCTCTTCTAAAGACCAAGATCTCTGAAGCTACTTACTGCCCTGTGTAGAGGCGGGCCTACCACAGAATCACCCCAGACTGGTACCCTTTGGTCCCATTGCACTTAGTAAAATAAAAGGCATTGTCGGCCCAGGTGAGACCTGTGCTTACAGCATCATATTCCAATGAATAATTATCAAGTGGTTTCTCTGTTAGACACCCTTTCCAGATACAGAATGAGTCTCCTGTGGACAGTCGTATCCTCAAGGAGCTTACAGGCTAGTGAAGGTTCTATTCCCTGCATGATAAGCTCAAAGCTACTGAACTCAAACAGAATTTAAATGTACAGCTTTCACTGTACCAGCATTATTCTAGAACCACCATGCTTGGTGACCGCAGGCCACAAAAACCAGTGGTAGCTACAGCTGGGTGGGAGGGAGGGAAGGGGAGGCAGGGCGGGGCGGGGGAGAATGGATCAGGGACACCTCCCAAAAGGAAAACAAGAAGGGCCCGAGGAAGGGGCTGCTGGAGCAGCACTGCCCACAGACCCTCTGATGGGTACTCCAGTGACCGATGGCCTGACGGGGCTGAGGGCTGTGCTAGGAAGGCGGGGAGATCTCATACTGGGAGGGCTGTCTGGTCATTAGACCTGTTTCTCTGAGTCACTGGGTAACCAAGAGGCAGTTTAAATTATTGAGGGGCAGAGTAAGCAGCTGGACAGTGTGGATTATAAAATGTCAAGTATCGTTGTTAAAACAGCTCTTGTGAGGGAAAGAGACCCAGGCTGTGGACCCTCTGTCTCTCTGGTGGGAACTGCTTTTCATCTCCTCACTAGAAGTTCCATAACTACTGCTCTGGCCAGGGTGTTTGAAGTGATAGATGCTGAACCAGAGGATGTGGGAGAGGCCAAAGGAGAGGGCATTCATAAATGCCAGAACATTTATGTGTTGTGATGGGTCACTTTACACACCAACTTGGTCGGGCCCAAGAATGGCCGCATGGTTGGTAAAACATATTTCTGGGTGTGCCTAGGGGGTGTTACCAGAAAAAATTAGCATTTGAATTGGTAGACTGATTATGGAGAAGATGCCCTCATCCAAGTCATTGAGGGCCTGAATAAAACAAAGAGGCAGGGGAAGGGCAGATTAACTCCTTCCTTGAGCTGCGACATCTATCTCCTCCCGCCCTTGGACATCACCTCTCCGGGTTCTTAGGCCTCTGGACTCAGAATGAATTGCACAACTGGCCTTCCTGGTATTCCAGCTTGCAAGTGGCAGATCATACGACTTCGGGACCTCAGTAAATGCATGAGCTAATTCCTAGAATGTATCTCCATATACCCTTTTAGTTCTTTTTCTCCGGAGAATCCCAACACGTGTGTCTATCACTTCCTAGGTATTCCTGCTGCCCCCATGCACTCCACGCCCCTTCAACAACCACAAGCTTTATTTGAGGAAGGGAACCTCCAGATTCACTCGGCGAAGCCAACACGGTAACCGGATTTGCACTCCTATCTCGGTTGTCTCCCCACGCCTAATTTACCAAGCAGGCTTAGGGCCTACAGTGTAACCCACGGGAAGGAGAACAGAGCAGCGGCAGGTCCCCTCACCCGCTGGCGTGTCTGTGGTGACAACTTCCTGTCTTCACGTTAGGCTCTAGTGCTGCCAACCTCCAAGGAAGGGTAACCTGTGGGTGTCAAAGTCGCTGATATCCTAAGTGTGACTAAAAATCAGGCAGGGCTTTTGGAGGGGCGGGCACTGCGGGGCGAGGTGATAAAGCTCCGGCTACTTAAAGAGGCAGAGTGCTGATGGGAGGGTCACAGCAAAATGTTTTGTATTCTAGAGTTTTAAGGTCAGTTTGCTCTCGCTAATGAGTTTCCAACATACTTGCCCTTTCAGACCCACCTCTGCCAACGTTTTTATTCAAACTTCAGTGTGTGCGTGCATGCACACACATTCCCTCTTTGTCACTAACTTCTGAGAATTCCTGCTTTGCAGAAAGTTTAGAGAAAATACTACTTTTTCCCTCCTGAGTTTATTCTTAGCCTACTTCAAGTAGGCATTTCGTCACCTTCTTTACAAGTCTTGGCACAGGATGAGTGAAGTTCCCTGGCTCTCTTCAGTTCTTAATGACTACGGTACTTTGCTCAGTGTCAATAAATATGTGATTGCTTGGGTGCCTGAGTTAGCTACTCAACAGTTCTACTGCGACAGGTGTCCAGGGCTTAGAAACTCTGTGCATGCAGAAGACAGGTTTTGTGTTGGTAAATTAACAATCGCAGTATGTTCTCTTGAATCCTCCCGACGGGCGTCACTTCAACTTTTAAGTGTGGATTTGATTACTAAAAATGGTCAAAATTCATTCCAAATGAAGTCCAGTGCTCCTACAGAGTTATACTGGTTTTCCTAAATGCGACAAATAAGGTGTGAAACCCCGTATTATTGTTAAAGCCGAGCCGGTAAGGACATCACCAAGATCACTTTTCGTTCTTCATCAAACTGCTAGTGTCACGATACGAGTCAGGGTACACTGCAGGCACCAGAACGGATCCCATCTGGGCTCGTCCGGTATGCTGACAGGTGTCACACACACGGGTCTCTATGGCCAGAGCCGCAGTGGGCGCAGCAGAGAGAATGCGGCTTTTCCGCGGCCTCTAGAGGTCCTACACGACTGCGATCAGTCAGAACTTTTTCAACCACCATGCCATAGCCTTACTTCCTACGAATTAGGAGGCGTTGTGGATTCAGTGACCCTGTATGAATCTCCGATCCAACAGCTCCTGATCCAGTAAAGCAGGCTAACTGCTCATTTCCAGTCCAAGAATTCACTTTCTTGTTCTAGGATCTTCTAAACTTGCAGGCACATTAGAATCGCGGGGGGGACTTAAAAAAAAAAACAAAACACCCAGGCTCCACCCCAGGCAAATTAGACCATGCCAGGGTGGGCCCTGGCACAAATTTATTTTTTAAGGTCCCCGGCTTCGTCTCACGTTCAGCCGAGATCAAAACAGTGTGCCTGTCTCCGCCTTACAGGATCACCCTGTGGCAATGAGCATCCCGAATTAGTACTTATTGGCTAATAAACATGGGACTGATTGAACTGTTCTTGTCCATTGTTTTTATCCTGCTGTTTACTCAGTGAGCTTGGCTTGTAGATATTGTTTTCCTTACACAATTTTTTTACAACTACAATTCAACGCCAAGAACTGCCGTGTGTAGACTGCTTTCTGTACTTCCTGGATTTTGAATTCAGCCTGTGTAGCCCGGTCTCTCCAGTAATGTGCTCGCCTTTCTAATTTGTTACAATTCCTCATATACATAAAGCTGGTTATCTGGCATAAGTTGCTGGTAGAAGTGAACGCATTATATAGATAGGTCTGACACTTTCTGCACCAAGCTTTGTTTTCAGTCTCTGCTCACACATACCGTTCTTCCCACTGCTTCCCAAATTGCCGTCTCGGGCCAGCTTCTCCCCAGCGCAGGCAGGCAGACTGGAAGCGAAGAAACAACCGCTGCCTGGCCTTGAACGAAAAGATGCACCAACAACATCCAGGAAATTGTTTAACTGGTCAACAAGTAATTCTGCATCGATGTCAACACTTTCTTAGGCCTGCAGTATGTTTCAAAGTGCTTTCAAAGACCTTTCCTCATTTGAGTGACCTATGTAAAGTTAGTAAAGTGGGCATTATCCTCATACTAGGAATGAGAAAAGCAAAATGAGATTCAAACTCTGGCCTCCTGACTTCCTTTCCAAGAACTTTTTCATTACGATAAGCCTTATTCTTATAAAAGCATTATAGATGCTGGACATAAAGTATTTTACATTACAAACATGGGGAGGAAGAACCCACTTTCCAAAAAGAACCACTGAATGGCCCCAGCACCCTAGATCCATCATTGTTATTTTGGTACGCCTTCTTTTTGTCTTCCTGTGCTTTAAGTAAAATGCAGTCGAATGTGTACTGTGTATTTAAAACAAAATGTTATAGTTTTGCTGGAATTTTGTCAGTTTGTATGGCTTTGGAGTAATTATAATACGGTTAGAATAGGAGTCTACGAATGCATACCTCTCCAAGGTGTTTTATTCTACTGTGTCAGATGCAATCTCTCAACAGGGCAAAATCTGGGGAGAAACCAGACAAGGAAAACAGGACCCAGATGTAAAATGTTTAAATTCCACGATTTTGGAGTTGGAAGAACCATCGTGTTCTGTCTGCATATTAGAATTAGGAAGATGAGACCTACAAATTAAGTGGCTTGCTCCCTATCAAGTAAACAGTGTTCAGCTAGGCCAGAATCCCGTTTTTAACTCCTGCTCAGGTGGTCTTTCCACTGGATGATTATGCACTGAACACCCATGTCCCTATCAGCACGTGGCCCGTGAGGGATACAAAACAGGATATGGCCTGTGTTCTTGGTTAGTAGCTCACTTTTTAGACCAGTTTCAAGATTTTACAGTAAATAATGGCTTTGCCATTAAAGCCACATAGCTCAATGAGACTTTATCAAATATTTCAAATGTACCTGGCAGTTTTTGAGAGCATTGCAGCACACTGCTTCTGAGGCTTCTCTGATTGGGCCGTATCTCTCTGCCTCCTTTAGTGGTTGATTGGCCCTAGGGGTGAAATACTTTTTTGTTTTGGAGAGACAACATGACCTAGCTGACAGAAGTCATTGTGTATGCGTATATATAGGATCATGGCAAGAGTTACACATTTGAAAAGAAACTAGAGCGGGGCCAGAAAGGGAGGAGTTAACACCTTAGAAGGTAAGAGATTGCTCATGTTGCAAGATACATAAATAGTACCTTCTAGTTCCCTTATGGTAGGGACAATAAGCTCTGGTCTCTTAAAGTCCTAATGAAGTAGACGTCTTTGAAACAGAGACTGTCCCCTGTCCTGGTGGTGCCAGAAATACAACCCTGTGCCACCGTTTGCCCATTCCCAGGGCCACAGACCCTGGTGCAGGAAGCACAGGACGTTTCCTCCTGACCACAGCTGACTGAACCAAGATGAGCGTGCAGCCCAAGGGCAGCCAATCCAAGGGTTGGCTGGAAACCTTTGTGACCTGGTATAGAAAGGGGAGCTGGGCCACATCGCAGGCTTTAGAATCTGAAGGAAAAACAAAAGAATCAGAGCCACGTGGGGTCAAGGTACACAGAAACCTGTGGGAACCAGGAGGTACAGGAAAGACAGAATACAAGAACAGGTTAAACAGAAGCAAAAGACAGCAGTCAAAAAGCTGAGACATCAGGCAATTAAATGCTTCTGTAGAGCAGCCCAGACTTAGGATCGTCTCTCCAGTCGGTCCCGTAACCTTTCTGGATAGTTTCCATACTGACCCCTGTGTTGGCAGGCTCTGAGCTAAGCACTTCACACAGGCTTCCTTTTCCTCTAAGCCCCAAACCCTCTTGAGACCTAGATGTCATTCCATTTTACAGATAAGGAAACTAGGCTCATGATGGTTACATAGCATATGTTATGATATTTCTGATGATGCTAGGACTTGAATACAGGTCTGACTCAGAGTCTGTGCCCATTAAGCTCTACTAACCCACGTGTGTCCTTCAGTTAAGGCGCTGTGCACGTCCCCCTCCCCTCCTCCCCTCCCTGCCAGTTTGACCTAACTTGAGGTTTTTGCTTAAAGAACCTGGTACTTCCCTACTCAAAGGATGTCCTATGTATAGACCCTGTGAGTTTGTAGAGTTAACGGAACAGGGTGAAAGCATCCACCAAACACACAGAAGAAACCTATCTGATGATAACAGAGTTCCTCATCTATAAGAGCCATTTGGGGAAAGACTTGCTTTGACTCATTGCTATTGAGCAGCCCTCAGACAGCTTTTTGTTGTCTAAGAAGCTTCAATATGGGGTGGAAGGTGGGGGGGAAGGACCAGGGCGTTCTGACTCTCCTCGGAGAAAACCTGAGCAGAAACTGGGTTCTCCGTCCCATTTGTTATGAATAAAGGAACCCGGGTCCTTTATTATCAACAAAGTTTTTGCGGACTGAGACAGTGGACGTTTGTTATTCCCCAGTAAGCAGCCATCCGATCTCATCCTGGTTGAGATGGGCATGGTCACCCAAGTCTTTCCAAAACGCTCCAAAAAGCAGCCCAGCAGTCTCCCACTGGAACCTTGCAGTCTTGTTTACGTAAAGCACTGCTCTAGCCAGAGCCCAGCTACCGTGTTTCCAATATTAAATATCCAGCAGAAAGGACCAGAGTCTTCTTTCACTTTCTAGACAAGCAATCAACTTCCATTTATTTTCACACCTGTGGCTGAAACAGAGGCTCATCTAATGGTTGACGATGAAAAACTTGGCAAGCAAGAGTGAATCTGGTTAGAGTCAATATCTGGATCTACTCCAAGGGGATATGCCTATTGTACGTGACAGACCTCTTAGCCCAGGGGCAAGACTGACGGAGAGCACATTTCTGGGTTCTCGTCTTTTCCTATCTTGCTGGTCATGACAACCAATCCTCAGCTACTTCAACTGCAGTTAAATGGTTTCTCTCAAGAGCCCTCGATGGACCAAGTTTCTCCACACTCTGAAACCTTTCTGTTGGAACTTAAGTTTTCCACCGATACATTTATGCATCCGCTCAGGAATCTTAAGCAAACAAACTCTAGAGCTGGCCCGGAGTTCTACCTGTTAGAGGATCGGTTGCAGGGAAAGGAGACCAGAACGCACAATCGAAAACCCCTGGTGTGTATGGGGCTGAGGATTAGAACACGGACTTCCATCTTTCTGGCATGGCCCTGCCCATTCCCTGTCATTCAGCTTCATGGCTATTGCCATGGCATTTGAACCACCTCATTGATATCTGAACCGTTGTTCAACTTCTTGCCAGAGTGTGGGTCCCTGCTGACTACAGTTCCTTGCAGAAAAGATGTGGGATGTATATGTAGCATTTTAACCCACAGGTCTCTCTCATTAACAAGCTCTGTACCCTCGTTAAATCTTTGAGTAGAGAGTTTTGACGTTATCTAGACCAGCACCACACCTAATGTAGGGATCCCTTTCTAGCACACCCAGGCAAATATTCAAATCTTCCAGAAAGGGAACTCACCACCTAAGGTATGTGCTTTGATTCTTGTCCCCTTTAATGAGGAGACAAGGTTCAACCAGAGCTGGATCTCACAACAAGTTCCTAGTAGGTCACCAGTGAAGCTGGAACCCTGGCTTTGGGAGCCCCAGAGCCCCTACATTTACCTATAGTATTGGTCTAGATTCTAACTAGAAAGCACTAATCCCAATATGCTGGGTTCTTTTCATCAGTTGTCCTGGTTTGTTCTACACTGGATTTTCTCATTGCCTTCAGACTATAAGTTATGGCAGGGAATCAGGTCCACACTCATTCTTAGGTCTCCGTGATCCCCTGGTATTGTGAATGCCAAGAGCAGATGTTTCATAAATGCAATTGTCCTCTAAGGGCAGCATGTTCAGACAGAGCCTTCCCAGGAGCAAAGCTAGCCAGGGCAAAACCTTTTTCCTAGTGTGTTTATGCATAGATAGGTGGGTGAAGGCTGGGCTAGGGTGATAAGGGAAAAAATGGGTGCCTCCCTTATCATTTCATCAAGAAAACTGTCTAAGTACTTGCAGACCTTGTTTCCAGTGCATCTGAGAAAGATTCAGGGGAAACAAGAGAGGGTAGGAATCAACAGCGTTACAGCCCAAGACTTAGGGCAGTCTCTCCCACCTCAGGCTCCCAGCCGGAATAAAATAAATCGAGTTTGGTCAAGTTTCAACAAGAACGTCTCTGCTTGGATTGGAGGGGTCTTATTTGGCTTCACCTGGAGAGAAGCCAGAGTTAGGATAGGAATTTGGCAGAAGAAATGAACCACGAGTTTTTTTAATTTCTTTTGTTAATTTTCACTTTTTTTTCCTTCCACCAGCCTCACCATTTGCAGATGAAAATTTGCAGTCTGTACAGGGAAAGGGACTTATGTCCCACTGCAAAGCCATTAGTGCAGGGACCACACTCCGATGCCCTCCTCTGACTGAATGATCCGAGCACATGGGAGCCAAGGTCCCTAAAGCAGAACAGGCAAGAAGGGGCTGTCCCTTGTCTGTACTGGCTGCTTGGTGCTCAGGGACCCACAAAGCCCTTCAGTCTGCCCACTGCCAAGGGAGAGCGCGGAAGGGGCACGCAGACACGGGTAACTCAAGAAAGCTGAGGAGAGCACCATCATCTCACTACTGAGGAAAGGAAAAGCTGAGAGCCCGGGCACTTCTGAAACTCCGTAACGCTTCTGGAAAGCGCCGTGATCTTTTCTGCTGATGACTGTCAAGAAGATGAGACGCAGGAACGAAAAACCAGCTTATTAGCTGGAAATAAGGAAAATCTGACATAAATTTTTATGTCATGGTTCAGGCACAAATTTCAGGCTGTTCTGTCATTTCTCTGGGCTCTCTAGATTTTAAAGCTGGGGCTAAGGACACTGCTCCCGCTTTTTTAACCAGGACCTCCACAAAGGCTCCTAGCAGGTTAAATGCCAGTAAGAGCCTGAACTCTTCAAATCAAACTATTCAAGTTAGGAAACTGTTCTCCTTAAGAAGCTTTTTAAAGTCAGGCTTCTTGCTTCCCCCGATATTAAACAAACGTATTAGAAGAATTAATCTAGGAAACCTAGGAAGGCAGTCTTGAATTCTCATCTCGGGAGAGGCAGTACATCAGCACAGGAGCAGGTTTTAGCTGGTATCAGGAAGGGGCGCACGCGACCCAGGCTCCAGCACTCCCTCCTAACACCATCTCACCATCAAGGAATTAACCAGAGGTTCGGTGAGACATTCTCATGCCTCAGGATGGGCTCTTCGAACTTGGGAGGCTCCTTCCTACCTAGAGCCACAATCATTATTACCTTACGACCCTGTGATGGATTACCAGAGGACAAATCTTGCTTCCTAACTCTCTGCAACATTCGTACCTAACATTCTTATACAACTTCTGCTTAGGTAATACTTTTGAAACGATCGGGATGCTGGGTCCCTTTCCAGGTCTTTCTGGGTTTCAAAGTGTGGTGTTCTTGTAATGTTGTCAAGTTCCAAATTCCGGCGTGTCTGTAGTCAAGTGTGTAAGATCCCAAACTCACGGACGTGCCACACGGCGATCACCGCGGAGGGCCCAGGGGCCAGCGGGCACGGAGAACCGCGAAAGGAGCGAGATTTACAAAACTCCCCCTCCGCTCCCTTCCCCGTACCACTGACTGGTCTCTAGACCTTCGGTGTTAACGCCCCAGGCCAGAAGTCTCCAGCCCAGTTAGGAGCGGCCCCGGGGGGTCGGGCGGCTGTCAGAGGGGGTCGCTGGCGCCCGCACAGCCCCCGCTGTGGCCCCGAGCGCAGGTGGTCCTTGAGCGTCTGCTTGTAGCGGAAGCTCCTGCCGCAGTAGGCGCAGGGGTAGGGCCGCTCGCCCGTGTGGATGCGCTGGTGCTTCATGAGGTGGTGCTGCGGAATGAAGCTCTTGCCGCAGTGCCGCAGCTGAAGGGCCGCTCGCCCGTGTGCAGCCGCCGGTGGTTCAGCAGGTGCTCCTTGCGCATTGAAGCTCTTACTGCAGTCAGTGCAGGGTAAGGGCGCTCGCCCGTGTGGATCATCTGGTGGCGAATCAGGGCCGAGTGGCCATTGAAGTCAATGCCGCACTGGGGGCAGGAGAAAGGCCGCTCTCTGCGCGTGCCCCCGGCTGTGCAGCAGGAGGCTGATTTTCAGGCTGAAGCTCCGGCCGCACTGCGCGCAGCGGAAGGGCCTCTCGCTCGCCGTGCGCTCGCCGGTGGCTGGTGAGCCGGGCCTGGTCCGCGAAGCGCTTGGGGCAGGTCGGACAGGGGAAGGGGCGCTCGGTGCTGTTATGGACCCGAAGGTGTAGGTGAGTATTGACGGGTGAGTGAAAGTTCTGGCGCAGTGCGGGCAGGTGGGGGCGTTCACTGGCGTGGGCTGGGAGCTGCTGATGAGGTCGGCCTGCTGGGGGAAAGTGCTTAGGGCACTGGGCACAGGCCAAGGGGTGCTCACCTGTGTGGCTTACACTGGTGGGTCAGCAACATGTCTTGGCTGAGGCTCTTGCCACAGTGGTGACATGAAAATACCTGTTCCCCGGCCGGAGGCGGCAGGGGGTAGCTGCCCAACTGCGTGAAAGTTCACTTGTCCCTCAGAGGCTTCGGCCAGGGTCGGCGGCTGGACGTCCAAAAGGTGCCAATGGACGCAGACGGCTGGCTTTTGAAAGCCACATCGGAAAAAGCGTCCTTCGCTGCCGGTGGTGGAGAAGAGAAGGTGACGGGAACCTCGGGGCACAGGGAGGCTCGGGCAAGGCCTTCAGCTTTGATGACAAGCTCCTCATCTGAAAGAAAGGACTCAGGGTCACCCTGTCAACAGCCGTCTGATGGCAACTCCCGGTACAAGGCCTAAAAATGACACATTCATCTACTCTTACTTCTCTTCGGTCGGCCAGATAAATGCTTCGTGACTATTAGCTCTCTTTACTTTGCCTGAAAATCCAGTCCACATTTCTGGCTCTGAATCTTTGCTCATTCTGCCCTCCCTTTTGTAGCCTCCATCCATCTCTTCCCATCTTCCCAAATCACACCCGACCATGTCACGCCAATCTCGCAAGGCCCAATTCCGGCTTCACAACTGGCTAGAGGCCGCAACTAAACACCTAAACGAAACTAATGGATCTTCTCCAAACTCCTGATTTCTCTTATAGAAGTCATTCACCCCACTCACCCTGGAGACTTAACAGTGGGCATGCCCAGTCCTGGGGCGTGGGGGGGGGGGGTGTCCAATATAAATATCTGGAAGAGCACCAACTGGTATTTTTTATTTGTTTCCTAGAGTCTAATGGAACACAGGGCATAAAGATATTTAAAACAGGCTGCATCAAGTCATATATATGAATGGGTTCCTTCTGACCTTGGGATTCTCTTCTACAATTCAGATGGCAAAATACAGATGGTGCTAAATCTCTGGGAAGGAAGCTATTTGCTGCTTCTGCCATCACTTTGTCCCACGGGAGAGCTTTGTCAACACTTGCGCCTCTCCAAGGACATTCTTGTCTCTATGGCTCATCTCCTCCCCCCGTTTTTGTTCTATCCTTTCTACACAATCCTCAGATGGTCTTCGGTCTTTCCTCATCCTCCTACTTTTGGTCCATCCTGTGGGCACTTATCTTTCTCCCTCTAACAAATCGACTTTGTCTTTACACTTAAAAGGGTGTGTTTTCACACGTAAAATTCATCTTACTTTGATTTCATTATTTCTCACCTACTTGAGTGTGTCCTTTTCCCCCTTTCCCCAGTCTTCTTCCCCGTCCTTGCCTCCACAACACCCCCCCCCCCGCCCCCCACCTGCTGCTTCCTCAGTCAGTCCTGGCCTGAGCAGAATCTGGACGGGGGCATCTCCCGAGTCCTCACTCACCGGCAATAGGCACCCTTGTGCGGGTCGCTCTCCTTAGCCTCCTGTGGGCCCCAACCTGGGGTTCTTCCTCTTGTTTGATCCAAGACAGAATATCTGATGTTGAAATGCCAGGCTCTATTTGTGGGGAAAAGAGAATGGCCTTCAGGGCTTGACTCCAAAAGTGAAATGATCGGGTTGGCTTGTTGAACACTATGTTTTGCCCAAATATTTATCTCCAACTGGAAACCAAAACTAAACCAGCCTTTGAAAAAAAAGGCATACATCTAGAGAACCTGATTTATGTATTTTTACATGGTATACTGAAACCTATTTTCTTTTTATTTATTTAGTAAACTTTCACTCGTGGCCCCAAGATCAAGAGTCAAATGCTCTGTCGACTGACCCAGCCAAGCATCCCTTGATTCACTATTTTCATTTTTTTTCAATACAGTATGAGTGCCCTAGGCACACCCACATTTCTAGAATACTTTTTAAGTTTATTTATTTTGAGAGAGAGGGCAAGTGAGGAGGGAGGAAGAGAGAGGGGGGGGAGAGAGAGAGAGGGAGGGAGGGAGGGGGGGAGGAGAGAGAGAGAGACGAGAGGAGAGAGACGAGAGGAGGAGAGAGGAGAGAGAGAGAGAGAGAGAGAGAGGAGGAGAGAATCCCAAGCATGCTCCACACTGCCAGCAGGGAGCCCGACACAGGGCTCAAACCCACACACTGTGAGATAGTCATGACCTGAGCCAAAACCAAGGTTGCCTGCTTAACCGACTGAGCTACCCAGGTGTCCCTCACTACTTTCATTTTAAAACAAATTAGTTTTTGCCTTGGAGAGGACACCCTGACATAATCTAGAATCAGTAGTGCTTTCATTTTGTTAGCACGCTAACTTCCAAAATGTTTTCACCTTCTCTCACAGCTTTGTAATGAAATAATAAAGTAGGGAATATTTCCTCCATTTTCGGTAGAGAGGGCCCCCAGAGGTTAAATAAATTGCCAGTAAGGAAGTATGTATGGTGAAATGCCATATTATCAAAGGTCTGCTTTAAAATGTAGCAGGAAAAAGGCAAGAAGAAAACAAGATTGACCAACAAGTTTTTCTTAGATGTTAATTAAAAAACAAATACATTCCCAGAATTACAAAATTAGGCCTATTTAAACACAGATCTGACTCCTCAGAAACATACTTTTCAGATTCTCAGTTCTAGGCTCTAAAAGATCATAGTACTTTAAAAAATTAAAAAAAAATTTTTTTATGTCTATTTATTTTTGAGAGAGAGAGAGCAAGCAGGGGAAGGACAGAGAGAGGGAGACACAGACTCTGAAGCAGGCTCCAGGATCTGAGCTCTGAACTGTCAGCACAGAGCCCGATGCAGGGCTTGAACCCACGAACCACGAGATCATGACCTGAGCCAAAGTCAGATGCTTAATCGACTGAGCCACCCAAGCGCCCCTAAAAATATTTTTTTAATGTTTATTTTGAGAAAGAGACAGAGTGTGAGCGGGAGGAAGGGCAAGAGAGAGAGGGAGACACAAAATTTGAAGCAGGCTTCAGGCTCTGAGCTGTCAGTGGAGCCCGATGCAGGGCTTGAACTCACGGAACGCGAGATCATGACCTGAGCCGAAGTTGGATACCTAACCACCTGAGCTACCCAGGTGCCCCAAGATCATATTACTTTTGCCTATTAAATGATACAGCTCATTGTTCCCTGAACCCCAGGAGAGGGAAGAATAGTATTTTCCAAGTCCCTCAGGCCTAGTGGATTCTTCTGGAAAGAAAAAAAGAACAGCCTCCAAACGCTTTGCACATAACATGCCTCATTTGGTCAGTACAGAAACAGCTGTGCTTGCTATTTGAGCCAAGACCTATATGGCCTTTTTTGGCCTAAAAGGACAAGCTGGCAAGCTGAGAAGGTACAGAGAGCAAATTTCAAACTATACTATTTCTCAAAAAAGCCCTGTAGGTAGGTTCTGGTTTTATTTGTAGCAAATGAGCAGAACTCACTGTTCTGCCCAGTGCCTTTAAAATCAGTTAGAGTCCACTGAAATTTGGTGTGCCTAAAGCAGAATATGAGGTGGACAAGACTAAGGCCCCAAAGACTCTCAGGTTATGCAGGCAAGACCAGAAAAATACAGGTCTAGTACGCACAGCAGGTTGCCTTTCCAACCTTCCTGCTTTAAACTACAGGCTGAAATGTACTAAACATAGTCCAACCATATCTTTTTTTCTTCCAGATTTTATACCCACACACATATATGGAAAAGAGCAGGAGGGGACAGACTAGGTGTAACGAAGAGGGTCTTTTTACAGACATCCAGAGGATGAACTGTTCATCAAAACTACGAGACTTTTGGGGCGCCTGGGTGGCGCAGTCGGTTAAGCGTCCGACTTCAGCCAGGTCACGATCTCGCGGTCCGTGAGTTCGAGCCCCGCGTCGGGCTCTGGGCTGATGGCTCGGAGCCTGGAGCCTGTTTCCGATTCTGTGTCTCCCTCTCTCTCGCCCCTCCCCCGTTCATGCTCTGTCTCTCTCTGTCCCAAAAAATAAATAAATGTTGAAAAAAAAAATTAAAAAAAAAACAACAAAACTACGAGACTTTTAAAACAGTGCTTTAGAAACCTCTAAATGTGATTCAAGTGGTTTTGACTTTTTTTTTTTTGCGGGGGGGGGGTGTGTGTGTGTAATATATTTGATGAGTTTCAAATCCATTGCTCAAATTGTGCCTTCTTTGGCCAGTGGGAGGCCTCTTCAGAGCGGCTCCATGTCTTTTCATATCATCAGACATCTAGTTTCTTCCATTTCTGGCATGACAGACTATCCCAGGTTCATCCTGGACATTTCCTGTTCCACGCACACAATCACTGATCTGAGAAACAGAATTTAGAGACCGCAATCTGGATGATGAGGATGCCAACAGTTAACAGGTTGTTGTTACTTCTCTTTTCAATGGACACAGCTATTGAAATACATACCTTTTAGAAAAATGTCATGAGTTTACATTCATATTCATGATTCAGGTAAGATTACCCGCTTCATTAAATCCTTTCATTTTATACTTGTATCTTTTCTCCCTTACCTTGAAAAGTTTGGTTCCTAATGACATTAATATAATCTTTGCTTTATCTGAAGACGTGTGTCAAAATAATAGCAATGTTATAAACAAAAATAATGAACTCGATTGAGATTATTTGTGACTCTTTTATATATCCTCTAGGGCATATAGTTAAATTATATGTTTTATTTATTAAAAAACTTTTTTTTTATGTTTATTGTTTTTGAGAGATAGAGACAGCACATGAGTGAGGAGGGGCAGAGAGAGAGGGAAACAGAATCCGAAGCAGGCTCCAGGCTCTGAGCTGTCAGCACAGAGCCCAATGCAGGGCTCAAACCCACGAAACACCAGATCATGACCTGAGCCGAAGTCGTATGCTTAACCAATTGAGCCACCCAGGCACCTCAAATATATGTTTAAAGCCATTTGAAAGAAATCTATTTTATGTATTTATGTCACACATAAATTATATAGTTTAATTATGTCAGCCTATGCTTTTTAAATTCTAATTGTTTTTTTTAATTATATAAAATAATTACAAGGTAGTGCGCTTAGGTGGCTCAGTCAGTTAAGCGTCCGACTTCGGCTCCGGTCATGATCTCACAGTGTATGAGTTTGAGCCCCGTGTCAGGCTCTGTGCTGACAGCTCAGAGCCTGGAGCCTGCTTTCAATTCGGTATCTCTCTCTCTCTCTCTGCCCCTCCCCTGCTCACGCTCTCTCTCTCAAAAATAAAGATAAAACATAATGTACAGAGATCTTTCTCATTCCTTTCTAGAGCTGTACTAGGTAGCTATACCATTGTTTATTCAAGAGTCCCCTACTGATGGGTATTTGGATTCTGTCCAATCTTTTGTTAGCAGCTAACCATAAAAGTTATGGAAGGGTAAAAAAACAACCCAGTTCTCCACTTTATTAAAACCCACTGGCGCCTGGGTGGCTCAGTCGGTTAAGCGTCCGACTTCAGCTCAGGACATGATCCCACAGTCCATGAGTTTGAGCCCCGCGTCGGGCTCTGGGCTGATGGCTCGGAGCCTGGAGCCTGTTTCCGATTCTGTGTCTCCTTCTCTCTCTGCCCCTCCCCTGCTCATGCTCTGTCTCTCTCTGTCTCAAAAATAAATAAAAACATTAAAAAAAATTAAAAAAAAAAACCCACTGGCTAAGTATATCTTCACTGAAACTTGGGAAATCGTAGGAAGCCAACCTTCCTGTGGAATAATGATGCTAAAAGTTCCTGTGGTCATTTAGCTAGATCAGTACAACTAAGGACATACTGATTTTGTTAAATAATTTGGTTCTCGGCACTCCAGTCACAGAATGCAAAGAATACTGTGGTACGTCCTGTGCTGGAGTGGGAGTGGTGGAGTGTAGCCGGAGAACCTTTTGGACCCGAAATGAAAGGAGCAGAACATGAATACTGTGATGGCCTGAGACAGAAAACCTGCATGGTCACAGTATGGCAGCTGCCGGCCAGGCCACCACAACTTTCAGAGCAAATTCCTCACAGGCCTGCAGAGCCCCAACAGCGGATACTTACAGAAACATAAAATGAAAGTCAAATCGTGGGTTCATGCAAGCAGCAGGCTTTGGAAAAGCCAGAGAATAGAGAAAACCTGAATAGCAATGAGGAGGAAGTCAAAAATGCTGAGGTTCTAGGTCTGAGAGGTAGTTAAAAATAGAAAAGCTGATCACAAGAAAATATAAAAATTTAATGTCTACACCAGTTAAATATTATTTTAACTATGAGGAAATTGGAGTGTGTGTGAGTGAGTGAGTGTGTGTGTGGTGTGTGTGTGTGTATGTGAAACAGGTAAGGGCCCATGCTGTCTGAAAAGGAGCTGGAACCTTGAGGTTTTGGGATATATACAAAGGTGTTATAAACTGAGTTAAAATGGTACAGAGATCTGACTTTTTAAGGAGACAATAAACAATACTTGATACGTGAAACAACCATTGGTAAAAATATAAAAATTTTCTTTTAAAACTTTTTGTGAGGGGCGCCTGGATGGCTCAGTCGGTTAAGCGTCCAACTTCGGCTCAGGTCACCATCTCGCAGCTTGTGAGTTCGCGCCCTGCGTCAGGCTCTGTGCTGACAGCTGGGAGCTGGGAGCCTGGAGCCTGCTTCGGATTCTGTGTCTCCTTCTCTCTCTGCCCCTTCCCCTTTTGCACTCCGTCATCTCTCTCTCAAAATAAATAAACATTAAAAATTGTTTTAAACTTTTTGTGAAACAGGTGTGGAACGGAAACGTTGCCAGGTCAATGTGTAAGTATTTGTGTGAGTTAAAACCTCAGAGTTTTATCATTCCCAGGATGATTCTTGTTTTCAAGCAGGATAAAGCTAAATCTAAGGGGTATCATACTGGGATGTGCCTTAATCACTGAGTTTGTATAGGAAACGATGGCCTCACTGGACTAGGGTCAACAGGCATCAACAGGGGCTAATGGCAATGCACCTGAAACCATGACCAAGGAGATCTCCCCAGAAGTGTAAGACTTAGAAACGAATTTGTTTTACTTTTGGGTCATTTTAGAATCATTGCTTGAGTTCATGGCTTCTGAACTAGAAGAAGGACAAAGATAATGGACTTCAGTAATTATTCCATTGGAACTTCTTGGGTAGTTTTTCTCCAAAGAATTGCAAAAACTTGGGAGTTCAATATTCAAACCGTTAGTGACCAAATAATGGCCATGCCCCCCCCCCCCCCCCCCCACACAGCTGATCTGCACTTGGCCCTAATAATAGAGTTAAAGAACTTCAGAAAATCTCAAGATTGTATTTTTCTGTATTCTCCCATTCACCACTCTTCTCTACTGAGTGTATGGAATTTTATCCAACACATCAATAGGTATCCATGACCATTCCCTAGGGAGGTATAACAATTTCTCTTTCCCTTCATCGGATTCAGATGATGGTGATAGGGACAGAATGTAACATTAATTCCAAGATATTTGGCCATAAAAAGGAAGGGGACTCACATGGTACCATTACTATCCTCAAATCCATTCTAGCTACATATTTTTATTATAACGCACAGTTCTTTCTAAAGCTCTAAAATGTAATACAATAACACATTATGGGCTTTATTTTATGAGAAATATGGATAAAATCCAAATTATTTCAGAAGATTAAGGTTTCTAGAAGTCCATCAATTATTCCAATATAAATACACTGACAATAATAAATTATACAATGTGTTAAAATTGATTAAAAAAATTTGTTTAGGGGTGCCTGGGTGGCTCAGATGGTTAAGCATCTGACTTCGGCTCAGGTCATGATCTCACAGTTCATGAGTTAGAGCCCTGCGTTGGGTTCTGTGCTGACCGCTCGGAGCCTGTAGCCTGCTTTGGATTCTGTGTCTCCCTCTCTCTCTGCTCCTCCCTCATTCATGCTCTCTCTCTGTCTCTCAAAAAATAAGTAAAAGTTTTAAAAAGTTTATTTTTAAGAAAGAGACAGAGTGCAAGCGGGGGGAGGGGGGAGGGGCAGAGAAAGAGAGTGAGAGAGAAAGAGGGAGACAGAACCCGATGCAGGGCTCGAACTCACAAACTTTGAGATCAAACTGTGGCAAAGTTGGATGCTTAACCAACTGAGCCACCCAGGCACACCTAAAATTGATTTTTAAAAATATGATGTTGCTTTATGGAAGAAAAGCTGCTTGCACAAAAGTAAAAAAGCAAACAAACAAAACAAAAATGATTAGTGTTTCCATTAGAACAAGATGAAAATGGGATTTAAATGGTTAGAACTCTAAGGGAAGAGGGGTGCCTGGCTGGCTTAGTCTGTAGAGTATGCAACTCTTGATCTCAGGGTCATGAGACCAAAGGATTGTGAGTTCAAGCCCCATGTTGGGTGTAGAGATTACTTTAAAACAACAACAACAACAACAAAACCTAAATGGAGAATAATCTATCAAAAAGATATTTTATTAGTTATGTCACTAAAGTGGCCTAGAATGAGTACCTCTGCCTAGTATTTGTATGCACCCTAATAACCAGTTTATTCTCCACTGAAAGGAATCGGGATTTTGTGTGTGTGTTAGGAGCAGAAAACTCTGCTGGGCCTGTGTTAAGGCAACAGCCTGAGCCTGCCTGTCGTCAGAAACGCCTGTTGCAAGGTTTACGTCCCTACACCAATTGGAAACTTCCCCCAAATGTTAGGAGGGCTTCGCCTGGCCTAGTTGTTTGTGCAGTGGAGGTTATGCTGAACATTTCTTTTCCTTCTGGGAGTCCAGAACTTTGGAATATGCTAGGCAGAGGATGCCTATGTGACCAGCTCGTAGTGAAACCCTTGGATGCTAAGTCTCTAAGTTTCTTTGGGAGACAACATGCTGTGCATGTTGTCACAACTCCCTGCTGGAGGAACCGCATGTGTCCTGTGAGACTCTACTGAGAGAGGACTCTGGAAGGTTCCCCTGGTTCCCTCCAGACTTTGCCCTGGGCACCCTTTATCTTTGCTGGCTTTGCTCTGTATCCTTTTGCTGTAATAAACCTCAGCCCTAAGCATGACATTATGCTGAATCCTGCGTGTCCTCCTAGTGAAGGACCGAACCTGGGGGTGGCCTTGGGGACCCCCCAGAATAGACGGGAGCATATTTTTTTTTAAGAAAACAAGTACTGAGGCAGTACTGGAAAGACACAGGAAACCATTTAAAAATCATCTCACTTGCCAAGTTGACAATTTCAGCAACCAAAAGAAAATAGGCTTAAATGAATGAAAAGGCATGAATATATGATTAAATCTATAAGGGGGGAAATATAAAGGATTCTAAAGTAGAGACACATCTGAGGGGGTTTTAAAAATGCTATATATTCATCTGCCCAAATAATATGAAGCCTGTCCTCAAGTTCTAGTAAGTACCTAGGTTGATAATCACCAATGTAAGCTAAAACTGTACGGAATCAAACCAGAGCATTAAAGAAATTCAATGCTTACACTGTTTGTTAATTTTCCGTAAACACGTATTAATACATTTGGTTGACCACCCACAAATGGAGCCTTAAAAACCATGATAAGGGGCGCCTGGGTGGCTCAGTCGGTTAAGCATCCGACTTCAGCTCAGGTCATGATCTCATGGTTCGTGAGTTTGAGCCTCGCGTTGGGCTCTGTACTGACAGCTCGGAGCCTGGAGCCCGTTTCGGATTCTGTGTCTCCCTCTTTCTGATCCTTCCCTACTTGCGCTCTCTCTCTCAAAAATAAACAAACATTAAAAAAAAAAAAAAAGCCATGGTAAAAATAGACAAAATGGCAACTAAATGAAATTTTCATATATTATTATAAAACCAAATTATTTACACCTTTTCCATTCATCCTCAAAAATAAGATGACACCCTGATTTATACTGGTTGAAAACTATGTTAGATAGCCAATAACATCAACTACGGCATAATTTCCAATAATTTCTGTAATCGAGTCACCCATCTTTGTGATACGATTTTAGATTCATTACTTAGATCCATGATATGAAGGTTCATCAAATTCAACCTGTTTGATTGCTTAATACCACCACCCACAGAGACTGTAGAATAACATAATGTGTGGCAGATATATACATTCTTCAAAATTCAGAGACTGTTGGGGTGCATGGGTGGCTCAGTCAGTTAAATGTCCAACTCTTGATTTCAGATCAGGTCATGATCTCAGTTTGGGAGATAAAGCCCCAAGCTGGGCTCAGTGCTGACAGCGTGGAGCCTGCTTGGGATTCTCTCTCCCTCTCTGCCCCTTGGCCTGTTCACATACTCTCTCAAAATAAAGAAACAGACATTTAAAAATAAAAAACTCAGGGCTCCTGGGTGGCTCAGTCGGTTAAGTGTCCAACTCTTGGTTTCGGCTGAGGTCATGATCTCATGGTTCGTGGGTTCGAGCACCGTGTTGGGCTCTGAACTGTCAGTGCGGAGCCTGCTTAAGATTCTATCTTTCTCTTTCTCTGCCCCTCCCCTGCTCTTCTTCGTACTCTCTCTCTCTCAAAATAAATAAACTTAAAAAAATATATTGAACTCTAGGCTAATGATATTCATACTGAACTACATATGGGGAATTTTTTTTTTTTTTTTTAAGAAGGAGAGAGAGAGAACTCAAGCAGGGGAGAGGGGCAGAGGGAGGAAGGAAGAAAAGGAGGACAGGGAGGGAGGGAGGGGGGAGAGAGGGAGAGAAGGAATGAATCTTAAGCAGGCTCCACACTGAGTGCGGGGTCAATCCCACAACCCTGGGATCATGATCTGAGCCGCAATCAAGTGTTGGGCACCAAGCCAACTGAGATGACCCAGGCGCCCCTATGGGGAAATGTACTGATGTGTGTACTGAACTGGAAATACACTGAAAATAGGATGGATCGATAGGGATGCAGAGATGGATAAATACGTTTAAACTGTTAGTGACAGAATTTAGGTGGTAGGTATCTAGGTGTTCACTGTAAAATTATTTCAACTTTTCTATTTAGAAATTTTCATAATGAAACGTTAGAAAAAAAAATAGTGCCCGGGAGAGGGGGTGGGTTCCAAGAAAAGTTCATCTAATAGAGTGGTCTGAAGGATGAACTTTCTGTGAGCTTTCTGTCCAACAAAGAACAAAATGGTGAGCTTTTTCTGACCGCAGAGGTGGGACTTGAGACAAACACTACAACTGTACGTGGCTGAGCAGTCTTCGCACACAACAGCAGGCAGCTGCCAACCAAATAAAGTAGGGAGGGCTCATTAATGACAGCTGGCTCCCAAACCAGGTGAAGTTTGCCCAGGTGGCCATCATTGGGCTCCGCCCATTAAGTGCATCTCCGAGGGACCCTGCGGACGCCCACCGCCCCCCATCATTTCTGACCCGCCCAGTGTATATTCACTGAAGCCACTTCCCTCCAGGAAAGCATTACCGCTTCCCCTGCCATCTAAGGATGTTAATTTTACCAGATAATTAGGTGTGGGAACCAGTCACGGAACACCATGAATAGCCCTCAGAGGTGCGGTAGTCGTGGGGACAGGCCATGGACCGGCAATCTCTAATACTCCCTCCTATTTAAGTGTCTGAGGGTCAGGCATTACTCACAGTCTAGCTGATTGAGATTGGAGAGGCTCTAGAAGCCCCAAGCCCTGCTTACTTAGTTCTGA
This sequence comes from Lynx canadensis, assembly GCF_007474595.2. NCBI lineage: Eukaryota > Metazoa > Chordata > Mammalia > Carnivora > Felidae > Lynx > Lynx canadensis. The sequence goes on along the minus strand of NC_044304.2, from coordinate 161,676,414 downwards.
GCCATCGTCTCTGACCAGGAAGGGGAGACAAGGAGGGGATCATCTCCTCTCCTACTTACCTTCACTGGGGTCTGTGGGAATCTCACTCTCCTCTGGTCCTGCCTGCTCCTCTGTGTTATGCTCTCCTTCTGGCTGAATCTGAGATAAGACATCAGGTTGATTCATGGCATAATCTAGGAGAGGAAGAAGGGAAAGGAGGTATGACAAAGAGCTCAATGAGGATGACAACTAATTGCCATTAAGGCTGAATTGTAGGCTCTGAGGTCCACAGTCCCAGGGAACTTGTTTCAGATTCTAGAGCGCTCCTCCCCTTCCATTCCCCTCCTGTACGGATGACATCTCTTGGGAACGCACACGAGAGGAGAGGTGATGGGAAAGGCATGTGTGCCGCTTTAGCACTGCCCACCTGCTACTTTCACTGAGGAAGAGGGACAGTTGCCTCAAGGGGGAGAACAAGGCCCTTTCAAAGTGAAGAACACCTATGGAAACCACTGCAACTGGGAGACCCCTAACCCTGAGCTTCATTCTCCATCCGATGAACTGGCAGGAGAGATTATGATTTCCTACTTGGGAAGGGTGAACTGGAAATCTCTTGCTTGCACCTAGAATCTGAAGTGTGTGGGGACAGAGGGAAAATGAGGACCGCTGGAGGGAAAGGGACTGCTCTAAGCCCCCGTGGAGCTGGGGTCCCCTCATTCAAAAGGCACCAACTTAGCCTCACCCATGGAGATGAGAGACTCGTAGTTGCCCTTCATGATATTCTTGTAAAGCTCTTTTTGCCATTCTTCTAATTTTTCCCACTCTGGAGTGGAAAAGTAGATGGAGATATCATCAAATGTCACAGGCACCTGAAATTATAATCATATTGGAGTTAGTCCCTCCCACTGCAATTCAGTCATTTAGCCAATCTTACTAAGTGCCTACTTGTCACACAAAGACTGTGTGGGATGCAGGAGGGATACAGGAAAAACAGGGCACAGACCCGACCTCTAGGAGTTGAAGATGTTTTCAAGGAGAAAGGCAATAAACTTTAGAGCGACGAGTTTTGGGAGGTTGGAGCACATGACTTGTAAACAGTCCCTCACGGAGAGAGGCACAGATGCAAAGCAGTATATAATTCACACAATACAACATGTTCTGAATACCCACTATGTACAAGCTTTATCCTAAGTGCCAAGATTACAAAAATACGGTTTCTGCCCAAAATAAGCATATGGTCACATTCAAATTGAAGACATGGGCCAGAAATTTTGGATATCGAGCTATAATAGGGCTGGGATGAGTCCAGAAGAGATGGGGCTCTGGTGGGTTATCAACAGGCCTAATGGGAACAGGAAAAACATGTAAGCATGGAAAACTGGAGATTACTTTCAGACGACAATGATGAAGCCTGCCGAGTTGGGAGCTCGGGCTTCATGTAGGGAATGGTCATATGCAGAACAGAATCCCCCCACCCTCTGGCAACGTTTCGTCCAAAGCTAGGCACTTTTCCCTAGGTAAAAACTGGAAGGTTCTTCTGTAATGAAGTATAAGAGTTGCCTGGGGAATTTAAGGTACCTAGTACGGGCACTATCGCCTCATTCTGGCATCTAGCTGATCATAAGGCTAGCTCACCCTCCTGTCACCGGACAGCTTCCTGTAGTTAAATTCTGAAATACAAGCTAAGCACTAAGTGTCAATGCCCATTTAGCAAAGTCGGCCACTTGAACAAGAAAGACTAAAATAAGGGAGGAAAATGTGGAAGGAAACAAATACCCAGGCAACAGAATTTAAAAAACAAAAACAAACCACCACCACCTCCTAACTAGTATTCCCACAAAGATTTGAGAGATATTACACCACCCATAAAATAAAAACAGGATACTATGGAAAAAGGAATATCAGAGAAGAAGAAACATTTCTGGTATCTACTATACACACACACACACACATTTTTTTCCCAAAATTAAAAATTCAATGAAAACCATACGTATTTATTTTCATAAACTTAACATACCATTAAGAGTCAAAGGTCTATGCAATACTATAAGGCAACTGGGTTTATTTTCTAATTGCTTCATTTTCCAACTAGAAATTTTGTTCTTTAGGGGCTAGAACTTTAAATTACTTACTTTACACTTGCTCAGCACCTAAAGCCAGGGTGAGGGCAAGTGTAGATGACATAATTTTATCTAATGTCACTACACAAAAGATTTGTGATACCTTACAACAAAAACACATGACAAAATAATGATTAAAAAAAAAGGATCAGGATGGGATTCTGGTTCAAGGCTATGAACTAAACACATATGTATCTTCCTTCCCTCCCTGAGTTCTACTGAAATGACAGTAAATAAGATCAGCAGGGACTAAATCTTTTTTTCTTTTAATGTTTTTTTATTTTTGAGGAGAGGAGGGGAGGGGCAGAGAGAGAGGGAGACAGAGAATCCAAAGCAGGCTCCTCACTGGGAGCGCAGAGCCCAATGCAGGGCTTGATCTCATGAACCACGAGATCATGACCTAAGCCGAAGTCAGACACTTAACTGAGCCACCTAGACGCCCCATAAATCTAAAGCAATGCCAAGAATAAGGAGAAGCCATCACTAGACCAGAGTTTTTGATGAGTTTCGCACCGAGACCCAAACGATGGGCACGCGCTGGGGTCCAGGGTGTGGGAGGAAGCCACAGCTCCGCTACTCCGCGAAGGACAGACTGCAGTTGAAGAATCCAGAGAATTCCAAGCTCAAAGCCGGCAGAGACAATGAATGAGTGGGAAGAAAAGTGATTATGGGTTGCAGTTTGAAGGTCTATCTTGGGACTAGCAGGGACCCCTCCACTGCCCTGGCAGAGGGAGGAAGCGGCAGCGTTTACCCCAGAGCTGAAACGGCAGACATCACCTCTAAGGACATCTAACAGCCCAGCCCACCTGGAGACAGCATGCACTTCCAGAGGGCATGTGACGACACAGAGTACCACTTCCCTCCTGGTCTCTGGGTGGTCCCTGCACCCTGTACTTGCTCCTCACCAGGGCACCTCAAAGCAAAGCCCAACTATGTCTAGCATCAATGGAGGCAGCTCTCTGCTGTAAAGGAAAGATCTTTTGGTTAAACAGACTCACACGGTGGCCGAGGAGACATGCCAGCTTCCTGTCATTAACCTATTAATCAATTGAGCCTGTCACTTATGGATACACAACTTAGGTTTACTCAATATTAAAAAAAATGATGCTGTGAGGATACACAAACACTACAAACGATCTTAGAAGAAAAAACAATGAACAGGGGCATCTGGGTGGCTCAGTCGGTTAAGCATCCGACTTCGGCTAACGTCATGATCTCACAGTCCGTGAGTTTGAGCCCCGCGTCGGGCTCTGTGCTGACGGCTCAGAGCCTGGAGCCTGCTTCAGACTGTGTCCCCCTCTCTCTGACCCTCTCCCATTCATTCTCTGTCTTTCTCTGTCTCAAAAATAAACAAACATGAAAAAAAAAAAAACAAAAAACAAAAAAACAATGAACAAATCAAACAAGCCTCTAATACATATTCCCAGAGACATTTGAATATCACATCCATTTAAATAAATTCAGGTTGCTTCAAAAAAAGGAGATAGAAATAACTATTCTTGAAAATTAAATATGTAATTTTTTTTAATGTTTATTTATTTTTGAGAGAGACAGAGCATAAGTGGGGGAGGAGCAGAGAGAGAGAGGGAGACACAGAATCCAAAGCAGGGTCCAGGCTCCAAGCTGTCAGCACAGAGCCCGACGCGGGGCTCGAACCCACGAACCATGAAATCATGACCTGTGCTGAAGCCGGTCACTCAACCAATTGAGCCACACCCAGGCGCCCCTAAATATGTAATTTTTAAAATAAAAATGAGAAAGTCTGGAAAGGAAGGTGATGAAACTCTAAAAAGGTGAACAAGGGGCTCCTGGGTGGCTCAGTCAGTTAAGCATCTGACTCTTGATTTCAGCTCAGGTCAGGATCTCACGGATCGTGGGTTTGATCCCAGTATCAGGTTCTGCACTGACAGTGCGGAGCCTGCTTGGGATTCTCTCTCCCCCTCCCCCCACTTGCACATGCATGTGCTCTCTAAATAAATAAATAAATATGGGGTGCCTGGGTGGCTCAGTCAGTTGGGTGTCCGATTTCAGCTCAGGTCATGATCTTGCAGTTTGTGAGTTCGAGCCCCGCGTCAGGCTCTGTGCTGACAGCTCAGAGCCTGGAGCCTGTTTCAGATTCTGTGTCTCCTCTTCTCTCTGCCCCTCCCATGCTTGTGCTCTGTCTCTGTCTCTCAATAACAAATAAACGTTAAACATTTTTTTTTTTAATAAATAAACAAACGTTACAAAAAAATTTTAAAGGTGAGGGGCACCTGGGTGACTCAGTCGGTTGGGCGACCGGCTTCAGCACAGGTCACAATCTCATGACTCGTGCCTTCAAGCCCCGCGTCGGGTTCTGTGCTGACAGCTCAGAGCCTGGAGCTTGCTTCAGATTCTGTGTCTCACTCTCTCCCTGCCTCTCCCCCACTCACGCTCTCTCTCTGTCTCAAAGGTAAATAAACATAGGTGAATAGGGGGTGCTTGGGTGGCTCAGCCGCTTAAGTGTCTGATTTCAGCTCGGGTCATGATCTGACAGTTCATGAGTTTGAGCCCTGTCGGGCTCTGTGCTGACAGCGCAGAACCTGGGGACTGCTTCAGATTCTGTGTCTCCCTCTTTCCCTGCCCCTTCCCCGCTCACGCCCTTTCTCTCTCTCAAAAATAAACATAAAAAAAATTCTTTTGAAATAAAAAAAAGAAAAAGGTGAATAATAGGAAGGGAAAGTTAGAGACAAAGATCACAACCCACCATGAGTCAGATGGTAGTTCCAGAAAAAACAGGAGAAATGGGGATGAAATATTCTAAAAATAGGATTATGGAAGAAAAGTTTCCAGAGCCGAACAAGACACCCATCTTCCGAATGAAAGATAACACCAAGTGTGTGACACAAATGTTAAGAGACCTACACGAAGACACACCCTCAACACGTTTTAGAAAAACAAGTACAAAAAAAAAACCAAGTACAAATGGGAAGATTCTAGAGAACAGATTTCTTGTAAATGGATTTGGTGTTCATTTGGAATTAATGCTGAAATATTAATTTGGAATTGATTTGGTATTAAGGTTTATCATCAATGGCATTCGATGTCATGAGACAAAGGACCGATGCCTTTAAAATTCTGAGAAGTGGAGTATTCAGCCTTAAAAAGGAAATGCTGATACAACATGGGTGAACCTGGAAGATATTGTGCTGAGTGAAATAAGCCAGTCACGGAAGGACAAATAGTGTATGATCTCATTTATATGAGGGACTCAGAAGAGTCAAATTCACAGAGACAGAAAGCAGAATGGTGGGCGCCAGGGGCCGGGGCAGAGGGGCTGGGGGATTAGCGTTTAATGGAGACAGAGTTTCAGTTTGGGAGGTTGTGGAGATGGATGGTGTTGGTAGTTGCACAGTGATGTGAATGTACTGAGTACCACTAAACTGGGCATTTAAACGTGGCGAAAATGGTACATTTTAGGTTGTGCACATTTTACCACAGTTTAAAATTGAAAGTAAGAAGAAAACTGAGGGAAGATTATTCTGAACTTGGCACTCAGAAGTAAGGACAGGGTCACCTGGCGGCGGGGGCAGGGGGGAGGGGTTCAGTCAGTAAGTGTCCGACTCTTGATTTTGGCTCTGGTCATGATCTCATGGTTCATGAGTTTCAGCCCTGAGTCAGGCTCTGTGCTGATAGCGAGAAGACTGCTTGGGATTCTCTCTCCTTCTGCCCTTCCCCAGCTCTCTCTGTCTCTCTCAAAAAGAAATAAACAAACATAAAAATAAAGTAAAGACAGAATAAGAAGAGTATTTTCAACAAAGCAAAGACGCAAATTTTACTTCCATATTTAAAGCTAATAAATCTCTAATATGTCCTAACTTCATGAAGATATCTTAAAGAAATATCACATTGTCTTCTATACGATTTTGGAGTTTAAGATGGAGAGTTTAAACGTTATCCATTTATCTAGGTAAGACAACGGGTACACACTTTAACTTACCTTTTCTACTAATCTTATGGCAATACTAAGTATAAATTATCCCAAAGAACTCCCCTCCAGGAGTTCCAGAACTCCCCTCCCTCCCCTCCAGACACACAAGTAAAACACACTGGGGAAGGTTCTCTACCAGATGTTGACTCTGATATCCCTCCCTGCAAACCTGGAAAGAGGCATCGGTCATCATTCTCTCCCTTTTCTCCCTTCCCACTCGCTCTTCAACCTGCCCTTCCCAGACTTCTAGGCCCCACGTCTTAGCAAGGTCTCCGGCAAGGTCTGTGTTGCCAAATCATACTCTGTCTGCATCTTTCTAGACCTCTCAGTGACATGCAATCCAAATGACAGCTTTCTCCTTGAATGCTTTCCCTCCTCGTCCTGTGATGCCACATACACTCCTATCTTGTTTCCATCTCGCTGGCCACTCCTTTTGGTCTCCTTTGCCAGCTCTGCCTGCCCCTGGAGCATGGTCCTTGGACTCTTCTCCCTGCTTCGCCATGCTTTCTCCTGAGGCAATCACCTCCAGTCTCAGGACTTTCAACAGGGTCTGTGCACCCATGACTGCCAAATATTACTCCTCTCTGAGCCGCGGGGACCACTTAACATCTCTCCTGACTGTATCACGGGCACCTCAAACCTAATGCTGCCGGGGCGCCTGGGTGGCGCAGTCGGTTAAGCGTCCGACTTCAGCCAGGTCACGATCTCGCGGTCCGCGAGTTCGAGCCCCGCGTCGGGCTCTGGGCTGATGGCTCAGAGCCTGGAGCCTGTTTCCGATTCTGTGTCTCCCTCTCTCTCTGCCCCTCCCCCGTTCATGCTCTGTCTCTCTCTGTCCCAAAAATAAATAAACGTTGAAAAAAAATTTTTTTTTTTAAAAATAAAAATAAAAAAAAAAAACCTAATGCTGCCAAAAGAGAGCTCCTAATTCCTTCCCACTCCTCAAGATAGTCTCCATCTCAGTAAATGTCACCACCATCCATCGGGTTCTTGGAGCCAAAAGCCTAACAGTCAGTAAACCTAAGGTGGTTAAGAGCATATGCTCTGGAGCCAGCTGGGTTGCAATACTACTCTATTACTTATATTTAGTAACTAAATGATCTTGGGCAAGTTAGGGTTCCTATGAAAATAACCAAAGCACTTAGAACAAGTTCTACGTAAATTATCACACACTAAATTTAAAATTATCGTTGTTCTTCATTCTTCATTACCAAATTCCCATCCGTGACTTCTACCCAGCATCTCCGCCAAAAGTCCGGAATCTGCCCACTATCCGTCTCCACCACGGCTACCCTCACCCAAGCCACTCTCGTCTCTCCCACCATTGCAGCTGCCTCTTGTTTTCTCCCTGCTTCTATTCCTACCAACGTGATCCGTCTCCTACGGAGCAGCCAAAGTGATTTGTTCAAAATATCAACCAGATAGGACTCCTCTGTTTAATACCCTCAATTTCTTTCCATTATACCCAAGATAAAACCAATTCCTTACCTTGGTCTCAGACCCCTACATCAGTGATTCAGAGCCCCGGTTGCACATTAGACCCCACCACGGAGATGTTAAGATTTGTGTTTTAGCCTCATCCAGGACCCACTAAATCAGAATCTCTAGGTGTGATGCCCACCAAAATGAAAAAAGCCCTCGGGTGATTCCTATGTACAGTCAGTGCTGAAAAACACTGCCCTAAATAACGTGACCTCATCCATTTCCCTAGGCACAGGCCTGTTTTCACCGCATACCAGCTAATGGGTTTCCCCTTGCCTTCAGTGTTCCACGTTTGTTTGTCTTCAGGACTTTGCACGGGGCATCGTCATCGCCTAGAAAGTTCTTCCTCAGATCTTCTCACAGCTGCATCCTTCCTGTCATTCAGTCTCAGCCTAAATATTAGCACCTTTATGAGAGCTGCTCTGAAAACCCACCAAAAACTAAATCACTGAATAGCACTTTTTTAATCTACTCGGACCTAAATGGATTTATTTTCTTGTCTGTTTATATTTTCTGTCTTTCTCTACTAAAATTTAAGCTCCAGGGAAGCTTACATGAATTGTTCAGTGCTGTGCCTCCAGGATATAGATATTCAGTAGACAGTATGTGCTCAGGAAAACCAGATGCCTTGAGGCTGTGTTCCATAGATTAAGAATGAAGTTTATTTTCTTCTGGTGTATGGGCCACTCCCTCCAGAAGGGCCGGGCCCTAGCCCCACAACATACTTCCGTAAAGGGTACTAAAGGGCAGGATCTCGCCAATCCTAGGCCTACGGAGAGCCCCAAACCATCTACTCACCAGCTCTTCCCCATACTCCTCTCTTCACCAGAATTACCAACAAATTCATAAGGGCTGATTGAAATGATATTTAATTTAGCTTCCGTACCAACAATGAAGCAGACAGGTTAACAAAGACAAAAGGGACTCGGAGATAAAGGGCAGGAGAAAGCTGAAGAGAAAAACAAAATCTATCTGCCAGGTAGCCAACTCTGAATTGGAAAGAGGTTTCTAATCTTCAGTCGGACACTTCAATTCAAATCACAGCTAAATTGAACGTGAAATGTTTCCCAAATAGATGAACAAAACCCAACTTAATCGCTCCTTTAGCCTGACTGGCCAACAGGATCCCTTACTCCTAGTCTAGGGACTAGTGGTACCACTTTCCACCCAGAAGGGGTTGAGGGAATTACCTTTGGGATATCCCCTTTGATCCCCGGCGGCAGTCGCAGGATCCAGAAGTTTCGGTTTCTCAGCAGGTTCTCCAAGTTCTCCAGCCGCCTCTGCAGCAGCCCGTACTCCTGCAGCAGGGTCCCCAGCACGGCCCACTTGCCCTCCAGCTGGTTCCCGAGATCAGCCACTGTCTTTTCACAGCTGGCCAGCTTCTTCTCCGCCGTCCCCGTCCGTCCTTCCAGGTGCAGGAGGCGCCGGCTGTGGACCTCCACCTTTCTCTCAATGGCCTGCACGGCTGCCACCACGGTCCACAGGGAGATGGCTGCCGTCTGCAGGTGGGCCTCGTTTGCTGCCGGGGGCGTGGGAAGAGGAAGGGGCTGCAGGGAGGTAAGGCATTCAGAGTCCCATTCAGAAGTCTGTACGCGGTGGAGAGAGGAGACAAGACACTGAGTGTTGGAAGGAACCCTAAGCCAAACTAAAATCAAAGAAGGACTGGTTAGCTGGTTAACCAGCTGTGATTCATCTAAATACAGTTTTAGCACTGCCTGCAAAAGCTTCATCTTTATGGTGCTCGTCAGCAGCAAAAGCCAAGAGGACTGCTTTGGCGGTTCAGGGATGAATGAAGTCAGACAGTGAGGGACACTGGATTCAGAACCAGCCTGGCCTATCCCCTGGGGTGTTACGCTGTAGAGCCAATTGTCCAGAGGCTCGGGTTGCTGCTGCATCCTCTATTTCTGGAAAAGGCCTACGTGCACCAGATCTTTCTAGGTTCCTCTGAACTCACTGCCCTCTGATAAATCCGTTATTGATTTATGCTCCAGCCCTGTCCACCACGCTGCTTACGAACCTCAACCGTACCATTCTGTACTTTAAAAAGCTGAGAGTATTGAGTATGGAGAAAACATATTTTCAAATATTTAATGGTTCTAAAACGTTAGACAGAACAGACTTTTTTTTTTTTTTTCCACGTTTTAATTTATTTTTGGGACAGAGAGAGACAGAGCATGAACGGGGGAGGGGCAGAGAGAGAGGGAGACACAGAATCGGAAACAGGCTCCAGGCTCCGAGCCATCAGCCCAGAGCCTGACGCGGGGCTCGAACTCATGGACCGCGAGATCGTGACCTGGCTGAAGTCGGACACTTAACCGACTGCGCCACCCAGGCGCCCCCAGAACAGACTTTTTTCAATTAGAATTTTTTTTAATGTTTTAAATGTTTATTCATTTTTGAGAGAGAGAGAGAGAGAGAGAGACAGGGTGCAGGAGGGGCAGGGGCAGAGAGAGAAGGAGACACAGAATCTGAAGCAGTTCCAAGCTCTGAGCTGTCAGCACAGAGTCCGACGCAGGGCTCGAACCCCCAGACCCGCAAGATCATGACCTGAGCCAAAGTCGGATGCTTAACCGACTGAGCCACCCGGGAGCCCCCTTAATTAAAATTTTTTTTAACGTTTATTTATTTTTTTATTAAAAAAAATTTTTTTTAACGTTTATTTATTTTTGAGACAGGGAAAGACAGAGCATGAACGGGGGAGGGTCAGAGAGAGAGGGAGACACAGAATCCAAAACAGGCTCCAGGCTCTGACCTGTCAGCACAGAGCCCGATGCGGGGCTTGAACTCACGGACCGCGAGATCATGACCTGAGCCGAAGTCGCATGCTTAACCGACTGAGCCACCCAGGCGCCCCAATGTTTATTTATTTTTGAGAGAGAAGGTGCATGTGCGAGAGAGCAGGGAGGGGGGGCAAAGAGAGAGGGGGTCAGAGGATCTGAATCTTCGCTGAGAGCAGAGCAGCAGAGAGCCCAATGTAGGGCTTGAACTCACGAACCATGAGATCATGACCTGAGCTGAAGTCGGACACTTAACTGACTAAGCCACCCAGGTGCCCCCAGAACATTATCATTTTTTAATGTTTAATATTTTAAATATTATATTGCATTTATTCCAGAGGGCAGAACTAGAACCAACATGGAATTTTCAGGCAGGCAAACTCTGTCCTACATAAATAATTTTTGAAACTAGATCTTTCCAAGAAAATACCAGGCTGCCCCATCACTGAAAATGCTGTGAAATAAAATGTATATTAAAAAAAAGAAATTCCAGGGAACCTGGGTGGGTCAGTCTGTTGAGTGTCCAGCTCTCACTTTTGTCTCAGGTCATGATCCCAGGGTCATGAGACACAGCCCCCGCTGAGCATGGAGCCTGCTTAAGATTTTCTCTCTCATCATCCGATTTCAGCTCAGGTCATGATCTTGCGGTTCTTGGGTTCGATCCCTACACCAGGCTCACTGCTGTCAGTGCAGATCCTGCTTCAGATCCTCTGTTCTCCTCTCTCTGCCCCTCCCCCACTTGTGCTCTATCAAAAATAAATAAAACATTAAAATATTTTCTCTCTCTCTGCCCCTCTCCCCAGCTCATGGTCTCTCTCTCTCTCAAATTAAAGAAAGAAAGTTAGGAAGGAAGGAAGGAAGGAAGGAAGGAAGGAAGGAAGGAAGGAAGGAAGGAAGGAAGGAAGGAAGGAAGGAAGGAAGGTCCTACAACATAGGGGAGATTGGACCAGAATGACCTCCACAAAGCCTTGCGACTCTATGAATTTGACAACCCGCTCCCTGGCCACAACCTCCCATCTCTCCAGCTCACCCACCACCTGCTCTGCAATCCCACTAAACCCCTGCCCAAGCCATTTGCTCCTGGCTTCCCAGCCCGTTACAGGCTTTGTTTCCTTCCTCGGTGCATCATTTCAACCACCTTCAACCCCTTTCTGTCTTTCTGCCTCACCTGCTCCAGCTCTGAATCAGTCTAACTGTTCCTTCTCTGTTCCTGTAAGCAAGCTGGTAAACCCTACTAAAGGAAGTCACACGACAGGGAAAACTGGTGTCACCCCACACCAGTGGTCTCTAAGCTCAGCAGGAACTCAACATTGTCTGGTGCCCCCTACGCTTTTCTTCCCATTCCATATAGTAGCCACTGCAACCCCCCCCCCCTGCACACCCCTTAAACTTTTAGTACAGCGCTTCTCAAACTAACGTGCCCGAGAATCATCTGCAGATCTTGTTAAAAGGCAGACTTTGACGGTTGAGCGTCCAACTCTTGATTTCAGCTCAGGTCATGAGATCGGCCCCGCATCTGGCTCAGCGCTGACAGTGTGGAGCCTGCTTAGGATTCTCTCTCTCCATCTCTCCGCCCCTCCCCCACTCGTGCTTGCTCGCTTGCACGCGCACGCGTTCTCTCTCTACAATAAATAAACTAAGAAATAAAAATGCAGACTTTGATTCAGCAGGCCTGGGAGGCAAATTGAGATTCTGCATTTTTACCAAGCTGCCGGGTGATGCTGATGCTGGTGGTGCAGAGAGCACACGTGGGGCAGTGAGACCCTTGTCCACTGCAGGCCCCCTCAACCTCAGGGGACAACATGGCCTCCTACTTTGAGAAGAAAGAGTAATTAGCCTGCAACTCTCTCAACTTTCTCCTATTACACTGGCTTCTCACTTCAAACTCATCAGTAGCTTAATCCATGCTTTCTTCCTTCCTTCCCACAGGAAAAGGTTGCACGCATCCTATTTAAAACTAATCTCTCCACTTATGCTCTGAATGCCAACGCTTTCCACACTTTTAGGGACATTGTTCTTTTCTCTTTTTTATGGTCAGTAGTTCAATGTCTCCTAATTCTTCTCGGTAAAGGCAGACCCGCACCATTCAAAATGGGAACCGCATGTGGCTATTAGCACTTGAAATGTGGGTATTGTGACTGGGACGTGCTGGAAGTTTAAAATACACACCAGATTCTGCAGACTTAGTATGAGGGGGGAAAATGGAAAACTTCATTAGTAAGTTCTTAATATTGGGAGCACCTGGGGTGGCTCAGTGGGTTGAGCATCTGACTCCTGGTTTTGGCTCAGGTGAGGATCTCAGGGTCCTGAGATTCAGGTCTGCCTCTGGCTCAGGCTGTGCACTGAGCATGGAGCCTGCTTGGGATTCTCCCTCTACCTCTCTCCCCCTCCCCCAACTAGTGTGTGCTCTAAAATTCTAAAATTCTTTTTTTTTTTTAAGTTTATTTGAGAGACAGTGCACGTGGGGGAGGGGGAAAGGGAGAGAGAATATCTTAAGCAGGCTCCATGCAGCCAGTGCAGAGCCTGAGTCAGATGGGGGGGGGGGGGGGGTTTGAACTCACAAAACCAGGCGATCATGACCTGAGCCAAAACCAGCAGTCAGATCCTTAATTGACTGAGCCACCCCGGCGTCCCCTGCCCCCCACAAAAAACATTCTCAATATTGGTTACACACTCAAATATTCCGTATGCTTTGGATTAAATAAAATATATTAAAATTAAATTCATCTATTTGCACTTTTTAAATGCCAGTACCAGAAAATTTAAAGGTACATATGTAGTTTCCACTTTATTTCTATTAAATAGGGTTGGCATTGAGGCTTGGTCATCTTTACCCTGGTAAAAAAAAAAAAAAAAAAAGGAAAAAGGAAAACAGATCCAAGGGCAGACACTGCGTTCCTCTCTACCCTACTCCCCACCCCATTGCTACCTGCTCCCTCTTTTCCTCCTCACTTTCCAGGCACTCCATTGCCCATTCTGTTTCCTGACTCACTAAAACGGCTCTCCTTGCGGCGACCAAAGGCTTCCTGGCTGACAAAATGCACGGCGTCCGTTTCAGTCCTATGCTACTGGGCCGGTCCCTGCTCCTTCTACGTGGCTCTTGTGCGCAGGGACTACGTTGGTCACCTCCGCGGCCCTAGCAACTGGGAGAGGGCCTGGCTCGCTGCCGGCCTGCGGGAAATAGCCGCGGGATGAATAAACACGTATAAGGCTATCTGGTCCTCGGAACCGCACCAGTCGTTCAGCAGCACAGACGGAGGGCCTAGAGTGGCGCGCGTTGTCATCTACCGGGCGCTGGGGACCCCGGCGCTCACGCAGTCCTTCGTCCCGCCCGGGGGCTACCGTCCCCGCCGCATCCGCGGCCGCGCGGGGCTCCGGCGGACGGCCCCAAACGTGATTCTGTGCGGACGGCTGCCGGAGCCGGAGAACGCCGATGGAAACACCCAACCAAGCTTCCTGCCCGCCGCGCGTCTGGCGGGGCTGACACCGAGCGGGAGGAGCCCCTCTTCACTCATTCCTCTTTCATTAGCGGAAGACGCGCTCTCGGCTCTAAACGTCCGAATGGGAAGGAGGAGCCCCGGGCCTCGCACCCGAGGCGCCGGGACCGCACGATGGGGAAGGGGGCGCCGCCGTCCCGGGCCGGAGTTCGGCGTCGGTGTCCCCACTCGGCGCCTCAGGCCCTTCCCCGCCGGCGGGACCCCGGGAGCGCCCTTGCGCCGGGGCCCCGCGCCTGACAGGCCGGGCGACCCGACCTCCTCCCCTCCCGCGGGTCCGCGGCGTCGAGCTCTAAGGCGCCCAGACCGTCCCGGGCTCGCAGCGCTCGGCGCGCGGGCCGCTCTTACCGGAGCCGGGGCCGCCTCGGCCATGGCCCTGCGCTGTCCGGCCCGGGCCGGAGTCGTCGTCGTCGTCGCCGCTGCTGCCGCCGCCGCCGCCGCCGCCGCGCGCGGCCCCACGCAGGCCGGCCCCGGGTCTCTCCGCAGGCGGCGCCCGCCCGGCTCTGCCTTCCCTGCCCGGACTCGCGCGGCTGCTCGGGGCGCCGGGACGCAGCGGAGGCACGGCGGCCGGCCGGTGAAGCTCAGGAGGCGGGCAGGCTCAGCGGCGCTCGGCCCGCAGCGGCCCCTCAGCTGGCGCTTTGTGGCCACCGAGCGCACCCTGGAAACGGCTCCGGCCTAGACGCGCCGCAGGCCCGCGCCGCCCGCCCGCCGCCGCAGCGCGCCCCCTGCCGGCCCCGGCGGCCACTTCCGCCCCGGCGGTGGCGGTGCGGCGCCCGAGGCTTCTGGTTTCTCGCTTACCCCCAGAGGCTGTATCTATCAGAGAGGAGTTTAGAACCCAGCCCCAACCCAGGGCTCGTTCCCGGGAGCGCCTTTCTTCCTGAGGGCCCGGTTAGCGGGCACCGCACGACGGGAGGCGCACCGGCGGGAAGACAGCCCAGTTTGGAAAGGTGGCGATCGGCGGAGTGCGAGAGCCAGACCGGCCGGAGCGAGCCGGTGCGTTACGACGAGTGACCGAGAGGCACAAATCTGCGACGAAGAGACGTCCGTCATTTGCAGACATAGCACTTGTGGCTAACAAGGTGAAGCGGCTTACGTCTCATGTGGCCTGTGTTAGGACCAAAAGTGAAGTCTGCAGTCTCGGATTATTGAGGTTGCGATTTGCTGCGTCTGTGCTGATGAACAGGAGAGAGCCGAGTGTTATTATGGAGGTCCTGAGTTTCTAGCACAGCCCTCAGTTCGAACATGCTCGACGTGAATGAAAATCCTCCCGAGCCTGTATTTCAACAAATGAATCAAGTCAATGCCCCTAACGGTTAAATAACACTAAATCACAAAAGTATGAGAACCATCCCGTTGGGGCACCTGCTCTTGAGCATACAAACTATCTTTAGACTGGAGCTACACCTGAAAATCTATTTTGGTCAAGTGGTGAATGTTCGATAGTTAAAAATTAAAAATTGCTATTCTCTAAATGAGAATGTCGCCATAACAGAGTGAGCTTTTAAAAAAGAAAAAAAATACGAACTTCCCTGGAAACTCAGTTTTTATGGTTTTATTATTAAAAGCGTAGCAGTTAAAATGTTAAAGTTTGGCTTTGTAAGGCAAGAACAGTAACTTCTCGGCCCTGGCGACTGCTGGATGCTTATGGCCAATAAACAGGTTCATTTACATCACCAAATAAGATACTTTCAACTGGGCTTCAAGGAGTAGCAAGGCTACATCTGCCAGTATAATATGGTAATATTGCCACCAATTATGTGTTTCTTCCTCTAAGAGGAACTGATTATGGTAAAGACTTTGTTCCTTTTTAATTGTTGGCCTTGATAATTTCTTGGGCAATGACAGCATTCCATTGAAGCAATTTCACTGACTAAAGTTTTGTGCACTTTCAAGAAAAGGCATGATACTTTCAGAAGCAGGTTTTAAGATGCTCGTACTCATTTATTTAGATTCTAAGTTGTAATATTTTTGTCTGTTCTTGCCACTATACACAGTGACCAGAAATGAATTTGTCCTTAAAGTTTGGATCTAGAAATGTGACAATGGAGCGATTTAATTACCTTTCAAGTTAAGAAAATAATCAAAGTTCCATCTGTAGCTTATCTTGTATGCATACCAATTTCAGCATCTTCCCTGGAGTAGAATCAAAGGAAGATCTTTTCAGCAGGAATCATGCAGGAAATACTTACACTCTTAAGGCACATCAATTTATGCATCAAGTTCCAACAAGCAAACTGCTTTCTATGTAATTAACCATTGGTTATTAGTAAGTCTTGCTATGTTGGTAATGTTCTTTGGGAAATACAGAATTAAGGCCTTATTCGTTACCTTTGAAAAGCATAATAGCTGTTATTCCACCTTGTTTAAATATCTCGTATATGAACTGACAATCTCACAATCTCTTGTATATCATATAATTTGTTACTGGCTGAAGAAAAATTATGGAAGTGGTCTACAGTCTTTCTGCTTGCGGCCAGTCATTTTTTGTTACATCTTTTTAAGCTATGACCATTTTATGAATATAAAACTGAAGGGTGTAAACAAATTACAGTGTGTTTGTGTTCATAGCCTTTTACCGTATGTGTCCTGTAGTCAATGATAATTTCATCCATTGGTCTGTATGATTTAATATTTCATAAATATTTCTCAAAGTCAGATCCACTGTGTGAGACACAAGAATCTTTCACCAAGTAAGGAAAGTGGAAACATGGTTGAATTAATCTTTAATCCTCTTGGTTGTCAAACTAAAAATTAAGGTTGATTCTTCCAACCTTGTGTCCAAAGGTCACACCATATACTTTGGGAGCATATTTAACATTCTCATTAACCTTTTTGTGTATAACAAAATGTAAATCCAGCAACAGTTTTTAGGAATGTTTTCTAAAATAAATCAATATTTACAATCCATAGCTTCAGCAAATCTCAAAAATCCTTTCTCTTCAAATGCAGAAACGGTTATTACTCTATTGCAATTGTTTCTACAAGCTTTAAAAAGCATTAGCCTTCACAGATCCCAAACCATGAGGTATTATCTTATTAAAACCATTCTTGAATAGTTCGTTATTTAGGGAGAACGAATGTATTCTGGGTGTCTCATTTTATCTAAAAATTCTTTTTTATCATTCTGTCTTTATACTTTTAATCATGACGCAAAGATGATTTATCATGGGCACCTGGGTGGCTCATTTGGTTAAGCATCCAACTCTTGATTTCAGCTCAGGTCATGATCTCATGGTTAGTGAGTTTGAGCTCCATGTTGGGCCCCGGGCTGTCAGCATGGAGCCTGCTTGGGACTTTGTCTCTCCCCCAACCCCTGCCCCTCCTGAGCGGTGCTCTCTCTCTCACACAAAATAAATAAACTTAAAAAAAAAAAAAAAGGTGATTTATCATACATCTGTTGTATGTGAGTTTTTGTCTTCGTGAAATTTTGAGGTAGCCAGGTTGACATTCTGCTTTTTATTATTTTTTTTAGTGTTTATTTATTTATTTTTGAGAGAGAGAGAACACAGTTGGGGAGGGTCAAAGAGAGACAGGGAGAGAGAGAGAATTCCAAGCAGGCAGAGCCCGCCTCAGGGCTCCATTTCAGGAACAGTGAGATCCTGACCTGAGCCAAAATCAAGAGTTAGACACTTAACAACTGAGCCACCCAGGCACCGCCCCCCACCGACATTCTGTTTTTAATTTATCCTCCTAATATGTGAAAAATTACCAAATAGGGCTTTTTGAGATTCACAGACTAAATGGAATTAAGTAAGCAGACATTAGTTTCTACGTATTTTTTATAAAGTATTTTTATTTTATTTTATTTTATTTTATTTTATTTTATTTTATTTTATTATCTCTTTTTAAGTAAGCTCTATGCCTATCATAGGGCTTGAACTCATGACCCAGATATCAAGAGTTGCATGCTCTACCTACCAAGCCAGCCAGGAGCCCTTCTACAGATTTTATTTAGTGTTATGAATGCCACTGCACCAAAGAATTCCACAGTAATTAGAATTATGATATAATCTAATCTATTATTTTGCCCTGTGTTCATATTTATATTTTTATAAACATCTGTAGGCTCAAAAAAGATAACAGTGTTCTTTCTAAAGTTATCTGGGCAGGAACGCCTGGGCCTGGGTAGCTCAGTCGGTTAAATGTCCAACTTCAGCTCAGGTCATGATCTCACAGTTCGTGGGCTTGAGCCCCTCATTGGGCTCTGCATTGACAGTGCAGAGCCTGCTTGGGATTCTCTGTCTACCTCTCTCTGTCCCTCCCCCTCCTCTCAAAATAAACATTTTTTAAAAATCTTTTTAATGTTTATTTTTGAGAGAGAGAGACACACAGCGTGAGCAGAGGAGGAGTAGAAAGAGAGGGAGACACAGAATCTGCAGCAGGCTTCAGGCTCCCAGCTGTCAGCACAGAGCCCGACGCGGGGCTGGAACTCACAAACCGCGAGATTATGACCTGAGCCGAAGTCGGAGGTTTAACCAACTGAACCACCCAGGCACCCCAAAATAAACATTTTTTTAAAAATCCAATCATATGTACTTCAACTGACCGTTAGCAGTACAACATATGAAGGACATCACCAAATTTAGCTTTCTAAGTTACCAAGAATTTAGAATACCTTAACTTGAAAGTAGATATTCAGATATTAACAATAAATACAAGTGACATGCCATATTCATGCTACTGAAGATCGAAGCGCCAATGGGACATGATAGAAATCTACCCAATTGTACGGTCATGACTCAAGTACAGGTCTAAGAACACCAGCAATGACACTGAGCAAGTATTCAGCTATTCCACCTTGCAATGGCCAAGCCCGGATGGCAGAATTTGGTCAAGCTCTGAGTCCAGAACCAAAGGTCAGCACGCCCCTGGTACAAGTGCATGTAGCTCTCGTCTAGGCATACGTGAAAGACCGGGCAACTGTGCAGTGATCAGATTCCTGGAGTGTAGATGAAAATTTCCGTAATTCCACCCACAAGAGATACAAACATGAAATGCTTGTACTGCAGTAGCTGTAGTATTTCTGTGTTTCAGGGAGTTTCCGGGAAGGCTTCCTGGAGCAGGTGACCTGATAGCTGAGTCTTGAAGGAAAAACAGAAGTTACCAGATGTCCTGAGAAGGGAACACAGTCATTCCAGCCATGCAAAGTCCTGGAGGTGTGCTCGGCAAGGGACGTCCAGAGAACTACAAATGGGGCAGTGCTGCTAGATGTGAAAATGTGGGATCGTGGGGAGGAGAGCGCAGACGCACGTGATGAGAGAGGCTTGCAAGCTGTGAACTCACAGAAGCGACAAAAGAGGATGGAAAGAATTAAAAACGGCAGTTACCAAACAGGCAGTAAACTAACATTGAAGGGCGCCTGGGTGGCTCAGTCGGTTAAGAGCCAGACTCTTGATTTTGGCTCAGGTCATGATCTCACGGTTTGTGAATTCGAGTCCTGCGTTGGGCTCTGCACTGACAGCATGGAGCCTGCTTGGGATTCTCCCTCTCTCTCTCTCTCTCTCTCTCTCTGCTCCTATCTCTCTCGCTCGCTCTCTCTCTCTCTCAAAATAAACTTTTCAAAAAGGGATATTTTTTAAAAACCTATCTGTAAAAACAAAAAACTAACATTGAACTGGTGATTCGTATTTATTGAGCACTTTAGACAATCATCTAATTGAATCCTTACATCAACCACATGAGGTAGATGTTGCCGTTTTTACACCTCAGTTTATGTGAAATTTTACGTGTCTCTACATGTGTTGTGACATCTTTTATCCCGGACAAGTTTTTCCAGGATATTTGTCTGGCAAATAATCTGTGAAACAGGGGTAGTGTCTTCCTCTGGGGGAGAAGGCATATTTATTTCTTCATTAGGATAATAAAGATACTGTCTTCCCCCAGGTCAGAATTTGCACATGTAGGAGAAGCTGGGTGGCTCAGGCAGTTGGGCATCCAACTTCAACTCATGTCATGATCTCACGGTTCGTGGGTTTGAGCCTCACGTTGGGCTTTATGCTGATCAGATTCTCTGTTTTCCTCTCTCCCCTCCACTGCTGGTGTGCTCTCTCTCTCTCTCAAAACTAAATAAACACTTAAAAATTTAAAAATTAAAATAAAAATAAAGAAGTTGCACATGTATGCTAGTATCACCCTCATAAGATTAGGATAGGACTGCCAGGTGAAATATAGGATGCCCAGTTAAATTTGAATTTCAGATAAACAACAAGTGTGGACTGTGCGATACTTACACTAAAAATTATTTGTCGTTTACCTGAAATTCAAATTTAATGGACATCTGTATTTTTACTTGCTAACTCTGGCAACTCTACGTTGAGAATTTCCTAAGCTTGCTGTCCCCCTGCTGTGACACAGAACCACACTGTGTACAGCAGCCACCTGAGCCACCTGAGTTGTCCGTATGGGCGAACTGATGGGAACGTGAAGCTTATGCTCTCTGCTGCTCTGTGAGTAATGAAGTCCCTCGTCTCTGACCCAGGAGTCTCCTGTCTTCTCCACTGTCTCTGGAAACTATAGCAGGCTAACTTGTGAATTTACAAATCGGATAAACCCCAGAACCAACAGTTCCTTACTTGACAACAATCCCCTATGGAGAAACACTGAGGTTATTTCTAATCTAATTAGACAATATTACTAATGTAAGCAATACTGTCCCAAATATCCTGGAACATACTTCTCTGTGCATAGGTATAATAATGTCTGTTGGAAACTTTGCTAGAAGTGGAAATGTTTGTTAGGTCAAAAGGTATGTATACATAAAATGTTGAAGTATATCAACAACTTGTAGAGGTCATATCCATAAAGGTAAATATCCATGAGGTATAAGAGTATCTGTTTCACTCCCCACGTGAATCCACTGTATCCTGAACTTTTTTGATCTCTGCCAACCTGATGAGTAAAAAGTGAGATCTCATTTAGTATTACTTGTATTTATTTCTCTTATTATGAGTAAAGCTGAACATCATCAGCTTAAAAGCCTTGTGAATTTCCTTTTCTCTGAAGTGTTCACATTTTAAGCATTTTTCTGGCTTGTTGGTATTTTCTCTTTTTTCAAGTTTTTATTTTAATCACTCAGTGCTCATCATGACAAGCGCCCTCCTTAATCCTCATCACCTATTTCACATATCCTCCCACCCACCTACCCTCTGGTAAGCATGTTTGTTCTCTATATGTTTTTTTTGTTGTTATTCTCTATATAGTTAACAGTCTGTTTCTTGGCTTCTCTCTCTCTTTTTCCCCCTGTGCTCATTTGTTTTGTTTCTTAAATTTCACATATGAATGAAATCATTTGGTATTTGTATTTCTCCGTCTTACTTATTTTACTTAGCATTATAGCATTATACTCTCTAGCTCTGTCATTGCAAGTGACAAGACTTCATTCTTTTTAAAGGCTGAATAATATTCCATTGTGCACACACACACACACACACACACACACACAAACCTAGCTCACATCAACCAATGAACACTTGGGCTGCTTCCATATCTTGTCTATTATAAACAATACAGCTATCAACATAGGGGTGCATGTATCTCTTTGAGGTACTGTTTTTATATTCTTTGAGTAAATACCCAATACTGTGATTACTGGATCGTTAGGATAGTTCTAGTTTTAACTTTTTGAGGAATCTCCATAATGTTTTCCAGAGAGGCTGCAACAGTTTGCATTCCCAACAAGCATGAAAGAGGGTTCTTTTTTTTCCCCACATCTTTGCCAACATCTGACGTTTCCTGTGTTATTTTAGTCATTCTGACGGGTGTGAGGTGATATCTCCTTCTAGTTTTGATTGGCATTTCCCTGATGATAAGCAATGATGAATATCTTTTCATGTGTCTGTTGGCCATCTGTATTTCTTCTTCTTTTTTTAATGTTTATTTTTGAGAAGGGGGGGAGGGGAAGGGGCAGAGAGCCAGGGAGACACAGAATCTGAAACAGGCTCCAGGCTCTGAGTTGTCAGCACAGAGCCCAATGTGGGGCTCAAACTCACGAACTGCAAGATCATGACCTGAGCTGAAGTGGGACGCTTAACGAACTGAGCCACCCAGGCACCCCGATCTGTACTCCTTCTTTAAGGAAATCTCTGTTCATGTCTTCTGCCTATTTTTAAACTGGATTGTTTGTTTTTTGGCTGTTGAGTTTTATAAGTTCTTTATATATTTTGGATACTAACCCGTTATCAAATATGTCATTTGCAGTATCTTCTCCCATTCCATAGGTTGCTTTGTAGTTTTATTGATTGTTTCCTTCGCTGTGTGGAAGCTTTTTATTTTGATGTCGTCCCAATAGTTTATTTTTGCTTTTGTTTCCCTTGCCTCAGGGGACCTATCTAGGAAAAAAGTTGCTAGGACTGATGTCAGAGAAGTTACTGCCTGCTCTCTTCTCCAATTTTTATGGTTTCAGGTCACAGATTTAGGTCTTTCATGCATTCTGAATTTCTTTTTGTGTATGGCATAAGAAAGTGTTCCAGTTTCATTCTTTTGCACGTTGCTGTCCAATTTTCCCAACTAATTTCTCAATTAATTCACCATGTAGTTGAGGGTTTATTTCTGGGTTTTCTATTCTGTTCTGTTGATCTATGTGTCTATTTTTATGCGAGCACCATAATGTTTTGATTACTACACCTCTGTTAATGATTTGAAGACCGGAATTGTGATGCTTCCAGCTTTACTTTTCTTTTTCAAGATTGCTTTGGCTATTTGGGGTCTTATGTGTTTCCAAACAAATTTCAGGACTCTGTGTTACAGTTCTGTGAAAAATCTGTTGGTATTTTGATGGGCATTGCATTAAATCTGTGGGTTGCTTTGGGTAATAGAGACATTTTAACAATATTGTTCTTCCAGTCCACGAGCATAGAATATCTTTCCATTTCTTTGTGGATACTTCAATCTCCTTCAACAGTGTTTTATAGTTTTCAGGGTACAGATCTTTCACCTCCCTGACTAGGTTTATTCCTAGGTTTTTTACTATTTTTGGTGCAGTTGTAAATGGGGTTGTTTTCTTAATTTTACTTTCTGCTCCTTCATTATTAGTGTATAGAAATGCAACAGATTTCTGTATATTTTGTATCCTGCAACTTTACTGAATTGTTTCTCAGTTCTAGTAGTATTTTGGTGGAGCCTTTTGTGTCTATATATAGTATCGTGTCATCTGCATCTAGTGAGAGTTTTACTTTTTCCTTATCAATTTGGATGCCTTTTATTTCTTTTTGTTGTCTGATTTCTGTGCCTGGGACTTTCAGTACTATGTTGAATGAAAGTGTTGAGAGTGGACATCCTTGTGCTATTCCTGACCTTAGAGGAAAGGCTCTGTTTTTCCCCATTGAGAATGATGTTAGCTGTGGGTTTTTCATAGATGGCCTTTATTATGTTGAGGTAGGTTTCCTCTAAACCCACTTTGCTGGAGGTTTTGATCATGAATGGATGCTATACTCTGTCAAATGCTTTTTGTGTCTATTGAAATGATCATATGGTTCTTATCCTTTCTCTTATTGATGTGATATATCACGATTGATTTGTGAATACTGAACCGCCCCTGCAACCCTAGAATAAATCCTACTTGATTATGGTGAATGATTTTTTAAATGTATTTTTTTATTTGGTTTGTCGATACTTTGTTGAGGATTTTTACTTCTATGTTCATCAGAGATATTGGCCTGCACTTCTCTTTTTTGTGTGTGCTGTCTTTATCTGCTTTTGGTATCAGGGTAATGCTGGCCTCATGGAATGAATCTGGAAGTTTTCCTTCCTTTTCTATTTTTTGGAATAGTTTGAGAAGCATAGGTAGTAATTCTTCTTTCTTTTCTTTTTTTGCATTTATTTATTTATTTATTTAATTTTTTTTTTTTTTTTTTTTGTTTATTTATTTTTGAGAGAGAGAGAGAGAGACAGAGCATGAACAGGGGAGGGGCAGAGAGAGAGGGAGACACAGAATTGGAAGCAGGCTCCAGGCTCCAAGCCATCAGCCCAGAGCCCGACGCGGGGCTGGAACTCACGGACCGTGAGATCGTGACCTGAGCTGAAGTCGGACGCTTAACTGACTGAGCCACCCAGGCGCCCCTGCATTTATTTATTTTTGAGAGACAGAGAGAGACAGTGTGAGCAGGGGAGGGGCAGAGAGAGAGGGAGACACAGAATCATAAGCAGGCTGCAGGCTCTGAGCTGTCAGCACAGAGCTGGACACGGGGCTCGAACCCATGAACCGTGAGATCATGACCCGAGCCGAAGTCGGATGCTTAACCGACTGAGCCACCCAGGCACCCCAGTGACTCTTCTTTAAATGTTTGGTAGGATTCGCCTGTGAAGCCATCTGGTCCTGGACTTTTGTTTGTTTGGAGTTTTTTGATGACTAATTCAATTTATTTCTTGGTTATTAGTCCATTCAAATTTTTTATTTCTTCCTGTTTGCATTTTGGTAGTTTTTATATTTCTCACAAGTTATCCATTTCTTCTAGGTTGTCCAATTCATTAGCATATAGTTTTTCATAATACTCTTTTGTGATTGTTTGTATTTCTGTGGTGTTGATTGTTATTTCTCCTCTCTCATTTGTGATTTTATTTATTTGAGTCCTTTCTCTTTTTTTTCTTGGTAAGTCTGGCTAAGTATTATTGATTTTTCCAATGAACCGGCTCCCAGTTTCATTAATCTGTTTTACTGGTTTTGTTTTGTTTTTTAGTTTCTATATCATTTATTTCTGCCCTAATCTTTATTATCTCCTTCCTTCTGGTTTTTTAGGTTTGTTGTTCTTTTTCTAGCTTCTTTAGGTATAAGGCTAGGTTGTTAATGTGAGATTTTTCCTGCTTCTTGACATAAAACTGTATTGCTATAAACCTCCCTCTTAGGACTACTTTTGCTACGTCCCAGAGGTTTTCAGCCATTGCGTTTTCATTTTCATTTGTTTCCATGTATTTTTTTTTTATTTCTTCTTTATTTCCTGGTTGACTCATTCACTTAGTAGCATGTTGTTTAATTTCCATGTATTTGTGGTCTTTCCAGATTTTTTCTTGTGGTTGACTTCTAGTTTCATGGCATTGTGGTCAGAAAAGATGCATGGTGTCACTTCAATCTTTTTGAATTTGTTGGGACTTGTTTTGTGGTGTAGTATGTGATCTATTCCGGAGAATGTTCCATGTGCACCAGAAAACAATGCGTATTCTGCTACTTTAGGATGGAATGTTCTGAATATATCTGTTAAACCCATCTGGTCCAGTGTGCCATTCAAAGCCATTGTTTCCTTGGAATGCCTGGGTGCCTCAGTCAGTTGAGCATCTGGCTTGATTTCGGCTCCAGTCATGGTCTCATGGCTTGTGAGCTTGCCCCCAACCCCTCATTGGGTTCTACGCTGACTGTGCAGAGCCTGCTTGGGATTCTCTGTCTCCCTCTCTCTATGCCCCTCCCCTGCTCTCTCTCTTACTCTCTCTCTCTCAAAATAAATAAATAAACATTTTTAAAAAACACATTGTTTCCTTGTTGATTTTCTGTTCAGATGCTCTGCCCATTAGGATTCCTGAGTGGCTCAGCCGGTAAAGCATCTGACTTTGGCTCAGGTCATGATCTCATGTTTTATGAGTTCAAGACCCACATCAGGTGAGCTCAAGCCTCATTTTGGGTCAGCTCAAGTCCCGCATTGGGTGAGCCCCACTTTTCTCTCTCTCTCTCCCTCTCTCTGTCTGCCCTTCATGGGATTCTCTTTCTCCCTCTCTCTCTCTCTGCCCCTTGCTCACTTGTGCCCTCTCTGTTCCCAAAAAAAAAAAAAAAAAAAAAAAAAAAAGGAGTGCCTGGGTGGCTCAGTTGGTTAAGTATCTGACTTCGGCTCAGGCCATTATCTCGCAGTCAATGAGTTCGAGCCCCATATCAGGCTCTGTGCTGACAGCTTAGAGCCCGGAGCCTGCTTTGGATTCTGTGTCTCCCTCTCTTTCTCTCTCTGCCCTTCTTCTACTCAGGCTCTGTCTCTCTCTCTCAAATAAATAAATAAATAAATAAATAAATAAATATAAAATTTTTTTTCAAAAAAAGGAAAGAGATGATCTGTCCATTAATGTAAGTGAGGTGTTAAAGTTCCCTACTATTACTGTATTATTATCAATCAGTTCTTTTAGTTTTGTTACTAACATACATATTTGAGTGCCTCCAAGTTGAGTCGTTATAGTGTTTACTTTAAAAAAAATTTTTTGTTTATTTATTTTTGAGAGAGAGACAGAGACAGAACGTGAGTGGGGAAGGGGCACAGAGAGAGGGAGACACAGAATCCGAAGCAGGCTCCTGACTCCGAGCTGTCAGCACAGAGCCTGATGTGGGGCCTTAACCCACAAACTAGGAGATCATGACCTGAGCCGAAGTTGGACGCTCAACACCTAGGTGCCCCACTAGTCTTTGTTTTTTTTTTTTTAATTTTTTTTTTTTTCCAACGTTTATTTATTTTTGGGAGAGAGACAGAGCATGAACGGGGGAGGGGCAGAGAGAGAGGCAGACACAGAACCGGAAACAGGCTCCAGGCTCCGAGCCATCGGCCCAGAGCCCGACGCGGGGCTCGAACTCCCGGACCGCGAGATCGTGACCTGGCTGAAGTCGGACGCTTAACCGACTGCGCCACCCAGGCGCCCCTCCGCTAGTCTTTGTTTTAAAGTGCATTTTGTCCAACACAAGTACTGCTACTCCACCTTTCTTTTGACATCTATTTGCATGATAAACATTTCTCACTTTCAACTTGCAGGTATCTTTGGGTCTAAAATGATTCTTCTGTGGGCAGCATATAGATCGATCTTGTTTTTTAATCCATCGTCACCCTATGTCTTTTGACTGGAATGTTTATTCCTTTACATTCAAAGTGATTATTAATAGATATGTATTTACTGCCATTTTATTACTTGTTCTGTGGTTGTTTCTGAAGATTTTCTGTGAATGTTTCTTGTCTTTCAAGGTTTGCTGGTTTTCTTTAGTTATATGTATTTCTTTCTCTTTATTCTTGTATATGCATTAGTGGTTTTTGATTTGTGGTTACCATTAGGTTTGTATACAACATCTTCTACATATAGCAGTCTATATTAAGTTAATGGCCATTTAAGTTTGAACCCATTCTTTCCTCCTTTCCTCCCAATTTTTTGGGAATATGGTACCATATTTTACATCCTTTTATTTTGTGAGTTCCTTGACTGATTTTTTTTACAGAAATATTTTATTTTACTGCTTTCGTGTTTCCTACCTTCATACTGTCATTTTTGGTCCCTCCTTTCCACTCAAAGAGTCCCCTTTAATATTTTTTGTAGAGTGGTTTAGTGCTCATTAACTCCTTTAGTTTTTGTTTATCTGGGAAACTCTTTATCTCTCCTTCTGTTCTCAATGATAGCCTTGCTGAGGTAAGTATTCCTGGCTGCAGGTTTTTCCCACTCAGCACTTTTAATATATCATGCCAGTCCTTTCTAGATTGGAAAGATTCTGCTGAAAAATCCACTGATAGCCTTTTGGGTTTCCTTTGTATGTAACTGTCCTCTCTGTCTTGTTGCTTTTAATAATTTTTTATTTATCACTACATTTTGCCACTGTAATTACAATATATCTTGGTGTGGATCTGCTTCTGTTGATTCTGTTGGGGGTTCTCTGTGCCTCCTGAATCTGGATATCTGTTTCCTTCCCCAGATTAGGGAAGTTTTCAACTATTATTTCTTGAAATAAATTCTCTGCCCCCTTTCTCTCTCTCTTCTTCTGGGACTTCCATGATACGTTACTGAGTTTCCCTGTCTATTCTCATTTTGCATAATTATTTTTTCTCTCTTTTGTCAGCTTGATTACTTTCCATTACTCTGTCTTCTAGATCACTGATTTGTTCCTCTCCTTCTTCCAGCCTAGTGTTCGTTCCATCAAGCATGTTTCTCCTTGCATTTATTGAGCCCTTTATCTCTGCTATGTTATTCCTTATCTCTGTGTTAACGGTCTCACTGATTTCTCCACTGTTTTCTCAAGTCCAGTGAGCATCCTTATGATCATTGCTTTAAATTCTCCATTAGGCATGTTACTTATGTCGGTTTCCCTTAGATCTCTGTCATGGCCTTGTCATATTCTTTATTTGGGACAAATTCCTCTGTCTTCTCATTTTGTCTAAGTCTCTGTGTGTGTTTCTCTGTGTTAGGAAAGTCAGCTATGTCCCCCGTTCTTGAGGGTAATGCCTTTATTAGGAGAGGTCCTGTAGTGCCCTGCAGTGTAGTGTAGGGCTGGGAGTGTCTTCGCTATGTGCTACATGTGCTCTGCTGTTGTGTCCTGGCTGCTTGGTTCTTCAGGCCAGTCTGCAGAGGCTCTCTTTGCCTCTTGTGGGCAGTGTTTAGTGTGTGGCCTGAATGTGGCGCATTTTAACTAGGTGTGCTCTTGTGAAATGAGACTTGTGATCACCACCGCTGGAACCAAGCCTTGCAAAACTCCTGGGTCAGTAAGTGCAGTGTTGGCAGGGGTTTAGGCCTGTCTTCTGGGGTTGGGACCCACTGTGCTGGGAACGAGGCAAGTGTAAACGGGAAGGGCAGTTCCACCACAGCATGAGGGGGCGGGGCTTGGTGTAAGCAAGTTAAGTAGTGAGTGTCAGCCACTGTGCTCTGTGCTTATGACGAGGAGCAGAAGACGTAAACTGTGCAGGCCTAGTTTCTTTGTTCCCAGAGCGCTTTCTCCATGAACGCTGCCTCTTTGGGACGCACTTCAAGATGAGCAACTAACCTCCCCACTGTGTGCCCCAGGTGCTCACTGACTGCTTCCATGTTGTAGGTCTATGGGCTGTTTGCCCTGCCTTCTCTCCAAGAGCAGCCCCGTGTCCTCCAAGCTCACGGAGCCAATCACGCTAACCTTTAAAACTCCAAGCTTTAAGCCCCACTGAGTTGCAAGAACTCACAAAACTCAGGCCCTCTCGCTTTCCAAGCCAATTGCTATGGGGATTCGTGTGTTCCGTTGAGCGCTTATGTGTCTCTCACTCTTTTCCATGACAGTGGCTCCTTCCCCACCACAGTGGTCAGGATCTGTCTCTCTCCCAAGCCATGTCTCCACACTTCTATGTGGCCTCGTCTCTACCTTTATTTGTGGAGATTCTTCTGTCAGACCTCAGATCAATTTCTGGGGTATTCAGGATGATTTGATAGTTATTTAGTTGTATTCGTGGGACGAGGTGAGCCTAGGCTCCTCCTACTCCACCATCGTCTTCCCCTCCACTATGAGTTGTTGATATTTTCTTATTGGGTTGCACAAATTCTTTATATAAATTAAACACTTGTTTTTCTTGTTATATATACTTTACCTAGTAAAGACGTCTGCCATT
This sequence comes from Lynx canadensis, assembly GCF_007474595.2. NCBI lineage: Eukaryota > Metazoa > Chordata > Mammalia > Carnivora > Felidae > Lynx > Lynx canadensis. Next base: position 161,647,329 of record NC_044304.2, on the reverse strand, counting down.
TTGCATCTTGCCAAATAAAAATTTAAAATTTTTGTGTAAACGTTTTCAGTGTTTTGGTGAACACTTTGGTTTGGTTTTGATGCCTTGCTTAAAAAGGCCCTCCCCTCGGGGCGCCCGGGTGGCTCAGTTGGTTAAGTGTCCGACTTCAGCTCAGGTCACGATCTCACACTCCGTGAGTTCGAGCCCTGTGTTGGGCTCTGTGCTGACAGCTCAGAACCTGGAGGCTGCTTCGAATTCTGTGTCTCCCTCTCTCTGCCCCTCCCATGCTCATGCTCTGTCTCTCTCTGTCTCAAAAATAAATAAAAACATTAGAAGAAAATTTTTAAAAAGGCCCTCCCCTCTCTCAGTTTTTTGGTTTTGTTTCTCCAATCCTTCACATTTAAAAAAAATATATATCTTTTTAATGTTTGTTTATTTTGAAAGAGAGAGAGAGTGAGCAGGAGAGGGGCAGGGAGAGAGAGGGAAACAGAATCCCAAGCAGGCTCCACACTGTCAACGTGAAGCCCAATGCGGGGCTCAAACTCACCGACTGTGAGATCACGACCTGAGCCAAAATCAAGAGTCAGAGGTCCAATCGACTGAGCCACCCAGGTGCCCAAATCCTTCACATTTTTTGAAGAAGACTTGTGAAAGAAACAATGACTCAATACTTCAGCCTCCCTTTGGAAGCATTTTGTATCATCTCTGGGATCCTTGTGGATCACTGGCATTTTCACAGCACAAAGTATTTACTCAATTGGCACACTTGTGGGATTCTCAGCATTGGTACAGCACAGGCTACCACGAGATTTATCAGAGGAAACTCTTGATCATATCTGGGGTGCTGCAAGTCCCAAGGGACCTCTCTCTGTCCAAGTTTCATTATTCAGGAAACAGAAATTTTCACGTCACCAGAGCAAAACACAGCCAGAACAACAAAAGTCATTTAATTCAACAAGATGATGAGGCAACCACAGGGTCCCAATGCTTCCACATGACCTCTTTCTCCAAATCCACATTTTGTAAATTCATATATGGATCTGAGGGAGTTATTTCGGGAACTCCCTATCTGTATTATTGTTACATTTTCTTCGACTATAACAGGTAGAGAATCTTGAACTCAAATATTTTTTTTTATGTTCACCACGACTCCCAGAAGAGCTTCCTCAATGTAAGATTAGCAGTGTCAGATCTTTAGAAAGGAAAGGGGGCCGCCTGAGTGGCTCAGTTGGTTGAGTGTGTGCCTTTGGCTCAGGTCACGATCTCACGGTTCGTGGGTTTGAGCCCTGCATCGGTCTCTGTGCTGACGGCTCGGAACCTGGAGCCTGCTTTGGATTCTGTGTCTCCCTTTCTCTCTGCCTCTCCCCTGCTTGTGCTCTCTCTCTGCCTCTCAAAAATAAAGAAATGTAATAAAAAATTTTTTAAAGAAAGGAAAGGGTAATTTGACTACCAGGTGATGCATTTTTGCCCCTTATGGCAAATAAGGCATGGCTAATATGGTCTCCAAACAAAACACTATGACAGGGGTCTGTTAATGTGTGACTGAGGATCAGACTGTCACATTCGCCCTGAATTTCTAGATTCAACACAGATTCCTCCATTCATTCCTGTTTGGAAAACAGGATTTTGCCTCCTGCTTATTAAGGAGAAAACAACCTTGTTTGCCTATAAGTGGCGATTCAACTCAGACTTCAAATTTGACAAATATAACATTACAATCTTAGCTGCAGTTTAGAGTGTGTTTTCTCCTTGGGGGTTAATGTACCCGGGCCACCTCATTTCTAGCACCTACTGGAAACAAGAACAGTGAATAGGGGTGCCTGGGTGGCTCAGTCAGTTAAGCATCCGACTTCGGCTCAGGTCATGATCTCATGGTTTGTGGGTTCAAGCCCCGCATCGGGCTCTGTGATGACAGCTCGGAGCCTGGAGCCTACTTCGGATTCTGTGTCTCCCTCCTTCTTTACCCCTCCCCCGCTCATATTCATGCTCTGTCTCTCTGTCTCTCTGTCTCTCTCAAAAATAAATAAACATTAAAGAAATTAAAAAAAAAAAACAGTGAGGGGCGCCTGGGTGGCTCAGTCAGTTAAGCGTCCGACTTCAGCTCAGGTCACGATCTCGTGGTCTGTGAGTTTGAGCCCCGCGTCGGGCTCTGGGCTGATGGCTCGGAGCCTGGAGCCTGCTTCCAATTCTGTGTCTCCCTCTCTCTCTGCCCCTCCCCTGTTCATGCTCTGTCTCTCTCTCTCTCTCTCAAAAATAAATAAACACTAAAAAAACAAAAAAAAACCCAAAACCCAGTGAACAGTGAATTCTAGTAACTTAAACAGATCCTGGCTTAGTAAGGCCTTCAAAAGAAAAAGTAGAAATAAAACATTAGAATAGTATAGGTAATTCTAGGTAAGATTCTTCCTCCTCTTGTGAGTATATGTATGATTTTTTGGAGTCTCTGGTTTCTCCTAACCACATATTTAAAAGGGACTCATCATGTATTTTCATTTAAGTGCATATGATGCTTCTCAGTGAAATGAGAAAGACAGTTTTCCATCTGGTTCTGGGATTTTAGGTTCTTTATCTGAAGCTTTTCAAGAAGATGATAAAAACAATTGCTAACTTATATTAAATGCTTACTATACGCCAAGCACTGTGTGAATAAGCACATACTTTGTAGCTTTTCACCCTCATAATGCCCCCATGTGATAGATACTTCTTTTTTTTTATTTTTTTTTAACATTTTATTTATTATTGAGAGACAGAGACAGAGCATGAGCATGGAAGGGGCAGAGAGAGGTGGAGACACAGAATCCGAAGCAGGCTCCAGGCTCCGAGCTGTCAGCACAGAGCCTGATGTGGGGCTGGAACTCACAGACCATGAGATCATGACCTGGGCCGAAGTCTGTCGCCCAACCGACTGAGCCACCCAGTCGCCCCGTGATAGTACTTCTTAAGTCACATCCCGTGTGCTTATAAGGTGGGGTAATCCTCTAACTAAACAAGTCTAATGACTCTGTTAAGGTTATAGAAATTTAATATTAATGTGGAATGGAGTAGGCCCAATAGGCAAGCAGCAACACTTTCATTTTCTCCATTTGTTGCTTCGCTACCTCCAGAGATTTGATGATTATCTTAGAGGCAGAATGGTTTGAATGCATACATATCTATAAACGGGCTTTCCTTTCCTTCCTTCCCTTGATCTAAGTCAGTGGTTCTGAAACATCGGTGTATATAAGAAATGCTGTGCAGAACTGCATAAAGCCATTTATACCGTACTTTAGGAGCAACTTAAGAAATGTCAAAGGCGACTTGACTCTGTAAGATTTTTTGCCTGTTAGGTTGGCTTTATGCTGAATCATTCGTGGGGAAATAACACAGGATCAAGAGATTCAGGTTAGGGGAGAAAAGAAGACTCGAGAAAAGGGAACTGAGGAGACTTCCACGTAGGGTGAAAGAGGTGCCTATCAGCATACTAGACAATCTAAAGCTGAGGGAGATGGGAAGGAGGCAAGGCCAGGAGGAATAAATGCTAGATACTGTGGTGAAAGTGCTTTATCTATGTTATCTCACTTAATTATTTAAAAAAAAATTTTTTTGGGGGTGCCTGGGTGGCGCAGTCGGTTAAGCGTCCGACTTCAGCCAGGTCACGATCTCACGGTCCGTGAGTTCGAGCCCCGCGTCAGGCTCCGGGCTGATGGCTCAGAGCCTGGAGCCTGTTTCCGATTCTGTGTCTCCCTCTCTCTCTGCCCCTCCCCTGTTCATGCTCTGTCTCTCTCTGTCCCAAAAATAAATAAACGTTGAAAAAAAATTAAAAAAAAAAATTAAATAAAAAAAAATTTTTTTAATGTTTATATTTATTTTTGAGACAGAGAGAGACAGAGCTTGAGCAGGGGAGGGGGAGAGAGAGACACACACAGAATCCGAAGCAGGCTCCAGGCTCTGAGCTGTCAGCACAGAGCCCGACGCGGGGCTCGAACCCACAAACTGCGAGATCATGACCTGAGCCAAAAGTCGGATGCTCAACCAACTGAGCCACTCAGGCGCCCCCCTTACTTAATTATTATAGCAACCCTTCAGATACGGAAACCAAAGTTACAGGTATTCAAATGACTTGCCTGATGTCACAAAGATGGCAAATGGTAAAGCCAACACCCAAACCCAGGTCTCACTCTAAAATTCAAGGTCTTTCCACCATAGCTGGCTTCTTTGTGGGTTAGGACGTCCTGAAGTCAGCCAGAAAGAACTCTGGGGAACGGAGATGTGTTGTCTTGGGATGGCCTAAAGCTTGGGGCGAGATTCTTGTCAGGCCATGTAGTGGAAAACCTTCATTCCTCGTGGAGAGCAGAGAGGCTGACCTGGAATGGATAGTTTAGGAAAGTAAGCAGAATTTTACAAAAATAGCTGCATCCGTGCCTCTTTGTGATTTCTTTCCTTCTGAACACATGGAAGAGACATCAAGATACTGGGCTGTCATGTACACAGCAAGTGTGTAACACATGGTGGTGTTCCTCAGGTGCTCACTTCTCCGGTCCCCTGGGAATATCATTTGAGTGTCCAGTAAAAGACACGGTAAACCCAGAGGACAGACCTTACTTAGACTGAAAACTGTAATCGTTCCAGGAAAAAATATATATGCCCCTAACTTTGAGGACCTGGTAGCAGCTTTAGAAGAAATAGTCCTTGGCTATAATGACAACAGTAAAGATGTGGAGCTGACCCGGCCAAGCTCACCGGCAGCAGGAGAAGGCAGAAGGCTGGAGAAATAGAGGAACCACTAAGGAAGTCAGTGAGTGTCCTTGACATTCATAAAGAAGAAGGGGCTCCACTGGCTTAAAATTTTGTTTTTACTGTTTATTTATTTTTGAGAGAGAGGGAGAGAGAAGAGTGCGAGTAGGGAAGGGGCACAGAGACAGACACAGAATCCAAAGCAGACTCCAGGCCCAAGCTGTCGGCACAGAGCCCCACGCAGGGATCGAACTCACGAACCTGACCTGAGTCAAAGTTGGCTGCTTAACCGACTGAGCCATCCAGGTACCCCTCCATTGGCTTTAAAGGCTCATGAGCACTTCTAGTTACCGGCATAAAGTGAATTTCACTAAAACAGGACAAAGGCTGTCCACGTGGTAAAAGTGGATATTAGAACAAATAAAAATTATTCCATATCCACATCTAACACCATATCCTGCAATAATTCCACATGGCCAATGAGTTTACTCAAAGAAAAAAAAATTCCTTTCTGTAATTTGTTACCCTACCTTATATGTACAGAGTGTCTAAGACAATTCAAAGACAAATTCTTGTATAGAGAGAAATTCTAAGAAATTCAAAGACAAAAATGAATACATCTCAATATATACATTTTATAAAACCTAGTAAGTCAAGCTACTGAATCAAAAAAAATATGAGAAAAATCACTGGATTTTGTGATGTGACTGTGATGTGATATGAAATTTATTTAAATAGGTAAAATCGTTTTCTAGGATCCACCAGTGAATTGCCAAATAGGAAATGAAGAGTTTACAGAGGAGGAAAAAGAAATTAGTGCATAGAAAAGCCTACAGCCTCATGAAACTAAAAAAACGCACACATACAAATGCGTACCAGTAAAACATGGGATGTTTCTGTATTATTTCTTATACTCCCATGTGAATCTACAATTACATGGATAAATTTTTCTATTTAGAAAAGAACATAGCGTCAATCAATTTTTGTGAAATGAATGCAAATCAAAACAAAATTAAAATATGATTACATGAAATGGATGTCAGAGCAAATGAAAAATGTTGGCAGGGGTGCCTGGCTGGCTCCGTTGGTAGAGCATGTGACTCTTCATTTCCAGGTTGTGGGTTCCAGCCCCATGTTGGGTGCAGAGATTACTTAAAAATAAAATCTTGAAAACAATGTTGGCAAAGGATGGGAGACATGTAACATTCTTATATTGATGATAACATTGCAAGTCAGTCCAATCAGCTCTGAGACAATCAGACTTTTAAATTTTCTACAGTTAGAATTTTATATAGGTCATTGTGCAGTTCTGTTTCCTTGGATTTTCTTAATCTTGAAAATCCTGCATGCTTGTTTTAATACGGGAAATTGAGGGAAGGTGGGGGACTAATGAGAACTCTGTATTTGACACTCATTTTTCTGTGAGTTTAAAACTGACTTTTAAAAAGTCTATTATTTAAAAAAGAAAGAATAAAGGAAGAAGCTGTGAATAGACTAAAAGTCATTGAACTGTACTCTTTAAATGGGAAAATTGTATGGTATACTAATTATATCCGAATAAAGCTGCTCTTTTAACAAAGTAAAAGAAAATTAGGGGTGCCTGGGTGACTCAGTTGGTTAAGGGACTGATGTGGTTTCAGCTCAGGTCATGATCTCACAGTTTCATGGGTCTGAGCCCCACATTGGGCTCTGCACATTGACGGCGTGTGGAGACTGCTTCTGACGGCGTGTGGATTCTCTCTCTGCCCCTCTCCTGCTTGTGCTCTCTTTGTCTCTCTTAAAATAAATGCACAAACTTTTAAAAACGGTGAAAGAAAATTAAATGCGTATTTTAGAGTTCCTAAAGCAACTACGAAATAGAATATAAAAAGATACAGTGAGGGGCACCTGGGTGGTTCAGTCAGTTAAACCCCAGACTCTGGAATTCGGATCAGGTCATGATGTCACGGTTTGTGAGTTTAAGCCCCACACGGGGCTCTGCGCTGATAGTGTGAAGCATGCTTGGGATTCTCTCTCTCTCTCTCTCTCAAAATAAATAAATTAATTAAAAACAATAAAAAGACACAGTGAAAATTATAAGTAAATTAAAATGCAATACTAAAACAAAGTCAAATAATCCAGAAGAGAAAACAGAGAAATGAAAGGCAGAGAGGAAAAGCAGAAGACTAATAATAAAAAAGATCTAAATCCAAGTACTTTAATAACTACATTTAGTGTAGTTATTAACAATAAAAGAGAGATGATCAGAGTAGTCGAGCAAATTGCTAACAGCTCCACTGTTAAGAGTGGGAACGCCATGGTTTGGGTTCCTCACCTGCAACACAAAGCCATCATGTGTGCAGGATCCACCTGGGCCACCCCATATCATTCCCATGGGACTTGAGGACAAGGTAATGAACGATGTGAACATAAATCTCAAGCTGCCTATGACCCATGAATTTTGTCTATTGTCAACGCCTATGAAACTATGGCAGGCTGATTTGTCGGCTTGTAAGATGAGTAGCATTTCAACCCTCCACAGGTCTTCCCGGTAAGGTTTATGGCAGGAATGCAAGGCTGGTTCAACGTTCAGAAATCAATCTATCTAACCGACCGTATTAATTGTTTAAGAGAGAAAAGCCACATAAAAATATAAATTGATGCAGAAAAGGCTTTGGGCAAAACAAAACACCCACTCACAATATCAATTCCCAGCAAACTCGGAATAGCAGAGCACGCCCTCAACCTGAGACGTATCTACAAAAACCTACTGTTAAATATGGGCTCGACGTGTGTCCAAGGTAGAGCAGAAGTGGTTTCACTGAAGAAGCAGGATTTGGTGGATGACTTGCCTGCCTTCTAGCCCCTGGCGGGAGGATTCTCAGCGGGGGCGGGGGGTGGGGGGGCTGCACACTCTCAGAATCCCTGGCAGGACGGACTCCCCATTGCCCATGACAGAGACCTGCTCGTTGACCCCCTGGGCCGGCTCACCTCCCTCGCTTCATTCCCGGGATGGCCTCACAGATGATCCTCCCCTCGCCTGGGGTTCGCTTCGGGGAGGAACCAGCCCCGCGCCCCCTCTCCGTCCGGGGCTCAGTGAAGAGGGAGTCGTCTCCCCACTTGCAGCTGAAGCCCCACGTCCGCCTCTCCGTCTTCCTCTCTCCAGCTCCTTTCAGTGCCTCTCGGTCTGTCTTCCTCGCTTGGAGACCCAGACCCAGAGCCAGGACCCGGGGACGGCGCTGGCTCCTCCCGGCCGCAGGGGGCGCTGTGGGGCCGGGCCGGGCGCGAGTCCCAGCGTGCACCGCGCGGGGGCTGGGCCTAGCGGGGCTGGACGGGGGCGGGAGGCCGCGCGCCGTGGGCGGTGCTGGGGGGGGGGGTGACCCGTGCGCTCGGCGTCTCCAGGGCAGCGGCGAAGGCAGGGGCAGAGGCGGGGGCCGTGAAGGGCCATGGCTGAGCTGGCTCCGGTAAGAGGGGCCTTGGAGGATGCGGGCCCTGTCGAAACTCGTCCCTGTCGCGATCTGGTGTGGGGTCCCGATTCGGGCAGTGAGGCGGCGGGGGACTGTCCGTGTGTGACCCTGGACTGAGCTCGGAGCCCCCGGCGGGTAAAGGGACGGTTTTGGTGCTCAGGTTGTTTCTGCAATGGAATAGGAAGAGAAGGGGTCACTGCGAGAAATTCAGGGTCTAACCAAGCGTCCCCTCTTGTCACCCGCTCTTTCCGCCGTGTGTCGGAGTTCTTTGGTTTCTCTTGGGTTCTCGTTCTGTGCTCTGCTGATGGATGTAACCTCAAAGAAGCTCATCTGTATAAACGGATGAAAAAAAAGTTAGGGGAAGGAAGACTGGGAATGAAAGGAACTGGAGACTGCTCCCTCTAGGAAATGACAGAAAATTTGAAACCAGTTGGGGTGGTTGATGGGAAATTTCAACACCGGTTTTAGAGTTTAATAGGCATATCCTGGGCTCAATCCAGGAAACTCTGTTAAATTCAACTAAGTATATAACCTGCCTACTCATGCAAGTTTTGCTTCTACCCTTACTGAGATTTTCATATATAATAATCTTACTAAGGTAATGCATTTTTTCCCCTTCCGCTTCTCACCTCCTCCCCCATCAGGTATAGGACACAGGGAACCTTTCTGTACTGTACTATCTTTGCAACTTCCTGAGTCTATATTTCAAAATAAAAAGTTTTTAAAAGTCTTGCATACCAATAATTGGTTGTTGCTAAGTAAAGGATCCCCCTTTAGGTGATGCATGTGTTCAAAGGCCTGCTGGTCATTAATTCACTATGTGGGTCAAACAGACTTCTGTGACCCCTTTATTACATTGTTCATGGCACCAGCCAGAGAGAATGATAGGATATATATATATCACATATAATTATATATATATGTATATGATTTTCTTTTTTTAAATTTTTTAACATTTATTCATTTTTGAGACAGCACGCGTGTGCGCACACACAAGCAGGGGAGGGGCAGAGAAAGAGGGAAACAATCCAAAGCAGGCTCCAGGCTCTGAGCTGTCAGCACAGGGCCCAACGTGGGGCTCAAAGCAACAAACCACGAGATCATGACCTGAGCTGAAGTCCGAGGCTTAACCAACTGAGCCCACCCAGGTGCCCCTATATGATTTTATTTTTAAGTAATCTCTACACCCTTGTGGGGCTCAAATTTACAACCCCGAAATCACGAGTTGCATGCTCCACCAGCTGAACCAGCCAGGCGCCCAAGAATGAGATTTTAATATAGTTTCTTCTCGTCTCTTAAAGACATGGGCATTGAAAGATGGTAGCCTGAAAGTGAAAATGTATGTATGTACTGTTTGTGATTCCAGGTAACAATGACATTTGATGATGTGGCCTTATATTTTTCGGATCAAGAGTGGGAGATCCTGGAGAAGTGGCAGAAGGAAATGTATCAGCAAGTGATGAAGACCAATTATGAGACTCTTGATTCCCTGGGTAGGATTGGCTTCAAAGAAATCATTTTTGGGGAACCAGCCTAATACTATTAGGCTTTCCACTCTGTATTAGCTATTGAGTATGATTCTGTGGCCAGTTTCCACTTAGAATATCTTCTTAACTTCCTATCATGGCCTGGGAATATTTAACAGGTCATTATTTTATCTAGTGATATCTGCACCCCCCCAGTCTTATTAATTCAGAATTCTCTTTCACCCCAAACCTCCCTTGTTTGTCCCACAGTTAGAATTACTAAATAACCTCATTGCCTCTCTCTCTCTCTTTTTTTTTTAAGCGTATCCTTTTTTTAAAACTGATACTTTGGTGCCTACGTATGTTGCCTCAACAAGATGAGTTTTCTCTCCTCGCAAGAACTGGGGGAAAAGTTCCCTGGTAGAGGGAGAAGGGGTGGTGGGATGGGACACGTAGGTATACCCGGAGAAATACGGGGTAGATTTGAAGAGAAAGTTGAGATTATACTTTGCCATTTATCCAACTTGCTTTAACTCATTCTTACATCATTAAAACCATTTCTACCGTTACCAATTTAACAGGTGATTTCAATATAGCCTGTAGGATTCTCTCCCTCTTTTGGGGTTTATAATCTCTTCTATCTGAGATAGGGATGACAAGATGAGTCAGTTGTGCGAAATCAGAGGGAAGAAAATTCCAAGCAGAGGAAAGATTAGTGCAGAAGTTTAAGGGTTGGAGTGCATGAGCTCATTGTGTGATGGGAACCACACTAAGGCTAGTCACATATGCAGAGAAGGCTAGGAGATGAGAACTGTGGTGCCAAGTCTGGAAGGGGCCTCTAGGTCAAGGTACAGAGTTCGATTTAGTTCTGTATACAAAGGGAAGGTGATGAGAGGATTTATACAGGACTAGTAAGACAAAATTTGTTGGAACAATTAATTACTTGGGTTGCCACGGGGAGAATGAATTGTAGCGCACAGCAATGAAAGGAGAGACACCAGCCAAGAACTTCAGCAGTGCAGGTGAGGCTTCATGGCAGCTGAACGAGGTAGGTGGTGATAAAGGTAGAAGTAGACAGGCTCTGAATGTCTTTCGGAGGTAGCGTCCCGGATGTTGCTGGTGGGTTGGATGTTGAGCCTAAAAGTGAAAGAAGAATCAACTCCTAGATTTTTGGCTTGAGTATGTTGAAGCCAATGGCTTTATTCGATGACATCAGGAACGCTTGGGGAAAGGACCTTAAGTGTGAGATATTTATTAGACATTATATGGAAATATTTATAATTGGGTATGCAAGAGTGGAATTCCAAGTGAAGATCAGGGCTGGATTCACAAATTTGGAGTCACTGTATAGATGGTGTTTAAAAAAAATTTGTTTTCATGTTTATTTTTGAGAGAGACCATGACTGGGAGAGGAGCAGAAAGAGAGGGAGACACAGAATCCAAAGCAGGTTTCTGGCTCTGAGCTGTCAGCTCAAAGCCCCACGCAGGGCTCGAACCCACCAGCCGTGAGACCATGACCTGAGCCGAAGTTGGACGCTCAACCGACTTGAGCCACCCAGGTGGCCCAAGATGGTGTTTGAAATCTCAGGGCTAGGTGGAATCATCTAGGGAGAATATGTAGATAGGACAGAGCCCCGGGACACCTCAACATTTGGAGGTCAAGCAGAGCAGTCTCAGTCCAGTAAGGTAGGAGAAACTCGAGCTACGTGCTTATCCAGGGTTGAGTTGGGAGTTATCACAACTAGTGTCCTTGTGCTTGGAAAATCCAGTCTGATTTTCCCACTTTTTAAAACCCGAAGGGCATTATTTACAAATGATTTTCTGGACGGGCATCTAGATATTAGCCCCAGAGATTAGGATTTAGCAGGTCCAGCCTCAGGCCCAGGAGTCCACATTTGTCACAAGCCCTTCAGGTGCTGCCAATGCTTGATCCAAGGTCTCAGCGGTAGGTGACACTACTACAGGGCATCCATTGGATCTCCTAAAATCATTCCTTTACTTTAGAGCTGTCCTTCTTCCCTTCATGCTTATGTCATTAGACACATTACTCTCTCTCCCTTCATCATTGCCATCTTTTAACAACTTCCTGGTTCCTTCACTGCACCTCAGTAGTTAGTCTCCTTGAATATGGGGAGTCTAGTCAGAAGCGTTTAGTGATCAGGCTCCCTTCTTGACCTCCTGTGATTTTGCTTTTTATTGCACTCACATTGTTCTCATAATGATCATTTTTTAAGACTTTCTGCCTGGGTCTGTTGGCCTTTTAAAAATCATTGTCCAGGGGCACCTGGGTGGCTCAGTTGGTTAAGGGTCTGACTTCGGTTCAGGTCATGATCTTACAGTTTGTGGGTTCAAGCCCCACATCGGGCTCTGTGCTGACAGCTCAGAGCCTAGAGCCTGCTTTGGATTCTGTGTCTCCCTCTCTCTCTCTGCCCCTACCCCATTTGGGCTCTGTCTCTCCCTCTCTCTCTCAAGAATAAGTAACCATTGGGGCGCCTGGGTGGCACAGTCGGTTAAGCGTCCGACTTCAGCCAGGTCACGATCTCGCAGTCCGTGAGTTCGAGCCCCGCGTCAGGCTCCGGGATGATGGCTCGGAGCCTGGAGCCTGTTTCCGATTCTGTGTCTCCCTCTCACTCTGCCCCTCCCCCGTTCATGCTCTGTCTCTCTCTGTCCCAAAAATAAATAAACATTGAAAAAAAAAAAAAAAAAAAGAATAAGTAACCATTAAAATAAAAGTAAAGGGGCGCCTGGGTGGCGCAGTCGGTTAAGCGTCCGACTTCAGCCAGGTCACGATCTCGCGGTCCGTGAGTTCGAGCCCCGCGTCGGGCTCTGGGCTGATGGCTCAGAGCCTGGAGCCTGTTTCCGATTCTGTGTCTCCCTCTCTCTCTGCCCCTCCCCCGTTCATGCTCTGTTTCTCTCTGTCCCAAAAATAAATAAACGTTGAAAAAAAAAAAAATTTTAAAATAAAAGTAAAAATCATTGTCCTTAACTTCCCCATTTCCTTTAGTTTTGTGAAACATTGCAGAGAACATTTAAGCTAAGCAGTCTTGGTTAGGCTATATTTTATTGTCATTCATGTAATTTCAAGGGTTTCAATTTTTTTTTTTTATCGCTTATTTATTTTTGAGAGAGAGAGAGAGAGAGAGGCAGAGTGCGAGTAGGAGAGGGGCAGAAAGAGAAGGAGACACAGAATATGAAGCAGGCTCCAGGCTCTCAGCTGTCAGCACAGAGCCCGATGCAGGACTCGAACCCACAAACTGTGAGATCATGACCTGAGCCGAAGTCAGACGCTTAACTGACTGAACCACCCAGGCGCCCCGGGTTTCAATTTTTTTTAACTTAACTTTGATGTCCTGTCTTCAGGAACCAAAGTCAACTCTGATAATCATGTTCAGTGAAGAACTCAGATAAATCCAGATTGAGTCTATGTGGACTCTCTTTGCAGGTGGTGTTTTTTCCAAGCCGGATTTGATCACTTGGATGGAACAAGGGAGAACGCTGTTAATCAGAGACCAGGGACCCTTGGAGAAAAGAATGACACTTAGCCCTTCTGCTGATGAGCAGTGCGGCACGCAGAAGACTGGAAAGTTGCTGTATTTTGGTGAGTATGATGGATTTAGGGTCATGACTGATTTCTTTTATCTTTGTGGATAGTCAGCTGGACGTTGTGAATAAGCATTGTTTTGATGGAGAGTGTTCTTTTTTCCCTCAAGTGGGAAGCAAATACAAGAACGTATTACTTTTATAAGGAGGGAAATTGTGTATGTTTTGTTAAAAAAAAAAAAAATTATGACCCTGGAAAGAAGAATTCCCTGTAAAAGAACAAGTTGAGGACCCATTTGTCAAGTCCTGAGGAACAGCCATCTTCCCCATGACACCACTGTGTCCATTTGAGTATAGAGAAATGGAAAACCGTCCAATTTGGTATAACATACTATTTTTTTATTGTACAGATTTTTAGAACTTGAGTTCTAAAATCCTGTTGAAAGATTCCTTTTTAAAAAAAAATTTTTTTTTAATGTTTATTTTTGAGAGAGACAGAGACAGAATGCAGTGGGGGAGGGGCAGAGAGAGAGGGAGACACAGAAGCAGGCTTCAGGCTCTGAGCTCTCAGCACAGGGCTCGACGCGGGGCTCGAACTCATGAGCTGTGAGATCATGACCTGAGCCGAAGTTGGACGCTCAAGCAACTGAGCCACCCAGCTGCCCCAGAAGGATTCCTTTTTGAATTCCTTGTATCACAAGAAAAACATTGGAAATACTTTAAATGCTTAAGGGAATATGTTATTTTTTAGACTGTGCTAATGTTTTATTAAATGGAGATCTAAGTCCCTGGAAGTCATAGGACTCCCCTTAAGAAGAAGGGATTTGCTCCATCAAAACAAAAAAAGAATTCCCAAAGACTTCATTTCATTGCCAATGTCTATTATTTCATTTATCTAACAAGCATTGAGTCCCTACCATGTTCATAGGACTGTGTTAGTTATTACTCAGGCTGGGGGTGGGAAGGAGACACATACATATACCCATATATATGTTCCGCTGGAGGATTTGGTCTTCGTGCTCACCTGGGATGGCAGTTAAGTTAGTTGATCATATTGAACTGTTGGACTAGTCATCTATATAATGGGACTGTGTACAATTTAATAAAATAGTAAGTGGCAGTGGTAGTAGGAGTTGTATAGGGATTTAGAGGAGAGTGAGTGGAGTAGAGACAGCAGTTTCCCAGGAGGCCTTCTAAAGGAATTAGGATTTAAATAGCAAAGAATGGACGGATTTGGTTAGAGAAGATCAGCAGGGGTTATACATGAGCTGTCTCAAAGGTGGGAACAAGCCCACTGTGTTTAGAAAACGTATAGCTGAATGTGATTCTTGGGAGCGTATGGGAGGTGGAGAAGGGGAAACATGACATGATGTCAGATTAGCTGGGGCCAGAAATCCCAAGGAGGAAGTTTGACTTCATCCTTTAGAAAGGGAGGACCCAGAAAGGTTTTTGAGTACCAAAGCCAACTTTGGTGGCTGTCCCTAAAAACGAATGTTCCTTCGTGCCAGGTGGTACCCAATAATCACAACTGCTCCTCTGCCTGGAATAAATAGTAAGTGATAAGAAATAGAGTTCAAGGAGACAGGTAAGTACGCTTTTGCCATGACCTAGGCGTTAGCTATGGAGTGCTAACTTAGTAAATGACATCATCCTGTTGTTGTTAACAGTGACCACAGAGCATAATCAGAGTTCTCTGGGGGCAGGCCCACCCTTCCTGACAGGTGAGGTTTCCTCCTGTGTTAAGAGAGTTTAAAAAAGGAGAGGCCTAGGACCCAGTTCAGCAGGCAGGAGAAAAAGCGGTTCTGAAATACATCAGCTCAGGCCAGCATCTGGAATTGACCGCTCCAGTTTTTGCGGGTGAGAATACGGTGCGAGCTCAGCTCCCCATTTCCTGTCATCATGGTTTTTGCTCTGGGAACAGCAGTGACTATGCGTCTATTAATATCTTTCTTACAATGCAAAGTTCCTTGGAAAAGGGCATTATTTCCATAGCGTTCTTTGTGAAATTTAGTAAATTGTCATTTTGGCATTCTTAAGAAAGATACTTTCTTTTTTTTTTTTTATGTTTATTTCTGAGAGAGGGAGCACAAGTGGGGGAGGGGCAGAGAGAGGGGGACAGAGGATCTGAAGTGGGTTCTGCACTCACAGCAGAGAACCCAATGTGGGACTCGAACTCGTGAACTGTGAGATCATGACCTGGTCTGAAGTTGGACACTTAACTGACTGAGCCACCCAGGTGCCAAGAAAGATATTTTTTATTAGCATTTCTTCCAGAAAGCTTTTCCTGAAATCTGTGGTAGAAGGGGCAAGAATATGACCCAAAGCCTTTATACTTCAGTATCACGTGATTTACTTCACAGATTTAAGGAACTAGAATAGAATGGTCATATTCTCAGACTAGCTCATTTTTATTTTCTTTCAACTTCTGCTTATTCTCTGAGGATAATCCATTGGTTCACAAGATGTATTTGCCTGCAATTTTTTTTCCACACGCAGCCATTTCTTAACACTTGATGGAAGAATTTGCACGTCACAGTTAGATATACTTGGCCTGTGGCAAGCAGATACACAAGGTCATCAAGATCAATGGGATTCCTTTTCCCGTGCTGGTAGTGACGTGAAGACCATTCTTGACCCCATCGTAGCACAGACACGTCATTGGTAAGGGTGGGTCTTCTTTTTTTCTCTCCAGGTGACCAAGGAAATCTTGGGGCAGAAGAGGAGGAATGCCGTTCAAATGGCCTCCAAAAGCAGGGTTCGTGTGCTACCTTCCCAGGGGAGGAAAGAAAGATCTTACCAAATCAAAGAGCCACCTTACGGCACCCAAGTCTCCAAGAAATAGGGATTCCACATGAAAACCTTGACAGCATATCCTCTAATCGGGATAAGAACGATCCATGGCCTACGCGGGTAGGTACCCCAGGTCACTTGGAAATTCCACCGGGGCCAAGATTTTATTCCTGTTTTGTCTGTAGGAAGGTCTTCCAGGTAAAGAGAGACTTGGTAAAGCACAAAAGAAACCACGCCAAGAGCCAGCTCTGTAAATATCCACAGCACAAAAATGAATCCAGAGGGAGCTCTGAACTCCGGTGGAACCGGCCGGTCCTGTGTAAGAAGAAGCGTTTCCAGTGTGGCAAGTGCGAGAAGAGCTACTATCTGAAGTGCAGCCTGATCATTCACCAGGTTGTTCACATGGGCCAGCGCCCCCTCCCATGCCCCCAGTGTGACCAGACCTTCCAGTTTAGAGCCACTCTGAAGAAGCATCTGGGTTTGCACAAAAGGGAGAGACCATTTTCCTGTGAGCGGTGCGGCAAGGGTTTCGTCTCGCGGTGCAAGCTCACGGAGCACGTCAGGGTGCACACTGGGGAGAAGCCTTTCCGGTGTCCAGAGTGTGACAGAAGCTTCCGCCTGCGGAGAAGTTTGAAGGCCCACGTTTGCCGACACAATGGGAAGAAGCCTTTCCGTTGCCCGGAGTGTGGCAGAAGCTTTTCCCGAAAGGCTGCCGTGAAGGCCCACCAGAGGATCCACGGTGGAGAGAAGCCGTTTTCTTGCGACGAATGTGGTCGGAAGTTCACGCACAAGACGAAACTCACTGAACATATCAGAGTTCATACGGGAGAGAAGCCCTTCCAGTGTCCCGAGTGTGAGAAGAGCTTCCGCCTGAAGAGAAGCCTCAAAGCCCATCTATTTCAGCACAGTGGGAAGAAGCCCTTCCAGTGTCCCGAGTGTGACAGGAGCTTCTCTTGGAAGAACGCCATGAAGGCCCACCAGCGTCTACACAGCGAAGAGAAGCCGTTCTCCTGCGGGGAGTGTGGCAAGAGGTTTACCCGGCCCTCGAAGCTCACTCGCCATAGCAGAGTCCACAACAGGCAGAGGGAATTCTCCTGCGATGAGTGCAAAAAGACGTTCCCTCGGCAGTCGAGGCTCACGGAGCACCTCAAGGTCCACGCCAAAGAAAAGCCGTTCTCCTGTCCCGAGTGCAGCCGGAGCTTCAGCCGACACTCGCACCTCGCCGAGCACAGGAGGCTTCACGGTGGGGAGGAGCCCTTCCGGTGTCCAGAGTGTGACAAGAGCTTCTTCTGGAAGGCCTCCCTGAAGTTCCACCAGCGGATACACAGGGGCGAGAAGCCGTTTGCGTGCAGCGAGTGCGGGAAGACCTACACCCAGCAGTCTCAGCTCACCGAACATCAGAGACTCCACAGCGGAGAGAAACCCTTCCGGTGTCCTGAGTGCAATAAAAGCTTCCGTCTCAAAGGGAATTTGAAAAGCCACCTGCTCCAGCACAGTGACAAAAAGCCGTTCTCCTGCGTTAAGTGCGGCAAAAGTTTCACTCAGCGGTACAGGCTCACCGAACACATTCGAGTCCATAGTGGTGAGAAGCCCTTCCGGTGTCCCGAGTGTGACAAGAGCTACTGCATACGGGGAAGCCTGAAGGTCCACTTGCACACGCATAGTGGAGAGAAGCCCTTCGGGTGTCCGGAATGTGGCAAAGGCTTCCTCCAGAAGAGAAGTCTGAAGACCCACCTGCACCATCACAGAGGGGAGAGGCCTTTTTCTTGTGACGAGTGTGGAAGGAGCTTTACGTACATGGGAGCACTCAACACCCATATGGCCGTACATGCCAGGGCAAAGCCCCTCAGTGTCTAGGCCAAGCCACGCAGAAAGGCAGCAGTGACAGCTCTTAGGTGGCGTTAGCAGCTCTGTCGGATCCACGGTAGAAGGGGGATAAGGGATTCACGGGACACCGGCCTCACATACGCTGGCCAGATGCACAGCAGGCAGGGCGTGACAGCTCCTTGACAAAGGTCCCCAATTATCCAGGCACAAGAGGCGTCTCCCCTTTGTGATTCCTGTGGACCAGGCCTGCCGGTTCTGGAAGAAACACTCGACTCTGCCGCCATTCCGGCAGTTTTTAGCAGCGTCATCCAAGAGCACGGTAATACCTTTATTAAATTCTGAAACCTTGGGGCACCTGGGTGGCTCGGCTGAGTGGTTGATTTCAGCTCAAGTCATGATCCCGGGGTCGTGGCATCGAGCCCCGCGTCGGGCTCTGCGCCGAGCTTAAAGCCTGCTTAAGATTCCCTCTCTCTTTCCCTCTGCCCCTCTCCCCCACTCGCGCGCGCTCTCTCTGAAATAACAATAGAAGAAATTCCGAAACCACAGCTCGATTGAAGAAATGTTACAGACTGAAATGTTTCCCCTCAGACGCCTCAGTCTGCTTTCTATTATCAGGCCTCCTTATTTAAATTTGTACTGAGACTTTCAGTTTTTTCTCATATAGTGAATTTTCATTTTCTCTCACATGGTGAGAGCATCTGTGTCGCAGGGGAATTTCTCTATATTACCAAAAATAAGTGTTGTCTACCATCTCCTTTGTTAACGATGGTGCACATAAATTTTTGTTTCCCTCTGGTTTAATTTAAATCACCGAAAAATCCACCATTGTCGGTAAAAAGCAATGATGTAACTAACCCCTCTGCATTTTCAGTAGTATACATCAATTCTCCAGGAGACATACTTGCCTTAATATTGGGGCTTTTGGGTAAATACCAAAGGAAAAAATATTGCCAGTCCAAGACATCACTCCATTTTTTGTTCTGTGGCCCAATCGATCATTCTAAGGTGATTCTCCAGCCTGTTCTAGCGAACCTTCATCTGTCTCATGGACTGTGTCTTTTAACATCATTCCTACAAAAATGTACGGCTGTGCTTCCTTAGGGAATCTTTGGGGCCTATGGAAAATTCCCACTGCTGTAGTACCCGGTGGTTGCTGATCACCTGAATCAGAATCAGCTGGAATCAAGGACACCCTACAAGTCACAGTGTCTCTATGAGAACCAACGTCTGGTTGGTACACTCCTGTAGGTGCAAGCCTCTTGGCGAGTCAGTGGTGTCTTTGTGCAAAGAAAAATGCGCTTCCTCTAACCTGCGCCAGGGCGCGTGTGGGCTGGATGTCAGCCTCGGCGGCCTCTTCACCAGCACACCTCAGGACAACGCCGTGCCTTCGCCTAGGATACGTGTGGAAACGCAGGCCCCAGGGACCCTTCCCACACCTACTGAGTGACAGTCTGTTCAAGTGAACTTGTTGGAAAAGCTCCAGAACATTTGTTCTAGTGAGTGGAGAGACTGGAGGAAGGAAAACTCTTTGAAAGCATTCTAGTCATCCTGCTGTGAAATTCAGGTTAGACCTTTTCCTTTAAGCCTTTCTCTCCTCCATTTTGTAATCAAGCTCCTTGGGATAAAAGTTTCTTACGTTATGTGTGTGTTAGGTCAGGCTGCCATAACAAAACACCGCAGACTGGGGGGCTTAAGGCACAGAAATTTGTTTTCTTACAGATCTAAAGGATAGAAGTCCAAGACCAAGGGGCCAGCAGGATTGGTGTCTGGTGAGAGCTGGCTTCCTGTGTCCTTATGTTGTTTTTTTCCTCTGTGCACAGGGTGGGAGTGGGGGATTGCCAGTGTTTCTTCTTTTTGTTAGAAGGATACCAGCCCTATTGAATTAGGGCCCCAATCGTATGGCCTTATTTAACCTTAACTAGTAGACCTGAGCAAAGCGAATAAGGAGGCGCGGAGATTAAGAATGCTGTGTGTTCCTAAATGGAAAGAAATACCAAGAATGGGGAGGAAGTACTTCCTCCTCTGCCGCTGCCACCACCACCACCACCACCAGCCACTGCTAGCTGTGCGTGTTTGTCATCGGTTCCTCTCCTGAGCCACCACTTGTGCAGTAATGTCTTATCTCCTAGGTGCTGATGACTTTCAAATCTGTACATCCGTCTCCCTAGTTCACCTTCCCCCTGAGTATTTCTGATTTCCACAGGCATCTCAAACACAAAATGCCCAAGATAAGACTTTGCATCCAGGGGCGCCTAGGTGGCTCAGTCGGTTAAGCATCCGTCATCGGGTCAGGTCGTGATCTCATGGTTCGCGAGTTCGAGCCCCACCTTGGGCTCTGTGCTGACAGCGTGGAACCTGGAGCCTGCTTTGGATTCTGTATCTCCCTCCCTCTCTGCCCCTCACTCACATTCTCTCTCTCTCAAAAAATAAGTAAACATTTAAAAAATTAAAAAAAAAAAAAAAGACTGTATCCATATCAACCCTCACTCTGCACTCTTCCTTACATTCTTGTATTTCCCACCTCTAAAATTATACTAACTAATCCCAAAGCTGTAAATCTGATAATGATCCTAGGTTTTCCTCCACCCAATCTGTTTCCTAAATTCCTCCCAAACAAATGCCCTTCTTTATCTCTACCATCACCACTGACTGAAGCCAACTTTTAAATTTTTTTTTTTCAACGTTTATTTATTTTTGGGACAGAGAGAGACAGAGCATGAACGGGGGAGGGGCAGAGAGAGAGGGAGACACAGAATCGGAAACAGGCTCCAGGCTCTGAGCCATCAGCCCAGAGCCCGACGCGGGGCTCGAACTCGCGGACCGCGAGATCGTGACCTGGCTGAAGTCGGACGCTTAACCGACTGCGCCACCCAGGCGCCCCTGAAGCCAACTTTTAAAAAAATTATTGTTTAAGTTTGTTTATTTCTTTTAGAGAGAACACAAGCGGGGGAAGAACAGAGAGGGAGAGAGAGAGAATCCCACGCAGGCTCCATGCTGTCAGCGCAGAGCCTGATGTGGGGCTCAAACTCACAAACCATGAGATCATGACCTGAGCTGAAATCAAGAGTCTGACGCTTAACGGACTGAGCCACCCAGCTGCCTCCTCCCAAAGCCAACTTTAAAAAAAATTTAGTGTTTTTATGGGCAGATTTTCCTGCTTTCTCCTGCAGTGCATTCATTACCCTTATAACAGGTTGATTTCCCTAATATCCAACTCTAATGTTATTCTCAAAAAATATTTTTTTATAAGCTTCCAATTTTATTACAAACATAAACTCCCTAACGTGACATCAGAAAGAAACCTTTGAGCTGACCCAGACCTGCCTTTTCAGCTTAATCTTGTTACCTATTCACAATATGAACCTCACTCTCACCGAACGACTCTGGTCTTTCCCAAGTGCGTCATATCCTCATGACCACTCCCTCATCTTCCCGACTCCTGCACATTCCACCTTCAGTTTCCACACCAGCAGCATTTTAGGTATGTCACAATGCCATGGCACCCTTTCTCTAATAGCACTCTTAGTGTTCAACTGTAACCTGCCTGCTTCCCTCAGAGACTGCACTCCAGCCAGGGCAGGGGTTTAGTCTTGTTTTTGCATTTTCACACCCAGATCAAGCCACTCTCTGGCTTAATGCCTGGATCTGTGATGTACCCACTAACAGGGCGGGGTGGGGGAGCACTGAACTACATAGGACTTGATTATGGACCTGAGGGCCCCAGGGAATCGGGCAGACGCAGTCGCAGGACAGCTAAACAAGAACGGTTGGAGGTGCATTCATTCTCACACAGACACAAACCCTACCCCTCCCCATTCACGATGATCCTGCAATCCGTAATTCCAAAACCCATAAAGACATGTAAGTTTAAGTGAGCCAACAAAACAAAATCAGAAGATGAATTCACTCCGTATACATTTAAATAGAGATACCTGGAAGATACCTTAAAACCAGTGCACTTGATTCACCAAAATATAAACGAATTATAACATTTTAAAATACTAGGAAATAAAAAATAAGCAGAAGTGATAAACAGGTGGATATGAAAAAAGACCTTGGAAATGAGAAAGTGAAGTTACTGATTGAACGAAAATCTCGAATAGAATAAATAAGCTTTAGGAATTTACCCAGAATGAAGTAGATAGGTAAATACAAATAATAAAAGTATGAAAGCAGTGAAGATCCATAGAGAATCGATTGAGAGATTCTGATATATACCTAACAATTCCAGAAGGAAAAAATAAAGGGAGTGGCTGAGAAGCAATACTTGAAAATGGCTGAGAGGTTTCCAAAATCTTCAAATGAAAAGTGCACTACCAGGCACCTGGGTGGCTCAGCCTGTTGAGCATCTGACTTCAGCTCAGGTCATGATCTCGGGGTTCATGAGTTCCAGCCTTACATTGGGCTCGCTCCTGTCAGCACAGAGCCTCCTCTGTCCCCCTCTCCCTACCTCTCCCCAGCTTGTGCTCTCAAAAATAAACATTTAATGGGGTGCCTGGGTGGCTCAGTCGGGTGAGCATCCGACTTCGGCTCAGGTCATGATCTCGTGGTTTGTGGGTTCAAATCCCATGTCAGGCTCTGTGCTGATAGCTCAGAGCCTGGAGCCTGCTTTGGATTCTGTGTCTCCCTCTCTCTGCCCCTCCCCCATTCGCACTCTGTCTCTCTCAAAAATAAATATGGGGCGTCTGGGTGGCTCAGTCGGTAAGCGTCCGACTTCAGCTCAGGTCATGATCTCACGGTTCACGAGTTCGAGCCCCGCATCGGGCTCTGCGCTGACAGCTCAGAGCCTGGAGCCTATTTCAGATTCTGTGTCTCCCTCTCTCTCTCTGCTCCTCCCCCACTCACACTCTGTCTCTCTCTCAAAAATAAATAAGCATTAAAAAAATTAAATAAATAGACATTTAAAAAAAAAAGGAAAAGTGCACTTCCATTACATGAGAGGATGGTAAAAATCCACACCTAGCAATGATGGTAAAACTAGCATCAAGAATAAGGAGAAAAACATAAGGGCATGGAGAATTTGGGGGGATTATGGGTCTGTGGTCTGTTTATTATCTTGATTTTGAGGATGGTTTCACCATCTTATACATCTGTCAAAACTTACCAAATTGTAAGGTTTAAATATATACAGTTTATAGTGTGTCAATTGTACCTCAATAAAACGGTTAAAAAATCAACAGCAATCACTAAGATGTTATATATAATTTCTAAAACAGCTGAAGAAAAAAGGAATATAGTAAAGTACCAATTCAGGGGCGCCTGGGTTCCTCAGTCAGTTGAGCCTCCCAACTTTGGCTTAGGTCACGATCTTGCGGTTTGTGTGTTTGAGCCCCGCATCAGGCTCACTGCTGTCAGTGCGGAGCCTGCTTCAGATCCTCTGTCCCTCCCCCGCTTGTGCTCTCTCTCAAAAATAAATAAAACATTAAAAGAAAGAAAGAAAAAAAGAAAAAGTACCAATCCATCTGAAGGCAGAAAAAGAAAATGATGAAAATAATAAAATAGTGAATTAAGTACACAATCAGAAGACTGTCAGATATTTTAAAAGTTCATACTATACAGTTTACAAGAGACAGGACTACAAACACTAAACAATGAAAATAAAGTCATGGAAAAAGATTTGTCAAATGAAGCCTAGTGAAATAAACTATACAGGAGAACAAGTTAGAATTTATAGCAAAATCCATAAAAAGAATCAACTAAGAAGAGTTAAGAATCACGAACTTGTAAACACCTAACAATGTAGGCTTGTGCTATGAAAAGCAAAAGTTACCCAAATGACCAAAATAAATATACCATATTTTAGTTGAGTAGTTAGCACACCTTTCGTAAATGTATTCATCTAGCAGACAATAATAAGCATTAATAATTTGATGTGAACAGCAAAAAATTTATAAGTTTTACCCAACAGAAAACCCTGTATGAGAAATAACCTCAGTTGTTTTTGTTTTTTTTTTTTAACAACGTTTATTTCTTTTTGAGACAGAGAGACAGAGTGTGAGTTGGGGAAGGGGCAGAGAGAGAGGGAGACACAGAAGCCAAAGCAGGCTCCAGGCTCTGAGCTGTCAGCACAAAGCCTGACATGGGGCTCAAACTCACGAATCGCGAGATCGTGACCTGAGCCGAAGTCGGACGCTTAACCGACTGAGCCAGCCAGGCACCCCAGAAATAACATCAGTTTTAAACAGAGAGCATTTACAAACATTAACTATGTAATAGGGCACAATGAAGTCTCCACATATTTTTTAAAGTTCATTTCATTGTGATCCAACTTCTACCATGAAATATTAACTTAGAAATAAAAAAGAAAACTTTAAACAACAAACAAAACTTCCTAGGCTTGGAAACTTTAAAAATACACTAAAGAACTCTGGTTAAAGAGGAAATCACAATGCAATATTAGAACTAAACATTCTAGGTTCTATGTACCAAATTTGTGAGATGAAGTTTAGACATGAATCGTGTGTGTGTGTGTGTGTGTGTATGTGTGTGTGTGTGTACATAAATATTTTTTAAAATTTTGTGAAAGAATTAGTTGCATAGTCAAAAAGCTAGGAGTTCTCAATGAACTCTACCTCTGGAGATAGCCAGCTAATCCCTTGTCTGATGCTCCCACAGCACTTTGTACTTTGCTAATAGTATTGGATATTATTTTCACATTGTTCTTTACAAGCCTGTGTCCCTCCCCTGGAGATGGCAAATACTCTGATGGCTTGATTCATTTATTTAAATGTTCCTTATAGTGTTAAAGATATTCAGAAGGTGAAAAGAATGTTCACCTGTGAGCAGTTGGCTCCTCTTGAATAAGTCATTTGCAGTACAGACCTGTGACTTAAAATGGGATTGCAACCTGATAAAACCATTGCATGCTGAAAATACTGTTTAAAACACCTAACCTAATGAGCATCATAGCTTAGCCCAGCCTACCTTGCATGTGCTAAAAGCACTTACATTAGCCTACAGTTGGGCAAAATCCGTGAATACAAAGTTTATTTTATAATGAAGTGTTGCATAGCTCGTGTAATGTATGAATACTGTAGTGAAAGTGACAAACAACGGGTGTGTGGGTGATGGTTGTAAGCACATCAGTTTTGTGCCCCTTGTGACGGTGTGGCTGACTGCAAGCTGCATCTACCCAGCATCATGAGAGAGGATCCTCCAACAAATCGCAAGCCCAGGAAAAGATCAAAATGGAAAGCGTAGTTTCTATGGAATGCGTATTGCTTTCGTACCATTGTAAAACTGAGAAATCGTAAGTGGTACCATCACAAATCAGGGACCATCTATACTGATGGAGCACCTGTGTAACCTTGGTTTCCATCCTCTCCTGCCCACCCCTTCCCCATCCCAGCTCCCAGCGATGGCTACTATCCCAAACTGGGTATTTATTCCTGTACATGTCAGCATACTTTGCCTACATACGTGTTACTTCTAAATAATATATAGTACTGTTTTATATGTCCTAAAGTTTCTGTAAGGGCTACCATATTGTACGTAACCTACAACGTGCCTTTTCAGTCATCCTTATGTTAATGTCATTCACGTATGCTCTTTTCAGCTGTAGCTCAATAGTTTTTGCTGCTACTTTTCAGGGTATGGGGGAAAAAACCCACAAGAGATCCATCCTCTGGGTGATAGACACTTAAATTGTTCTCCTGTTTTTGCTCTTAAAACAATGCTGCTATGGAGATTCTTGAATGTAGCTCCTATGTAAATGTGCAAAAACAGTGCCAAGGTTAAGACTTGCTGGATGTAGGATGGGCGCATCTTCAAAAGCAGATACTGCCATTTTCCTGACTAACAGTAAGAGAGAACGCCTTTGTGTATTTTGTGCCTATTCATGTTTCCCCCTTTCCTGAATTCACTATTCATAATTTTGCACATTATCCTCCTGAGTAGTCTTTTGATTTTTAGAAGTTATTTATATTCTCTAGATGTTGTTCCTTACTGCAAATATCTTTCCCCAGTCTGACTTAGTTTTGGTTAGGCTATTGTGGTTTTTGATGGGGAAAAAAAAGTTTTATTTTTTATTTTATTTTTTTCTTGAAAAAAAAGTTTTATTTTTTTTTTCAACGTTTATTTATTTTTTGGGGACAGAGAGAGACAGAGCATGAACGGGGGAGGGGCAGAGAGAGAGGCAGGCACAGAATCGGAAACAGGCTCCAGGCTCTGAGCCATCAGCCTAGAGCCTGACGCGGGGCTCGAGCTCACGGACCGCGAGATCGTGACCTGGCTGAAGTCGGATGCTTAACCGACTGCGCCACCCAGGCGCCCCGAAAAAAAAGTTTTAAATCTTAATCTAATTTCATGTATTTGTCTGTCCTTTGCACTTTGTACTTTTTGTGTTTTAAGATTATACGCATGGAAATATTCAAGGAGCATTATTTATGGCCACATTTTTTTTTAATGGCCCCTGAATATTTTACACTACCCTACCTACTATGTACTGGTATTCTCCAAAAATTCATATGTTGGAAGTCCTAACCCCCAGTATGTCAAAACAGGACTTTATGTATGTATGTATGTATGTATGTATGTATGTTATATAAATATGTATATAAATATTTATTTATTTGAGATGGCGGGGGAGGGGCACAGAGAAAGGGACACACAGAATCCAAAGCAGGCTCCAGCCTCTGAGCTGTCAACACAGAACCCAACAACCCGATGCAGGGCTTGAACTCGAGAACCATGAGATCATGACCTGAGCCACAGTCAGATCCTTAAGGGACTGAACCACCCAGGTGCCCAGAACAGTATTATATTTAGACACAGGGCCTTGAAAGAGGTAAGTAAGGTAAAATGAGGTCATTATGGGTGGGCCCTAGACCAATAAGATTGGTATTCTGATAAGAAGAGATTGGGATACAGAACACCCAGAGAGAGGAACATCCTTGGGAGGACACAGGAAGAAGGCATCCATCTGCAAACCAAGGAGAGTCTTCAGAGGAAACCAACTCCGCTGATACCTTAATATCAGACTTTGGGCTTCCAGAACTGTGAGAGAGTTAATTTCTGTCTTTAACGTGCCCAGTCCGTGCAGATTAATGCATTGCCTTGCATTACATCCATTTAAGAGTAGAACTGTAAGATTATGAGAAACATGGAAAACTCTGATGTGGTAAATGAAAAACAAAAGAAACAAAGTGACGCATGTCTCAGAACCATATAATAAGTACATGTCTGCGGGCAGAGACTGGAAGTTTATGTGAAAATCTTGGGGCACCCGGGTGGCTCGGTTGGTTGAGTGTCCGATTTCAGCTCAAGTTATGATCTCCCGGTTGGTGAGTCTGAGCCCCACACTGGGCTTGCTGCAATCAGCACAGAGCCGGCTCCGGATCCTCAGTCCCCCTCTCTCTCTGCCCCTCCCCCGCTCACTCCATCTCTCTCAAAAATAAAAACATTTAAAAAAATAGACCATTTACATTGGAGTGCCAGAATTATAAACAAATTTTACACTTATTTATTTATTCATTTTGCAAAACTGATTTTATTAAAGCATGGGGACAGGCCCCATGGAGTGACTGATAATACACTTGGGAGTTGGGGGAGGTAAAAGCTAGAGGAAGTTTCCCAAAGGATTTTCATATGCTAAAGACACTGGATCCTGGAGGCCTAGCTATTATCAAGCTAAGGCGGTTTTCCCCTCTGGCAAACCATTTACATTAAGACAGTAGGGAGTTCCTGCAGGAAAGTTATATACTCTGCTGGCCTCAAGTATTTGTCAATGGGCTGCAGGCCATAAGGAAATTCAATGTTATCTGCTATCTCCTTCTGCCTTTGTTTCCCACATCACTCTGATAGTTAATCAGAACTTTCCTCAAAGTCCTTCATTGTCGTTTGAAGAGCAATTTGAGGTTTCCACAGGTTCACAGGAATAAGAAGCCGTGTCAGCTGACATACCAGACTCCTGGTAAGGCTGCTGGAAACTCTAAGCAAGGTACCAGGCTGATGAGGGAGCGTGGGGCAAGCTGAAGGCAAAGTACAGGCTAACAGCACCCCCCCCCCCCAGGTGGAATATGTGTGATATTCCTCGGACACTCCTGCCTACCCAAGAACAAAGGAAAGAGGTTTACGTGCTTGCCATGCTTAATGTGGGAAACTAAGGCAAATGAAAAATTAAATTCCCTTACTGCCTTACAGCCCATAGGTAAGTCCCTGAAACAGGCAGTGACCTCCCTGTAAGGAGCTCAGCTGCCTAGATGATGACACTTTGCTACAGGCAAAAGAGAATCTTAGCGTAACATTACCTCAACCTCGAGGATCCTGTAATTCTGCTTCATTTCAACCGCCCCGAGATATATACTGGCAATCTTACTCCAAGCTTATGCCCCTCACCCCCCATATACATCTGAAGGGTCTCATGACTGAGGTTTTCTTAAATGGTAATAAATGTTTCCCTAGCAACAGGTAGTCCCTCAAGGTCCTGGAAACCTTGCTTCCAAAATACCTTCGAGACTTACTCTACCCCTAACTCCCTCCCAACCTGAGGGTATATAATGAGTTACCTGTCAGGAACCCAGTGCAGCTCTTCCTGCCCATGGGTCCTGTCCCCACGCTTTAATAAAATCACCTTTTTTGCACCAAAGACATTTTCAAGGATTTTTTTTCTCGGTTGTTGGCTCTGGACCGCCCCGCCCCACCATCACCCCAAAACGTCAAGGTCAATAGTTCCAAGGGGCTCTATTGGCTTCATTCTTCGACAAGTCAACCTTAGTTCCTTAAAGCTATGGCCATCTTGGGGCGCCTGGGTGGCGCAGTCGGTTAAGCGTCCGACTTCAGCCAGGTCACGATCTCGCGGTCCGTGAGTTCGAGCCCCGTGTCAGGCTCTGGGCTGATGGCTCAGAGCCTGGAGCCTGTTTCCGATTCTGTGTCTCCCTCTCTCTCTGCCCCTCCCCTGTTCATGCTCTGTCTCTCTCTGTCCCAAAAAAAAAAAAAAAAAAAAAAAAAAAAAAAAAAAAAAAAAAAAAAAAAAAAAAAAAAAAAAAAATAAAGCTATGGCCATCTAGCTGAGTCTATGCATGGCTCTCAAATGACATTCCAGCCAAAGTCTTGGTAATATAAACAGTATTTCGAATGGCGTCCAAGTTTGGACTAAGCCTCAGAATCATTAGGATGCCAAATGATGTGGTTTGAAGTGTCAGGGTTCAGAGCCAATGGCCAAGAAATAATTGTTGAGATGTCTGTCTTCAGTGTAAAAATGTGGTTTTACTAAAGCACCGGACCGACCCACGGGCAGAAAGAGCTGCCTACTTCTTTTAAATTTGCTTTATTGTTGTTAAATTTCAAATTTTTTTAAATTTATTTTTTTATTTAAAAAAATTTTTTTAATGTTTATTTTTTTTTTTGACGGGGGGAGAGAGAGAGAGAGAGACACGGAGCATGAGCGGGGGAGGGGCAGAGAGAGAGGGAGACACAGAATCTGAAACAGGCTCCAGGCTCCGAGCTGTCAGCACAGAGCCCGACGCGCCGCTCGAACTCACAGACCGCGAGATCATGACCTGAGCCGAAGTTGGACGCTCAACCGACCGAGCCATCCAGGCGCCCCCCAATTTTTTTTTTTTAAAGAAAACCTTTAAGGGGCGCCTGGGTGGCGCAGTCGGTTAAGCGTCCGACTTCAGCCAGGTCACGATCTCGCGGTCCGTGAGTTCGAGCCCCGCGTCGGGCTCTGGGCTGATGCTCAGAGCCTGGAGCCTGTTTCTGATTCTGTGTCTCCCTCTCTCTCTGCCCCTGCCCCGTTCATGCTCTGTCTCTCTCTGTTCCAAAAATAAATAAACGTTGAAAAAAAAATTAAAAAAAAATAAAAAATAAATAAATAAAGAAAACCTTTAAGGTAGGGGGGAAGCAATGACATATATCCCAGCACTTCAATCACACTGGGTACTTAAGAGTGAAAGACGAAGTAAACTGAAGATCCATTTCACATTTAGGTTATAAGACCATTTCTTGGATTTTATAGACTGTAAGTCACGTCCTAATTTAAGTCCACGGGGTCAGCGATGCCATGTGTCTGCCTGACTCCCTGAAGATGAATTCCCAGCCTCCTGGTCCCTGGTGGGAGGATTCTGATGCGGGTAGGGGGGTATTGCACACTCTTAGAATCGCCGGACGGACTCCCCATTGCCCATGACAGGGACCTGCTCGTTGACCCCCTGGGCCGGCTCACCTCCCTCGCTTCATTCCCCGGATGGCCTCACAGATGATCCTCCCCTCGCCTGGGGTCCGCTTCGGGGAGGAACCAGCCCCGCGCCCCCTCTCCGTCCGGGGCTCAGTGAAGAGCGAGCCTTCTCCCCACTTGCAGCTGAAGCCGCACGTCCGCCTCTCCGTCTTCCTCTCTCCAGCTCCGTTCAGTGCCTCTCGGTCTGTCTTCCTCGCTTGGAGACCCAGACCCGGAGCCAGGACCCGGGGACGGCGCTGGCTCCTCCCGGCCGCAGGGGGCGCTGTGGGGCCGGGCCGGGCGCGAGTCCCAGCGTGCACCGCGCGGGGGCTGGGCCTGCGGGGCTGGGCGGAGCTGGAGGCTGCGCGCCCGAGGAGGTGCCGCGGGGCCGCCCGGGAATTTAGCATCCCCGCGGGGCCGCGGGCCGGGAGGGACCGTGAAGGGCCATGGCCGAGCCGGCTCCGGTAAGAAAGGCTCCGTGCGCGGACGCCCAGTTTCGGGGCTCGGGGCGGGTCTTCAGGCTCCGGCGTGGCGGGCCTCCATCCGGGGTCCTCGCGGGGTGGCAGCGGAGGACGGGTGGAGCTGCGTCTGTCCGGGTGTAAGGTCCGGACCGTGGACGGAGCCGGTGGCCGCACTCCCGAACAAGCCGAGCATGGACCAGGCCCACTCAGCAGCGGGCCCTGCCTGGCCGGGGGCGCCCGGGCGTGGCGGGGGCTGACAAGGGAAAGGAGAGAAATGGGTCTGGTTCCCTTGTGGGTATCACAGCTCAGCCAGTTTTACATGGCAGTTACTGAATTCAGAACAAGTGTTTAAAAAATTTAAGACTCTGAGTGATTGAAATGATGGCTGGCAGCGGCTTGAATACGATAATTCACCTGCTAACGTTTGAGTGTAAGAAGGAAGGAAGACAGGTCGGAAGGAATAGAATAGGATGTAAAAATCTAAGCAGAATACACAGTATTTGTTTAATGTTTTGTTGCAATCGAGGTTTAGAAGGAATGACCACTTATTATGGTTTTTTTTAATACCTTACAAACTTTCATATTGAGCATTTTTTCTTTTTTTTTAATTTTTTTTAATGTTTATTAAGAAACAGAGACACAGAACGTGAGCAGGGGAGGGGTGGAGAGAGGGAGAGACATAGAATCTGAAGTAGGCTCCAGGCTCTGAGCTGTCAGCACAGAGCCCTACGCGGGGCTTGAACTCACAAACAGAGATCATGACCTGAGCCAAAGTCGGTCGCTTAACCAACGGAGTCACCCAGGCGCCCCGAGCATTTTTTCTGATCACTAAATGAATTCATGAGGTTATTTCAAAGTAGCGTTAATAGTCTCAGCTAAGAAAGCATAATTCCTAGGAATAAATATTCAAAAGATATGCAACACTTTTATGGAGAAATTATAAATAAATGGGAGATAGCGAGGCCCGTAGATGGAAAGACTAAATACAGTAAAGATGATACTTTTCTCCCAAGTTAATATGTAAATTTACCGCAGTTTTATCAAAATGGCAGTAAGATTTTTGTGAATGTAAACAGATTTTATTTTTTGTTTAAAAAAATTTTTTTAGGGGCGCCTGGGTGGCTCAGTCGGTTAAGCCTCCGACTTCAGCTCAGGTCATGATCTCATGGTTTGTGAGTTTGAGCCCTGTGTAGGGCTCTCTGCTGTCAACACAGAACCTGCTTTGGATCCTCTGCCCTTCCATGCTCGTTCTCTCCCCCCCCCCCCCAAATAAATAAACTTTAAAAAATAAAAAAAATAACAGAGAAGACATACACAAGGAGAAAGTATTTGTAACCTAATTTAGTCAACAATTAATCAATATACAAGTTATAGAAAGAAATTGTAGAAATGAGCACCTGGGTGGCTCAGTCAGCTGAGCATCTGACTCTTGGTTTTGGCTCAGGTCATGATCTCAGTTTGTGGGATCGAGCCCTGCATCAGGCTCTGCGCTGATGACGTGGAGCCTGCTTGGGAATCTCCCTCTCCTCTCTCTGTCCCTCCCCTATTTGTGCTGCCCCTCTCTCTCTCAAAATAAGTAAACCTAAAAAAAAAAGAAATCCTAGAAATGAAAGCATAAGTCACCCAGTAAAAAATATAGGTAAAAGATCTGAACAGTCAGTTCAGAAAACTGAAAACAAATGGTCAGTGGATAAAAGAATGGATTAAAAATTGTGACATATTCAGATAATAGAACACGACACAAAATTAAATCAATTCTGTATATATCAATATGGACAGATCTCAAAATGTTGAATGAAAAATCCAAGCTGCAGTATAATAAAGCATTTGTGCATAAAAATTAAAGTAATACTTATTTATAGATACTTATGTGTATTTAAAAATTAAAAACATGAATTGAAAAGTTACTACATGCACATAATGTTCGCTTCTTGGAAGAGAGAATAGGACTGAGTGTAAGATATATTGAAGAGGCACCTGGGTGGCTTGGTTTGTTGAGCTTACAGCTCTTGATTTTGGCTTGGGTCATGATCTCACGGTTTGTGAGATCGAGCCCCAAGTCGGGCTCTGTGCTGACAGCATGGAGCCTGCTTGGAATTTTCTCTGTGCCCCTTCCCAGTGCCCATGCCCTCTCTCTCAAAATAAATAAACATTTTAAAAAAACAATAGGACACCTGGGTGTCTCAGTCGGTTAAGCAGCTGACTCTTGATTACAGCTCAGGTCATGATCTCATGGTTTGGAAGACTGAGCCCCATGTTGGGCTCTGCACTGACAGTTGGGAACCTGCTTGAGATTCTCTTTCCCTCTCTACCCCTCCCCCACTCACACATTCCCTCCCTTCCTCCCTCCCTCCCTCCCTCCCTCTCTCTCAAAATAAATAAACTTTAATAAATTTTAGAAAGATTTAAAAAATATTGAAGAGGGACTAAAGAAGACTTGAGTTTCATCTGTCATATTCTATTTCATTAAAAGGAAGTCTGAAGAAAAATGTTGAATTCTTAAATCAGTAGTATACTGATAACAACCCAGGATACTTGTTATAATGTTCTAATTTTCTGAATCTTTAACTTCTGAAAATTAAAGTAATAATGAAGGCTTTTTGAGCATTTCTTGAAAACATTTTTTTTTTTTAAACGTTTATTTATTTTTGAGACAGAGAGAGACAGAGCATGAACAGGGAGGGGCAGAGAGAGAGGGAGACACAGAATCTGAAACAGGCTCCAGGCTCTGAGCGGTGAGCACAGAGCCCGACGCGGGGCTCGAACTCACGGACTGACCTGAGCCAAAGTCGGATGCTTAACCAACCGAGCCACCCAGGCGCCCCGAAAACATTTTTAAAGTAAGGAATTTAATCAGAGGAGAATAAGTATATTTTAAACAAAAACATGCATTCATTTCTGCTATAACACATTACATGCATTTCTAAAAATCACAGTGCAATGCAAAATCATGTAGTAAAAACCATAGTTTACTGGAGGAATGGTGTTTAGATACACAACATTCAAAAAGTTTGTCAGTGACATGTTGAAAAGATAGGAACCTAGTAAAAACACACTTTTATGCATGTTAAATTATTAACAAAATAAACTAGCTTAAAAACTACCTGAAATTTGCTTATGGAAGTGGGTGTAAGAAGGGGCAGTGAGGTGGAAGGAACATTATCCGAAATCAGACGGAAAGTTTCAACACCAGGTTTGGAGAGGTTGGGCTCATAAAACAGGGTAATCTGAGGAAGCTGGCAGATTCTTCTCGAAGGGTGTGTGCGGGCGTGTTTTGTATATTCCTTCTCATCTCTCTGTGGCTGCCTGGCACGGTTCCTTCCCCTCGCCACTGCTGACATTCTGTAACTGGCTAATTTGTGTTGTAGGGGGCTGTCTCGTGCTCTGTGGGATGTTTACCAGTTTCCACTGCATGCAAGTAGCAGCTTGCCCAGTCCTGACAAAAGCGTCCCCAGACATTGCCAAACGTCCTCTGGGGTGTAAAATTGTCCTCATGTGGAACTGACCTAGAGTTTCTCACTGACAAACTTGCATATAAGCAAGTGTAAAATTTTGTGACAAATTATTTCTGTTTCAATTTTTTTTTAATGTTTATTTTTGAGAGAGAAAGCAT
Source organism: Lynx canadensis (assembly GCF_007474595.2). NCBI lineage: Eukaryota > Metazoa > Chordata > Mammalia > Carnivora > Felidae > Lynx > Lynx canadensis. The sequence goes on along the minus strand of NC_044304.2, from coordinate 161,613,340 downwards.
GAGCAGGGGAGGGGCAGAGAGACAGAGACAGAGACAACAGACAGAATCTGAAGCAGGCTCCAGGCTCCGTGCTGTCAGCACAGAGCCTGACTTGGGGCTCGACTCACGAGCTGTGAGATCATGACCTGAGCTGAAGTCAAACGCCCAGCCTACTGAGCCACCCAGCACCCAATATCAATCATGTTAGGACAAATTCACATTTTAAAAACATAGCAGAAATGACTGTTTCATTAAACTTAATGAATTTCTGATATAAATGTAAAGGAATTATTACATTTTTTTAAAAACGTAAATCTAAGCTTCATATTCCATATAACGAAAAGATGAATAAAAATAAAAGTTGAAACAAACTGTACTTTAATACCCATAGGAAGTAAACACATATGGCAAAATATTGGGAGTTAAAACTGATGTAAAGAAGACAATAGGGGGCGCCTTGGTGGCCCAGTTGGTTGAGTCTCTGACTCTTGGTTTCACCTCAGGTCATGATCTCGCAGTTCTGTGAGTTCCAGCCCCACGTCAGGCTCTGTGCTGACAGTGGGGAGCTATTTGGGATTCTCCCTCCCTCTGCCCCTTCCCTGCTTGCATTCTCTCTCTCTCTCTCAAAATAGATAAATTTTAAAAAAAACTTAAAAAAGAAAGCAATAGGGGCTCCTGGCTGGCTCAGTCAGTAGGGCATGTGATTCTTGATCTCAGGGTTGTGGCTCAAGCCCCACGTTGGGTGTAGAGATTACCTAAAAAGAAAAAAAAATCTTAAATATAATTTGAAAAAGAGAGAAAAGGAAACCATAAAAGAATGTGCATTTAATGTAAATTACTTTAACAAATATGTAATTTACATGCTTCTAGTTATAAACCTTAGACAGATGCATGCCATCACCACTCTTATTCAACATCATTCCAGCCAATACAATAAGAAAAAGAAGAAATGATAGGCTTAAATGGTTAAAAGAAATGTTAATTTGCAGATCTCGTTCTCAACATAGACACTCCAAGGCAGTCAACTAAAGTGTTAGCCAACAAGGGAATTCATTTCCAGAATAAACACAAAAATTAGCTTCCCAACCTTTCATAATTAGAAATTTTAGTGGGGGGAAAAAAAAACCAAAACATGGTAGCAACAAAAACTCTACCATCCCTAGAAATGAACCTGTTGAGAATTATGTAAAATCTACATGAAGAAAACTAATTTTACTAAAGCACATAAAATGTCTAGAAAAATGAGAGAGATGTTTCTGCGTGGAAAGAACCCATATTTTAGAGGTCCATTTCTCCCCAAATTAATATATTAAGCATATTCGTATCAGAATCCCATGAGAATTTGTATAAATTTGACAAAATATCTTTACTATTTATGTAGAAGAGAAAACAGACAAGAAAAGCCAAGACGTTTTCCTATGGGAAATGATGGAGGTTAGTGGTGGATGGCCATGCCCCCTTAAAAAGCAAAATATTTAGGGGCGTCTGGTTGGCTCAGTCGGTTAAGCGTCCGACTTGGCTCAGGTCATGATCTGACGGTCCGTGAGTTCAAGCCCCGTGTCGGGCTCTGTGCTGACAGCTCGGAGCCTGGAGCCTGTTTCAGATTCTGTGTCTCCCTCTCTCTGACCCTCCCCTGTTCATGCTCTGTCTCTCTCTGTCTCAAAAATAAATAAAGGTTAAAAAAAAATTTAACAAAAAAAGCAAAGTATCTGATAAAACTATAAGAATTATACTGCAGTATTGGAGCAAAAAAGGATAAATGGAAGTATAAATGGAGTATAAATGCCAAGTATAAATGGAAGCCTAATTAATGAAAAACAATCCCAAATCAATGGTGAAAGAATAGACTGTTGAGTAAGTTTTGTGATAACTGAAAATCCACTTGGAAAAAGAATTATATTCCTTCCTGTTATGTTACACATAAATAAGTTCCAGATGGAAAACGGTCTAAGTCTAATAAAAGTTATAAGAATGTTAAGAAGAATTTAAGAGAATATTTTATAATTTTAGAATAGGAAAAGTCTTCCAAATCAAGATACTAAACCCTAAAGCCACAAAAGAGGTTCTCCTGAAAACTATAATAATATAAGAGAAAAGCAGTGTAGAAGATGGAGAAATTATCTTTATTTGAGAATTTTTATTGTATCCCACCATAAACTTAATAGGATTGATAAATAATATGGCACATTAATTGGATACACAGTAAGTTGACAAAAATCAGTAACTTTTTAAAAAACTATTAATAATAATTTGAAATGGCACCCCAAAAGGGGTGGTCTCATTTACAATTGCTGGAAAGACCACAGAATACCAGAAATAAAGTTAATAAAAAAGACTCAGAACATTTATGAAGAAAATAATTAAGTTTATGAAGGATAGCAAGCTGGACCAAATGAATGTAGAACATGTTTCTAGATGAGATCAATCTTTCCTAAATACATATATACAGTTAATGCAGTCCAGACTGGAATTCCAATGCACTTTTTTTGTTGTTGTTGGACTAAATAATTTTGGAGTTTATAAGGAAGGATACATATCTACGAATTCACAGCAGTAACTTTGAAAAGAATGTGAGGAGAGGGTAAGACTTACCATCCCATTATTACAATATTGCATAGGTACTGTAATCAGACACATATAGAAAGTGTAAGAGAATATATAGATTCACATATTTATGAAAATCTAATACATGCAAAGATTAAAGGTTGGCATTCCAATCTAAGGAGAAAGGATAGTATACTTATTGGTGTGTGATTGGCTCTCCATATGTATCTATTAAAGATGCCAATCTCATCTGTAGAATTTTCTTTGATTTTTACTAAAAATATTAACTTACTTTGAGAGAGAAAGAGATTATGTGAGCAGGGGAGGGGCAGAGAGAGAGGGAGAGAGAATCCCAAGCAGGCTGCCCACTGTCAGCACTGAGCCTGATGTAGGGCTCCATCTTGCAAACTGTGAGATCATGACCTGAGCCAAAATCAAGAGCCAGAAGCTCAACTGACTGAGCCACCCGGGTGCCCCTCATCTATAGAATTAAATTGCAAATCTAAGGGCAAAAAATATTAGTAGAATATTTGTATAACTTTTTGGTGTGGGGGACACTTAAAAAGCTGGAAACTATGGGGGCACCTGGGTGGCTCAGTCTCATGTCTCTCTCTCTCAAAACAAACCTTTAAAAATTTTAAAAACAAACCTGGAAACCATGGAAAGGACTGACAGATCAAATTAAAGACTCAAAATGCTCTATTTGGCAGAAGATAAAATCAAAATACAAACGACTGGGGGAGAAAATGTTTGCTAGTCAATCAAAGGATGATTCACCCTGATATAAAGAAGTTCATTCAAATTATAGGAGTCCACGAGAATGTTGAGCAAAGGATGTGAACAGACATGTACAAAGATACTGGAACATCCTCCACACCTGAAAAGTATGAAAAGGATGTTAAGCCTCACAAATGAATGCAAATTAAAACAATGAAATTTTTTACCCATTGCACTGGCAAAAAAAAAAAAATAAAGGTTTAAAAACATGCTGTGCTGATGAAGGTGCAAAGAAATAAGTCTCATTAGCAAAAGGGCAAAAGTGCTGGATTTTTTTTGGAAGGCAGTCTAGTGGTATTTATTAAACTGAACATTTTTATACCTTTTGATTGAGTAGTTCTCCTTTTTAGGCTTTATCTTACAGTGGTAAAAGCACTAGTATATCAGGAAGCATATCAGAGCATTGTTTGTAATTTATAAAGGAAATGGAAACTATATGTCCCATTCATGGGGTATGTGTGCCCATGCAATGGAATATAATGCAGTTTGCAAAAACCTGGTTTTGCCTATACACACTGACCTGGAAAAACACCTGACATATTAAGTGAATGAAGTTACACAGTGCTTTATTCCCTCTTTTGTTTTTAAAAGAAGAAAAATATCCTATACAAATGCATATGTAGTTTGAACAACCATAAAGAACCACGGAAGGTATGGTGGTTAACAGAACCACATGGTTGGAGTAGGGGGAGGAGCAGTTCTCAAGGAGGAAGCTGCTGAATACACAAGAACAGGATCCTCTAAAAAAGTCTTTTAAATTGATGACAAGGAGGGGCACCTGGTTGGCCGGTGGGTAAAGCAGGTGATTTTTGTCTCAGGGTTGTGAGTTGGAGCTCCACGTTGAGGGTAGAGTTTACTTAAGAAAGAAAATAAGTACATTGATGAGAAGGAGCTGAAATCATTTTGAAGCAATAATGACGATGTATGTATTATGTCTGTAATTTCAGTTACCTCTGACTTTTGAAGATGTTGCCATTTATTTCTCTGAACAAGAATGGCAGAATCTGGAGGCATGGCAGAAGGAGCTTTACAAACATGTAATGAGAACCAATTATGAGATTCTTGTTTCTCTAGGTAAGAAGTGCTTGATTTTGTGGGTAGATCCTGGAAATGGGCCTGAAAGAAGTCTTGGCCACTTGAATTTCCTGTTTGTTAGGTGGCCAGATTTCTCAGAAATTAACTCAGAAAGGTATTTTTGTTTTACCCTAGAGTCATATGTTAAATACACCAGGACTCGGGACTTTTAGTCGCTACACAGTCATAGGGTGCCATGATTTCTATATTGGAGCACTCCTAGCTCCTATCCATAATGTACCCATATTATCTTTAATATGGGTAGCGTCCCTACTTGTCAGCTTTTACAGTGGGGTCTGTATAACTCAGAAAAGCTATAATATTTCCCTGCAGTGAGATTTTGTAAGGCTATACCCTGAGATGTTTAACAGGAGCTGTCTCTGCTTGGTTATAGTAATGTGTTCTTTTTAGTCTTTTTCCTTACTTGGTCTTCATATGTTTTCTTTTTTTTTAATTTATCAAATGTGATTTTTAAGAATCAGTCTGTTCAGAGAAGTGTCGAATGATAAAGTCTCTGCTTCATCCTCACTCCTGCACTCAGTTCATTTCCCAAGGCAACCACGTTTAACCTTTTCTGTTTTAGTTCTTACTGTGGTTTCCTCCAATCTTACTATCATGCTTGTATCTCAGTTTCTTGATTTATCACGTCTAGACAGCATTAACTCATTACTATGAAAAATGAGGGATTAACTCACAGGATCTTCTGTCTCCTTTTTTCCCTTTCCCCCGAATTTTGAGGTGTTTTTTTTTTTCAGGCCTCTATGGGCTAACTTTATAACTTAAATAATAAACTTCTAGATCATGTTCTGTGAACTTCATATTACATCTCGATTACTTCAGTGTATGAAGATAAGGTGATTAGTTCTCCTGTACTTCCTGTCACCTCTTCTGCCAGCTCCTAACAGCCATACCACTTCTTTATATCATAAGGTTTCTAATACTTTATATTCTATTCTTTTACCATAATTAAGTTTTCTAGGCTTTACATAGAGAGTGTTGTTTCTAAAACATATAATCTAAGATATTACATATTTTTATTTTTACTGAAGAACCAATTAAAGTAATTCAATCTATAGAGAAAGAAAGATAATCTTATTATCATCCATCCTGTTCTACCCAGAAAGAATGTTCCAAACATCAGGATGAAATGGATGTGAAGTGGTATATTGTTGTGGTTTTGATTTGAATTTCCTTAACAGCTAATCATGTTGAGCATCTTTTCATTTGTATACCTTCTTAGGAGAAATGTCTGTTCAAATACTTTGCTCATTTTTAAATTTATTTCTTTGTCTTTTCATTGTTGAGTTTAAGAGTTCTCCATTTGTAGGGCGCCTGGTGGCTCAGTCTGTTAAGCATCTGACTCTTGATCTCATCTCAGGTCTTGATCTCAGGGTCATGAGTTCAAGCCCTGTGTTGCATTCAAAGCCTATTAAAAACAAATTCCCTATTTGTTTTGGATACTGGACCCTTATCAGATACATAATTTGCAGATAATTTTCTCCCATTCTGTGGTTGTCCACTTTCTTTATTTTTTAAATTTTGGGGGGGGGGTTAGAGAGAGAGAGGAGAGAGAGAAAATATGAGTGGGGGAGGGGCAGAGAGAGGGGAAGGACAGGATCCTAAGCTGGCTTGGTGCTGTTTTTTGACATCTCTTCTCACAGACTGAGATCACGACCTGAGCCGAAGTTGGATGCTTAACCGACTGAGCCACCCAGGTGCCCCTGTTCAGTTTCTTGATACTATCCTTTAAAGCACAAAAGTTGTCAATTTTCATGAAGCCCAACTTCTTTTTCTTGTGTTGCTTGAGCTTTTGGTGTCATATCTAAGAAACCATTGCTTAATCCAAAGTCACACAGATTCACTCCTATGTTTTCTTCTGAGAGGTTTAAAGTTTCATTGTTTACATTTAGGTCTTTGATCCCTTTTGAGTTAATTTTTGTGAAGTAGGGATCCAACTTCTTTTGCATATGGATATCCAGTTGTCCCAATACCATTTGTTGAAAAGTCTTTCCCCATTGAGTTCTCTTGGCACCCTTTTGGAAAATCAGTTTACCATAAATGTAGAGTTTTATATGTGGATTCTCAATACTGTTTCATTGATGTATATATGTTTGTCTTTTTGATTACCATTACTTTTAGGATCAGTTTGTCAAAAAACAAGGCAGATTGGATTCGGGGAATATTGTCATTTTAACAATATCAAGACTTCCTTTTCATGAACATGGGATATTTTCCTATTCATTTATGACAAAATCTCTTTGAACAATATTTTATAGTTTTTATTGTATAAGTCTTGGATTTCTTTTATTAAATTTATTCCTAAATGTTTTATTCTTTTTTGTGTTATTATAAATTGAATTGTTTTCTTGGTTTTGTTTTTTTTATTTATTTTTTAATTTTTAAGTTTATTCACTCAGAGAGACAGAGAGAGAGAGAGAGCAAGCACAAGCTTGGGAGGGGCAAAGAGAAAGGGAGAGAGAATACCAAGCAGGCTCTGCACCATCAGCTCAAAGCCTGATGTGGAGCTTGAACTCACAAACTGTGAGATCATGACCTGAGCCAACGTTGGACACTTAACTGACTGAGCCACCCAGGCTTTACTTTTGGAAAAATACTTTTATTTTAAAAGATGCTGGGATTTCAACAGGTGAAGACTGAGAATAGGTATATGGATTTAAACAAAAGATAGGGATTCCTTTTCTCATGAAAGAAGTCTTAGAATTCTTTTGGGATTGAAGTCAGATTTCAGAGGACAAGGAGGAATCTAGAACAGTGATCTGTCTCCACATGTACTACACCAGTTTGACATTTTCTTCCTGAGGCAGGCATTGCCCAGCGTACCCTCTTTCTCTTATTTGAACCATACACTGATCTCCCTTTAGCAACCTATGAAGCATACTTTAGATTCTGTTAAATATATTTTATTGAAAGAAAATTTTACTTGAAAATAAATAAATTAAACATTTCTTTTGGGAAATGGGGGTCATATATTAAAGAATCTTGTAACTATTTTCATCTGTTTATTTCATTGCTTACAACCCTTTTTCTTCTAGCAGAACTCCACCATGTTTGGAGTCATGATTAGCACCGTCACCAGAGAACTTCTGAGAATATTTTAGCTAGAGCTACCTACTTTGAAATTGCCTAGGACAGGCATTCGAGTTATTTTTCCATCTCCCCCTCTTCTCGTGATATCTGTCCAGCTGTCTCCAGAGCTGTCCCACCATTCTCAGAGCACCCTACTAGTGAGTTTTATGAAACCCATGGCTAAAAAAAAAACAAAAAACCCATGGCTAAATACATATTGCTAGACATATGGGGACCAAGACAGGATTTAAACAGTATAACTGATTTAACAGGTCCAGAAAGATTAGGAAGAACTTTTAGGATGTGTGGGCAGTTTTACTCCTCTTTGTGCAAACCTATAATCTATTTTTTGACATCTCTTCTCATATATTATCCCAGGAATACATTTAAAAAATTTAAAAACAACTCCGCATGCTTTAAATTTAGTGCTCAAAGAAACCAAACTACCCTGTCTAACTTCTTTGTACAGATGATGGACTTCCCAAACCAGAACTAATATCACGGATTGAACAGGGGAAAGAGTTCTTCAAGAACTGGGGAGAATCACAGAAATCAGGAAACATAATTTGCTCTTCAGCTGATCTGCATTTTGATCCAGTTATTGAGGGACATCTGTTTTGGCGTGAGTATTAAGAAATTAGGGCCCTTTCCTGAGGACATCACATTCAGATATCTTTGTTCCAGTTCTCTGATCATGTCTTCCTGTTTGGCTAGGCTGAGGCTTGATGTCTGGCATATTCTAGAAAAAGGCAGTAAAGCACAGTGGTTAGGAGTATGGGTCCTGGACTCTGAGTCTGGATCTTGCTTTTCCGGGTCGCCTTGGGCAAGTTATTCAACCTCTCGATATTTCAATTTCCTGGCCTATGAAATGAAGATAATAAAAGCACCTACATTATAGGTTTAAGTAGGTTAGTATACATAAAGTGTTAAAATGATACATGGCACACAGTAAGAGCTCAGTAAGTAGGCACTATTGTTAGTAGGCAGGGCTGGTGTGGGGCGGGGTGGTAGCGAAACTGGTTATCTAAATCTTAGTGACCAAAATTGCTTCCTTCCTATCTGGGAACTGTTGTCTCTACTTGAATGCCTAAAACTTAGCTCTCCTCTGTTGTTTCTTGTTATCATAGGAGAGTCTGAAATTTTTGGATTCTTAAAAGGCAGCATTAAAATACGGAATGAGAAAGCCAACGGGAGCATCATTCCCCGAAATTTGTTTAGTTTGCTTAGTTTGTTGCTGCTGCTTTCTGGACAGTAAAGGAGTTTTGCTTCACAAATTCTTTCACTTTTTACCATCTGTTATCAATTCTTCCAAGAAACCTTTTTAAAAGGTTGGTGGGAATAGGGGCGAGGAGTGGGGAACAGAGCCCAAGCCCTGCTGCCTGGCCTGAGGGACATCCCCTGGGTGACATGGGACCGTGATGTTAGGGTCTAATAGTGACACCGTCATCATCCTGACTCCAGAAATGCCTCCACATCAAAACGGCACAAGTTGGATGGTCCTGTAGTCATGGCGGTGAGCACATGGGGTGTGCAGTATGCCAGGCACGTGTTCAACACTGTAACTGCAGGAACTCAATAATCCTGACAGTCAAATGTCCTGTTGTTTCCCTGTTTCTACGGGAGAAGGAACCAAAGCCAAGAGAGATTCACTTGACAGAGGCTAGACAGCGGAAAGGTGGGATTTGAACCCAGACGGTCTCATTTCAGAGCATAGGCCCTATTAAGACCTATATTTTCCTTTTTTTTTTTTTAAGTTTATTTATGTAATCTCTATACCCAACATGAGGCTCGAACTGATGACGCTGAGATCAAGAGTGGCATGCTATTCCGACTGAGCCAGACAAGCGCTCCTAGATTTTCCTCTTTTAAGAAACGTTTTTTTCGGTTTAATTTTAGCAGACTCTCACCAAACTCCTTCCTGGTCATTAAATGGAACCATACTGAAATGTCCTTGGTTGTGGAGCTCCGTGGGAGCTGGGTTCCCAGAGGTCACTGTTACTGCTCCCTTTCCTGGTGATATAAGCCTTTAGTCATGACAGGAATACGGACTGAAGTTTTGTTTTCCATTTCAGGAAGTCAACAAGCTGTGAATTCAGGAGAAGCTAAATGCGGGTTCCAAGTAGATCTCCTACAGGGCCAGTGCCCCTCTGAACCCTCACTAGGAGGAAGGGCAGATGCTTCCTTCAGGCCTGACGGGAGGATCGCTCTCGTGAATCCACACAGACATGTCGCATGGGCTCCAATTCCAGTAGTCCCCAGCTGCAGGGAACCTACCCGGAGAGAAGGAATCCCAAGTCCCAGAACTCTGGCTCCCCCTGCCTTTCAGGAGGTCCCCTCCTGGGAGGGCACCCAGCACCCAAGCGCTGTCAGTGAGGAAAGCTTTTGGAAGAAGAATCACTTAGAGAAGCACCAGAGCCACTTGAGCGACCAGCCGTGTAGGCCCTGGAAGAAATTCAGCAAACAAGCCGATCCACAGCAGCAGCGCAGCATCCCTCAGGGTCGGAGGCATTTCCGGTGCCACGACTGCGGGCGGAGCTTCCACCGGAAGCGGTATTTGCTCAGGCATCTGGCTGTATCCGCGGGGACGAGCCCCCAGCAGGGCCCTGGATGTAAACGGTGCGGCCCGCGCAAGCAGAGCCTTCTCGGCCACCGCCTCCGGCGCAGGGGGGAGAGGCCTTCCCAGTGCCCCAGGTGCGACCGGAACTCTCTCCCGAAGAACAGCCTGGCGGCTCCCCAGGGCCAGCCCAGCAGGGGGAGGCTGGTCTCCCGTGGCGAAGGCGACCTGGCCCTCCCAGGGAAGGCACGGCGGGCCAGCTTGCGCTCGGGAGGGAAGCCAGGCCCGTGGCCGGGGGCCGCGGAGACTGTCCGGCACCGCCCCGCCGGGGAGAGGCCGTGGTCTTGCCCCGAGGGTGGCGAACGCTTCGCTGCCGGGTCCCAGCTCGCCAGCCACAAACGGGTGCACGCGGGAGAGCGGCCCTTCCGGTGCCAGGAGCGCGGCGACAGCTTCCGCCCGGGTGGCTCGCTGGAGGTCCACCGCCTCGCGCACGGCGGCGGCAGACCCTTCTCCTGCGCCAAGTGCGGCAAGGGCTTCGCCAAGCGGTGTAAGCTCACGGAGCACGTCCGAGTGCACAGCGGGGAGAGGCCCTTCGGGTGCGCCGACTGCGGCCGGAGCTTCCGCCAGAGGGGACAGCTGCTGCGGCACCGGCGCCTGCACACGGACGAGAAGCCCTTCCAGTGCCCGGAGTGCGGGCTGAGCTTCCGCCTCCAGAGCATGCTGAGAGCACACCGGCTCCGGCACGGCGGGGAGAGGCCGTTCTCCTGCGGCGAGTGCGGCAGGGGCTTCGCGCACCGCTGCAAGCTCCGGGAGCACCTGCGAGTGCACAGCGGGGAGAGGCCCTTCCGGTGCCCCGAGTGCGGCAAGAGCTTCCGCCTCAAGGGCATCCTGAAGGCCCACCAGCGCACCCACAGCAAGGAGAGGCCCTTCTCGTGCGGGGAGTGCGGCAAGGGCTTCACCCGGCAGTCCAAGCTCGCCGAGCACTTCCGCGTGCACAGCGGCGAGAGGCCCTTCCGCTGCTCCAGCTGCGACCGGAGTTTCCGCCTCAAGGGGCAGCTGCTTAGTCACCAGCGCCTGCACACGGGCGAGAGACCCTTCCAGTGCCCCGAGTGCGGCAAGAGCTACCGCGTCAAGGCCGACATGAAGGCCCACCAGCTGCTGCACGGCGGGCAGATGCCCTTCTCTTGCGAGTGCGGCAAAGGCTTCGCCAAGCAGTCCAAGCTCATCGAACACGTCCGGACGCACACGGGGGAGAAGCCCTTCCAGTGCCCCACGTGCGACAAGAGTTTCCGCCTGAAGGCGCAGCTGCTCAGCCACCAAGGCCTGCACACAGGCGAGAGGCCCTTCCACTGTCCCGAGTGTGATAAGAACTTCCGGGAGAAGGGACACATGCTGAGGCACCAGCGCATACACAGACCCGAGAGGCCGTTCGCCTGCGGCGACTGTGGCAAGGGCTTCATCTACAAGTCCAAACTTGCCGAACACATCCGCGTGCACGCCAAATCCTGCAGTGCCCCCAGCGAGCCTGACGTCAAGAAGAGGCTCAGCCAGCTGTTCGCGATGATCGAGGCTGACTGGAGTTGAGGCCGGGAAGGGCGTCCAGAGCCTTCGGCAGGCTTGACGTTCCCTGGGAATCCACGGCAGCCATAGCGAAACCCGCCGGGAGACAGATTTTAGGAACAGGGGCCCTTTTTTGACCAAGAATGGAACCAAGTTAGGAGTATGAGAAGCCACAAAGGATTTTCTCGGCTAAAACATCACCAGGAAGGGGCACCTGGGTGGCCCAGTCACTTGAGCATCCGACTCCTGATTTCGGCTCAGGTCATGATCTCAGGTTGGTGGGTTCGAGCCCCAGATCTGGATCCATGCTGCCAGCCCGATCCTGCTTGGGATTCTCTCTTACCCTCTGTCTCTGTCCTTCTCCCGCTCAGGCGCGGGCGCTCTCTTTCTCTCTCTAAAATAAACATTTAAAACATCACCAGTTCTATTTCCTATCCATTGATAAAAGAGATATCTGTTCTTCTTACCATCTTAAGTGGTAATTTCCCCCCAAATGTTCAGCTAGCTCTGAAATCCCAGCTTGAATTAAGACAAAAGGAAATCCTTCCAGTACTGTTCCCAAAGTTGAGGAGATGAGGTGGCTATTAAATGTCCACTGTTCTCCTTTTCCACAGTAGGATTCTAAAGTGGGGGTTCAGGTATGTGTGAATTTTGTTGCAGCCCTGATACAATGTTGAATTTGGTTTTGATTCATTTATTTTGAAACTGTGAGCAATAAAACAAGTTCTCTGAATCCTGGTCTGTTTACGTGAATGCTGAGGCTTCACGGTATGTTTCGTGGTGGTGATGTATATAGTTACCCCTAAAGAAAACTGATAATTTCATCAAAGTTTGGTAATCTGAGTTGAAGAAATGTAAAAGCAAGGGTACTAAGGGGAGCCTGGGTGGCTTAGTTGGTTAAGCGCCAGCTCAGGTCATGATCTCACAGTTCGTGAGTTCGAGTCCCGCATCCGGCCCTGTGCTGACAGCTCGGAGCCTGGAGCCTGCTTCAGATTCTCTGTCTGCCCCTCCCCTGCTCGCACTCTGTTTCTCTCAAAAACAAATGAACATTAAAACAAAATTTTTTTTTTTTTTTTTAAAGCGAGGATGCTAAGATGTATAGGGCTAGAATTTAGATGAGAGATGGATTGGGACAGGAGATACAGGTTTAGGAGTTGCAGAACAGAGAAGCTGTTCGCAGCCAAGACAGTGAAGGAGATTACCAAGAGTGCCTATCTAAGCAGTGACTAAATCTGAGTAAAGACAAAATAAAGCCAAGGGGCACCAGGCTGGCTCAGTGAGCAGAGCATGCGACCTATCTCGGGGTTGTGAGTTCTAGCCCCACACTGGGTGTGGAGATTACTTAAAATCTTCAGGAAAAAAATAAATAAAGCTAGACAGCTTTGTCATGCAGCAGTACAGGCAACAACAATTTAGTGTGGAGTTTGAAAGCAAATGTTAAAAGTAAACAGAAGTCCAGGAGATTACCCCACTTGTTACATGAGGTGAAGACGGCAGGAGCACAGAATGTTTGTACATTAGGGACAGAATTGCACTCCAGACAAAGAACTCCTGACTTTCAGAGGGTTCATGTTTCGTGTAAAGAAAGGCTGACCTGAAATTTGGAGGGATGACAGAAAATGAGACTGCAACTAACCTATAACAAACACATACTATTAAAACAATGTTTCACAGATGATGTGCTCTGGAACACTGGCTCCAGAGGTATACTTTTTTTTTTTTTTTAATTGTTTATTTTTGAGAGACAGAAAGAGCATGAGTGGGGGAAGAGCAGAGAGAGAGGGAGACACAGAATCCAAAGCAGGCTCCAGGCTCTGAACTATCAGCACAGAGCCCAACATGGGGCTTGAACCCACGAACTGTGAAATCATGACTTGAGCCGAAGTCGGGCACTTAACCAACTGAGCCGCCCAGGCACCCCTCCAAAGGTGTACTTTTAAAAAGAGAGAAAAGCACCACATGGCCAATTGAGGTAAAAATAGTTTTCCTCCGTTCCCTCCACCCCACCACACACACATGCAGTCTATTAGGAATACCTAATGTATAGTATATTCTTAAATTGTGAATATATTTGACCTCGGGATTCTTTCTTTTTCAAAAACATTTACTGTGACCTTGGGGACATAGAGTTCTGCAGGATTCATTTTGGAAAACATTACTGAAAAGCCCTTTTGGCTCCAGCAAAGCAGCCCTATGTCCATTAAGAAGGATGAGAATCCGGGGAGCCTGGGTGGTGTAGTCAGTTGAGCATTGGCGTCTTGGTTTCGACTCAGGTCATGGGTTCACTGTTCCGTGGGTTTGAGTCCTGTGTTGGGCTCTGCGCTGACGGTGCAGAGCCTGCTTGGGATGCTCACTCCCTCTCGCTCTACTCCTCCCCCACTCAAGCTGTCTCTGTCTCTCTCAGGATAAATAAGTCAATTAAAAAAAAATTTTTTTTTAAAGCGTGAGGATCCAAGGAAAAGAGGTCTTAGGTTTTATGGGGCAAAGAAAACAGACCTTTAAGTCAGAATAAATTCTTATGTGGTTTAAGAGTACCCTCTTTCCTCAAGTGGTGGGACACCAGCAAAGGTCACTGACAACGTTAAAAGATTACATCATTTAGGCAGGTTTACAATCACTCAGAGCCACGGCGGTGTCTGTTGTGTTCACAGAGTAGCCAACCTCGACGTGTGGAGCTAGACTCCATGTAAGCAGAGAAGGTGGATGCCCGTGGTGGGGACCCTGCCAGCAGGATGTGATCAGGAACCCAGCAGAGGTTTCATGGGAGACCGAAGGCCGGAGCCTCTAGTTTGCTGTTCTCACTTATTGCCTGTTCCTTGCAGGATTTCACAGATGGTAAAAGATCCAGAGGGTTCAAAATATTGTTAAAAACTAGAGGCGCCTTGGAGAAAGTCAAGAAGAAAGGTAAGATCCAACTAAACCCAAGTACTCCTTTCAATTCTTTTTAGACTTTATATAGAGATAAATATATAAGGAATATAATAAATATATAGAATAATTTATAATTCTAAATTCCAAATTTTAGCATTATAAGGAGCCGGAAGGTTTTTTATTCCAATCTCTAATGTTACAGAGGAGGAAACCAAAGGTATAGTAAATGTCTCACCCATAGTTAGTGGCTGGGTTGGGACTCTGTGGGTCCCCAGGTACGAGGGCAGGGATCCTTCCACCACACTTAATTGGAAATTCAGGAAATTCATATTCTGTGCATGAGAAATACCAAGTGCTTAAAGTAAAAAAACCAGTACAGTTACTAAACCAATTAATTTGTTGCAGAAGAGAGGGGAAAACGTTTTCAAAATACGAAAGAAGATTACAAAGAAAGAGAACAGAAAAAAAAAAAAAAAACACCAACTACTGAGGACAAAATCACACAGGCCTAAGGAGATTATTAGCATCTGGAAGAGACCAAAAGAGTAATGAAAGGTATTTTTTTTTTAATAGGGAAGAAAAGCAGAGAATTAATGGAAACCCTTTATGATTATAAGAACAAAATGATTAGGGATAAAACACAAACATGTTTCAGACTGAATGTAATTCACTGCCTTACTCTTTACCAAGCAAGTTTGTGGGGGAGGTTTTCATCAACTTAACAAGGGCAGTTTGGAGTGATTAAATAACTACAGATCCAGAAACTTTTAGGTATAATTGACAAAATAAAGGACAGTTTATCAGAAATTTTTTTTAACGTTAAAAAAAATTTTTTTAATGTTTATTTGTTTTTGAGAAAGAGACAGAGCATGAGCGAGGAGGGGCAGAGAGAGAGGGAGACACAGAATCCGAAGCAGGCTCCAGGCTCTGAACTGGGAGCTCAGAGCCCCAATGTGAGGCTTGGACTCATGAGCTGTGAGATCATGACCTGAGCCGAAGTTGGATGCTTAACTGACTGAGCCACCCAGGTGCCCCTGTCATCAGAAGTTTTAAAATGAAATGGAACGGAGCATCTGGGTGGCCCAGTACGTTGAGCGTCTGACTTTGGCTCAGGCCATGATCTCATGGTTCATGAATTAGAGCCCCACATTGGCCTTGCTGCTGTCAGCATAGAGCCCTCTTTGGATCCTCTGTCTTCCTTTCTCTCTGCCCCTCCCTGACTCTCTCTCTCTCTCTCAAAATAAATAAAAAATAACAGCCTCCACATTACATCCTTAACTTACAAACACTCCTGCTGGCGAGTGCTAGCTGGGTCATCTGACCATTGAATAGTAGTAGAATATGCCACCCCCAAATATGCCACTTTGGCATAAGGAAAGCAATGGAAAGGAAGCAGATACAAGTTTCCTGCCTTCCCCCCATTTGCCTAAAAGCAGGACGTCAATTTCCAAAGCTGTGCCTCGGAAATCGCCCATTGGTTTCTACCGATGCCTTCTTATCAGGAAGGACAAAAGTTTGGGGCGCCTGGGTGGCGCAGTCGGTTAAGCGTCCGACGATCTCGCGGTCCGTGAGTTCGAGCCCCGCGTCGGGCTCTGGGCTGATGGCTCGGAGCCTGGAGCCTGTTTCAGATTCTGTGTCTCCCTCTCTCTGACTCTCCCCCGTTCATGCTCTGTCTCTCTCTGTCCCAAAAATAAATAAACGTTGAAAAAAAAAAAAAAGTTAATCCAGAGACAACGTTAGACTCTAGCGGCCTGGAGACAGCACCAGAGAAATCTACATAACGAACATTACTAACTAGCCTAACTAGCCTTTACTCATCGTTAGAGTACCTTCCTCAGTTTGCCTCCCATATCACCTCCGCCCACCCCCAAGCTCCTCATAGAAGCTAAAGGACTTGTTCTGAGCCCAAGGCAGTCCAGACCTTTCCTGAAACGACGGAACGGTGAAAACCACCCTGGTGAGTAAGTGAGTGGCGGAGAGGTGGGTGGAGGGTTGCAATGACTCACAATTTCATTTTGAAGAGGGGCAATTTGGGTCAGGAAAAATTGAGGCAGAAAGAGGAACGTTATGCACGGTCCAATTCCATGACTTACATGCCGGTCAATCTTGGATCTAACCTTGTGTAGCCTCCAAAGGAGGAAGGGTCAGAGCTGTGGAGTGCAATTCCAGTTCTCCCAGTCCGGAGAGCAGGGGAGATCCGGATGTTAAAGGATGCACAGAGCTGCCGACGCTCCCAGAGCAATCTGCTCCTCCTGCCCGCAGGCGGCACTGTGGGGGCCGAATTCAGGCGCAGGAAAGGCAACATTTCCCGGCGTATCTCCAGGGCGACGGCCGCCGCCGGGGCAGGCGCCGCCCCCAGAGGTCGACCGCCCAGACTTCCTGGTGGCAGTGTGTGGGGTGGGTGGGGATGGGGGCTGCCGCAGTGACTGGGCATCAGGAAGGGGCAGTTGGTGCGGACGGAAGCGAGACTCCGGCTGGAACCAGCCTGGGGTGTTGGATCATGCAGTTGCTTTAGGTGCAGCATCAGGTGTGAGCCGTGACATCTCGGCGGGGCAGAGAGGTTGGCCCTCGGTCCCAGGGTGGCCTGCTGGTGCTGTTCCGGCCAGTAGGAGGCGCCCTCCGAGAAAGTCGGACGGTGGAATCTGCAGCCCTGGCCCAGCCCTCCAACCTGAGCTTGTGTTGTGGGATCCGGAGAGGGCCTTGCAGACAAATCCGTGCGCTCAGCCCTGAACTGAGTTCCTTGAAGCAGAGACTGATTTTTTTCTCTTCTTACCCATCCAGTGTATGGCCCCAGTGGGCGCTCTCCGAACGCTTGTTGAATCGATCAATGAATTAATGAACGTAGAGCCCTACACATAGCTACTGAGTCTACAGTCAGCCCTGGGCTGAGAGTTCTAGTTTCCCTGAAGCTGAGTTTGCGTGTTGGTGAGGTGCAAAATAGGAGAAAGAACAGAGGAAATGATGGCTGAGAAAAGGAAAGCCCTACAGGGGGACGGGGGGACGAATGATAGATAGTACAACTCTAAATTGCAGTGATAGGGACCATCACTCTAGTAGTTCTTAAGAAAATGGTAATGATGGTCCTAAGTCTTATTTTAGTTTCAAGGTTTTCAAAGACCCCTCCAGGGGTGACAGTAACTCAATTTCCGATACTTAGCCTAATTTGAAACAATGTTTCCCAAGAAACATGGCAATTAATTTCTTACTGCCTTTTTCACTAATGCAAAAAAGAAAGAAAAAAAAGTATTAAAAATAGAATCCTTAGTGATTGTAATCTAACTCACTCATTTTATGGGTAAGTAAAGTGAGTTACAGAGATTGAAGTGACTTCCTCCACGTGACAGATAATACGACTTTGGTTTCCTGAGTTCCAGTTCTATGCCTGCCTGCCTTCCTTCCTTCCTTCCTTCCTTCCTTCCTTCCTTCCCTTCAACAAATACCTATTAGGACTTGTTTCCTTTTTTTTTTTTAATTAAAAAAAAAAATTTTTTTTTTTAACGTTTATTTATTTTTGAGACAGGGAGAGACAGAGCATGAACGGGGGAGGGTCAGAGAGAGGGAGACACAGAATCCGAAACAGGCTCCAGGCTCTGAGCTGTCAGCACAGAGCCCGACGCGGGGCTCGAACTCACGGACCGCGAGATCATGACCTGAGCCGAAGTCGGCCGCTTAACCGACTGAGCCACCCAGGCGCCCCAGGACTTGTTTCCTTTAACAAATATTAATAAAATTCACAATATTGCTTCTCTTGGGTTGTGACTGCCTAATTAGCTTCTGTTCCACATTTTCCAGGTTATCAGACATATCCAGCTTTCAGACATTTTCCTTGTTCCCCTTTGTCACTTTCTTCTAGGTAAAGTGACTATCTGATTTTATGCTGCTAAAGATAATTGGTGTTCTGACACTTGTAATGTGTTCTTGGGCCAAATAATCAGTGTTCAGTTTAAATTTCATTTTATTTTTTCAACGTTTATTTATTTTTGGGACAGAGAGAGACAGAGCATGAACGGGGGAGGGGCAGAGAGAGAGGGAGACACAGAATCGGAAACAGGCTCCAGGCTCTGAGCCATCAGCCCAGAGCCCGACGCGGGGCTCGAACTCACGGACCGCGAGATCGTGACCCGGCTGAAGTCGGACGCTTAACCGACTGCGCCACCCAGGCGCCCCAGTTTAAATTTCATTTTAGTGGAGCAACACAGTACCAAATGTAGAAACCTCTGCAGATGTAACTTTCTGTATTTCTTTCTCATAAACGCATGAGTGTTTGAATCACAGAAAATGTTGAAGGCAGTTCTGTGCATACTTCATCACGCACT
The DNA here is from genome assembly GCF_007474595.2 of Lynx canadensis. NCBI lineage: Eukaryota > Metazoa > Chordata > Mammalia > Carnivora > Felidae > Lynx > Lynx canadensis. Next base: position 161,594,578 of record NC_044304.2, on the reverse strand, counting down.
ACCACGTTGACATGACTGTGTCCTGTGGTATGTGCTCAAATGTTCATTTAATTGATTCAAACTACTCATTTCAAGCTGCGTTTCTCCTGTTACAAATGAGTGTCTGTGGCATTTCCAATGACTGCTTTACGAGTCGCCCCACGACACACAGATCCTTCTTCTAAAACAAGAACCTATGTATTCAATATTCTACCTCTGCCAGCGGGCAAATCTGGTTTGGGTGGAGTATAGGTTAACTTGCAGAAAAAGGACCAGCAAAATCGTTGCAAGCCGTGCCTGTCGTACATATTGAAAAGCGTGGCTTCTCAAGATCCACGAACTCCTTATCTGAGACAAAGGTAGAAGGTGTCTAAATATTTCTGATGAGGACAGGTGTGGAGCCATCCTGCGACAAAGGCAAGTGTGTTTGTGGGGCCAGGCGGCAGGGTCCTTTGATGATGTAGTCGTCTGTTTCTGAGCACAGGAGGAAGATCTGGATGAGCATCCGAAGGAACCCTTCACGCATGTTATGAAGAGTATCTATGAGACTGATCTTTCTAGGCATGATGGGGCTTTGTTGAAAAACTGAGAGTAATTCATGAAATCAAAGACTAGGCAAGTCTCAGCAATTCATTCCTTCTTTATGTTTGCTGACTGGCCAGGCTTTCATGAGATGGCAACCTTCTTTATCAGTAGGATTTCCTGACCTACCCATCCAATGACTTTTGAAGTCACATATATTTATTTTGAAGCCACTTCCTGTTGAAGACTCAGCAGCGATTCAGAAAGTCTTCCACATAGGAGTGAAAGAGTGTAACTGTATGGGAAAATCATTCCGTTTCTCCATTCTCTTAGAATGTTCAGGCAGGGAGAAGAGAAAACCTCCCGCAATTTTACTATTTGCAAACCATGTCATTAACTCCTTTATTCTTTGAGAGTGACTTACATGGGGGGAAAACACCCTCCTTCCTGCTGGATCAGAACGAGGAATGATGTGGCCCTAAGAACTGCTCAGCCAACACATGGAAGCAGAACTGAGAGACAGGGAAACCTCTTCCTGTTAACGTCATTTGAGCCCTGGCGTAAACTGTGCCTGAACTTATACTACCCCTGGCTCCTCAGTTATGTGAACCAGAAACATTTACTTCTTGTTTAAAATGTTTCGGGTTGAGTTTTCTTTTACAAAATAAAGAATCCTAATTGGGGCACCTGGATGGCTCCGTCCGGTAAGCGTCAGACTTCGGCTTAGGTCACAGTCTCTGGTTCATGAGTTTGAGCCCCGCGTCAGGATCGGCACTGACAGCTCAGAGTCTATGGCCTGCTTAGATTCTGTATCTCCCTCTCTCTCTCTGCTACTCCCCTACTCACACTCTGTCTCTCTCTTTCTCAAAAAATAAACAAACAAACAAACAAATAAATAAAACATTAAAAAAAATAAAGACATAGAGATAGCTAACAGAAAGGGGGGGGGTTGCAAGTAATAGAGACTAAAGTCTGGAATTGGCTGCTTAGAGAAAGTTAGAATGGAGAAAAGCAATGAGTGTTTTGGTCTGAGAAGTTGACAGTCTTCATTAATAGTAACTGTCACCTGTTGAATCTTGGGGCTCCGACCGTGTACATACTAGCATGTAGCACTGTGGACTTGGCAGGTAGAAAAAAACATTCAGGTGTTGCAGCTTGCTTGTTTCAGCCCTCGGTACGTTTCTAGAAAAAAAGAGACAGCTTCAGGCCGTCAGGACCTTCATACCTTTCAAGAATGCGGGACAGTTGCTTTGTAGAATGTCCCGCAGTTTGAGTGTGCCTGATGAGTCTTCAGGGTTAAGTTCAGGTTATTTCCCTTCAGAGGGATGGACAAGAAGCGATGCTGTGTTCTCATCACATCTTGTTGGGTAGCACAGGATTTCAATTTGTTCTGTTCCTGATGATGTTCACCTTAATCAGTTGACCCAGGTCGTGTCTGCCAGACTTCTCCACTGTGAAGTTGCTTGTTTTCTTCTCTGTGATTATTAACTATGTGGTGATTTCGTGGGGATGTATTTGAAGCCATGTAAATATCCCATTCCTCATCGAATTCTCCCTTGATTAAGGTATAAATTTTCTATCTCTGTGGCCCCATAGGTTCTTTTATTTTATCCAGTGGTTTATAATTCCTTTCTGTCAGTATTTATTTTAATGCTCCAATTTTCCCAAGTTTGGCCCACAAGGGGGCCCCTACACAGGCTTCTTTGTGTGTCTTTTTGACACGTTCCCATCATTCCTGAGCAACTTCCTTTGTTCTCTGGCACAGTTATTCCAGGCTCATCTTCCATTTTTCCCTGTCCTAGTGCTGGAGCTGACATTTCAACAGGGACCCCTGGTTCCTTTTAGTGGGCGGTGGATCAGAAGCCGAGATCTGCCACCAGCAGCGTTCGCTGTTACTCTGGGGCCCTCTCAGTGCCTAGAGTGAGGACGTACATACACACAACACAAACATGTTTACGTTTACACACTTCCCTTTCTCTTTTTTAAAAATGACTCCCCAGCAATACTGCCGATTTCAATCCAACACCACAGGGTCCATTCAAGTTTGTCCCTTCCCATATTTGTAACTCTGTCTCCAACAATGAGAAGCCTTGCTCCCACTATCCTTCATATGGTTATGTATCTGGCCGACCCCCTTGTATGTAAGCCATCTCACCTGGCCACTGCCACTCCCTGCCCTTAGCAGATGCCCTCCTTGCCCCACTGTGGGTGTGACACTGAGCTCTGGACTGACCTCCCCCCACGCTTGAATCCACCGCTGGTGTGGATGCCCACCACACCATTAAATGGCTCCACTTAATGATTTTGGAACTGAATTGTTCAGGAAAGGAAGAGAAGAGAAAGAGGAAGGAAAGGAAAAGGTGGCGACACAGTTCACCGAAAGGGTTTAGTTGACAAAACGAATCGGTGTAGAAGCAGAAAAGATCAAAAGGAGATCATGTAATATGCAAGAGGATATATGACTGAAATTAACCCCAAAAAGGAGTCTATAGAGTTATGGATTTGGGAATCGTTTAAATAAATGTGACCTAATGCTATAGTATTAGGAGTAGTTCGCTGAGATCATAAACATCAACGGCCAAGTGTGACAGCCATGGCTGAGGTTTGGAAATCACACCCAGTCAAAGGGCAGCACCAGAAAGAAAAGCAGTCCTGTGCGTTTGCCCAGCACCGAGATGGCCAGGTACTGTCCTGCCCTCGGGAGACTCACAGTCTAGTGGGCAGAAAGAGGAGTAAACGGGCAGATATAGTGAAGTGGAAAAAGCGCCAGGCTAGAGGGAAACCGGCAGTGTGAGGGTAACACACAGGAAGGTCACTTGACCCAACCTGGAGGGACCAGGGAAGCGGTCCTGGAGAAACAGTCATCTCAGCTGTTTCTGAGTGGGTGGCTGCTGCCCGAGTAGACTAGAAGCTGATAGAAGCGCAGCCTGGACGGGCTAACAGAGCCAGGGAGGAAAGGAATGCGCATTTTCGACAAAGCGGTCCACGTGTGGTCTGTGAAAGAAGGCAGATTCCGGTCCCTGGAAGGAGGCAGTGTAAGACTCAACTTCAGACCCGGGCGCTCTCCCGCCGGCCCCGCCCCCGCCGGCCCCGGCCCCGCCCCCGCCCCCGCCCCTCCTCCGACCCCGCCCCGACCGCGCTGTCTCCTGGCATCAGCTGCCTAAGCTGCAGCCAGTCATTTCCTCCGCTCCTTCCTGGCACCGTGTTGTCCAGCCTCTTAGAGAACGGTTGGAACGGCCTGTTCTGAACACAACAGTCCTAATACTTGGGTTAGAGGCTACCATCTGCGCATGCCTGCCAGCGTTTCTCCTGGGGTAGTATCTCCCCTGCTACCACAAAATGTTACCACCCCGGGCTTTTTCGTCACGTGACAGGTGTACCAAAACCGGCGCCTCCAATCCAAGTAAAGGTTACATCCTTGGAGTGCTGACCGTTTTATTTTCCCTTCCCGGCACCACAGGGTCGTCAGGGGGTTAGGTTTTTGTTTGTATTTCCTCTCGCCCGGTTATCTTGTGCCTTTCGTGAAACATGGGAATTCTAGCACCACTGAATGTGCTTTTGGACGTAAAGTTGGAGGAAACTAATCCACCTCTCGGTGACCTCTCTTCAGACGGTGATAGTCCCAAACCAGTCGCGATACCCCAGACTGAAATGGGCAAGAGCCACTTGCTCTTTGGGGATCCAGGGGAAAGGAGACAGAAAAGACAGTTAACTCCCATGCTGGTGAGCTTGTGGATTTGAAGAGATCAGAGCGTGGCTGTTTTGGGGCAATCGCACTGGCATTTGAGACGCTGTACTGAGATTATACAAATCCCTTCTCTTAGTCTTCTTGGTATGGGGGGGTCGGGGAATGGAAGTGACTGAACTAGAAAAGAGGGCTCATTGCTCTTCTAGAAAGGAATAAGAGATGTTGGTTTATTCACTGTTTGATTTATAAAGCTGATATCAAAAACAGGACAAAAACCCTAAGAGGTGACCAAGACGTCATCTCTGCCCCCCAGATAAATAAATAAACTTGGGGAGGGGGGATAAAGGCCTGGGAAGCCATTCTTTAAAAATAAATATAAGTTTCTGCTTTTATAGAATGAGCCTTATCCCAAAGTCTCTCTTTGACACCAGTCATAAGCTGAAAATGTGACCGTAACATAGTTGAGAGGATCTGAGGCATCTGGGTCCATTTCCTCTCTGTTCTTTATGGGGAATCTGCCCAAGTCCTGGCATCCTTATTTTGATTGCCATATACCTTGGTATATCATGTATTCAGGGTCAATGCCAATAATAATCTGGGGACGAAATTAACAACCTCCCTGAAGTTCAAGAAGCTGAATCCTTATTGCTGTACAGGAAAGGCTGTGATTTACTTAGGTGCTAGAGAGGAGAAGTCACTTTCTCCTCCACAAGATGCTTTGGAGAAGGTCAGATAGCCATCGTCCATAGGACACAGATTTTCAAAGTCGGAATTCAAAGGCAAGGGAAGAGTTCTGTGCAAAGACTGGCCGAGCAACCACTCAGGTTGCTTAAGCCTATGAGCATATGCATAGATTCATCTCCAGAGTTGCATGCGCAGGGATTCTACCCAGACACCCTGTGCACAAAACCTACAGCAACCTGGATCAAAAGGTAGCAGCTTAAAATACTCTCTGTGTATTGCTGGTGTTTCAGGGCCATTGGCAAAAAATCATTAAAAAATACAAACTGTACAAAACAAAAACCGAACTTTTCTCTCTCAAGTTATAATAAAGCTTTTTAACATTTTTTTAATGTCTTATTTATTTTTGAGAGACAGAGACAGAGTGTGAGTAGGGGAGGGGCAAGGAGAGAGGGAGACACCGAATCCAAAGCAGGCTACATGCTCTGAGCTGTCAGCACAGAGCCGGACATGGGCCTTGAACTCACAAACCATGAGATCATGACCTGAGCCGAAATCGGACGCTGAACCGACTGAGCCACCCAGGTACCCCACAAAGCTTTTTGAAGTATGTAGGTTGTCCCATTGTGTTATGCTTTATGGAACATTATTATTTTTTTTTTAGTGTTTATTTTTAAGAGAGACAGAGACAGAGTGCAAGCGGGGGAGGGGCAGAGAGAGAGAGGGAGACACAGAATCCAAAGGAGGCTCCAGGCTCTGAGCTGTCAGCACAGAGCCTGACACTGGGCTCGAACTCACGGACTGCCAGATAATGACCTGAGCAGAAGTAGGACGCTCAACTGACTGAGTCACCCAGATACTCCTTTAAAACATTATTAATTTAATAACAGATGTTTGATAACCTTAATCTGTTCATTGAAATGTTTCAGCTTTACATTGGCTGATAATAATTTCCTTATGTACAAGACATAGATATCCAACTTAGAATTTAAATCTCATTTTGTTTACAAAAAAGTTACTTTCATGGATACATCCAAGTGCTGTGAAAATGGAAGAGAGCTTATTGTTTTATGATCCCTACATAGTTATACAACAGATATAATATGGCTTATCCAAATGCCTCCAAGCAATTTCAGAATATTTTGATTAACCAAATGGAGAAGCCATAGCTCATTCATGAAATTAAAGCCTACAGAATATGTTTCTCTTTAGAGCTTTTCATACAATGGCAATGAGATCAGCATTTATAGCAATTTAATGTAATTCACCTAAATGCAACTGCAGCTTTTTTTAGAAGATCAAAACATGATGCTGATTTTTACAAATTACCAACTATTCTATGCTGCTTAAAATCATGTAAGTGAACTATCTCTAGGACTTAAATCACCATAATGTTTTTGTGTGAGAAGTTTTATTTTATTTATTTATTTATAAAGTGTAATTTATTTTGAGAGAGTGCATGAGCAGGGGAGGGACAAAGACAGAAGGAGAGAGAGAATCCCACTCAGGGCTCTGTGCTGTCAGCACAGAGCCCAGTGCGTGGGGCCTGAATGAACAAACCATGAGATCATGACCTGAGGCTAAACCAAGAGTTGGCCGCTTAACCAAATGAGCCACCCAAGTTCTCCTTTTCTTTCATTAAAGTATAGTTGACACACAATGTTACATTAGTTTCAGATGTACAAGCTTCTGTGTTTTTTTTTTTTTTAAAGCCACAGTAAATCATTCCATATTAAAATATCAGTGAACATAAGACTTATGAAATTAACTTTCTCATTCACCAGTGGCCAAAGACTTCCCTCATTGGAAATGACTGTATGTTCCAATGGGTTTTCTTTTTCTTTCTTTCTTTTTTTAATGTTTTAAATGTTTATTTATTTTTGAGAGAGAGAGAAAGAGAGACAGAGTGTAAATAGGGGAGGGACAGAGATAGAGAGGGAGACAATGAATCTGAAGCAGGCTCCAGGCTCTGAGCCATCAGCACAGAGCCCGATGCGGGGCTGGAACCCACAGACTGTAAGATCATGACCTAAGCCAAAGCCGGGCACCACCACCCCCCACCGCCCCCCCCGTGGCTTTTCTTTATTGCCTATCAGTAGCTTGTTAGCTCAACTGGACATCTCACCAGAGCAGTGAGAACAAGGTGATGGACAAAATCCCTGAGTGGGTCAATTTAATGTATCAAGTCTACTGCCATAGACTTATTTTTTTCAACAGAATTCCTTAGAGATTATGTCAAAATACCATCTACAGAGTGTGTATTAGGTTTGAGCACTAGATGGCAAGACTGCAAAATCAGTTCCTTTCACAGGGAGCTTTGCTTTTTCTACTGTGCTTCAGCAAAGACAGGGCCATGGACTGCCCAACTCAAGGGAGTATGTTATTGACTGAATGTCTGTGTCCCCGTCCACCCTCTCCCACCATTTCATACGTTAAATCCTAATGGCCAATGTGATGGTATTAGGAAGCGGAGCCTTTGAGAGGTGATTAGGTCATGGCTTATCATCTCCTCTTCTTGAACATTTGTAAAGACATCATAAAGAAACCTCAGGGCCACTCTGTACACAACTGAGGAAGTACTGTTAACACTGGAATCTAAGTGAATGTAAATGCTGGATCACAACCGACAGGGAATACAATGTGAATCGTGTCCTGTCTCGGTCCATTCGGGCTACCATCACAGGATTCCACAGACTGGGTGGATTATGAAAAACAGAAGCTTATTTCTCACAGTTCAGAGGCTACAAGTCCCAGACCAAGGCATCAGCAGATTCCACATCTGGTGAGGACCGCTTCCTGATCCCTAGATGTCAGTCTGTCACTGGGGCCTCGAGGTTAGGGTCTGGGATCTCTTTTATAAGGACACTAATCTCATTCCCAAAGGAAGTTTATTTATTTTGAGAGAGGAGAGAGAGAGCACGCGTGCATGCATGAGGGGCAGAGAGAGAGGGAGAGAGAATCTCAAGCAGGCTCAGCACTGGCACTTCAGAGCCTGACATGGGGCTTGAAATCATGAACTGTGAGATCATCAACGAAGCTGATACAAGAGTCGGATGCTTAACCGACTGAGCCACCCAGGCGCCCCAAGACCACCTTCTATCTGGTGTTTCTGACTCTGTGTGCTTCTCTACTTCCACATGATCACTGGAGTATCTTTATAAAATGCAAACATTATCATGCTATTCCCCTGCTTAAAATTCTTTACTCTTCATTGCCATCAGGCCAGGGCCTTTTTTTTTTTTTTTTTTTTTTTTTTTACAGTTTCTTTATTTATTTTGAGAGAAACAGAGACAGCACGAATAGGGAAGGGCAGAGAGAGAATGAGAGACACAGAATCCCAAGCAGGCTCTGCACTGTCAGTGCAGAGCTAGACATGGGGCTCTAACCCACGAAACTGTGAGATCATGACCTGAGCCAAAACCAGTCAGGTGCCTAACTGACTGAGCCACCCAGGTGCCCCCAAAGCCTTTTATTATCTGGCTCTGTCTTCTTCAGCTTCATCCCTTGCCGTACCTCCTGTGGCTATATCTCAGCTATACTAAATAACCTGCTTTTCTCCAAATTCTCCACGTTCCAGTTCTTTGCATGGGCTCCCCTTACATGGAATGCCTCTCACTATGCATCCAAGTTGTGTTATGTTTCCCATCCTTTGTGTTCTAATTCCTTGTGTAGGCTCTCCTATATCCATCATTACCACCTGCCTGATTCATGGTCTAAAGCTATAATTAGAGGGAAGTTTGTAGCACAAAATGCCTATATTAGAAAAGAAGAAAGGCCACCAAGCCATGACCTTAGCTTCCACCTTAAGAAACTGGAGGGAAAAAAAAAGGTAAATGAAACCTGAAGTAAGCTGAAGAAAAGAAATAAATATTAGAGCTGAAATCAGTGGAACAGAAAAGAAAAATTGATGCAACCAAAAACTGATTCTTTGAGAAGCCCAATAAAATTTATAAATCTCTAGCCAGACTAATAAAAAAAGAGAGAAGACAAAAATTATCAACATAGCACTGAGAGGTGACCTCACTACAGATTCTATAGTTACTTAACATATAAGAAAAGAATATTATGAACTTTATGCCAATAAATCTGATAACTTATGTCAAATGGGGAAATTCCCATTAACTATCAAAGCTCACCCAAGAAGAAATAGAAAACCTGAATAGCCCTATGTCTATTAAGGAATTGAATTTATGCTTACAATCTTTCCCACAAAGAAAACTTCACTAGAGAATTTTATCAAACATTTAAGAAAGAAAAATATATCAAAACTCCTCCAAAAAACTGAGAGCAAACACTTCCCAATTCATTCTATGAGGCCAACGTTATGTGACATCAAAAATATCCCTTTTACGCAGATGTATAAATTCAATAAAATTTTAGCAAATGAAATCCAACAATATGTAAAAATGATAATACATCATGACCAAGTGCAGTTTGTCTCAGGAATGCAAGGTTGGTTTAATTTTTGAAAATCCATCACTATATTGGGGCACCGGGGTGGCTCAGTTGGTTAAGCATCAGACTTTGGCTCAGGTAATGATCTTGTGGTTCATGAATTCGAGCACAGCATCGGGCTCTCTGCTGTCAGTGCAGAGCCCATTTTGGATCCTCTGTGTCCCCCTCTCTCTGCCCCTCCCCACTTGCACTTTCTCTCTCTCTCTCTCTCAAAAATAAACATAAAAAAAGAAAATCAATATAAAAATCTATATGAAAAGACTAAAGAAGAAAAACCATTCCTAATTAAAAAACAAAAAACTTCCAGAAAACTAGGAATCAGAAGGGAACTTCCTCAACCTGATAAAGGGCATCTACTAAAAATCTATAGCTAACATCCTATATAATGGGAAAGGCTGAATTATTTCCCTAAAATCGGGAACAAGACAAGGATATTCACTCTTACTACTTCTTTCCAACATTGTACTGGAGGTTCTGGCCAGTGGAATAAGGAAAGGCAAAGAAATGAGAGGCATCTATAATGAAAAAGAAGTAAACTGTCTTTATTCGCAGAGGATATGATTTATGTAGAAAATCCAATGGAATCTACAACAAAGCTACCAAAACTATCGTGAGGTTAGTAAGGCTTCATTATTCAAGGTCAATACAAAAAATCGATTGTACCCCCATATATTTGCAATGAACAGTAGGAATTTGAAATTTTTAAAATGTACTTTGGGGGCACCTGAGTGGCTCAGTCAGTTAAGTGTCCAACTTCAGCTCAGGTTATGATCTCACGGTTAGTGGGTTTGAGCCCGGCATCAGGCTCTGTTCTGACAGCTCGGAGCCTGGAGCCTGCTTCAGATTCTGTGTCTCCTCTCTCTGCCCCTCCCCTACTCATGCTCTGTCTCTCTCTCACAAAAATAAATAAGCATTAAAAAAAATAAAAAAATAAAATGTACTTTAAAATAGCATAAAATATTACAAAGCAAATGGAAGATTGCACACTGATAACTACTTGGCACATAGTAGGTACTTAATAAATATTGAATGAGTGAATAAAGTGGTCGGGTCTAACCTTAAGACCATGTAATATAACTCCAGAGCCTCTACTCCTACCCTATCACAACAAATACAGTAGTTTTTGTCTGTAATATAAACTTATTATATCTTTAATTTAACCCTTCCTGTTTGTTTATTTGCTTATTATGTTTTTATTTTATTTTTGAGAGAGAGAGAGAGACACAGTGAGAGTGGGGGAGGGGCAGAGAGAGATGGAGACAGAATCCGAATCCGAAGCAGGTTCCAGGCTCCAAGCTGTCAGCACAGAGCCCGACGCAGGGCCTGAACTCACAGACCGCAAGATCATGACCTGAGCCAAAGTCAGATGCCCAACTGACTGAGCCACCCAGGCGCCCCTAACTCTTACTGTTTAATTTCCACAAATACCAGTAATGTCTTTTTAGTAACAGCTACCAAATGCCTGGAACCTTCTAGCATTTGGTGACAGCAAAATTTAAATACTAAGGGAATAATCTTAGTTTGACTCTTAAACCATCTTAAGAATTCCTTCACCTTAGAACAATGAGAAATAGTGGCCAAGACCATTGGCTTAACCAAGAAATAACTGTGCCAGTTACCTCTTTCTGTAAACTTGGAAAGAATGTCTTGTCACAGACAACCTCCTGCCAAAAAATGTCAACTTGGCCTTACTTTCAATGGTTGGCCACACCTGCATGTGTGAATGTTTCCCTATTTTGAAACCTATCAAAAGCAGTCTCATCCGCAGCTGCTGAAATATCGTTATACCCTAAAATGTAATGATAGAATCTAAGTACAGTGTCCTAACGATGCACAGAATGAATTGAAGGAGTATGGTGGGTATTCTCAGGCAACTAACAGCATCCTGAGTGTGGGCCCAGGACCTCTTCTCCATCTCTCATCTTCTTAGTTAAAGGCAGACCCTTCAAGAGAAAGCACAGTTCTCCAGGAAGACAAGATAACAGTATGGGAAAAATGATTATAATGTAATATTAAGTTTAAAATGTAGGATAGGAAATTACACACAGGTGTATCTCTGGTTACAATATCTGACTGAATAAGCAGGTATTTGTGGAAATGAATTCCCCAGTGTGGGGCTTGAACTCCCAACACTGAGATTAAGACATGGACGCTTAACCCACTGAGCCACCCAGGCACCCCTATACTATAAATGCTTTAAAACAGAATGTATTTAGGGGCCCCTGTGTGTCTCAGTCAGTTAAGCATCCGACTTTGGCTCAGGTCATGATATCTCGGTTTGTGAGTTTGAGCCTCGCATCTCGTTCTGTGCTGACAGCTCAGAGTCTGGCCTGCTTCAGATTCTGTGTCTCTGTCTCTCTCTCTCTCCTTCTCCTCCACTCGTGCTTTGTCTCTCTCTGTCTCAAAAATAAGTAAACATTTAAAAAAGGAATGTGTTTAGTTTCACAAGTAATGTGATACTGACTACACACACACACACACACACACACACACACAGATATTCATACTGCATTTTGAAACGTTTCCTTTCATACCTGTGTCAATAGAGATTCTTAGTGAAATTGGTTGTATTTGTCCCACATCCAGGCACATGGAGCTCTCTTTCCTCTCAGTTTAATATGGATCTATACAGGGGTGCCTGGGTAGCTCAGTTGGTTGAGCATCGGACTTCAGCTCAGGTCATGATCTCGCAGTTTGTGAGTTCGAGCCCTGCACTGGGCTCTGTGCTGACAGCTCAGAGCCTGGAGCCTGCTTCGGATTCTGTGTCTCCATATCTCTCTCTCTCTCTCTCTCTCTCTCTCTCTCTCTCTCTCTCCCCCCTCCCCACTCATGTTCTGTCTCTCTCTCTCTCAAAAATAAACATTGAAAAAACTTCTTTAAAATATAGATCTGTAGAAAATTGCCATGAAAGACAAAAATTCTGGGTGGGCTCTAGTTGATGAGAATCATGTAGTGTATAGAATTGTTGATTTACTATATTATACACCTAATACAACACTGTTAAATATACTGGAATTAAAAAATAAATACATAAAAATAAAATGATATTGAATTATTCAATATTCTACACTAATAGCATTCTAATAAGTCACTGAGTGTATACTTAGTTGCAGAATGTCTTTCTGCCCTACAAAATTGAGAGAACCATCAGATTGATAGGAATTCAATAAAGATTTTTAAATTAAAATTGTCTAAATGATAAAGCCTGTAAGTAGCCAGCTTTCTTTCTTCCTAACGTAATCTGTACACACAGAAAAATTCTCCTGGACTACAGTCCCCTCCCCTCCCCAATTTGTCTTCTTTAATTCTTTAGGCATACTAATCCTCACATGTGGAAGAAATCTCAAACCACAGGTCTGGCATACAAAAATTATTATGTTTTTTTTACAAAAATTATTTTAACCTAATTTTCTTCTTTTCAGTTGTCAAGAGGGAAAACTTGGACCATATTTAGAGGTATATGTAAGCCACTAGATTGCCTACCTGGTATTGCACCTTTGCTGAAAATCACAAGAGCAATAAACAACATGAGACAAAGTTTGGACAAGCAACTGATGGTTTGTTCACAGATGAAACCGTGGAGAGCAGCTTCCAGAACTCTTAGGTCTGGATTACCTTTACTGCATATTCATCCCCGCTCCCCAGCTCAATATATGTTTTAACCCAGGGGGGAAAAATGCAAACTTTTATTTGCTCATACACACACACAAAAACTGAGAAGCCCACGAACAAAGAGCAGACTCAAGAGCCACTTTCCCTTCTTTTCCCATTAACAGAACTGGCTCAGTCCCCTCTGCTGCTTCGACCTCAACCCTCCTCTTATCGGGCTGGTTTCAAGAACTGCCCTTCTCCCTGGAGCTCCTCTAAGGACACGTGTTCTTCCTGCCAAGCTCCGCTGAGGGACCCGGAGCCCCGCCCCGCCCCACATTCCCAGGTTCCACCCCGCCCAGCGCGCCGACGGCCAATCGCGCCCCAATGCGCAGCCCGGCCCCGCCCCCCTGGCCCTGGCCCGCCGCCTTTGTTCTCCCTCACTCCCTCTCTCAGCCTGTGCGCTCCCGGCAAACCGAGTGGCAGCCGCTGATTGGTGGCTGCAGCGCAGCCAATCAGAAGGGGGCACCTCACGTTAGGGCTCGGAGCTTTAAACGCGCGAGCCGCGGGGCGCGCGGAGGAGGACGGGGAGGAGGGCCGGAGAGGAGGGCGGCGCCGCGGTGCATCGACGCGCAGCGAGGCGCACGCGGCCCGTGCCTCCAGTCCGCTTGGGATTGGCCGGGCGGTGGGTTCCCCGCCCCCAGCCGAGCGCCGGCGAGGACTTCCTGGGGGGGTTTCTCGCTTTCCCTCCGGTTTCGCTCGCGAGGCGAGGGCCCTAGGTCCGGGAGTGCCCGGGGACCGAAGGTGTGGGGAGGCCGCGCTGCGCACTGCCACGATGAGGCCCCGGAAAGCCTGCCTGCTGGTGCTGCTCCTGGCGCTGGCGCAGCTGCTGGCGGTGGCGAGCGCCGGGGGGCCGGACGAAGGTGAGCGGCCAGCGGTGGGCCGCGCCTGATGGGCCGCAGGGGCCCACGGGTGAGATCCGGGGTGGGTGCGACCCTGGACCGGTGGGTTCCGTGCGGAGCCCCTCCGCTACTGGCGGCAACTTGCTGGAGTTTGAGGGCAGTAGCGGTGGGCGGGATCGCTTAGGAGATCCCGGGAGAGGACGGCGGCGGAGGCCTCTTAGCAAGCCCCTGCCTACCAGGTTTGGGACGCGGAGAGGGTATCAGGTGCCTTTTCTGCAACTGGCTCCTTCACCCAGATTCTAATCCGTTTTTACTCGTGTTCAGATTGACTGCTCGCTCTTGGCAAGGGTGCTGGTTAAAATTTCCAGGCGAGCACGCCCAGGGAGCGGGAAGGCAGAGGGAGCCACTGTTTGCAAAACAGGTCTTGGCGAAGGGGCGAGAGTGGGAGCTCTCCCGGGCAGCGGCGGGCCGCAGGTATCTTACTTTTTAAAAATGCGGTTTGTAGATTTGGGAAGAAATAGCACCTGGGTTTTGGTTTGAGGGAGAAAGGGACGGCTTGGTTTGCATTTGTTAGAAACCAGAGGTTCCATTTTCTCTGCGCCTGTTTATTCAACACCTACTATGTGCCAGTCACCGAGCAGGCTTCTGGGAGTATAGGATGAGCGTGGCCATGGCCCATAGAGCCCCCGCTCTAGTACGAACATTGGACAGCTACTAGCCATCGTTGCCACATTTTTCTTTGAAACCAGCTCGCTGCAAACAAATGGTATGAGAAAACGTCCATAATTAGAAAGCAGTAGTAGTCAAGAAAAGAATACTGTTCCTAGAGAACAGGCATCCCATTCCTGGTCTTAACTTTCTTCCTCTCTGGCCTTTCTCCTGATGACCTTTTTTTCTTTTTTTTTTTTTTCCTAGCCAGTTTGTTCCAGTATAAATAACCCCCCTTTTCTAATAGTAGTGCGTAGGGGGAAGTGTGTGAACTTTATACCCTTTCAAACAGATTGAGTAACTTCTGTGTGGGTCACTGATTCAAGCCTTCGGCAAAACAGAAAAGGAAGTAAAATTCGGCACTTGGTGGAAAAAGCACCTGCCGAAAGGAACCAGATAACGGTGTGTCTTGGGACCTTTATTCAAATCATCTGATGCTTATTTAAATACAGAAACCCAAAATATACCAAAGCAGATTGCAGGGGTGTGCCCTGGAATCTGCATTTTAAACTTCTTCATTGATTTCATATGCACATTAAACTTTGGGAGGCACCTCAAAGTTTGAGGACTAGTGAGGATGGAGAGTAGCTTTTGGAACGCAGCTAAAAAGCAAAATAATTTTGTCTTGATTTTGATCCAGTGACTCTTTTGGGGGCAGTTCTCAAGAGGCCTGAGAGAGTGGCAGACTTGGGTGGACCCCAAGGGTTATTAGGACCAGCAAGTGTATCATTTGGGTGACAGGTCACTAATCCCATGAAGGCCCTGGGAAGCAGTTGCCCCTGGGGTGATCCCAGGAATCTCTGGAGTTGTCATGGTCATGGTGGGTCTTGCAGGGCATGTGCTTTTGAGGTGGGGGTGTGTTGGGGAGGGGCTTCTAGTCCCTACCTTGACCCTCTCCCATCCCTGAGGGAGGGGTTCCCTGCCCCTTCACTTTCATAGGTAACTTGTCCTGCGGATTTATTTTGGCGCCACATTTCCCTCCACCCTAGATGTTCCCAGTCTTTAGGTTTTGATTTTGTTTTGCCTCTTACATGTTAGATTCAGACAGCACAGTGGTGTCTGGGATCCAGAAGACACTCCTCCCCCTCCCCCATCCCGAGAATATGGCTACCAAATAGAACTTAAGCTCGGGTGGTATAAGCCTTAGGTTGTGGGACTTTCTGTGTCTCAGATTAGAAATCAATGGTACTTTTCACATCTTTACATCCAGCTAAAAATAGTGAAGGAGAATACTTTGATGCAGGTGGTTGTCTTTTTTATCTGGGATTGGTTTAGATTTAAAAGTGAAGTGGAAATTCACTTGGGTGCAGTGCTAAAGAACTGCTCAGCCCCTCTCTCTTCATTCCTGAGAAGTAATTACCACCTGATTCCGCCTAAAACTTTCGGCGTATTGCAAAGAAAATCTGCTGTGACAGTACACCAGAGCAGTTGAGTGGTCACGATTCTCCATCCACTGAGTAGTTTTGTGATCCTTGGGCACGTGACTAATACTCTGTGTGCCTTCGTTTCTTTATTTGTAAAGTGCATGTAATGTTTCCCTCCAGGGGTGAGAGAATGTGTTTAAAAGGCTCAGCATAGTGCTTGGCACCTAATAAATATCACCTCTAATGATCTGTCTGATAACAAATTTCTTTTTTTCCTTGTTTAATGCAAACTTCATGGTTTTTACCTGATGGTAGTTTATCCACCTGTTCTAGGCACTTCTCTGGTGGGGATTGAAGAGTGAGCAGCTGAGGAGGTAGAATGAGGACATCTTGAAAGGAGTTGCCTGTGTCCAGGCTGGGCAAGGCTCCGGTGTTGTCATCAGATAAACCTTGGAGAGTGGGCAGGGATGGTAGAGGCCTGGCTGGAGGAGGGGCCCCCACTTCTGCAGTGGTCTTACCATGTAGGCTGAGCATTGTGGAGGTGGTGTGAGGGGCTTCATTGGCCTCATGCTAAAGAGAATGGCATCCATCCAGAAGATTCTGGAAGGCTTTGGATTTTTTTTTTTTTTTTTTTTTTCTGACTTGACTTTTATTTGCCTGTGCTTTGTGCAGAATTTACTCCCGGGCCATAAGTTTTTGTTTCTTCTGTTTCTTCTGGGATATCTTTTTCTTCTGTGCAACTTCCTCTCCTGGTGTAGGAGCAGTCTGCTCTTTTTCCGTGGGGCTCATCTCAATGTGGCAGGGAGAGCTCAGGTATGGGTCAGTCTGACCATGAGCCCTGTAAGTTCTTTGCCACATCTTGGGGGCTCTGTTCACCTGGATGTGCTCAATGACCAGACAATCTACATCTAAACCCTTAAGTTCAGCATTAGTCTCTGCCTTTTTAAGCATGTGCAGTAGAAATTCAACACTCTTCTTGGGCCACCGACCCTGTGTCCAGCCCCACTGTTTGGCCTGGGCACACCTACCAACCCCACCATTGTAGTGTGGGAATGGCACACATTGCTTCTGCAAAGTGACATGTTTCACATGCTTGGTGGCTTTTCGGATATGCATGCCCTTGATGGCCTGGGCAGTTTCCCGTGTATTCTTAAAGTGAACACGAAGATTTGAACCTCTTGATTTGCATGACTTTGTCGGGTTTTCCGGGTCAAGTGAGTAGTGAACCATTTCAGAGATCATCTGAGGCCACTTACGCAAAGAGGTGGATGTATTTTCTATCCTAGAATGTCCCAGTCTTAAAAGTGAAGCCCAGTGAAAAAACGGCCTGCCCATTAAAATATGGGATATTTTTGGGGCGCCTGGGTGGCTCAGTCAGTTAAGCATCCAACTTCAGCTCAGGTCCCGATCTCACGGTTCGTGGGTTTGAGCCCCATATAATGCTCTGTGCTGACAGCTCAGAGCCTGGAGCCTGCTTCGGATTGGTGTCTCCCTCTCTCTCTACCCCTCCTGTCCTCACGCTCTGTGTGTGTGTATGTGTCTCCCTCTCTCTCTCTCAAATATAAATATTAAAAAAAATTTTTTTTAAATGTGGGGTGTTTTACTTGCAGCAGTGGGTGGGTTCCTAGTACGTAGGAATATAGAGCCATTGCCTGCTCAGATTGTAGTGGGTCCAGTCCTGGGGTTATCTGCAAGCTGGGAAGGGATGGAAAGGTAGGGGCATGACTTCATGCATTTGAGAGTCTTTAATTACGTAGGGAATGCCCTGTCGTTTTGTTTGTTGTCATTTAAACCAAAAAACACTTTTTTTTTCAAGTATCAAGAAATGAGTTCACTTTAAGATTTTTTTTTTTTTAAGTTTATTTATTTTGAGAGAGAGCATGTGAGTGAGCATGAGCAGGGGAGGGGCAGAGAGAGAGAGAGAATCCCAAGCAGGCTACACACTGTCAGCGTGGATTCTGCAAGGATTCCAGTTCGGGGCTCGAACTCATGAACAGTGAGATCGTGACCTGAGCCGAAACCAAAAGTCAGATGCTTAATTGACTCAGCTAGCAGGCACCCCGAAATGAGTTCACTCTTAAGGAACTCTGTCCCGTGGTAGCTCAGGGACACCCACTTAATCAAGAGAGCCCTGAAACTCACTAGTTGTGCTCACAGACCCGATCAGGCTGAGCGTAGGTGAGAAGGCATCTTTGTTTTTTCTTTTTGTAAAATTCACCTTATCTCCATGCTCTGAGCGGATCGCCAAGTGCTTCCTCCTCCCCCGATGTATTTCCTAGCTTAAAGCGCAGATTAAGTTTCCCGGTGCTTTCTTTCCAGCCGGCCTCCAGTCTTTTCCATTTGCTTGCAAGTTAATCTGATTCTCGAATGTGCAGGGCATTCAGGCAGTGAGCATGGGTCTGCATGGCCCACAGGCCCTTCCTCACTGCTGTCAGCAGGCTGTCCGGCCCACGCGAGCCTCTGGAGGCAGGGCGTGGGGTGCCTCGTAGCCCCGACTTGGAGCAGAGAACCTGCAGAACATTCCCGCGTCAAGCCCTCAAGTGCGCAGCCGTTACACAGGTCATCGTGGGTAGGACTTTATAAAGCGAAGGGTGGGCAGATTGACCTTCTGGAGAGCCAACGGAGCTGCTGTCCCACAGGCCATAACAGGAAAGCTCAGTACTGAGTTCTTGCCTTGCGGGCTTGGGGTGGGCGGTATTTCCAGAAGAACCTGGGGGAGCCCTCGCCAGCCGGTTTTAAACTCAGGTTCCCAAGAGCCTTAGGTTCTCAGATTGACAGAAGACCTGGGTGTATGGTGTTGCCTGCCAGTGACCAGGGGAGGGGATTCGGTTTAGGCCGCCAGCCTAAGAGGTGGAGACGGGGCCCGAGCCCGCTTTGTCTTCCCCCAGGTCCTGCCTTCCTCCACATCCAGGAAGCCTGGTGACGGTGCTGGGGGCCCGGGGCCTCTGCAGGACCATCCTCTGCAGCTCCTGCTGCGGAGGAGGGAGGCCAGGGAAAGAGCACACGTCAGACGGCGATGGCCCTGGGGGCAGGGTTGGGGGGCACCAGTCCCAGGAAAGGAGAGTCTGCTCGGTTCGTACTTGTCAAATCGGTGGCTTTTCTTTTGGGATTTTAGAGGCCATTCTTCCTCCCCCCACAAAGGAGGAAATCTTACACCGTAAGCTGGAGAGAGACATGGAAGCCAGGAAAAAGCAGCAGGATGCGTGAAGGGACGCGGTTGAGGGTTGAGGGTTTTTTATAATTAGTTTGCCGATTGGTAGATTTTCACGGAAACGGGCAAAGCTGCCAGGCCACCCGGACCCATCCCCTGGCTCGTCCCGGCAGCCGTGGAGCCAGCTCTGGACTAGTCAGGGGCAGGGCTGAGCCGGGACGAGTCCTGGAGGTTCCAGAATCCCGAGGCTGACTTCACCCTCAGCCCCAAACACAGAACCGCCGGGGCTGCTCTGTCTCCCAGGGAGCCCCTCCGGAAGGAAGAACGGGCCCCTGGCCATGACCTGGCTCCGGGGTTGCTGCCGTTCTGGTACTTGCTGCACCTCTGTCTGCCGATGCGACAGCAGCCGGGGATCCTGGTTAACAACAGCTCATGGTGCCCTGTACGTGTAGTTTGGTGGAAGATTCCTGTATCCCTGGGTAGTGAGCTAAACTCCCAGATTCTCGTGTTCTGGGAAGAGAGCTTTGCTTCCGGGCAAGGCATCCCATGAAGGTGTGGTTTGTTGTGTATTTTTGATGCATGTTGACCCTGTAAATCTTCACAATTCTTCATGGGAGAGCTCCCACCCTGTAGATCACTGGGGTTAGTTAGAGAACTGGAATTGGTCAGTAGTCCATCCTCCAGAGCGAAAAGCGTGGTGCTGTCTGGGGGGGCCCGGCACCTGTTTGTTAACGGGAGATTGAGTGAGGCCCTACTTGTGGGAAGCGTAGTCAGTGAGGAAGAAGATGTTGAAAGTTGGCCTTGCCCTGGAGCACAAACATGGGGTAACCAGAGGATGAGGTGCCCTAAAAAGTAAAGCGTGGGATGTGGATAAAGGAGCTTTGCTACAGGGGCGAGGCCTGGAAAGCCCGCAGAGGGGTGGTGCTGAGGAGCGGATCAGATCCCAGTGCAGGGGGAGGCGCTGACGGTGAGGGTTCCCCCAGGCTGGGCAGGGGGCACGTGGAGCTAGGCTGCAGGGCTGCGGGGCTGCGTCTGCACAGGCGCCTCGTCCTGCCCTCAAGCCCCGCTGGGGCGTTGAGGCTTTAAATTCTAGACCTGTGGTTTTCAAACCCTTTAACCGGGACCTCCCTTGAAGTGAAATCCTAAGTGGCTCCCCAGTGTACAGACTGGGAGCGGAATTCCGTGGAACGCGGTCCTCAGCAGTTCAGAATGTGAACGTGTCCTCTGATAGCCACGGCCGGGGCGTGGGCACGTGTAACAAGCTGTGCCGCCGCGGAGACCCGCGTTGGCGACAGACACGTCCCTTGTTACAGGTTCTACCCTGAATTTCTGGGGTGGGGGAGGCCTGATGTCACCACCCCGGCTCGTGGTGGTCCTCGGGGGCCACTCAGGACTCATGCCACACTTTGAGGGCTTGGGGTCCTAGGAAAGTTTTTAAGGAGGAGAGTCCCCAGGCTCCCAACATTGTGGGTATTTTCTGCTCAGATTCTTCTAATAAGGAAGATGCCATTGAGGATGAAGAGGAGGAGGAGGACGACGACGACGACGAGGAGGAAGACGACTTGGAAGTGAAGGAAGAAAATGGGGTCCTGATCCTGAACGACGCAAACTTTGATAACTTTGTGGCTGACAAAGACACGGTGCTGCTGGAGTTCTATGCTCCATGGTAAGGACCCTCCTCCTCCTTGCTCCGCCAGCCTGGACGAGGGCTTCCTCTGGGCTGTCATGCTTGGTGCCTCACGGGCATCCAGACCCCGGCAGGGTGGGAGTGTCCGGGTGCAGGAACGCCAGGGACCCCGCGTCCAGGGAGCCGGCCCTCGTGGAACGCGGTCCTTAGCAGTTCAGAATGTGAACGTGACCTCTGATAGCCACAGCCGGGGCGTGGGCATGTTTAACAAGCTGTGCCGCCACGGAGACCTGCGTTGGCGACAGACACGTCCCTTGTTAGAGATTCTACCCTGACCTGTGTCAAGGCCACCCCACCTCCCTGCTCCCACCACGTGCTGCCCGAGTGCAAGCCTGGCCCACGGTGGTTTCCGGTGTGGAAGGGCACACAGTCCCCGGGCCCCACTCGTTCTGTCCTGCCTCTCCCCCCACACCCCACACTGTGTGCAGTGTTACAGCTCTGTGTCCCTTCCTCCTCCCCTCTCCTGCTGGCCTCTGTTCCTTCTTGTCGTCCTCTTTCCTCTGCCCTCCTTGGTTCACTTTTGAGACAAGATAGTTAAGATATACTCACGTGGTTGGTCCCACGTTTGATGTTCAAGTGAGAGGTGTTCCGTACAAGGTAACTAAGTAGTCCTTACAACAGGTTCGTGAGGTCATATTATTACTAACAGCAATAATAGATCACCACTTCTCACTTTTTGCTTGTGACTCCAAATAGCTTTTTAAGGAGTTAATTAATTGTTATTATTTTTTTGAAGTGAACGTAACCTCAGGATTTTGTTGTCTTCATAACGTAACAAAAGAAGCAGCTTAGAACTGGGTCACTTGGCCCTTTCTCTTATCTCCTCCCAGTTCAAAATGCTTGTGTCTCTTAATAGCTGGCATTCTCTTAGATCTGCATTTGGGCTCAACACATTCAGGCCTCAGCACAATCCTCTTTGTAGTTTTAGACTTTTTTCTGGAAAATCAGCTGTGTGTGCCCACCATAGCCACTCTGCTTCCTGTCATAATGTCGCTTTCCCCGGGTGTAAGGAGAATCTTTGCCTTCTTGTACCGTGTCACTTTGTGGGGTTGGCGCTTGCCACACGTCTTGCGGAAAGTCCGGCGGGTTTTAGGAACATTCACCATGGCTGCAAGAATGCTAGCGGCACAGAAAGCTAATTTATTTTTTTAAAGGCCCTGTGTCCAACATGGGGCTTGAACTCCTAACCTCAAGATCAAGAGTCACACGCTCCACTGACTGAGCCAGCCAGGTGCCCTCCAGACAGCTTTCTGTGTGCATTATGGCAATCAGTATGTACCATATTGAACATTAAAACAGAGAAATTTCAATACTAATTAATCTTTAATGATAACCCTTACGTGTTAACATCACTATGCGGACGTTGTGATCTGTCATGTAGCCTCTGGAAAACTCCACCGTGTACTCTGAGGGAATGCACGAAGACAACCAGAAGGGTGTTTGGTAAAGAGTTTTTTTTTTTTTTTTTTTTTAATGTTTTTATGTATTTTTGAGACAGAGACAGAGACAGAGCATGAACAGGGGAGGGGCAGAGAGAGAGAGAGACACAGAATCCGAAGCAGACTCCAGGCTCCGAGCCGTCAGCACAGAGCCCGATGCAGGGCTCGAACTCACGGACCGTGAGATCATGACCTGAGCTGAAGTCGGATGCTTAACCGACTGAGCCACCCAGGCGCCCCTGGTAAAGAGTTTTTAACCTCATAGACCCCTCACAAGAGGTCCCTTGATGGACTTTGAGAAGCTTACAGGTGAAAGCACTGGGGTTTGGAGGTGTTGGGAGTGTGTGTCCAGCCCGGAGCGGGAACTCTGGCCTACGTCTGTCCGACTCCAGCCGCCGTGGCTTCCTCGTTGTGTTACCTTGTGTCTGTCTCTCTTGACTGCGATCATTCTGGTCCCGGTGCCCCGGCGTTTGTGTGCATTGCTGGGTATAAGTCTCCGTGGGTACAGCTAACCTGCTTCTCCTTCCCTAAATCTCTTTCTCAGGTGTGGACATTGCAAGCAGTTTGCTCCAGAATATGAAAAAATCGCCAATGCCTTGAAGGAGAACGACCCTCCCATTCCTGTGGCCAAGATTGACGCGACCTCGGAGTCGGCGCTGGCCGGCAGGTTTGGCGTGAGCGGCTACCCCACCATCAAGGTCCTTAAGAAGGGGCAGGCTGTGGACTACGAGGGCTCCCGGACCCAGGAAGGTGAGTGGAGCCTGAGCTGCAGGGGGAGGTGAGGCCGGGACTGTCTTCCCACAGGAAAGCTGAGAGAGGGGGAGTTTGGGTAATAGAGAGGAAGACCAGTTGTGTGGGCTGGGAGCGGTCCCTGCTGGAATGTTCCAGGTAACTGAGATCAAAATAAACTTGTCCTAGGGTGGCAGGGGTCTCTTCCCGTTTCAGACCATGAAACTCCAGACCTGGAGGCCGTGTGTCACTTGCTGCCCGAGGCCAGGTTCTCGGCGGTGCTGTAGAGCTCCCGTCCGACTCAGCTGGTGGGCTCCCGCAGCCCGTGCTGAGCCCCATCCCCAGCCTTCCAGTTCACTGCGCTTCAGGTCAGGCGCGATGATGTGCATTCCTTATAGGCTCCCCGGGCTTACTGAGGCTGTGGGTCCAGAACCCCATATTAGGAACTACAGGCACTGGGAGCCAGGTGGTTCTTCCAAAACCAAACCCGAGGGATCCCTGCCTGACTGACATTAGGCACAAGCTAAATTCTTTTTTTAACGAACGAACAAATTGAGTTGTGGTATCTTCACCGTATCTTTTTTTTTTTTTTTAACGGTTGTTTATTTCTGAGAGAGAGAGGGTGTCAGAGCGTGAGCAGGGGAGAGGGGCAGATAGAGGGGGAGACACAGAATCCAAAGCAGGCTCCAGGCTCCAGGCTCCAGGCTCGAAGCTATCAGCACAGAACCTGATGCAGGGCTCGAACTCACAAACTGCAAGATCATGACCTGAGCGGAAGTTGGAGAACTAACCAACCGAGCCACCCAGGTGCCCCTCTTCACCATATCTCTTAATCACTAGAAAAAAAAAATTATGTTACGTTTTCCTTTCCTGGTGTGGTGTGGCACTGACTAAGGTTTGGGTCTTACAGTCGTGACATAGCACCGGTCCCGGACAAGTGTCTTCTCCTTGCCAGGCCTCAGGTTCCTCGTCCGAGGAACGGGAGGTCACTTGGGTCTGATCTGAATTCTCTTTGAGCTGGTGTGAGGGTCAGTCCTGTGATCCTCTAAGCACTGGAGCCCATCGTAGGTGCACGAAGAAGACCTCACATCCATCAGTACTTACTTTCACGTTGTATCTGTCTGAGAACTTACCAGAAATACGTTTGCGTGGTTCAGAATTCAAGGAGGTAGATCAGGGATAGTCTTTCCACCCTGAGCCTGGCTATCTGGCTCCCTTCCAGGAAGGTGGCTAGTGTAACACGTTTCTCCTGTGTACCCGTAAGAACGTGTGTGTGTGTGTGTGTGTGTGTGTGTGTGTGTGTGTGTGATTTTCACACACTTGTCAGCATATCATGTGCACATTCATGTCTTATCTAACAAATAACATCTTACCCATGTCAGCACATAGAGGAACTTCATGGAAGGACAGGCTGAAAGCCGTGTACTTCTCGTTTAAAAGTAAACAGGCTTGGGGCACCTGGGTGGCTCAGTTGGTTAAGCGTCTGACTCTTGGTTTCAGCTCAGGTCATGATCTCCTGGTTTGTGAGTTTGAGCCCCGAGTTGGGCTCTGCTGACAGCGTGGGGCCTGCTTGGGATTTTCTTTCCCTCCCTCTGCTCTCCGCCCCGCCCCATGCGCACGCCCACACGTTTACTGTCTCAAAATAGATAAAGGAAAAACTTAAACAGGCTCATATATGTGGACATCTGGTCCCAACATTTGACCCCTAGCGGTGTGGCCAGTTTGGAATCTTGAGAGCAGTGTGGCCTCCAAGTGCGTTTTAGTACATGGGCCTCCCCGACGGTGGTGGCGCGGGGGTTCATGCCGTGGACATGCCGTGCGTCTGCTCCTGCGCTTACTTCTGTCTGAAGGCTCCTGCTTTGCGGGAGTGGCTCTCAGATCCGGCGCCTTGGTGAGTGCAGAGCAAAAGAAAAAAAGAGGAATGTAAAGTGTGCCCGCACTGCTCCTAAGAGCCACTTGGAAGGTGCCTCGTGAGAGTCCGTTCCGTGTCCCGCTCACGTCGCTGACTCCATCTCTGGGGAGCAGGGCCACGACCGGGCCTGTCTGTAACGCCTTCCGAGGTGACGCCGACGCGGCCCGGGCAGCAGGGGGAGGGGCTGCTCCTCCTCCTTTTCCTTGATTTTTGCGGACGTGTCGACGCGTGCCAGATGTAACATGACGAAACGCACGTGGCTTTGTACCCGAGAAGGGGACGCCCTCGAGGCTACTCCGAGGCACGTGTGGTCAGACATTGGGAGACCCCCTCTGTTGGCCTGCGGTGAGCACCACAGTGGGGCAAGAACAGGGTCTCACTCGCCAGCTGGCGTTGGGCTGTCGGAGAAGTCACCAGCGGATGGAAAAAGGGCAGGAGGGGGTTTGGTGGAAACCGTGGACCTTCGACCCTGAACTGTGGCCTCAAACTGCGGAGCGGCGCTGGCGAGAGCTGCCGGTGGATTTGGGGAAATCAGACGTTTCCCGTTCTCCTCGAGGCCCTGCCACTTGTCTGTCGGCGCCTCCCCGCCTGCCTCTGCGGTGAGGTCTGCCCGTGCTCAGTCTTGTGTGGTTTCTTTCAGAAATTGTGGCCAAGGTCAAAGAGATCTCCCAGCCCAACTGGACGCCCCCACCAGAAGTCACGCTTGTGCTGACCAAGGATAACTTCGATGAAGTGGTGAACGATGCAGACATCATTCTGGTGGAGTTCTATGCCCCCTGGTAAGATGCCGTCTGTCCCATGTTACTCGGGTACGATGAGCCCCGTCCCGCGTTCGGTTCCCCCATAGCCCCTGGGTAGAGGGCGTCAGAGACAGACGCCTGCGTGTGAAGCAGAACGGGGTCCTGCCACGGCCCTCCCCGCTCCGCCCGGCCGTGCGTGAAAGCTGAACTGACTGCTGAGTCCTCCAGAGAGCGGTGGTCTTCTCCCAGATGACAGGACGAGGTAGACACAGGCCTGTAGCACAGAGGAGAGTGGAGCCCGTGTGTGGGGCCGCGAGGCGGTCCATGTTCCCTCATGCGCCAGGCCTGCTCCTGCTGGGTCCATCTGTCATCACACGCCTGCCCTGCCCAGCGATGTGCCGAGGGCGTGTCCCTGAGGAAACACGCACGAAGGCGCTGGGACGGCCGTGGCTCTGGGGGGCAGTGTGAGGGGACACGGCTGTAGCAGGTGTGGAAATGCTGTTCACGGAAGTTCGTCCAGCTGTGATGAGGAGGACCGAGCGGAGCTGCCACCACGGTGGGTAGGGTGGTGGCAGCTGGTGGCCTCGGGCTGCCTCTTCCCGCCTCGCTGCCTCCTGAGGGGTTCGAACCATGGTTTTATCTGTCTTCGTCTCCACTCGTGGCTGTTTGTTCTGGAACAGATCTTCGAAGATGACCCTCAGCCTCGCTTCATGCTCCAGATGTGTCCCCTTCTCCAGTCGGAGCCTCCAGGGTCCCACGGCCCTCCTGCCTTCTGCCTTCTCCATTCGCCCTTCCGTCCATCACAACCCTGGCCTCTCGATGCCACCGCGCCCCCTGCCCAACCCCCCGGCCTCAGGGCTTCAGCTTTTGTAGGAGAGAAACAGCAGAACCTGGCCGGGGGTGCCTGAGGAGCTCTTGTCTGGGGGCTGTGGCCCTAGCACGTGGGTTGGGATCGAAGCCCGCTCCCTGTCAGAGAACTGGAATCCCCAGCTCTGCAGAGGAAGTGGGCCAGTCCCTTAGAGTTGAGGAGGGGTGTGGCCTGCGTGACCCCAGCATATGCAGGTGACGTGGCCAGTTCTGGCCCCCAGATTGTAGGCGATGACAGAACTCATGAGGAGAGCAGAAAGGATCAGAATGCGGGGGCACGGATCATTCAGGGGAGGGGACCCGGACGTGGGAAAGAAGATGCCAGAAAGAAAGGCAGTCGGAGAGTGGCTGGTGGAGGTGCTGTATGTGGTTCTTGTGCTTCCTGAGGAGAGCGCGGAGGTGTGAGCAGCCGGAGAAGACAGAGCAGAGCAAAGTGGACCATCTTCAAGGGAGGTGTGAGCGTCGAGGCCAGGGGTCCAGGAGGATGGTCAGCCTTCGCAGTTCACCTTGGCGCATTCATCACAGGGCAGCTAGCAGTTCTGGTTCTGGAGCAGGCTTGCTTTTTGTCAGGGTGTGCGGTGTAGACCAGAGTCGGGAATGTGACCGTGGGGCAGACGACAGTGACCCCAGGCTCTGGATTCTGCAGCAGAAGTCACTGCACTTGGTCTCACGGGGTGTGCACGTGCGGAGAGAAGACGGTGGTGGGAGGAGGAAGGAAGGCCTGGAGCACATGGAGAGCAGAGCGGCCGTGGCCCCTCTTGTGAGGTTTTCGGCACAAAGGGGACCTGGGAGGTGGTGCCGGTGCTGGAGGAGAGACGGCTGTGAGGTTACGTCCCACGCCGGGTTACGGATCCTAAGTTCTAGTTGCTGGGGGCTGGGCTCAGCTGCCCGTTGACTTCACAGGCTCAGTAAATGCTCAGAGAGCAGGTTCACCTGGTTTCTGACCCCACGGAGAACAGTTCCCCTTGTAGCTGCAGACAGTTCACTTGCTGTAGGGTGCAGCCCCGAGGCGTCCCGGGGACGCTGACAAGGCAGTGCTTTGTTCAGCTCACTACGCGGAGCCCGTGACTTGCAAGGTCTTTGCCCCCGTGTGAGCCGTCGGTTCTTGGTACGGAGTCCTCAGGCCCACCCTCTGCTGCCCTGCTGGGCGGCGTCCGCGAGGGTTGGTTACCGTTCCTCCTTGTGCTTTTGTTATGTGGTTATTTCGGTCTGCCCTCCCCTCACCCACCTTTGAGCAACTCACGTCCGCTTCCTACCTGTCTCTCTCGTCCCAGATCAACTGTCACCTCCTATATGAAGCCATCCCTGACCTGTGTCCTTCCCTGTCCCGACTGCAATGGAGAAAAATCGTTGTTTTTCTTCGCCTTTCCCATGTCTTACCCGCCCCCCCCCCCGTTTGTGTGTGTGTGTGTTGTGTGCACCCTGTGTGAGTGGCACCTGTGATGTCACGCTGGCCTCTGGAGTGGCCCGGCTCCACACCCTCCCCGAGGAGATGTTCAGAGGTTTGCAGGGTCTAACGGAGCTGCTCGAGGGCCGGGCCTCTGTGTCTCGCTTGGATGGGAGGCTGTGTTCGTGCTGGAACAGGCTCCTGACAACGGCCGCTTCTTACAGGTGTGGACACTGCAAGAAACTGGCCCCCGAGTACGAGAAGGCGGCCAAGGAGCTGAGCCAGCGTTCCCCCCCGATCCCCCTGGCCAAGGTCGACGCCACTGCCGAAACAGACCTGGCCAAGAGGTTCGACGTCTCTAGCTATCCCACCCTGAAAATCTTCCGCAAGGGAAAACCCTTTGATTACAACGGCCCACGGGAAAAATACGGTAGGCTTGCCTCCTGGTGTTCCCTCAGCGGGGAGGGGGGCATCCTGGGGGACGTAGGGGGGCGGGGAGAGCGGTGGGTGGAGCGCCTCGGAGCCCCTCGCCCCTCCTCAGGCGTGTGCTCGGCTCCCAGGGATCGTGGACTACATGATCGAGCAGTCGGGGCCGCCCTCCAAGGCAATCGTGGCTCTGAAGCAGGTGCAGGAGTTCCTGAAGGACGGGGACGATGTCATCATCATCGGGGTCTTTACAGCGGAGAGTGACCCGGCCTACCAGCAGTACCAGGAAGCCGGTAAGTAGTGGCGCTCTGGGCTGGATGAAGCGAACGTGCCCAGGCCGTCTGAGGTTGTCGGGGGGTCTGCTGCTCTTGTGTGAAGCTCCTGGGGCGTCACTTGAGGGGCTAGCTTGATGAAGGATTGCAATAGCATCTGTGGGAACAGACTTGCCTTTCTGGGGTTGGGGTTAGAGGTCAGTCCCTGTTGCCTTGAATACACACGGGTGATAGGATCGTGTACTGAGTGTGCCGTCTCCCTGGGCTCTGAGGAGGAGCAGGGCCACGGTCACGTTCATCCACGTTCGTTGTCTCCCTGTCTCTCCAGGCACCCCTTCCCAGTCCCTCTGCAAGGGCAGGGTCTTGACCAGAAAGTGAGGGTTTCTGACTCTGGCCTGGGTTCGAATCCTGGCTCTGCCATTATTAGCATAAGGACCACAGGTGGCGACTTGGTGTTTTCTACATCAGAGGTTGTTACGTTAATTGAGCTGATGTGGACAAAGCACCTAGCAAACGTGCCTGGTAATGCTAAGGTCCAGTGTTAGCGTTGAGAGGTGAACAGCGGTCAACGGTGGTATTCTGTGGGGCACGTCGCACTCGCCCCATCCTGAGACCCACTGTCAGGCTCCTGCCTGGTGGCAGGCGTACTTGCCCTCCTGGATGACTCTGGGTCAGGAGTGGAAGATGTTTTCTTTCAGCAGCCCTGAGGATGCCCTCCGGCCTTATTGCGTCCTTTCTGATGCCCTAGTACCCCACTCACTCCAAACACGGCTTGGTTTTCTGCTTTAGTGTAGCGGCTGCAACTTTTCAATGCACCGGTTGCCACTTAGCGCTAATTTCTGTGCTGCACGAGAACGATCGTGTGTCCATCAAGTGCAGATGCACGTAGTAAAACCGACAGTAGAGGTAAATCCCATTTCCGTGTCCAACGCGGGAGCCAAGGTGCTTCATCAGTCTTAACTAATGAAGTAACCGTGTCACCTGCTGGGAACTAGCCAGGAAGAAACACGCCGAGGGAAGCCCCAGCCTACCCAGGGGTTACAGGGTAGACTTCCGTGTTTCTGTTGAGGAGGGGCTGAGGCCCGGGGAGGCCTAAAGTCACGTAATGAGCAGGTCTCAGAATTAGAATTTGAATCTAAGTCTGGCTGATTTTGAAAGCCGTCCCCCACCTCCCCAGAACGTATGTTTCCTATAACCAGTCGCCCTCCAGGATGGGGGGACCCATTGGAGGTCTTACCCAGTGCTTGGACCACAGACTCCGCTCAGGATGGGTCTGGATGCCTCCGTGAGGACAGCGTGGAGAAGTGACGTGCGTTCCCCCCCGGGGGATTCAGGGCACGGATGGAGAAACTGGCCTGCGGGCCAGATCTGGCCCCTGCCTGGTCTCCTTAGTCTTTCAGGGCCACGGCCACGCTTTATTACATGCTGTTTAACTGCTCTCTCACTGCAGTGCAAAGTTGAGTGCTTAGGAGAGTATGGCCTACAGAGCCAAAGATCTTGTCTGGTCCTTTCCGGAAGGTTTGCCAACCCTCGTTCTGGAGTATTCTCAGGCTGGGGGGTTTCATGTTGAGAGTCTGACAAGATCTTTAAGTGAAAGTGTGTATAGCAAAAGGCCTGCAGCCTGCAAACGGGACAGCCACCAGTACAAGGGGGAGAGGCCAGCCCACTCGCAGGGGCTGCGTGTGAAAAGCCGCTTTGTGGGTATAACAGAGTGTGACGCTCCCCTGTTCACACGGACTGTCTGGGGGTTTAATGTGTTTCTCAGCATTGGAGACAGTAGCTCCTGACCAGTTAGCTCTGAGCTGTTCCGTGAACGGTTATCTTTTTTTTTTTAAGCCAATTCTGATATAGAGGCTCTAAGGCAATACACCTGTACCAAGTTTTAAAATCCAAACTTCAAGTGTTCATACTCTAGGTATCGTCCACACAGAATTCACGGTGGGAATCATGGTCTTTGCAGGGCAACAGCTTTAAGAGTCATGAGTTAAGCCTAGATCTGTCAGGCAGTTTAATAAACTGTGTACTTACCATTCTGTTACTTCCTCAGCCAACAACCTAAGAGAAGATTACAAATTCCACCACACTTTCAGCACTGAAATAGCAAAGTTCTTGAAAGTCTCCTCTGGGAAGTTGGTTGTAATGCAGCCTGAGAAATTCCAGTCCAAATTCGAGCCCAGGAGCTACGTGATGGAGATCCAGGTGCGTGAGGGCTCAGCGGCCACCGCAGCCCCAGGCTGCCTTTTTTTTTTTTTTTTTTTTAAGTATTTATTTAAATTCCAGTTAGCCTACAACATAATACTAGTTTCAGGCATGTGGAACCGATCACTGTGTTGTACACCCAGGCTTCTGATCGGCCTCAGGCTGCTGGTTGAGCCAACGCTGGGGTTCTGAGCCTGGAGCCTTTCCAGGCCCCCGTTTCCCAACCGCCATGGTAAAGGTGCAGCTTCCTGGGAGGCTGAAGACGTGAGCGCAGGCAGCAGGGTGGTCGGTGGTTTATTGGGGGGCCTGGGGGCCTCACACCCCTGCCAGCATTGCTCCCTCTCTTCATGCTCCTGCAGCCCAGCGCCAGCTTCCCTGGGCGCCCAGCCACTGCGGGCCTGGCCTGCATGTCCAGCGTTGCTCTGGGCCAGGACGTGCTCCTGTCTCTGACCTAGGCCCCCTTAGCCGAAGGGCAGGCGAGGCCCTGAGGGTACACAGCGATGCAGGCCTCTCTCCACCGGATGGAGCCATGGAGTGCGGCACATGGGGTTGGCCTTGCTTTTCTTTCCGCTGGCCTACCCAGCCCCCCTCTTCCGAAACCGTGTGACACACTCCCTTGAGAAGGGCGTGAGGGGTTCCTGGCCCGGGGTGAGCCTGGATCCAGCGCCGTGTCCGGAATGCTTCACGGGTGCCCGGCGCTTATGTGAGCGGATCTTCAGATTCGGAAGAACCGTCGACGCCAAGGCTCCCAGAGCTCTCCTTGGATAGACTGGGCTGCAGAGCAGTGAGCTATGGCCCAGACTGCCACCACCGGTTAGGAACAGGCTGAGGGAAAGCTGCAAGTGCCCCCATTCCCCCGCCAGGGCTCTCCTGGGGCCTGGAGGATGTGGCGGCCCAGGCAGGGTGAGCACCGCAGGGAGCAGCCTCGTACCTTCTGATCCATTTTTGTGAACAGGGAGCATGTGGGGCCTTGGAGAGGCCACCTTGAATCTTTCTGATTCCCTGGGTCGTGAACACCATGGCTCCTCCTTAGAGTCTCACTCGTGGCCACATCTGCTCATCTGCTCAGGCTCAGGGCCCCTCTCTTCCCCTGGGCGTATGGGGGCTGCTCCCTCTCCTGTCCCTTCCTCCTCCTCTTCAGGCGACCCCAGCAATCAGGCACCGTTCCAGGTGGTGTGCATGTTCCCGGGAAAGGGGTCTGCAGCTTTCCATAGACAGCTTGAAGGGGTCCTTAACCCCCAAAAGGTTAAGGGCCACTTGGTCTAGTTTGTTATACGCATCGCTGCCTTTTACTCTTTACCTTAAATGGATCGGTGATGGGGCACTTAGGTGGCTCAGTCGGTTAAGTGTCCCGATTCTTGATTTCGGCTCAGGTCATGATCTCACGGTTCGTGAGTTCGAGCCCCGCATCGGGCTCCGTGCTGACAGCGCGGAGCCTGCTTGGGATTCTCTCTCTCCTTCTCTTTTAGCTCCTCCCCTGCTTGCTTGCTCTCAGAACAAATGAATAAACTTTAAAACAAATAAATAGATTGGCATTGCTTACATGCCACCTTTGTTGCCAGAATTATTTAAGACTGCTTTGTAAAAATTTACACGACACAGTGAAATGCGATTTTGTAAAAGGTGGATTTGGAAATCTGGGCAAAGGAAAGACCAAGGCAGGACAGGTACGGTGAAGCCAGGGTAAAGTCAGCACAAGATGCATTGCCAGAAGAAAGTAGCTGTTTGTTTGCAGGATGTGAGGCCGGCTCTGCCCTTGAGTTCGGGCTCAGGCCTGTGGGTGGCACATGCCCAGCTGTAGAGCACGTGTACCCTGGGGCCACTCTGCTTTACTCTTGAGGTCACCTTCCAGGTGATGTTCAGTCCAGCGGCTGTCCTGACCTGCCATCCTCTTTGCGCGCTTTTCCAGCACTTTCCCCCTGCTCCCTCCCCTCCCCTGGGACTTTGTACCCTGCTGGGTTCCTGCTGTTTCCTCCCCTGGAGCGCCTTCCCCCTCCCACCTGGCAATTCCTGCCATCCTTTAGTGCTACACAGGGCCACCTCCCTGACTGTCCCATCCTGACAGGACTGGGGCCCAGAGCCAAGAGTGTGGTGTTCCCCAACCACTTCCACCTGTGTGACCTGGGTGAGCAACTCAGCCTGGCCGTGCCTCAGTTCCTTCCTCTGTAATGTGTTTGTGAGGCTGGTGTCTGGAGGTTCTGACTCAGAGACTGTCTTACCATGAGTCAGGGGGCCCTGTGCGTCCCTTGGGGCAGTCGCCTGAGTTCCATGTCCCCAAGCCACTGCCGCTGTGCCCAGCTGGTCACAGGTGCTGCATAAATTGTCAGTCGGGTCCATCTCATCTGGAAAACACTGGGGAAGCCTCGTGAACCAGCTTTAAGAGCCACTGTTGTTGAGCCTGTCCAAGGACAGGTGCCTGGTACCAGACAGCTGAGCCCCGCACACCCCGCCTCCTGGCCCTGTCTCAGGAGGGGTGGCCTCAGGTGCAGCAGCCTCCGGCCGCGCAGCTCTGTCTGGCTCCGCGTTTCCCTGAGAGCTTGGCCGGGCTCTGGTGTAACCGGTAGTCATGGGTGTTGTTTCTCAAGGTAGGATTCGAAGCCCAGCATAGCTGCTCGGCAGGTGTGTGCCCCTGGGCCTCCCTCCCTTCACCTCTGTAAAATGCCCCCGGTGGGGCTGTAGTGAAGGTCACATGAGGGGAAGGTAGATCGTTCCACTCTGTTCAACCGTGGGAACAGCCGTTGTCTGGAAGCCCGCCTTCCCGCAGCAGTTTCTTTTCCTTTCTTTAAAAAAAAAATTTTTAATAAGTTTTATTTGTTTATTTTGAGAGAGAGAGAGAGAGAGAGAGAGAGAGAGAGAGAGAAAGCGTGAGTTGGGGAGGGGCAGAGAGAGAGGGAGAGAATTCCTAGCAGATTCGCGCGATCAGCATTGAGCCTGACGCAGGGCTCACACCCACGAACCCTGAGATCATGACCTGAGCCGCAGTCAGATGCTTCACCGGCTGAGCCACCCAGGTGCCCCCTGCAGCTGTTTCTAATTGACACCGATGGCGAGCCCAGACCCAGAGGAAAGGTGACATGGTGTCTGCCGTAGCCTGAGAAGCTCACTTAGGGGTCAGTGGAGGAAAGGGGCCCTGAAAGACACCAGGGTCTTATTGGGTGTGCTCCCCCAGCAGCTCCCCTTCAGGTGACTCCTCTCCCATGCCCGTCCCTTCGTCCCTTAGGAGCTGTTATTCCCTAACAGTGGCAGCGGAAGGTGGGGTGAGATGAGCCCGCCTCCGTGAAACTGCTCCTCACCTGCCCCCCCCCTTTTTTTTTTTTTTTTTTGCAGAGCACCACCGAGGGGTCAGCCATCAGGGACCACGTGTTGAAGCACACCTTGCCCCTGGTGGGCCATCGCAAGACCTCCAATGACGCCAAGCGGTACACGCGGCGCCCCCTGGTGGTCGTCTACTACAGCGTGGACTTCAGCTTTGATTACAGAGCTGGTGAGACCCCAGGGCCTGTCCAGCGGAGGGAGGCTCTTGGTGGGGGCTCTTGGCTCTCGCACTTAGGAATCCTGCGCCTAAGACCTTGCGGGTTCGCAAGGGTGTATTTTGTATTTGTGGTTCCAAGGCAATTTTCCTTCCTTGCTACATAGAGCTGTCCTTCTTCCTTCCTTTTTTAGTACGAGGGGAGCTTAGTATGGAGTCCAGAGATCTCTTAGAGATGGGGCGGCAGAGCTGGGACTAGACCAGCCCCTGATCCTCAGGCAGGCAGGGGTTGGTTTATGTCACTGGACACAGGCCACTTGGGCTCATTGGGCTTTTGAGCAAGGTCCACCTGCTCAGGGAGGACGCTTTTCAGAAATGCTTATCTCTCCAAGTGAGGCTTGAGCCTGGTCAGAGAGTCTGAGCCACAGAATCTTAAACTTGATCTCTACGGCTCAGCTCACAGTGCTCCGTCCCATTTCAGCCACTCAGTTTTGGCGGAACAAGGTCCTGGAGGTGGCCAAGGACTTCCCCGAGTACACCTTCGCCGTGGCTGATGAGGATGACTTTGCCACGGAGGTGAAGGACCTGGGGCTCAGCGAGAGCGGCGAGGACGTCAACGCAGCCATCCTGGACGAGGGCGGGCGGAAGTTCGCCATGGAGCCCGACGAGTTTGACTCTGACACCCTCCGTGAGTTCGTCAGAGCTTTCAAAAAAGGTGAGCCTTGGCCTCGAGCTTCCCCATGGAGCCTGGGGGCGGGAGGGGTGGTTACCTGGTGCTCCAACACTGCATCCCCCGACTCCCTTCTGGTGAGCCTGGCCCTGCGTGTGCTCTCCTGTACCTGGGGGGTGGGAGAACGGACACAGACAGGCCCCATGCTCGCTTGCTTTTCTTTTTTGTAACAAAAGGCTGGTATCTGGGAAATTTTGAGAAGCCCTATTTTAAAAACGTTTAATGTGTAAAGCAGGCTTTTGGACCTAGAAGTAAGTTTTGTACACGTGGAAAACTTGCTCTGAGGCATCAGGGTATCTCTGTTGATCTGGGTGAGCACCTCGGCCCAGTTTTCTGGCGTGGGGCGGAGTCCTCTGTGGACCTCGTTCCGCCCTCTGCCAACGTTCCCTGTGCTGGTACCTGCAGGCCTTCCCCGCCCCGGCTGCCAGCTCTTCCCGGAGCCCCTTCGTACCAGGTGGCCCCCCTCCTGTGACCTCCTCGCCGGACGGGGCCCAGCGTCCCATCGGGCCTGGGGTGTGACCATCGACAGGCTCTCTGGCCCTTACAGGAACTGGGAGAGTAGAAGGGGTGAGGAGGCTAGGGAGCTAAGGGGCCCGCTAGCGGAGGCGGGCTCCACCTGGCCTGGCACATTGGATTCGCCCGTCCTGCACTCGGGCTGGCCTCGCCACCTGGTCCTGTGAGGGCCGCCAGAGCCCAGGGCCTTTGCAGCACTCACGCGCTCCCCTGCTTGCTTTCCCGGGCAGGAAAACTAAAGCCGGTTGTCAAGTCCCAGCCGGTGCCCAAGAACAACAAGGGACCTGTCAAGGTCGTGGTGGGGAAGACGTTTGACTCCATCGTGATGGACCCCAAGAAGGACGTCCTCATCGAATTCTACGCGCCCTGGTGCGGGCACTGCAAGCAGCTGGAGCCCGAGTATACCGCCCTCGGCAAGAAGTACAAGGGCCACAAGAATCTGGTCATCGCCAAGATGGACGCCACCGCCAACGACATCCCCAACAACCGCTACAAAGTCGAGGGGTTCCCGACCATCTACTTTGCCCCCAGCGGGGACAAAAAGAACCCGATAAAGTTTGAGGATGGAAACCGAGATCTGGAACATTTGAGCAAGTTTGTAGAAGAACACGCCACAAAACTGAGCAGGACCAGGGAGGAGCTTTGAAGGCCTCGAGTGAGGTCTGTGGCGGGCGGGAGGGACCACACACTGTAGCCACCAGCGGCCGGTGGCCAGAGCCCCAGCGAGCCGTGCGGCTGGCGGGTTAGTGCGAGGGCAGTATCTCTTTTTGGTTTTTAATTTTTTTATACTCTGGTGTTTCACCTCATGCTCTGAATACTGAATAGATATGAATGACTCAGTAGATTAGCCCAGATTTTTACAGAGGATACGTCTATTTTTACCATTATTTGGGGTTTGATTTTTTTTTTTAACCTTCCATTTTCTTTAATATATTTCTTCAAAGCAGATAAGTTGAATCTCTTCTGTGTGAATGTTTTTTTCTTTTAATTTAAAATTTAAGAAAACAGTTTGCCAAATCACAATTTTTTTTTGTTTTGTTTTTTGTTTTTTTTTGCCTTTTATTTTACCCTTGTCTGAGGAATTACTAGTTGAAGATCTGACAGTCCGTGTGCTTTCGTTTTCATTTCTTCCCGTACGGCACCAACAACTGTCACCAAGCCCCGTGCCGAGATGTCAGCCGCCCCCGTCTCTGCGGGACTGGGCGTCATCGTGCCTTCTGCTTTCACGCCCAGGACTGTGGGGCGAGGAGGTCTCCGGGTCCCCTAGACCCTGGGAGTCAGCTTCCAGGGCTCCGCCTCGGGGTCGGGGGGACGGAGGCCGCCCGCCCACCTGGTTAGGCCGGCCCCACCTCTCGGCGTCAGTACTGCCGGAGGAGAGGTGGCCTAGAGCACGGGTGATGGAAAAGATAGGGTAGGCAGTCATGATGGAATAAAGCAATTACTGAAAATTACCCGTCACCGTGTCAGAGAATGTCCGCTCGTCCTGGAGCCTGGGTTGAGCTGAGGATGGGGAGGGCTGGCCGTCCTGCAGGTGCCTGTTGCCACAGACCCCCCGAGCATTCGGGGAGTGGGGTGTCCTGGCGGAGGTGGGGGGGGCATCGGCGATCTAGCTCCCGGTTGTGTGGACGGCAGGGGTGGAGGCTGAGGAGACTGTCCCTAGCACTTCAGGGGCCCGGGAGGAGGGCGTGGTGCGGCCCCGACATGGGGGTCTGGGGGATTCGTGCGTGATGGGAGCCTCGTTGCAGCGGTTCCATTCGCCTCCACCTCCCCTCCCCTGACACTCCCCTGCTCCTGACGTGACTAACACGGAAGCGAGGAGGAGGACAGTTCTGGAGCCAGCGGCAGCTTTCAGCAGTGACGTGTGATTGTGGCGGGAGCCGGCTGGGGGCCAGGAAGCAGGTCTTAGGTCTTGGGGCGGGGCCGCCTGGGCGGGCCTTTCCAGACGACCTCTTTCCAGCCAAGTGGCCCAGGCACCGGAGGGTGGTGCTGCTGTGGCAAGTTCTCCGAGTGGCCAGTGCAGTAGGTCTAGGCCCACCTGTGTGTCCTCTCCCACTGGGACAAGGAGCGGGCCTCCCCTTGGGCTGGATGCCAGAAGATTCCGGAGCGGAGGTGGGTGTGGGGCTTGAAGAGGCAAACCCCTCCGGCACCGCCGGGAGAACTGAGTGGTTCTTTTCCTGGGGCTTCGGTGTGGTCGGTACACACAGGCCGTGTGTATTTGCTCATCACCCACGTGGAACAGGTCACCAGGGTTTTGCCGCATCTTCATCTGTCCGTCCCCCTTCTTTTCTCTGTCGCCGCCACAGCCACCAAAGTGAATGATTTCATCCCGTACCCAGCGCACGGTCTCGTGTGCCCGCGTGTCTCAAAAATGGCTCTTGACGTTTGGTCTGTTTGACTCCGCACGGTGCCTGCTCTGGGCTTGTCTCTTGTGCCCGTCACCCGCTGGCTTTTCCCTGCAGCCTCCACTCGGCGGAAACGGGACAAGGGATCAGTTGAACCTGTTGTTTGTGTCGCGTGTACAAGTTTGAGGAATGTTCGATGTTCGCGGTCTCGGCCTCTCCAGGAGGTACGTGGAAACCTGGAGGGAGCTGAGTGTAGAAAACAGCACCACTTCCGGAAGGCTGAAGATTCGAGCCGTTGGCCGTGTGCCTGCTAGGATCCGGGGTCCGGCGTGTGCTGTTCCCAAAGCCTTAATCCAAGCTGACTGCTCCTTAGCCGTGTGACTGTGGGCAAGTTACCTAACTCCTTGCGTAACAGGAAGCCCCAGCCTCTGCAGCGTGCCTGTAGGGACCCCGTGCAGGACGTGTGCTGGCTCAGCTCGTCCCTGGCAGGGGTTCGTCGCGGGTAGGTCCATCGCTGAGTCCCAGGCTTGGAGTTCTCGTTGACAAAGGCACACCCCTCTTGTCAGTGATTGTCTCTAACCCAGCGTGTGCCAACCGAACGATGGGATTCCCGGTACATAAAAGAGGAAGTTGGTGAACAGAACATCAGACACCAGAGCAAAGCTCTGCAGAGCTCTGAAATGCTAAATCTGAGGCCTTTCCCATCTATGTGGGAAGTGCTTGTCTTTTTGTCTCTCCAGCCCGTTGTGATGGGCCAGGAAGGGGCCCCTGACCGTGCGTTGTGCGGATAAGATAGACCACAAATGGAGGGTTTGGGTCTGTTTGTATGTATAAAATGCAGATTCTTTGTGGACCCCAGTGCTGGCCTACTGAATCAGATCCAGCAGGATTGGGGCCTAGTATCAGTTTTCAGAAGTTGCGAAATACAATCGCATTTCACCCCTGAAATGAAGACAGGACAGGTGTTATGACCTCCATCACATACTGAAGGAAGTGGAGGTCAGAGAGATTAAATAATTTGCCCAGGGGCGCTGGGGTGGCTCAAGTCAGTTAAACATCCAACTCTTGATTTCGGCTCAGGTCGTGATCTCCTGCTTCGTGGGATTGAGCCCAGAGTCGGGCCCGTGTCAGGCTCTATGCTGACAGCCCGGAGCCTGCTTCCAATTCTCTTGTCTCCCTCTCTCTGCCTCTCCCCCTGTTTGTGCGTGCGTGTATGCGTGCTCTATCTCAAAAATAAACACTTAAAAAAAATGTAATTTGCCCAAAGCCATAGGGTCAGTAAATTGGCCAGTTGGAACTAGAACTCAGAACTAGTTAAGGCCCCAGCATTTCCCCACATGTGTTGAAAGAACATTTCTAAAGAAGATTAATAAATGCTCCATGAAAGTTGAATTCTGTTAGGGGTGCCTGGGTGGCTCAGTCGGTTGAGCGTCCGACTTCAGCTCAGGTCATGATCTCGCGGTCCGCGACTTCGAGCCCCGCGTTGGGCTCTGTGCCGACAGCTCTGAGTCCGGAACCTGCTTCGGATTCTGTGTCTCCCTCTCTCGCTGTCCCTCCCCCGCTCACGCTCTGTCTCTCAAAAATAAATGTTAAAAAAAAAATTAACAAAGTTGAATTCTGTTAGTAATTTGACAATATCAGAACTTACAAAAAAATAAAAAGCTTAAATGGAGATCTTGTTGAAGAAACTCACAGAGCCTGTAAGGCCTGAGCGTTCCAGGGACTCCGAGAGAAGAATGGGCTTCACCTGGCTTCTATAGCACAAACCACACAGGTCCCCAGAGCTGCGCGGTGACCCCCCCCCACCCCGTGTCAGTGTCCCTGGCCCTGAGGAAGCACCGATGTCTCTCCCTCCCTCCCCTCTTCCTGTGTCACCGTGGACGGGCCCTGGGGTGAAGGGTGTGGGCCGGGACAAGCCCACCCCTGAGCCCATCACAGCACACACAACAGCTAGTTACATACAGGTGTTCTCACTCAGGTGTTCCCAAGACCTATCGGCCGAAGCCAAGGGAGATTTCACCCGAGAGGGCACATTACTGTAGTTCCTTGATTCCTAGGACCGTGAATCTCAGGTATTTATTTATTATTGCTTTTCTAATGTTTATTTTTGAGAGAGCGAGAGAGAGACAGAACGTGAGCCGGGAGGAGGGGCAGAGAGAGAGGGAGACCCAGAATCCGAAGCAGGCTCCAGGCTCCGAGCCGTCAGCACAGAGCCCGACGCGGGGCTCGAACTCACAGACCGTGAGATGGTGACCTGAGCCGAAGTCAGACGCTCACCTAGGCTCCCCGAACCCCAGGTATTTAAAGTGCATCCTCTGGCACCTCGGAAAGGAAAGGTGGCTTTCCTTTAAAGCCATCCAGTTCCCACGTGACGGGGGGCTCGCTGGGCCTAGCACGGGGCTTGGGAAAGCTAACGTGAGCTGCGGGGGAGGGGGGGGCAGGGCCAAGCACACGGTAACGAACGCTGTTGGAATGAATTACTGGAGAACCAGATCCCTGGGTTGACCAGGCTCGAGGGCCGGGCAGGGCCCCACTGTCCCCTCCTCCCCCTTGGCTACCACGGCTCCCTGTGCACTTGGCCCAGCCCCAGAGTTGTCCAGTTCAGTGTGTCCCAACGCACCTTAGATTATGGGGATCCTGTGGCAGAGAGGAGGACAAAGGACCA
Organism: Lynx canadensis; assembly: GCF_007474595.2. Classification (NCBI taxonomy): domain Eukaryota; kingdom Metazoa; phylum Chordata; class Mammalia; order Carnivora; family Felidae; genus Lynx; species Lynx canadensis. Next base: position 161,554,163 of record NC_044304.2, on the reverse strand, counting down.
CTTGTTAGTAAAAATGGAGACGGGGGCCTTTTCGAAAGTGATGGCTGTTGCCTGCAGAAGGAATCTTGTGGGAAGGGAACGCTCTGTATTCTTTCTGGCTTTTCTTCTGTGAGCTCAGCTCAGGTTGGATTAAAAACTGAAGCCTCAGTCACGAGTATGTAGGAATCCTGAACTCTCCCTCTCCCTGCCTGCTACGAGAGTACCCTACCTGGAAATCACAGGTAACACGTTGGCTGGAGACTTGAGGGACCTTCAAGGTCAGAGGTCGAAAACCAGTGTTCAAGGGGCGGGACAGGCAGGTCAACTGCACAAAGGGGCGGGTGGGCACTAGGGAGTGGTGGGGACCAGGGCACACTTGAGATTGTGTCCCACTTGGAGGGGGTACTCGTGGCCTGGGGGAATCCGGGCCTGCTGTGGCTGTTCAGGTGCTTTAAAAAGAAAAGCCAGGATTTTAATGTGAAATCGCCCAGTTTTAAAATGTTGGATCTAATTCACTGTCGTAACGGTACTATGTGGGCCAAAGAAAAGGCTTCTGAGAGCTGGATTCTGTTAGAAACCGCAGACCTCACCAAAACCCCTCTTTGTTCTTCCTGACTTTTACAATCACAGAGGATGCACGGAGTGCAAAAAGGCTTTAAGAATCGGTTTCCTTCGGAAAAGCTGGAGATTGCAGTCTGGTGCTGGAATTTGGGCTGGGTTTGGGTTGTTCTGGTGGATTGCTGGCTACATGGCACCGGCCGTGGCCTGTGCTTGAACGACACTGGAACACGGGACGGCCGCCTGGCCAGGCAGACGCGCCCCATTTCCAGGGTCACCTGGGTGCAGCGCGTGGTCAGCCTCTTCCCATTATTTCTCTGACCCCATGGGAGCACCCCCGACAGGGACACCCACTAAGCCATGTTTCTTACCACTGCCCTTTGCTCACCCCAAAGCTAGTTTGGGCCTCGGAAGCAGCAGCAGTTCCCTGGGGGCTGAGCCAGCCGGGCTCCAAGCCCACCAGCATCTGCTGTTTCTGGCGAAGGCTTGATGCCTAGAAGTTCCCTCCTGTTTAGGAAACTGAGGCCCGGAGAAGAAATAGGCTTGCTCGAGTCACGGAGGTGGCCCAGGGCCCTTCCAAATACCCCAGACTACAAACTACGAAGCTACCGTCCGTATTTTCTGTTTCAACGTCCTGGGGTTCCAAGACTCTCCCTCATTGCTGAATTGGCACGGGGCGCAGACTCTGTTGTCCCCTGTGCTGCCACCAGCCCAGGCTCCTGAGGCGATGACCTTGTGGCGGCCAGACGCCCAGCCTCTTCACACGGCCCTGCCCTTGTCACTTAGGTCACAGACTGAAGTGTCCCTTGGCCCTTTCTTCCCAGCTCCCCTCTTCTGTGTTTTAAACCAAAGGAGTGGAGAGGGAGCCATGTTGTTTTTAGAAGGGGTCTGTTTACAATACACAGTGGTCACCGAGGGGGGCGGAGGGAGGTGACCTGGCTCTTCAGAAGCGCCTAGATGTTTTGTTTTAATGTGTATTTATTTTTGATGCAGGGAGGGGTAGAGAGAGAGGGAGACGGAATCCAAAGTAGCCTCCAGGCTCTCTGAGCTGTCAGCACAGGGCCCAGTGTGGGGCTTGAACTCATCAACTGTGAGATCATAACTGACTGAGCCACCAAGGCGCCCCTAGAAGTGCTTTGAGAAAATGTTCCCAAGGAAGGGCAACGTGGCACAGGCTGGGCTGGGCTGGGGTGAGGGCAGCGTCCCCTGAGCCTCTCCACTGGGGGAGGGAGGGATCCAGTCATGTAGACTGGCACCTGCGAGGGGGCCCTTCTCTCCGGCCCTTTGAGGCTCTGTTTCTAAGGAAGACGGATGTGGGGACCAAGGAGAGGGCCTCAGGATGAAACCTGAGGAGAAAATTCTGGAGTGGGGGCCGTAGGGAGGAGGCGGTCCATTGAAATTCCAGAGGAGTCAGGAGGGATTTTTTTTTTTTTTTAGGCTTTTAACTCCCCTGTGAGTTAGGAAATGATACCTCGGATGGAATGGGTATATGGGGGCCTGGGGGACACCAGAAAGCCCCCCAGAGCTACTGAAGGTTCCTGTCCCCACGCCCACCAGTGTCCCCGCATTGGCAGGCGGCAGCACCTGTGTGGGACTGTGGGGAGAGGGGTGGAGGCGGGCCCTTTATCTTTGAAGGATTAAGAGGAAACCTGCTAAGCCATGGACACAGATTCTTGGGGAACAGGGGCCCCCAGGTTTGCGTCCATGACGCCACGACTGCCGGGACACGGGGCTCCAGGACCTACTGTGAACTGCACCCCGGGAGCCTCGGTGGGGAGTGGCCAGTTGGGTCCATCCTCACTGCTGGGACCACTGCAGCCCATGCAGTGATGCGTTGAGAAAAAGCAAAGCCCAGCAGGAACCGGGGCCGTGGACCCAACATTTGTGTCCCCCTGACATCTGTACGTTGAAGCCCTAGTCCCCAGTGGGATGGCATTTGGGCAGTTGGGACTCTGGAAGGCATGTAGGTTGAGATGAGGTCACGGGGGTGGGGGCCCCCATGATGGGATCGGTGTCCTCACAAGAAGAGGAAAAGACAGCCTTCTGTCTCCCTCGTGTGGGGACCCAGGGGGAAGGTGGCCCGTTGACAAGCCAGGAAGAGAGTCCTCTCAGAGAACGGAACCCATGGGCACCTTGATCTTGGACTTCTGGCTTCCAGAACGGTGAGAAGTATGTGCCTTGTTGTCTAAGCCTCCCCCAGCCTGTGGTGCTTTGTTATAACCCCCAAGCCAGGGAAACAGCCAGTATCCCTGGTGTGACTATGCAGGGCCCTGTCCCAGGGGGCCACTCCACTGGGCCCGAAAGGGTCTGTCAACTGGGTGCCAAAGTCAGACGGACCCCCATGGGGCCAGGGAAGCCCCGCGGGGGGTGTCTCTTTATCTCATTTTGTTGTTGCTGTTGGCTTTATCTTCACGTTTCCAAGGCAGGACGGGGCTTAAGAGGAGAGACGTTTGATTTCCAGCCAGCACTCCCGGTGGATGCCGGTGGGTCGTAAGAAAAAGACTTCTGTCTACACCAGTTTCTCATAGAGTATTTTAACTGTCATTCCTTCCAGTTTTGTTGTTGTTCCCTCACTCCCTTGCAGTCCAGGAAAGTAACATAGGAGGCAGCCAAGGGCAGCTGGCCATCTAAAAAAGTAAGATAACATTGAGATGCATCTCTGTGTCACCCACACGGACCTGCCCCTACAGGCGGGGGCCCTCCCTGGTCCAGCCCACGGATGGGGCCTCCTGCGAAGGAAGGAGGGGCCTGCCCTGACTGTACAGTGTTTCTCATCCTGTGGGGCTGACCAGGCCACAAGGTGAAGGGTCAAGGGAGGACAGACCTGACAGACGGCCCCACAGTCCCCTTCTGCGGGGCTGTCTGGCCACAGGATGTGTGGCCCTCCAGGGGAGGGCTCTGGGCCAGCAGGCAGGGTGGGAGGCAGGCACCTGTCGACAGAGAAGCAGGGAGGTTGGTGGGTGCTGGGGACCAGGCTGGGCCTGGAATTGTATTACACTCACTGCTCCGGACCCAGCCTGCCACCACCCAGCTGGTTACTAATGGGGAACCCCCAGACTACTCCCAGCCTCATTTGTCTCAGCCATACGACTAGAAAAAACACCACCAATCCTACGCCTTCACGGATTGTCATGAGGACCAAATGTAATGGGTGTGATTAGTTGAAAATATTTTTAGAACTTGAGGTAGAACTCACAGGACAAGGGTTCCTGGGTGGTCCGTCTGGCTCTTGGTTTCGGCTCAGGTCATGATCTCATGGTGAGATCGAGCCCCGAGTCAGGCTCTGCGCTGTGAGCACAGAGCCTGCTCGGGGATTCTGTCTCTCTCCCTCTCTCTCTGCCCCTCCCCGTCTTGCTCACGCTCAAAACAACCAAGCAACTGAGAACAAACTGAGGGTTGATGGGGGGTGGGAGGGAGGGGAGGGTGGGTGATGGGTATTGAGGAGGGCACCTTTTGGGATGAGCACTGGGTGTTGTATGGAAACCAATTTGACAATAAATTTCATATATTGAAAAAAAAGAAAAAACAAACAAACAAAAAAAGACTTCAGGGGGTGGGGAGAGTGAAAATGGGTGATGGGCATTGAGGAGGGCACTTGTTGGGATGAGCACTGTGTGTTGCATGGAAACCAATTTGACAATAAATTTCATATATTGAAAAAAAAGAAAAACAAACAAAAAAAGACTTCAGGGGGTGGGGAGAGGGAAAATGGGTGATGGGCATTGGGGAGGGCACTTGTTGGGATGAGCACTGGGGGTTGCATGGAAGGCCAACTGGACAATAAATTATATTAAAAAGAATTCGCAGAACATAAAATTCACCATCTTAATTGTACATATCAGTGGCATTTGGTCCAGTCCCAGCGCTGTGCAGCCCACCTCCATCTAGTTCTAATGGGTGTTAATCACCTGCAAAGGGAACCCGGTGCCCTTTAGGCAATCACCCCTACCAACCACCGGTCTGCCCTCTGTCTCTGTGGAGTCACTGATGCTGGACAGCTCCCAGCTGGAATCATCCACTAGGGTGACCTTGTGCGCGTGGCTCCTTCCACGTAGCAATGGCATGTTCAAGGTTCATCCATGTGGCTGCACGTAGCAGTATTTCATCCCTTCTCACGGCCGAATGATTTTCCATTGTAGGCACAGAGCACCTTTGGGTGACCCGTTCACGCTTTGCGGGACACTCCAGAGCATTTCCGGGTTTGGGCTACGGTGAGAAATGCTGCTGTGAACACGCGTGTGCGTGGATTTGTTTGAGCGCCTGCTCGCAAGCCTTTGGGGTCCCTACCTAAGCGCGGAATTGCTGGGTGGTGTGGTAACTCACGTGGGGCTCCTTGAGCCGTTAAGTTGAAAGCATTTTTGTGAAGTCAGAGTGGGAGGAAGTGGAAATTACCATTACGTCAGTCACCTTCCCCTGAGGACACTCTGGTTTGCCCGCTGTCTTTTTAAAAACTGTCCCCTGGGCTCTGGGCGCCACCTGACCGGAGTGCATCTCAGAGGGACGACGACAGCCAACTTCTGTGTAACTAAGCTGGTATTTGTATTTTTACTCTGTGAGAGTCTCTTATGTGGCATCTGCTCAGATTAAAAAAAAAATTCTTAACTGAAAAGGGGAACTTCAGCTCCCCTTGTTGATTTGTATCAATTATATTGTTAGTTTGTATCTGTTAGTTTCTTGTTAGTCTGTGTCTGTTGAGCCAGGGAAAAAGTTTCTGAACCTTGAGGGCTAACTTTAAAGAAAAAAAAATATTTTTTTTAAGTTTATTTATTTATTTTGAGAGAGGGCGAGCAGGGAGGTTGGTGGGTGTTGGGGACCAGGCTGGGCTTGGAATCGTATTACACTTACTGCTCTAGACCCAGCCTGCCACCCCTGGGGCAGCAAGTGGGGCAAGGGCAGAGAAAGAGGAGAGGGAGAATCCCGAGCAGGCTCGGCACTGTCAGCACAGAGTCCAGTGAGGGATGGGAACATGAACTGAGCTGAAGTCAAGAGCCGGGCACTTGATAGACTGAGCCACCCAGGTGCCCCAAGAGCTAACTTCCTTATAGGGCTCTTTAATGAGCCAGGCTGAACAACTCTCTACATGGCCTCACATTTAGTCCCCCCAACCTGCTACAAAATGGATACTCTGATCATGCCCACTTTAGGTGAGAAACTGAGGCTCAAGCTGGGGAAACAACTTGTCCCAAGACGCACAGCTAGTGGATAGTGAAATCTAGGACCCAGGTGAGGTGAGATGAGCCCAAGCTGTAAATCTCTAGTGCCTTCTGGATTCTCACAACATATCACCTATCGTGCCATCAACCTAGGGCCATCTTCAGCTCAGACCGGGTCTGGCCAACGAACAACAAACACCATGGCCCCTCTCCCAGGATGGCATCAGTCCCCCTCAGCAGCCTCTGATCGAGGTTGTTGAATCACTTCCAGCCCACTGGACCCAACCCACACACAGGCAGAAGAAGGGATGTAATCAACCGAGGCAAACACCAGTGACACTGAAAAAACAGAAAGTAACTGTTCTGTTTGGTGTTTGGTTTTTTTTCCCTTGTTAATTTCAAGCTGGCTCCCGCTGTCATATCCACCTCCTTCATAATCCATACCAGAATGTTGCTAGAAAGCGACAGCAGTTTAGAGAAGGTAATTTATGAAACTCTTACTCTCACTTTTCTCCTCCCGAAAACGGAGACATTTCCCTATGTCTAGTTTTCCGGGGTTGTTCATTTTCCTTAATCTCACGTATTCACTCAACACGTTTACTGAGCGCCTACTACCTGCCAGGCATTGTGCTTGGCACCAAAAGGAATCAGATAGCGACTCTCCTTTCGCATCAGCTTGGGGTACCCAGGGGCACGTTTTCTCTGGCCAAGGGGGGGAGGGGCAGCTTCCTGCCCGCCCTGTTCCCCCCACCCCCCACCCCCTCCGGTCTGCTCTCTTGTAGTTGGGTCGGCCCTTCCTAGGGAGCAAAACGGAGCTGTGAGCTCTGGGGGCCTCTACGTCCTGTTCCAGAATATTCCCATCCTTGTTTCTCCAGGTTCATCCCTACTGTCCTCTCGCTGTTCTTTGCCCTGAGGGCGAACTCTGGGTCTTTCTGAGGTTTGCCTCTCTGCCACTTTTACCGAAATCTGTTCCGCTTGCTTCCCCTGGTCATCTTGGCTTCTGCCTTTTGAATTCTGAAGTCCTAAGCAGCATCCAAGGTTTGGGGGTGTTTCAGATGCCTCCTCCTCCCGTTCCTGTAGTGGTTTCTGTTTTCCATCAGTCGGGGTTTAAGGAGGAGGACGGCGATCTTGGGCAGACGGGGGAGGCATCTCTGCCCTTCCGAAGGGAGCAGACTCTGCCAAGATGGAAGGGCGGCCTCTTCCAGGGTGCGGAGCTCTGCTGGGGTCACAGAGGCAGGGAAGCACAGGACTTCGTGTGCTCCGCCTCGGAGTCGCCTCCGGACCTCACAGGTCCCCCTGGTCACACGCGGTAAACAAAGGAGGTCAGCGCTGATTGGGCAGCTCGCCCAGACGCTGCGCCTGGATCCACTCCAGACAAACAGGACTTGAAAAGAGACGCCCTAGTGGCGAGATGCTAATTTTGCATTCTCTTTCCCAGGATGCTCAGCAGTGCTTCTGATTCCGGTTGTTAAATACATTTGCGGTATCTCCTGGCAAATGGATGCACTGAGGAGTTCTTAGAGGATGCGTACAGTTGTGTCCTGTGAATATAGTTGTTTATAAACAGTAACTGAAGTGTCACCACAAGCTAAAAATGAATACATACTTGGGCTTTAAATACTGGAAGCGGAAACCAGGCCTGTTGGCTGGTCCGAAGGTAGTGAGTTATCTCAATTGATTGTTCACAGTCAGTTACAGATCGAACTCCTTGTTCTACTCTTTCCCCCCTTCTCACTACTGCACTTGACTAGTCTTTTTTTTTTTTTTTTTTAAAGGTGTCTTTGTTTCTACTTAAAAAATTTTCAAATCAACACTACCAAGTAGTCCTACCATGTTTGTATCATTGAGATAAGAGCTGGGAATACAAAAACAAACAAACAAACAAAAAAAAAAAACGAACAAAACAAAAGAAAAAACCAAATAACAACAGCAACACACGCGTTTTAAAATATAATCCATTACCTCAACCTTCAGGAGCTAATGATGAACTTAGGGAAGCCAACACGGACCACCTGCCTACCCCCCAAAATAAAATAGAGATGATAAATATAGTATGTATGCTAAGGGATCAAGGAAAGGAAATGGGGGTGGGGTGAATAAGGCTTTTATTTTTCCCACTTAAAAAAAAAAATGTTTATTTATTTAGAGGTGGGGGGAGAGGGTGGGAGAGAGAGAATCCCAAGCAGGCTCTGTGCTGTCAGTGCAGAGTGGAATATGGCGCTCGATCCCAGGAACCTTGAGATCATGACCGGAGCCAAAATCAAGAGTCTGAGGCTTGACCCGCTGAGCCACCCAGGCGACCCTCCCCGACCTTTTAATGGAATGGAGTTTTGTTTAATTTATATAATTTCTTTTTTTTTTTAAGTTTAATTATTGATTTTGGAAGAGAGAGAACAGGGGAGGGGGAGAAAGAGACGGAGGGAGGATCTCAAGTGGCCTCTGTGCTGAGAAGACTGAGGTGGGGCTTGAACTCATGAACCATGACCTGAGTCAAAGGCAGACACTTAACCAGCTGAGCCACCCAGGTGCCCCTTATGTATTTAATTTCTATATTCTTTATGTCATTTGCAAAAAAAAAGAAAAACAAAAACAAAACCCCACAAAACCAACCCAAAGGAAACATCTTTGAAGATATGTAAGGATTATAAAATGTTTTGAATATCAATAGAATGTGAGACTAATATTTGATGATACAACACTTAATAGACAACATTGGAGAATTGGAGACATTTCAGAGTTGACAATCCTGCAAAGTTTTGAAGACAAAGATGTGAACATTTTCAAGGAGAAAACATTTTGGAAGAAGGAAAACCAAGCCCAAGAGTCTGAAAACAGAAGAAGGTGGAGAAGGGTATACTGTGGGACATCCAGGTGGGGCCTCAGAGCCACTTTCTCATCGTGGTTCTGCCCCTGCGTTCTTGTGTGACCTTCAGAAAGCCATTCAGCTGCCCCCTCATCTGACTGTAGGAGTCATAACACTGATCCGCCTTTCACCTTTACCGGATGGTAGTGTAATTCCTAACAGCAACAGAAACCAGGCATAGTACTGTGTGACGGCCACAAATGTGTATCCTATAAAGGAAACGATTTGGTTTGTCCTCATAGGTAGAGGCAATCCAAGGTATCTTGAGAGGACATTGGATTTCCCTAGCGCTTCCGTGAGTACGGTCTTGTGTAGTCTCAAGGTGACTCCACTGGGAGGTAAGGCCAGGTTAAGAGCAGCACCCTAGGGCTTAGAGAGACCAAGGGCTCCCAGTGGGTGTTCTCAATCTAGATCCCACACCCTTCCCTGTACACCTCATTGCTTCCTCGGTAATGGATATACACTTAGGAGAACCACCTTACTTACAATGGATCGTTCAAGCCAATTGATGATGCTCTGATCATACACCAGCAATGAACACAGGACTGTCATATCTGAAGAATAATGATAATAAGTGGTACTACAAGAGAACAACAGTCTATTGGCCACAGCCAATGGTCTGTATTTGCTAAAGAAAACCCCTATGTTTGCATTGTATTTTATAAGGTGCAAAATATTTCGTATCGTTTATTTCGTATCGTTATTTCACAATATTCTTTACAACCCAGTTAGGTTAGTATGGCAGACATTACCATTTCACAAATGAAGCAACTGAGGTTCTGAGAGAACATGTGAGTAGCTCAAGGCCAACCACAGAGCTCACCACTTGCAGGGGCCAGAATTACCTTTCTTTTCCAAGAAATCTCTCTGCTACCCCACAATGAAAAACTGACAAAGAAACGATGGCAACAACACCATGAAACCAATTGCTGTGGTGTCCCAATCAATGGAAACATTGCATTAGAATACAAAGATAGGTAGGTGCCCCTGGTTAGCTCAGGGGCTCAGGTCATGATCTTGTGGTTCGTGGCTTCGAGCCCCGCATCGGGCTCTGCTGACAGCTCAGAGCCTGGAGCGTGCTTCAGATTCTGTGTCTCCCTCTCTCTGCCCCTTGCCAGATCATCCTCTCTCAAAGATGAATAAACGTTAAAAAAAAAAAATTCAAAGATAGTTAGATAATAAAATAAGACCGAGTTCAGGGGATGTTAAGTAATTGGTGGTGGAATAAGTGTGAACATGGAAACTAAGAAACTCGAGAACAGAGTCAATTTCTCTGACCCTAGGAAAATCTCGTTCCACAGGTTAGGGGACTGCACAATCCCATCAGTCTTTTTTTTTTTTTTTTTTTTTTTTTTTTGTTTATTTATTTTTGAGACACAGAGAGAGTGTGAGCAGGGAAGGGGCAGAGAGAGAGGGAGACAGAGAATCCTCACTACCTTCGCAGAGTCCCACGCGGGGCTCAAACTCATGAACTGTAGGATCATGACAGTGACATCATGAGCGCAATCCAAGAGTCAGAGTCTCAACTGACTGGGTCACCCAGGCACCCCCCCCCCATCAGTCTTGATGATATATGTATCTCATCTCTAGAGGGTTCCTAACCAGATAATAATACCTGCAAAGCAATAATGAATGGCCAATGCAGCAATGGGGCCAGCCCAGAGTAATAACCCTAGAAAGAAAAGAGTTTGGGGTTACTTCTTTCCTAAGACTCATGTGACTAAGATAGGGTTGCCAGATAAAATACAAGATACTTAGATAACAAATCATTTTTTAGTGTAAGTATATCCCAAATATTGCAAGGTATATCCTGCTATTATTGCATACACTGTAGTTTGAAGCCAAAATCATCTTGATTTGCAAAAACCTGGCATTTGAAGAGAAAGGGGATTTTTTTTTCAATACCAAAACCTCTCTGTTTTACTAGAAAAGCAAAGCTTGGTGGACCCAAGGCTTAGAGCTAATACCGTGAACCACAGAGACTGAGGAATGCATAAGGGTGCATAAACAGTTTATCCAGGACTCAGCACAGAGTAAAGCCTCATTTCTGCCATGGCATAACAGCCTTCGGATTTCCTTTGTCTTCTTTCTCCGTGTTTTCTGTGAACACAGACAAACTCGCGCACAGATATGTTCATTGTTTTGCTTTATAGAGTGACATAGAAGCATTCTATGCACATTACTTTGCAACTTGCTTGTGTTCTTTCCAGGGCACGATGCTGCCCCTTGCTTTCCTGCCCTCTCTCCTGCACACCTGACACTGGGGATAAGGAGGTGCATGAGGCACAGTTTATTCCCCAGGTCACCTAAACCTTTGGTTCTCCCTGTTCTCAAGAAACAATCAGGAGACAAGAGGACCTTCCTTTCCAGCATGATCCAGGCAGACGATAATCGCTCAATATGCTGCTGTCCAGTAGTCATCTCTGCTGGCAGGTCCTTGGCATGCACGATGCGTTTTCTGGTGTGTTTAATAAACCATCAAGCAGGACCTAGTACCCGGCTGGCCTACAGGGGAAAAAAATTTATATCTTTCCTTTTCTCCCCGCCCCTGCAGCAAAAGGCTAGTCAAGTGAAGCAGTGGGAGTGGAGAAGGAACAAAGAAATCTGTAACTGGCTGTGATCAATTAATTGTAAACACCACTGCACTCGGACCAGCCAGGACACGGCGTTGCACTGCCCCTTATATAAGTCTCCAGAGTTCCATCTTCTCTACAGTTACGGTGATTGTAGTAAGGTTTGCTTTTAAACGCATAACTATACACTTCGAATATAAACCATATATTTTAAAGACAAAAACATTAAGCAACTTTGTCATGGAAAAAGCCTTTGCCTTTTCAATGGAATTAAAGGAGTTCCAGGCAACGCTGCTCAGAGCATTGTGGGTGATGTGCATGCAAACGAGCGGCAGCCACATCCACCAGAATCCAAAAGGTGCGTCCTGGCGGTTCTGTTCAGTGCGCTGAAATCACCCAATTTTCTTTAAACCTGAATCTGTCTCATCAGGGCGTCTTCCTAGGCAGGACGCCTGTTGAGACAGCACCTGAGCGCGGGTCGCTTCCACCTTTGGGGACGGCCCCTGCCAGGACGGACACAGGTGCATGGATGCTCGGCGGCCGTGTGCCCCCAGCCAGGAGCCCAAACGCCGGGACCTGATCTCCACCATCGGTCCTGGGGGCCTCGCCTGCTCTCTACCCGCCGGTCTCCGTGGCAGTGCTCTCGAGAGGTTTTGTTTCTAGGAGAACTGGGTGTTGTCAGCCCTCTGGGGGTCCCCTGTGGAAACAGAAGGGGACACGCAAGGAGGCTGAGACAACGTATCAGTAGAAGTCAGTTTTAGGAAGCAGCGATGCAGAAACGAGGCTCACGGTAACCGCAGGCCGAAGTCGGGGAGGGGGGCACCTTCCCGGGTTTCCCTCAGGACCTGCCCCAGCGTCCTGCCCCACCCCGCCCGGGCTGCGCGGTCCTGCCCAAGCGCGCGCGTCCCCCGTCCCGGGTCCTGCGGGGACGCAGCACCTTCCGCCCAACCCGGGCGCGCAGCCGGACAGGGGCACCGCGCTGCTCGGCGGCAGTTTTCGTCCTTAGGTGGAGCCGCTGGGACCACTGCCTGACCCCGGACGGGGCCATTTGGAACTTTCGTCTGTACCCCAGTTATTTTCAGTCATACTCCCCGCAATCATTAGGAGTAATCTCTGTTTCCTATGTTCGTTTTAAAACAAGCCACCAACAATTTGAAAAGGAAGAAATTTACAGTTTAAAGATTTTCTTTACATTCAGTAAATTATTTCATGTATGAATTAAAATTTGCTCTTACTACCAAAAAAAAAAAAAATCACATCTTGCAATTCCCTCTGAGCTTCCTTGTTGAAAACAGTGTTTTAAATTTTAAATAAAAAAAATTAATTTTAATTTAAAAACCAACTTAAATCTACTTATTTTAAAATTAAACTTTAAAATTCCTCTAAATTAATTTAATTTTAAATTAAACTTTAACAAATAAAAATCCCAAGTGATGACAGACAGTGATAGAAATCAAGTAACTCAAGTTCGGTTTCTTGTCCGAACAATCGTTGTCCTACAATTTTTTTGATGTTGTTGTTGGTAATAGGGTTCATTTTTAGGGCAGTTTTAGGATTACAACAAAATCCAGTAGACTATACAGAGATTTCCCATGTACTCCCTGCCCCAACACACCCACTGCCTCCCACATTATCTATATCCTGAACCAGCCTGGTTGGTATGTTTGTTACAATGGACAAACTGATATATCCTGATCACCCAAAGTGCACAGTTTACAATAGGATTCACTCTTAGTGTTGTGCACTAAGTGTGCATGGGTATCTACCATCACAGTATCATACAGAGTAGGTTTACAAAAATCCTCTGTGCTCTGCCTTCTCATCCTTCTCTTGCCCCAACTCTTGGCAACCACTGATCCCTTTACTGTCTCCATAGTTTTGCCTTTTCCAGAATGTCATACCGTTGGAATCATATAATATGTAGCTTTTCAGATCGACTTTTTTCACTTTGTAATATGCCTTTAAGTTTTCTCCATGTCTTTTCATAGGCTTACCCAGACTGTCTACTTCTTCTTGTATGAGTTTTAGCAGATGTATGTGGCTTTGAAGGAATTGGTCTGTTTCATCTAGGTTATCAAATTTGTGGGAATAGAGTTGTTCACAATATTTGCTTCTCATCCTTTGAATGTCTATAGGATCTGTAGTGATGTCCCTATTTTATTTCTGATGTTAGTAACTTAGATATTCTTTTTTCTTAGCCTGGCTGAAGTTTAGTGATTTTAATGATCTTTTCAAAGAACCAGCTTTTGTTTTTGTTTTTGTTCTTTCTCTATTGATTTCTTATGTACAATTTCATTGATTTCTGCTTTAATTTTTATTATTTCTTTTCTTCTGCTGACTTTGGATTTAATTTGCTCTTTTTTTTTTTTTTTTTAGTTTCTTAAGGTGGAAGCTTAGATAATTGATTTTATATCTTTCTTCTTTGCAATATACATTCATTCAATGCTATAAATATCTCTCTACTTTCACTGCATCTCAAAAATTTTGACAAATTGTATTTTCATCCTCATTTAGTTCAAATATTTAAAAATTTTTCTTGAGCTTTCTTCTTTGACTCATGGGTTACTTATAAGTGTGCCAATTACTAAGCATTTTAGGATTTCCCAGCTATCTTTCTGTTTCTGGTTTGTAATTTAATTCTATTGTGGTCTGGAGCAAACGGTTTATGATTTCTAGTCTTTTAAATTTGTTAGGGTGTATTTTATGACCCAGAATGTGGTCTATCTTGGTGAATGTCCCATGTGAGCTTGAGAAGAATGTGAATCCTTGCTGTTGAATGAAGTGGTTCATAGATGTGAGCTAGTGATTTACCTTAAATAGTGTGGGGAACCAGAGGAACTCCTTCCTCAAACAAATGCTTGAGCTCAGTCCATGTGTGTTGGTTGCCTCTATGCCTGAGACGTCTCCAAATTAACTCCCATGTAGAACATAGTGTGGTTTTTTGTTTTTGTTTTGTTTTGTTTTTAGAGATTGACAGGGCACAGGTGAGCGAGTGGCAGAGAGAGAAAGAGAAGTGGGGCTCACCCAAAGCAGGGCTTGTGTTTGTGTTTTTACTTGAAGCAGGGCTCCTGCTCACCCGAAGAGGGCTCAAGCTCACCCAAAGTGGGGTTCGAACTTACAAACTGTGAGATCATGACCTGAGCCGAAATCAGATGCTTAACCGAATGAGCCACCCAGGTGCCCTGGAATATGATGTGTATTAAAGGAAACATTTAAAAATGTTCTCATTCGAGGGGTGCCTGGGTGGCTCAATCAACTAAGCTTCCGATTTCAGCTGAGGTCATGATCTCCCAGTTTGTGAGTTCGAGCCCTGCGTGGGGCTCTGTACTGACAGCTCAGAGTCTGGAGCCTGCTTCAAATTCTGCCTCCCCTTCTCTCTCTGCCCCTCCCCTGCTTGGGCTCAGTCTCTCTCTTTCTCTCAAAAATAAATAAAAACAGGGGCGCCTGGGTGGCGCAGTCGGTTAAGCGTCCTACTTCAGCCAGGTCACGATCTCACGGTCTGTGAGTTCGAGCCCCGCGTCAGGCTCTGGGCTGATGGCTCGGAGCCTGGAGCCTATTTCCGATTCTGTGTCTCCCTCTCTCTCTGCCCCTCCCCCGTTCATGCTCTGTCTCTGTCCCAAAAATAAATAAAAACGTTGAAAAAATAAATAAATAAATAAAAACATTTAAACATGTGCTAATTCCAATCTTATAGATACTAAATTCAAAAGTAACTGCAACAATGTTTTAGAACTTGGATGAGCGATAGATTTGGGGCAAGGAGCACTTTGTCTCTGGCATTGTTTAAAATTACCAGCACGTGGTGATAATAAAAAGCAGGCCGGGGGCACCTGGGTGACTCAGTCGGTTAAGCATCCAACTCCTGATTTCCACCCAGGGCAGGATCTCGGGGTGCATGGAATCGAGCCCCACATCTGGCTCTGTGCTGGCAGCTGTGAGCCTGCTTGGGATTCTCTCTCTCCCTCTTTCTCTGTCTCTCCCCGCCCCTCTCTAAATCAATCAATCAATCAATCAATAAATAAAAGCAGGCCACCTTCTAGTTTCTCGGTCCCCTCGGACAGTGTGTGGCTGCCCGTGCCTGTCTGCAGTGTGCCCCCCACCCCGGCGCATCCCCCTCCCGGTGCATGCTCTCCTTAGATCCTCAGACCCAAGGACAAGCTGCTGCTTCTGTTGTTTTTCAATCTGGGCATTGGGTCTAGAGGATTCTGTTCACAGCCTCCCGGGCCCTGACAGGCTGACTCCCGTCTGTAGGTGGCTGCTCGTGGGACACTTTATCTTGTTCCCTTTCTGCTGTCAGGCCCCAGCATTTCCCTGAAAGCCACAAAGCTCTTCACATCTCTACCTCTTCCCAGAATGCTGGTCCCCTGACTTTCCTCCATATCTCCCAGAGAGACGCCCACATCCTCGTTCCTCACGTTGGGGGACTTATTTCCCTCCTCTGGGCTGGCTGCACGGAGTTGGCTCCTGAATCGGCCAGAGCTCACGTGGGTGGGGGGTGGGGGAGAAGGTTGGGCGTTTCTTTCCACACTCATCGTCAATAACCTGTGTTTTATGTGCCCTCCTCACCCCTTCCAGGAGCGAAGGTGGATTTGCCATTAGCAAGGCTAGCGATGTAAGTGGTAAAAGGTGAATTTTAATCAATGTCATGTATATGCCAATGATAACACCAGCAAAAATATAAAATCATTCCATGTGGGAGCACCTGGGTGGCTGGGTCCATTGGATGTTGGACTCCTGATTTCAGCTCAGGTCACGTTCTCGGAGTTCTTGGGACTGAACCCCAACTTGGCCTCTGTGCCGATGGCACGGAACCTGCTTGGGATTCTCTCTCAGCCTCGCTCTCTGCCCCTCCCTCACTTGCACTCTCTCTCTCTCTCTCTCAAAATAAATAAATAAATTAAGAAATTAATTTAAAAAATCTTTCCATGTAATGTATAAACCATGTATAAATGTCAAAATATTGGGGCACCTGGGTGGCACAGTCGGTTAAACGTCCGACTTCGGCTCAGGTCATGATCTCACAGTTTGTGAGTTCGAGCCTTGCGTCGGGCTCTGTGCTGACATCTCGGACAGAGCCTGGAGCCTGCTTCGGATTCTGTGTCCCCCTCTCTCCATGCTCTTCCCCAACTCACACTCTGTCTCTCTCTCTCTAAAATAAATCAACATTGGGGCGCCTGGGTGGCTTGGTCGGTTAAGCGTCCGACTTCGGCTCAGGTCATGATCTCACGGTCTGTGAGTTCGAGCCCTGCGTCGGGCTCTGTGCTGACAGCTCGGAGCCTGGAGCCTGTTTCAGATTCTGTGTCTCCCTCTCTCTCTGCCCCTCCCCCGTTCATGCTCTGTCTCTCTCTGTCTCAAAAATAAATAAACGTTAAAAAAAAAAACAAAAAAATTTTAAAATAAATCAACATTAAAAAAATGTCAAAATAGTAAAGACAAACTAATAGAAATATCAATTTGAAATCACTATAAAAGCTGAAAATCACCAGGATACAATAATTTGCTACACAGGAGTCTTGTATACAGGCCCTACTTTTGTAAGAAGGAAATGGCAGTTTTTACGCTTACTTGCATTACGTTTGAGCACTGAGTTTTTGTACTGATGAAATCCCTCAACAACAAATAAACAATGCTTATAATATAAAATAGTAAACCGGTACGAAGTAATTTCTAATTTCTGCCTAGATGATATTTGACTTTGGATAATGGAGGTAAATATATACATGTTATCACGCAATGGAAGCACTTGTAGGTATTATTTGGGAATTCAGCAATACAGGTCTGACACGGGAAAGAAAGAGCTGAAGAGAAGAACCACAATGCAAAGTGTCAAATCAGGCACGTACTAGCTAGGGCCAAGAGAGGATTTGTTTAATTTGAAAGCAATCGCCAATCAGGGCAGAAAAAGAGCTCCTTTTTTGGAAGCATAGACTACTTCAGGGAGACATGAACAAGATTTTTCTCTCGTCGAGCTTTTTCCTGTGGAATTCCAAGTGGAATGATCGATATCAATCCTGTTAGAACAAGACTTCTTCCATCTTTTAGTAAATGTGATACAATAATTTTGTTAAAAAAAAACCCACTTTGGGGCGCCTGGGTGGCGCAGTCGGTTAAGCGTCCGACTTCAACCAGGTCACGATCTCGCGGTCCGGGAGTTCGAGCCCCGCGTCAGGCTCTGGGCTGATGGCTCAGAGCCTGGAGCATGTTTCCGATTCTGTGTCTCCCTCTCTCTCTGCCCCTCCCCCGTTCATGCTCTGTCTCTCTCTGTCCCAAAAAATAAATAAACGTTGAAAAAAAAAAACCAAAAAAACCCACTTTAATATTATTGCTGCAACATTGTAAAAAAAAAAAAAAAAAAAAAAAAATATATATATATATATATATATATATATATATATTACCCATCATTGGAGTCAATGCAATTATAATAAAAATTTTAATATTTTGGGGTGCCTGGGTGGCTCGGTCGGTTAAGCATCTGACACTTGATTTTGACTTGGGTCATGATCTCAGAGCCCTGCATCGGGCTCTGTGCTGAGCACTGAGCCTGCTTGAGATTCTCTCTTTCTCTGTCTCCCTCTCTCTCTCTGCCCCTCTTCCCTGATCACTCTCTCTCTTAAAAAAATTAATATACTGCAAAACAGTGAAGATATATGCAGTGGGAGTGCTTTCCATGTATATGTGGTACGCTTGCTCAGGGTACACCCTGAACAACTGTACATGGAGCCCAGGCCTTGAAGCATTGGTAATCTTTCAGGCTCCTTCCTTGTAGGTACGCACACACATTCCAACAGGGCCTGCCCCTCTAGTGAGATGAGGGAAATGTGCATAAATAACTAATCTGTGTCTGGAGACCAGGGCTAAGCCGACACTTCCACAGTGGTACTTACATTGGTATTCTAATGTGGGATATTTTATTCTCCTTAGAGAACAGGTAACATTCTCATTGGATGTTGAAATGAATATACTGTTTCAAAGGAGTGTTTTAACTTTTCTCTGATAGGCACAGGTGTTTTACAACGCACACTGTTACAACTCCAAGCCAAGCCGATGGTAGGAATAGTGTGGCTTGCAAGGAATAGTCTACTCCACCCAGGTCCCTTGTCTTTCTTTCTTTCTTTCTTTCTTTCTTTCTTTCTTTCTTTCTTTCTTTCTTTCTTTCTTTCATGTTTATTTATTTTTGAGACAGAGAGAGACAGAGCATGAACAGGGGAGGGTCAGAGAGAGAGGGAGACACAGAATCCAAAACAGGCTCCAGGCTCTGAGCCATCAGCACAGAGCCCGACGCGGGGCTCGAACCCAAGGACCGCGAGATCATGACCTGGGCCGAAGTCGGACGCTCAACCGACTGAGCCACCCAGGAGCCCCTGTCCCTTGTCTTTCTAATTGCTGCTGGGCCCATGGGCCCAGCAATTGTAACCTGTTGCACGAGTGGATCATTGTCTTTCGGGGCAGTTCCCACAGGCACGCGCAACCTCACCATTTGCTCCCCACCTTCACCTTCTTTTCTATTGCAGGAAAATACACGTGATATAACATCCACCATTTAACCATCTTTGTGCAGCTCAGTAGCATTAAATACGTGCACAGTGTTGTGTGACCATCACCACCATTTATCTCCAGAACGTTTTTCATCCGGTAAACCTGGAACTCTGTATCCGTTGAACAACTCCCCACTTACCCGCCCCTAGCAACTCTCTTCTCTCTGTCTCTGTGAATCTATTGGTAAGGATCTCACGTAAATGGAATCCTTCACTCTCTGTCCTTTTTGTGCCTGGCTTAACTTAACATCCTCCAGGTCCATCCATGTTCTTGCATGGGTCAGAATTTCTCTTCTCTTCCTAACATTTATTTTTCTTTAAGTTTATGTATTTACTTTGAGAGAGAGAGCGCGCACGTGCACACAGGGGAGGGGCAGAGAGAGAGAGAGGGAGAGGGAGAATCCCAAGCAGGCTCTGCACTGTCAGCGCGGGGCTCGAACTCACGAACCTCGAGATCATGACCTGAGCTGAAACCGAGAGTCAGTCGCTCAACCAGTCGACTGAGCCACCCAGGCGCCTCTTGTTTTTGAGGCTGAATACTACTCCGTTGTTCCCACAGACCACATTTTGTTTATCCATTCATCGGTTGGTGGCGCTCGGGGATTTCCACTTTTGGCTGTTGTGAATAACGCTGCTCTGAACATAGATATTAATCCCAGCAGCCAGGGTGGAAACGCCCATGTGTCCATCAACAGATGCACGGGTCAACAAAATGGGGCACATCTATATACAATGGAATCTTCTTCAGCCTTAAAAAGGAAGGGCGTTCTGATGCCTGTTACAACGTGGTTGAACTCCGAGGACATTATGCTGAGTGAAATGAGCCAGTCACAAAAGGACAAATACTGTATGATCCCGCTGATGTGAGGCACCTAGACTGGTCAGACAGACAGAAAGACAGACAGTAGAATGTTGACTGCAAAGGGCTGGGGGAGGGAATCGGGAAGGCGCTGTATAATGGGAGCAGAGTTGCCGCTTCGCCAGATGAAGAGTTCCAAAGGTGGCTAGCACGACAGGATGAGAATACTTGAGGCGACCCAGCTGTACGCTTAAAAATGGTTAAGATGGTCAATTTTAAGTAATATATATTATACACAATTTCAAAAAATACAACAAGGGGCGCCTGGGTGGCTCAGTCCGTCAAGCGTCTGACTTCAGCTCAGGTCACGATCTCGCGGTCCGTGAGTTCGAGCCCCGCGTCGGGCTCTGGGCTGATGGCTCAGAGCCTGGAGCCTGTTTCCGATTCTGTGTCTCCCTCTCTCTCTGCCCCTACCCCGTTCATGCTCTGTCTCTCTCTGTCTCAAAAATAAACAAACTTTAAAAAAAATTAAAAAATAATAAAAAAAATAAAATCCACTCCCTCGAAAGGCCCCACAATGGTTGCCTAATAACTTTGTCATAGTAAGTTGCAATCCCTTTTAATAATTTTTAAAGTTTATTTATTTTTTGGAGAGAGAGAGTAAGCGGGGAGGGACAGAGAGAGAGAGAGAGAGAGAGAGAGAGGGAGAGAATCCCAAGTAGGCCCCATGCTGCCAGCGCAAAGCCCCACAGGGGGCTCAAACTCCCAAACCATGAGATCAGGGCCGGAGCTGGGACCGAGAGTCAGCAGCTTAAGCAATTAAGCCGTCCGGTTGCCCATAAGTTGCAATTCTGAGGAGACAGTGGTTTGCATTCCTGAGCGGGACCAACAGTGGCGCATGCACGAGGCTGTTCTGTCTCCCGTGTGGCTCCAGCAGCCCTGAGGGAGCCTCCAAGTTTTATCTGACCCACAGCAAGTGCTCTGCCCTGAGGTGTTGATCTACTCCTTCTTTCTAGTCTTAAGATCCTGGATGAAAGGAATTTTAGAGCTGGGGAGACCTTGGGGAATGTCTCGTCCAAGGTTAACAAAGTCAGTGCCATTTTGTCTGGAAGAGAATCCCCTCAATAAATCTCACTTTCCAGCGTTAATGGCCCAGTGACTTCCCTGGTGTTCCAGCTGAGCAGTGTCTGTTCCCAGCAGCAGGAGAGAAATCACCAAAGGTATAGGTCCTGGCGCTGGGGCCTGGGAGTGGCGTTTGGTCAAGGTGGTCTTGGGCCAGGCCTCCCGGGGTGCTGGGGAGACTGGAGGGTCTGCGTAGGGGATTCTGAGCCATTGTTCCTTCAGCGCCAGGAGAAGGGGAAGGTGGAGTAGAGAGGAGGAGACCCGGGTCTCGGCCCTTGTCTCTGGGGTTCTTTCTTGTGTCATTTCTCTTCTTCAGTCTCCCCTTTTTCTGTAATTTTGTCCTTTCTGGCCTAAGAATGGGATAAAAGTATTCTTCATTAAAAAAAAAATTTTTAATGTTTATTTATTTTGAGAGAAAGAGAGAGAGTGAGCAGGGGAGAGGCAGAGGGAGGGAGAGAAAGAGTCCCAAGAAGGCTCTGAGCCATGGGGCTTGAACTCATGAACCATGAGATCATGACCTGAGATGAAGTTGGACGTTGAAATCCATGAACCATGAGATCATGACCTGAGATGAAGTTGGACGTTGAAATCCATGAACCATGAGATCATGACCTGAGATGAAGTTGGACGCTTAACTGACTGAGCCAGTCACTCAGGTGCCCCTGAAAGTATCCTTACAATGTTCATTGTATTGATTAATTCAATGCAGTTTTGTGCTTCTGATTGTTTATAATTTTTTTAATGTTTATTTATTATTGAAAGACAGAGAGAGTCAGAGCGTGAGCAGGGGAGGGGCAGCAGGAGAGGGAGACAACAGAATCCGAAGCAGGTTCCAGGCTCAGAGCTGTCAGCACAGAGCCCGACGCGGGGCTCGAACTCACGAACCGCTTGATCATGACCTGAGCCGAAGTCGGAGGCTGAACCGACTGAGCCACCCAGGCGCCCCATTGTTTATTCATTATAAAATGCGTGAGCTGAAGGCATTACATTCATCCCTAACCAGGGAGATGGGCTCCTCACTGGAGAGAAGATCAGAAAGGAGCCAGGTATAAGAACCATCCCCCCGGTACATCAACAACTCCATACATGGGATGTGTACCCCCACAAAAACACCTTCCCCCTCACAATTGAATCATAGTGGTGCCATTAACAGACTATTGTGACTGCAGACAAGCAAGCAACTGCTTTGAGCCTTCTTTTCCTCCTATGTAAAAGGAGGAATATGTCTGAAGACCGCTAAAATGCATCTCTAAAGTTCTGTGATTCTGATACGATTTAAAAAAAATTTTTTTTTAAATTTTTTTTTCAACGTTTTTATTTATTTTTTGGGGACAGAGAGAGACAGAGCATGAACGGGGGAGGGGCAGAGAGAGAGGGAGACACAGAATCCGAAGCAGGCTCCAGGCTCCGAGCCATCAGCCCAGAGCCCGACGCGGGGCTCGAACTCACGGACCGCGAGATCGTGACCTGGCTGAAGTCGGACGCTTAACCGACTGCGCCACCCAGGCGCCCCTAAAAAAACTTTTTATAGCTTTGTTGACATATACACCGTAAAACCCATCCTTTTAAAGTGTATACTTCGGTGGTTTTTAGTATACTCACAAGCATCACTCCTATCCAATTTTAGAACATTTTCTTTACCCCGAAAAGAAACCCCATATCCCCTGACAGTCACTCCCAACCTCCTACCCCCATCCCTGGCAACCACTGACCCCCCGTCCCTATAGACTTGCCTGTTCTGAACATTTGTACGCATGGAATCATACAACATGTGGCCTTTTGTGTCTGCCTTCTTACACTTAGCATGATGTGTTCAAGGTTCTGCCGTGGTGTAGCAGTAATCCATTCTTTTCATGGCAGGATAAGGTGTTGCTGTATGGATATACCCCATTTTGATTGTGCACCCAGCAGCTGATGGACATGTGAGTTGGAATATTACGACTAAGTCTGCCGTGAACATCTACATACACGTTTCCAATACGAGTTTAAGCGGTTCTCTATTTCAGCCGGTTTTGATACGCTTTTTACCACGGTGGGGCGTGGGATTGCAAGAAATAAAAGATTCTCCGTGCCTGCTCTTCAAAATAAGAGAAGGAAAGCCCGCCGGGAGGCACAGACTGAAATACTGATACCTATCTGTCGAGCGACTGAAAACAGACATGGTGCGAAAGAATCAAAACGTGAAAAAGGGTCAGACTGCCCTTCCCAGGTGTTGATGGTGGATCCAAATGGATTAGATACAAGATGAGTGAATCATTAAAGACTAGCATCCGAGGAGCACTATGGGTTTTAAAAAAAGAAAGAGAAAAGTGGGACAAGTGTTCAGGAAACCTCTCTGCCGCATACATAATTTGTGGGAGACCCAGAGTCACGTGGTAGAGCTCCAGGAGCCTCTCAGGATGGCCATGCTACAGACCCTGAATGAATGGTGCTCTCTGGAGTTGTGCAGTGTGCAGCCTGGGGAAACACAGTGGCAGTGGGCAAGGTGCCTTGGGGTAGGGGCTGAAAGTTCACATTGTCACTTGGCCGTCCCTGTTTGCCAGGGCTAGCGCGTCCTGTGGCTGCTCGGCAGGAGCCTGAAAAATCATAGGGTCAATACCGGGGAGGATATTTTCTTTCTTTTTCTTTTTAATGTTTGTTTATTTATTTTTGAGAGAGAGGAAGAGAGAGGGGGAGGGAGACAGAGACTCCCAAGCAGGCTCCATGCTGTCAGCGCGGAGCCGGATGTGGGGCTCGGCCTTACAAGCTGTGAGATCGTGCTCCGAGCCAAAGTCAAGGGTCGGTCGCTTAACTGACTGAACCACCCAGGCGCCCCTATTTTCTATTTAGTTAAAACACAACGTCCCTGTATCCCAACTGCTTTTGTCCTCTATGTGCCTTTGTTACTTTGCATGGTGTAATTAACCTCGCTCTGAAATGGCATCTTGCCATCCCCCACTTTCACCACATTCCCCATTTTCAACCACAATATTTTATAAACATGCATATATATTCTCATAAGAATATAGAGGGTGCCTGGCTGGCTCAGTCAGTAGAGCATGTGACTCTTGATCATGGGGTCACGAGTTTGAGCCCCACGTTGGGCGAAGAGCTCACTAAAAACAGCAACAATAACAACAGAATACAGAATATAGGATATAACAATAGATTGTATATAATATAACATACAATAGAATATAGAATATATATGATGTGACACAGACTAATACATTCCATATTCTCTATAGTATATCTGTCTATACATATGTAAACATTCAAACATACTTCTACATATATAAACATATAATATTTACATATGAGGTAATGTTACATATATAATATATATTATATACATAATGTATTTTAATAAGAAGTGAAATGTAATTACTTGAATGAATCAGACACATAAACCCACCTTAGTGTTACAAGGATGAAATCAACATTTACTTCAAAAAATACATTGTAGGGGCGCCTGGGTGGCTCAGTCGGTTAACCGTCCGACTTCAGCTCAGGTCATGATCTCACAGTTCTTGAGTTCAAGCCCCACATCCGGTTCTGTGCTGACCCCTCAGAGCCTGGAACCTGCTTCCGATTCTGTGTCTCCCTCTCTCTCTGCCCCTCCCGTACTTGCACTCTGTCTGTCTGTCTGTCTGTCTCTCAAAAATAAATAAACATTAAAAAAAAATTTTTAAATCCACTGTAAAAAAATACACGGTGCATGTTTCTGTCCGATTGGAGAAAATCACTAATTACTGTAGGAAATTAATCTTGCTATGAGTTCATTCTAAAAATTCCAATATTGTAATTAGAACATTGCCCAGGGATCCAATTTAAACTTAATGATACTTGCTAGCGGGCGCTGATGTTTTAACGGAGATGCTAATTACATGGCAGATGAGTGATGTGGTGATTAGCTGTCACACGTGTCACAGCTGACAGCATTAAACAAACAAACAAGGCTTCTCCACAACCAACAGCCTCATCACTGCAGGTCACAGAAACTGTCTCCTTGCTCTAATGACACCCGCTTGCCAAGCTCTTGCTTCGTGAGAATATCCAAAGTACAGTTCAGCCCAAAACCAGCAGAAGAAGGGAAGTAATAAAGATCAGAGCCGAAGTCAATGATATTGAAATAAAAAAGAGAAACCCAGTAGGATAGATCAATGAAACCAGGAGCTGGTTCTTTGAAAGAATGAACAAAATTGATAACCCCCTAGCTAGATTGATCAGAAGGAAGAAGGAAAGGACCCAAATAAATCAAATCAAGAGTGAAAGAGGAGAGATCACAACCAACACTGCAGAAATGCGAACAATAATAAGAGAATATTAGGAACAATTCTATGCCAACAAATGAGGCCATCTGGAAGAAATGGGCAAATTCCTAGAAACATATAAACCACCAAGACTGAAACAGGAAGAAATAGAAAATTTGAACAGAGCCATACCCAGTAAAGAAATTGAACCAGTAATCAAAAATCTCCCAAAAAACAAGAGTCCAGGGCCTGATGGCTTTCCAGGGGAATTCTACCAAACATTTAAGGAAGAGTGAACACCTATTTTCTTGAGGCTGTTCCAAAAAATAGAAATGGAAGGAAAATTTTCAAACTCATTCTATGAGCCTAGCATTACCTTGATTCCAAAACCAGACAAAGATCCCACTAAAAAGGAGAACTACAGACCAATTTCCCTGATGAACATGGATGCAAAAATTCTCAATAAGATACTAGCCAACCGGATCCAACAATACACTGAAAGAATTATTCACCACGTTCAAGTGGGATTTATACCTGGGATGCAGGGTTGGTTCAATATCTGCAAATCAATCAACATGATATATCACATTAATAGTAGAAAGGATAAGACCCATATGATCCTCTCAACAGATGCAGAAAAAACATTTGACAAAATACAGCATCCTTTCTTGATGAAAACCCTCAAGAAAGTAAGGATAGAAGGATCATACCTCGATATCATAAAGGCCACATACGAAAGACCCACTGCTAATATCATCCTCAATGGGGAAAAACTGAGAGCTTTCCCCCTACAGTCAGGAACACGACAGGGATGTCCACTCTCGCCACTGTTATTCAACACAGTGTTGGAAGTCCTAGCCTCAGCAGACAACACAAAGAAACAAAAGGCATCCAAATTGGCAAGAAGGAACTCAAACTTCTGCTCTTTGCAGATGACACGATACTATGTGGAAAACCCAAAAGACTCCACCAAAAAACTGCTAGAACTGATACACGAATTGAGCAAAGTCACAGGATATAAACTCAATGTACAGAAATTGGTTGCATTTCTATACAGCAATAATGAAGCAGCAGAAAGAGAAATCAAGGAATTGATCTTTATAACTGCACCAAAAGCCATTAAATACCTAGGCATAAACCCAACCAAAGAGGTGAAAAATCTATACACTGAAAACTATAGAAAGCTTGTGAAAGAAATTGGACAAGGCACCAGAAAATGGAAAAACATTCCATGCTCATGGATAGGAAGAACAAATATTGTTAAAATGCCAATACTACCCAAAGCAATCTACATAATCAATGCAATCCCTATCAGAATAACACCAGCATTCTTCGCAGAGCTTGAACAAACAACCCTAAAAATTTGTATGGAACCAGAAAAGACCCCAAATAGACAGAGCAATCTTGAAAAAGAAAACCAAAGCTGGAGGTATCACAATTCTGGACCTTGAGCTGTATTACAAAGCTGTAATCATCAAGACAGTATGGTACCGGCACAAAAACAAACACATAGATCAAAGGAACAGAACAGAGAACCCAGAAATGGAACCACAAATGTATGGCCAACTAATCTTTGACAAAGCAGGAAAGAGTATCCAATGGAAAAAAGACAGTCTCTTCAGCAAGTGGTGCTGGGAAAACTGGACAGCGACATGCAGAAGAACGAACCTGGACCACTTTCTCACACCAGACACAAACATAAACTCAAAATGGATTAAAAGACCTAAACGTAAGACAGGAAGCCATCAAAATCCTAGGGGAGAAAACAGGCAACGACGTCTTTGTCCTTGGTCGCAGCAACCTCTTACCTGACATGTCTCCAGAGGCAAGGGAAAGAAAAGCGAAAATGAACTATTGGGACCTCCTCAAGATGAAAAGCTTCTGCACAGCAAAGGAAGCAATCAGCAAAACTAAAAGGAAACTGACGCCATGAGGAAAGTTATTTGCAAATGACATATCAGAAAAGGGTTAGTATCCAAAATCTATAAAGAACTTATCAAGCTCGATACCCAAAAATCAAATAATCCAGTGAAGAAAAAGGCAATGACACGAACAGACACTTTTCCAAAGAAGACATCCAGATGGCTAACAGACACATGAAAAAATGCTCAATATCACTCATTATCAGGAAAATTCAAATCAAAACCACAATGGGATACCACCTCACACCTGTCAGAATAGCTAAAATCAACTCAGGCAACAACAGATGTTGGCGAGGATGCGGAGAAAGAGGAACCCTTCTGCACTGCTGGTGGGAATGCAAACTGGTGCAGCCGCTCTGGAAAACAGGATGGAGGTTCCTCAGAGAACGAAAGATAGAACTACCCTACGAGCCAGCAATTGCACTGCTAGGCATTTATGCAAAGGATGTAAAAATGCTGACTCAAAAGGGCACATGAACCCCAATGTTTATAGCAGCGCTATCAACCATAACCAAAGTACGGAAAGAGCCGAAATGTCCACTGATTGATGAATGGATAAAGAAGATGTGGTATATATATACAGTGGAATATTAAGGATCAAAAAGAATGAAATCTCGCCATTTGCAACAACACGGATGGAACTAGAATGTGTTCTGCTAAGCAAAATAAGTCAGGGAAAGACAAACACATGATTTCACTCCTATGTGGAATTTGAGAAACAAAACAGATTAATGTAAGGGAAGGGAAGGAAAAATAAGATAAAAAGAGAGGGAGACAAACCATAAGAGACTCTTAAGTACGGACAACCAACTGAGAGTTGCCGGAGGAGTGTTGGGTGATGGGCGTGAAGGAGGCCACTTTTGGGGATGAGGACTGGGTGTTATATGTAAGTGATGAACCACTGAATTCTATTCCTGAACTCATTGTTACACCGTATGTTAACTAACTTAGATTTAAATTAAAAAAAATTAAAAACAAAACCCTACAAAGTACAGTTCAGACTCACTGGCAAGACTCGAAAACGAACTATGCACAAGGAAGGGAAAGAGCCGTCTGGAAAAGGTGTCTGTGGCGGCTAACGTACGAAGTGTGTGTGTGTGTGTGTGTGTGCACGCGCACACACAGACGTGGGTGTTGTTACGATCAAGGGAAGTCAGGCCACCAGGAGAATGTAAAGACGAAATGTTGATGACATTAAAACACTGGCTCAGTCAACTTTCCACCACGGAGGATAGTATGGCAAGGGAGAGAAAAAAAGAGCAATTTTCCAGTGGAGAAACCTTGCAAACCCTCAACCACGTGATCAAGGTTGTATCAGCAGTGATAAGGCATAGTGATAGTAGGTAACCTTGATGCAAAGTGATGACAACAGTACTTCATGTCTGAGGCCTTCCTCCCTAAAACCCATAACCCGGATCTAATCATGAGGGAAAACATCAGAGAAATCCCAACTAAGGGACATTCTACGAACTTCCTGAACAGCAATCCTCACAACTGTCAAAGTCATCAAAAACATGAAAACCCGGAGAAACTGTTACAGCCAAGAGAAGTCTAGACCTGACTACTAAATGCAATGTGGTATCCTGGGGGAGATCCCGGGACAGCAAATGGACACTAGGGGAAAGCAGGAAATGTGAATCCAGTATCGCCCTACTTAATAATAAAGTGCCCCCCAAAAATAAAGTACCAACATTGGCTTACTAATTGTGACCAAGGTACCTTACTTCTGCAAGCTGCTAATGATAAGAGAAACCTGGGTGCAGGGTATCTGGAAACTCTCTGTATTATCTTCTCAATAATTCTGTAAGTCCAAAGTAAAAAGCTCATCTTTTTATTAAACACAAACAGGGGCACCTGGGTGGCTCAGTCCATTAACCACCTGACCTTGGCTCAGGTCATGATCTCACGGTTCGTGAGTTCGAGCCCCGCGTCGGGCTCTGCTGTCAGTAGGAAGCTCACTTCAGAGTCTCTGTCTCCCTCTCTCGGCCCCTCCCCCTGCTTTCTCTCTCTCTCTCAGAAATGCATAAACATTAAAAAAATTTGTTTAGTTAAAAAAACCAAACAGGTCCACTCAAAGTTGACCAACATTTAGCTACTTCCTTGTAAAGCGATTTATCCCTTGCGATTGAGAGACCAAGATACCTCAAGGAAGGGATTGAGTCAGAGTTTCAACCAGAGGCACAGAGTGTAACGCACACTGTGGGGTCCTGGCTGGGAACAGGTATCCTCATCAAGCCAGAAATTCACCGTGCCGGGGACATCGACGCTAATATCTTCCAACTTTCACCTTGAGTTCTTGAGTTAAGGACGTCAGAGGTACATAAGGGTAACAGTGAGGGATCTTCTAAACTCCTGGAAGGAGGGCAGTAGGAAGAAAGTTCTCCGCTTTGGAATTAACCCCTCAATTAGCATAAACTATGGAACTGTCTTATAATTTGATAGAAAAATCAGAGGGACAACTTAGGGCCACTGAACTAGGCTGTGGTTGGTAATGAACCCAGTGGAATCCTAGGCCTCTGCCTTCTGCCTTGTTTGGGGAAAACATACGCTTCTATTCACAGTAGCCAAGACAGGGAAATTTTCTTGACTCATTGCTCTAACTAGGACTTCTAGTACAGTGTTAAATAGCTGTAGTGAATATAGATATCCTTGTTCCTGATCTTAAGAGAAAAGCTTTCGGTTTTTCACCAATGATCACGATGTTAGTTGTGGATTTTTCATAAATGTCTTTAAAACAATTTTTTTTAAATGTGTATTTATTTTTGATGGAGAGAGAGAGAGACAGAGCATGAGCAGGGGAGGGGCAGAGAGAGAGGGAGACACAGAATCTGAAGCAGGTTCCAGGCTCTGAGCTGTCAGCGCAGAGCCCGATGCGGGGCTCCATCTCGGGAACCTCGAGATCATGACCTGAGCCGAAGTCAGATGCTTAACCGACTGAGCCACCCAGGCGCCCCATAAATGTCCTTTAATCGGGTTAAAGAAGTTCCTCTTCAGTCCTAGTTTGCTGAGTGTTTTTATCATGAAAGGGTGTCTTGCGTTTTGTCCCATGGTTTCCTTTTTTGCATCTTGAGATGATCGTTGTGGATTTTTCCTCTTTGTTCTATGAATGTGGTTTATTTCATTGACTCATTTTCTTGGGTTGAACCACCTTGCATTCCTAAGACAAATGCCTCTTGGCCATGGATGTAATCCTTTTGATGCGCTGTTGGATTTAGTTAGCCATTATTTTGTTGAGGATTTGGGGGTCTATATTCATAATTGATGGTAGCAGTTTTATTTCCTCGTGGTGTCTGTTTGGCTGTGGTTCCAGGGTGATGCTGGCCTCAGTGAATGACTTCGATAGTGTCCCCTCTTACTCTGTTTTTTGGAAGAGTTTGCATAGGATTGATATTAACTCTTCTTTAAATGTCTGGTAAAATTCACCAATAAAGTCATCTGATCCTGGATTTTCTTTGTTAGGAATCTTTCAAATTACTAATTCAGGAGCGCCTGGGTGGCTCAGTTGGTTAAGTGTCCGACTCTCGGTTTCGACTCAGGTCATAATCCCACAGTTCATGAGATCGAGCCCTGTGCTGATAACGCAGAGCCTGCTTGCGATTCTCTGTCTCCCCCTCTCTCTGCCCCTCCCCCACTCTCCCTTTCAGAATAAAGAAAAAACATTAAAAAAGTACTAATTCAATTTCTTTACTTGCTATAGGTATGCTGCAATTTATTTATTTATTATTAGGTATAATTGAGATAACATTATATTAGTCTCAGGTGTACAACATAATTATTCAATATTTGTATGTATTTCAAAATGGTCACCACAGTAAGTCCAGGAAACATGTCACTATATGTAGTTATAGAAAATTTGTGGGGTGCCTGGGTGGCTCAGTCGGTTGAGCGTCCGGCTTTGGCTCAGGTCACGATCTCACGGTTTGTGAGTTCGAGCCCCGCGTCGGGCTCTGTGCTGACGGCTCAAGAGCCTGGAGCCTGTAATGGATTCTGTGTCTCCCTCTCTCTCCGCTCCTCCCCTGCTTGTGCTCTCTCTCTCTCTCTCTCAAAAATAAATAAACATTAAAACAAAAAAAGAGAAAAAAGAAAATTTGTTTCTTGTGATGAGAACTTTCAAGATCCAGTTTTCTCGCTGGTTTCCAATCTGCAGTACAGTATTATTAACAATAGTCACCATGCTCTACATTACATCCTCTTGACTTACTCATTTTATAACCGAAAATTTGTACCTTTTGACCATCTTCACGCATTTTCCGCCCCCTCCCCCAAACCCCCTGCTCCAAGCAATTCTCTATCCGTGTGCTCGCAGCTTTCTGTTGTTTTGTTTTGTTTTGTCGTTGTTTTTTAGACTCCTCGTGTAAGTGAGATCGCACAATATTTATCTTTTTCTGTCTGACTTATTTCACTTAGTATAATGCCCTCAGGCTTCATTCATGTTGTTGCAAATGGCAAGGTTTCATTCGTAACGGTTGTATAATATTCCATTGTAAATATACAGTATATATACTATATACATAAAGAACATGTCGCACGGGTGCTCGGGTGGCTCTGTTGGGTAAGCGTCCGACTCTTGGTTTCAGCTCAGATCATGATCTTGCGGTTTCCTGAGTTGGAGCCCCGTGTTGGGCTCTGCTCTGGCAGCTTGGCGCCTGCTTGGGATCCTCTCTCTCTCTCCCTCTCTCTCTACCCCTCCCCCACTCGCACTGTGTCTCTCTCTCTCTCTCAAAATAAGTAAAGAAACTTAGAAAAACTTAAAAACATTCATCCATCGACGGGCACGGACGTTGCTTTCGTATCTGAGCTGTTGTAAATCATGCCGCAAGGACCATGGGGGGACAGATATTTTTTTGGAAGATGATGATTTCATTTTCTTCAGATAAATACCCAGAAGTGGAATTGCTGGGTCCTATGGCACCCCTGCGTCTCTGGATCTACGGTGAGCGTCTTATAAGCAGCATATGGTTGGAACGGGAAGCAATGACTTACGGGGCCACAGGGTATTCTTCTGGGGTGTTAACCCTGTCGACTGAACTTTTCATTTCAGGTATTGTACTTTCCAGCTGCGGACTTTCTCTCTGGTTCTTTATAAAAATAATCCCTATCTCTCTGTTAAGATTCCCTACTTTTTCACACTTCACACTCGAGATCTCCTTTAGATCTTTGTCCATGGCTCCTTTGGTTCTTGGGGCATATTTAACACAGTTCATCTGAAGACTTTGTCTCATAAGTCTAACGTCTGGGCTTCCGCAGGGATGGTTTCTGACAATTTTTGTCTTTCCTGTGGCTCAGCCATCCTGTTTCTTTGTATGCTTCATAATGTTTGGTGGAAAACTGGACAGTTTGAATATTGGAATGTGGTAACTCTGGAAATCAGATTTTTCTCCCTCTCTGGGGATTGATGTTGGTGCTTGGAAAGGCCGATAGTCATCTGTTTAGCGACTTTTCCGAACTGCTTTTGCTACGACTCTATTCTTTGTTATGTGTGGTCACCGAAGTCTCTTTTCCATCATCTCCATAGTCAGCCTGTGATCTGAATGCCTGAATCCAATAAGAAAAGAAAGGAACAAAAGGAACTATCTCTTTAAACTCTTTCCACAGAAGCTGCTTTGGCCCGAGTGGTTGAAACACGGCCAGATCCGTGTAGGTCTCTCAATGATTCACTAGGCACATCGAAACACACAACCTTGATTTTTGGAGGACAAAGTTTTTCTTGCCCACCCCAACACCATCACACCATGCCAAGAATGTGGGCCACCTTCTCTGAGGCTCCCGGCTGTGGGGCTGGGGGTCAGGGACTAGTAGCTGTTCCACAAACAAAAATCAAATGTTCTTCGGGATCTATTTTACAACAGTAATGACAACAATGACTAAGCAGCTGGGGTGTCCTCTGGCCCCCGGGGCTGATCAGTGTGCCACATGAGGCGGTGGTGCTCAGAAACCCACCCGGAGGTTCTTCAGAAGCATCCGTAACCGACAGCAAGGAGATCGTGCCACCGAGGAGGTAGGTTGTCACCAAAGAATCCAGCTTCCTGTGGTCGATTTTGTCTCTTTCCCAGTACAACCTCTGTTGTCGGTTAACTCCTTGCTGCAGTAGGAAGCTCACACTTCCGTTCTGCACAGATGGAAGCAAGGAAGGAAAAAGAATTATTTCTGGGGACGCCTGGGTGGTGCAGTCGGTTAGGTGTCCAACTTTGGCTCAGGTCGGGATCTCACGGTCTGTGGGTTCGAGCCCCGTGTCGGGCTCTGTGCTGACAGTTCAGAGCCTGGAGCCTGCTTCGGATTCTGTGTCTCCCTCTCTCTCTGCCCCTCCCCTGCTTACGCTCTCTCAAGAATAAATAAACATTTTTTTAAAAGGAATAAGCTATTAAACCAAGGCTTTGAAAATTTTGCATATTTGCTCAGTGGATTTTATGAAATATTTATTCACTCAATTGTTCATCCATTCCAGAGGCACATCTTTTTTAATTTAATGAGAATTTCATTTTCTTTCTTTCTTTTTTTTAATTTTATTTTGTTTAATGTTTATTATTTTTGAGAGACAGAGACAGAGTGTGAGTGGGGGAAGGGCAGAGAGAGAGGGAGACACGGAATCCGAAGCAGGCTCCAGGCTCTGAGCTGTCAGCACAGAGCCTGACACGGGGCTGAAACTCACGAACCACGAGATCATGACCTGAGCGAAATCAAGAATTGGATGCGTAACTGACTGAGCCACCCAGAGGCCCCCGAAACCCTTATCGAGCACCTGGGAAGTGGGAGTTTGGGTGCCGGGCACAAGGAATGCTTGGGGGAAAGAACTTGAGAAACACTAACTCTCCAGCCAGAAAAGTGGGTGGAGAATGAGAAAATGAGACCGTAGGGAGCAGGATAAGGGCCACACAGGGGACTCTGCCTGGAGGTGATGGAGGGTGTTTTTTGCCAAAGGCAGTGTGGCTGGGGGTTCAGAGATGGGGTGGGGGGTGGTGATCAGAGAGCTGGTCCCTGGAAAGCAAGACATTTGATATCTGGATCAAAACAATGATCAGTCCTTAAGGGACCACGCAGAGGAGACGTCGTGGGGCTGCTGCTACAAGCCCACTTTGCCACACAGTGTGAGTCTGTACACTGTTCTTGCTGTGCTTGTCTCTGGAACTCTGATCCCAACACACACACACACACACACACACACACACACACACACAAGAGCAGAGGCCATAATTCAAGCAACTGAGGAAACACTATTCAGATACAAAAGGCAAAGTGGTTTGGGGAGCAATGGGAAAGTTGCTTCAATTACTCAGATGTTTGTTTGCTCTGATTCGTCATTTCCTGTAACCAGTTGAAATCACGATGAAGTTTGGACTAGACATCATCTAAAGTGGTATTTCTGGGGGTGCAGCCTATTTGTATTTCTGTCACTCAGCCACCAGCCCTTGCCCCTCTTTCCCACTGCAGAAAAAAGAAACAGAAAAAGAAATATGTATTATTTTTGTCCACAATCGGGAGCTTTGGGGAATAAACATTACCCTTGTTATTTTCTCTGCCTTGCTCCAGTGGCCAGTCTTATTTTCTAGGAAGGAAAGATTATGCTGGTTTTATTATTGTTTTTAATCATCATTATTATTTTAAACTAAAGCAAATATAGTAGAACAGGGTGGGGGAGAAACTAGAGGGTTTCTCCCTCTTTGCCCCGCACCTTGGTTCTCATCCACAAACTCCTCTGAACAGAGTGGGGAGGGCTGAGCTGCCGAGAGATGCTCCCAGAGACAGATATTGACAAGCATTTGCAGCTCAAATAGGGGACCAGGACGGCCAGGAGAGCCTCGATCCTCAAAAGGGGACAAGCGGGGGAGATTGTCCGTAGTCCCCTGAAACCGCTCCTCCCTCCCCAGCAAACAGGCACCCTGTAGAGCCCTCCTTTTTCCTCAGCTGCCATCTGAGGCTCAACCCTCAGCTTTATCCCGGAGGGCTTCTACGGAGGAGATGGGCTTCAATCCCTGGAGCCGGAGGAAATTGTCTGGCATTTAGGCTAAGTACAAACAAAAGAATCAAACCTGCAAAAGACCATGTCGGGTTAAAAAAACAAAAAACAAAAAAACAGGAAAATAAAAGGGAGAGAGAGAGAGAGAGATTACATACCATCATAATTAAACCTAGAGGGGCGCCTAGGTGGCTTAGTCGGTTCAGCTTAGGTCATGATCTAACCTTCGTGGGTTCGAGCCCCACGTCGGGCTCTGTGCCGACAGCTCAGAGCCTGGAGCCCGAGTCCAGGATTCTGTGTCTCCCTCTCTCTCTGCCCCTCCCCTGCTCACGCTCTGCCTCCCTCTCTCTGAAAAATAAAAGAAATATTTTTAAAAATTACACAAAAGAGAACAAACTTAGACAAAAGAATAGTGTTGTTCCTGGTTGTTATACGTACACTCATTTTAAGACTGTTTTCCCCCAAAGCGAAAAGTTTGAAAAGTTATCTTTGTAATTGGTTAGAATGCAAGGCTATCTTTGTAATCGGACACAAAATCAAACCTAAAAAGCCAGTCAAATTTAGCAGTGGGGGGGTGTATACCAACTTTAGTGACACTAATGTTAATAAGTTCTGATACCCCACTGCCATCGGACCAGCCGAGAGGAGTACTTTCACTTTCGTTATATAAATCTCTTAAGTAGCTACTCCAAATAACTTAGGATGACATGTTTCAATAGGCTTTAACAAGGTTTCATGTTACAAGAACTGTACAGTTTGTTGGTACAAAAATGTATATGTTTCCCGATTATCGACTTTGAATGTTAGACAGTTTGACACAAACTGATATTCAAAATGAATGCAGTTGCATGATGGGAAATCGACACAAATGACCAGGTAGAAGCTTCTTGCCCTTCACAAATATCTCAGGACATTCAGGGCTCACAGAAAAAAATGAACATAGTTGGGCCAAGTATTTAGCAATAAAGGGAAAAAAAAGACGTGTAACGTCCGCAAAATGAGCTTCGATTTTTTTTTTTTTTTAAATCGTCCTCCTGTCTATAATCTGCAAAATGCCTTTCTGATTCGAGGCAGCAGCAGATGGCAGTAAACACACAGAAGATTCACTTTCTGTCCACTCGGTGCTAGCTAGAGCTTTGGCTAGAGAACTTCGTAGCCAAGAACAAGTTATTGTTCACACTCGGTATTTCCCAGAATTTTTCTTCCCTTCCTAATGATCCCTAATAGTTACAGTAGGTCAAATACTTATGCCACGTTTAATATGACCGTATCTTTCAGCTTTAAGACTGCTGTTACTATTTAGAAGTTGCCATAAAGTGCCCAAAATAGACTTTTACCAATGGTTTTGTTAGTGGAGTCCCACTCACTGGTTAGCTATGAGCCCCCCTGGCAAGAAATGGCACATGAACCGGGAAAAAGGGATCAAGAAATCTTAGTAATTTTTATCTTTGCCTGCCAAAGCTTTTGTTGTTGTTGTTGTTGTTGATCTGAAATTTACGGTCAAATTGGTTTCCATACAACACCCAGTGCTCATCCCAAGCCTGCCAAAGCTGAATTTTCCTGTTTTAAATATTTTAGAATGCTAAATGTTAAGTGAATTGAAGGTTTCAGGGACAGAAGAAAATGTGTGTTCAAGAGTGTAATTAACTTGGGGTGCCTGGGTGGCTCAGTGGGTTAAGTGTCCCACTTCGGCTCAGGTCATGATCTCACGGTTCAAGATCTCACGGTTCAAGATCTCACGGTTCGTGGGTTCGAGCCCCGCGTCGGGCCCTGTACTGACAGCTCAGAGCCTGGAGCCTGTTTCCGATTCGGTGTCTCCCTCTCTCTCTGCCCCTCCCCTGTTCACGCTCTGTCTCAAGAATAAATGAACATTAAAAAAAAAAAAAAAGAGTGTAATTAACTTGAATGCTTAAGAGATGTCACTTTGTAAGGAATAATGTTTGCCAATTTCATACGCATTGAGCTTGGCCAGTAACTGGAAGTTTTTTAAGTAACCAGAATGAGAATTAGTATAGCTCCCTGGGAACCGAGGCTCAGAGAAGGAAAGGGCTGAGACTTCGGGAGAGTGTAGACGGAAGATACTGTCTCTTGTCATCATCCTTATAATCTCTCATGCAGTGATGATAACTGATTGCCAAAATAGGTTAGCTGGGGTTTCCTGGAAGCCTGAGCCGTCCAAAATTATTCTCCCTTTCCCCACACTTGAGAGGTTTTTTCATTCATTTGGATGGAAGGCCACTCTGGTCTCCGACATCTCTCATCAAAATGTAGGTAATCAACCTCTGTTTAACATGGTAGCCTGCACACATGCAGTTTTTCTGAATTCCTTCTCGAATCCCCCTGTCGCTGAGTGAAATAATAGAAACAGGACAAAGAGAAGAGAAAGGAACCCCACTGCCCGGAATGGGGTTCGTTGCCTAGAGTTGGAAAAACCATCCCGAAAGCATGAGGACAGAGGCCCTCACTAAAGATGGCCTGAGACAAGGAGAAAGAAATCCTGGCACATTGACGTCACCTGGGCCTTGCTCCAGCCCTGGACACTGCTCAGCAACGTGCTTCCTGTGACACGAGGACATGAGGACAGTAAGCGTGCATGGGCTCAAGCCACTGTCATTTGGGTTTCTCTCTCTCTGCCCCTCCCTCCCTCTCACACTCACACACGCACTCTCTCTCTCTTCTCTCTCAAAATAAATAAATTAAATAAAAATAATTAATTAATTAATTAATTAAAGGAAAAAATAAGTATATTTTCTAAAAATTATTCGGGAAGACAAGGAACAAATTAGCAATAGATGCAACACCATGAATAATGTCAAGAACAATAGTGAACAAAAGAAGCCAGATCCAATGACAACATTTTTTTAAGTTTATTTGTTTTTGAGAGAGAGAGAGGGAGAACGAGTGAGCACTAGAGTTGGGGAGGGGCAGAGGGAGAGAGAGAGAGAATCTTAAGCAGACTCCAAGCTCAGCTCAGGGCCTGACTGGGGGTTCGATCTTATGACCATGAGATCATGACCTGAGCCAAAGTCAAGAGCTGGACACTTAACTGACTGACCCATCCAGGTGCCCCTAATGACAGTATGTATGTATGTATTTATTTTTGAGAGAGAGAGTGTGAGTGAGTGAGGGGCAGAGAGAGAGAGTGAGAGAGAGGGAGTGTGGAGCCCAAAGCAGGGCTTGAGCTCACCTGATTCGGTGCTTGAGCTCACAAACCCCAAGATCATCACCTGAGCCGAAGTTGGATGCTTAACCAACTGAGGCACCCAGGTGCCCCTAATGACAACATTTATATGAAATTCTAGAAAGGGGAAAACTGGTCTATGGTAAGAGAAGTAGATCTGTGGTTGTCCGGGATGGGGTGAGGACAGGAAAGGGCCCTAAAGGAACTGTTTTGAGGTGATGAAAATATTCTACATCTTGATCGTGATTTTGTGTATGTACACATTTGTCAAAACTCATTGACCTGTACGATTAAAATGGGTGCATCTTACTGTATACAGATTATTCCTCCCTAAGGATAAAAAATTAAAAAGAAGCATCTAAGTAAAACAAATCAACGTATTTAAAGAAAATATTGTGTAAGTAGCCATTAAAGCGGTGCTTGGATTTCACGAAACCCACAGGGTGGGTTTCACGTGGCTGTGACTCGAATGTCTCTAACTTCAGTGGGAGTTTAACCGGTGCTGAGCTCAGGGTCCTACAAATACAGCAGGAGCGCACGTTCCCTGGGCTGGAGGGGGTGGGGGTGGGGTGGGAGCTAGCGGGCAGCCCGGGGAAGGGGGTCCCAAAACAAGTGGAAAGGTAGATGATATCATTAGCCTACCTGAAGGCTGGGCTTTGGCCGACCTGGAAACACGGCAATTCTTTAGGAAAATGGGCCATTTGGTCACAGGGGTGAATACTTTTCAAGCGCTAACCTGTGCTTTTCTTTGGAATATACTGGAACCCCTTCCATGGCCCTTGCTGTCTTCAGATGACATTTATTTGTTTATTTGTTTATTTTATTATTTTTCAGATGACATTTAAATGCCCTTTTATTTATTTATTTTTTCAACGTTTATTTATTTTTGGGACAGAGAGAGACAGAGCATGAACGGGGGAAGGGCAGAGAGAGAGGGAGCCACAGAATCGGAAACAAGCTCCAGGCTCTGAGCCATTAGCCCAGAGCCCGATGCGGGGCTCGAACTCACGGACCGCGAGATCGTGACCTGGCTGAAGTCGGAAGCTTAACCGACTGCGCCACCCAGGCGCCCCTTAAATGCCCTTTTAAACGCACCTCTGGGTCCTGTCTTCCACAGGCCCATCTCTGCAGGCTGTCCACAGCCCTGCCCATGACCCCTGCTCTCCCGCCACACCCGAGAACCGCCTGCCATTAGCCCCCTGCTGTCCAGTTCCCATCCACCCTGCGGGTCACGGTCACGAGCTGCCTATTGGCCTGGAAGGAAAGCAAATAGCTATTTAGAGGGAATCTTTCTGTGGACAAAAACATCTGCAGCCAGCTCTGTCTAAGCCGGTCTCCCATATGCATTCCCCCTGTAAAAATCTCTGTGCTAGGACTGCCTGGCTGGCTCTGGCAATGGATCATGTGACTCTTGATCTTGGGGTTGTGAGTTCGAGCCCCATGTTGAATGTAGAGATTACTTAAAAATAAAATCTGAGGGGCGCCTGGGTGGCGCAGTCGGTTGAGCGTCCGACTTCAGCCAGGTCACGATCTCGCGGTCCGTGAGTTCGAGCCCCGCGTCGGGCTCTGGGCTGATGGCTCAGAGCCTGGAGCCTGTTTCCGGTTCTGTGTCTCCCTCTCTCTCTGCCCCTCCCCCGTTCATGCTCTGTCTCTCTCTGTCCCAAAAATAAATAAACGTTGAAAAAAAAAAAATTTAAAAAAAAAATAAATAAATAAATAAAATAAAAATAAAATCTGAAAAAACAAAAAAATCTCTGCTTTTGATCTCCAGGTCCTGAGTTCGAGCCCCACTTGAGGCATAGGGTTTTCTTAATGTTTATTTATTTTTGAGAGAGAGAGAAAGAGAGAGAGAGAGAGAATGGGTAGGAGAGGGGCAGAGAGAGAGGGAGACACAGAACCTGAAGCAGGCTCCAGGCTCTGAACTGTCAGCACAGAGCCCGACTCAGGGCTCCAACTCTCAAACGGTGAGATTATGACCTCAGCCAAAGTCACACATTCAACCGACTGAGTCACCCAGGCGCCCCAGAGTTTACTTAAAAAAAAAAAAAAAAAAAGAAGTTAAAAAATCTCTGTGCATGGGATGTAAACAGCCACCCTTCTGAAATGCTGGAGGAGAATGTAACTGTGGAAACAACAATAACAAAATGTCGCCTTTGGGCAGAGATCACCACGGAATGTGGGGGGAAAAAGGCAAGGGTGATGTTATAGTGATAGAAGGCCAGGACGTTCCCTTCCTTGCAAAAAGTGATTTGTAGGACACATTTTTGGGAGGGCGATAAAAACGTCCTAGAACCGGATTATGGCAATGGTTGGGCAGTTCTATAAGTTTACTAAGAATCACTGAATTGTATGGCACGTAAATTGTGCCTCAATACTCTGTAAGCTGGTTATAAGCTTTTACTTGTGCTCTGATACGATTTTAGCAACGAGTGAAACATTAGAAAGTAAAAAACAGGGGCGCCTGGGTGGCGCAGTCGGTTAAGCATCCGATTTCAGCCAGGTCACGATCTCGCGGTCCGTGAGTTCGAGCCCCGCGTCGGGCTCTGGGCTGATGGCTCAGAGCCTGGAGCCTGTTTCTGATTCTGTGTTTCCCTCTCTCTCTGCCCCTCCCCCGTTTATGCTCTGTCTCTCTCTGTCCCAAAAATAAATAAACGTTGAAAGTAAAAAACAAACAAAATCTAAAAAATCTGAACGGGAATCAGGTGCTTTATCATTTCAGTGGTCGTACAAACGTCTGGGGAGGTCGTGCTGGGTGTGGGGCCCTGCGTGGTGTGTGCCTGGAAGATGCTGGGATGATCAAGAAAGTTTATCTTCGGGGCGCCTGGGTGGCGCAGTCGGTTAAGCGTCCGACTTCAGCCAGGTCACGATCTCCCGGTTTTTGAGTTCGAGCCCCGCGTCGGGCTCTGGGCTGATGGCTCAGAGCCTGGAGCCTGTTTCCGATTCTGTGTCTCCCTCTCTCTCCGCCCCTCCCCCGTTCATGCTCTGTCTCTCTCTGTCCCAAAAATAAATAAACGTTGAAAAAAAAAATTAAAAAAAAAAAAAGAAAGCTTATCTTCTAGGAGCTCAGCTGAACGCCTCACCCGTGGACTGTGGTGTGTGCGACTCTCCAGGGCCAGACTGGATCCAAGTGATGAAACTTCTTTTTGCTTACTGGCAGGTGAATAATCACTTAATCCCTGAGAGCCGTGTCAGTCAGAAAGGAGGACCCCCCCCGACCCTGCTCCGAACGTGCGAGGCCAGACCTGGGGGTCCATGGAGGGGGTGCCACACGTCCGGCTGCTGGAAAGGAAGCGGCATTGGGGTTGGGGAACGTGGGCAGGCCATCTGGGGCCCTCACAGCATTGACTGAACCAGGGAAACAGGAGCTTGAGTCACTCAGGTGACGGAGCTACAGGTCAACCCGCGGAGACAGCCCGTGTTCACTGGGTTTTCTATTTATTTAGTTTTATTATTTTTTAAATGGTCATTTATTTTTGAGAGAGAGAGAGCATGCAGGTGAGCAGGGGAGGAGCAGAGAGAGAGGGAGAGAGAAGAAAATCCCAAGCAGGCTCATGCTGTCAGCTAAAAGCCCAACTTGGGGTTCAAACCCATGAACCGTGAGATCATGAACTGAGCAGAAACCAAAAATCCGGCCCTTAGCCAACTGAGACACCCAGGCGTCCCAATTAAGGGATGCGTCTTACAACCTCCTGGCCCCGACCAACCTATCCCTCTGTATTCCACACTCTATTATTGTTGGGCCTACCCTCCAGCCTCGGTGCATCAAACCACACCCCAGAGGCTCCTCTAAAGGCATCTTTGGGGTTCATCTGTCCCAGTAGAGAACAAACAGAGGGTTGCTGGAGGGGTTTTGGGAGGGGGACATGGGCTAAATGGGTAGGGGGCATTAAGGAATCTACTCCTGAAATCATTGTTGCACTGTATGCTAACTAACTTGGATGTAAATTTAAAAAAAATGAATTAAAAAAAACTGTGAAAACATTTTTAAAAATATTTATTTTGAGAGAGAGAGAGAGAATGAGAGAGAGAGACAGCATGCACCAGCAGGGGAGGGACAGAGAGAATCCCAAGCAGGTTCTGCACTGTCAGTAAGAAGCCCAACTCGGGGCTCGATCTCACAAACCGTGAGATTGTGACCTGAGCGGAGATCAAGAGTCAGATGCTTAGCTGACTGAGCCCCCAGACGCCCCAAAACCTTTTACAAATTATTACACTCTTTGGGTCTCTGATGAAAGTTA
Organism: Lynx canadensis; assembly: GCF_007474595.2. NCBI lineage: Eukaryota > Metazoa > Chordata > Mammalia > Carnivora > Felidae > Lynx > Lynx canadensis. The sequence goes on along the minus strand of NC_044304.2, from coordinate 161,512,051 downwards.
TACATCTACGCTCACAAAAGTGCACACATTCAATATGCAATGTCAGAGTGTTCACCGACCCCCTAGCCTGACCACGAACTCAGCTTAAGAAAAGCTCTGAATCTGAATCCGAGGAATACGGATGGCCAGCTGCAAAAGTCATTCAGGTGTGTCACATCTTCCCTCCTTTTCTCCACCTGCTTCTCTGTCCCTCTGTCCCATCCAGAGCTGCCCTGGGGCAGCAGTGCCTGCCCAGCCTTCAAAATTACCACATCCCCCCCCCCCCCAGTCATAAAAACCCTTATTTCCCTAGATCACATCCAACAATAAGAAACGCATTAATATATTTTATACATCTAGTTGTGAGATGGAAAGTTACTCAGCTTTAAAGCTGAGAATTGTATAGGCACATGGGTGGCTCAGTCGGTTGAGCATCTGAGAATTGATTTCCACTTAGGTTCTGTCCCCAGGGTTGTGGGATCGAGCCCCGTGTCGGGCTCTGCACTGAGCATGGAGCTTGTGTAAGAGTCTCCCTCTGCCTCTCTCCCCCGCTCGTGCTCTCTCTCTCTCAAATTAGTTAGTTAATTAAATTGAAAATTGTTAAGCTGGGTGGTACAAAGGAAGTCTCCCACATAAAGTTCAGTGGGAAAACAGAAAGCAAAACAAAGACTGCACTTACAAGACAGACTAGCAGCAAATAAGAGTGTAGAGAATAAGCCAAGAAAACTGAAAATCCGAAGTTTGATATATCGGGACAGTGTCTGTTTCCTTTGCATCGCGTATATATAACCTCCAATACTCGTGTTGTAGTATTGTTTGGGTGATCATCAGAAATCTCATCCCTTCGTTGCTTCCAGCTGGGCTAGTCGGAATAACGAAAACAGAGTAAACAAATCCCCGTGTGGTGTAAACAACCCCACATAAACGTCTGTATCTGATGTAAATGGAATTCTCCAGACCCAAAATGAACCTGTAAAGGGACGTTAAGCAACCAGAACGTCACGAACCCTCTGTAAAGCTGAGCTGCGGCTTCTTCCCACGGTTTTCCCACTTGAAAAAGGAAACAAGCAGGATGAAACATTTTCAGGTGTTTCTTCCAAGCCAATCAGCCCTCCTCTTGGGGAGGCTTGGGTTTTGAAGGTGGCACTTGGTATTCACAGGCTGGGATCCTGAAGGATGTGGGCCCCAGGACAGCAGCCGGGGAGGGGCAGGGGGCGGGGGCGGGGTACTCCTGACACCTGCCTGGGCTCCTGCGCTGTGGGACAGGCGGTGTCAGGGTCTGCGCCTCCGGGGAAGGACTTTGTGCGAGGGTCTGCGGTGCTGAAAGCCCCCTTCCGGGGGCAGAGCAGCGGTTCTCGGTGTTTCCAGGGTTCTCCTTTAACAGGCTCCACCTGGAACTTGCAGCCGTTGTCGAGCAGGCCCCGGGCTGAGACAGGGCCGGGCGCGGGGAGCGCGGAGCCACCAACCACAGGGGACAGCCGGCCTTCATCCTTGTCCAGGGGAGAGGATCCATCCCGCGGCATCCTTTGGTGTCAGGTGAGGCGGCAAGGCCCCCGCAGACTAAAAACAGGAACGCTCCGGGCGTTCTGGTGTGGACAGGCTGACCCCTCGGGAGCTTTTTTCCGTTTTAAAATCTTACTTCTTTCTCCTCTGTACTCACCTCTTTCTTTCTGCCTACACCTCTTGCCCCATTCCCAGGACCAGCATTTCTGGCAGACCTCTACCTCCAGCAGGCCGTGCTGGGGTGGGAACGACCTGGGGGGGGGTGGGGTGCTTGGGGATCTGGTGTTTTCCCCCACTCTGCCACCCCTGGCTGTGTGGAACCCATTTTGTCTCTCTGCGGCTCTCTTCCCTCCTTTGTAAAACGGGAATGAGAATATCTTATGGGCCCAAATGGGCGGAAGTGTGAACGTGTAGGGGCCCTGAGGGGACCTGGTGCCACCGTTTGCTATGTTCCCAGTCTAGACTCGCCGTGGCCAGGACGCTCATCTTTCTCCTTTGTGACTCAAAACCAGTTCAAAAATTGCCTTGTTCAAAGTCTGCCTGTCGGTGAGTGCTACATTATTAAGGGGCACTTCTGGGAAGTTTTATTGCCTTTTTTTTTTTTGCATCTATGTTGAACTGTGTTCAAAGACAATCCTTTATAGTTGGAGTCAAATAATGTTGTCGAAAAGCATATAGTTTACAGCAAAACAGCGTTCAGCTCTGCAATATAGAAAATATCACGCCTATGAAACAGAGAGCAGGTAATAATAATAATTATTACAGTAGTCAGCATTAATTAAGCACTGGCTGCTTGGGACTGTGCTAAGAGCAGTCCTTTACCCTCCAGACAATTCTGTGAGATAGGACTATTGTTAGGCCTGTGTTTAAAACACTCAGATGCAACTGACCTGTAACCTTATGTTAGCATCAGGTATATGCCTAATGCAAATTCGCTATTTCCACACATTGTGAAATGGCCACAATAAGTCTGGTTAATATCTGTCAACACACACAGTTACATAGTCACAATTTTTTTTTTTTTCTCATGAGAACGTTTAAGATTTACTCTCAGGTGCCTCTGGGTGGCTCAGTAGGTTAAGCAGCTGACTCTTGATTTCGGCTCAGGTCGTGATTTCACAGTTCATGAGGTCCAGCCCCGCAGAAATAGGTCGCTTAACCAACTGAGCCACCCAGGTGCCCCTGGAGGTTTGTACTTTGGACCACTTTTACTCGTTTTGCCTAACCCCTCCCCCTCCCAACCCTCTCCATCCCCCTACCCCCACCTCTGGCAACCACCGATCTGTTTTCTGTATCTGTGATTTCGGTTTTTGTTTTTTGTCTTTTGGTTTAGATTCCACATATAAGTGAGATCATATAGGCATTTGTCTTTCTCTGTGTATTTCATTTAGCATAATGCTAAGGTCCATCCATGTTGTTGCCAATGGCAAGCTTTTCCTTCTTTTTTATGGCTGAATGATACCCCATCATATATGCCACAATTTCTTTGTCCGTTCGTCATCAAATGGACACTGAGTTTGTTTCCATGTCTTGACTATTGTCAGTAACGCTGCAGTGAACATGGGGGTGCGAATATCTTTTCAAGTTAGTGTTTTCATTTCCTTCTGATAAATACCAAGTAGCGCAATTATTGGATCGTAGGGTAGTTCTGTTTTTTAAATCTTGAGGAACGTCCACACTGTTTTCCATAGTGGATGTACTAGTTTGCATTCCCACACGCAGGGTACGAGGGCTCCCTTTCTCCACAGCCTCACCAACACATGTTGTTTCTTGTCTTTTTTATAATAACCATTGTAGGGGTGCCTGGGTGGCTCAGTCGTCTGACTTCGGCTCAGGTCATGATCTCGCAGTTTGTGAGTTCGAGCCTCACGTCGGGCTCTGTGCCAACAGCTCAGAGCCAGGAGCCTGCTTTGGATTCTGTGTCTCCCTCTCTCTCTGCCCCTCCCCTGCTCACACTCTGTCTCTCTCTGCCTTTCTCTCAAAACTAAAGACACATAAAAAAATTAAAAATAAAAAAACAAATATAATAACCATTGTAGCAGTTGTGAGGTGACGCCTCACTGTGATTTCGATTTACATTTTCCTGATGAAGAGTGATGCTAAGCACCTCTTCACGGACCTGGTGGCCATCTTTACGTCTTCTTTGGAGAAACGTCTATTCAGATCTTCTGCCCATTTTTAATTGGATTGTTTGTTGGTTTGCTATTAAGTTGTTTGGGTTCCTTATGTATTTTGCATTTTAATCCCTATCAGGTAGATAACTTGCAAATATTTTCTCCTATCCCACAAGTTGCCTTTTCATTCTATTGAAAGTTTCTTTTGCTGTTCAGAAGCTTTTTAGTTTGATGTAGGCCCACTGTTTATTTTTAATTTAGTTAATTAACTTAACGATCTTAATTTTTAAAAAGTAATCTCTACACTCAATATGGGGCTTGAACTTACAACCCCGAGGTCAAGAGTCGCATGCTCTACAGACTGAGTCATCCAGGTGCCCCCCACTGTTTATTTTTGCTTTTTCTTTTTTTTTTTTAATGTTTATTTATTTTTGAGAGAGAGAGACAGAATGTGAGGAGGGGAGGGGCAGAGAGAGAGGGAGACACAGAATCCAAAGCAGGTTCCAGGCTCTGAGCTGTCAGCACAGAGCCTGACATGGGGCTTGAACTCACAAGCTGTGAGATCATGACCTGAGCTGAAGTTGGACGCTTAACCGACTGAGCCACCCAGGTACCCGTATTTTTTGCTTTTGTTGCCTTTATTGATTGATTGATTGATTGATTAGTGTCAAATTAAAAAAAAAAATCATCACCAAGGCTGATGGTGAGGAGCTTACACCTGTTTTGTTACACTCATTTTATGTTTCATTTTTAAAAAGTTTATTTGAGAGACAGAGAGAGAGAGAGAGCACAAGCAAGGGAGGGACAGAGGGAGAGGGAGACGGAGAATCCCAAGCAGACTGCATGCTCAGCGTGGAACCTGATGCGGGGCTCAATCCCGCCACCCTGGGATCACGATCTGAGCCAAAATCACGCATCTGACTGAGCCGGCCAGGCGCCCCTATTCTTATACCCATTTTAATACTGAGAAAACTGAGCCTAACTTGTGCATGAGCACACGTTGCTGCTAGTAGTAGAAATGGAATCTGATGAGCTGTGTCTCAGTCAGCTCAGGCTACAAAAACAAATGACCATAGACTGGGGGGCTTGGACAGCAAGCTTTTGTTTCTCAGAGTTCTGAAGGCTGGAAGTCTAAGAGCAGGGCACCAGCAGATTTGATTTCTGGTGAGGGCTCTTCTCTTGGTTTGCAGAAGTCTGTCTTCTCACCGTGGCCTCGCAGGGTGGAGAGAGAGAGATCATCTCTCCTGTCTCTTTTTAGAAAGGCACTTGTCTCATTCATGGGGGCTCCACCCAAAGACACCACCACCAAATAACATTGTATTGGGGATTAGGGATTCAAAATACGGATTGAGGGGGACATAAACGTTCCGTCCCTAGCAAGGTGACAGCAGCCTTTTGGTTTTAGCCTAGCAACCTTCTCTAGGCACTCGGGACCTTTCTCTGTATGTGACATTGAGAGCAAGACACCCGCAATTAAGTCATTGGATCCTGACAGCACCTATGCTATAGAAAGTGGCATTCGTTTGTCATGAATATCCACCGGGTGTGCACTGAATACAGGAAGCTATAGGCATGCAACCTCACTTCTGCTGAGTGGTCTTGCTTATTTCCTCCCGGAGGAGGCCAGTGAAAATGACAAGCTATTTCAAGGAAAGCCAAGAGACTGTTGCCGCGTGCTCTGGCTATTTCCTTCCCCACGAAGTGACCTTGCGTGGCCTCAGAGAGCTCACTGTCCCCTGTTGTAGGCGGCCCTTTACCCTCCACATGCCTGGCGGTTTCCTCCTCCCTTTTTTTTTTTTTTTAAAGGTAATTTATTTATTTTGAGTGGGAGGGGGCAGGAGGCAGAGAGAGAGGGAAAAGGAATCCTCAGCAGGTTCTGTGCTGCCAGTGAAGAGCCCGATGTGGGCCTCGAATCCACAAACCGTGAGATCACGACCTGAGCTGAAACCAAGAGTCAGATGCTTGACCGACTGAGGCCCCCCGGGCGCCCCCTAGCAGTTTACTCCTAACCAAACTCTTAGCCACGAGCACATCCCTCCGTGCCTGATGGCATCACATGACCATCAATTCCCGTCAGTAATTGTCAGTCAAAAATTATATGTGTTCGGGGCGCCTGGGTGGCTCAGTCGGTTAAGCCTGCGACTTCAGCTCAGGTCACGATCTCACGGTCCGTGAGTTGGAGCCTCGCGTCCGGCTCTGGGCTGATGGCTCAGAGCCTGGAGCCTGCTTCCGATTCTGTGTCTCCCTCTCTCTCTGCCCCTCCCCCGTTCATGCTCTGTCTCTCTCTGTGTCAAAAATAAATAAATGTTAAAAAAAATTAAAAAAAATATTACATGTGTTCTTGGAAATATATTCTTTTGCTATTAACATTCCTTACTACATGTACTGTTACACTTTTAACGCAGCTATTTTCTTTAGCAATTTTCACAAACTGAATAGCCTACCCTATAAATTGCATTGTGCTTATAATTTTCTTTAAAATGCATTGAAGTCTCTGTCTTTTATTTTTATTTTATTTTTAAGTAATTTGCACACCCAACATGGGGCTCGAACTCATAACTCCAAGACCAAGAGTCACGTGCTCCTCGGACCGAGCCAGCCAGGTGCCCCTAAAATTCGGTAAAAGCTCTTCAAGTCATAAATAGTCTCTCTCTCTCCTTGGAAATTCCTCAGGCGGGATGTATATTTCAACACATCCGTCAGGATTTTGGGACGGGGCATCATGCTTCGCATCAGAAAAGTGGAGTTGAGTTCTGGTTGGGTCACTTCCCAGCCGTGCATCTTTGGGTGAACCGTCCAACCTCTCCAGTTTGAAGTCCCTGATCTGTCAACTGTGCTACGGGGACTTTACATCATACTTTAGTGTTCTCATAGACTTTGGACAGAAACATAGTGGCAGGTAAATCATTTATTTGGCTACTTGAGGACCGAGGGTTTTTCTCTTATGCGTTCCTTGCCACAGTGCTTGCTAAAAGCGGGTGCCAGTAACTATTGACAATCTCCTTATTAAAATGATGGTGTTCATGACTTCATGTAAAGGATGGAAAAGAGAGGAAAACTGAAGGGTTAGCTCATGGACTTGTAGGATCCATTCTGAATTCAGGTGCTTAGGGATTAAAGGAAGTCCCTGAGGGCCATTATTTAAATTCCTGAATAATGGCCAAATGAATACAAATCAAGGAACCATTTGAAAATAGCACTGTCCAACAAGAGTAGTCTGGGAACTCATCAAAATGGTCAAGTTCAGAGTGAATCCTCTGTCCTGCTGAGTTTCATCAATATTCTTAGCAGTTTGGAATCGCACAAGGTTGGCTGCAGCAGATTAAAGATTAGAAACTGAGCACCTTTTGGTGCTTGCATGACTTCTGAAGCCACCTAGATCCCGTCTATAGTTGAGAACGTGGATCCTTGGGGATGAAAACTGTTCATGCACTTAAAAGTATTCTTGGTGGGGCGCCTGGGTGGCGCAGTCGGTTAAGTGTCCGACTTCAGCCAGGTCATGATCTCGCGGTCCGTGAGTTCGAGCCCCGCGTCGGGCTCTGGGCTGATGGCTCAGAGCCTGGAGCCTGTTTCCGATTCTGTGTCTCCCTCTCTCTCTGCCCCTCCCCCGTTCATGCCCTGTCTCTCTCTGTCCCAAAAATAAATAAACGTTGAAAAAAAAAAAAAGTATTCTTGGGGTGCCTGGGTGGCTCAGTCGGTTAAGCGCTCAACTCTTGATTTCGGCTCAGATTGTGATCACAGGATTGTGGGATCGAGCCCTGTGTCTGTGCTGGGCTGGGTGTGGAGCGTGCTTAAGATTTATATTCTCTCTCGCTCTCGCTCTCTCTCATTCCTTAGAATAAGCAACGCTTGTGTACAAAGCGTTGCCGGGCTAATGAAATGGATACAATTGCATTCCCAGCACTAAAGAGGTTCTAATTTGCCTGGGGACATAAGACACATTTATAAATTATTATAGAACAACAAAGGATATGTCAAGTAGTAACATACAATAAAGGTATAAAAAGGGTCTTTTGTGGTTCCCAAGAGGAAGGAACAGACTTAAGGGAGAGAATTGTCCCAGGAAATGGAATCAGCAAGGACCTTGCCCTTGGTTATAACCAGAGGGAACACACCCAGCCAGGTACCCTCACAGACAAAAAAGGAAAAAGAAAAAGTAGGCTTCTCACTAAAGGAATGCTGTGAAGTAACTAGTCCTCTGAGGTTTCTAACAGGATAGCTGCTGTAAAGCCGTCTCCCAAAAGCCAGACTGCAAATCTGGCGTGAGTTTGGCTAGCATTCCAGTTGGACACATAAGACGCGGGTTAGCCCAATGAGCAGAAAGTTTTACTCAAAGTCTGATAGGTTACTTTAAAAAAAAAAATTGTCAGGTTTTACATAAAGACCCAAATCTGAATTTGCTTTTGTGAGCTTGTTCCTTCCTAAATTTGCCCAAACACAGATGCTTTGATTTCTTTTCCCTTCCTTCTCTTTTTTTATTTTTATTTTGTTTTAATGTTTATTTATCTTTGAGACAGAGAGAGACAGAGTGTGAGTAGGGGAGGGACAGGGAGAAAGGGAGACACAGAATCTGAAGCAGGCTCCAGGCTCTGAGCCATCAGCACAGAGCCCCACGCGGGGCTCAAACTCAAAAACTTCGAGATCCGGACCTGAGTCGAAGTCGGATACTCGACCAACTGAGCCACCCAGGCACCCCTCTTTTCCCTTCCCTTCAGGAGAATGTGTGAAAGAACAGTAATTTGATATTTTGTATATTTTCTAAACCCATCAAATCAAAATATTATCTGAGTAGAGGTGAAGTTTAACCACAACGAATAAGAAACTATACTTTGTTATTGTGTTGATATTATTGTATGAGACACAACTAGAAATCAGAGCAAACAAGCCAGATAGCTTTGTAATGAAGAGCAAAGACCCAAATCCGACTGCCTGGCTTAGATTCCTGCCCTGGCATTGGCTTTTTGTGCGCCCTGCCCTCCAGCAAACCCTCTCTGCCTCACTTTTCTGTCCATAAATCAGAGACGAGAGCACCTAACTCAGAGAGTAATCATCAGTGGACATGTCATACATTTGCTAGATACAAAGTAAACTCGGCACAATTCGTTCATTGAGTCATCTGTGTATTAAATCTAAAGCAAGCATTATCCCATTCACAATAATCGCCTTGGAAGAATCATTCCAGGGATGTAGTCATTGGCGAAAAGAGATCGGAAACCAAGTGAAATTGTCTTCGGAAGCTGTGCCATAGTCTTTTTTAGTATTCCTTGTGGTGGCGAATCTTCCTCTTTGGAAGGTAGGGGTTTTTTTTGTTTGTTTTTTGTGTTTGTTTTTTTTTAGAACTGTCAAACAAAGTCAAGAAGGGTGAATACAATGAGAAGACGCTGGGATTGGCAAAAATGAGGACTGATTAAGCAGTTCACTTTCTCGTGTGGATCAGCCCTTGAGACTTTGGAAACAGAAGCCTTTGGAAACAGAAGCCTTCGAGATCTGCTTAAGCAATGGCCGCGCTTTTTGGTAAAGGGCATGTATGTATCAGTTATCTGTTGCTGCCCAGGATTAAGCCCAAATTTAACAACGTAAGACAAGCATTGGCCTTCTCACCATCTCTGGGTCAGGAATCTGGCCAGGCTCGGGGTCTGTCACTCTGAAATGGGCTGAAATGCAGACATTAGCTGGGACTGTGGTCATCTCTAGGCTCCACTGGAGACAGCTGCTTTCAAGCTCATGGGGCCTCAAGCCTGACTGCTGTTGACTGCTGTTCTCTACCTTCTGGCCTCCTCCAAGAAAAGAGGAGAACGAGCAGGAAAGAGAGAGAGAGAGCACAAGAGCAAGCAAGAGAGTTCCAGCGGCCTCATAAAATCTACAGACTTTTTCCAGTCTAATCTTGGAGGTGACACCCATTATTTTTGCCTTATTCTTTTTCTTGGAAACGTGTCAATGCATTCAGGCCTCCCTCAAGGAGCTGGGAGTACACACGGGGATGGAGACTAAAAGGCAGGATCATTGAATAATTCCAGAAGTGACAAGGTTGGATGAAACCCTCATTTCCACAAGATCTCCCTCGAATTGATTTTTTTTTAATTTTATTATTTTATAAGGATGCTACATTTTTTCCCTATGATATAGATATCTTTGTGGGAAGATGACCTGACACTAACAACATGATCTGAGGCATTGGCATCATAGGCCTGAGTCATGGGTTGGAATTATATAAGCAAAAGCTTACTTCTAGCCATCTCCCACACCACAGACCTCACCGGACAGGTTTTGAGTCATCTGAAGCAGAGAATGAAATGCCCGTCATGTTTACAACATTGACCAAGCTTCTGGTATTCTAACATTTCTAGACAACCAGACTCCTCGAATTTGGAGACTTTGTATCTTAATTCTTTTTGATTCAGGATTTAACTTAAATATTAAGTTTAACAAGCCTGACTGGCAGGAAGCACCCATTTTCAACAAGCCTCCATCAGCCTGTGAATGCAACCTGCAGGTGCTTCCCAGATAAGTACCGTCCTCATTAACAAATGATGCCCTTTTTTGTCTGTCAAGATTTAGCGGACCTAGAACCTTTCCTTCGGATTTTTCAAGTGGGTTTTTTTTTTTTTTTTTCTTAAAGCACGTTCACAATAGAGGGTGCAGATTCTCAGCAAAGCTGTCGAGTTTATTTCCTAATGAAGTCGTCCAATGCGTTGCAACCTGTTGCTTAAATCTTAGTGTCAACTCTTAACAGATCACAGCAAAGAACCAACAAAATGACAGCTGCTGGCTGACAACTGAAAGGATGGATGAATGTTGAGCAGGAAGCCTTGATACGGAGTGGAAACTGACACCTCCTCTCCAACCTGGTTTTAAACTGGGTATTGATCCCCGACTGTGAAACCTACGCACTTTATATGTGAAATAAGCAAGCCTTCGTTAAAAGTGTACATTCTGAGCTTACTCCCAAATACCTACAAAATAATTAAATTTATGGCAACAAACTTTCTATACATATTTTTAATTCTGAAAGGTTCTTTAAATGCCCTCCTTGAGTTATGTAAACAGTGTTAACAATTCGATGTATATCTTCCAGATTTTTTCTATCCATCTACAAACATGCCTGTATTTATATACACAGATACATGAGATGATACTATACATATATTCTTGAAAGGAAGGTTCTTCAACTGATTTTTTTCCATCTTCCCTCCTGATTTATAATGAGAGATACATTGCTGTTTAGCCACAAGTTAACAATCTTCCTTATAGGATTTCTAAAATCCAAATATGCTCTTGAATAGGTTTAAAGCTAATCAAAACTATGTCATTCTTGTAGGTTGTTTTTGTTTTTGTTTTTCTGCAGGCACTTTGACGGTTAATGCATAAATGCTGCTGGCAAGCTATTTTTACTAAAAAAACTACAGACAACTAGATGATTTGGAAAGGCTTTTCCTTTTCACATCATAAACTAAGGTTACTTTCGTATGCACTTTGGTTAATTTATGTAAACATTGCCTATGGTGACCATTCTAGATGGGGCAAAAGGCAAAGCCAGTCAAGTGTGGTTGTCGGGGGGAGACACTGTTAAACAACTTAACAATAACCCACAACCCTCGGACCAACTATGAAGTAAGCTGCATCTCCGATTATTTATAGTTCCTATCCAGACTATTTTCTAAGTAAGGAGACTTTTCATGGCCTATGCCATAAGCATGAAAAATAAGGCGTGTACAACTTCCCTGTTAGAACAGAAGGTAAACCAAACAAAATCGCTATTTTTAAAGTCGTATCTGTAAGAATTACGTTACCTACTAACCTTTTTTGCATTTCGTTTTTACAAATGCATTGTGGGTAGTGCCTAGCTGAATATGAAAGTAAACCGGGAGGGTGGCTGGCAGCCACGAGGGTGAGGGTGGCGCCTGGGTCTGGGCGAGGACAGCTGGCCCCGGGCTGGGAGGGGTCGCGCGCTAAGCTGCAGAGGAAACCGAGCCACGCGCTCGTCTTGCGCCTGCAGGCGGGGCGCCCGGGGCTGTCCCGCTGTCCTGGTGGGTTTCGTGTCAGTGTCGCGAGCTTGTGGGCAGCCAGGGGAGGGAGGGGGCGCCGGCGCCGGCCTGCTGGTCGCTCTCCCGGGCCTGGCAGGTGCCACCTTTCAGCTTCGTTTTATCATTAGGAGCCCCTTCCCCCCAGATCCTGGACGTCTACACCCACGTCTCTAGTGGTTAGGGATTAAAGGTGAGTTAGGGAGTGAAACAGGTGGCTCCGGCAAGACTCCCTTCTCCCCCCCTCCCCAAACCTCGTGTGCACTAAAAGCCCTATCCTGGGAGTTCTTCAGCAGCTTGAATCACCCATAAATTACTTTTTCTAGACCCCCCCTCCCCCACCAGAGGCCCGGGGTATTCCTTTAAAAGCACTGATTAGGCAAATGCAAAACCATTGGTGACCTTTCAAAGCTTTAAATATTCGTGGTGAAAGTTAACAAACTGAGAGGAGATTGCCCGCGAAGTATTTTGCACTTAAAACACATTGCCAACGAACACTTGAAGTTCTTTTTCTTCAGGGAGAGGGCTTCGAGGGAGGATGTAGGGTTGAACCTTGGCTTTATACGTAAGATATGAATCACGCCCTGGAAACCAAAATGTGAAATAGATTTAATAAATGAGCCCTTCGGATATCGGCAGCATCTGAATTTTTTGGTAAGGATAGTTTCGATTTGTTTTTTTTTTTTTTTTTAATTAAAAAAAAATTCCTGTTGGGGAAACTGACAGATTTCCTGCACTTCGTCAAGCTAAAGCTCTTAAACAACATATTTCTTAGGGTTTTCCTACTAACTTACTGTTCTTTCTTCCTGTAAGGACAAAACCAGGAAATTATTCAGAAAAAGGCTGAGCTGACTTCCTAATTCCCTATTGTGATTAGTGAGAAAAACTTTGGAAATTGGGAATTTTGGGGCTGGGTTGAGAATTTTGGAAAAATGGAGAAAACCTCCAATTTAAGGTAGTAAGATTTGAAAATTGTACAGCTAAAAATGTTCGTACAAAAAACTTAGATTCTGAAGTCTGAAGTAGCTGTCTCGGTGATTAAAAATGTATATAATTTAAGAAAGGCAGTAGATTAAGAAAGGTATTAGGTCGTCAAATGCTGTATTTTAAAGGCGGATAATTACTCTAGTGGCATTCTTACAAATTTTAAGATTCTTTGTTTTGACAAAGGAATTTCTGTAGTAGTAATCTTTAGCTTGTACAACAACTCCACTTTTCTTTCTATATCTCTGGTATCTTTAGAAGTTGGTGAAGCACATCAGCTTTTCCTCCCCTTTGTAATGCTTACAGTACTTGAAGGGAATCTGGATATGTCACCCCAAAATATGCCACTTCGACACGAAATTATTTTGAGTTGAGGGCGACTGAGAATCCACAGAGGACTATCGACTTTCTGGAGTTTCCCTTATCTGACCAGAAGCAGCAACTTCCGGGAAATAGGGTTGCCATAAATTTCCTCTTTGGGGAAAGTCTACTTACTCATAAATGCCCTCCCTGGGAGAGTTTTATGGCTCTCCAGAAGACAGAAAGACCCCGCCCCCCAAACTTGTACAGACAACCATTATCACAAACTTCCTCATCTCTGCATTTGTTCTCCTGAAAACCTATCTGTCTTTCCGAAAGAATCCTGTGTGTTCTTCCCACAGAGCCTTCCCCTCCCACTTCCTCTCCCCTACTAAGTATATAAATTCCAAATTCTAACCCCCACCTTGGAGTTACTCATCACGGAGTGTTCCCTCGGCTCTGGGTGCTACACGCGCAAATCTACTCTGTTTTCTTCTCTTACTACTGTCTTTAGTCAGTGCAATTCATGGAGCGGGACACTGCAAGTGAGAGGGTCCAGGAAAAGCTTTTTCCTCCTCTACAGACCTGAAGGAATTAACAGGAAATCTCGGAGCAAGTATGATCAAAGAGGTTGATGGGGTGTGGGAGTCGGGGAGAGGAGGTTAGCCCTTGATCTTTATAGAAATGGTCTCGGGGCGCCTGGGTGGCGCAGTCGGTTAAGCATCCGACTTCAGCCAGGTCACGATCTCGCGGTCCGTGAGCTCGAGCCCCGCGTCGGGCTCTGGGCTGATGGCTCAGAGCCTGGAGCCTGGAGCCTGTTTCCGATTCTGTGTCTCCCTCTCTCTCTGCCCCTCCCCCGTTCATGCTCTGTTTCTCTCTGTCCCAAAAATAAATAAACGTTGAAAAAAAAAATTAAAAAAAAAAAAAAAAAAAAAATGGTCTCAGTCCTAGATCTGCAATGTCCAAGGTAAGCCAGCTCTCTTTTAATGTTTTTTTGGTTTTGTTTTGTTTTTCGAGATTTACTCCCCTGACGAGCACTGTACTGAGAGCTTTACTAGAGCTCATTTCACCCTCAAAACAACTCCATCAGGTCAGTAAATCAGAGAAAGTACATAACGTTTCCTGTTCTTTCTCTTGCGGTGGTTTGATGGAGTTTCAGGTTTTCTCGCTCTTTCTGGGCTATATGGTTCTTTCCAGGCTACTTTGTAGCAAGTTGAGTCCTGAGCATCAACTTCTACTGGAATCCAAAGATCTACAAGGAGCTTCGGTCTGTCAATAGGCTTTCAATGGTATAATATTTTGATAGTCTAGGATATTGGCTCTGTCTTGTCTTTTCTACCTTGATATCAGTGATTTGTGAGGAATCCTGTAGTTTGCATTCGAATGACTTCAGGATGCTTTAGTTCCACTTTTTGATTTGAGCCAAGGAAGCACTCGTAGGTTTTGAGTGTTGCCTGTGTGTTTGAGAAGCCTGAAGTCATTAAGATAAAACCTAACGGGGCGCCTGGGTGGCTCAGTTGGGTTAAGTGTCCGACTAGCGCTTTGTAGAGTAGGGCTATGTGCCGGCAGCTCGGACCCAGGAGCCTGCTTCGGATTCTCTGTGTGTGTGTGTCTTTCTCTTTCTCTGCCCTTTTCCCGCTCAGGCTCTCTTGCTCTCAAAAATAAATAAAAACATTTTTTAAAAGATGTTAAAAAAAAAAAAAGAAGGATAAAACCTAACATCAAATTGGAAGCCAAGTAACTTGTGCAGGAGGCACATAGAGAAAATACTGGGTGGTTTGGCTAGACCATAATTATAACTAGGGCAGGGTGCAAAGACTAGATTTTCTGGTTTTCAAAAATTGGAATCGTAATGCATTTTTTTTTGATGTGCTAGTTTAATTTTCAGTAGCAAATGTGTATGTAGAAGGTCTTATTAAAATTGAAACTTATTTGAAAACAAAACAAAACAAAACAAAACATCTCCTGGGGCCACGTACTGTAAAAAACGGAGCAGAGGGGGCGCCTGGGTGGCTCATTTGGTTGAGCATCTGACTCTTGATTTGTGCTCAGGTCATGATCTCACGGGGTTCATGGGATTGAGCCCCGAGTGGGGCTCTGTGCTGATGGCTCAGAGCCTGCTTGGGATTCTTTCTCTCCTCTCTCTCTGCGTCTCATGGTCTTTCTCTCTCTCTCTCTCAAAACAAATAAGTTAACAAAAAAAAAAAATGGAGTAGTTACCTTCTCTGAGCTACAGGGTGCTTAATCTAATGCCTCAATAAAGATTTGTTTGAATTCGTTCATTAGTGACTACTGAGTCTGATTCTCCAGAGTTTTAATTTTAATAACTGGCCAACATTGCATCAGTGTCCTCTTTTCCTTTCCTGTTATGTGTTTCTATTTTCCTGGATTTATGCTAATGATACCTCCTTTTCTCTTTAATAAATTTTTTCAATGTTTATTTATTTTGGAGAGAGAGAGGCAGAGTGTGAGCAGGGGAGTGGCAGAGAGAGAGGGAGACACGGAATCCGAAGCAGGCGCCAGGCACTGAGCCGTCAGCACAGAGCCTGACGAGGGGCTAGAACCCACAAACTGTGAGATCATGACCTGAGCCAAAGTCAGATGCTCAACCGACCGAGCCACCCAGGCACCCCTCCTTTTGTCCTTAAAGCTATCTAGTCAAATACAATTGACTCTTGAACAACGCAGGGTTGAACTTTGCGGGTCCACTTATAGGTATGTATTTTTTTATCATACAGTACTGTAAATGTATTTTCTTTTCCTGATGTTTTGGTTAATGACATTTTCTCCCTGTAGCTTATTTTATTGTAAGAATACAACCTGCAATATATATAACATACAAAATAAGTGTAAATCAACTATTATCGGTCAGGCTTCTGGTCAACAGTAGGCTATTAGTAGTTAGGTTTTGGGGGAGTCAGAAGTACTGTGCGTATTTTGGACTGTGGCAGGTGGGGGAGATCGACGCCCCTAACTCCTGAGTTGTTCAAGGGTCAACTGTATAGCCAGCCGTATTCATACAGCTAGAGAAAGACGTATCTGCCAGGTGGGCCACACATAGGAATGAGACAACTCAGGTTTTTTTATTTTTTATTATTATTTTTTTTTAATAAGAGAGAGCATGAGCAAGGGAGGGGCAGAGAGAGAGGGACAGAGTCCTAAACAAGGTCTGCACTGTCAACACAGAGCCTGACACAGGGCTTGAACCCATGAACCCTGAGATCGTGACCTGAGCTGAAGTTGGACGCTCAACCGACTGAGCCACCCAGGCGCCCCTCATTTAACTAACTGTTTGATCAATTTTATTTCAGTGTGAGTGATGAAAAACCAGTCTCTCACCTCCCTTGCCTGGCTGTTCCCTCTTAATTAAGGTTTCTAATTTCTGTGGGTTTTCTTAGCTTTAATGCATCTCCAGGTAGCGTTAAAATAGTTAAATTCTATGCTGTAGGTTATTTTCTGAGAACAACCTGTGCTCTTTCAAGAACTAACGTGCTGGGGCACCTGGGTGGCTCAGTCGGTTAAGCGTCCGACTTCAGCCAGGTCACGATCTCGCGGTCCGTGAGTTCGAGCCCCCGCGTCGGGCTCTGGGCTGATGGCTCAGAGCCTGGAGCCTGTTTCCGATTCTGTGTCTCCCTCTCTCTCTGCCCCTCCCCCGTTCATGCTCTGTCTCTCTCTGTCTCAAAACTAAATAAACGTTAAAAAAATAAAAAAAAAAAAAAAAAAGAACTAACGTGCTAAGTGACCCTGGGTAGCTCTTTCCACCAGCCTGGGCCCCAGAAATCCATAAAATGAGAGACACGCGCTGGACCTGCTTGCCCCCCGAACATCCTGAGAAGCGCAAGTTTGGCAAGGCTAAATGAGAGAGGAATCCCATGGGCACGTGTGTTTAGGCAATTCTGAGCTACATCAGGTGTAATTTTTACATTTTATTTTCCCTCTAATATTATCGGTTATTCGGTAGCATTTAGTGAACGCCTCCTAAGCCAGACATCATGCGAGGCGGAGCCCCCTCCCCCCGAGGAGACCCCGCCCAGTGAAGTTCATGGGTGTCACAAAAACACGCCATGGTGGATTCCAAGGGAGCTATGAGGGGGAGTCAGGGGGCAGCGGAGGGGCAGCCGTCAGGAGCTTGGAGCCCTGACAGTGGTAGGTTAGGGGAAAAAGTGGCAGAGAAAAACGCAAATAACATTTTATTTGCGGAGAGGGCACGGACTGCTGGAGAAATCGGAGAAAGGCCTGACTCCAGATCATTATGGAACTTTAAAAGCCTTTGGGGGGATTTGGGGCTGTGTCCTAGGGCAGAGACAAAAAGCTATCGAAAATTTTAACTGGGGGAGTGACGTTTGTGTGCATTGCAGACACCCTTCTGGCTGCTTTGTGGGGAATAGACAGAACCGATGGGAGGCCTGTGATATTTTAGAGGAGGGGTACCGGTGACGCTGGGTGATGGGTGTGAAAATGGGGCAAAAGCGGCCAGCTCTGAGAACAGCTCTGGGGAGGAATTGCAAGAAGTAAGGGAAAGAGCGTAGTTAGAAACAGCGCCCCGGTTTCTGGTGGGATTGGGGGGGATCTGGACACCCGTTCCAGGAGGGCGCCGCAAGTGATACTGATACGGAGAAGGTTTCTGAGGTGTGGAGGCCGATGCACTTGGTTTGGGAGCCGATACCGTGAGCCCATTTCTTCTTGGTAGAGCAGCCCTCTGGGCCAGGGTTCCACGGAACACGTTTTGGTAAACGCTGTACGAGTTGCTCTCAGAGGTCTATTCCAGCTCAGATAGTATCTTTTCCCACGATGCTAACAATGACCAGAAAGCAAACCGCACCGCCTGATGTGTTACACTTTGAAATTCAAGCGTAAGGGACTTACCAGGTGCACAACTGAATTCTTATAGGGAGCAGGCCTGTGTCACCGTCTGATCATCGGGTCTGTAAATCAAACAGCGGGTGGCCCCAGGGAGGCTGGAGGGGCTCAGTAGATCCCTCCCCGAACTCAGTGGCAGAGAGGGGCTTAGATGTCACCTCGGCCATCCCTGTACACGGAGTACAGCAAGAGTCTGGGGCACTCGGCTTCTTTCCTTGAAGAGAGGCTTGGTAACCAGCACGCGAACCGGAGGAGGGCCTTCATCTAGGGATGGCCTTGCCCGCCAGGCGGCCGCCGTACAATCTCAAGAAGAGAGGGAAGTGTCCTCATCCACCTGCCCAACAGCCTCCAGCGGCTCTTGATTCCCTGGGTTAACGATGGAACCACACAGGGTCAGTATTTCTAGGGTTAACGAGTGCTTGAACTTCACCCTCTGCTTCCTGCCTCGGGAATGGACTGTAGATGCTGATGCCTCCGAGAGAGGCAGCTGGTGGCAGTTCAGTGTCTGAATGAATGAATGAATGAATGAATGAGTGATTGACTTCCTGGACTGAAGCATGCCTCCCTACCTCTTTCCATGGTTGACTCTCCAATCTGCTGGCCCCATTTGCAACGTCTCACTCTCAGAGAAGCTATTCCTGTCCCCGGAGCGGGTCAGGCTCTCTCCTTCTATACATCACACCACCTTCTGCCCCCTCCTAACACTGAGCACCGTTCCCGTCAGCGCTGGGAGGCCCCAGGCCCGTGAGGAGGTTGAACAAGGTAGCCTAAGAGCGTGGCCGCTGACGTTAGACCTCTGGGTCCAAGTCTCTTGCTCCGTCTACTGCTTACTAGCTGTGTGACCTTGGGCAAGTTACCAAGCTTCTCTGTGCCTCCGATCCTTTACCCGCTGAATGAGGATCAGAGGATGCTCATCAGAGTCCTGCTGTGAAGAACAGAGGAGAATGTCCATGTAGAGTACGGGGCGCGCTGCTCCAAGAACCCGCGCTGGACGAATGAACGCTGAGTGCGTCTGGCTGTTCCCGCTGAAGGTGGAGGTTCTGGGAGGTCTGAACGTCCGAGGAGAGAGGCGGAAAAGCCAGCACGGGGTGGGGGAGGGCAACGGGAGGGAGACTGGGACTTCTACTACACGTTTCATTTCAGGGTAGGGCCTGACTTGCTTTTACTGTATAAAAACATGCTTCTGGGCACTTGTCCAGGTTAGAATGAGTCCGGCCGGTGTTTGGATATAAATGTCGCAGAGCCTGTCCTTTCTGCCGGCTTCTGTCATGGCAACGCGGGTGGGGGTCAACTCTGTTGGTGACATTTGGCTCCTGGTGGCTACTGAGTCTGATAACCTAGTGACAGTGTAGGACTGGAAAGGGTGGGGCTGGCCTCCGACGTGCATGTGATTCCTGTGGACGTTCGTCCTTCGCAAGGGGAGCAATCATGGGTCCTAGCACTGGAAAAGTCTTCTTGAATTCCTCTTTTTTTTTTTTTTAATTTTAAATGTTTATGGGGGCACCTGGGTGGCTCAGTCGGTTGAGCCTCCAACTTCGGCTCACGTCACGATATCACGGTTCGTGAGTTCGAGCCCCATGTGGGACTCTGTGCTGACAGTTCAGAGCCTGGAGCCTGCTTCGGATTCTGTGTCTCTGTCTCTCTCTGCCCGTCCCTCACTCGCTCGCTCGCTCTCTCTCTCTAATATAAATTTAAAAAAACATGAAAAAAATAAAATAAAATGCTTATGGATTTGGTCTCATTCTACACGAAAAATATTTTTACGGTTTGGGGCTGTGGAAGCAGCAGGAAATTTCCGAACAAGCCTTTTAGTTTCTGGCCTAGTTAATATGTGGTTTTGAAGACTGTGGGGACTTGTCAGTTCTCTAGATCACTTCCAGCCCCATAATTCTATGATCTAATAGAGGTTATAACAATATGTATTCCAGAAGTGACTTACTTTGAAGGGACTGCAGATGGTTCTGTAAGTATATACTTTTAGAAGAACATAATGCAATTTGCTTTCTAGCCCAGAGCCCTAAAAATAATTAGGTAGGAGTTCAGATGGGTGTTAAAAGGCAGTTGTTTCTGGTGAATCCAAATGGATTTAAAAAATCAATTTCCTTTATCCGCAGAGGAGGGCTTGCATTGTAGATTTCTTATGGTTTGTTGAGTGGTAGGTAAAGCACAGTGACCACACTCACATGAAAAAAGTAAGCGGGGAGAAAAATCAGTGCAACGCTGCAAGTTCAGATGAAGCATAATGGAGCAAGAAGGAATTTCAGAGTGCTGGAGCGAGCAGTGTAACCAAGGCCTCCAGTGTCTGCTTTTGGGGCTTCTTCTTTGGTCAGATGTGCGACTTCTACCTATGGCTTCCGTCTGATGACGTCTGTAGCCCCTCGTGCCTTGGAATCGCCCTGATCCATCTGGTTTCCTCTCATGAGATCTGAGGGAGACTCTGTCACTGAAGTTCAGGGCAGAGTTCAGCTTCCTCTGTGTGTAGAAGGGTGGAGACCGTTCGGAGGAGGCAGGCAGGGCAATTGAGGGCATGGGAACAGTGGTGGTCACATGGTGGAGAGTCTTTGTGGAAGCACGAGGGAGCCTTTTGGGGTCTTCTCTTCCATAACCTTTTATAGTAAAAGGAGGATACCTTTAATGTGGAAAAATTAGAAAAAACAGAGAAGTATAAAGAGGAAGTTATAATCTTGTGTTTTAGAGCCATTGTGATTGCTTCCCTTTTTTGTGGGGGGTGCTAGTGGTGGGGAGGGACATTATCCAAGTGATATTTTTAGGAACGAATATGACATGGCAATTTAGGGTGTACCAAGGGAAGAGCTAAGCCAGGGAGGCTATTTAGGAAGCTAATTCATGGGTCACTGGGCAAAATGGTGGTGGCAGCAGTGACTAAAAGGAGGAGGAGAAGATTTGAGGCAATTGGAAATGGGAGATCAGAGTCCGGATGAATTTAGATGTGGACAGAGAGACTGAGATGGAGTAAAGGTAATGTGGAGAGTTCCACTGGATGGTGGGAGAATACGACATTCGTTCATTCATTCATTCAACTGAAATGGATTGAGTTCCCACCACCTTCATGAAACTTACAGCCTAATGGAGGGGGACAGACAAAAAAGAAAAATAAATAACTAGAAGACATAGCGTGTTAGATGGTAGTGAGTGTTGTGGGGAAAATTAAGCAAATTGAAAACAACCTGATAATACAAAGCCAAGGTCAGAGCTAGGAACCATGGGTCAAGCTCGGCATTTCCCAAGAAGCCATGGCTGTACCGTTGTATTCTCATCTGGTGACTTACCTCGATGAAGGATTGATCCTGCTGTGGGGCAATACATGGCCCTGTCACCTTTATTTAAAATTTTTTTTAAAAAAGATTTAATTTTTAAGTAATCTGTATATCCAGCATGGGGCTCAAACTTAGAACCCTGAGGTCAAGAGTTGCATGCTCTACTGACTGAGCCAGCCAGACAAACCCCCCCCACCTTTATTTAAAAAATTTTTTTAATGCTTATTTATTTCTGAGAGAGAGAGAGAGAGAGACAGAGCACAAGCAGGGGAGGGGCAGAGAGAGAGAGGGAGACACAGAATCCGAAGCAGGCTCCAAGCTCTGAGCCATCAGTACAGAGCCTGACGTTTGGCTCGAACCCACGAACCGTGAGATCATGACCCGAGCCAAAGTCGGATGCTCAACCGACTGAGCCACCCAGGCACCCCATCCCTACCTTTATTTTAAAGGGTGGATGAATGAGTAGCCAATTTAAATCTGCTCTCCGGCCAATGTTGAAATTCAGAAGAGATTCTAATATTTAAAGGTTCTTATGCCTTTTTTTGCGGCGTCAAGAAAGTCCTTGAGAATACAATGGAAATTATGGATCTCGTTTCCCATAAAACTGGACTTATTCTCATTACGTGCGGTACCCACGAATTCACACGTGGGGAGTCAGCCAGCCCGTGAGGAGGTGGCCCACCGAGAACCTGAAGGCGTGGCCACATTTTTCCTATGAGAACTAATTAGAACTTCAAATCTTTACCCCAGAAAATACTGGGCCCACTTCATCTCCTATAGCAGGACAAAGAAGCTTTGGGCCTGGAAGTTTTCAAGGGCACCGGGGGGCCAGGGTGTCTGGTCAGGAGATGGCAGGCACCATTTAGGGGAGAGGCCATGAAGGCCCTACTGTGGCTCTGGGAAGGTCAAAGCCAACATACATTCAGGAAGGGCGTGGGTGGATCGGCTGCACAGAGAGTGAAGGAAAAAGGATACAAACAAGACTTGAGTAAGGGGTGCCTGGCTGGCTCAGCTGGTAGCACAGCCACCTCTCAATCTCAGGGTTGTGAGTTCAAGCCCCACGTTGGGCATGGAGCCTACTTAAAAAAGAAAAGGACTCTGGGCTTGCAAGAGAGGCCCCGTGACCTAAGGTAAACAAGGGAACAATTTTGATGGTAGGTTCCATTTGTTGCTTATAGAATCTTTGTCAAGCCCATACTCAGTTTGGAACCTTCTAACCCTAATCACTGAACTCGTAGACATGACAGAAATGATAAACCGCATTCACGGGCATTCTGAACTTTCCTTTCATGGCCAACATGGACTTTAACTGCTGTTAGCTTCCGAGGTGTAGCTCGTCTTTTTCTGTACGACATCGGTCTTCATTTGTCGTAAGACCTGTATGATTATATTGTACATAGTTGTGTAACAACAGGGCCCTAACGTTAAATGCAAATTGCTTTAAAAAGGTACTTATAGGGCATCTGGGTGGCTCAGTCGTCCCACTTCAGCTCAGGTCATGATCTCGTGGTTTGTGAGTTCGAGCCCTGCTTGGGGCTCTGTGTTGACAGCTGGGAGCCTGGAGCCTGCTTGTAATTCTGTGTCCCCCTCTCTCTGCCCCTCCCCTCCCTGTGCTCCCTCCCTCTCTCAAAAATAAATAAACATGAAAAAAAATTTTAAAGGGTACTTACAGTTTCTATCGAATACCCAACCTAAATCATAAAAGCTCAAAATTCTCGGAGCACAACGTGAAGAGGTTATACTGTGACGAAATTCAGATTGAATATACAGGCCATGTCTAAGGGGGAAAGGACAACCCTACAGGCTTATGGAGGCTTAGGTTTAGAAAGAGAGTGACGTTTAGAATGGGGTGAGTTGAGGGGATCTTTTGGATCTTTCAGTTTTAATTTTTTTTAAGGAGGCTCTGTCCCCAACGGGCGGGCTCGAACTCTTGACCCATTGACCCCGAGACCGAGAGTCACGTGCTCCACTGACTGAGCCATCCAGGCGCGCCTCATTTAAGTCTTTTATTTTTTTATTTCATTTTTTAAGTGTTTATTTATTTTTGAGAGAGAGGGAGACAGACGATCCAAAGCGGGCTCCGTGCTGATATATGTGCAGGGCTCAAACTCACGAACCGAGAGATCATGACCTGAGCCGAAGTCAGATGCTCAACCGACCGAGCCACCCGGGCGCCCCTCATTTGAATCTTTTAAATGGAGAGTGTAATTTACAAATTACTTGTAAAATTTAAAACAATCAAAGAAAAATGGAGGCAAAAACCTCAAGCTGGTGCAAATCGACACCTAGACCTTCTAGAAAGCGGTAAAGGTCAACTCATCCTCAGAACACTGTAGATAGACTTTTTTGTGGTCTTCAGTAAAACTTGTGCTCATTTGGTTTGCCGGTGTGAGGAGTAAAATCAGTGCTGCTTTCAGAATTTCTTCCTGAAGACGTAACCTGCCCTTCGGCAGTGCCCAGGACACGCTGTGCCAGGTGGCTGGACCCCCTCATGGGCCGGGATCTGTTCCACATCCACGCAAGGAATTGGCACCCTCGATGCGTTCTGCTCTCAGAATGTGACCGAACTTGTCCCGGGTGTGAACCACCAAATGACGGTTAATCATTGCCCCACCCTTTCTGAGCTGGTTTTAGAAAAGAATTGAACGGAAACAAATTATAACCAGAGTTTTCTAGTTATTTTACACAAAAGGCTCCCCACAGTCCTGTGGCACCTGCCTCACAGCCTGTTTTATTTTTTTATTATTTAAAAATTGCTTTAATCGTTATTTATTTTTGAGAGAGAGAGTGTGTGAGCGGGAAGGGGCAGAGAGAGAGGAAGACAGAATCCGAAGCAGGCTCCAGGCTCTGAGCTGTCAGCACAGAGCTTGATGTGGGGCTCGAACTCATGAACCATGAGATCGTGACCTGAGCCGAAGTTGGAGCTTAACCGACTGAGCCACCGAGGCGCCCCCCAGCCTGTTTTATACAGTGACAAAAACTCTCGGGAAGATGAGGGGTCTCGTCCAATGTCTACACGTGCCTGGGTCAGTCTCCTATGGCTGTTTTAACAAAGTGCCACCAGTTGGGGCGCTGAGAACAACAGAACTAGATTGTCAGACAGTTCTGGAGGCTGGAAGTCCAAAATCAAGGTGTCACCGGGGTCAACCTCTCTTTGAGACTCTGGGTAGAATCCTTCCTTGCCTCTTCCTGCTTCTGGTGTGGCTGGAAACCCTTGGTGTCCTTGGCTTGTAGATACATCTCTCCAACCCCTGCCTCCTCCAGTCTCTGCGTCTGCAGTCATGTGACATTCCCTTGTGTGTCCCATGGTGGTCTTCCTGCTTCTTGTAAGGACAGCAGCCATATTGGATTAAGGGCCCACTCTACTCCAGTATGACCCCATCATCACTAATTACATCTGCAAAAATCCTATTTCCAAATAAGTTCCCATTCTGAGGTGCTGGGGGCTAGGACTTCAATATATCTTTTTCCACCCCATAATAACATAACAAAGCTAGAACTAGGGCTCCGTTCTCTCCTTCCCACCAAACCAACCTTATAATGACTCACTTCCCATCGCTCCTCCCTTTAAAAAATCATTACCTGTAGACCTGGGTAACTGACAGTATCGGGTACACCAGGAAAGTTCTGGAGGGAGGATGTAGCACCTGCTGGGGGAACTAATCCTGGACAGAGGAGAATTTACCGGGGGGGGTGACATCCTGGCAGGAAATTGTGGTACGAACTCCTGGCTACTGTTAAAACACTTCTGACTCTTCATTGTGAGATTTTGCCAGCCGAGAACGTTGTAGTAGCCGTGGCTGACGTCATTTGAAATTCTGTAGGCTTGACATCTCATCAGCTGAGCGAGTGTGTGTGTGTGTGTGTGTGTGTGTGTGTGAGGTCGGGGTTTTGATGTGACGATGATGTCAGTAGACAGTCTCAGGATTTCTACAGAACATCTCCTGCTAAGGGAAGCCTGATCTAAAGCCTGTAGATTTGAATATTATGGCAAATTATGCGGAGGAGTTTAAGTGATTTTCTTCTTTTAGCGACTAGTAGAAGTCAGGATTATTATTCTTTTTTAAATGTTTATTTATTTTTAAGAGAAAGAGAGAGACAGAGTGTGAGTGGGGGAGGGGCAGAGAGGGAGGGAGACAACAGAATCCGAAACAGGCTCCAGGCTCTGAGCAGTCAGCACAGAGCCTGACGCGGGGCTTGAACTCACGGACTACGAGATCATGACCTGAGATGAAGTCAGACACTTAACCAATTGAACCACTCAGGCGCCCCTTTAATGTTTATTTTTGAGAGAGAGAGAGAGAGAGAGAAAGAGAGAAAGAGAGAAAGAGAGAAAGAGAGAGAGAGAACGAGTGGGGTCGGGGCAGAGAGAGAGGGAGACACAGAATCCGAAGCGGGCTCCAGGCTCCGAGCTGTCAGCGCAGAGCCCGACATGGGGCTCGAACCCACAAACTGTGAGATCATGGCCTGAGCTGAAGTCGGGCGCTTAACGGACTGAGCCACCCAGGCACCCCCAGGTGACCTTTTATTTATTTATTTATTTATTATTTTTTTTCCAGGTGACCTTTTAAATAAAGCTTTGGGATAAGAGTGGAGAGAGCATAAAAGCTACCATGGGAAAAATTAAGAACTAGTAGAAAGATTCATTTATATATTACAGAGTTCGTAATTAATTTCAAAATTTGTGTAAAAGATGTGTCATCCTTTTTAAAATTTTATTTTATTTTTAAATTTATTTTTATATTTTAATGCTTATTTATTTTTGAAAGAGAGAGAGAGGGGCGCCTGGGTGGCTCAGTCGGTTCAGCATCTGACTTAGGCTCAGGTCATGATCTCACGGTCTGTGAGTTCAAGCCCTGCATCGGGGTCTGTGCTGACAGCTCGGAGGCTGGAGCCTGCTTCGGATTCTGTGTCTCCCTTTCTCTCTGCCCTTCCCCCATTCACTCTCTCTCTCTCTCTCTCTCTCAAATAAATAAAACATTTAAAAAATTTAAAAAGAGACAGAGAGAGAGAGACAGAGTGCAAGCAGGGGAAGGGGCAGAGGAGAGGGAGACACAGAATCCAAAGCAGGCTTCAGGTTCTGAGATGGCAGCACAGAGCCCGACGTGGGGCTCGAGCTCATGAACTATGAGATCGTGACCTGAGCCATAATCAGTAGCTTAACCAACTGAGCCACCCAGGCGCCCCAAAAGGTGTATCATCTTAAATCCAACACTTGTGGTAGTTGTAAACATGTCTGTACATGTAAGGGTGTATTTACTATTAGACTGTGCATTGAAGGCATCTCTGATCACGGGATAGTGACCACCCTCCGTGAAAACTTGGGTCGCCTTGGAGCTGCCTCTCCGGTGAGAACGGTGGAGGTGTTCGTTGGGTCAGATTCACCAGGTCAGAAAGGAGAGAGCGGTGTTTTTAGAGATCAGACCATTCACCCCGAGGCTTGGATATTAGAGTCCGTAGTCTTAGGAAAGGAATCAACTATCCACTTAACCTCTTTACCGAATACATTGGTAAGACCAAAGTAAACTGTAGAAGTAAATTAAAGCAAGGCCTATAAAAAAATTCCTTTGGAGGCACAGCCAAATAAGTAGGGAGGTTTGCGTGTGAGGTAGAACTTCACCAAATCCTAAAGCCCCAGGAACTACAGTGAGACTGGATGTGAAACAGACACCCAATTCCTGGCAGGGTTTCTGGATAGATTTCCTCTCACATGGATGGTTGTGTTGGCATTTTCCAAGTCAGACTTAGGAAGTGGGTAAGCCCTTTATGGACAAAGAGGAATTTGAAAAATATGGCCAATATTAATATTATTCATATGTTAATTCAACAATGAAAATTTATTGAGTGTTTGCTCAATGCATGCATTTTCAGTACGTGCGATTTTTTAGACGCCTGCTTTTTAAATTATACTTCTCTTGCATTCCAAGACAGTGCTCTCTTTGTTTTGTTTTGTTTTGTTTCAGGAAAGCCTGTCTGATTTTATAAGGGTAGGATTCATTTAGCAGGAATTCAATTTAAGAAAACTTTAAAAAATTATAGTCAGTGTGAGGTAAGAGATGTCTACATCCACTGAGAAAGTGATATTAATAGGCACTTAATCAGCAAAAATGCTTACTTGATATCCAGTATGTGAGCTTAAATCACCAAAGAATAAAATGTTTCACAGTATGCTCTTTTTCTTTTTAAAGTTTATTTATTTATTTTGAGAGAGAGAAAAAGAGAGAGAGAGAGAGAGAGAGAGAGAGAGAGAGAGAATCTCAAGCAGGCTCTGTGCCATCAGCAAAGAGCCCAACGTGGGGCCCTAATCCCCCAAACCGTGAGATCATGACCTGAGCTGAAATCAAGAGTTGGGTGCCCCAGGTGCCCCCAGTATATTCTTTCTTAAAGGGAGAAACCGTGTCCTAAGAGACCTCTGCAAAGGCAGAGACCACACCCTTACTACCTTCGGTTCACCCACAGCCCCCAGCTCAGAACTTGGAATATATAAAACACGCTCCAAGCATGTTCTTGGAAGGAATGTTTGATTTGGGCATCCAAACCTGAAAGTGCCATTTCTTGACCTACGACTGTCAGTTGTTGTGTTTTTTTTTTAAATGACATTTTCCCTGCTCTCGGTGATAATTAATGCTCAGTTCAGACTGCAGGGTCTGGATGAAGAAATCTGAACAATAGCTAGGCAAGACAAAGCCTGTTAAATCTTCTGCAGGCTTCTCCCTGTACTAATGTGGTTTAGAATTATATGTTAGGAGCATTGTATACCAGAAGAATATTGATTGCATTTCAGATAATGCAATTTACAGTTAATAAGATGGTTAGGCTGGTCCAGGGAAATATTTGTTTTGTTCAATAACGTTAGACAGAAAACATACATTTTAATAAATACTGCATGAGAACAATCCTTTTGGGTGAACTTTAAGGAAATAAACATACTTACCATATGGCTACACGTCGGCAAATTTTCACATTTCTGAAATCTGGAGAGGTATATTCTCAGTAATTCTTTGCTTTACAAATATATGATTTTTCAATTGTTCTCGTTTTAGCATCAGAACCTTTGCCTGGCATTTCTTTTTTATGCAACCTTTAATATCTAAGGACAATTGTTACAGACTGGAATACATAGTATGATTCCATTGGTTTAAATATATATATTTAATATGTATATAAATATACATACACACATACACACATCTATAGGTACACATAGCTCTGGAAGATGATCTAACCTCAGTGCTCACGATGAGGAGCCGGGCAGAGTGAGATGAGACTTCTTTTTACCTTTCGAGTTACAGATTTCGATGAAACTCAAATTTTACAACAAGCGTGTATTTCCTTTGTAATCAGAAAAAGACATATTAATATACAGAGCTGAAGTGGGTGACATCGACAATAAAAACAATATTGCCAAGAGCTTGAAAGTAATCTACTTGCTATAATCCATCAAGATTGCTTCCTTCCTGCGTGCGCTGTCTGAAAGGGCAAAAGGTTTGCCACCATTTGAAAATCCATTGTCAGAGGGAGAGAAGGAGGACATTTGGATGTCTGTCTGTCTGGCCAGACTAGGAAAGGTGGGGGGCACGAGATGAGAAGCTGGTAAACCTTAAGGGGAGCTGTGTCACATGGGGGGGGGTGGCGAGGAGGGTTTGTGTCTTTGCCACATGGTTTTCAAAAATTTAATATTAAAAGGCTCTGTTTAGGGCCACCCCCTCCCCCCAGTTATCGGTCAGGATAGGACAGGATTCTGGTGGGATAGTTCTTGTCTCCCCCCGGTGGCCTTCTCCCAAGGGTGTCTGTTATATTCTTCCCCCAAACAGGGCTTCTCCAACCATTGAGGGGGAAACACCGGTTTTGTTTTGCCTTTTTTTGTTTCCCCCATGCCTTTGCAGACTGATACTTGAATAAAATCATTAAAAATGAATTGCTGGAGAGATGAAATTAAAAAAACAAGGAAGACATACAAAATTCAAGGTCCGATGTTTTTAGTATCGGATTGAAAAGATAGAAAATCCCTTGGGCAAATTGCTTTTAAAAAGGGGCTCTCGGGGCGCCTGGGTGGCGCAGTCGGTTAAGCGTCCGACTTCAGCCAGGTCACGATCTCGCGGTCCGTGAGTTCGAGCCCCGCGTCGGGCTCTGGGCTGATGGCTCAGAGCCTGGAGCCTGTTTCGGATTCTGTGTCTCCTTCTCTCTCTGCCCCTCCCCCGTTCATGCTCTGTCTCTCTCTGTCCCAAAAATAAATGTTGAAAAAAAAATTAAAAAAAAAAAAAGGGGGCTCTCAACTGGCAGGGGGGTGGGCATGATTCTGCGCCCAGGGGACAGGGGGCAATGTCTGGAGACATTTTTTGGCTGTTGCAGCTGGGGAGGGGGTGTTACTGGTGTCCGGTGGGCTGAGGCCAGGGATACTGCTAAATGTCCCACAATGCACAGCACGGGCCCCGGCCCCCACCCCACGAAGGAATAATCAGCCTCAAAATATCAGCAGTGTCAAGGTTGAAAAGCCTGGCCTTAGAAGTTTTGAGGTGGTTAGTTTTTGTATTTTTCTCTGGGCAGCTTGGTAACAGTTTGGACCCAGCTCCGCAGACTATGCTTTGGGAAGTCTGCCCTCCCTGATGTACTTGCTTTGAACGCTCACCCAGGAAGGTTGCTGGACACTTCCCAGCCAGAATTCTCTAATGCTTGAAATTTGTGAGACTTCTGCGTAAACAGGAGACTAGAATGAGCACAGGAACATGAAGTGTAGCCATGTGATCAAATGAAACAAGAACAAATTATTCTCGTAGACAGGCAGGAGGGGCTAGCTGAAGGAGCCTGGGAAGGCCTAGTTACTATCTCTGGGCCACCATTTTCGCGTCTGTGAAATGGGAACCCTGCCCTCTTCTTGAGGCGATTGCGAGGAAGAGGTGTGAATCAGAGGACCTGAAAACACCTGATCCACAGGGGCACCCTACACACAGCCTTAGGTTACTTCTCTCCGCAACTCCTCTGTCGAAGGACTCCACCTGACCCAGGCCATCGCCAACCTCAGAGCATTGTCCGTTCTTAATCTTTCCCTTTTTTGTGGTGGGGCGGCGCGCAACATTCCTGACACCTCTTTAGACAAGACCGGGGCTCACCAGAAGCTTTCGGCCTCCAAACCAGAGAAGGAGAGCAGGGCGGGAGCAAAGCCTACCTTTCCCTGGAAGACAGAAGGGACTAGTGATGCAGAAAGTACCAGGCAGATGGGAGGAGCCCCCCCCGCCTTGGTTCGGCGGATATTTACGAGATGCCTTCGAAAGAAAGCAGTGGGAAAGGAAACTCGAGGGAAAGAGAAAAGTCTCTACGAAACCTGCTGCCTGGTCACCAGCTGTGCCTTTTGTCCGACCCAGAGCTGTGTGAAGAGCGGAGCCAGGCTCCTGTTGGCTCACTGGCAAAAAGGACCGGGGAGGAAAAGACAATTAGGGGAGAAGCTTCTCGTACAACTCGTGAGGCAGCCGCGGGGCAACCAGCTCAGGCTTTGGCAGGACCTGCTGGCGAGGTGTCACCCAGCAGATTCCAGCTCCACCTTCACAAGTGACGTCCAGCTGGCTCTCGTCCTCCTGTGGGAAGGGAGCAGGAGGCCCAGTGCCTGGGACCTGGCACCGCTGACCGTGCTGTCCCCGATCTGGGAACGGGGAGGGGACGACGCGTGGCTGTGACAGTTGAACTGCCATCTCCCGTGGGTGGACGGGGGACTGCAGCTGGGATAGGAGATCCTGTCTGGGGGGGGGGGGAACCTCTCCCTTCTGCGCAGAAGGACCCCTGGCAAGGGTACGGCCCAACGGAGGTGCACTAAGATCTCTGCTTCCAGAACTCTTTTTCCGGAGAAAACGTCCCTCTCCTTCATCACTGCCACGTCCGAGTCAGGCTCCGGACTCCGCGGAAGCTGGTGGGAAGGAGGACCTGTGGTCGGAAGGCGGTTCTCTGCTCCCGTCTGAGTCTGCGGCAGGTGCTTCGGGGAGACGGCTGCCCCGGAGGCTGCCGTCGTCGGGCGGCGGGTAAGGAGGGCCTCACCCAGCAGTCCAGAGGCTAGAAGTTACCCCGCCGGCCGAGACAGGGATGGATGGGGAAGGTATGAATGAACGACAAATTTGTTAACAGTTACCCATAGCTGCCTGGGAGGAAAAATCTGTTCTGTTTCAAATCCCCATTATTTCGGCTCCCTCTTCACGTCTGCATCACCCACAGCATCTTTGTTGCTGTCGGTGGAGGGACTGGAGAAACACGGCTCATTGATCACCTTCTGTAGCCGAGGCACGGGCAGACCCTGGGTACATGAAGACAGTTAAGACATAATTTATCTCCCCACAGATGCTCACAGCCTAGACAGGGACATGAACTATAAACTAATAATGAGTATGCATGGGTCAAGTGCTATAAAAGTGCATTTCACAAGGATTTGGGAACAGAGGGGAAGGAGCCCATGAGCGTCCAGGAACAAAGAAATGGTCCCTGCGTGCTCCTGACACGTTTGGAGCCCACGATTGGTATCGTGCTCTGACGAGGTAGCAAACACTTTCTCATTTTATGACTCTTTAATTCTGATTCATATTCTCGGATTTTGCTACGGTGGCAAATCATACGGTCTGAAACTGTATCTTAAGCCCACTTACCCAGATTTTCTCCTGGTACATTATTGAAGCATGTTTTTACCCAGCACATGCTTGGTGTCGCTATCAACTTACATGCTGTATCACGTGCCT
This sequence comes from Lynx canadensis, assembly GCF_007474595.2. Taxonomy (NCBI): domain Eukaryota; kingdom Metazoa; phylum Chordata; class Mammalia; order Carnivora; family Felidae; genus Lynx; species Lynx canadensis. Next base: position 161,480,297 of record NC_044304.2, on the reverse strand, counting down.
TTCGTTTCCAAAAGCAGTTCGTTCATACAAATGTTCCTACAGGTTATTAAGTGTTGTACCCTGGTACTGGGCGTAACTGGAGGCTGAATCTAATACACATCTGAAACCCACAATTCCAACACATACCCATACAACATTTGAGATCTCTTCCTATTTGCAAAGAAAGTGATGTATGAGTATATGCTATATACACATATGTATATATTATATATGTGTATGTGTATATATATCACTTATATGTGATGTATACTTTTATTTTGCATGTTAGTCTCAAATAATTATTTTTTTTCTATTAAATCAGGCAATGAGTGCCTTTCCAAGCCTGAGGGAGTTCTTGGTAGGTGAGCCCTGTGCTTTATCTATGCCACGATGAGATCTTCGAGGGGCTTTTAAAAACATGGAGACATTATTAGGACTAGCAAAAACAGCAACCTCAAAGTCATGCAAACTGAAAGTACAAAAAAAAAATCATTTTTAGCTTTTGATGGTTTGATGAAACTTTCTATTCACTGGCTTCATAATTCATAAGCATCAAAGTCAAGGAAATTGTGGTGACATAATTTGGCAGTTACAACTTCTGAGTCTCAGAAATGCGTCAGCTGAGTCGAATGTAATATTTCTTTCTCATTGAAAGTGGGTAAAATATAGATTCATGGTTTTAGAATCAGAATCCACTTAATGACTGGAAAAAGCCTTTGAGAAAATTTGTCCCAAGCCCCTCATGTAACAGATGAATACTATCAGAATACAGCTGGTTTATGACTGGAAGTTCCTTTCACCTGACACGGGTTGACTTCCTGGGCTGTGAAATGAGACATTGGGCTGTGTGAACACTTGATCCCCTACTGCTGCCACCATATTGTAGGATTCTAATGTATGGTTGTTGAATAATGCAGTTAATGCCCAGAGAGGCTGGTTGATTTGCCTGAGATCACACAGCTCGTCAGGGACAGATACAACTCTTCTGACTCTTAGCCTTTGGTTATTTATATAGCACAAGCTTAGAATAAAGACCTTGACTCTTGTAAAAGTAGACATTAATGGGGAATACATCATAAGAAAGACAGAGCAAAACCCAATTTAAATCTATACTAAAAGCAAGTCAAACAATCTTCCACTCACATTTCAATTATCTGCATATCCACTTTTTAATCATAGGCTGACTTCCTTTAGATAGCTTATGTCCCTTGTGTACAAGGGTTGTGGGTTAAATTGTGTCCCCCCCCCAAAAAAAAAACCATGTTGTAGTTCTTTTTTTTTTTTAATTTTTAATGTTTATTTATTTTTGAGAGACAGAGACAGAGCATGAGTGGGGGAGGGGCAGAGAGAGAGAGGGAGAGAATCCGAAGCAGGCTCCAGGCTCCGAGCTGTCAGCACAGAGCCCGACTCGGGGCTCGAACTCACAGACCGTGAGATCATGACCTGAGCCGAAGTTGGATACTTAACTGCCTGAGCCACCCAGGTGCCTCAATATGTTGCAGTTCTAACCCTCATTTGACCTTATCTGAAAATAAGATCTTTGTCATCAAGTTAGGATGAGGTTATTAAGGTGGGTCCAAATCCAGTCTAACCGGTGTCCTCAGCAGAGGAGGGAAATTGGACAGAGACAACAGTGAAGAAGGCCATGTGACATTGGAGGCAGAGATTGGAATCTTGTTGCCATTAAGCCAAGGAATACCTGGAACTACCAGAAGCTGGAAGAGGCAAGGAAGGACCCTCCCCTAGAGGTTTCAGGGGGAGCACGGCCCTGCTTACACCTTGATTTCAGACTTCTAGCATCGAGAGCTGTGAGAGAATGAATTTCTATTGTTTTTAGCCACGTGGTATATAGTACTGTGGGAGGGCAGCCCTAGGAAATGAACGTACCTCTCAAAGTTCTGTAGGCTTCCTGGGCTCAGTTGGGCCCTTCTCTCTCAGGAATCTCAGATGGTGGCTGGGACTGGAGTCATCTGCAGACCCAACGGGGTTGGATGTCCAAGATGGTATGTCTCCCATGGCCACAGTTGATGCTGTGTTTGGCTGGGGGCTTAGGCAGCGCTGTGGGCCGGAGCACCTGCGTGTGGCCTCTCCATGCAGCGCGGATTTCTTGCAGCAGGGCAGAAAATTCTCTTCCGTTCCCAAGAGGCGGGATGTGAAAACTTTAGGGCCAGGGAGGCTTTGGTCAGAAACTGCAATGACATCTCTTTTGCTGCGTCCTATTAGTCACACACATCAAGGGGATGGAACTCAACTCAAAGCCAAACTTTACTGACGGAAAGACAGTTCTTTGAGATGGTCTGCGCCACTGTCTCCGAGCTGTCCGCACAGAGCCCGACTTGGGGCTCGAACTCATGAACCATGACATCATGACCTGAGCTGAAGTCAAGCATCCGATGCTTAACCCAGGTGCCCCTCCTTGCTTTTGAATCACTTATTGCAACTGTTATACTATGTTCAGCGAGTCCCTAGCTGATGAGGAGAGAATCCCCCTACAGGCCTCACAATTCTTTGTTCAGTGTGCCTTTGTTAAATACCTCCGGGGGTTCTGCACTGTGTTGGCCCCTGAGACAAGGAAATAAATAGGAAATAAATAGGAATTTTAGTAGTTAAAAAAAAAAAATGCCTGCCCTCTAGGGAGACGGAACCAGGAAACCTCTTTTTCTCTTGCGTTCTCTTTTCTGAGCAATGGAAGGTGTAGGAGCTCCGGGCCCCAGAGCTGTCCTGGCCACATCTGTCTCTAAACACTCTTTCTCTTCCCGCAGGGTAGCTGGCCTGAGATGCTGTCTGGGCCGGAGGGGATCCCCCGGAGGTCTGGGGCAAACACGTTCTAGTTATGCGAGCTCCTTATGACCTGAGAGGTGTCAGGTGGGGCTAACGCCTGGAAGGATCGTCCTCTGGGCAGTAGATCCCTGCTATCCATTTGGGGGAGGAGTCCCAGGAACGGAAATCAGAGTGGGTGGAAGAAAGGGCCGCACCCCGTATGTAACGTACCCTGCGGAAGGCTGCTCTGGGTTCTTCACAGAAGGGGTTGTCCTCTCGTGGTGGGGATGGTGGCTTTCATACAGCCTGTGCCTTGAAAGACCCTTGGTGACATCAGGGACCTCCAAAGGGAAGAGTGAGGTGGGGGTTGGGGGGGACCAGAGACCCCTCATCCTTTCTAAAAGAAAATTTCTGGTGTCTGGGTGGCTCAGTCGGTTAAGCATCTGACTTTGGCTCAGATCATGATCTCGCGGACCATGAGTTCGAGCCCCACGTTGGCCTCTGTGCTGACAGTTCACTGCCTGGAGCCTGCTTCAGATTCTGTGTCTCCCTCTCTCTCTGCCCCTTCGCTGCTCATGCTCTGTCTCTGTCTCTCTCCAAAATAAACATTAAAACTTTTTTAGAAAATAAGAAAAGAAAATTTCCATGGACTTTATTTTTAGAGCAGTTTTAGGGTCACAGGAAAATTGGGAGGAAGGTACAGAGACTCCCCACATCCCTCTGCCCCCCACACACGCGTAACCTCCCCGCGGTCAACACCTCCTCCAGAGTGGGATGTTTCTTACAAGTGATGAACCCACACTGACGCATCATCACCAGTCAGAGTCCATAGCGGACTTTAGGGTTCGCTCTTGGTGTTGTACATCCTATGGGTTTGGACAAATGTTCAATGACACGTATCTGCCATTATAGTATTGTACAGAGCCATTTCTATACCCTAAAAATTCTCCGTGCTTCACCTGTTCATCTCTCCCTCTAACCCCCTGCAGCCACTGATTTTCTTACGGTCTCCATAGTTTTGCCTTTCCCTTTATCCTTTTCTAACCAGAACAGATCTGTTGTTTTTTTTAAGTGTAGTTAGGGGCACTGGGTGGCTCAGTTGGTCAAGTGTCCGACTCTTGGTTCCAGCTCAGGTCATGATCTCACGGTTCATGGGTTCAAGCCCCCCATCAGGTTCTGTGCTGATGGTGCAGAGCCTGCTTGGGATTCTCTCTCTCTCTGCCCCTCCCCAACTTGTGCTGTCTCTGCCTCTCTCAAAATAAAATAAATAAACTTAAAAAAAAAAGTGTATTTATTTTTTGAAGTAATCTCTACATCCAACGTGACGCTCAAACTCATGACCCCGAGATCAAGGGTCGCACGCTCTTCCGGCTGAACCAACCAGGCGCCCCATGAGAGCAGATCTGTTTTATATGCTGGGCTTTTGTTTCAGATTTCATTTGAAGACTAGGTTATGCTGCTTAAACCAGGGGGAAAAAAAACGGTTTATGTTAATGGGCAGTGTCTTGACCTCCTCCTTATTAGCTGTGTGACCTCGACAAGTCACTTCACCTCTCTGAGACTTGATTTCTCATGAGGTGGGGCTAATGAAGGCTGCCTCACATAAATCCTACTATGTATGTGTAGTGCCTGGCACACAGTAGGGCCTCAACCAGGGTGAATTTGCCTCTTTCTGCCGCTCGTGCTCACTTCCCACATTTAGTGCCCAAGGTCTGCCTATTTCATCTCTAGAATTCTAGAATTTCTCCCTTCTCTCATCTGTATTACAGCTCCTTTCTCGTCTAGCCTTGACCTGACGCAGCGTGTTTGAAAACAGGCCACACACCGCTGCTGAATGCTCACGTTTAACGCAAAGAAACAGGGAGACATTATTTAGCAATCCGGAGATGAACACGGGCAGAGCGTAGGCAGGAGTAGGCAGGCAGTTCTCTGGGGTCCTTCCCCCTCGCCCCCCACGGTCCCTTGACAAACCACCAGGACACCTGATGGTCCCTCCGAGTCTGAGGAGTTATCCTGGTGGTGGCATTTAGAGCCCCATCTCCAAGCTCCTTTCATGCCAGCCTATCTCTACCCTTGCTAGCCCTAACCTCACAAGAGGCAATGGGACAGAAACAACCACATCCACAGTCTTGGGGCGCCTGGGTGGCTCAGTCGGTCAAGTGTCCGACTTCGGCTCAGGTCATGATCTCACTGCTCATGAGTTCGAGCCCCGTGTTGGGCTCTGTGCTGACAAGTTCTGTCTCCATCTCCCTGCCCCTCCCCTGTTTACATTCTGTCTCTCTCTCTCTCTCTCAAATGTAAAATAAAACGTTAAAAAAAAAAAGAAACTGGGAATGAAATAAATTTTTGAGGAGAAATCTCAGCTCCCACAATTGGTGACAATGTCACCAAGTAGAACAGGGATCACAGGGAAACAAACACGCAGACTTGGGGACCTCTGCTCAGCACGTGGCACTTGTGGGACCCACGAGTACGGGTATCAATGTTGCCTCTAAGCTTCAGGGAGTCCCACGTGGGAAGGTGGCTTTGATCTACCCCAGCTGATTTTTTCTGTGTTTTAAGGGTCTCAGCTTCCTCTAATTTTTTATTTCTTGGGCAGGGATAATTCACTCTCACTCATGTCCTATTTATAAGACAATTCTTGTATGACTTGGCATCTAATGTGATGTTGGGGGAAATGCCAAGTATTTGCCTCTGAACTATTAGCTTATCATGTGGCTGAATTGACCGGTTACTAGCGTTTCGATGTGTGAAGACATATTACAAACATTGTGAAAGATTCACCTTATGTACAAGCGATAAGATCATAGATTCCTTCGAAAGGAGAATTAGATGTTGTATAATCCGATGCCCTCAAGCTATCAAGTAACTCAACATGCATTAATTGAGCACCCTCTGTGTGTATATGAACACATAGAGAGAAAATGAATGTGAAATGTTAACATTCAGGGAATCTCAGTGAAGGATGTATAAAAATTCTTTGCAGGACACCTGGGTGGCTCAGTCGGTTGAGCGACCGACTCTTGGGTTTCGGCTCAGGTCATGATCTCGTGGTTTCATAGGTTCGAGCCCCACATTGGGCTCCATGCTGGTGGTGAGGAGCCTGCTTGGGATTCTCCGTCTCCCTCCTGTCTCTGCTCCTCCCCTACGCGCGCTGTCTCTGTCTCTCTCAAAATAAACTTAAAAAAAAAATTATTTGCGCTATTTTTTCAATTTCTTTCTGTCTAAAATTTTTTTTCAAATTAAAAATAAAAAGAAGTTTAATACATGCTGCCTTACACCTTAAGGACTGAGAAGGGGTGTGGTTACGAGCTGTGCCAGTGGTGGGTAGGAAGCAAAAAACCTCAACAGGGTTTCCAAGAAATTGGTGATCGCACAGTCAGTTTCTACGTAATCACCTCAGCTTCTCAAATGTTTTGAGAAACAGTCTTTTTGGTTTTTTCTAGATGCAAAGAGATGTAGTTGAATAAATCAGAACAGAAAATGAAAAGATTCTCTAGTTGCTGCTATAGTGATTGTGAAATAGGTATAAATCTCAGCCCAGGAGGAATTAATGTGACTAACGTAGATGTAAAATCAAAATTAATAGGACCATAATCCCTTGGGGGATCTGTATTCGTTCTGAACGATCTTATCAAATGTTTTGGGGACACAGGACACGATATTATTGTTAAGCTACGCGGTGGGCTTGGCTGTGAGTCGGATGGAAGAAAGATACTGGTGGTCATGTGTTCGCCTGGCTTGGAGAAACCCGATGAAAGGTTGAGATACCAACTATAGAGCTTGGACTGTGGAACCGGGAACCTGACCCCAGGAGCCTCTTACAGATATGTTTACCCGGACTGCAACACAGATGTGGCCAGAGCATCTGGTCCTGATTTGTATCAGGGAACTGGAGGCTTATAGATGATCCCCTGCCTCAAAGGAAACAGAGAACACCCCTAAATGAGTTAAGGTCTTACCCCCCACCTTCTATTCTGAATGATAGTCTTGCTGGTTAAGGTCTTAATAAAGCCTAGCGAGATCTGCTCCCAAGGGGCAAGCCTCATCAGGAAGAGAGTCAAGGGAGGGCTGTTTATTCAGTATTAAATGAGTGCCTTCTATATATTTGGCACAATGCAGAACAATAGAATAATGAATGCACAATAGGATGAATAGCATCTACCCCATCTGGTGGCTTAGGAACCACCGGGACGGTTCCATGGCCCCCGCGCTAGACCTTCTACTCTTGTCTTAACCCAAATGCTGAACTTGCCCTAACGGTGCCCCCCCCCCCTCCCGCCCCGGCCCCACACCAAGACTGCTCACTACAGAGCAAACATGTATGTGGTGAAGAAAGTCAAGTGGTTTTCAAATGTGAATATATTCGGGCTGCAACAGTGATTTCAATTTGTAGATTTCACCACGGCTGTGCTATCAGGCAGTGTTCAGGTTTATTAATTTTATATGCATTGGAGTCTTTGAAATTGTTGGTTCATATGTATGGAAATAAATTTTCATGAAATGGACCACCAGCCCTGTTATCTAGGACAACTTTAATACTGGAGTAAAATAGCTTTTGCATTACTGGAATGGCAGGTTTCTGCGATACATTTGTAGAGAGAAAGGGGAGAGAAAGGAAAAGAAGAAGAAGAAAAGAAAGTAGATGTGAAATGGCTGTACTTCTGGTCAGGTTAAGGGAGAAATTTCCCCCTGGAACCCAGACCTGTCCCCACCCTATGAAGCCCCGTAAAGGCTGTGGTTATTTATGCTTGGGAGAAAAGTTGGGACGGCAAACCAAGTCGTTCCTGAACATAAATAAGCCACGGGGGCTGACGCTGAGCTAGAAGGAAACCATAAGGGGCCGAAGTAAGTTTGCGATTGTAGGCGGCCTCCAGCAAGCATCTGCTTCAGATAAATGGGCTCAGACTGGGAGTAAACAGGATCTCACAGTCACCGGGCTGGAACCGGAGCCCAGAGCCTCCCTGGATGGAACCAAGGCCCTGCCGGCTGAGCTGTGGCCCAGGGGGAGGGGTGGATGTGTCCCTTCCACGGTTCTCGCTGAGATCACATCGACGGCTCCGCCTGAGAATAGGGTTCTCAGACTGCTCTTTCCTCCTTTGAGTTCATTCCTCCGTCTGCCCTGGGCCACAGCTGTACGGGAGATATTTCAAGATGGCGCACAGAACGATCCAGGTTTTTACAAGATCAAAACTAGTGCAAAGTACAGGATCCCACGGACACCAAGAGAAGGAGTCACGGAGAACGTCCGTTGGTAGAGAGGAAATGTGGTAAGTTGAACCAGAAGCTTAGGATTTTTTTGTTTTTTAAAAAAAGCCTGAAGTTGCCCATGATGTTGCTTTACTGGACCGACAAAGAAGGCAAGAAGATCGAAAAGCAAATTCTCTTAATCTAGGCAGAGAAAAGAATTTCCTTTACGTTCCCCCCCCCCCATTTTCTGTTCTATTTCTTTTATATACTTGTTTTTCTCTGCCTAAGAATAAACTTTGAATCATCATTCTGTCTCACATTATTTCGAGGTGTGACTGCAGAGTAAGGATACTAATTCTCCCAGCCATGAATACAAATCACCGTTCTTATTTTATAATCAAAGCATACGCAGTCATCTGTTTCTGTAGAGTAGCAGATGTGATTTAGGACACACATCACTGGCAATCTCTGATTTTACTTGTTGGAACATGGAGTGAAGACTTAACTACCAATTCCAGCGCTTTGCATTTTCAAAAGAGGTTCCACTTCTAAAAGTCATCACGTATTATTTAATAACTTAACATTACGCCCTCCCCTTTGATGGCCCAAATGAGATTATTACCAGATTGTCTCAGATTACAGATTCTCAGCCTCGGGAGCCAGGTTCATGCAGTTTCCGTGTAAAATGCTCTGTAATCAGATGCTTGATAATGACTTTGCTTTGAAGAAGGAACTCAGTTTTTAACTTTTGGTCTCCGTATTTTCAACGTAACGAACCATGAAAATCTGATTTTTCTTGCTCTGCCATTTTAGATGTTCAGTTTCCTCGATGGCGAGCTCAGTTACGGAGAGATACTTAACTAGGTTCAGAATCAATTTCCCGGTCTCCCTTTCATCGAGTCGTGTTGTGGGCATGTGTTCCCTTTCTTGCCAATGAAATGCAAGAGGGAATCTTCAGGGAAGCTTCTTGAGTGTTTTTGCTTTTTTGCTACATGAGAAAGCAGTGGCTGACTCAGTAGTAGCTTCCCCCTTCTTTCTGCCTTGAAATTGCATGTGATACTTGGAACCACAGCAGCCATTTTGCAACCATGAGGTGACATGCCTGGGGATGATGGCCAATGTGCAAAGTGGAAAGACAGAAAGATTGAGGTTGTTGGTTTTTTTTTTTTTTTTAATGTTTTTATTTATTTTTCAGAGAGAGCAAGACAGAGCACGAGCAGGGGAGAAACAGAGGGAGACGCAGAATCTGAAGCAGGCTCCAGGCCCTGAGCTGTCAGCACAGAGCCCAAAGAGGGGCTTAAACCCATGAACTTTGTGAGATCATGACCTGAGCCGAAGCTGGATGCTTAATTGACGGAGCCACCCAGGCGCCCCTAATTCTGTCTTTTCAAAATGTACCAGCAGTATCTAGATGATGTTTTCATTGGATAACACTACCCTAGGATTATGCTAAAAACATACATGTAGGAAATGTTTGGGAAGAATCCGGAGTGGAAAGCATGAATCCTGTGGACCAAATAGTGTTCTTTCTGATATAAAGGATAGTGGACTTTACCTTATTTTTGGTTAACAATACTTAAATCAATAAACAGAAGTAATTATAGGAAAAGAGACATAATTAATGTAATTAATTTTAAGTGTACATGCTTTTCTGTTCCAAACATTACTATTTTTATAAACCCGTGCTATCCTATCCCATTGCCTACATACTGAAATAAAAAACTAATCTGCTAATTAAAGATTAGATTTTCGTTTCATGTTTTATTTATACTCTAGTAACTCACTCGGAAAATTGGAGGAAGGAGAAAGCATATTCTCCTCTAGTAAATTTGGTCACATTTTTTCTGGGCTATTTATGTAAACTTATGTATTACTTCATATGTATCTGTATCTGTTTTTATTTATGGATTCTAATTTTGAATTTTTATTTTTTTTTAAAGATTAAAAACAATTTTTTTAAATGTTGATTTATTCTCGAGGGAGAGAGAGAGAGAGACAGAGTGTGAGTGGGGGAGGGGCAGAGAGAGAGGGAGACACAGAATCCGAAGCGGGCTCCAGGCTCCGAGCTGTCAGCACAGAGCCTGACGCGGGGCTCGAACTCACGGGCAGTGAGATCACGACCTGAGCCGAAGTTGGTCGCTTAACCGACTGAGCCGCCCAGGCGGCCCTAAAGATTTTGTTAATGTTTATTTTGAGAAAGAGCACACACAAGCGGGGCCAGAGAGAGAGGTGGGGGGGAGGGGGGCGGGGGGACCAGAGGATCTGAAGGGGGCTCTGTGCTGACAGCAGAGAGCCCAACGTGGGGCTTGAACTCATGGACTGTAAGATCATGACCCGAGCCAAAGTCAGATGCTTAACCGACTGAGCCACCCAGGCGTCCCTATTTGTGGATTTTTTAAAAAAGCTTTCCTTACGGTACACCAAAAGCGAACGGACTGGAATTTCTCAGTTAGCTTTGGCTGTGTAACAAATGCCTCCCAAAGCTCAGTGGTTTTAACAGCAGTGATGTGACCACTGCTGTGTCTGCAGGTTGGTTGGTCCAGCCTGTGCTTGACTGGACTTGGCTCTGAGTTCCAGGCTGGATCCAGGTCTGCTTCACATTTCCTGGCCCAGCAGGCTGGCTGGGACACGTTTTTCCCATGGCAGGGACAGAAGTGCCAGCTGCTAGAGGGCGAGCCCAAATATACACTTCAAGCCTTTGCTTGTATCACACCCACAAACATGCCATTGGCCAGACTGAGTCATAGGGCCTCCAGGGTGTAGGAAAGGGACCTGAGTGCTGGTAGGAGGGACTATGCAGTCCGGGGCAGAGCTCACAGGAGGAGGGGGCAGAGGAGAACGAGAAGACAACGCCGCCCTGTAAGGGAAGGAGTTGGTACCAAAGGAACGGCCTCTGACGTTGTTCTGACACAGTTCTTAGAACCCGACAGGACTAAGAATTAAAGGAATTTTCTTCGGGGAGAGAGATGCCCAGCACTTCTAGTGTGGGAGATACAATTCCTCCTCCTGAACACAATTAGGCTATGCTTACAGGAACGATCTCAATAATGCTTTTCCAAAAGATCATCTACCATTGGTATTCTCTAGAACTAGCCGTGTTTCTGTGAAAGGAGATCAGTTATTTTATCATTATTATTGTCATGGTTTGTCTGTACTCTGAGGTGATATAGAGATTGTATTCACAAGATCCATCCGTGTTAATGACCACTATTTCTTTAAAAAAAATTTTTTTGGGGGGCGCCTGGGTGGCTCAGTCGGTTGGACGTCCGACTTCGGCTCAGGTCATGATCTCACGGTCTGTGAGTTCGAGTCCCGCGTCAGGCTCTGTGCTGACAGCTCAGAGCCTGGAGCCTGTTTCAGATTCTGTGTCTCCCTCTCTCTCTGCCCCTCCCCCGTTCATGCTCTGTCTCTCTCTGTCTCAAAAATAAACATTAAAACACATTTTTTTTAACGTTTATTTATTTTTGAGAGACAGAGATAGAGCACGAGCAGGGAGGGGCAGAGAGAGAGAGAGAGAACAGGAGACACAGAATCTGAAGCAGGCTCCAGGCTCTAGCTGTCAGCACAGAGCCTGATGCGGGGCTCAAACCCACAAACAGTGAGATCATGACCTGAGCTGAAGTCAGACGCCCAACCGACTGAGCCACCCAGGAGCCCCATGACCAGCATTTCTAACAATAATGGCTAAAACAATAGCCATATTCTTCCCATGCATTCTTTTGTTCAAATCTTCACCATAACCCTATGAAGTGGTAATTATTTATTATTTCCATTTCACAGATAAGGACATTGAGCCCCGGGGTGGTAAATAACCCGCCAAAGGTCCCAGGTCACAGAGCCAGAACATGAACCCGGTTAGGCTCAGTGAGCGCTTACGTGCTTAGCAAGACATGCTGTTCCTTCTTCTTCTCATGCCGGTGCTGTTCTAGCCCCGTCCGGCACGTGAGGCCGCTGCAGCCACATTGAGATCATGAAGTACAATGCTGTGAAATAAAATAAATCATGCACCTGCCTTGCATTTTTGTGTGTCGTAATACAGAAAATCGCCCACCTGAATTGCTTCTGAGCACTGGGTCCTGAGGATGTGGGTTGATTGCTAGCAAAAGAATGCATTTTGCAAAACAAGTGTGAATTTTTGAACACTCAGAGCCTTCTCACTGACCGGGGCCATGGTTTTCACTGGCCTCATTGGCGTCTCAATCCAACGTGGCCTGGGCCAGCCATGCTCACGGTGGACAAGCAGCCTGAAGCCTTGATCCCTGTCACTTTCTGCCATTCCTGGGTGGCAGAGCCCAGCCGCAGGGTCCCTTGCTCCCCCGTGGACCACCGAGGGGCGTCCGGGTGACTCTTCATGTGTCGTTGGTGCTTAAAAGCTTTTCATCTTTGTTCTCCTTGATTCTCCATCATGTTCCGTGTACTTTTCTGAAGGCTGGTGTTAGCTCTGCATGTGGAGCAAATTCACATCCTCAAGGAGCCTCCTTCTGGATCTGAATTTCGCTCTTCCATTTTCAAACTCATCCTTTGTTCATCGGTCCGAAAAAAATGAATGTCTGGACTTTCAAAGGTTTTCTTTAAAAAATTCATTCATTCATTCATTCATTCATTCATTCATTTTTATTTCATTTTAGAGGGGTGGTGGAGAGGGGCAGGGGCAGAATCTTAAGCAGGCTTCATACTGTGTGTAGAGCCTGATGGGGGGCTCAATCCCATGACCCTGGGATCATGACCTGAGCTGAAAACAAGAGTCCAACACTTGACTGACTGAGCCACCCAGGCGTCCCTTAAACATTTTCAGCAGTCACTTGAGTGATTGTCCTTTTCATTTCTTTTAAGCTATACAAATTAATTGCTTTAAAAAGGGCATTCTTGGGGCGCCTGGGTGGCTCAGTCAGTTGGGCATCTGACTTCAGCTCAGGTCATGATCTCACGGTCCGTGAGTTCGAGCCCCGCGTCGGGCTCTGTGCTGACAGCTCAGAGCGTGGAGCCTGTTTCAGATTCTGTGTCTCCCTCTCTCTCTGAACTTCCCCCATTCATGCTCTGTCTCTCTCTGTCTCAAAAATGAATAAACGTTAAAAAAAAATTTAAAAAAAAAAGGGTATTCTCAGGGGTGCCTGGGGGGCTCACTAGGTCAAGTGTCTGACTCTTGATTTCAGCTCAGGTCATGCTCTTACGGTTCGTGAGATCAAGCACTGCGTCCGGGCTCTGCGCTGACAGTGTGGAGCCTGCTTGGGATTCTCTCCCTCCCTCTCTCTGCCCTCCCCCTGTTCACGCTTTCTTTCTCTCTGTCTCTCTCTCTCTCAAAATAAATAAAATAAACTTAAAAAAAATACTTCTGCTATGAACTGGAAAGAGTAAAGCACATCTCTTAAGCCCAAGAATGTTTTCACATGACCCACAAGTCAACAGTTATTCCTTCAACTGTGTATTTTCGTGTAACGAGAATGGCATAATTTGGGGGGGGGGTCCTTTAGGGGGATGGCTAATGGAAATGGGAGGGCGATCAAGTCCTCTAGGGGGGTGAGGTTCAAATTATTTTCATAACTGGGACAGCGGAAGCGCTGACCCATCAGAATAGATACTGGTCACCAACAGCCCATGTGGCTGTTACCGATGTCACCTCACTAGCAGACAGGGCAGTTCCGGCAAGAGCTCCGCACCGCCCCCCCCCCCCCCAAGCTGGTTCCAAATTCCCTCAGGCGCTTTTGTAAATGGAACCGACTGTCGGGAGGAAAAGATTGGTCACCATTTAGGAGATTCCGTTTCTTTTTTTTTTTTTTTAATTTTTTTTAACGTTTATTTATTTTTGAGACACAGAGAGACAGAGCATGAACGGGGAGGGCCAGAGAGAGAGGGAGACACAGAATCGGAAACAGGCTCCAGGCTCTGAGCCATCAGCACAGAGCCCGATGCAGGGCTCGAACTCACGGAGCGCGAGATCGTGACCTGAGCCGAAGTCGGACGCTCAACCGACTGAGCCACCCAGGCGCCTCAGGGAGATTCTGTTTCTGAAGGCAATTTCAAAAGAAGGTTTTCAAAGAGAGTATGAGCAATGACTGAAAGAACTTATTCCTTCTTGAAGCCGACTGCTGGTTGCGAGAGTAGAAATTCTGCCATGTTTATTCAGGAACCGGTATTGTTATTTTGTCATACTTCCTGGTGACTGATCTACTTCGTAGCGGCTTCCTAGACGTGACTATCATTTTGATGAAATGTCAGGTCAGGTGACAAGATATCTGACTTATTTGGAGAAACCTAAGCCTAGAGAGGAAAGGAGATTATGGTCAGATTAGAACGGGACGTGTACAATGATCACGTTACAAAGAAGAAAGAGTCAAGCTTGGAAAGAGAAACCAGCTATCCCAGTCTGGCAAGCAGGGATAATGGGACAACCAACCCGTGCTGTCTGCGTCCAGCACGTGGCCTGAAAGATCGATGGTGTCTGGTGCGAAGCTAGAGCTCCGGAGCAGGATTGTGAAGAGCCTAGCCCTGGCTCAAGGCTTCTTTGGCCTCCAGAAGATATTCTTTTCACAGTGGATTTGCAAATAAGTTCTCTGAAAACAGAGCCAAGTGAAGACATGGGAAATGTGGGGTTGGCTCTGGAGTTTGTGACTATGCTAGAGTATTCCACCAAGGTGACTGCACCTTTGTCATATCATCTTATTTTTTTTTTTTAATTTTAACGTTTATTTATGTTTGAGACAGAGAGAGACAGAGCATGAACAGGGGAGGGCAGAGAGAGAGGGAGACACAGAATCCGAAACAGGCTCCAGGCTCTGAGCGGTCAGCACAGAGCCCGACGCGGGGCTCGAACTCACGGACCGTGAGATCATGACCTGAGCCGAAGTCGGATGCTTAACCGACCGAACCACCTAGGCGCCCCTCATATCAACTTATTTTAACTTTACCTAAAAAGGAAATGTAAAAATGCTATTTGTTCTAAAATGCCCACTCACCGGGGACAAGCTGAATAATTACAGCATGTCTGCAATATAGACTATTAATCAAGGGAAGCCTGGGTGCCTCAGTCTGTTAAACATCCGACTTCGGCTCAGGTCATGATCTCACAGTTAGTGGATTCTAGCCCCGCCTCGGGCTCTGTGCTGGTGGAGCAGAGCCTGCTTGGGGTTCTCTTGCTCCCTCTCTCTCTGCCCCTTCCCACTTGTGCTCTCTTTCTCTCTCCCTCTCTCTCTCTCAAAATAAATAGGGGCACCTGGGTGGCTCAGCCGGTTAAGCATCTGACTTCGGCTCAGGTCATGATCTCACAGCTTGGGAGTTCAAGCCCCGCGTCGGGCTCTGTGCTGACAGCTCAGAGCCTGAAGCCTACTTTGGATTCTGGGTCTCCCTCTCTCTCTGCCCCTCTCCCACTCACACTCTGTCTCTCAAAAATGAATAAATGTTAAAAAAACAAACTTAAAAAAAGAATATTAATCAGGCGTTAAAAGCTATGTTTTCAGAGGTGCCTGAATGGCTCAGTGGGTTGAGCGTCCGACTCTCGATTTAGGCTCAGGTCATGATCCAAGGGTGGTAGGACTGAGCCCGCATTGGTCTCCGTGCTGAGCTTGCAATCTGCTTGGAATTCTTTCTCTCTCTCCCTCTGCCCCTCTCCCCCGCACCCCTATCAAATAAACAAACAAAAGCCATGTTTTCAGCAAAGCAATGCTACATATTGTTCTGCACACACCTATGTTATGTAAATTGTCTAAAACCTGCACGGAAATGACAAACACCGAATTCAAATCAATGTGTTACTGATGGGGAGAGAGAAGGGACAATGGGGTTGAAGAGTGTGCAAACGGAGTTTATTAATCCGTAATTTACAACTGGGACAGCTCAAGCATTTCTCCAGCTGGATGGTGGGTCCATGGGTGTTCACCATATAAGTTTCCATGTTTTTGTATGCTCGAATTATTTAAAAAGTCATGTTTTCGGGGCTCCTGGATGGCTCAGTTGTTTGGGTGTGGGACTCTTGATTTCGGCTCCGATCGTGATCTCGAGGTTTGTGAGATCGAGCCCCGCGTTGGGCTCTGTGTGAGCTGACAGCACACGGCCTGCTGAGGATTCTCTCTTCCTCGCTGTTTGCCACTTCCACACTCATGCACTTGCTCTCTCTCTCTCTCTCTCTCTCTTTCAAAATTAACCAATAAAACATTTTTAGAAAACCATGTTTTCAAACTCTGATCACATGCTACTGTCATGATAAATATGAAATGAAAAATCAATCAGGGTATAAAATATATACGCAACATAATCTCAATTTTGTCTTAAAAATATGTATACAGGGGCACCTGGGTGGCTCAGTCGGTTGAGCGTCCGACTTCGGCTCAGGTCATGATCTCACGGTCTGTGAGTTCGAGCCCCGCATCGGGCTCTGTGCTGTCAGCTCAGAGCCTGGAGCCTGCTTTCGATTCTGTGTCTCCCTCTCTCTCTGCCCCTCCCCTGCTCATGCTCCGTCTCTCTCTCTCTCTGTCAAAAATAAATAAACATTAAAAAAAAAATTAAAAAAAATATATGTATACATATACATGTTTATCTGTATACATATACACATACATGAATAGAAGAAAGTACGAGAGGCTATCTCTGGTGATTTTTTATCTTCTTGATCCCATGTTTACGTTATCTGAATGTTTTATGATCACATGTCTTTCATCATCTAAGAGGTGGTATTTTTATTTTTATTATTTTTTTTAAATTTTTTTTTCCAACGTTTATTTATTTTTAAGACAGAGAGAGACAGAGCATGAATGGGGGAGGGGCAGAGAGAGAGGGAGACACAGAATCCGAAACAGGCTCCAGGCTCTGAGTCATCAGCCCAGAGCCTGACGCGGGGCTCGAACTCACGGACCGCGAGATCGTGACCTGAGCCGAAGTCGGACGCTTAACCGACTGCGCCACCCAGGCGCCCCGAGGTGGTATTTTTAAAGACTAAACGAATATGTTCTCTGACGGTGATGAAGCGCGTTGGACAGTTTCGCCTTTTAAAATTGTGTAAGTCATACATGAATTCGTTCTTACTATAAAGAGTCAGGTCAGCCACAGTGACCCTGAGCTGAGTGTGAGGCTCCCACCCCTCCGTCCCCCTCTGTGCTCCTGTCCCAGGGGGTGACAGTTTTGTGCACATCCTTCCAGCCCCTTTCTGTGCATTTTTCTTTGTATCTAGGTGTGTATGTGCATAGATGTGGTCATACCATACACGCTGTTCTAGAATTTACCTTTTTTCATTTTATACTGCGTCCTGGGAGATTTGTAAATATCAGTGTATGTAGGTTTACTTCCTATTTTTAATTCAAAACTTTAAAAAAGAAATTTGATCTAAATTCACTTAATCTCATTCATTTTAATAGCAACATAGTATTTGTAACATATATAAATATATATACGTAAAAGCTATATTACCCTTCATTTAACTCTACGCTTAATGATGGATATTAAGCTATTTGCTAATTTTTTCTATTATAAACAGTGTTTTGGTGACTATCCTTATCTTTAGGTGCATGAACAAGAATTTTTGTAGGAAAGATTCCTAAATGGAGGAATGGGCCCTCTGGGGGCCCATTATGCAATAATGATAAATATTCCCACACTGCCTTCCTGAAAGACTTGTCACTTAGCACTCCTGACAGGTATGAGTCCTGCGTCCTCGGTCCTCACGTTTCACTAACATCATATTTTGAAAAACACAAGTTTATCAAGAACGTTTGACCGAGCTTTGCGTCGGGCTCTGTGCTGACGGCTCAGAGCCTAGAGCTGCTTCAGATTCTATGTCTCCCTCTCTCTCTGCCCCTCCCCTGCTCATGCTCTGTCTCTCTCAAAAATTAAAAACATTTAAAAAAATTTAAAAAAAAGAAAAAAGTTTTACAATTAAATTGCAGCACGTGGTTGGCTTAGTCCGTAGAGCATGTGACTCTTGATCTTGGGTTTGTAAGTTCAAGCTTCACGTTGGGCGTAGGGACTACTTTAAAAAAAATAGGGGCACCTGGGTGGCTCAGTTGAGCTTCTGACTCTTGATTTCAGGTCAGTTCATGATCTCAGGTTCGTGGGATCGAACCCCATGTCTGGCTCTATGCTGAGGATGGACTTTGCTTGGGATTCTCCGTCTCTCTCCCCTTTGTTCGCATGTGCTCTCTCTCTCTCTCTCTCTCTCTCTCAAATAAAAATAAATTAAAAAAAATTAAAAATCTTAAAAAAATCAAACCAAAAAGTTGCTTTTCAAGACTGAAAGCAAATGCACCAAAATGGTGAAAGTGTTTCTCTTTGGGAGACAGGCTATGGGCAAGTTTCATTTCTTTATAATCTGAAGGGGAAAAAAAAAGTTATAATTAAAACAAGAACGTTAACGTTCAAACACAAATGTTACAGAAAACAAGACAGAGAGAGAGAGAGAGAGAGAGAGAGAGAGAGACGTCATAGGTCCTGTCTGGTTAGCCATGGGATAGAATAGAATTGGTTTGTTTATACTGTGAAGCAGTATTGGGACACTTGGTACACAAAAACAGTGATCTGGAATAGACACTGGTTCTTTAAGATATTGCTATTAAAAGGCATACGATTATTATGCTCTGAAAGTAGTGATGACTTAACAACCTAGCGAAAAATTTAGTAATCTCATTTTGTGCCAGAATCCAGCCTGCTTTAAAAGAACCTTGGCTTACAAAATAATATGAGGTCTGAGAAATAATAAAATTATGGGCGGAATGAGTGTCTTTTTACTGAGAAGTTCCTGCCAGTGTGCACTGACTGTTAGATACTATTTTCTTTTGCATTTATAACCTAAAAAGTATGGAGCAATTGATCATTCCCTTACGATTATCCTAGGATGATCTTGGTATGAAAGTATTCCAAAAGTGACTTATGAGGTCCATTTCCAGTAATGTTCTAAGCTTAGGGATTTTTTTGCAAACATTTCACAGGTGACATGGGTGTGACAGCAGCACACGATGAAGTGAATCAGCTCTATCATTGATATATTGTCCTTAGTTTAAAATGGCTGCTTTTTTTTAAACATATGGTTCCCGGCTGACGTTTTATCGCTGCTACGGGTTTTCCTCCCAAAAGATTATACACCACATTGATAAATTTCATCAGCGGGAAAATATTTTCTCCTCAAGTGAGGAATGAATTTCTGCAGTTGGAAACGCTCCTTATATTAAAAGTGTTGAATTGGAACATACTCTTCTTGTAATGGTAGGAACATCTTCAGTCAACAGTCAGAACATGGCAATTGTTTGCGGTTGCAAAGTGACACGTCAATAGAGTGTCGTGGAACTTGTACGAAGCCAGAGTTGCAAAAGGAATTGCCTTACTTGTCCATCCAGCCTGGTGTCCTGTGCCAGAGAAGGGGCAGGACGCCAGCCCTGAGTGTGTCCAGTAGCCTTCTGCCCACGGGTCCGCAGGGGCAGGAGGACACTGGGTGATCCAGAGAAATCTTCCGGCTGGGACTCACTATGACATACAGGAGTTCGAGGAGGGCACCACTCTGGAGTAGGAAAAGCAAGAAATCAGGTTGAGGATCTTGTTTCCGGAAAGATTTATTATCCAGAGAGAGAGAGAGAGAGAGAGAGAGCTCACCCCAGACTTAGAAATTCCCGTCAGAAACCTCATAGAGCCTGGTCCTGAGTTCAGGGTCCTGGGCACACACATTGCTGCTTCTGAGATCGTAGGCAACGAGGACTCTAGAGGACAGAGAATTAATCTTCTAGCCGCCCCTGCTCGCCCCTCCACCCCCACCATTCCCACTGGTCATAGGAAGGGGCTGCTGAATGGGTCCAGTTCACTCTGCTCTTGGGGGTGTCTACCTCACCTCATTGCTGACCTGGCCAACTTCGAACCTTGGCATCGCTAACTCCACTCGTCTGCTGCAAACCCCACATCTCTTTCATTCTTCCTTTCCTCCCATCCCATCCTTCCTTCCTTCTTTGATGTTTTGTTTTAAATGTTTATTTATTTTTGAGAGAGAGAGAGAGAGAGAGAGTGAGAGGGGGAGGAGCAGAGAGAGAGAGGGAGACACAGAATCCGAAGCAGGCTCCGGGCTCCGAGCCATCAGCACAGAGCCCGACACGGGGCTCGAACCCACGAACGGTGACATCATGACCTGAACCCAAGTCGGATGCTTAACCGGCTGAGCCACCCAGGCACCCCTCTTCTTGCTTTCTTGAGGAATCCTTCTCTGTGTCGTCTCCCTCTCTCTTCCCCCATCTGTATTTCTGATCTGGTACAAGCAGGGTGTGGACCAAAGCAAGCGTTAAGTAAATGCCCTTTGAATACATACATGAATGATCATGTATGGCTCAGACTTTTAAACATTTATGCAAACATTGTAAAGAAACTTTTATGTGTGTCTAATTATACTGTATTTTAGGGTAATGAGTTCCTTAAGCTTGCTACTTACCGAATGAAATCATTCTCAGTTGTGTTCAATATACATTGTGGAGAACGAAAGCCGTGCTTTTTAATTGAAACATCTTGGGAGTCATCGGAAAAACCTAGGTTCCCTTTATCCAGATGGCATGTGTTTTCAGAGAACTTGAACTCTTGATTCGTTTCTCCTCCTTTGTGTCTTCAGAAGACCATTGCCTGTCTTTATTGGGCAGAATTGCTTTTCTTTTCCTCCCTGGCCTCCACCTCCCTCTCTCCCTCTCTTAATCCTTCCAGGTACAGTGATCGAAAATGCTTGTTGTGTTTCCTTTTGTGGACACCTTGGAGTGTTTTGGTTTTGCTTTTAGGGGCTTTTTTTTTTTAGATTTTGTTTTTGTTATGAACAGCCCTAAACAAAATTCCATAGCGATACTGCCTGAGTATTTCAGGTAGCCAAGTTATAATAAAATATGCCACCAAATTAGAAGAAACCATATAGAAGACATTCTCTATTTCTTTAGCTACCAGGGTCAGACTTGTGAAAAGGAGGCATATATACAGGGATTTTGGAAAAACAAGTATTCATATAGCTCATTCACTCATTCTTTTATTCACCGACTGACTAATTCATGAAGTCCTTTATTTAATTGATTTTTATCAAGCACATCCCATACACAAGACACATTAAGTACAGCGAAGTATACAGAGATGAATGTAACAGGCCCTCTGCCATTAATAAGTATAACATTATCTGGAATTGAACTTGAACTAGTATGTAACTGGTAGTGAAATATTTGAACCACCTGAAACGAGGATAAAGCGTTTTGGTGGCAAAAGCTTATGTTCTTGAATTATGCAAAGGCGTCTCTGAACAGATTCTTGTCTCAGAAATTGTGTTTGGTTTTGCTTTTTCAGTTTGATGGTAAAAGACAAGCAGTGATTGTTGCCTTTTAGGCCGTAGGACTTCGCTTATAAACAACTGTCTTTCCAAGTGCCTTTTCTGAGGCTTCGGCTGATGGCCGAGAGGTCTTCTTTTCTTGTCTCAATTCTTTTTTCTTTTCTTTTAAACTTTTGTTTATTTTGAGAGAGAGAGATAGAGATAGAGAGAGGGAGTGAGGGGCAGAGAGAGAGAGGGAGAGAAAGAGTCCCAAGCAGGTTCCACGCTGTCAGCAAAGAGCTTGACTCGGGCTCAACCGTGAGATCATGACCTGAGCTCAAGTCAAGAGTCAGCCGCTTAACCGACTGAGCCATCTGGGCGCCCCTCTTGTCTGATTTCTTTCACTCAATGTTCTGTTGATCAGATTTATTCATACTGTTGCATGTAGCTGTAGACTGTTCATTCCCAATGTTGTAGGACATCCCATTATGTAAATTTACCACAATTTATTCGTTCTACTGTTGATGGGCATTTGGATGGTTTCCAGTTTGTGGCTTTTAGGAATAGTGCTCTTAGGAATATTCGGGTACATGTCTTTTGGTAAATATGTACATATACCTACTTATGTCCACATGTACATACCTGTTAGATCTATACTGAGCAGAATGACTAGCCTATAGAGTATTCAATATCTGTTCAAGTTCATTTCTTCTCAACCTTCCACAATGGTTGTATCAACTTATGCCCCTTGTTGGAGGAGGTAATTAAGAGGTCGCGGCTGTGGTTGAATTGAGAGCTGGACCTGGGCAGCTGGAGGCTCCTCAACCCCTCCCCTGCACTTGAATTGATGCCCCACCCGTTGTTCCCACAGTGGGAGCTATTCTGAGGACACCCCCTTGAGAGAGTAGGGTGTTGTGACAGCACAGGTGCTGAACCCCAGTAAGGCCTCTATATAAACTTTTTAATGTTTATATTTGAGAGAGAGAGAGAGAGAGAGAGAGAGAGCACAAGCAGGGGAGGGGCAGAGAGAGAGAGGGAGACACAGAATCCGAAGCAGGCTCCAGGCTCCGAGCTGTCAGCACAGAGCCGACGTGGGGCTCAAACTCACAGACCGTGAGATCATGACCTAAGCGGAAGTCGGAAGCTTAACCAACTAAGCCATCCAGGTGGCCCTAATTTTTTGAGTTTATTTTGAAAGAGACAGAGACAGCACGAGCAGGGGAGGGGCAGAGAGAGAATCGCAAGCAGGCTCCATGCTGTCCGCGCAGAGTCGGACGTGGGGCTTGAACTCAGGAAACCGTGAAATCGTGACCTGAGCTGAAGCCAAGAGTCGGACGCTTAACCAACTGAGCCCCCCAGGCGCCCCTATAAACTTTTAAGATTCTGGCAAGTGGATGTGGAGACCTAAGGCAGCTCAAGACAAGCCTCGTATGTAAGTTCCCTTGCTTATTAAAACCTCCAGTCACCCATCTGGACTGGTCTGCCTCTTTCTTTGGTCTCTCTCTGCCCTCTGAGTACAAGAGGCCAGTTTGCAAACCAGCTCTCCTATCGGCAGTCTATTAAGCATTTTGGGTGCCCCACATCTTTGCCAATGCTTGATATCTTCTGTATTTTGTTTGCTTGCTTTAGCCATTCTCGTAGGTACATAGGGCTGTGTATTATTTTATGGTTTTATTTGCATTTCTCTGATAACTGGTGATATTTCCCACCTTTTTATACGTGTATGGGACATTTGTGTATCTACTCTTTTGGGGTGCCCATTCCAGGTGTTGTGTTGTTTCTCTCCTGGCCATTTCCTAATACTTCGGCTTTTTAAAAAATTTAGGTTCTGTGGGAGCTCTTTATATAATACGATGACAAATCTGTTGTCAGATAGGAGTATAGTGGATTTCTTCTAATCTTTGGCCCGCTTTTTCGGCGTTTAATGGTGTCTTTTAAATAACAGAAGTTCCTAATTAAAAAAAAATTTTTTTTAATGTACACGTGAGAGAGAGAGAGAGAGAGAGAGAGAGAGAGAGAGAGAGTGAGTAGGGGAGGAACAGAGAGAGAGGAAGACATAAAATCCGAAGCAGGCCCCAGGCCCTGAGCTGTTAGCACAGAGTTGGACGCAGGGCTCCGACCTATGCACCGTGAGATCATGACCTGATACGAAGTCAGATGCTTAACCAACTGAGCCAGGTGCCCCAGAAGTTCCTCATTTTAATTTTGCTCAATTGATGATTGCCCCCCTTATGGTGAATACTTTTTGTGTCTTGTTTAAGCACTTTTTGCCTCCTCCAAGATCATAAAGATGTTTCTCTATGTTTTCTTACACATTTAGATCCGTAACCCATCTGGTGTGAGGTAGAAGGCCAAGATTTTTCCCCATGAGGATATCTAGCACCGATTATCACGAAGACCGTCCTTTCCCAACACACTGCTGGCTCACCTCTGCTATGAATCAAGTAGCCAAAAAGGTATGAGCCCGCTGCCAGGCTCTGTTTTGTCTCCCATTAGCGCCATTTTTGTGCCACTCTCACTGTTGTAATTACTATAACTTTAAAAAGCTTGGTTTGGGGCGCCTGGGTGGCGCAGTCGGTTAAGCGTCCGACTTCAGCCAGGTCACGATCTCGCGGTCCGTGAGTTCGAGCCCCGCGTCAGGCTCTGGGCTGAGGGCTCAGAGCCTGGAGCCTGTTTCCGATTCTGTGTCTCCCTCTCTCTCTGCCCCTCCCCCGTTCATGCTCTGTCTCTCTCTGTCCCAAAAAAAATAAATAAACGTTGAAAAAAAAAAATTAAAAAAAAAAAAAAAGCTTGGTTTGATATCCGGTTATGCTGACTCCCATGTTCGTCTTTAAGATTATCTCGGCTCCTCTCGGCCTTTTGTATTTCACATATATTTTGGAATCAACTTGCCAATTTTTAAAAAAATTTTTTTAATGTTTTATTTATTTTTAAGACAGAGAGAGACAGAGCATGAGTGGGGATGGGGCAGAGAGAGAGGGAGACACAGAATCTGAAGCAGGCTCCAGGCTCTGAGCTGTCAGCACAGAGCCTGATGCGGGGCTCGAACTCACACACTGTGAGATCATGACCTGGGCCAAAGTCGGACGCCCAACCGACTGAGCCACCCGGGCGCCCCTCAACTTGTCAATGTACACGTGCACATATGCACCCATAAACGCTGCAGGGATTTTGATGGGCGTTGTGTTGAATCCATGCACCTTCTAGATCATAAAAATGACATTGCCTCCACTTAAGTCTTTTTTCAGTTTTCCTCAATATTAGCTTATAATATTCAGCATATAGGTATTGTATATTCATTTCTCATCAGGTTTATTATGAGGTATTTGATGGTTTTCCAAAGGGAAGTGATTTCACTTTAAAAGTTTATTTCCGGGGCACCTGGGTGGCTCAGTCTGTTGAGTTTTCTGACTCTTGATTTCAGCTCAGGTCATGATTTGTGAGTTTGAGCCCCACATCAGGCTCTCTGCTGTCAGCACAGAGCCTGCTTCGGATCCTCTGTCTTCCTCTCTCTGCCCTTTCCCTGCTCATGCTCTGTGTCTCTCTCTCAAAAAGAAATAAACATTAAAAAAAAAAAAAAATAAAGGAGTGCCTGGGTGGCTCAGTCGGTTAAGTGTCCGACTTCAGCTCAGGTCATGATCTCACAGTTCGTGAGTTCGAGTCCCGTGTTGGGCTCTGTGCTGACAGCTCGGAGCCTAGAGCCTGCTTCAGAGTCTGTCTCTGTCTCTCTGTCTCTTAAATATAAAAAATAAAACATAAAAACAAAAAAAAAATAAAAAAATTAATTTTCTCTGTTTATTGGTGGCATATAGAAATTGATTTTTGTAAACTAGCCTTGAATCCAGTGACCTTGCTAAATGTACTCATTAACCCTGTTGTAATCATGAAATCGGTTATAATCCATTCATTGAACTTGATCAAATTTCTCTTTTAAAAGTCTTAAAATGAAATGGTAACATCTTGATCAATTCAGCTGAGTTTGTGTTCAGGAAAGCGAATAGTACAATATGGCTAGAATTTAGCGTAGTGGAAACATGAGACGAAACCGATATGACAGCTTGTTTCATCCAAAGAAGAAACGAGAGAGCCGTGGAGAGAGAGAGAGAGAGATGGAGAGAGAAAAAAGAGGTGGGGGTAGGTCCTAATTTCAGACGTGACGTTCTATCGCTCGCGTGGCTGTATTTTCTCGGTTAGAGGTGGGTCCCACCTGCACTCAAGGGGAATGGATGGCACAGGGCGTGAGTAGCAGAGGTGGTGATGACTGGGGCGCCTGCATGGCTCAGCTGGTTGAGGGACCCACTCTGGATTTCAGCTCAGGTCCTGGTCCCAGGGGTTGTGAGCTTGAGCCCCGGGTGGAGCTCTGTGCTGATGGCGAGGAGTCTGCTTGGGACGCTCTCACTCTCCCCCTCTCCTTGCCCCTTCCCAATGCGCACACATGGGCACGGGCTCTCTCTCAAAATAAACTTAAAAAAAATACATGATGACCAAATTAGGTATACACTTTTTTGTTAAAAAATTTTTTTTAATGTTTTTATACATTTTCTTCATCTAGGTGTCTATCCATCTATTTATTCCATTTTTTTTACATCCGAGTTAGGTAGCATTATAGTGCACTGATGATTCCAGGAGTGGAATCCAGGGTTGCACCCCCACCGTATAACCCCCAGTGCCCGTCCCCACAAGTGTCTTCCTTAATGCCCCTGACCCCTTTAGCCCCTCCCCCCTCCCCCAGCCCCTCCGGCAACCCTCAGTTTGCTCTCGGCATTTTGAGAGTCTCTTGTGGTTTGTCCCCCTCCTTGTTTTTCTATTATGTTTGCTTCCCTTCCCTTACGTTCATCTGTTTTGTATCTTAAATTCCACATATGAGTGAAGTCATATGACATTTGTCTTTCTCTGACTAATTTTGCTTAGCATAATACCCTCTGGTTCCATCCACGTAGTTGCGGTACATTTTTTTTCTCTTTACGCCACATCTTCCTTGGCCCAACCAGGGCTGCCTTCCAGCCTGCAGGGTAAGGCCACTCTTGTGTCTCAGGAGAGGCATCTCTCCTCAGACCTTAAACAGACACTCCTAGTTGGCGAGCTCACGTCTCTTACCCAAATTTATATCCCATGGCTCTCTGTTCTCAGAGAGAACGGTTCTCAGAACTTTTACCGTTTTTACTTTTGCTCTGTATGCCTAAAACCAAAAAAATTTTTAATTTATTTCATTTTTATAAAAATGTTTATTTTTGAGAGTGAGAGAGAGAGTGAGAGAGAATGAGCAGGGGAGGGGCTGTGAGACAGTGGTAGGATCTGAGAGCTAAAGTCGGAAGCTTAACCAACTGAGCCACCCAGGCGCCCCGCCAGTTTATCTCTTAACTCAGGCAAGACCCTGAGGGCGAAGCATCCCCTGAGGGGAACCAAACTATCCTTTGTAGCCCCTGGGCCAGCAAGACCCCACCTGTGATTGACCCCAGGACAATGATCCGACTTGACCCTTGCTCCACCTTTTCCTTATATAAACCCAGAAGTAGTTTCAGCACTTTGGAGCCAGTCTTTGAGACGCAAGTCTTCCCTGCGCTGGCTTCACTGAAATACACTCCTTTCTTGTTTCACCACTGCTCGTCTGTCTTTGGATTTTGTCAGCAGCGAGCGGCCAAACCCAGTCGGTTTGGGACTCCTGGGGCCAGGTGCTTGTGCACCCCTGCACCCGGCTACCACGTGACATCGCTACTTGGTTTTAAAATAGGCCTCTCAAACTCACTGTGTCCCAAGCCAAACTCTGATCTCCAAACCTCCATCCCCATCAACCCCTCCTGGTCCTACAGCCCCTGAAGCGTCCAACTCAGTTACGACTCACTTGCTCATCCACAGGCTTGCTTTCAACCTCTTTTTTTGCATCCTATATCCAATCTGTCAGCAAGTCCTATTGCCTATTCCTTCAAAATACATCCAGAATCTGATGTTTTCCTACCAGTTCCACTGTTACCACTCGGGCTCCCGGCCACGGTCACTTCTTGCCTGGATTGGTAGGAGAGGCTCAGAGCTGCTCCTCTGGTCTGGTCCCTGCCCCACGTCTGGCTACTCTCAACACAGCAACTGGAATGCTCTCGTTTTAAGTGCTGCCATCACCTTTCTGCTCAAAATCCTCTCCCTTAAGTAGAAAGTAAAGTCCTGGGGTGCCTGGGTGGCTCAGTTGGTTGAGCGTCCGACTTCAGCTCAGGTCACGATCTCGCAGTCCGTGGGTTCCAGCCCCTTGTCGGGCTCTGTGCTGACAGCTCGGAGCCTGGAGCCTGCTTCGGATTCTGTCTCTCTCTGCCCTTCTCCCTGCTCCCACTCTCTCGCTCTCAAAAATAAATACATGGTAAAAAAATTAAAAAAAAAAAAAAAAAAAAAAAGAAAGAGAGTCCAGTCCTAACTAAGGTCCTCAGAGGTCCTAAAAGGTCTGCCCGTGCCCCCTCACCTCTTCTGCCTCGGTCTCCGGTCCCCTCTCCCTTCCAGTTCCCAAAACACACGAGGCAGGCTCCCCCTTGGGGCCAGGCACTCACCCTTCCCTCTCTGTCAAGTATTTCTTCCAATGTCCTTTTCTGGGAGAGGTCTTCCCTACCAAGCCATTTTAAAATTACTGCATTTGCACTCAATTTACTCCTTTCGTGCCAGGTTTTTTGCCATATCATTGCCATTACCTCACATGCCACATCCTTTGTTTTTTGTTTGTTTCTCTTCACCAAAATGTCAGTTTCACCTTGGCAGGGATTTTTGCCTTGCTCACGTTGAATTCCTAGCACCCAGGACAGTGTCTTTCAACTAGTAAGCTCCTCCATAAACACTTGTTGAATGCAGAGTGAATAAATGAAATGTGTAGGAAGTAAATCCCATTCTTGGGGTAGAAAGGAATGCTCTGTGATGCTAATAGCCTTAACTTTGCACTTGACCTTCTCCTGTTCCCCCAGGAAAACCCTGGGGATAAATTGTGCGCCTGCAGTGATAGGCCCTTGGGAGTATAGTGCAGAGGTAACAACCCGACTTCGGAGCTGAACTGCCCAGTTTTGGTTTGCTCCCATAACTGAAATAGTTCATCTCTGTCTTCAACAGAGGACAGAATCACCTGCCAGGGGTAGTACAGCTGTAATCTGAACGTCTTTACAGAAACGAAAAAGCTTCGGGACTCTCACCCTTCACATTCACCTCGTGTTCAGCCTGGCTTTCTGTTTCTTTAAGCCCCCACAGTAGCTACCATTCACCCCCCCCCCCCCCACGCGCACACACACATTTTCTTGCTCTCCCTGCTTGGAAATCTTCAGAAAATTCTTCTTAGTATTGACCACAAAATACCTCCCCCTCCCAACTTTCCTGTATATGTCCATATACAAAATAGAATTGCAGCATACTGTATGCCCTCCATATATAATGAAATTCTCTTGCAAGGTTTTAAAATTATCCCTTTCTCCTGCCATCACCGTGACCTAAAATGTCTTGCTTACCCGAATGTCAGCACTGAACGAAGACAATATTGTCACCCATTGGCATCCCTACTTCCTGGTCCAAGTCAGCCTGCATATTGTATTGAACTTAAATATGTACCATATTATAAATATTATAATACAGCTCCACTTATTCTCTAAGCTACTCTCTTATTCTCCCAGTTGGGGCCCTCCCCTTTGTTATATTCTGCGAGTGGATGTTCATTCCCATTTCCAGTGCCCTCCCTGCCTCAATCTAGATCGTATGCTTTCTTCAGTCCAACTAAAATTTCCTTTTCTGAGTTTTGGTGGGGGAGGGGTGGGAGCGTTTTGATCTAACATCATTCCTTGATTTTAAATGCCTTAGCAATTCATATGCCGTTTCACACCATGCTGGATGTATTTAGATATGGCTTTGATTTGCATTCTGATAATCTGTTAATGTAATTTTCTTGATTTTTTCTTTCAATAATGTCCAGATTGTTTTAATGTTTAATATATAAAGTACAGGTAAAACTGATGTGATAAGCAACTTAGGGATGAGTAGTTAACTTTTGAGGTTTGAATTGCTGTTTAATGAAGCAATTGTAAATTGCTGGTCTAGATGAAGCTTTTTGCCTTGGAATATGAATGTGTTGGTGACTGTTGGGTATGATAGATGGGATTTTTATATTATTTTATGGTTACATCTCAGGTGCATTAACTCTTGCACTCTTCTTGTAATGTGTTCATAATTTTGCTTTTATTTGGGCACACGATTGTTTTCTCTGTGGCTCCCCTGCACATGTAATTCCAACACTGAATTGGTTCGGAATACACGTGAGGAATGGGATGGTGATTTAGGAAAAGGGGAAAATTACGGGTTAAATCATCAAACGAAGAATTATGGCCACTTAAAACCCTTAGTCAATTAAAAATACAACAAACACGATTTCTTTAGGCTTTTAACTCAGCAGTTCATAGGGGACCCTGTCTGAACGCACAATATGGGATCCCAGTTTACATGGGCGATTATTTTCCCGTGTAACTAAAAATAAATTCGGACTGATCTTAACTTCACTGACAGATAAAACCAAAGGGGAGCTTGTGTCCTCAACCGAATCCTCCTAATTCCTCTGGGTCGAGGCAGGTTTAGTCCCAGACCATCTTGTAATAATTGAAAAGTGTTGCAATTATCCTAACGTTTTCCAGGGGCATTAGCAGGAGGCAAGTGAAACACACTCATCCTTGATAAATGATTCTTCACGTTGACACGTGCACTGGAAGGCTCCGAACCAGGCGTCTTGAATGCGGAATGGGAAGTAGCTGTAACGTCGCTCTTGCCCCGGTCTCGCGGGCGATGGGCACTGCGGGCTCCAGCAGCCAGAGTCCCTCGGGCCGGGGGACCCAGCGGACAGAAGTAGCGGGCAGGTCGCTCGGGCAGGCGGCTCGCGGCTCCTCGCCGGCCGCGCGCCCGCCCGCCGGCCCCCGCTCCGCGCGCGGGGAAAAGAGCGCGGCAGTTGAAACCGTTACCACCCCCGAGTTTTTGAACTGGTTCAAACTTGGCTTTCGGCCCCGCCCCGCCTCTCCGGCCCGGGAACTCCGAGGCGGCGGTTCCCGCCAAGCGCCGCCAGCGCGCCGTCCCGCCCTCCGGCCGGTTCCCGCCACCCCACCCTCGCCGCCCCACCCCCGCCCAGGCTCCGAGCTCCAGGCTCCGGAGGCCCCCCCGTCCCCGCCCGCCTGCCCGCCGCCTTCCAGAGAGGCGCGGTGCGTTCAACGAAAGAACAAAGGAACGGCGCGGCGCTTCCACTCGGCGGCCGCGTCCCTCAGCGCCCGCCCGCGCCCGCGCGCACGCGCCGCCCGCCCGGCCCGGCCGAGTCCCGCGGGCGCCTCTGCGTGGGGCTGGCTCGGCGCCTCCGAGCCCGGCGGGCCCTGTGATTGGACGGGAGCCCGCCTCGCGTCCCGCCAATCGGGGCGGCGCTTGGTTGGACTGGGGGGGCCAAATAAAAGCGATGGCGATTGGGCTGCCGGGTTTGGCGCTCGGTCCGGGAGCGTCCGACACCCACTGGGACGCAGAAGGCGGTGGGGCCCCGGCGGCGGCGGCGGCGGCGGCGGCGGCGGCGCGCGAGAGCGGCGCGCGGGAGCGGCGCGGGCTGGGGCGCGGGGCGCAGGTAACGCGCCGCTGTCGGGCCGGCCGGCCGGCGGGGCGCTGGAGCCCGGCGAGGGGCGGCGGCGGCGGCGGCGGCGGCGCCGGGACATCCCCGCCGCCGCGTTGCCCGTCCGGGTGTCGCCCAGAGCGGGCTCTCCCGGGCGCCGCTTTTGGAGGCGGGGTGAGAGGAGACCCCTCGGCAGGGGGCCGCGGGGGTCGGGGCTGGCCCGCGCGCCCCCGCGAGCGGGCAGCGTCGGACCCCGGACACCCGAGGCGGGAGCAGGGGCGGGTGCCCGAGGGGGGCGTGCGGAGGGGTCCACTCGCGTGCCCGCCCCTCCCGAGGCGCCGGGGCTGGGCTGGGGGCGCTCCGGTGCCCGGGGCGGGCTGGCCGCCGGAGCCCAAGTCTCCTTTGTGTGGAGCGTCGCGGCGGGAGCGCCCGGGTGGGACGGGACACACACAAGTTGGTGGGACCTCGCCGCCGAGTGCGCACTCAGACAAAGGACGGACTGTGTCTCGGGGGAGCTCGGCGCGAGGAAGGGGCAGTGACACCGGGCCTGACAGCAGGCGGGAGAGGGGCGTGGGGAGCCCGGGCCGCGGGCGCGGGTGGGCGGGCTCGGCCCCACGCCCCCTCCCCGCGCGCGCGCGCGCAGGCTCGGCGGGGCCGCGGCGGCCGGGACGGCGTGCGGAGACGGGACTCGGAGGAGCCGCGCATCTGACGTTTCCCCCGGAGCCGCCTGAAATCTCTCCGGACCGGGCAGTCCCGGGCCGCCTTCGCCGCCTTGTCTGGCTTTCGGTTAAGTTTTCGGGAAGGGTCGGGCTGTTCGCCTCCTTTCTGGTTTGGCTCGTTTGGAGGGCTTTCCGTCGAGTTCCCGCGTCCTCGCGTATCCCCCTTCCAACCACCAGAAAGTCCGTGCCACGGGGTCACTTTTTGAAAACGGGAGAAATTGAGAAGCACAGTATTTTGGAAAACTTGGTGAACTCCCGCCCAGGGAGTTCCCACTTTCTAAAGAATCATAATCTTAAAAAAAAAAAAAAAATTACAAGCTGTTTTGGGCAACTTGTGTGATGCGTCCGAGAATGGCGACAGGTGCTAACGAAATCAACTGTCATTTAGGAAGCGATTACTCCCCAAATCCCTAGGGGTTGAATGAGGATGAAAGGTAGAAATAGTTGACGAAAATAAAACGCTTATGACAAATGCGCGTTTAGATGATACGCCTTGCAATTTCTTATTAATTGGTTTTATTTTCCGTGAACAATAGCTTTGGCGAGTTAGAAAAGACTGGTTGCAGAAATGTTTGTTGCCTACGAAATTGGATGTGTGCTGTCCACAGTTAAGCCAAACTTCCTTTGTTTATCACTCAGGGTCTTTGAAACTTAAATTCATTTGGAAATAAAAATCTGTCTTTGGAATTTAAAAATATTTTACTACAAGGTTTACTTTTCTTGGTTTCAAAGATGATCGTTTTAATTTTATGGCGTTTTAATATTACATAAAACAACATTTAAAAAAAACCTTTGGAAAACTCATGCTGGTACAGTTGGATATGCTTTTATGGGTTTTGGAGTTTATTTTCCATTACTCTTCATTTATGAGCATTAGCAATTTTAAATCATATTTAGGAATAAAATGAACAGGTGTTCAAACATGACTTGTTTATTGATAAGCATTTTCATTTAATTGCAAATAAAATTAAGATATATTTTGATTTTCTTTTCATAGTCTCTAAGTTGGGGATAGATGATAGCATTCTAGTCCTGGATATAAGGAATCCTGTCTTTTTGGAGGTGCATTAGGGTATGTAATGTTTAAAATCTTGGAAACGCTTAGAAAAATTGCATCTTCGGTTCTGATTTTTTGGAAAGTGAATAGATTCAAAGAAAAGGAATTCAGAAACACATAGGCGCTCTTCTGATTTGTGTTCTGAGAAAGATCTAATGTGCACGCACTATTTTTTTATGGTTTCATAAAAACGGGAGACAAAGAAATGCAGTGTAAAAGTCTTTATTATCCGTATTTTGCCGTGTTAGACACCACTGAACAGACTTTCCAGGGTTGAGATTATTAAATAATGTTTGCATTTAGTTGCTGATAATTGTATATTAAAAAATCCTGATAGTTTTTGTCTGTTGTTTCATGCGTTACGCAGGTTTTGGCAGAAATTTGGATCTTTTGGGATAAATTCTAGTTTTTCCCTTGTGTATTCTGTAATTGATAATTATTATCCTCAAACTTGCCCCAAGATTTTTTTTTAAAAGCCTTTTTGGGGAGCTGGCTTAAAATTTTTGTTTTAATTTATTTCTGGTTGAATTGTGAATGTATACAAATCAGTTTTAAGTAGCACTGATTTAAAAAAACAACACCACTTGTTGATTTAGGTCCCCCCAAAAAGTTCTAATACTTTCATACCAGCTTTGCCTTGCATGCGTGTATATATAAGTAATTGTCTTTGTATCAGCCATTTAAAAATTTTAAGCGGATTTCTCCAGGTCACAGATTTTTCTAGGATATCTTCTATCCCTTGAACTGGTATACTCAAGGAATGTGAATTAATTTCTGTATTGGTCTAAATAAATAGTGATTAAGAAAGTTGATCTGCTTTTTAAAAACTGACAAAAGTTTCTCCAGTGGTTTAATGTATTCTGGGGCCAATTAGAAATGATTTATGGATTTGCCTTGAAGTCTTTATGTCAGTACAAACGATGAAGACATTTTCTATGAGTTGTGAAGGATTCTGGACACAGGTGAGATCTTTAGTAGAGCCTCCGTGGAGAAGAACAGCTCATTAAATTCAGGGAAAGGTTCACAATGAGAGGATACCTTTACCTTCTAGGGGCCTTCCCTGAATTCCCAGGCACCCTTGTGTTCCACAGGGCTTTGTTCATACTTTATTATTAAAGCATGGATCAGATTGTATTGTAATCACTTGTTTATGCATCCGGCTCCCTCACTGCACTCTAAGCGCTTTGAGGCAGAGGCTTGTTTTTCTTTGTATACCTAGTAGTTGCTAGAGAATAGCAAACTATCATTTTCATTTCAAAATATGAAAATAATTTGACAAAGGAACTTTTTGCAAAGCACATAGGGTATGTTAATCCTTCCGTTGTGAACTTTGGGAGGTGTTTTTATCCCTCTTTGAGAAGCAGTGATTATAAAGAAAAATAATTGTCAAGGTGGATAAGTTCCAAGGTTTCTCCTAGTTATAATACTCGAAGACATTGAAAATTGTATATCCTTTAGGTATTCCATTGGTATTCAGATTTGGTATTTCAGGCAGCTAGAGAGAAACTTGATGAATGTCTGGGTACCTTGCATATACTATCTGCTTAATTTGATTTGATGTCAGTATTGATGGTCCTTGTACAGAAATAAAAGGAGGGGAAAGTGTTGGAGACAGTAGTAAATCCTTTAATTGAAAGGTGTCTAGTTAAATTGATGAGTTCTTTATTGAAATACTTCGAGGTGGGTTTTGGAGCTAAAACTGAAGGAAGTAGTGCCAGTGTAATTACAGATTATTTACTGGTGTAGCCTCTTCATTCTTTTAAAATGATAGGATAAATATAGATTAGCAAATCCAATAACCTCTCAAAAGGCATAGCTGATAAGTTTCTAAGATGGTCCCATATCTTGCCACTATACTACTTAGTACAAAGATATGACAAAAACAAAGATGAAAAAAGACATTAAAACACCTGCTGTTTGCCAGATGCTTTATTCATTGGCTGGTTTTGTTTCCTACTGTGGTAACATTTACGTGAGATGCTTTATTTTTAATTATTGTTAAAACCACCCTGCATCCATCAACCTGAGTGGATAAACAAATGGAGGAATACGCATACAGTGGAGTAGTACTCAGTCGTTAAAAGAGTGACATCCTGCCTGACACATGATACAGCAGCGTTGATGAACCTTGAAAACATGAGGGTAATAAGCCAGACACAAAAGGAGAAAAATTGTGTGATTCCGGCCATGGGAGATACTGAGAATTGGCAAACTCACAGAGAGAAAGGAGAATAGATGTTTCCAGGGCCCGAGAGCAGAGGGGAGTTGGGGAATTAGTGTTTAATGGGTACACAGAGTTCCTGTTTGGGATGATGCAAAAATTCTGGACGTGGATGGTGGTGATAGTTAAGCAGCATTTTGAATGTGCTTAATGCCGCTGAATTATACACTTAAAAATCGTTAAAACGTTAAATTTTGTGTATTTTTACAATGGGAAAAAACTAAACAATGGTGATAGCATTGCACTCTGCAAACCTTTACCGGTTAAGGAAACGTTGGTCTAAAGGGCTTAAGAATTTGTCCAGGATCATCCAGCTAGGGATTTGTAGTCAGGATCCCAGTTTAAATTGTTGGACTCCATATCATCTACTCCATATTATCTGCTGGTCTCCCGGATGATTAAAGACTTGTTGGTCCCAAGAAGAGAGTTTATTTGACTCCATCAGAAAGGTATATTTAAAAGTAGGTAATTTGTAGTTGTCTGGGAGGTACAGTCTGATGCCCTAGACAAACTAAAAGATGTCTTTGCAGATTTCTTTCTCAGCCAGAGCTTTAATGGTGTTTGCTCTAGGGAGGAGTACAGTTGAGTTTTAAGTGTGGTCTGTGGAGTCACTTTGTTTGGGCACAAGTTGTTAAATGGTTGATTTTTAGTTATTGTGCCAGTATTGATTTTGAGAATTAATATACTTTCTCATGAATGGAACTAAACACTTAGCAAGTTGAAATATGTGCTAAGGACCTATAAGTAAAGAATATGGTGCTACATATGCTTTATGTTAGAAATGTCTATTGATTGAGTAATAGGTGTTCAGTTTAAAATACTGAAACAATTTAGACTACAAAGTGAAAGCTTTCTCGATCCTTCCAATTCTAGTCCCTACCCGTAACAGTTTCCCCAACTTTTCAATGTATTCATATGAATATGCATTTATACATAAATTTTACAAGAATGGGATCAAGTTCTTTTGTCTGAGAACAGTTTTTTTTAGGTCAATAGAGACCTGTTCTTATTAAAAAATAACGAATATTTCTTTAGTGCTCACTGTGTCCTTGGCACTGTGCTCAGTGCTTCTGTTTACTTTATATATTTTATGTAGATACCGCAATAATGAGAAGTGCAGAGGGCGGGTGACAGCTAGGTAGCGGTAGCCTAAGGGTTTGGATTTGCACACTTTGTTTTCAGAGTTATGATCTCTCGCGTCCAGCCTGGGTTTTGTCTGTTATTTATTTTTTTGGTAGGGCCAATGAACTGCCAATGATTTTAGTATTTCTTAGAGTCGTAAAACAACAACAAGACTCCCAAAAAAGAATTCGCAAGGAGACTTGCACGTAGCCTGCTAAGCCTAAAATACTTCCGATGTGGCCCTTGATAGAAAAAGTGTGCCGTTTCCAACACTGAGCTATTAGGCCGTTTTGTTAAGTAGAATACGTCGTATTCCAGTTTATGAATGTGTCGTCACACGGTAAACCAGTTGTGATGGACACTGTGTTCTCTCCTCAAGAAGAGAACATCTTTCTCTATCTTTGATCATTTGTGAGACCACTTTCTACAAGGAGAATTGCTGTTTCAAGATTATGCACAGTTCAAGTTTTAGTAGACCTTGTCAAGTTGCCTTCTAGAAAGGTACCAGTTTTTTAGTTTGAAAAACCAGCTTCATTGAAGTATAACTTTCGTACAGTAAGATGAACACATTTGAAGACTACGGGCTGCAGAGTTTTTTTTTTTAAATTTTTTTTTTCAACGTTTTTTATTTATTTTGGGGACAGAGAGAGACAGAGCATGAACGGGGGAGGGGCAGAGAGAGAGGGAGACACAGAACCGGAAACAGGCTCCAGGCTCCGAGCCATCGGCCCGGAGCCCGACGCGGGGCTCGAACTCACGGACCGCGAGATCGTGACCTGGCTGAAGTCGGACGCGTAACCGACTGCGCCACCCAGGCGCCCCCGGGCTGCAGAGTTTTGACAAATGTATACATGTGTGTCACCGCCACCTCTGTCAAGGGGTGACGCTGGTGTCTTCAGAGTTCTTTTATGGTCTTTATACAGTCGTTTCCCTCTTTTGCTGCTGATCCCATTTTTCTCGTTCAAGAGTGTCCTAAAAACGGAGTGACACAGTGTATTCTCTTCTGTGACTGGCTTCTTTAATCCTGCATGTTTTTCAGATTTATCTGTGTTGTTGCCTGTTGCAGCGGTTTCTTCTTCATTTGAGTAGTAGTCCATTGTGTGACTGTACTGTTTTTTTAATTCATTTACGTGTTGGTGGACACATGGGCTGTTTCCAGTTTTTTTGGCTATTAATTCAGCTGTTAGGACCATTTGTCATATTTGCGGGCATATCTTTTAAATTCTCTTGGGGAAATACCTCGTAGTTGGATTGCTGGGTCATACGGTAAATACTGGTTTAACTTTGGAAGAAACTGCCGTACTCTTTTCCCACGTGTTTGTGCCATTTTACGCGAAGGGTTCTGGTTCCAGTTCCAGCTCCGTGGGTCTGAGTGCACTTGGTCGGCCCCTAAAAACTGTTAAGTATCTCATTGTGGTTTTAATTCAGATTTCCCAGGTGATCAGTGATGTTGAGTATCTTTTCATCTGTCTCATTGGCCATTCGTGTACGTTTTTTTGATCAAGACTTTTACCCATTTAAACTGCGTTTTTTTGTCTAAATGAGTTGTTGAGAGGTCTTTGTATATTCTTGGTACACATTCGGTATCATGTATATATTGCAAATGTTTACTAAATTTTTTGCTTTGGTTTTTGTGTGTTACTGACAATGTATAGGTCAAGTTAAGAATTGTTAATGCTGGAGGCATAATTGTTTAAATTCAGTTAAATTATGTGAAAATGAATTTATTCTTATTCCAAAAGTCATTTAGTTCTTACTGTAACAAACTGTTACGTGTTTGCAGAGACCTGAAAATGAAAAGGATATTATTTATGCGAATAATATTAGGTGTGTGGCATGGGGGATTTTAATTTTTTAGGTTTTTAATTTGGAATTTTTTTTTTTTTAATTTTTTTTTCAACGTTTTTTATTTATTTTTGGGACAGAGAGAGACAGAGCATGAACGGGGGAGGGGCAGAGAGAGAGGGAGACACAGAATCGGAAACAGGCTCCAGGCTCTGAGCCGTCAGCCCAGAGCCCGACGCGGGGCTCGAACTCACGGACCGCGAGATCGTGACCTGGCTGAAGTCGGACGCTTAACCGACTGCGCCACCCAGGCGCCCCTAATTTGGAATTTTTATTAAGTTTTTTGGGAATTTTTAAATTGAGCTGTTTTCGAAAGTAATAATATTTAGTAGTTCTTTAAATTTTCAATTTTGGGTAATTCAGACCTTTTCAGTTATTAGAATTAAAGGATAGAGAGAATATTAAGAGTCAGTCAAAAGTAATCCTCATCTTAGAATCTGGTGTGCAAAAGTGTAAGACTGCAAGCTTGGTCTACCTATTTTGACAGTTAAGTAAATTTTTTGTTATATACACAGATGGTTTTTTTTTTTTTTTTTTAATTTTTTTTTTCAACGTTTATTTATTTTTTTTGGGACAGAGAGAGACAGAGCATGAACGGGGTAGGGGCAGAGAGAGAGGGAGACACAGAATCGGAAACAGGCTCCAGGCTCCGAGCCATCAGCCCAGAGCCCGACGCGGGGCTCGAACTCACGGACCGCGAGATCGTGACCTGGCTGAAGTCGGACGCTTAACCGACTGCGCCACCCAGGCGCCCCTACACAGATGGTTTTTAAGAGCATATATACTTGATTTCTGCATCTGCTTGTTTTATCTCTGCAGAGTATCCGTTCTTTCTTTTGCTCAACAGCTGGATTACCCTCACAATTTTCAGTTTTTCTTCATCATACAAGTAATCCATTACTCCTCCCCCTCCTTATTTAGTAAAGGGCATGGGGGACGCAAGCCTCTGGGCTTCAGTTGGGCGTCCTAGACCTCTGCCAGTTACCATGCCCTTGCCCAACTCAGTCTTTCCCTGGGTGTCAGTTCCTGTAAGACACTCCTGAAGCTAGGCAGTCTGCAGAGCAGCCTGAACTCTTGTATCTTAACTGGTCTCCTCTCTGATAGCTTTCTTATCCCCTTCCTCTGTTGCACTCGATTGGTCTTTTTACTAGTCTCCAGGAAGTTTCCTGTGGAAAGTCTGTGCTCTGTCTTCTTTCTGGAATGCCTTCCCTGCCATTTTAGCATCTCAAGATACTGTTTAGTTTGTTTGGCTCAAAACACCCTTAAACTTTCCCAACCAAACCAGATAGTTTATCTCCTGCGTAGAAAGCAATACCACAGAACATCTCTTTGTTTCCCTCTCTCCTTCATTTTAAACATTATTTTACTCATCTGCGTGGTGCAGGTAGAAAAGGGTTTTGTACATAGTGGATAGAAATAAAGTTTTTGTGAAATGGATTTACGATCGCAGCCATGAAAACTTGGTAGATCGCTTCTTTAGAAGTGACTCAGTAAGTAATTTAAATAGCACCCCTGCCCCTAAAGCAGAGCCTTCTAGATTCTATCAAGTGAGTTTTACGTGGCTATATTATGTATCACTCAGTGAACTTTGTTACTTATTGTGAGGTATTATTATAAGATTTTAATTTATATCTTTAATATACCATTGATTAAGGGCAAAAAGGTTGAGAAACTGGAAGCAAGTGAGGAGTGTCAGATAGTAATTCTGCAAATTTATCTCAGGATGATCTTTATCCCTCAGTTGCATTCATGTGAGCTAAATTCATACATCAAGATGTCTAGTGAGTTTTAAAAATGTGTCAAAAAGACAAAACATCATGGCTATTTTATCTATAGTGCCTTTGTTTTTGGTACTAAAGACTGAGAAGTGCTTTGTAAGTAAACCCCCAAATTTAAGAAAATAAGATGATTTTCTTTAATATTTATTAAAAAAAATTTTTTTTTAACGTTTATTTATCTTTGAGACAGAGAGAGACAGAGCATGAACGGGAGAGGGTCAGAGAGAGAGGGAGACACAGAATCTGAAACAGGCTCCAGGCTCTGAGCGGTCAGCACAGAGCCCGACGCAGGGCTCGAACTCACGGACTGCAAGATCATGACCTGAGCCAAAGTCAGACACCCAACCGACTGAGCCACCCAGGCACCCCAAGATGATTTTCTTTAAACAGTTAAAGAGTTTCAGTCATTAAAGCAGCTTTTGTATGTTTTTGATGCCATAACTTAATAGTGAAATGTCCACCATATTTTATTTGTAGATACACG
This sequence comes from Lynx canadensis, assembly GCF_007474595.2. Taxonomy (NCBI): domain Eukaryota; kingdom Metazoa; phylum Chordata; class Mammalia; order Carnivora; family Felidae; genus Lynx; species Lynx canadensis. The sequence continues at coordinate 161,440,331 of NC_044304.2, read as the reverse complement.
AATGCCTGCCATGTGCCTACAAATAATAGAACTAACAACTGTTCAGTGAGAATCTACCTTGTGCCTCATAAACATGGGGTCTCTAAACCAAACATTTTCCTTTTAAATTTTGTTGAAAATCATGCATTTTTAATTATTTTAAAATAAGCACTATATATTTGCTAAATGAAATATCTGTCCTTTGAATATTTTAAAGATTTTAGTGTGATAAACTTTAGAATTTTTTTACCACTGTACTGATCTGTCATCTTACTAGGTGGAAAGAAGCTGCAATGAGTATCCTTATTTATAAACTTTTGATGTAAATTGTTTCCATATTCAAATTATTTAATAGTACAAGCAAAAATAGCAAAACTGTTTAAAACAGTCCCAGTGGGTACTATAGGATATGTTCCTATGCAAAATGTTGACGAGTCAGAAAAGGTTGGGAAATGTCCTTCTAGAGAAATCAAGAAGACTTATAAATGGCAGAAACGTTGCTTGAACAGGCTGGGAAGGAAATGAGGAGTTGCTGTCCCGCTTTGGCCTGTAAGCAATTTGGCCTTTGGAGAATATCTGCCTGTAACACAGAGCTCAAGTTCTGTGAAGAAGGTATTTTTAAAGGGCAGCTTCCATTGGCAGCTAGATTTTGTGCAAAGAACTTTGGCTTTAGTCTAGGCTCTGCCATTAAACCAGTTGTGTCTCCTTAGCAAAGAGCTTTTGTGGACTTGATCTTCATTGCAAAAAGGAGACGGACAAGTAACTGAACAAGTTGTGATTATTGAGGACTTCCATGTGCCTTCAAAGAGGAAGTCGGTTTCGGAGGTAAAGAAGTGGGACCTTGGTGTGAGGGTAAGTAACTTGTATAGGCTCACGCAGCTAGGAGGACCAAAGTCCCTGAGCTTTTGCTGCCTCTGGGTCCTTTGTAGGACTCAAGGTGGTTGGTTTCTTTTTACCAATTTAGAGCCGTTTCTCTGGGGAGTTTGAGAAGCATTGGGCCGGAGGTCACATCCCTGTTGCAGGTGATTGTGCTTCCTCTTGGCTGGCATTTAACTGAGTTGTTACATGATACGCATTTCTCTCAAATTCTCTTTATTAATTCATTCATAAAATCTCTAATGGTGATTATAAGCCCGTTTTTTCCTCTTTTTTGTCTCTGCATTATAGGAATAAGCACCTAAAAGCTTTTTTAGGACTGTTATGTATCTGACTAAACTAACTTTGTAAACAATCAGATTGGTATATTGTGATTTGTAATCAGTTTATCCTGTATCTAGCACTGAGCACCTAAAACCCTTGGAATTTCGTAAGTGATGAAGGTGTCTTGATACTCACAACAAACCCCTTTGAATCTTACCTGAGTTTGTGCAAATGAAGTGACTTGGGAAAGCACCTATGGATGGGGCCAGTTCCTGGGGGAACTAATATTGGGATTAGAAGGGTTGGAACTTGCAGACCCTCCCTGTCCCCTGCGTCTGGGGAGGGAGTGGGGCTGGAGATACGGAGTTCAGTCATGCTAACCTAAGGAAGCCTCTGGAGAAACCCAGAAGGGCTGGGTTGGTGCCCACAAGGAGCTGCCGGGAGATTGCTGCCGCCCCCCCCCCCCCACAGTGGAAGCCCCGCCCCCTTTCCACGTGCCTCACCCCGTGCATCTCTTCTATCTGGCTCTTCCTGAGTTACATCCTTTTATAACAAACTGGTAACCTAGTAAAGAAACTGTTAGCCTGCGTTCGGTGAGCTGCCCTAGCAAATGAATTGAAACCAAGAAGGGGATCATGGGAGCCTACAGTCTGTAGCTAGTTGGTAGGAGCTCAGGTGACAATCTGGACTTGCAGTTGGCATCTGAAGTAGGGTGGGACAAATCTCTCCAGGTAGCTCGAGGTAGCATTGAGTTAAATTGTAGGACGGCCAGTTGGTGTCGCCACACATTTGGTGACCAGAAGTATCCAAAGTGCAGTACCATTCGGAGAGTATTGTGTGTAGTGAAAATAGTTTCTGTCCACACAGAACTGCACTGGCAAGTTCAAAGTTACTATTTTCCAGTTTTTCTTACAGAATTTACTCTTGTATTTAAAGAAATGAAATAGTTTTCTTCACCATTTGTCTGGTGTCATTTGTTAGCTGCTAACAGCATGCAACCAAATACTGGCTGTACCATACACATTTTCTGGAAAGGAAATTTCTTCCCACTGTTGGTTGCCTCAGTCTTCACCCATTAGGACTATTCAGATAAAGGGTGAGATGTTCGCCTCCTTACCCTGTGTAAAGAGGCCTTCTGTGCTAGTGAAAATACCAGTATTTAACTCTGGACTCCCAAAGTGCTGTGTTTCCTGGCCCCAGAGTCAGAGGCCTAGATGGTGGGTGCTCGTCCTAGCCTTCTCTTTCTCCTCTGCCACATGGAAGTGCTGGGATGGAAGTCTTTTTTCCTGCTTAAAAACCTTTGTGTCACTGTGGAAATTCCAGGGCGGTAACTGCAGGGATTATATGATGGGTTTCCCTGCAGTTGATGAATTCCTTATAGCATTTCCATAGATATTTGGAGGCTGAAAAAGAGATTTTTTTCCCCCCAGGGCGTTAAATATTAGTGATAAGTGATGTTATACTCATAAATTAGATAGATAACATATATGTTTGGTGAAACGTACTGAAAGATATCATTCGTTGTAAATGATGCTGTAAGGTTACCTGGTACCTTAATATAGAACCTCAGCAGTATAGTTCTATTCGTGAGAAACCTTAAGTGTAGGAAAGCCATGGAAATGTTTGTAGCCCCTAACTACCCCTACCTACCTCCTTGACTTCCATCTTGTCCCGAAACTACTATCATTCTTAGCAGGAAAATGAACGTTAGGGCCGAGATGAGCCAGAGGAGTTTCTGAAGGGTCTCACTCAATGAAGACTCCTGTGGGTGTCCATAGATGAAAGCGATGGCACTCGCACACGTTTTATCCCCCTGTGGTGTACGTGCAGGTGCCGAAACTGCCAGATAATGGTCACTTGGCTTGCAGGATGCCTGGAAATTCTGAGAGGTTCTGCACACGGTTTGGGCTTAGTAGTTTGAACTCCCCAGTCTTTTTTTTTTTTTTTTTTTTTTTTCAATTCAGAATTATTAAGATGATGTTTTTAAGTAATCTCTACACCCAAGATGGGGCTGAAACTCACAACCCCGAGATCAAGAAAGAGTTGCACGCTCCACCAACTGAGCCAGCTGGGTGCCCCAAAGAAAACTTTAATTTCTGAGTGTCACTTTAATCTGTTTTATAAAGTTGAAGCAGCTTCTTTACAATATTTATGATAGTTCAATTCTCTAATTGGTTTAAATTTATGGAACTTTTTTTTTTTTTAAGTAATCTCTACATGCAGCATGGGGCTCGAACTCATGACCCAGAGATCAAGAGTTGGATGCTCCACTGACTGAGCCAGCCAGGCACCCCCTCCAGTTGGTTTAAATTTAGATGGCCGTTTCTTTTCTAAGACTTGTCTTTGTAAACTGATAGCCTTTTCAGATAAACACAGGAATGCTGGTCTGTAAGCCTCCATGTTGAACTTCGAGTTTAGTTTAGTCTTCTGCTAGAGGAGGAGAGTGATCTTATTTTTGTGGAAAATGCATTAGTTTAGGGTCTACTCACATTCGCTGTAACAATCAAGTCAGTGTTTTCTATTCAGCCAAGATGCCACGTTACCGTAATTTTTCTGAGCCTTTTGACAGTACTGTGCATTTTTAGTATTACTTAAACCAGGGCTACAAATGAGATACGTGTTTTTGCCCTTATTTCTCTCTCTCCGTAGCCACTGGCTCATCTGTTTCCTCAACACTTGAACACAAATGCTGTTCATGATACTTGCTTATCTGTAGTTGCATGTCCGAGTGGTCTGCTAAAGTTTAGGCACCAAGATGCCTGTTGCAACACGGTGTTTAGATTTTCAGAATGCTCCATAAATTCTGGTTGATAATAGCTCTCATTTCTGGCTTTCCCAGGTCCTTCAAACAGAAGTTGTGGAAGTTTCTTCTGCTAGTGTTTTGCGTGTCGTTTGGGTGGAATGCTTGTGTCCAGCAGTAGTGAGCTTGCATATTTTTGTCATTTTTCTCCTTTCTAAATACAAGTAGAGGCATCCTAGGAATTGAAAAGGTCCCTGGAACAAGATTTTTATTTTATCTTTCTTTTATGGGAGCAGGGTGAAGTGTGAGTATGTGGGGCATTGGTTGGTAGGACGAGGTGGTTTTAGGTAGCTGGAGGGTCAGAAGAGTGACCGTGACCATTGATGATGCTTTCTTACAGTGGTGAAGGGTAGGACAGACAGATGGGTGAAAATAAGCAATTTCTTTATAATGCATCTTGCTAGACATAGGCCTCTCAAGTTTGAAAATAAGCAGTTTCTTTAAAATGCATTTTGTTAGACCTTAGTCTCTTAATTTGGCACAGACGAATGCCAAATCTTACCGTTTAGGTTCCATAGTTTGGCAGGGCAAAGTATCCCTCATTAAATATTCGTCACGTGGATTTTTGTTTTTAGTTGCAAGAACGGTGATTTCTAGGCCTTCGTTCTTGTAAGTGTGTCTTTTAGAAGTATGTAATTGGAATACATTGTCCATTCTAGGTGCTTTGCGAGGCAAATGGAAAGGAAGGGATTGTTAGGGTTCTGATTCATACGGTGTCTGGATGTACTTACGGTGGCTGTTCTCAAAGCACGGTCTGTGGACCTCAGAGGGTCTGTGAAGTCATCTTTGTAAAATACTAAAATGTCATTTGCCTCTTTCTTTTCCTTCCGTCCTTTCTTCCTTCCTTCCTCGTGTTGACATACGCAACTGTGGTGGAGAAGCAATAGTGGGTAAAAACCACGGGCACCTTAGAGCTAAACAAAACAAAACAAAACACCAAAAAGTTACAGAGAATGTCAAGTCGCTGATTTTATTAACTCTGATCCTGAGTGTGCATGTGTTAAATATCCTGTTGCACAGGATGGGAACGTGTAAAGTGCTGTGGACCAAAGTATGCCGGGTCTGGCCTCCAGGACGAGGACGGCGCTGACCTGATCGAGTTGCAGGCTGCATTGGCCGCTTTTTTCACGGAGAACATTTTTACTTGAAAGAGGGGTTGACAGACAGACTAAGATTATTCAGACAGGTATTTGGCAAACATTTTTCAGGGAGGGGAGCCTGTCCTTCAAGGAGAACAACAACTGTATTTGTCGCCGATGATAATGTTTGACCTTTCAAGCAAAAATTAGAATTTTCAGAAAATGTGTATCTGTCACCGAGCTTGACAGCTTCCCAGTAAATACTTAATAAAAAGACTTTTTTGATGAGCTCAGTGGCTTTACCAAATACGATTTTTGGAAATAGGTCAATTCCTGGAAAATCTGCATGACCCTGTGGACCAGTATTTCTCAGATGGGGGATGATGTTAAGGAACTACCACTGCTTGTGGAAGAATAGTGTGGTCTTGAGGACAAGTACTTAGGAGGTTGAAACTCAACTAGCTACTTTTTTCATAGGACAGTTTAAGTGTAATGAGATCCACAATGACCTCAAGGCTGTTCAGACACTTCCATTTTCTAGCTAAATACCTGTTTGGAAATGGATTTTCTTCATAGTCTTCAACCAAACCAGCATTGTAACAGATTGGATGCAGAAGCAGATAAGATCCAGCTGTCTTCTTTTAAGACAGATATTTTAAAAATTGGCAAAAATGTAGAACCATACACTTGCTGACTTTTTTTTAACAGAAAATAGTTTTTTAATTAAAAGGTGTTATTTCAATTAACATGTAATAACCTTGCTATTATTTTTAAATGAGTTGATTTTTTTTTAAGTTATTTATTTTGAGAGAGAGGGCGTGAATGAGGAGGGGTGGAGAGAGGGGGAGAGAAAGAATCCCAAGCAGCCCCTGCACTGTCAGCACGGAGCCCGACGTGGGCTTGAAACCATGGACTGTGAGATCATGACCTGAGCTGAAGTCAGATGCTCAACCTGCTGAGCCACCCATGTGCCCCAAATGAGTTGGTGGCTTAAAAATTTCTCAGGTTGTAATTTCTTTCTCTCTTTCTTTAATGTTTTATTATTTTTGAGAGAGAGCAGACAGAGGTGTGAACAGGGGGAGGGACAGAGAGAGAGGGAGACGCAGAATCCGAAGCAGGCTCTAGGCTCTGGGCTGTCAGCACAGAGCCTGACAGGGGGCTCGAACTCACAGACCGTGAGATCATCACCTGAGCTGAAATCAGGTGCTTAACCAGTGAGCCACCCAGGCGCCCCTCAGGTTGTAATTTCTAAGATGCTGGTACCTGCAGTTAGAGCCCGATGAACTAAAGGGGTCCTGAGACCAGATGCTTGAGAAGAAAGGTGTGTATGTTTCCTGTGAACCTTCCTGTGAAGGGTCCATCATTCTCTCTGCTGGGGACAACCCTGTGAGTAATTAATGTCTCAATCTGCATCATAAGTGCCAAATTCTTTGTCATCTAGATGGCTCACTTAAGGCCTTAACCTCTTTTGATCTGTCCTTTTCCTTCTCCTGTAAGTACAATCTGATTTTATTTTAGAATGTCTCTTGGTATCTTTTTTCTGCATTCACATTGCCGTTAACCCAGTCAGAGCACATAGTGCTCTATTCCTGAATTACTTAAGTGCCCCGGATTTTCCTAATATGTTCTTGGAACTCGAGTGTTAAATGGAATCTGAGAGTTGACTTGACTTTAATTTTGTTTATATATTCCCTGGAGATGTTACAGATAAAACTTCTTACGGTAAAACCAAAGCAGAGTTAGAAATTAAATAGGGTCAGATGAGCACGTATTTAATGATACTGTTTGGTTAAACTGAATAGCCAACATTAGAGCTTGTACAGAATGCTGTAGCCTCAGGACCAGTTTTACAAATCTGTTTCTTTAATTTGGCTTGATATAACGCTAACACAGATAATGAATATTTGCTAAATATATTTTATAAAATGGTGTGTTAACTTTTTATTCGGGATAATCAGACCTAGTAGTTAACCTGAACAGTGGCACCTGGCAATCCTTGAATGCCATCTTTAATGTCAGTGGAAAAGCCTATCAGGCTGTGTTGATCACTGGAGAATTGTAGAGTAACTGAAATCTACATCGGATAAATACTTAACTCCAATTATTTGGGAATCTCTCCGGGGAAATTTCCTTAAGTGTTTTAGCCCAGGTTCCTTTTTTTTGTCAGCTGACCACCCCTGTCTTTGGTTTGGGCGCTTTCATAGCACTTAACACTATCTTACATACTAAACATTTCACTTTGTTTTTTGATCATTTCCATCCAAGTAGATTTTAAGTTCATGGGTTGCAGATTTTTGTCTGTTTTGTTTACTGCTAATTCTTCAGTTTCTGCAATAGTACCCGGTATGTGTTAGATGTTCACTAAGTGTGTGTTGAATGAGTGAATGTATATTAACACTTCTCTCTGTTCAAATTCTAAACTCAAATGCTCTTTTCTCTGTGTAATGTGCTTAATGCTGTCTTCGCAGCTGGGGCAAAGATCTGTTTTTCTGGCTGTCTTAAGCACACCTAAACTGGACTTGAATTGTATAGAATCCTTTTGGTTCGTCTGATCAGTGCATGTGTATCAGAGCACAATTACTTTCCTTGGTTCAGATTCTGTAGTTCTATTAGTGCAGCCTAAATGTGCATTATCTTTTTAAGTAGACATCATCTTAAAGCTTTTATGGAGTTTTTTTTTTTCTTCCTTTTAAATTGTTCAAATACAAGGTTATCTCAGTTTTAAAATAGTACAATTATATGTGGGAATCTTCCCCTCAATTTTGTTTGAAGTTAAGGTTCATAAAAGTACCGGTTGCCCTTGATTACTGCCTGTTCTTTTTAACTTTGTTTTCAAATTAGTTCTAATCATTTTTTTGTTGTTTTTCCTATTTAACATTTTACATCGGATTTTAATACTTTTTAATGTATTTTTGTTCTGTTTATCATTTTATTTATTTATTTTTTTTTTTTGAGAGAGGCTGTGCAATTGCACAGGGAAGGGGCAGAGAGAATCCCAAGCAGGCTCCACACCATGCCCAGCGCAGACCCCTCCCTCGTGGGGCTCAATCTCATGATTGTGAAATCATGACTTGAGCTACCCTGATGTCCCTGTTTAGCATTTTAAAAAGTGGATGTCATTTTGTTTGTGTGTTTAAGGTTTTGTTATTAAGTAATCTCTATACCCCACCCTACGTGGGGCTCAAATTTATAATTCTGAGCTCGACAGTCACATGTTCCACCAGCTGAGCCTGCAGGCTACCCAAAAGTTGATGTCATTAAAAAATTTTTTAAAAAATGTTTTTATTTATTTTTGAGACGGAGGGAGACAGAGCATGAGCAGGGGAGGGGCAGAGAGAGAGGGAGACACAGAATCCAAAGCAGGCTCCAGGCTCTGAGCTGTCAGCACAGAGCCTGACGCGGGACTTGAACTCATGGACTGTGAGATCATGACCTGAGCTGAAGTCGGATGCTTAACTGACTGAGCCACCCAGGCGTCCAAGTCGATGTCATTGTAAAAGTGAATGTCTTTATATTTGGTTGTTGTAGAACTTAATTCTCTCTTTCTTTCTTTGTGTGTGTGTGTGTGTGTGTGTGTGTGTGTGTTTTAAAAACTTTATTTTGGAATAACTAGATTTCGGTAACCCTGGTACATTTGTCAAGATGTAGAAAGCAACATCAGTATGATACCGTTAATTAAACTAGAGACTTTATTTGGATTTTACCAGTTTTTCCACTGATGTTTGTTTTTTTTCTGTCCCAGGATCCAGGCCAGAGACCATACCACACTGAATGATCTTAGGGCCTGCCACATCTGTGACGGTTCCTCAGACTCTCCTTGCTTTCAAGTCCTCTTGATAGTTTTGAGGAATATTGGTCAAGTATTTTGCAGAAATGTCCTTTGTTTGGGTTTGTCTGATTTTTGTTTTTCTTTCTCCTGCTCTAGACTGAGGGCTATGGGCTGTGAGGTTTGGGGAAGGATACCACAGAAGTGACATCCCTTCTCATCACAATCGCGTTACATTGTGCATGACGACCGCGTGCTCTCCCGATCTTTTAACCATAATCACTTGAGGGTGGTGCCTTCGGGCTTCTGTGCTTGACCTTACTGTTTCCTGCGCCATACTCCTCCTGTGGCAGCCAGTTACTGAGTCCAGCCCGTGCTCACGGAAGAAGGGACCTGAGCTCTCCCTCTCCTGTTACAGAATTATTATTATTTGGAATTCCTTGTAAGGGAGATTCCCCCCCCCCCCATTAATTTATTAACCACTTATTTCTGTCATGGACTCATGGATACTTATTTTGTTAATTCGGTTACTCTAATCCCATTGTGATTTAGTTTGCTACTCAGATTCCAGCTTTGGCTGAGCAGACCGTACCCAGCCTGAGTCCTTGCAGACCGGGGGGGGGGGGGGGGGGGGGTGGCCTGAGACGGAGTCTTGACTGGTTTGGCTCCGGGTTTCTCGCTCACCGTCTTCCCTTCCTTTCATAGGACACACGGTCTTTATTTCCCCTCAGCAGGAGATCTGCTTCTCGGGCAATTAATTTTGTCTTACCAAGAGTAACATCGACATGTCGCTCTAAATTCTCTTTGTATCTGTCTCCTTCTTACCTGCAAATCTTAATTACTGTTAACTTATATTTGAGTTTATTAAAACAGTGGATTTTTAACTTAGAAAAATAAATGAAATTGGGCCTCCTGGCCAGCTCTTGATCTTGGGGTCGTGAGTTCAAGCCTCAACGTTGGCTGAGAGTTTAACTTGGAAAAAAATAAAATAAATGAAATTGTTAATGAGACAGCCGCCCTCAAAGCATTTTAAACATAAAAGCACTATTGAAGACTGGCAGTTTTTCAAAATGGGCAATTTTATGGCATTCTTACTCAAGTAAAAAGACATTCTAGTTAGGGAAGGACATCAAGAATATTGTCGTCGTCATATTTAAATTTTGTTAGGTTTGGATTTGACATTATTGAGTCTGGTAGTCCGTAAAGAGTCGAGTTAGTGCTATTAATTTAGTTAGGGAGGATAAGTAGTACATGTAGTTTATTATTTAGTTTTCTTAAGACAAGTAGAAACAGAACCGGGCAAGACTAACTACATGGCTAGTGCCTTGATTCAGCAAATCACTTAGGAATGAAGAACCTTTAAAGAGAGGCATCGGGGGAACAGAAAATGCCTAGGGAACTTCTTTTTTTTAATTCCTTGTCCTTGACTGAGTAAGGAGGGAGGGGCAGGGATACCATCTTCAGTAAAGGGCCCTCGCAGGTTGGACCCGGGGGACAGGAACGCTGGTTCTTTGGGCTGTGTGTCCTGTCCCCAGAGAGGTGGAGACGTGTGTCCTGGCATGTCGCAGGAGCTGTACAGACCAGAGGATGGAGGAGGCTCCTTACCAGGTGGGCAGCAGAGCCCCACTGTTGTAACTGGGCCCTCTGGTGATGCCCTCACCGTGACCGCGAGGAGATGCTCACCAGAACACATCTGTTAATTCGGTCAGGGTTGTGCGCGTACCTTCCACACGAGAATGTGTCTCAGGCCCCTCTGTCTCACGTGGCAGGAAAACCCGAGCCGAACTGGTTTACGACCCCCCAAAAAAGGAGGGCATTTCTTGGCTCGTGTAACTGAGGTTCTGGAGTTGGTTCGGCAAAGCTCGCCTGGTTCAGGTCTCAGTGAGGTGACGAGAGCCCAGGTCGCGGCTTTGCGTGTCTCTTCCTTTGCCGTTACTGACTCCATTTTTTGCAGGCTCTTTTCAAGCGTGCGGGTTTGCTTCCAGGGTTGTTTGGTAGCGTCCATCCAGGTTCGAGTCTCAGTGGAGGAGTGAGCATTCTTGTCCCTGCTTGGGAGGGAGCCTCCTGAGATTTTCCCTGTGACCAGACCGGTCTGGTCACGTGTCCGGACTGTGTGCCGGGAGCGGTGGGCTGCTGGGAAGGTCCGGAGCAAGTGAGCTGATGCCGGGTGGCAGAACAGCGCCACGTCTGCTCTAGGGGGACAGCTGGATGCCGGGGCTTGTGTTCCGAATATCGGGGTTTGGTTGATTCGTACAATAGCCTCGAGACTATGTAATTTTCCTTGATTTTATTTAACCTATAAGTAGGTAGGCTATTCTGTAAGGTTTTGCTGCATTGTATTACGGTTTCGACGGTCTCCTGCCATGATCGGGTCTGTCTTTTGAATTAAAGAATACCTGTTGTTTTGGTTTTACTGCATATAGGTAGAATCCTGTTTTAGTGACCACAGCTGTACTCTCTGTTTTGAATGAGAGAAGCTATTCATATTCTGGATAAAAGTCATATAGTACCATTTCACCTATGGAACTAAACAGATCTGTGAGAAATTCATAAATTGTATGTATTCGCAAATCCTCATCCATTTAGTGCCATGTCATTTATTTTTTAAAGTTTCAAGTTTGTTTATTTTGAGAGAGAAAGAGGGCCCTCAAGCAGGGGAAGGGCAGAGAGAGGGAGAGAGAGAGAGAATGTCAAGCAGGCTCCGTGCTGTGAGTGCATCGCCTGACTCGCTCAAAACCACGAACCGAGAGGTCGTGACCTGAGCCCAAGTCAAGTTGGACGCTCAACGGCCTTAGCCCCCCAGGCACCCTGCCGTGTCATTTTCACATAGGTTTCTTTCTGCTGATGTATGAATATTTGGAACTGTAGCTTAATATTTGGCTGGGCGTGGTTGTGGTGGAAAACAGTTGGAAATCTGATCCGAGGCTGCCACTCGCTGGGAAGGGTGAGGGCCGCCTGACATCTGGAGGCTCACTACTCCGTTTTTCTGCGTGTGTTTGGTGCTGGCGGCCAGCTGTGAGGTACTGATGTTACCCTTAGTTTGGTAAAGATCTGTAAGGTCACGTCAACTTCCTTAGTAAAAAGAATTCCAGAAGCTCCTGGTCGTATGCTCCGGACCTGTTGATGGGTGGGACATCTGGACCATAGGGTCCTAATTGTCTCTGAGACTCATCTCCTTGGGGGTTTCTCTGGAGTGGGGCACAGGAACTGTGCCCCTGCGTGGAAAGTCCTGCCCTTTTCCTACCTGGGCACAGCTGGACTCTGAGCAGTTCCCGGTCAGCATGCGTTAATAGACCTGTTGTCTGCGTTTGTTTTAAAATGTACTTGCCAGGCACACAGCCAGGCTCTGCGATTTTACAAATGAATAAAAATGGTTCTTGCTACTGAAGAACTTACAGTGGGGATGTGTTGGATTGAAAAACATGAAAATAGGATTTTAATATGTTGTAAATGCTGTGATAGTGGGAGAGGGTTTATTTTTATATAAACGTTCTTATAAATGGTGCCTTAATTTTATTAACTTTTTAGTGGACCAGCCTGTTTATCCCTGTGCTTTCAAACAGTCCAAACATTTTTAGATTTGTTTCTTAGATTGTTATTCAGAGGTCGTGATCCTTGTATTTGGATAATCTCCTGTAAGTGAATTACCATAATTTTACCTATTTCTTCTCTATTGGGCGTATGTACCAGACCATCCGGTAGCTTAAAGCCTTCACTGATGTACTTCTTTATTTGGAGGAGTTGTGTGAAATTTATAAACGTGGAAATTTATCCATACATGCTGTCTTACAGAGAGGTTGGTTCCATAATCGATTTTGAAATGTTCTCTTGTTGATCTTGCAACTTGTACATTTATACCTTTGGTCAGAGAGGCTGTTTTATTGTGACATACTTTATCAGAGATAAAGTTACTAATGGTAGAAATGCCATGGAAGGGATTCCAGACTATTCAACAGGAGGATTCTCGGCTGAAAACAGGAAATGGTGATTGATGGAATGATGCCCCTTCACCAGCACTAAAATGTGTACCTTAAAAAAATGAACTGTGGTAGTCCCTGTCTTCACATCAGAAGTGCCATGTTCTGCTGGAACTTTCCTCAGGTGCAGGGGTGCTACCTCCAAGGACCAAGAGTTTGTCAAGGCAGCAGATGGGGGTAGTTGTGATGAGTTATATGAGCTAATGAAAGCAGATAATCCCTTTTAGCTGATGGCTTTCCCTTCTATTCCTAGCCTTTGAAGTGCCGTAAGTCTGAAAAGGATTTGCACCGAGTTACCTGAGCTCATCTGTTAACTGGCAGATAGGAAAGCAGACGATTGCCACCAAGTTTATTTCTCAAATAAAGCCCCCAGTTTCTTCCTGCCTTTGGTGTCTTTCGCTCTGCCCTCAGCAAGCTTTCTGTCTTCCACACTGTGTGCTTTGCCATCAAAGATGGGGTCGCCCTCCTGAGTTCAGTCTTCTCGGGGTTAGGGCTGTTATCTTTGCTCTACGTCAGCAGCCCCAGCCCAAAGGTGAGGTCACACTATCCTTTTCACGTTTATCTCTGTGGCCTGCCTCCAGCTGACTTCTCTCAAGTTCTGAAGCCTGTTTATTCTCCTCATTCCCTCGGTGCTGTAATACGGGGTCCTCAGCTAGTTTGGTGACCGTCTTTGCTCATGGGGCCTGCCCGCTGGCCTGCCCGCCTTCAGAGTCCCGTATCTAGCTGTCCTCTGCTCATACCTTAGGGTCCCTTCCGATTTCTTTTGGCCTTTTGAAATCCAGCCCAACTTTGAAGGTTGAGTTGTCACCTTTGTTGCCCCTTCCCCCCCCCCCCCCCCCCCCCCCCCCCCCCCGCTTTTTCCTGTAAGTCTCAGTGTGTTTTCTTCTTTTCAGCCTTGTTGGGTGGGACCTAAGTTCCCTAAGGGCAAGTTCTGTGTCTTTGTGTAGTCTCGGTCTGGCCTATCTAGTCTATCACGCGCTTGTCTTGCCGCTCTTTCAGCCTGAGAAATCCACACATCTGCTTTCTTTGTCATCGGTGGGTGACTCTTCTGACAGAAAGTTACCCGCTGACCTTTGGGCTCCCTGCCTTCCTGCAGATCTTGTCTCCTTAGGCGCTTCTCTTTGCCCGAGGGCTTTCTCCGACGGGGAAGTGAAGCCCTGCTCAGTTGTCAGTTGCTCAATCCGGGGCATCATCCCCTCCTATACTTCAGTCTTCCCGAGTTTTCAGCAGTTCTTGTTCCTTTTCTCTCCTCACCAGTGTGGTCTCAGAAGCTGCCCTCACCTCTGTGCCCAGACCGTGTTGCAGCCCCCCAACCTCCTCTCTGCTGGTCTGCTGCTCTTTGCAAAATGTCAGTCTCCCTCTCCCCTTTTATTTATTCTGTGCTTTTCCCTTTGCTCTTAGATAAACTAAAGCAAACGTCCTTCGTGTTACGGCTTGCACCTTGCACCATCTGACAGAGGAACTGTCCTAATCTTTGAAGATAGCAAGTATGATTTCTATTTATTTATATTTAATTTTTTCACAAGTTTGATTTTAATACTTTGAGAAGCAGATGTTCTGGTTTAGACTTAAAATGGGGACTCTGTGTTACGACTTCGGCATCTGGGGAATGATGGTTGTCCCCACATGCAAACTAATTGCTTCCTAGAGCCCGCAACTACAGATAAGGTGGAAGAATTTACTCGGCATTTGCTGCATTTTTTGTTTGCTGGCCGGGACATCCCTCGTGTGAGTAGAGGTGGCACAGGGGGCAAAAGTACAGACTTTTCTCCCTGTGCTGAAGGTGAGAAGCCTGGTTAATTAAAAGTGTGCGGGGAGAATGCTTGAGTTTGCACCAGACGATGTACTGTGTACTTCCTACTGTGAGTGCTGTGTGTATATTTTGCTGTTTCAGATTTCCCTTTTTCAGTTACATTCTTCATTTATGCCTGTAGCTGCTAATTTAATGATCAAAAACTTAAAGTATGTGTCTGTTTTTTTGCTCCAGAAGTCTATAGACTAAAACCCAGCTTGTTCGAGTATTTCTGTAATAGAGTTATTTCCGTAATGGGGTCGATCACGTTTCTGTAAGACGGTTGTCCTTTGGGAGTAGAGAACCTTTGTAACTCAAAACGCCTCTTAAAAGTTGATTAAGAAACGTTTAAACTTTGAATGAAATGTTTTACATTTAACCCTACAGAACGAATGAGCACCCCCCCCTTCTTGGAAGTATCAACAGTGTCATGTATTATTTACTTTGTTTGTTAGTTTGCTGGGGATTGAAACGCAAGTGATCATGTTCAGGGGTTAGATTAGTGATTTAATATGAAACCATTGCTTTTAGAATAATCATGGGCCAGACTGGGAAGAAATCTGAGAAGGGACCGGTTTGTTGGCGCAAGCGTGTAAAATCAGAGTACATGCGGCTGCGGCAGCTCAAGAGGTTCAGGCGGGCTGACGAAGTTAAGGTACAGTTTATCTTTTGTGCAGTGCACCTACGGTTAGGGTCGTTCCCCCTCCCCGCCCCCCAAAGAGAAGTTTCAATTTGCAAAGGGTCCATTTTCAGCCAAGGTCATGTTTATAGTAAAGATAACCGAAGGCTTGGCCAGGGCTTGATGTCTTAATTAGCATAAGATTGTTACAGGCACCGTAAGTGAATGGAAAGCTGTAATAAGGGCTGTTCATGCTTAGATCACGTCTTTTTTTATTATTGTTTGCATTGTGTAGACTTGGACCCCCATACAAAGGAATGTGTTTCATGGTTTTGTTTCTAAAGTCATTGTGACTTCGTTTTATATCATGTTGACAAAATAATAGGTGTGGTGTGTTTGTGTTACTCGAATGTGGGGAAACTACAGTTTAGTGTAAAATCTATATGTGTTTGCAGGAATGCTCCTGATATTTTTGAGAAATCACTAGATTTTAACCTGCTTTGGAGATAACTACCAATTTTCTAACAATGAACAATTTCTTCTCCTCCTCCATTTTTTTAAAGAGTATGTTTAGTTCCAATCGTCAGAAAATTTTGGAAAGAACGGAAATCTTAAACCAAGAATGGAAACAGCGAAGGATACAGCCTGTCCACATCCTGACTTCTGTGAGCTCATTGCGCGGGACCAGGGAGGTTGGTTAACTCACGCACTGGAGTGATTATCAGTGCATTCTGGTTTTTGCTGTTGGAATGTTGGCTGGTTATTGATAGGAAGTCACTCACTTCTGGAAGTCCATCTGTTCACTGCTTTCTTTTTAATGTGCAACTAACTGTTGGTGGCTGCCTTAGGTAACACTACGAGCTACTCCTGTAAGAGAGCTGTAGCGTTTAGAATATATTTCACTGTTACCAGGTAGATTCGTAGATTTTTATAGGATTGTGGATTTTAAAAAGTTTTTAAACTAAATACTCTTTAATGTCCTCATCAGATCACTATTTAGAGCAAGGCTTTCTGACTCGTAGTTATCTTTTTTCTGCCCCTTAGTGTGAATTAGCCATGCTACAAGAAATGTTTCCTTTTCATGCATATTCACGCACTAAGAAAGTTTTGTTATTGGAACATTTTGTTCAAATTCTAAGGCTCTCTAAGAATTTTAAATTCAGTGTTGAGAGATCAGAAGTCCTTTTATATAGCATTTCTAAATGAAGAAAGTAGATCTTAATCCTATTTTCAAAAGAAGGTAATAAACGTATGGCAGATTTTATAATTAAATGACACATGAGACACAGTGGCAGCAAAATGAGAAGAAAATGGCAGAAGCTTAAAAACTGTAGAACCCAGTCAGTAGGGTTTTATGCAAAGCATTTGGTTTAAGTACCTGTTTATATAGGAGAAGATGGCATAGGAGGTGGAATGCTATTTGAAAGGGCATCAAAACAGAAAGAAGGAAGAAAGCGCTTTGGAGTTTATTAAGTTACACCGTGCAGTGGGTAATTGTTTATCTGAATGTCTAGACATGGAAAAAGCATCTAGACAGTGGGCTCTGTTCAGTGAGGTTATGATATTTATGAAATACTGTAATAAACAAGAATTTGCTACCGCGTGAGACCTGTTGAGATTGTGACACACTGGCTTCAGAGCAACTTGTCGGTGCTGTCACAGTAGCCCAGTCCTAGTGACTGGGTCATGGTGTGGTGGTCTCGGTGGTGACACATGACTTGGAATGATTCTTAGTCATTTATTCATTTTGCCAGGTGACTCCTCTTTAAAGCCTGGGCTCGCAGTTGTGTAGATAAATATCATATGCTGCTAACACCTTCCGCACCATCTGGGATAGGTCAGGGCCCGTGTGTTAGGGGTAAATGACTTCTATTCATATATTAAGGGTGAAAGGAATTCGTTTCTATGCTAGTCAGAATGTTCTCAAAAGGAATAAGGATGGGGCTTCTAAGTAATTATGTGAAAGTTTTGTCTGGTGACCTTTTGGAAACTTTGAGGTAAAGGAAAAGGAAACCTTGTTCCTTCTCCCCAGAGGAATAGATCTTAGAAATCTGGAGGAGGAAGTAGACACACGGAGTACATGCTTTTTGCCACCCATTGCAAATCTCAAAATGCTACCAAAAGTCCAGCTTTTATTTATAAGTAAAAGTTGATGGCAGTAATGATTTCTGACCCAGTGCTGGGTACTCTGCACACGTGAACCTCATTTAATGTTTGTGATGGTCATCTTATGCTCCCCACCCCCCCACCCCATGAGGACACTGAGCCTTGGAAGACTTCAGTCAGTTTGCTTGCTCTAATGATCTGATGTGGGCCTAGAAGAGTACACTTTGCTCAGACACGTTAAAAAAGGAGTCAAGTTCGCTGTTTATGTCCAAGTTGAATGTTCATGATGTAACCTTAAGTACAGATTATTCAAATGAATACTTACTGATTGAATTTTGCTTTTAATTTTGTCAAATGGAGATAAATTATTGAGTGTAAAGATATCTAACTTTTTAATGTGAGTTTATATGAGAAATTGTAGAAGAAGTTAGCATTTTAATAGAACAAAATTCTTTCTAAACTTAGTGCCCCATGCAGGTTGAGGAAAAACCATTTTCACAAAATAGGATGATGGGAAAGGAGGAAAATCACCCCCAGCCTCAGGAACTCTGTTTTGTTGCCTGGAACTCTGACCCGGTCAAATCTGTTAGTTTTCGAGCTACTCTTGAGAGCTGATTCTGCTTCAAATGATTCATTTTACTTCCCCTTTAAAACCATCATCACTGACATTTGGAAGCTGAACGTTTATTCGGTTTGTGATAAGCTTTTTGGCGTTCTCACAATAAAAATAATAAAATTTTAGGACTGAAAAGGACTTTAATGATCTCTGTCTGATCTCCTTACTTTTAAGATGAGAGTATATCCGTGTTTATCTTTCTTCGGTTTGAGCATTCCCAGCTGTACGTCAATTTCTTTTATATGCTTTAAAAGTTGGGAGTCCGAAGTAGGTCAGAAGCAGGAGGAGAAATAAGAGGTAGTGTTTTGCAAAGACTTTCCTAGTAGTAGGCTTGGCAGAAGTTCAGACTGCAATGTTGCTCCAAACACCTGACGTCTGTGGCCTTCAACATTGGGAAGTGCTGATAACATTGTTTTAATTAGCTGCTTATTTTATAAGCTGATCCTTTGCAAGTGCTGCGTAGTGCTGCGTCTTCAGTTGAAATCTTTTGTGGCCTGAACACCATTCAATGACAATTTTCAGTTTTTCACTCAAGTCTTAGACTTCAGTCCCTTCTGTGTTTGTAAAGTAGATGTGTTCAGTTTTAAAACGACAGGTTTTTGTCTGGGTTAATTTAGCGGAGACCGTCTGACACAGGCTGCTGTGACCCGATGGGGTGACCGCCCTCGGCGCCGACTTCAGATCAAGGGGCTCTGCAGTTGCACTTAGAGGCCACATCTTCCATGTGCCGTTTTCTTAGCGTGTGTCCCGAAGGCGCTTGCGGCCGCTCACTTTCCGGCGTCGAGGTTATAGAGCCTGTGCGGAAGTGCCCGTCGAACGTTGGCACAGGAGGCGCCCCTAGTTTTTTTTAAAAGTAGTTCTGACTTCTTGAAGACAGTGGCTGTATGTTTGACATTGATCTCCTTTGCCCTTCAGTTAATCTTTTGAAGGAGCTTTCATTTGAAAAATGTCACTAAGAGAAATACACACCAAGGGTTGTGCACCTTACCGATGTAATATGTGGCTGTTTATACAATCAGTTGCTTGTATAGGTGACTTTCATTAGTTTGTCTTCTCAGTCAAAAAACTTGATCTCCTGTAAGCCTTCGCGTCGGTAGTCCTGATCTTTGTCGTGTCTGTTTTCCAGTTTTCATGAAGAAACTGGTTTAGGAGCTACTCTTGTAGTTCTTATAGTGCATTTCTTTTGAACATTTGTCCATTTCTTGCTAAAAACCAGAGGGCGCTTTACTTCATCGATTGTTCATGTTGAGATTTTTATCATCTGTGTGTATTATGACTGAAAGAGGCTTGCGCAAATGACGTGTCTTCTGGCCAAGTGGTAGGATTGGTTTAGTAATTTAAAAATAGCCCGCCAATATGCATTTCCAGATTCTCAGGAGAATTTAATGTTCTTGTAAGAATTTTGTGTCATGTTTACTGATGAAAATGGCGAGAATTTTGTATGTCAATTTAAATGTGGAGCTACTTCAGGATGTCTGACACAAGCAGCATCATTAGAAAGACATCATAGTCTCATTTGTGAAGAGTTAAAAATTTTTAACATTTTTTTTATTTCTGAGAGCGCCAGCGGGGGCAGGGCAGACAGAGGGGGACGGAGGATCTGAAGCTGTCTCTGCGCTGACAGCAGCGAGCATATGCGGGGCTTGAACTCACGAACTGCGAGCTCATGACCTGATCCAAAGTCAGCCGCTCAACCCAGCTAGCCAGGTGCCAGGTGCCCGAAGAGTTAAACAATTTTAACAATTTAACAATTTGATTTTCCTAGTAATATTTGAAATGATTATGAGTTCATCACGTAACATTTAATGTTTACAGATTATTTTTTGGAGGGGGAAGAGGCTTCTATCAAAATAACAGTGTACGTTCTTTTATAGTTTGCAGTTTGGACTTGCTGTTTTTATTGAAGGAGACAAAAACGTGGTCTCTTTAGACATAAACACGTGATTGCATTATTTATTGATCATAATGCACTTTCCTCCGTTAATTGTAAATAGAAATTTAGTTACTGTTTACAAAGATATGCTAGTGTACCTAGTACATAATTTAGCCCTCTTCAGTACACCGTCAACTTTAAATACAGTAACGTGCTTTCTTTCCTTTGTAAATGGAGATTGTGGAACCAGGAGGTCTAGGTTCTCAGCCATTTGAGCAAATATGGTAGCGAGCTGGGTCATTTTTCTCATGTCTTAGAAATAAATGGATGGCTGTCAGTCTGAACATAGCCATCCTTTCTTGTTGCCTCAAGGAACTGGTTTCTAAGTCGCTTTCTGCTGCTTTTGCCTCTCTTGAGTGCGGTGGTGGTGTTTATTTGGAGAGTTCAGTTCTGTCTTCCTTAACTCTGCCAGTCCTTCCCACCATATTAACTTCTCACATCATTTCAGCTTTGCTTTCTGGATTTCTTTTCTTTTCTTCTTTTTTTTTTTTTTTTCCAATATATGAAGTTTATTGTCAAATTGGTTTCCATACTTTCTGGATTTCTTTAGGCTGAAATAGATGGAGCATTTTCTGAAGTGACCATAAAGGAGGCTTTCCTTTTATTTATTATTTTTTTGAAAGGAAACTAATGGGTTTTATAATGCTTTTCCAAAAGGACATTAAAAAAAAAGGTTACTTGAGATGTCGGAGTTTATATTATCAATATGCTGTAATTAAATATATATCATACACTTGATGTATGAGTTTTTTTTAAACTTAAGATTCTCTATCTTATTTGAAAAGTGAGTTTTTCAAAAATGTCAAATGTTATTTTGTGCAACGAATAAACCAGAAGTTGCTTTTAGTTTGCTGGTTTTCAGCTAGAACATTGTGTAAATAGTTGGTATTTTACATACATTGTCACCTTTAGTTGACTACAAAGATCAAGACCAAAAATCGTTGATCTACAAAGACCAGTTCTTTTCCCAAAAACAAGAAAATTTTGTGCAGCCATTTAAAGAACGAGTTGAGCCAGAAGAAGTGCTGTCTAGCTTGCATTGTTAAAAATTGTTATTGCTCTGAAGAAATAAGAGAAATAAGATTTTATTAGACCTTGAACTTCTGGGATAACATGGATGACTGAAATTTACTGCTTAGGATTCTGCTTTATCTTCTTTTAATAGATTTTATAAAAGAATACCACTTGAGTACCGTTTGGGGGGGTTGGGCAGAGTTCTCAGCTACCTATATCGATTGAGGCAGCTTTATACCAGGTCACATGAATCTGTTGGGTTAATGAAACTTCATTGTGTCTCTCAAAAAAGGCCATTGCAAAATGACTCTTGAAAATTCAGAGAAACACGGAAATAATATATAAAACAGACGGCAAAAGTTTCTGTAGCACAACCCGGTGTTTGATTTTTTCTGATCTCGTTCTCTATATATGAACATGTTAATAATGAAATATATTATATCATATACAAAAATTATGAATTTTGTATAAATAATTGTCATATATAAATAATACACTATTTTAAGAGGTTTCTGGCCAGGGATGCTGGCTGGCCAGTCAGTCTGAACCAGGATCTTAATATCAGGGTCCTGAGTTCAAGCTCCAGGTTGGGTGTGGAGCTTACTTAAAAAATAAAAGGGTTACTGGCCAGATAAAATGTGCCTGCCAATTTGGGCCATCACTGAAACAAAAAAACTATGTTTTAAAGTAAGTTGATATGGTTACATTAGTTTCAGGTGTATAACCTGTGATTTATCTTCTCTATACCTCATGCTGTGGTCACTACAAGTGTAGTCCCCATCTGTCACCATCATCATTGACGTCAGCCAGTCAGCCAGTATCATTGACGATATTCCCTATGTTGTGCCTTCTATTCCTGTGACTTTTTCCATAACTGGAAGCCTGTATCTCTCCCCCCATCACCCATTTTGCCCATCTTCCCACCCCCACATTTGGGCTGTCACTTTAAATCCTCTGTCCAGGTCCTCATTCTCTAAGAATGCAGTGTTCAGTGTTTGATGACTGGATATAACATCATTTATTGCCCTATTCTTTTTTTTTTTTGAAGGTTTATTAGTTTTGAAAGAGAGGGAGAGTGGGAGCAGGGAGGGGCAGAGAGAGAAAGAGATCCCAAGCAGGCTTCAGGTTTGGCACAGAGCCTGACTTGAGGCTCAACTCACTGACCACACAGGCTCCCTGCCCTATTCTTAATTGATAAACATTTATTTTTTAGTTTTTATTTTTGCAATTAGTATTTTAGCGAATACCCTTCATTGTACATCTTTGTATCATTGAGTAATTTTGTAGAAGTTCCTAGAAAGAATTACTCAGTCAAGAGGATATGCATTAAGTTAAATTTTTTTTTTTTTATTTTAGAATGCAAGGCGGGGAGAAGGGCAGAGGTAGGAGAGAGAGAATCTCAAGCAGGCTCCATTTTCAGTGCGGAGCCCAAAGCTGGGCTCAATCCCACAACCCTCGGATCATGGCCTGAGCCAATCAAGAGTTGGGACACTCAACCGGCTGAGCCACCTAGGCACCCTGCGTATTTAAATTTTTATAGATATTACCACATTGTTTCCCCAAAAGATTTTCCGTCTTCACCTTCCCAGCTGTTGATGGTAGTGTCTCTTCTTCCTCTCTGTTCCCAACGCTAATATACCAGTCTTTTGGATCTTTGTCAGTGTGATAGGTAAGACGTTATTACAGTTTGCTTGCTTTTCTTTACTCATTCAGTGAGGCTGAGTTTCTATTGTCTGTTTATATTTCTTCTCTGAAGTGACTGCTAGGGTGTTGGATCTATTAAATTAATTTGGGACGTTTCTTAGGATTTTTAAGGACTTTTGTATATTGTTAAATATTCAGTTATTTATCATGTTTTGCAGATTCCCACTCCCTTCTTCCCATTTTGATGTTATTCCTGGTGTATTTTGGTTCATGAAAGTTTTATTTTTTTTTTAATTAAAAAACGTTTAAAATGTTTATTTTGAGAGGGAGAGAGAGAGAAAGTGTGAGCAGGGAGGGGCAGAGAGAGGGGGGACAGAGGATCCGAAGCAGGCTCTGCACTGGCAGCAGAGAGCCTGATGTGGGGCTTGAACTCCTCAACCATGAGATCATGACCTGAGCTGAAATCAAAGTTGGATGCTTAAAACGACTGAGCCACCCAGGCACCCCAAAGCTTTAGTTATTTTAATTTTTCTCAGATGTGGGCAAATGTCACTTTCAATTTTTATTTTTAAAAAATTTTTAAAGTTTATTTTGAGAGAGAGCGCACACGCACATGTGTTGAGAGCTTGCGCGTGAGGTGGGGAGGGGCAGAGAACCAGAGAATCCCAAGTAGGCTCCACCCTTCAGCAATGAACCCGACCTGAGCCAAAATCAAGAGTTGTACGCTTCACTGACTGAGCCACCCAGGCGCTCCCTTTTTAAATTTTAGACAGGGCAAGCCTGAGAGGGGGAGAGGGCAGAGGGAGAGAGAGAATCCCAAGGAGGCTCCGTGCTCAGTGCAGAGCCTGACTCAGGGCTCAGTCCCACCACCCCGGATCATGACTTGAGCTGAAATCAAGGGTTGGATGCTCAACCAACTGAGCCACCCAGGCACCCCAAGACTGTCCAACATTTTAAAAGATGACTGGGCATATTTAGAATTTCAAAATAGTAGGATGTACCTTATAGGGAGAAGAAGAAATTCTTTATTCATACTATTAGGCAAATACCGGTTTATAGAAGTTTTAAACATTTACGTAGTCAAATTAGAATTTCTTTCGATTTCTGTGTTTCTAAAGGCTTAGAAAGTAAAGATTATAAATTACCTCTCTAGTTTTCATGTTTATATTTTATTTAAAAAAAATTTTTTTAAAGTTTATTTTGAGAGAGAGAGAGTGGGAAGGGGTGGAGAGAGAGAGGGAGAGAGACCATTGCAGGCGGGCTCTATACTGTCAGTACAGAGCTGGATGCCGGGCTCGAACTCACAAACTGTGAGATCATGACCTGAGCTGAAGTCAGAGGCTTAACTGACTGAGGCACCCAGTGTCCCTAAAGATTTTGTTTTATTTTATATTTTTAAAAATTTATTTATTGTAGAGAGAGAGAGAGTGTGGGTGCATGTGTGTGTCGGCGGGGGGTGGGGGGTGGGCAGAGAGGGAGAGAGAGAGTCCCAAGCAGGCTATGTGATATCAGTGTAGAGCCTGACGCTGGGCTCGATCTTGCATGAGATCACGACCTGAGCTGAAATCAAGAGTTGGACGCTCAACCACCTGAGCCACCCAGGTGCCCCTAAAGATTTTAGTTTTAAGCAATCTCTGTATCCACCATGGGGCTAGAACTCACAACCCCAAGGTCAAGAGTCACATGCTCCACCGACTGAGCCAGCCACATGCCCCTCACTTGTATATTTTGATACTTAACCTGTTAGGAATTTCCTTTGGTATGAAAAATGAGTGGGGATTTGGTTTTTAATATTTTTCTCTTTTAGCTTTTCTAGTTGTTTCAACCAACACTACTTAACTGAGTAGTCAGTGGACAGTAAAGGAGCAGTCACAAGTCTTTCCTGCAAAGATCAACCGAATTGGCCTACCCGAGTGGTGGTCCCCAGAGCAGATCTCCACCTGAGCCAGGACTTAGTGCCTCTCCTCAGAGACCACGGCCTAGTGCGGGTCTGGTGTCTCCAGCGTAACTCGGGCCTCTGGTGCCCTGACTTGTTCAGCCTCACGTCTGCTCCTGGAAGCAAGGCTTCAGAATGATCGTGGTGCCACGGCTTATGGAAACCAGGGACTTAAATAAACCTCTGTCTTCCATTTCTTAGTTTTTGCTTGTTTTTATTTTTTCAGTGACAAATGATATTTCTTGCTCATAGGACTGTTCTTGAGTTAGGTATTTGAGTTTGCATGGCTCTAGTTACCTGCTTCTGTGCCTTTTGTGTGTGTTTGTAGTTTTAAAAACTTATGTATTGACTTGTTCAATTTCTGATTTCCAGTTACATTAGCAAAACTGGAGTTTGTAGCAAAACTGCAGATTATGAGGAATGATTTACGGTAGCCCCCTTCTGGCCCCAGACTGCATTGGGTTTTCCCTGTGCATTGGGTTTTAATAGGATTAACGAGGTGGTATTTTTATGGTTGCTTTCATTCAGAATCAGGCTTTTGAAATTAGGATGCAGGGGAGAGTTTTAAGAGTTGAAATTTCCTGAAGTTGCATTCCAAATGTTCTGTGTTCTGTGTTAAATGCATTTGTGGTGTGTGTGTGTGTGTGTGTGTGTTGTGTGTTGTGTTTTTCTAAGAAGCATAGGAACTGGCCCTCAAAGGATCTTTCTGTGATGCTCGAGTGAACTCCCACAGGACCCCTGTGCTGCAGGTAGAGAGGTCCTTTCCCCAGTCGGTCGGCCGGCTCTATCACATACTGAACAGTGGAAGCACTGTACGACCTGGGATGAGCCACTCTTTGATTTCTTAGCTCCAACACCCTCGATTTGCTCCTTATACTAAATACGTCTGTGTCAGGCTCTGGTCAGGAATTTTTCTTCCCGGTTTTTCTTTCTGACCCTGTCCTGCTGGAGCCTCTCGTCTCTTGGACCCCCCCCTTCTCCTGATCCACTCCCGAGACCTGGTTAGGGACTCCCTTCTCTCTCACTTCTCTTGACCCAAACTTGGTATTTGTCTCATTCCAGTTTTTGTCTTCAGGACTTCCTTTGCATGAAAACAGTCTGAAATTAAATTGTGTACGCTATCATTTTCACCAGAAGGGCTGGCTAATTTAAAATTTGGGTGTGTTATCTTTTCTCTGCTGTGATTTGAAGAATAATAGAGGCAGTGTCAGAAATCCTCCTCGGCTTTTCTCTAGTTTGGGTGGCAGTTGACCCTTTCTTTCCTACGCCTTAGGTGTGAGATGGTTCCTTATTGTTTTTACTTGGAAAGACGATATCAACAGTTCATTGTGTCTCTGGCATGAATTAAATGGACCAACCAGTATCCAAGAATATTTTTAACTTGGCTAACTGTATTTTTTTCCCCCTACTATCCGGAAGTTGGACTTAACCCTTCTGATGTTAAAGATTGTTCAGAGACCAAATGGCCATGGCAATTTTCCTTTGGGATGTCCCACTGTGAAATGGGGAGTCATACCGACCTCATAGGGTAGTGGTGAATTTTAAAGAAGTTAACTTTGGTAAAGTCTCTAGCACAGTGCTTGGCACATAGTAGGGTGTGTTAATTTCTTTCCCTTCCCTGCAGGCCAT
This sequence comes from Lynx canadensis, assembly GCF_007474595.2. Classification (NCBI taxonomy): domain Eukaryota; kingdom Metazoa; phylum Chordata; class Mammalia; order Carnivora; family Felidae; genus Lynx; species Lynx canadensis. The sequence continues at coordinate 161,414,301 of NC_044304.2, read as the reverse complement.
TCACCTGCTCTTCCCTCTACGATTTTCCATAACACAGTTTTTACTTGGAACCAGCCTTCTGCCAAGAGTCTCAGTTTGGTTGTGTCCTCCTACAACTACTATTTTTGGCTTGACTTCCCTCTCCAGCTCCCAGTGGTCCAGCCACACAGTCGCCTATTGTACCAGCTGGTTGATGTAAGTCTATCCATCCTCAGAGGAACCCAGTTACTTACCAGTAAGCTGTGTTTCTCTGAAAATGTAGCATCCTTGATAAACCAATAGTTTTTTTTTTTTTTCCTTCTTTACTTACCATTGATGATGAATCATCTATAGTAACTTCCTTGTGTGATCCTCAAGTAGGAACTAGAATCGGAGAACTTTATTTGTTGATGTGTAGGTCTCCTAGTGAGTTCCTGAGTCCAGGACCCTTGACTGTGATCAGGTAAAATGCTTTGGAGACCCATGAGGTCAAAATCCTTTTCAGTATTCTGAGTGATATGAGACTTAATTACATAAACTGTCAAGGATGATACATTTTCAAAGAAAAAAAAGTTACTGGTAAGTAACTGGAATTTTTTGAGTAATTTTTCTGTTAAGTCAATAAATAAGAATTCCCAAACTTGTTTTACCAACAAATGCTTTTGCATTTGAATATTACTTCATAAATGAAAGGAATATGGTTATTAGTTAAGGTTAATAGTTAAGGAATGGGATCGGTTTCTAGACATAACTACATAGATCATGAGGTGTGGGTATAGGTCTTCAGTTTTCTAAGGAGGTGCTCCCTTAGCTTTAAAGGGAAATTGGAGTGAATCTCCATTAGGCAAAATTAGCAAATGCAGTCTGCTCATTCAGAAACATTTTTTGAGTGCCTACTCTTTTTTGAGACACTGTGCTGAGTATCATTGCGAGACAGAGAGGTAAAAACCACACTGTCTCAGCTGCTTTTGCTCTCAGAGAGCTGATTTCTGGCCCCTTGGTGACTGTAGGGCACAGGATTAAGGTGACGGGGTCATGGTATGACAGCGTCGTGGGGTTGGAGGTGGTCCTAAGTGCCACAGCCTTTGCCATCTTTTGTGCTTCTCGAAGTTCTTTCTGTTCAGGGGGAAACGTCAGCGGACCTCATTCAGTAGATTCAGAGTATTTTCTGCATCCTTAGAGCAAACAGATGAGGCAGAGCCAGCGTCCCTCCTGTCTAGTAGTAGAATTGAATATTAAGTCGTCTGACCTTAAGTATGACCTTGGGTTCAGACGCTGAGTAACGCAGGTGGATACATGAGAGTTGGAGAGGCAGCACGCTCTCCCTCACCCCCTGAGCTTTAAAGGAGGCTAATCTTGAGAGTTAAAGTCACAGTGTTAATTTACTTCCCCCAGGTGTAAAACAAAACCTCAAAACTCTAATTTTTTTTGGTAAGAAATTACAGTTACTGTGCACTTCAGATCACTGGACAGTGTATCGTACTTGATTCAGTAATTATAACCACTCCTTGCCCCAAAGCTTACCCAGTTAGGTAGGAGGAAGAGAGGCGCCTTGGTAGTACCAGGAATAAGAGAAGGGCCTGGGGGAAGAGGCGCCCCTCCCGTGTGGCGCCCAGTGCACAGTTGTGCTTGTTCGTTGACCCCGGGAGCCGCTCCACGGCGGGAGCCTCGCACAGCCAGGAAGCTCTTGGGTGTCGGAGGCAGATTTCGGCTTCCTTCCCGGCTTGGTAACTTACTACCTTTCTGACTAGGCAAGTTACTGAACTTCTCTGAACCTCAGTCTCCTCGTTTGTGAGGTGGCGATGCTAAAGGCTGACACGAGGAGTGGTTAAGATATATATAAAGCACTTAGCACAGTGCCTGCAACATAGTACGTGCTCAATAAATGTTAACTGCTAATATTATTGGATTATTGGACGGATGGATGAAGAATTGTATCAGAGGCCAAAGTGCGGAACAGGAGAAGATTGTGGCTCTGGAGTTTTAGTGAACTGTTCCCTACCTTCTCATTTACTTGAGCAGTGAGCTTTCTAGTGTTACAATCTTTGTCTTTGCCGTTTGGAAAGCAAATTAATGGATTAATCACTGTCACAGTTCTGTCTAACTACTCTGATCTCTAAACCGGCTTCCACCAGGAAGGAACTATTGTGCTGCAGTGACTGTGACCGACCATTGCACCATTATCCCCCTGGCCTGACGAGATGCTGAGGGCCAGGTGTGGCCTGTGCGCCAGAGATTTCACTGTGATTTCACCAAATCTAGCCCTGCTATTTTTAACACCTCTCAAATAGAAATGAAACATTTAATGTGTGTATACATAGGATTTTCCGTTTTGCTTACTACTTCTTTTTACTCGATTTTCACTGATTGTAGATCACAAATAGATGTCCAAGGGTATTTTTGAGAAGGTTCTTGGAAGCCTGATAATTGGGTAATGGTGCTCCTTAAGAAAAGGTGGATTCCTAGACAGGATAGAAGGTGCTGTGGTTAGTTGGGCACAGATTTTTACCGTATTTCATAGAATCAAAGATGCAAAATTTTGAACATTTTAACATCTGAAACTGGAATGCATCTTAGAATTGCTGTGATAAGAAAGCATTATGTTACAGTTTAACTGGCAACATTATTTTCTTAGTGATACAGAAAGTAATGGAATGCCTTGAAATTGATGTCATCGTAGGTTGGATGAAATACGGTATTTCAAGAGAGTATATGCACTTACACGTTATAGAGATATGGTATCGTGGCAGTATGTGTAGTGGGGAAGAGAGCAGAGGCTCCAGAGTCAGACTCTCTTTCTGGGTTTAAATTCCAGCCCTATCTAGTTAACGTATGGCTTACCTTATTTTTACCTGACTTTTCTCACCTGTAAAATGGGGGCTAAGAATTAGTCCCCATCTTACAGTGTTGTATTGAGGACAGAATATGATAAGACATGTGATGTGTTTAAAATAGTGCCTCACACGTAGAAAGTGCCTGATAATATTAGCTGTTATTATTAATGTCGAGATTATACTTTTGCAGGATTGATAGCACTCTGTTTTGTTGTGATCGAAATTCAGATCTGTTCTTACCCTTCGTATTTGTTTTCCGTCCGGTAGTATCAGCAAATGATGCTTGGGGTTTTGTTTTTGTTTTTGTTTTCGTTTTTAAGGGAAGATAAAAATAAGAAAGGTGAACCTAACAGTTTCCATATTCTTATTAAGTGAGATTTTTAAGAGACATATTGGTGTTATATGTTATTATTCCATGTGGTTGAGATGGAAAAGAAACTAAGCATCAAGCTAGGAAATTTATAGTGAAAGCAAGGAGCAGCTGACCTGAGGCTAACAAATACAGTTTTTGATTCTGATTGATGTTGGTAAGTATGGGAAGGGTTGGAGGCTTTTGGAAATTTGCAAAATCTGAAGCATTTTGTCACCCTAAGTAAAAGAGTAAAAAGGAGGGAATCCTTCATGGTTTTAGGAACTTTGTTGTCTTAGGTAAAGGAATTTCCTTTTCAAAATGATTTAAGTGGGCAGTGTCTCTTTAGAATATGGCTGCAGTTTAAGGCTGTCCTTTTATTCTTATGAGTCAATTTTATTTTCTCTGTTCTAGTGTTCAGTGACCAGTGACTTGGATTTTCCAACGCAAATCATCCCATTAAAGACTCTGAATGCAGTCGCTTCAGTACCCATAATGTATTCTTGGTCTCCCCTACAGCAGAATTTTATGGTATGTAAATCATGTATCATCTGCTTATTTGATAATCATTTATTTTCAATAAAACAATTTTCTTGTCGAGGTGAATCAAGAATGATAATAAGTAAAAAAAAAAAAAAAAGTTATCGAAATGAGAACACTTTGTGTTTTTTAATGGATAGATATATTTTAAGCCTTCACGGTGTTGTGGTTTTTCTAGTCTTTTCTAGTTAAAATATTCTCCAAAGGAAAAGTGTTAAGGAGAAATCATACCTGGGATTAAAAACGGTTAAAAGATGGACGCTTATAGTTCTTACCTTGGGAAGGTCGGGCAGTATTCTGTAATTTCAGTATGATTTTGAGGTTTTGTTAATTGAGAACTTATATTGAGAACAGTTTTAGGCAGCGTGTTATTAAATGATACTGAACAGTATGAAATATTCTCAGGGCTTATAAAACACAAACTTAAGCATATTTCCACAGATAACACTGGCCCAGTAGCTTTTGTAAAGAAATGCTGGTGTTTAATTCTTCATAGACGTAGGATGAAAGAGGATGGAACAAAAGAAATTTGAGTATGAATTCTTCACTTAGACTGTTAAATAAACAATAGTTTCATTATTTACTTGATATGTAAAAGTAAGGAAAAGTACTGATACAAGTCCTTGGTGAGCCTACTTTAGGAATTGCTTACTAGGTTTTTAAATTTTGTTTTTAAATTTTCTTTTTTTTAACATTTATTTTTGAGAGACAGAGCGTGAGTGGGGGGTGGGGGGGTAGAGAGAGAGGGAGACACAGAATTCAAAGCAGGTTCCACACTCTGAGCTGTTAGCACAGAGACAGATGCGGGGCTTGAACCCGTCGACCGCGAGATCGTGACTTGAGCCGAAGTCGGACACTTAACCGACTGAGCCACCCAGGCGCCCCTAATTTTTTTGTTTTTAAAGTAGGCTCCATAGCCAAGGTGGAGCTTGAACTCACAACCCAGAGATCAAGAGTCCCATGCTGTACCAACCGAGCCAGCCAGGCACCCTTAGATTTTTTTTTTTTTTTTTTTTTTAAATAGATGTTTCTAACGTCTTTAGTAACTTAAAGATTTTATAGTGGAAGATTAAAGACGAAGTTCAGATACTTTTCTATAATTGCTGAAACTTGTGTGTTTAAGGCCCTCTGCAAAAACATTTAGTTTAAGAATCCTATTGCAAGAGCTGAAGGGAGATTTCAGATATTCATAGACTGAAGTTCTGAAAGCAGATAGTATTTAAAGTCAAAATTATTTAGGGTTACCCATGGGTTTGCTGGTTACTGACCAAGGCAAATTAGGCAGACCCTGTGGTTAGGATACGTTTGAGGGAGCAAAGGTTACGTGGAATACAGTTGGGAAGACAAAATAGCAGTTTGTCACTTAATTGTGGCTTTTATCCAAAAAAACCCCTAATACTCCTAGTGCAAATGGGATTAGTGAAAAGTGGACTCTTGAGTTGTCTGTAAGTTTGGATCTGGATAGACCAGTACATTAAAATTTAAATCTTAATTTTTTTTATCCCCCTGTGTGCTTTCTCTCTCAATTTCCCTTTTTCCTATTTGTCTAAGATCCTGTTGTCTTTCTGAAGTCTTGTCCTAAATTTGTAACCTGGGGATTATCTGAGATTTTCCCCTTCTGGTTTTTCCTGCCTGCTGCTACGTGACAGTCCAAGTGCCTGGTGGCCTTTTCCTGGTGTGTTCTTCCCCCTCCGTCTTGGTCCCAGCCCGTGGCACCACTCCCTGGCTGCCCCCTTTCCTGGCCCCTCAGCCAGTCCGTTCTGTTGATTGGAGCTATCATTCTAAAATTCTGTTTTAAACCAATACCCGCCCCCCCTGCCCTTTGAAAGGCTTCTTAAGACAGCTCCGTCCTACTTTGTTTAAATATGGACTTCAGAACCCTATGGCCTTTATAATTACTGTCTTTTTTATTCTTTATTGAAAATTCTCTTCCTCCCACACATCTGCTTTCAGTCCCTGGTGTCCTTGAGTTCTCCCTTCTGCTTGAACTTTTTCTCGGATCAGTTCTTCCTTGCTAAGTTAGTGCCTTTTTCCCCCCTGTTGTCTTCCAGACCTTTATAGAAACTCCTCTGTCGTCTTGATTAGCATTATACAGAGATTGTTTATCTCTGTATCAAAATATTTATGTCATTGTAGAATGTTCTTATTTTACATATAAGAGTAAATCCTTTTGGCATAACCTTTATGATAATCTATTTTATATCCCCAGATTTTATTATATTGAAGGTCTCAGAATAACTAGATCATTAAGTGAAGTTTGGAAATCCTTACCTTTTTTACTTTGTATGGCTATTTATAAGTGGTTTTAATAAGCCTTATTTTATCGATTCTAAGACTCTGGGTTTGCCTTAAAATTGATGGGTCACAGCGTAATGTGCGACACTTCCTTTCTTGAGGTGCATAAAATAATGGTAAGTTTTAATGATTGATGACCTGTTAGATTAGGGAAATAGAGTATTTTCTCTTAAAATTTTTCCGCTGTGAACAGTTTTTTTCTTATATAATGCTTCTTGGTGGGAGGGGTCTTTTATTTTATTTTTTTTGTAGCTTTGAGTTTGTTGTTAGTTTAGATCTGGAGAACTGAGTAAAGACATCTACTTTAGAAATTGTATTTTACATTACATTGATTTTAATTTTATTTTTAAAGTTTGTCTATTTGGAGAGAGAGAGCATGAGCACAAGCCGGGGAGGGGCAGAGAGAGAATCCCAAGCAGGCTCCGCGCCATTAGCGCAGAGCCCGATGTGGGGCTTGAACCCGCGAACTGCGAGATCAGGAGCTGAGATCAAGAGTAGGACACTTAACCTACTGAGCCACCCAGTTGCCCCTACGTTGATTTAAAAAATATTTGATACTTAGGATAAGCCTGCTTTTAAAATACATTTTTTATTTTTAGGTGGAAGATGAAACGGTTTTACATAACATTCCTTATATGGGGGATGAAGTTTTAGACCAGGATGGGACTTTCATTGAAGAGCTAATAAAAAACTATGATGGAAAGTACACGGGGATAGAGGTGAGCCATGTGTTTAATCTCTTGGAAAAAGGGGCCAAAGCATTGAGAGAGATTCTGAATTTGTAAGCATAGGTGTGAACGTGGTTTTTTTTTAATATTAAAAGTAAGTTTATTGCTGGATTGGCCTGGGCTTACCAGCCTAAAAATTGTAATGTTTTCCCTACTTTTAAATTGAAGAATCATTTTTGCTGACTTAAAAATGATGCATAGTTGCTTATCTCATAAATTATAATGTCAGTAACATGTAAATTAGGTAGAATGGTTTGAGTGTATGTAGATTTTAAGATTCCTTCACAGTAAAATTAAGACCGGGGCTCTGCTTACATGTCACATGGGCTCCAGAAGGCCCTGTGCTCAGAAAGATGTCCCCCTTAGCTCCCGCAGTTCCTGCATTTCTGTCCCCGCGTTCACGGCTTCTGCGTTTGGTGTCCAGGGGACCCTGTCAGTGTCTGGCAGGAGGGTAGCGTGTGTAACGTCGTCATGGTCCCTTCTCTTCTGGGGAAAGTGAGGGCTGTCAGCTGCGGTGTTGGGAGGAGGCCGAGGCCACAGTTCGTTTCTAGGGCATCAGGTTATAGTGGCAGGCACTGGAGACTTCTGGCGGGGGTTGGGGGGTGAGTAAAGAGAAGATGACAGGTGTTGAAGATGAATTCTTCCTGACTTTGCCTCAGGCCAGCCTTGAAGGTGATCTCCCCCTCATTTGAACAGTGTTCAGTTCCAGTGCTAACAGGCTCTGGCTGTTTCTTCCACGTTAGAAACGGCGTCAACTTGGCATTACCACCTTCCTCTGTATATTTCTGATACTTGACTTGGAATTTCAGAATGCGGGTTTATAAATGATGAAATTTTTGTGGAGTTGGTGAATGCTCTTGGTCAGTACAATGATGATGATGATGATGATGAGGCGATGACCCTGATGAAAGAGAAAAAACAGAAAGATCTGGAGGAGAACAGAGATGGTAAGTTTCTTCATTAGGTTTGTGCAGTCCTGACAGCATCTTAGTGTCCTTTGTAACGTTTCATCCTGTACTTGAGTGTCTTTACTTCCTTTGCCTAACAAAAGAATGTACCGTTTGGGGGGATTTTGCAGGGTAGTTATCAGAATCGTCATTCCGATATATTGATCGTTGCACACAAGTAGTGTGCCAGTCACTTTACGTGCACCAGCGGTGGCTGTTGGCATCAGATCTATTATAGTCGAAGAGATGGGCTTAGTGCACTTAAGTAGCTTATTTAGTATGCTGTTGGAGGAAGAAACAGAACCCAGAACCCTGTGCTGGTCACCCCTCTGAATGGCTCGAGAGCCCTGCTTTTGAGCCCTATGCTAGTTACGGCTTCTCAGAGCGGCGCCCGATCCAGAGTCCATAGTCGGCGGAGACTTGGCAGAGCTCATCGGTAAACAGCACAGAAGAGCGTGGGGGAGCAACTGCGATTTCAAAGAAGCGAAATGTTTTTGTGACGGGCCGCGGTCATGTAGTTCATCTCCTTAGAGTTTACAAAGAAGAATCAGACCCCAGTGGGTAGGTGACCAGGCAAGAAGGTCACAGACCCAGTCAGTAGCCGAGCTGGGATTAGCCCCTGGGGCTTCTCCCTCCTGGTGCACCTGAAACTTCGCATATTTGATTTTAAGTGTTTTGTTCGTCCAGCCTACCGGCACTCCATGCAGACATGTGACATATGTTAGAAGTAAGTGAAACACAGAGTTGATAATTTTCGTAGAAAATTAGCTTTGTTAGATGTAGTTGTGTGGAGGAAATGCAAGATTGAAAGACTTGCTTTTCTTTCATCTTTTTTCCCTTCCTTATTTCCTGATACAGACAAAGAAAGCCGCCCGCCTCGGAAATTTCCTTCCGATAAAATTTTTGAAGCCATTTCTTCAATGTTTCCAGATAAGGGCACAGCAGAAGAACTAAAGGAAAAGTAAGATTTGCTCTTTTGAGGCAGTCTTGCCTTGTATGGTGCGTAGCTCAGCGTTTTGGTTTATCAGAAGTAGAACTCACGGAGCCGACGGCCCCCCGCGCTTCCTGTGTTCATGGTGCTGCGGGGTTCTCGACACCACGTACGTGAGGTGCTTCCCTGCACGGCGCTTACCGTGGTGCCAGTAAACACACGCGTGATTTCCGGTAGCGCTTGGAGAGGAGAACTTCTCTGGACACTTATAGAAATGTCAGTGTAGTTGATGTTTATTTTAATTAATGTATGTAACATTTTTCATGATTTGAATCCTATCCCTGAACTTGATTCTTTTTATGTATTATTTTGAGAGAGAGAGAGAGAGAGAGAGAGCGAGCACAAGTTGGGGAGGGGGGGAGAGAAGGAGAGACAGAATCCCAAGTATGGAGCCCAATGGAGGGACTCGAACCCACAAACTGAGATTGACCTGAGCCAAGATCAGGAGTCGGACGCTTAACTGACTGCGCCTTGATTCTTGATATACCGGACAGAATGTTTAATTGGCTCTTCATCTAAATAAGGATGGTTTTAGTTTTAGGTCAGACCTTTTCCTTGTGTGTGGCCGAGGCACGATGAACATCACAGATGCTATAGGGGACCTTTCAGAAACTTTATTTTCAGAGAAGGAGTTGTGGCCGTGCCCTCACCTCCCTTTTCCTGGGTCGCCGTCAGGTATAAAGAACTGACCGAGCAGCAGCTCCCGGGCGCACTTCCTCCTGAGTGCACCCCGAACATCGACGGGCCGAACGCCAAGTCCGTGCAGAGGGAGCAGAGCCTGCACTCTTTCCACACGCTCTTCTGCAGGCGGTGCTTCAAGTACGACTGCTTCCTGCACCGTAAGTGCGGCCGCCGCCGCCCTCGTTGGGTCTGTTGTGGGTCCCGTCGTCCAGCGCTGGGAAGCGGTGTCCTTGATCACAGCTAGAATTGATCATTTAGCCTGGCGGTTAAGACGGAGAACTATGCTAGGATCAGAGGACCGTTGTTGCGCAATTTGTTGCTTGACGGTTGCTGTGGAGTCTTTGACTTGGGCCACCCGGCTCCCACTAACGTGGAATACGGGTCAGTGGTGTTCCCATAAAGGCTCAACCTAGCACTTGTTTGTAGCGAAGCTCTGACCATGAACCATCTCAGAGCCTAGAGCAGCACTGCCGTATGGTTGAACGCATTTTGTTGAATGAGAAATGGGCTAAAAAGTGTTTGTAGGTATTTTGTCTGTTTAGTGTTCTTTTTTTTTTTTTTTTTGGTTCTCTGAGTAAGTTTCTTTTAAAAATATCTGCAGTTGACAGGCGCCTGGGTGGCTCAGTCGGTTTAAGCATGCAACTTGGGCTCAGTTCACCATCCCATGGTTCGTGAATTTGAGCCCCTGCATCGGGCTTTCTGTTGTCAGCGCGAAGCCTGCTTTGGATCCTCTGCTCGCCCTCTCATCTCTGCCCCATACCCACTTGTTCCCTCTTTCTCTCTTTACAATGATTTTTTAATTAAAAAAATATGTATTATTTAATGTTTTATTTTTTGAGAGAGTGAGCATAAATGGGGGAGGGGCAGAGAGAGAGAGAGCGCGCCATCTGAAGCAGGCTTTGTGCTGACAGGCCGACAACAGCCAAGTCCGATTTGGGCTTGAACTCACGAACCTTGAGATCATGACCTGAGGTGAAGTCGGTCACTCAACCGACTGAGCTACCCAGGTGCCCCTCATTTTTTTTATTTTTTAAAGATTTTATTATTGTTTAGAGTGAGAGAGAGGATATGAGCTGGGGGGAGAGGGAGAATCTGAAGCAGGCTCCACGCTCAGAGTGGAGCCCAGTGTGGGGCTCGATCCCACCACTCTGGGACCATGACCTAAGCTGAAATCAAGAGTCAGATGCTCGGCCAACTCAGCCACCTAGACGCCCCAAAGATTGTATTTTTTAAGTAATCTCTACCCCCTGTGTGGGGCTTGAACTCCTGACCCTGAGATCAAGAGTCACAAGCTCCACCGACTGAACCAGGCATCCCTACACCCAGTTGGTTTATAAAGTTGTGCCCAGTTCTTAAGAATATTATGAGTTGCATCCAAGTGTCACCATAGCGAATGGTCGCGTGGAAGCTCTACGTGGACAGTCAGTGAAATGTCCGTCCAGTTTGTAGACTTAGCATTCTCGTACCTTCCTTGTGCAAATGAATCAGGAAGTGGATGCTGCTTCTGAACATGATCAGATGAGTTATTTTATTGTGATCTTCAGATTGAGTAATAGTGATGAACCTTGAACCTGATCAGTCCCTCCTCCGTCAGGCGGGGAACATTGACTAGTGAGCTTCTCTCCGGTGGGAGGCGGGGCTGCCCACCCCGTGGCACGTGGAGCGGCGGGGTCCACAGCTGCTGCGCCCCTTGCTTCCTCGTTCACTAGGGCCGTCTCTTTGGGATTTCCGCCTCGACGGATCGTGAGGATTCATTGCTTTCCATCAACTTCAGCAGAATCTCACAGACTGTAAATGTTCTAGGCAAAATGAACCGTAAATACACTGTTAGATACACGTTAGCTATAGCATTTTGTGCCTAAGTTTTTTTCTCTCTGATAGAATAACATAGTGCTTCATAAGCTGTTGTGAAGATTAATTTTATTATTATGTGTAAAATACTTAAACAGTACTTGGCTTGTTTTTATTGTTATTTTTTAAACAGGTCGTCATTTACATGACCTACACTTCAGAAATGTATTAAAAGGTGTCCAGTGAATTCTCCCTGCCACCTCTGCCCCCCGTGCGTAGCGTTTGTACCTCCACTCCTTAAACCACTAACATCCGTTCTTCTGTATCTTTCTGTAGTATCTTCCGGCAAAATGCAAAGATGTTCTTTTCCTGACTGTCCTTCTCACAAGGTGCCATACTAGTGAGGCTTCTCCCTGTTTTGACTCATGGTGTAGACGCTCTTCCTGTCTGGAGAGCTGCGTAGCCTTCTGTCATAGGAGGCAGCGGAACCCTGCATTTGGATCGAGTTGCGCCTTTCGTTCCCACGGCGCTGCGGTGAATGACCTTGGCTGTACCTGCACAGCATTGCCATAAGTGCAAGTTAAGCTGGTCCACCGTGTATTGACTTCACTCTTTTGCATTTAACTCTTTGATCCTTTGGAAGCGAGTGATTCTGATAGAGTTTTGGATCCACTTCTCCCCACCTCCAAGGCTGCCTAGTCGTTTTCCATGCCACTTACTGGAAAGTTCCCTCTTCACTGCTGTGCCGCCCTCCTTGCCTGTTACCACGTGTGCTTGGGTCTTTTTTCTTTGTGTTCTCTTCCAGGAGTTTTATTCAGAGATCTCCTGCCTATTCTTTCTTGTTTTTTTTAATGTAAATTTTAGAATCAGTTTGTTTAATTAAAAAAAAAAAAAGTCTAGGTAGTATGTTTATTGGAATTCCATTAAACGTATAATTGCGGGGAAATTGACATTTTAAAATGAGGATTAAGTGTAACCATATGATCAAGTTCCTTTTGTGTCCTTTAGTAACCTTGAATTTTCTTCACGTAGTTCTTGTACATTCTTTTGTAAGATGATTCTAGGTATTAATGGATTGTTGCTGAGCTTTTTCTCTTTTTTTTTTTTTTTTTTTTAAATTTTTTTTTTTTCAACGTTTATTTATTTTTGGGACAGAGAGAGACAGAGCATGAATGGGGGAGGGGCAGAGAGAGAGGGAGACACAGAATCGGAAACAGGCTCCAGGCTCTGAGCCATCAGCCCAGAGCCCGACGCGGGGCTCGAACTCACGGACCGCGAGAGCGTGACCTGGCTGAAGTCGGACACTTAACCGACTGCGCCACCCAGGCGCCCCTGAGCTTTTTCTCTTTAAATGTTACATGTTTAATACCTTGATACCTTACTGAATTGTCCTTGTTTATAATAATTTCTCAGTGGATTCTTTGTTGAGTTTTCTAGTTCTGTAGGTAGACTATCGGCAATTACTGAGATTCTCTGTCTTTATGACTTTAATTTCTTTCCTTGTCTAATTACATTGGCTGATATCTTCAGTACGGTGTTAAATACCAGTGTACTAGCGTTTTCTATCACTTCTGGATCAGTTTTGAAAAGTTACCTATTTCACTCAAGTTTTGAAATTATTTGGATAAAGTTGACCTGAGTGCTCCAGTGATTTTTTTTTCCTGCTTAATAAATGTTTCGTTCTCCCATTTTTCTTGATGAACTTAAGTGGTTTCTGTATTTGTTTTAAAAATCTGTTTCCTATATTTTTCCCTCAGAATCAGCTACTGTATTAGTTTACTGTGTTTCTCTTTATGAGTCAGATTTTTGCATTGTTTCATTCTTCCCTCTTTTTTGGATGTATGTGGTTAACATACAATGAATCGTCTCTAGAGCACTGTTTCAGCCTCTTTTAGGTTCTGTTGTTTATTATTATTCTTCAGGAATTTTAAGGAACGTTTCAGGTTTTCTTTTTAACTCGTTGTCTAAGGGGGAATTTTTAAACTTCTGGGGAGAAGGGCCTTTTTGAACGTTCTCCTGTTTTAATTATTTCTGTGTGGTAGCCTCACTGATACCTGGTCTCACCTGTTACTTAGATGTCAGGGGTGTCTACCATGGCTGTCGGTAAGGAAGAAGTTTCGACGGTTAGGGGGATTTGCAGTTCATCCGAGCCAGAGCTGAGTATCTGTCTGACCATGGTCTTTTTTCTTAGACTTACATGTTCAAAGGAACGGTGAAGGATAAATGGTTTTGGTTTGGGAACAAATTCCACTTTGTATTCCAAATAACTTTTAGACCATGATCCATTTTGTAAATTGGAAAACGGGTTGTTCTGCAAACTTGGGAGTCCTGTAATTCCTTCTTGCTTGCTTTTTTCAAAGTTTATTTATTTTTGCGAGAGAGTGCATGCGAGTGGGGCAAGGGCAGAGAGCGAGGGAGAGAGAGAAGGCTCAGGTCCCACGAACCAGGAGATTGTGACCTGAGCCGAAATCAAGAGTTGACTGAGCCACCCAGGCGCCCCGATGTAATTCTTTATAAAAAGTTTTCAGCCTAAAATTGGCTGCCTAGTCTGTCTTTGACGCTTGTTAGAGGAACCAGGGTCAGCTCCTGAATTGATTGTGGTGGGTCTAAAGAGGTAACGCATTTCTGATAGGGAGGGAAGGAAGGCAGGCTGAGAAATTAAGGTTGGGAAATTTTATGTGCTTACATAGGATCGAAAGTAGAACCCTGGAATAAATGTTTGTTGGGGTTTTCTATATCTGAGTGGCCTACAGAGGAATCCATTTTAAGCATAAAACCCGTTTGTCATTTTTGATATTATGTAAGTCTATTTTTGGAATGCGTATTAATGCTAATTGTAGAGCTTTTAACATTTTTAATGGTTAGAATTTCAGAAACAGTGTTCCAAAGTTTGTAGCTGATGGTTGACTTTTTTTTTTTTTTTAGTTTTCAGATGTGTAATGATTAAAATTTAGACATATGGAGTTCATATTTGCCATGTAATTAACAGAGTGACTTAACCTCCCTACGTCTTGATTTTCCTCACCTATAAATGGGGGTGAGGATCCTAACGCCTGCAGGATTTTGTGGGGGATTCAGTGAGGTCATGCCTGGAGCCTCTTCCTGTGTGCTTTGAACACAGAAACTTTTATTGTTGGCTCCCGTCACTGCCTGCTGTTACTACTGTCCTATGCTCTGAGCATTGACACAGTCATTTTGTAAGATACTTAATAGTCTGAGATCTCTGATGTACAGAGAATTTATAGGATTACAGCTATTAAGTATGTATGTTCAGTAAGAATTCTTAATACCAAGTTCTAATCGGAGCAGACAAGATCAGTACTTTGGGCAGAAGTTAATGTATAAACTTGACACTTTGTACTTCCCTGTGATCATTTATTTTGTCATAATTATCACATGACAATGAGCTAAAGTGTTTGAGAAGTGTTGTATGTAGCGGGAAGGGAGGTGGCTCTTCCTGCAACGTGGTGAAGCATGCTGGTGCGGGTCTCAGCACCCCTGCCGCCAGCTAACCAGCTACTCAGATTATCTCTTTAGTCCTGTTTCCTAATCTGTAAAATCACCACTGGAAGTAGGTGACTGCGAAGGTTCGCTCCAGCTCTGTAATCCTTGGATTCCCCAGTTCTGCATTTGAGGCATCAATATTTGGTGAAACGTCAGAAGATTCTGAGGGGCTACTTAGTATTTGCAGCCGTTTTTTTAGAATCGCCAGTTTACTCAAATACAGGTGTTGGAACTGGATATGTAACAGTCTTCTTACCTTTGCTCGAAAACCGTAAGGTAAGATTTTTCATCAAGATTTTATAGGTTGCTTTGAAAAAAAACAAAACCAAAAGCCCTCCACGTTCTTTGCTCTCTCCTTCTGTCAAGTTTTAGAAAAAGTGCCCTGCTTGAAATTTTCTTTTAACAGTTTTCTTGATCAGGTTATTTTATGTAAAAATTCCCCTCAGAATCTTTATGAAAGATTCCCCTCAGATTATATTTAGCTTGAAATATATTTTAATAACTTAGTTGAAATATTAGTACTTTAAGACACCTATGTGAAAATATTAAGTACTCTGAAAATCTAAAATAGTCCAGACAATTCTGAAGAGGGAATTCTTTGTATCCTTAGTTTTCTTTTTTTTTTTTTTTCCCCAACGTTTATTTATTTTTGGGACAGAGAGAGACAGAGCATGAACGGGGGAGGGGCAGAGAGAGAGGGAGACACAGAATCGGAAACAGGCTCCAGGCTCTGAGCCATCCGCCCAGAGCCTGACGCGGGGCTCGAACTCACGGACCGCGAGATCGTGACCTGGCTGAAGTCGGACGCTTAAACCGACTGCGCCACCCAGGCGCCCCTGTATCCTTAGTTTTCTTAAACAATTGAAGTTTGAAATTCTGCTGAGGGAAGGCTAACAATGAGAATAGTTCTCTTTTTTGAGCTAAATGCAATGTGAAATTAACAGTGGTACTTCAAGCAATTTTTAAAGTGCCTTTTATCATCAATGTGTTATTTTTCTTTAGAGCTGAAACTTGACTCGTGAGTGTCCATTGCTTTTTTCCGGGCCTCTGCGGCATCTCTGTGGCCACTGTCTTCACTTGCGCACGTGTCTTATGTTTCTCACTGATTCAGGTGAAATTGAGAACTTCAGTCTTTAAGCAGAGGAGACATCCAGATTAAAAACGAATTTTACCAAAAATATATCACTCAGTATGTGCTGCTGATGTGGCCTTGACCTTCCGTAGGCTCCGACTTTGTATTTTAGGGGTCCTCAACTGTTCAAAAATGTAATCCAGTGCTAAATTAGTCATGGTATTGGTCTCTTCATTCCAGGGAAATCAACTCACTTGAAACAGAATTTGAGCCTTGAATTTCTACTTCAAGACCAACATCACTTTGTGTCTTTGTTTTCTTGATTTCCTCATCAGTCAGTTCATCTATCCCATTTAAGTTCTATGGATAGAAGTATGGCTTTTTACAGATGTTTTTTAAATGGTTCGTTTCATGAATATGTCACTTGTTTTTGTCCAAATTAGATAGTTTTCGTCTTGTAATTCTGAACAGGGCATTTGTAGCATTGCCTTGGTAGCTGGAACAGGCTTTCTCGAAGGTTTCTCCCAACTTCTCACTGCTGTGCATTCACGCTTCATTAGTTTGTCACTCTGCTATACTTTGAATCTTTTTGTTGTCAGTTATTTGGGGATTTTAAGTTTCAAACACTTTTGTTTCTAGAACCTGTTTTGTGTGACCACTTATTTCCTATAGAAGGGCGCTGACCGCAAGCCGTCTCTAGGTTCTGAATTGTGTCTGATCCAAAGCAATGGAGTTTCAGTAGGCTGAGGGTGTCCTCTTTATTTCTTATTACTTAAAAAAAAATTTTTTTTAAGTTTATTTGAGAGGGGTGAAGGGCAGAGAGAGTCTGAAGCAGGCTCCCCACTGTCAGTGCAGAGTCCGAAGCGGGGCTCCATCCCGCACACTGAGATCATGACCTGAGCCGGAACCGAGAGTTGCTTAACTGACTGAGCCACCCAGGTGCCCTGTCCTCTTTATTTATATTTTAAAAATTTTTTTGTAAAAAAATTTTTTTAACATTTATTTTTGAGAGAGAGCGCGCACGCGCGCACACGTGTGGGTGGAGGAGGGCAGAGAGAGAGGGAGACCCAGAATCTGAAGCGGGCTCCAGGTTCTGAGCTGTAGCACAGAGCCTGATGTGGGGCTCGAACCCACAAACCATGAGATCATGACCTGAAATGAAGTCAGATGCTTAACTTACTGAGCCACCCAGGCGCCCCCCCCCCCCACCAGCTGCCATCCTCTTTATTTTTAAAAACTAGTTTTAAACAAGTGCTGTCCCATTCTTGTCCCATTTGACAAGCTGGTTGCTGACCTTTATTTAGAAATCAAGAAATTGTAGATGCCAGAAATCTTGGGTAAAAATAGGAAACCTGATTTCATCGTAGAAGGGATATATCCGTTGTTTCTAATTAAAGACTCAAATGTTCGTGATCTGAGTTGAGAGTTTTATGTGCATCAATTACACTTGCAAGGAGAAAAGGAGGAAATCCCTAATCATTCCAGAATTTACTGTTTCCTCCCTGGTTAGGGGCTGGTGGGGAGGAGTGGTGGTTGTTTCAGGGGAGAGTTGAGGAGAGTACAATGAGATGATTCAGTTTAGGAAGAGCTCGAAGGAAAGTTCTGTAATGTAAAGCATACGTTGGCAAGGTTGTAATGTACCAGTTGTTTCCACTGAAACTGGAAACGACGAGTAAATATAGTTATATTTGGGTATTTTATGTTTATTTTGCAGCTTTTCACGCAACACCCAACACTTATAAGCGGAAGAACACAGAAACGGCTCTAGACAACAAGCCGTGTGGACCACAGTGTTACCAGCACTTGGTAAGCCTGAGGGCCGCACGCTCGGAAGGCACTCGCGGAGTGTCCCCGGTGAACGGTGGTGAGGTCTGCGGAGCCAGCGCTGACATGACACTCTTGCTCCTGTACCTCGGCCGTGTGGGGGGCAGGGACTCTCTCCCTTGCCCAAGTTGCTTTCCTCGCGGTTACACACTGCACGGTCTAGTCCTTCATCACTCGTTTCATTGGTTTCTCTGCGTTAATCGCTTCAGCAACCTTGCGAGGTTGTTAGGAGCAGGACTCTTCCGCCCGCCACAGGGTTTGTGAGCGTGAGAAGCACAGGTAGCCCCTTCAGCCCCAGAAGCTCGGTAATTGTACGGGGTAGTTCCGGAGCCTTCCTCAGAGTCACAGACCCATGGTGGTTGGAGTGAGGTGATCGGGCCCACAGGTTTTTTTTTGTTTTTTTTTTAATGATAAAGAAAAGATAAGGGTTTAGGAAGAGGTAGAAAAGTGTTTTATGGGCACTATCTTATTTTTACCATTTCCCCTCTTTGAACCAAGCCACTCCTACCTAGGAACTAAATGGGTATATATTGCCTGTTGGATTTTGGACAGAAGATTCATTGAATGGCACCTGCAGAAGGTATCCTATTTTTAAGCATTTTGGTTTTTGTAGAATGAAGTGTAAGACTGTTGGCTGCTCTCAAACTTCTCCCTTCTCCTGCCACTGTAAACACGGAGTCTTGAGCACAGTTTTATAATGCTCTGGGCCGGGCCGAATTTTACTGGGCTCCTCTAAGATGTTTCTGTGGTCTGTATAATCCGTGATCTTACCGTTGGCACATATTCTCCGAGACCGGGTTACTGGACTTGTTGATGTGGAAGTGTGCTGCTTTCACGATTTTGGGGGGCTGGGCATCCCTCCCAGGAAAAAGGGGGATGTTCTTTTTAATAGTAAGGCAGGATGGGACAAAGCCCAGCATGCTTATGTGATTCGTGTTCTTCTGGTATTCTTTAAATATCACCAGAGACGCTTCTTAAACCCTGAAATAGGAAAGTCTGGCTCCGCATGCACGGAGTGTGATGCTTCTCACGAATGTTCGTGTTTAAAGAGACTCACCTGTTTTTTTATATTTTGTTATAATCAGTTAATATGGTTCACAAGTTCACACAGAATTGTCGTGCCTGGTTTCGTACCCCTGTAGCACAAAGAGCACCTAGATCGATCTTTCGGAAATTTTCAAACTGTCAAAAGCAGATAGAAAACCAGGATGTGCAAATGATTATTGGTAAAAGTGGGTACCGTGAGAATTTACTGATGACCTGCTTGGTGCAATTCTTTTTCTCTCATGCAACAAAACGAGTTGGAGAACTTGACCTTGATGTCTACGTCCTTGACTTTATAGGAGGGAGCAAAGGAGTTTGCCGCTGCCCTCACCGCCGAGCGGATAAAGACGCCGCCGAAGCGGCCCGGAGGCCGCAGGAGAGGACGGCTCCCCAACAACAGCAGGCCCAGCACCCCCACCATTAACGTGCTGGAATCGAAAGACACAGACAGCGACCGGGAAGCGGGGACGGAGACGGGCGGGGAGAACAACGATAAAGAGGAGGAGGAGAAAAAAGACGAGACTTCCAGTTCCTCGGGTGAGATGCGGGTGACCGCTAGGAGACGGATTGAGTGCTTCTCTTAGTGGGCTAGTCGTCAGCACACTGACAACTCTCAGACCGGGGGACTCGTTCAGGGTGTGGAGCTGGCTTCTTGCCGCCCCTGCCCGCACCCCGGCCCCGGCCTGCGGAGACCGCTGCCCGCGTGCTGGGGAGGTGGAGGGTCCGGCGTGTGGTCACGTTCCGTGTCGCGTTCCTTTCTCATTCGGTGTAGTGGTGTTGACGTTCCGTGCGAGGTTTCTGTGCTTTCGGCCCTGTGACTTACCCGAGTGACAACAGGTTTCATTTTATTTATTATTACCTTTTTGAGTAAGCTCTATGCCCAGGGTGGGGCGTGTGAACCCGTAACCCCGAGATCAAGAGTCTCCTGCTCTATTGGCCGAGCCAGCCAGGCGCCCCCCAGCTTGCATTTAGAATGTTGTGTTAAAGGGGACCCAGCCTTGTGTTCTGTGGGAGGCTTAGTGATTGTTTCCAGCCTTCTCAAGATGATTCACTTCCTGCTTTTGTCCTAAGCACAACCCTGAGTTTTCTTTTTCTCTTCCTCCCTCCCTCCTTCCCTTCCTTGTTTATTTGGAGAGAGAGAGAACGAAGAGAGGCTCAGAGAGGGAGGGGGAGGGAGGGAGGGAGGGAATCCCAAGCAGGCTCCACGCTGTCAGTGCCGAGCCCGACGTGGGGATCGATCCCACGAACTGTGAGGTCATGACCTGAGCCCAGATCAGGAGTCAGACGCTGAACCCACTGGGCCACCCAGGTGCCCCCGGTTGTCATTTCGTGACCAGTGGGTAATTTCGGTTTTCTAGAAGCGAATTCTCGATGTCAAACGCCAATAAAGATGAAGCCAAATATCGAGCCTCCCGAAAACGTGGAGTGGAGTGGTGCCGAGGCCTCGATGTTCAGGGTCCTCATTGGCACGTATTATGACAATTTCTGTGCCATTGCCAGGCTCATCGGGACCAAAACTTGTAGGCAGGTAAGTATATCTGGTAAAACACTGTTCAAGAACTTCAGAGGGAAAACAGGCAGTCCCTGTCCAAACAGAAGAACGTTCTTGGTTATTCTTAAGCTCCTGTTCGTCTCCCAAAAAGCATGTTGATCTTTTTTCCACTGAGCGGGAACTGACGGAAAATGATTCTTCCGACTTTAGATCTCTCAGGGCTGGTCTAAAGGGCCAGGAAGACTAGGTGGTGAGCCTTGCGACTCTCGGTCAGAGTGTGGGTTGGGTCAG
Source organism: Lynx canadensis (assembly GCF_007474595.2). NCBI lineage: Eukaryota > Metazoa > Chordata > Mammalia > Carnivora > Felidae > Lynx > Lynx canadensis. Next base: position 161,393,960 of record NC_044304.2, on the reverse strand, counting down.
TGTCTTTTTGACTTTCCGCTCTGTCCCCACGCCTGGCAGCTGCCGGGGGTGGGGAAGGGGGGAGGGTAACACTGGTTTGACTGAACACACGCTCCTCGTGGCCCCGTGGCTGTGCCTCTTGCCAGGTGTATGAGTTCCGTGTCAAAGAATCCAGCATCATAGCTCCGGTGCCGGCCGAGGATGTGGACACCCCTCCAAGGAAGAAGAAGAGGAAACACCGGTAAGTCAGTGTGTGGCCGATCCGACAGGTCCCCGAGCCACTTCCAAGGGCAGCGGTCCGCCTTCGCTCGGTGACAGAATGTGGAGTCTTGTCGGCCTAGGTAGTCGCTGGTATTTTTCTCTTAAGAACACAGTACCCTGCAATCGATGTGGTGTGTTAAGGAGAACCTAATAGAAGCTTCTGTAGTAATGGCTCCATCAGCGCTTGAGCATTTACTCTAACATGTGTTCTTGGGTGTGAGTGTTGAGAGCTGAGGGGGGCGCCGGCCTGGTTTTTATTCTAGGAGCCTGAATTCTCTACGTGTGTGGTGTCAATTTCTGTTCTTAAAAAATTCTTTTTAATGTTTATTTTTGAGAGAGTGCACATCAGGGGAGGGGCAGAGAGAGAGGGAGACACAGAACCCGAAGCCGCCTCCAGGCTCCGAGCTGTCAGCACGGAGCCTGACGCGGGGCTCCATCCCACGAACCGTGAGATCATGACCTGAGCTTGGACGCTTAACCATCTGAGCCACCCAGGTGTCCCATGTCATTTTATACTCTTGACACCTTGCATTAAGCCTCTGTGAAGGTCACCCTTCACAAAGGCTTACCTGGAAGGGAGTTTTCAGGAAGACTTGATTTATTTGTTGAAGTTTATTTATTTTGACAGAGACAGAGCAAGCAGGGGAGGGGCAGAGAGAGAGAGAATCCCTAGAGTCTGATGTGGGGCTCAAACCCATAAACTGAGCGAGCTCATGACCTGAGCCAAAACCAAGAGTGAGGTGCTCAACCGACTGAGCTGCCGAGGCGCCCCAAGGCAGACTTGATTTGTTCGTGCAGAGCCAGAAACTGTGGAAGTCTCGGTCTAATTTCCATCCCCTTTCCCGCGTTCTTGAGAGAAACGTGGTTGGGTGTGAAGTAAAGGACTGCCACACTTTGAAAGTTGTGTATGTGCTCGTGTTGTCTTTCTTTAAGAAAGGTAGGGCCCACTGGATTTAGAACTTGAAGAACTTAGCAGTTCTTCCCACAGGAATTTGGGCTGGGTGTCAGTTTCTTGCTTGAATTCCGATCACACGGCTCAATGGAATTATTAAAGATGCCTAAAGTTAGAGAAACTGTACTATTTCTGGTTCATCTGCATCCGAATAAGCCCAACCCCGAGTCCTGCCTGGGGGAGGTGGGAAGGGCCATGGCCGGGTGGGGGGGCCGGGTCTCTTTTTTTTGTGGTTACAGCTGACCCTTGAACAACACGAGTCCGAACTGCCTGGGTTCATATACATGTGTGTTGCAGGGGGTGGTAGGGTTAAGTACAGGCCTGGAAATAGTATTTTATGATTTTCTCAACACACTCTTCTGCAGCTTTATCGTAAGAACACAGTATATGGCACATGTATTGTACAAAATACGTATTAGCCAATTAGTATCGTAAGGCTTATAAGTTTTGGGGGAGTCAAAAGGTAGATGCAGATTTTTGATGGTGCGGGGGGTTCGCGCCCCTCACCGCGCGTTGTTCAAGGGTCAGCCGTACTGGGATTCAGAGCACAGCTACGTTCGTGGCCCACCCTGACCCGCTGAAGCGGCTTCTGTTGGATCTGTGCGGTGGCTACTCCCTGGCTTCACAAAGACGACCTTGATTTTCTGTGTTTTACAGGTTGTGGGCTGCACACTGCAGAAAGATACAGCTGAAAAAGGGTTAGCGTCTTTCCGTTCAACTTACGATTAACTTAAAAAGGTCTACTCATCTGTTTCCGAACAGTAACTGGATTAGTGTTGGGGAATATTCTGGTAGAATTGACTTCTGTACGTTAAACCCATTTAAATGGAGGATGTCTGGTGATGAAGTTCCGGTCAGTCCTGTGGTGCAGTGGGAGCTGGTCGGATGGAGGGAGTCAGTCAGTCAGTGACGGGAGGACTCTGGGATTGGGGGGTGGGGGGTAGTGTTCTGGACTTCCCCAGCACTTGGGGGATGGGAAGTGACATCTGCCATCGCTCTGTAAACAGAAACGTGTCACGTTGTAAATACAGGGAGGAAAATTGCCGCCCTTGAGTGTAACGCGGAAGAGATTCTCGTTCTTTATGTGCGATCGATCCCGCCACACCTCCGGGTGACCTGTGTGCCGTTGTTCTCTCTGTGCAGATGGCTCCTCTAACCACGTTTACAACTACCAGCCCTGTGACCATCCGCGTCAGCCTTGTGACAGTTCGTGCCCTTGTGTGATAGCACAAAATTTTTGTGAAAAGTTTTGTCAGTGTAGTTCAGAGTGTAAGTATTTGTTTTGCTTTGATGAATTGCATGAGAGTTTAGTCATGTTGAATTGCCGACCAAATCAAAGCAAGGACATGACAGCTCTTGCTTGGGGTTTCCTTTTTAGGGCCTCCACTCATCCTACGAGGATTTGTGGGCCCCCGTAACGGGCTCCGTGCTAGTGGCCAGCCGGTCTCCTGGCCGGTGCGTGTCTGTGGGCAGGTTAGGCAAAAGTGGGTTTGATACGGGAGCTGTTCTTTGATCGTTTACATGAAATCGCAGTAAGGCCGCATGGAATAGTAAGGTTACAGGGCGTCTAGAGTTGGCTACCCAGATACTCTGGCTACCAGAAACCGTCCGCGGGATTTAGAACTCAGCATAAAGGAACGTGTGCGTAAGCGTCCTGACTGCACGCGTGTTGTGAAACTGCACAGGCAGTGCGGATTCCAGGGAAATACCTAGAATCTGGACTCTTAAAATGGTTACGAACCATGGCTGCTACTGTTATTTTTTCGTTTTTAAATGTTTATTTTTGAGAGAGAGCGTGCGCGCATAAGCGGGGGGAGGCGCAGAGAGAGAACGAGGGAGACCGAATCCAAAGCAGGTTCTGCGCCGTCAGCGGAGAGCCCGACGCGGGTCTCGAACTCGTGAGCCGTGAGACCGTGACCTGAGCCGAAGTCGGACGCTCAGCCGACCGAGCCCCTCAGGCACCCCTCCGTGGCTCATCTTTAGCCCACGTTTTTCCTTCACACTTAGGGCATCAGAGAGCTTTGAAGTACGCATGCCGTTCGGCGAGTAAAAGCGGAAAAGCAGGAGCCCGGGGTGGTGGTTCTCAGTAGTGACCGCTGTAACTTGTGTCCTGGTGTTTCCTCTTCTGTCCGGGGGGGGGGGGGGGGGGTGGAGGGCGGGAGGGGCGGGTCACAGGAGTCAGGCAGGGCTCCACGCAGGGCTCCACGTGACGTTGACCCCGCGGTGGTGACAGGACCGTCTCTCTCGAAGGTCAGAACCGCTTTCCCGGCTGCCGCTGCAAAGCCCAGTGCAACACCAAGCAGTGCCCGTGCTACCTGGCCGTGCGCGAGTGCGACCCCGACCTCTGCCTCACCTGTGGTGCGGCCGACCACTGGGACAGCAAAAACGTGTCCTGCAAGAACTGTAGCATCCAGAGGGGCTCCAAGAAGGTAGGGCTCGTCCCCCCGGGTGCTGGGGGTTGCCCGGCTCTTAAGGGCCGACGGCGAAGCGATTATCACATGGTTCGGCCGACCGAGAAGCGTTGGGTTTTCTTTGGGGAATGTGCCCGAGGCAGGCTGCTCCGTTCTGTCCGGGATGCCTTACAGTGCTGTCACCTGAACCAGTCAGTTCTGCCAAAGCAGCCGTGAAAGGCATCAGATTTAGAAGAGGGATTTTGCTAGTTGTTTCTAGAACTGGATGGCCTCCACGTAAATAAATGGTGTTCCTTCCTGTCAGAACCTAGAGACTTGTTTTTCTCAGATAACATCCAAGGTTCTTTTTTGTGCGGAGTGCAAAAGAAAGAGGACTTTGCACACTGGAAATAGTTCCAGTTTCTTTAATAATCTTGAAAACAACACAGCGGGAATTTCACGCGGGTGCTTTTAACCGTAGCAACCAGGAGGTTTATTGCTGAACAAAAGAAATTGACAACGCGTACTTGGGAAATTCTGTATCTTCTGTTTTTAGGGTAGGTAGATGAAGGGCTTCTTCAGTTACAGACAGCTGATATTTTATTTGTGAAAGAGCGAGCGCAAGCGGGGGAGGGGCGGGGTGGGAGGACACGCACAGCTCCGGTCACCGAGCTGTCGTGAGCGGTCGTGTGCCGTAACTGAGGCCGCACCGCTGGGCGTAGGGCCCTCCCGCCAGACACTGTGTTCGGGCGGTGGCAGCTGTTTTATTTTTTTGGCTGTGACGGTTTCAGGGGTTGGGCCGTCGTATTCTAGGCAGGTCGTGTCATCGTCACAGGGCCGCCGGCACCACTGCTCAGCCCTAAGAATCTCATCGCCCCCCCCCGCATGACAGCCTCCTTCCTGCTCACGTGGACGTGGCTTCTTTTAGCTCCTCCAACAGAAAAGAGCATACTTTTTACCGACCGGGTTTCGTTCGCGTAAGGGCATTCATTACCAGAGATGGCTTTATTTACCCAAAAAAGCCCACTGTTTTTGTGGCTTCTCCGAGCTGCCGGCAGCACCGGGGAGCCGGCCCCTCGGTGGAGCCCTCCCGATGTCATCATCTGCCTCAGTGGCTGTGTGAGGACGGGTCTGAGTCCTCGGGGCGTTAAGCCGTCGGGCTTCGCCCTCCTTTGCTGACCGGTCGGTGCCGGGCGCTTTCTTCTCTAGCACCTGCTGCTGGCGCCGTCCGACGTGGCGGGCTGGGGGATTTTCATCAAAGATCCCGTACAGAAAAACGAATTCATCTCGGAGTACTGTGGAGAGGTAAGGCGGGGCTCACCCGGTCTCGGGGGGCCAGCACGTACAGACCGCGGGGACTCGCGTCGTGTGTAGTAACTTGCCTTTGCCTGGGATGGGGTTTCACGGGGTAGGTCTGTGGGGTTCAGTTAGCCACGAAGTCATAAAAAATGCCTTTTCAGCTTGGACTTGACTCCTGCCGGTGGGCTTGGCCTGCCTGGCCCTAGGCTGCTTCGGTCCTCGTCACATTTCGCATTTAGCATCTGGGGACGAGGGGGAGAACCAGAGCTTCGTTTCGTGCTGGAGAGTCCGCCCTACTCGGTCCAGAGGCTGATCGATAAGGACCTAGAAACAACAGTGTCATTGATTATATACTTTTGTAGCCGCAGAGTTACAGAAGACCCGTTGGGCTGGCATCGTTTTGGAAACACCCACCCGCCCCCCGTTTGTATTTTTGGTCGATCAATCGCTGTCTCCAGGCACGATTCCTTTAGATGTGGGAATGGTGTTTCTGGGTCAACACTGTTCTGAAACATCAGCACGTAGACTGAACGCAGGAGAGGAACCAGCCGTAGGACCGTCTGTCGGGTTGCGTCAGGAAGGTGGGGAAACGTCTGTGGTCCCCTTCGAGCTTGGGTCACCTAATCCACAACCGTCTTGCTTTTTAGATTATATCTCAAGATGAAGCAGACAGAAGAGGGAAAGTCTACGACAAATACATGTGCAGCTTTCTGTTCAACTTGAACAATGGTAGGTCTGAGGGGGTGGCAATCTGCGAGCCAGGGGTCCTTTCGGGGCTGCAGGGAGCGTCTCCGCCTCACTTCCAAGCGTCGGGCGTTTCTCACCGCCCGGAAACAGGCTGTTGGCGAGGCCACCAGGCTGAACCGGATGGTTCAGAGCCGCTGGCCGCTAGTGCTGCGCCGGCTCCAGCTGGGAGACGTGCTGCGGGTTTGCCCCGGGGCCTCGGCGGCGGGGTGGGGGGAGTCTGCCGGGTCTCATCGGGCCCTCTGACCTGGGAAGGGTGGGGAGCCCTGAAGGTGGACGCATCCCCAGAACTTCCCTGCTTGTTCTCAGAAGGTCTGGGAGAATGAGGAAGCTGCTTTCCAGACGCTGTCTTGGGGCAGCGAACGTGAGGCCGTGGGGGGTGGGGGCGCCCCTCACCCCCGATACCATCAGAGTAACTTTGCGCCGAAGCAAGTAGGTCTTTCTGCGAACATGTTCCGCAGGCTGTCGAGTAAAAAAAGTAAAAGGTGAAATGGCATATCAAGAATGCACATTTTTCGTAAAAGCCAGCCCTGAACAACCCTGACCCGTGGCTTCTCCAGAACCGTAGTAACTTCGTGTTTACTGATTTCGGACTGAAATTGTTCACTGCATTAGGTTCTCTTTCTCTCTTCAGATTTTGTGGTGGATGCAACCCGCAAGGGTAACAAGATTCGTTTTGCAAACCATTCAGTAAATCCAAACTGCTATGCAAAAGGTAGGTGCTAGAGGGACCAGGATTGCCAACAGAACCCCCTTTCAGACCAGTGACCGTGAACTTGAACAGCCCTGGGACAGAGGTGGATTATGTGCCCAAGTCAGACCCTCCCTGGGGCCCGTCCTCATCCAGCTCACTGACCCCAGTGTGTGTATCTCTTTCCAGTTATGATGGTTAACGGCGATCACAGGATAGGGATTTTTGCTAAGAGAGCCATCCAGACTGGTGAAGAGCTGTTTTTTGATTACAGGTTGGTAACAGCGTATTTCTAGTGTGACCTGAGGGCTTTTTCTTCCTGGACTCTAAGCTGTGGGGAAAGCCTGGCTTTTAGCTCTTTGTTGGATCTTCCGGTCTTAGAGGGATTGATTTCTGGTCATTATTTGTCAGGGGTGTGGGGGGGAAGTTACACAAGTAAGGCTTTACTTTCGAAATACAGGCATACCTCGGCGTTATCGCGGGTTCGGTTCCAGGCCCCTGCACTAAAGCGAATCCCAATCCTCTTGCCGGGGGGTGCTTGCCAGACAGTGACGGCATCTAGAACAGTGGCTCAACCTCGTGGCTTTCAGTCGCCTTGTGACCCGTGTTTCTCAAATACTAGACTCGAAGGCCGAGGTGGCCGCCTGAGGCACAGGCTGCAGGATGGCGGGGGTGGCGGCAGGCACGAGCACGACCCTCATCCCGTCCGTCTCCGTCAGAGCTCTGGGATGTGACCGGGTGCACCGCCAGGGAGCTGCCCCCTCTTGAAAGGGATCTCTGGCTGAGCAGAACTCAGCAGCCAGCGTCCCCCGCTCAGCGACCGTGCTGGAGACCGACGGGCTTCGTCGTGCGTTCGCAGAGCGCAGGCGGAGCAGACCTCCCGCCGTTCGCGGGGGCCTCGGGTGTTCGGAACGGTCACCGAGCCCCGGCTGCCGGTCCAGGTCACTGCCGCGTCAGCCCCCGACGAGGGAGTCAGCCCCGGGCACGGACTTCTCTCTGGCTCTGAAGGCCCGGCTGGCGTCTTCCGGGAGAAGGCTGTTGTGTCTCCACCGGAGGGGTGGGTGTCGTGCGGCCCCCGCATTCGTTCCGGCCGCTGGGCCTTCCGGCCGGCCTGCCGCTTCGCCCTGCGCTTGTGTGCTGTGGAGACGGCGCCTTTCCCGGAACCTCCTGACCCACCTCTGCCAGCTTCAGGCTTCTCCTCTGCAGCTGCCTCACCTCTCTCCGCCTTCACGGAGTCGGAGAGAGTCGGGGCCTGGCTCCGGATTAGGCTCTGGCCTCAGGGGACGTGTGGCCGGCGCGACCTTCCGTCCAGACCCCTGCAACCCTCTCCACACGAGCGGAAGGCCGCGTTGCCTTCTTAGCACCTGTGTGTTCCCGGAGGAGCACTTTTCTTTTCCTTCCCGAGCTTTTCCTTCCGCCTTCACAACGTGGCTCACTGATGGCCCGAGACCTAGCTTCTGGCCCATCTTGGTTTTCAAAATGCCTTCCTCGCCGAGCTCAGTCGCGTCTAGTTGTTTTATTCAAAGTGAGAGACGCATGACCCTTCCTTTCACTTGCACACTGAGGGGCCCCCAGTGGATGGCTCACTGGCCTCATTTCCATATTGGTGCATCTCAGGGACTCCCCTCCCCTCCCCCCCGCCAGCAGAGGGAGAGGGGTGGGGGCAGGGCCAGGCAGGGAAGCGGCCAGGCCAGACCACCTGTAACGTGTAGCCGTTAGACACCCCCCCCCCCCATGGGTGCAGTTCGAGATGCCCCGTGACAGTGCCAGCAGTCACTTCCAGGTCACCAGTCACCTGAACGGGCCTGATGTTAACGAGAGGGTTTGAAATAATGCACGAATGGCTAAACGTGCCAGACACGGAAAGATGGCACCGGCCTGTTCGCCGTCAGGCTGCCACAAACCTTCAGTCCCCGCCCCCCCCAAAAACAAGTAATGTTTGCGAAGCGCAATAAAACGAGGTATGCCTGTATGAAGAAGAGTGGAGAAAGCCCACTTTCACCCTCGCCCTTCGTGCAGCCTTACGCACTCGCTTTTGGCAGAGGTTCTGTTTCCCTCCAGCGCAGTTAGAGCGATGTCATTGCCTGCGACGGCCGAGGCACCCGCCGCGCCATCGGTGTTTAGTATTTTAACGGTTAAGGCACTGGTGGCCAGCGTCCTACCTGGTCACCTCTGGGTCCTTTCTGTGGGAAGTCCCGCGGGCCGTCAGGGAGCAGAGGACACGCAGCCCCCGGTGGTGGGGACACGGCGTCAGGCTCTGCGGGGTAAATTGCCGAGAACATATTTAGATGCGAGCAGATGCCTGTTGAGCAAACTACATCCTGTGGCCAAATACGGGCCCCCCCGGGGGAGCGCAGCTCTTGGGTGCGGCGGCGGCAAAACCGGGCCGCGTGTCGCCACTTACTACGGTGGCCTTCGGCACCACATCCGACAGGCCCCCAGTGGACCCCTGCCTCGGGGAGGTCGCGGCAGCCACGGCGCTCCGTTTTGGGCGTCCCGTCCCCTGGGTCCGGGTTCTTCACGCGGAGGCCGGGGCTCCTGTTTGGTCTGGTGCGGGGCCGGCCGTGGTGACGCGGACCCACCTTCCCGGGCCCGCGGGGATGGCAGGGGGTGGGGGCCGTTCCAACAGGCTTGTCCAGTTCTCAGAGTAGAAGCGAGTTTCTGCCCACGCTGCGGGAGGCGGGCGGGGTGGGGGCCGGTCTCCCCCGTGCTGGCTCGCGGGTCACCGCGTTTTTGTGCTCTTTCAGATACAGCCAGGCCGACGCCCTCAAGTACGTGGGCATCGAGAGAGAAATGGAAATCCCTTGACATCGGCTACCTCCTCCCCCCCCTCCTCCTTTCTGGAACAGCTGCCTTAGCTTCAGGAACCTCGAGTACTGTGGGCAATTTAGAAGAATAAAATGCAGTTTGAAATTCTGAATTTGCAAAGTACTGTAAGAATAATTTATAGTAATGAGTTTAAAAATCAACTTTTTATTGCCTTCTCACCAGCTGCAAAGTGTTTTGTACCAGTGAATTTTTGCAATAATGCAGTATGGTACATTTTTCAACTTTGAATAAAAGAATACTTGAACTTCTCCCTGGTGTCGTCATTGATCGTACCGAGTTGTCCGCGGAGGGGACAGCACACTCACCCTGAAATCCTGGGGTGTCTTTCTGTGGGTCCCGATTTAAAGGCTATTAATTACCTGTATTAACTTGCCCAGTTATTATTTCACATAACATGACAAGATAGCTGGCGTCCTGGGGCCTGGGCGGGCGGGTCCCAGCGGCCTGGCGCACAGGAGCCTTGAAGCCTCCATCTCTGTGTAGACAATCATGGAGCTGGACGAGGTGGCCGTTCGGAAATCCCATAGTGGATTTTGCCTTCCTGCCTACGAAAGGTGATGGGTGACAACCAGACCGGTGTCAGGTCTTAAAGGCTGGTAAACCCCTCCAAGTGTCCCGGAAGTGGGGCTCTTGCCTTGGACTCGTCATGACAGCTGTGATCGGTCTACGCGGTCCAGTTGCCTTTTCCGGAATTAGAGGACATTTTTGTGGATTTACACAGCGTGATGCTATTTCGTGTGAAGCTTAATCAAATCTTCCCTTTCCAACCACGCAAACCTTGACGAGACTGGTCTCTGCCGCATGTGGGCGCGTCAGCCCTGGCAACGCCGGTCCTCACTCGAGCGCTAACTGGCCATTTCGCTTTGGGGCCAGAAAACCTGGCCCAACGCGCCAATCTCCCGTGCCGCGCTTTCATTCTCTGCCACGTCTGGTGCCGAAAGACACTGGGGTAGACGGTCTCCCAACCCCCGTGTCCGGGAAGTGGCGCCACACGCTTGCGGGGACCGTCGCGGACGGACTCTGTCACTGTTACGTCCCGCCCCGGACGCTCGCCGTGAGTGGAGCCCTCCCCCCCCCCCCCCCCCCGGGGTCACACGCGGGCCTGTTGAGGACAGCGCGGGGACCACCGCTCCAGTGGGGTCTACGGGCCTGGAGCTTCTTCCGGCCACAGCCTTCCTGCCGTTGACCGCCGCCAGCCCGTCCCCGCGTGTGAACAGCTGGGAGCGGAGCCTGGAGTCCAGGGAGGTTCTCGCTCGACGCTCCAGACACCCGGATCCGTGGCCGAGACAAGAGTTGTTTTAGTGGAGAGCAGGGAGTTGCGAGCACAGCACGGCGAGCTTCTTGTGCCCGCATCCGAAACGCCCGTCTCCGGTGTCCTCTCTACACCGCTTCTCTCGGCACAAACGCCGGCCACGCACCCAGTCGCAAGGGCCTCTTACCTCCGATCCGGTCGGCTTTAGATTCGCCTTTGTTTGTAACGCGCAGGCGGGCACAGGGCTAGACACGTGACGTATTCAAATACCCAGTAACAAAGCCAAAACGTGAGGGAAGAACTAACTTTAAAAATCGTGTGCCTCCCCCACTGCCGTACCCCCCACGGAGAGGAAGCCGGACGCGGGCCTCCCCGGCGGAGGGGACTAGGAGGTGGGTAGCGGCTGTACCAGGACAGAGAGGCTTCGGACAGTTTAGGAACATCCGATGCTGGAACGGATGACGACAGCCTGACATGACAACAGGTGGCCCTGCCGGCCAATTTCTGTGGTCCCTTCTTGACCTCTTCCCCCCGCCGCTGGTCGTAACCCCAGGCAGGTGCCCCAGGGCGGTGACGACGGTCCCAACATCCACGTCTAGGCGGTGGCCCCTTGCCCACAGACGGACGCCCAGGCAAACCTGAGGGCACCGTGAGTAACCGGTTTGTCAAAATGCTTTCCGGTCCGGATTTAGTGGTTTCTTACAAAAGCGTGCAGACTACGATCCATCTAGATGCTGCTTGCTTTTCTGTATCGTCTTGGTTCATTCAGGCTCCGGCCTTCGCAGTATCCATTCGGTGACTCGAGTCCTGGCTCCCACCTCTGCCCAAGAGGCCGTCAATCCCACGTGAACCAACGAGTCGTGTGACTTACACTCGCAGACAGGTCGTCGAGACAGGTTCCCCATGTGAACGTTGTCAAAGAACCCGAGTATTCGGTTGAAAACTCTAGGAGCTTTGGGCCCTTCACGGACACGGAAATCGCTGCGAATGCTGGCTTCTACCTCGGCTCCCTGTGGTAAAGGATTCCAGGAGGGTGGGTATCAGAAGCGGTCTGAGACATCACGTAGGTAGAGCTTTTTACGAACCAGGACCTCCATAAAGCGGCTTAAGAAGAGCCCACACTCAGTCGGGGCAAGTCAGCGTGTGGTCAGCCACGGACGAGGGCGTGAGCCGGAAAGCTGACGTTCAGGGAATCAAACGAAGTCGCCCAGCCGGCCGCGTTACTGCGATTCCTGGGACAGCGGTCTTCGGAAGGGAGGGTCCGTGCAGAGACCGGCAAGCACGTTTGGGTTTTCGTCCGCGTGTGGTAAAACCGCGAGTTCTTTCAAAGGGACGTCAGATACCGGTGTTCGGCAGGGAGACCGGCCACCTTGAGATGCTCAGGCCGTGGCAACATTTGTTGCCTTTTTGTGTAGACTCAAATCCACGTGAGTTAACGTCTAGCGAACAGAAACCGTTTAGGCCGCAGGTGCCCGTTCCTGTACCTACTGGTGTCCCCCCCCCCCCCCCTCCCCCCCGCCTTGGCGGTGCTGCTCGGGCCTGTACCCGCCACCTTCCCGGCCGCTGGCCCGCAAAGGCGCCGGCGAGCGACGGGCCAGCGGTCTGTCTACACAGGCACGTCCGACCGCGGCCCCGACCCCGGCGAACCCGTTACCCTCACGGGCCGCGGACCACGGCCCTACCTCGTCCGTCCCCCTCCTGGGCGCGCAGCCTGGAACGCGGTGGTGGTGCCTCGACCGACAGCCCGGTGGCCTCTCTCTCCTCGGCGCCCTTCGCGACGGCCGGGTGTCTCCCCGGAAGCAGCTTCCGACGACCGCGCCTTCGCTCGTCCGTTCCTGGTAGGAGACGGGCGGTGGATCAGCACACACCGGAGCCGGACGGCAGCGGCCACACGAAGGCAAAGCGCGTGGGGCTCCGCCCCCGCGCCCCCCCTCCCCCCGCCAGACGGCGCACGCCTGGCGTGAGGGGGGCGGGGCGCGGACGTGGGGGGCCGCCGGACTCGGCCGCCCCTCAGGGCCCCTTCGCCGGCCGCTCTGCGCGTCCCGCCGTACACCCAGGGGTGCTCTCGAGCCCGGAGGGACCGGAGACCGGGCACCGGCTCCTGAGGTCGCTTCCCGCGCGCGTTCAACGGGGCTCCAACACAGCTTCGCACGGGGGGCTCCGTGGTTGCAGCACGTGTGTCCCGGAGCGGGTCAAGGCACGGCGGTGGGAAGTGGGGGGTGGGTGGAGGCCGGCGTGCGCGGGGAGCCCGCCACCCCGGGAGCCGGGGGGGGGGGGGGGGGAGGGTGCCATGGGTGTGCGCGCGGGGGGCGGGGGGGGGGTCCTGCTTTCTGCCTGGTTTTCAAAGCGGGGGGTGGGGGTGGCGTCTGTGAAACTGGAAAAGCTGAAGACGCTGTGGAAACTGACAAACTCTGTCTCCACTGCTACTACCTTTTAACCCGTTTGGCCTGTAACTTTTTTAATTTTTGAGAGAGAAGAGATGAAGTGCAAGTGAGGGAGGGGCAGAGAGAGAGACACACACACAGAATCCGAAGAGGGCTCCGGGCTCCGAGCTGTCAGCACAGAGTCCGAGGCCGGGCTCGAACTCACGGACCCTGAGATCATGACCAGAGCTGCTTAACCGAGCCACCCAGGCGCCCCCAACTTGTAACTTTTTAAACTAACCTGTCAGGCCCAGATTGCTCCAGGGAACTGGGAGAACTTCCCTCGCACTTCTTTGGCTTGTGACCCTGACCCAGGGTGGGCGCAGGGCAGGCTTGCTCGAGGCCACGAGGCGTCAGGTGGGGTTCGCGAGAACGACGACGCAGCAGGGCCCGGGGAGAGTCTCCACCAACACCTCCCGGGTTCGTCTGTCCCTCAGCCAGGAAGGGACTGCGGAAGGGGCTCACTAGCAAGTGACTCAGCCGGGGGAGCGCGGCCTAGAGCTCGGAGGGGCCCCCGCGACCGGATGGGCGCAGGGCGCGCTCCCCAGGCCTCTGGTCTCCCCTCCGCCTACCAGGAGGCGCCTGGAAGCGACAGCTTCCGTCTGCGTGGCCCACCCACCCCGGGGTGCTCGCCTTGGGCCACCGGCCTGGCCACTCTCCTCGGTCGGGGGCCGGGCGGTCTTACCAGGAAAAGCTGGCGAGTTCGCCCGGACCGGCTGCTCCCTGCGCGCAGACAACCGGCTGGAACCAGGAGGGAGCGGCCAGGTCCCGGGCCAGGCTCTCCGGGCTGGGGCCGCGCCCCTTCCTCTGGCCTCGGTTTCTCCACCACGCGAGGACGTCAGGATTAACCCACCGGGTCCTCCCAAGCGTCAAACAGAATCAACAGGCGGTTGCCTTCCAGGCCCTGCGGCAAGTCCTAGAAATGAGCAGGAGCGTCTGGGGGAAAAGACTGTAAGAGGCCTTCAAGTTTTAAGAGCTTCGAGTCTCAACCCACAGGATGCGGCCTGTTAGACTACAGGAAGACACGGGATTATAAATCCGCACAATCATTACGTCTTTTATTTACACGTAGACATCAGTAAGACTTGAGACAAAACCAAATGCGACCTGTACGGAAATTCTTTAATTCTCTTTATTTTCACACATTAAAAAATGAAACACACTATACAAATGGTTTTTCATAGCAGACTAACGTGGGTCCGTGAGACTTGCTCTCAAAGGGGGTGCTGCCAACGCCGATGCCCGAGGACGGCGGCCGTCGGCCTCGCAGCCAATGGACTGGTTTAAATGCGGTAGCATGCAGCCCTCGGGGCGCGACGCCCCTCTTCTTAAATTAGGTTAAATGGCGTCGGTGTCCGTATTTACAGACTTGAAACGTGTCAATCCTGAGCAGTTCTGATGTTCGTCTGAGACCGGCCGGTGGGGCCTCGGCCTCGGTTTTAAAAAGGGAGGTCCGGACGGCGCCAGGCTGGCTGCTGCGAGCTGGGTGGAGCTCTTCTCTCGGCCGGAACCACCTGCTGCGGCTCGCACAGGCAGACCCTTCCGGAAGGGCTAAGCCAAGTAACTGTAGGTGTCCTTTTCCCCATCAACTCGCTCCAGATATTCCTTCTCGATCAGAATGTCAATGCATTTCTGGGCATCATTTTAAAAAAGAGAGAAGTCGTGACAGGAGGAAAAAAACCACACATATTACCGAAGAGATGGGCCACCCTCACCGGGGATCTCCCCTGCACCACCGAGAGCCCAGTCAGGGCAATGCAGCCCATCCACCACGTCCCCGAGTGGAGTCCCCTCAGTGCCCGTCTCCTTAACGGCCTCGCTGAGGCGACCGAGTGTCTTTAGAGCCGGCACGGGGCCACAGCCTCCCAGCACCCCAGGCGCCGGGCCGCCCGGGCCGGGTGCTGCGGAGGCCACGGGGCGGGAACCTCGCGGTCGCTCTGTCCTGAGTCACCGGCAGGGACTGGGGGGCGGTGGGGACTCCTGAACAAGCCAGCGCCCCACCGTCAGGGCCCCCGCACCGGCTGCCGGTGACCCGAGCGGTCTCAGGACGCCTCGGACTTGCTACCTGGAAGAAGCCCGCGGCTGCCCCTGGAGCCGGTGCTCACACAGCGAGGGGGAGCACCCCGTGGCCGGACTACAACTGGGACACAGCCGAGCGGGAACCCTACAGGTCATTTACACAGAGTCCCGAGGGAGGCGGAACCCTGTGATTCGGGCCACGGGGCAATGTGGGGGAGGCAGCGAGGGGAAGCTTCGGGAACGCTGGTCACCTTCTAACTCTCGATTTGGGTCTTGGTGTACGTGTTTCGATAAAAGGTTTTAAGCTTAAGCCCATTTCCTTTCGTAGAAACCTAGTACGTATGGATATGCCAAGGGCCGTCGGCCTCGTTTTCGTTACACCTTGCTCTCCTAAAACGACACACGGGCAGCTTCTGCCGTGTGGCTCTTGTACCTTGATCACTGGGACCCGCGGCTTGAACCTCGAGGACAGCTGAGTCAGCACTTCTCCGAGCAGCTGCTGGTGCTTCAAGACCTTCCGCATCTTCATGATCCTCACGATGGCCGCCTGGTCACCCGTCACCCGGGGAGGAAAAACCGGGACACGTCACGGTTACAACCGTTCCGGAACATTCGGGACAACTAGCAAACGGGTCGCCGAGGGCCGTGTCCGCGCAGAGGACTGCGATTTCACACACGGTCACAAACGCACGGTAGGATATGTGTTTCAACTCTAACATAATAAACACGGTATACTTTGGTCTCCTCGGCAGTTTTAATAATTTCACCCGACTACAGAGCGTTTTAAAAATGAGAAAACACGTCCCGAGATCACTGTTGCACTATCGGCTAACTTGGATGTCAATTAAAAAATTCATTTTTATATAGAGCATGGGGTGGGGGGTGGGGAGAAAACACGAGTCTGCAGAGCCGCAGAAGATGCCTCGCTGTGACCCCCTCCCCTGCCCCGTCGGACGCGAACTCGCCACGTTCTCTGCGTCCACCCGCTTCCTTCCTCTGCTCCACTCGGGGCCCGTCACCGTCCCTGCACCCGCTCCCAAGTCCCAGCCACCCCACGACCCCGCGGGGCGCCAGAGCGGCGTCACTCTCTGTGAGGGGTCGCCACCCCGCGCGGGCCCCAAATCACCTGAATCAGCAGCTTGCGGTCCTCCTCGATATTTTTGTGTGTGGTCTCCTGTTCCTGCTTCTGTTCGGTTTTCATCGGCACGTTGATGTTAACCCTTAACTTTTTACTGCCGGGAAAACGGAGGAGACCGATCGCTGTCGCTTTAAAGGACAGGTGCTCAAGGCCCGTGTGTGACCTTTTAAGAAACCTCTGCTACCCGAGCCCCGTCCCCGCATCCCACTGGCCGGCCCCCCCGCCCCCCGAGGTAGTTTCCACCTCTGTGAGAAGCTCGGCCCCCAGCAGGCCCCAGGCCGCCGCCACTCAGTGGCTTCCTGCCCGGCCAGTAACAGGCCACCTGTGTCACGGGAGAGCCGGTGCCTCCGTCTGCTCTCCCCAATTTCGTCAAATGAGACAAACTCGAGGCACTGGGACAGACAGAGGCCCAAAGGTCCCCGGCCAGCCATTTAAGGGGACGCTTGCCCGGTGGAGAAACCGCCAGACACGGAACCGGAGGCAAGCGGCAGACGACCGAGGCCCACGCCGTGCCCAGCCTCCGTCCGCAGGGACGCGAGGGGACGAGTCTGTGGTCCAGGACCATCCACCTGGCAGATTTTCCTTACTTTTTATAACCGAGATACAATTTGATTAAGGTGTCTGGCTTCAATTCCACCTCATCAACGTTCGCGTTCTCGTCTTCCAGAACCTACAGGACAACAGCTGTTACCACATCATCTCAGGAAAAGGCTCTCGTCTAGCTCAACACGGAACGTGCACAGACATACCAGTAACTTCGACTTCAATAAAATCTGTAGGACTTGTGCCAAAATGTCCTGCAATTGAAGAGAAAAAGGTAAGTCGCATTTTTCTTTGCAACACAAACCACACACACACGACCTCATAGTTGATTTTTGGCAGGAACACAGGAGTCCCCCCCCAGACAGGAGAATGTACCCAGGGAGAAGGAGGTGGTGACTAGGAGGTCCCCTAAGTTCACTACCGCCAGCGCCTACTCGTCAAAGGGAAGCCAACCCCTCTGTGGCTCTGACCACCTCGTGGTAAAAACTGCCGATTCAGTTACAAACGTTAGAAGCCACGCTGATCTCGTCACTACAGGAACCTATCCGTCCATCCTGGACACGGTCACCACAAAAGCAACGTCCGAGGGCTCCCGCACGGCGGCGGAGGATGCTGCTCATGGACGCGAGGGACTCGGCGGTGGTGACCCCGTCCTCCACCTCCTGCGGGGAGCCCCAGGCGCCACGCGGGGCCGCCGGCCGATTCCTCGCCTGTAAACGCAGCTGGCGGGTCTTGGCCTCCTCCTCCTTCAACTCTGTGACCCCGTGACGTGGACACCACCACCTGCCCAACTTCAGTCCCCCGGACGCACCCCATACCTCCTACCCCGGCGCACGGAACACCCCCCGCCCTTCATGGACACCCATTCTGGTCACGTGACCAGCCCAGATTCAACACCCCCCCCCCCCCGCAGGTCTGGGGCACTGCCGGCCACATCCACGGCGCCGCCACCAGAGGCCGCACTTCCGAGCCTGACCTGACGGGAGTGCTGAGCTCGGAGGCCAAGGCCAATGGCCCTGTCAGCCCCGTGGGGCGGGGCCGAGGGCGGCCTGAGCCTCCACCTGAGTCCAGCCCTCCTGACGAGATGAGACAGACTCTTACACACAAAGGGGCAAATTCACCCTGTCATTAGAATTTGAAGATGTACTCTGGATTGACTTGAAGCATCATCAAAAAATAAACACTTTCCTGAGGCCCCTGGGTGGCTCAGTCGCTCTGCTGTCTGGCTCTGGGTTTCGGCTCAGGTCATGATCTCACGGTTCATGAGTTCGAGCCCCCACATCGGGCTCTGCGCTGGCACCCTGGAGCCTGCTTGGGCTTCTCCCTCTCCTCTGACCCTTCCCTGCTTGCTCTCTCTCAAAATAAATAAAACAAAAAATAAATACTTCCCTAAGTGACATTCAATAAGGCCAGTGTTACCCTGTCAGCAAAACCAGACAAAAACATCCCAAGAGAACAGACCAATAACACTCCTATGAATGTAGATGTAAACTTCCTCAAGAAAATACTAGCAAACCAAGCCCAGCGCATAAAGAATATCATATACATACCCAAGTGGGGTTTACCCCAAGAAGGCAAGGGTGGCGATGTAAGAAAAGCAATGACTATAATATACCATATTAATAGACAAAAAGCATATTTTTATCTCGACAGAGCAGAAAAAGCAGTTGAACAAAATGCAACACTCTTTCATCATGGAAAGATTAAAAAAAAAAACAAGACTAGAAGGGAACTTCTTTAATAAAGGGAATCTAAGAAAAACCTACAGCGATTGTCACCCTTAATAGTAACAAACTGAAGCTTTCCCCCAAGGTCAGGAACAAGACAAGGGTGCCTGTTCTCACCACCTCTAGTCAACACTGCATGGGAAATTCCAGCCAGAACAATCAGGCAAGAAGAAAAAATAAAAGGCATCCAAATAGGGAAAGGAAGAAGTAAAACTAGCTGTATCTGCAGATGACATGATACTGTAAAACCCCTAAAGAAGCCTCAAAAAAAAAAAAAAAAAAAAAGTTCAGCCAGGTTGCAACATATAAAATCAATATGCAATAATCAATTATATTTCCATATCCAGAAATGAACAATTCTGTTTCCAAAAGTACCAAACACAACACTTAGGAATAAATTGAACCAAAGTGCAGGCTTACACACTCAAAACTGAAACACGTGAGAGGAATGAAACACAACCTACATAAAGAGAAAGCCGCTCACGCCACGGACTGGAAGGCCCCCGCTGGCAGGACGGGGACACCCCCCAAAGCAGCCCAAAGCTTTGATGCGTCTCTATCACAGCAACAGCTGCCTTCTTTTGGACACAGACCAGCTAATTCTGAAATTCACATGGAAATGCAAGAGACCCAGAGGAGCCAACACAATTCTGACAAAGAACAAAGCTGGAGGTCTCTGTTTCAAAACTTGCTACAAAATAACCGCAAACAGGGGCGCCTGGGTGGCGCAGTCGGTTAAGCGTCCGACTTCAGCCAGGTCACGATCTCGCGGTCCGTGAGTTCGAGCCCCGCGTCAGGCTCTGGGCTGATGGCTCAGAGCCTGGAGCCTGTTTCCGATTCTGTGTCTCCCTCTCTCTGCCCCTCCCCCGTTCATGCTCTGTCTCTCTCTGTCCCAAAAATAAATAAACGTTGGAAAAAAAAAAAAAATAACCGCCAACAAGGCACTGTGGATTAAAGAACTACAGATCACCGGAAAAGAACGAAGAATCCAGAAATTAGCCCATTCACCTACGGCCATCTGATTTTCAACAAGGCAGTCCCAATCAACGGGGAAAGACGTCTACGTCTCTAACCCTGAATCAGGCCCCGGCTCCTTAGCCCTGACCCTAAAGGCATGCGCGACAAAAGAAAAAGGGGCTCTGGGTACACAATATATAAGGAATTCTTACAACTCAACAGTAAGGGCAACCCAAATAAAAAACGGGCATGGGCAGAGCGTCTGAATAGACATCTCTCCAAAGAATAGATATAAACGGCCAGGAAGAACACGAAAAGACACGTCATCAGCTGTCGGAGAAATGCAAATCAAACTACCGACGAGGTATTACGTCATACCCACTAGGCCATAATAGCCGTAAAGAAAGGAAGCCAGGGTCGGGGGGCCCTCCCATGCTGCTGGTGGTGTGCCCGTGAACTGGTGCCTGGCAGTGGCTCGGAAGTTAAATCTGTCACAACTCGAACGTTCCAGTCCTTGGCATCCACCCAAGAAAACTGAAAACAGGTTCTTACAGAGACGCGCATGTGAATGCGCAGAGCATTGTTATTCCCAATAACCACACGTAGAAACAACCCCAAGGCCCACCAACTGATGAGGGGGTCCACATAACGTGGTCCACGCAGACGCTGGAACGTATTTCAGCCGGTAACAGAATGAAACATACACGCCATCACGTGGAGAAACCCTGGAAACATGCCAAGTCAAAGGCACACACGCTCTGACGCCATTATCGTGAAGAGCCCAGAGCGGGCAAATCCGGAGAGACAGGAAGTAAGTTAATGGGACTCAGCGGCTGAGGAGAGGAGCAGAGGGTAGTTCCTGCTAACGACTAACGGGTCTCTTTTCGGGATGACAGGCGTGTTCGGGAAACGAGACAGCGATGGTGGCTGTACGACCTTGTGAATAAACACTCAACTGTCTACTTTAAGATGCTGAATTTTATGTACGTGAAATACAGCTCAATAAAAAATACGGCCAATAAACAGGAAGAAAGACACTGTAATCAAGTGACGTTTAAGCCTCCAAGGAAAAGCTAAGCTGGGAAGAGGGTTAACGCTGGGTTAAAGGAACGCGCGAAAGCAGGTCATGTGCATCCGTGTGAAATCAGAGACCTCCGCGCCGTCTCCCCACCCCCTCCCTTCAATGCTCACAAGAGACGGGAACTGGACACGTCACAGGGGCCAAGTAACGGGAAGGTACCATTTTGATCTGAGTGCTGTCAGTCAGCTGCTGCACAGCATACGCGTCTTCCGTGTTGTACTGAAGCAGGATCGCCATCTGGAAGGTGGATGCCTTCGAGGCCCCCCATATAAGAGAAAGAGAAACGGAATTTAAATGCGTGGAAAAGCCTCCAAAAATACACAGCTTAAGGCTGAAGAAGTTACGTATGAAACAAATTCTTGCAAAACACGCACAACAGCAGGTCTATTTAAAAGAGAACACAAAGTGTCACAGCTCCACCGCGATGCACCGCTCTCCCGAAAGACGTCACTTACCGCCTTTCGAAGGTTAAAATAATTTGGAACTTTCTTCTAAGACGTTTTGTCTACGCAAATACACACTATTTATGCATCCACGCTCATTTACATAAGCACGCGTAAAACACACAAATCCTCTTCAGGGGAAGAGACCCTAACGGACATCTTCCCTCTGCCACATATACACCGGGATCGCTAGGAGGCCGCTCCAGTTACCCCGGGCCTCAGCCTCTCCCGTAGAACTGAAATGGGAGTCACGCTAGTACTCAGTGCTGCCGAGAGCACCGAGGGTCAATATTAGCAGGAAACTGCTTTGCCAAAGGAAAAGGGCTATCGTCGTAATTCATTACAGGAAACTCTGGCTTTTTGAGCTACGCAGTGTGCATCGGGCAGGATCTGTGCCAAGTGCTTATTAAACACATTATTTTACTTAATCTTCACGTCACTTCCAAGGTATAAGCACTGGCACCCCCGTTTTATGGAGAATAAAACTGAGGCATCGGTGTATCACCTGCCCCTCAGCGGGAAAGCATCCGAACTCCTCCGACTCTGAGAACCGCACTTCGCCGGAAGCTCGACCCTAGATTCTGACGCACGAATCACTGGATTCCAATTTCTACAACTTGTCTTATCCTCATTTAGACTAAAAAAATATATTCCGAAACAGAGGGTGATCTTACCTGCAAAGTGTATCGATTTTTGAAGCAGTTGGTTACCAATTCTCCTTTGGACAGCTGATACAGCCAGGTCAGTTTTCTGCCACTGTGACGGCTAGCGTAAAAAGCTGTGAATCGCTGATAACTGCGTTCCAGCTGGATAAAAGAATAGCATTGTGTGGAATACGTATCTCACCCCAGTCCGTAGTCAGCACTTCCACATAAACACACCTCCAAACGTACGGTACAAAACGCTCACTACATAAACGTGAAACCCGAGCGGCGGGGGGCGGGGGGTGGGGGTGGGGGTGGGGGGTGTGACTCTTGCAAGGCACACCGGTTGAGGCACAAGAGGAGAACGCGGAAACGCACTCTGACGGTCAGGCAGGCGGCCACCGCCACGGGGTTCGGCAGAGCACGGACGAGGCTCCGTGTCCGTGAGCCAGCTCGCGGGCCGTGTGGGCTGGCGCGGAGGAGGCCGGCCTCCGGACACCCCGCCCTGCCCGCCGCGCACTCGCCGTGGGCTCGCGGCCAAGGCCGCCCTTTGCGTTCCGCCGGGCACTAGCAGAACGCGAGACGGAGCCGCCCTCACCTCTGACGGCAAGGCGAACGTGCAGGACTGCTGGAAGGGCCACGACCCGGAGCTTAGCACCTGGATGCTGAAGTCCACTGAGGCGGGGTGAAAAGGCAGGAACACGGTTAGTCCCACACTGAAAGATGCTGCCGTTCAAATAAACGTGGATTGCTTCGTATTAAAAGAAGCACACCGAATGAAAACACTCTGCTTCAGTAGGAAATTAAGAACCGGATGTATTTCAGTCAAATGATTTTACTCCGCGAAAAGTAGTGAAAGGTCAAAGAGCCAGAAACTCTTTTCCTCAGAGCTACGACATCAGATGCCCGCCCCGCTTCCTGTGTGTCAGCGCCCTGCCGGCCTGGGGTCCGCTCAGGCGCCCCCAGCTCGCCGGGCACGGACACCGCGGCAGCCGCAACTCAGGAAGTAAAATCCCCAGACGTGAACAGCTACCTTCGGTGTGTTTCCTGTACGCCCACTACTGCCGACACCACTGCCCCCCCAACACTACACGTCACACAAACTAAATAGAACAAAAGTCTCATCAGTACCAATAGCTGACGAGCTCACTGGCAGAACTGCCAAGTTTAACAGTGGAATAGCGCTTCAGCTTTGGGGAGAAATGAAATTCCCATTTTTCATGTGAAAAGACAACATTAACAAGTAATGATGTCTGCATCGTCCGCCAACATCCCCCAGAGCGGACCTGACGGGGGGCGGGGGGGGGGGGGAAGTGGCCCTGGGAGCGAGTCCTGGCACCGTAGCGATCGGGAGCCATGGAGTCTTTGGTTAGTTTGACTCTGTAATCTATACACCAAGTCAGTCTCTTATAATTCACCAAAAAAAAAAAAAAAAAAGGCAAGAACTGATCCCAACTAAGGTTAAAGAAATTTATGAAGTATTAAACCGTGTGGAGCCCTGAGCTGGCAGATATCCCGGGTGGGGTGGCCACGCCAGCAAGTGGAAAAGCCCAGGGCTCAGCCCTGGGTCCCCTGGGAGAGGCCGGTCATCTCCTAGGCTCACACGCGACTCAGGAAGACCATCTGGGAGGTGGCACTTGCTGTCCGTCCATCCCTGAATCCCTGACAAAGCACCGACCACCCTCACATAACACTGTCATCTCTGTCGCCTGCCACATAGGGCACGGACTTCCCGAAGAACACTGCCTGTAAAAGCGGCTCATAAACACGTGTGTACTCACAGTCTAGCGGTTCTGAGTTCGTCAGGTGCTTTTTGAACTGCTCATTCAAATCTTTGCTCACACCAATGTCTTGAAACATCCGCTGAAGTTTAGAGGTATATTCAAAACCACAAGCTTGCTGAAATGAACCCAGACAACCGTCTCATTAATTTCTATTAGAAACAGAAGTGTATATAAGGGAATCTGATGGAAATCACACACGACATAGGCTTAACCGTAGAAAATGACTACTGAAGCTAGTAACACTGAACCACATCTCACAGCATCAGTATGTGCAGATTCAAACCAGGAGGCTACTATTCACACAGTAAGTATCATCTGAGCACCTAAGAGCAAGGGTCTCTAACGGAGTGCGAAGAGGACATACTTTGTTTACTACTCTTACCCACTGTTATCAGCTGACACGTGTGCCCCCCAAACTCCGGCGCTAAAGCCCTAACCCCCAGTGTGATGGTATCTGGAGGCGGGGTCATGAGGAAATGATTACGTTTAGATGGAGTCACGAGGATGGGATCCTCGTGATGGGATTAGCGCCCGTGTAACAAGGGACCAGCGTGCTCTCTGCCTGCCACGTGAGGACACGGCGAGAAGGTGGCCGTCACCAGGTTGGGAAGAGAGTCCTCACCAGAAACGACCTCAGCCGGCCCCTCGACCTTGGTCTTCCCTGCCTCCAGAACTGGGAGGATAGACCTGGGTGGTTCCAGCCTCTAGTCTGTGGTATTTTGTTACGGCAGCTTGAGCAGAATTAGCTACCCACACGACAGTAATTTCAGGTCTCAGACACGTGACAGCGCCTGGCAGGCCAGGAGGCACCGAAACAAGAGCAGGCAGAGGGCAGAGGGCAGAGGTGGCTGAATGACAAAACAGGTGCTCAACGGTGGAGTCCGATGCCTTCTGTCCTCCTGAGGATGCGACCACTGAGGATGCGAACTAAACCCAGAGCAAAACAAAACACCCGCCAACTCAAAGTCGACCCAACACACGTGTGGGCTGAGCCACTGGAGCAGTTCGGGGGGAGACGGGGGTGGGGTGGGGTGGGGTGGGGGGGTGGGGTGGGGTGGGGGGGTGGGAACCAGCTGGCGCTCCGGTGGCCAGTGTGGCACAGCCCGGCCAACGGAACCGAGGGGCCCCCGAGGGCGGGGCGGATGGTCAGCAAAGCATGCGGGGCCCAGGACAGCCCGTGCCGTTTGAACTCCATTAGCTACAGACCACTGACGACAACCTGGGACAATGAAAATCTTTCACAGCGATTTAAAAACTTTTTTTTTTTCCCCGGAAATGATGAAATTTACCTTTAGTTTAGAGATCATGCTTGCTTCGGCATCATCACTGGCACTGTTCTGATGTACTAGTCTTTTGGCCAGCATCTTTGCATAGAATTTCTGGAACACGTCTTTATCCTCTATATACTTGAAGACCACCATCTAGTGAAGTCACCGAGAGAGCACACTTAGTGCACTGAAAAGCCACAGTCACCGAACACATGCCGGCAGCTGACACGCGTGCTTTGTTTTGTCTGGCCTGTGTGCCAACGTTTACGACGGCTACAAATACCACCCGTAGTCTTGAAATATTTTTGTCAACCACTGAAACCACATTAACTTGGTCTAGACTCGGCACTAATGAGGAAAGTACAAATGCTAAAATTCATGACTCAGTTTAGGGAGTAAAACCACAGATTCAAAGCAAAATAAATGACCCAATGACTTTTCACATTCCAGACACCCTGTACCAATAACCTTAAAGGCTGCAGAGAAATGGCTACCGGGAACGGTGCGTTAGCAAGCGCCTTACCACTTGGTTGAGCGTGTCTTCTAACTCTGCTTCTTCTGGGTTCTTGGAACTGAAATGTAAAAAGAAGGCATACTGTTTTCAAACAGATCAGCCAACAGTTGTTAATGAGCAAGCACCACTCGGCTAACACAACAGAATGTGGCTGTGAACACTCGAACACTCACTTCTGTTCAGATGAACGCGTGAAGACAGAGGCAAAGTTGTCTTACCTACGGCTGTGTGGCGATCTTATGCTGAAACTACCGCGGAAGAACCCACTTACAAAATAATCAACATCCAAGATGAAAAGCAACGGAAGACACTTATAAAAAGCTCCTCCAGACATTCAAGTTTTCCTTTCAGATGATCTATTTAAATACAAATAAATAAAAGCCGACGGCCTTCTACAATATGCTCTAACTTTGAAAAAAATGAAAAAGGCATTTAGTTTTTCAGTGGCCTAAACATTAAAGATAATGAAAGGATCTCAAGCACTAAAGCACCACCTTCCTCTGGGGTTATGTCTACACAACAGAGAGGTGTCTTTAACAACCGACTGATTCATTCTATTCTATGAACAAGTATTAACTGAAAGGTTACTTCAGGGTAAATGCAATTTTTCAGGGTCTACGAGTCCCTCATAGACAGATTCCCCATAAATTTACATCGAATGATCCAGCCACCAACCAAGCTCTGGAGAGGTGCCTCTACCTAAGAACACATGGCTCAGAAAACCCAGCCCCCCTCTTCACAGGGCCAGGCCGGGGCCACTGCCCCCTGCGGGAGAGCCTCCCTTCTGAGCCCCCTTCACTCGGGAGGAGCGTGTGCTCACGGACGTGGTGCTCCCAGCGGCCTGCCGTCTGTCTGCTGCCCCAGCCTCAATTACAACAACATAGCAAGAGACTTGATGAGGGAGGGCCCCTTAGGAAAAGGCAATGCATAAAAGGGACAAGTGCCACCAAACGAAATGAGGGCCTACTAAAACATGTAATTAAAAAACACTGAAGATTTTTATGTAATAGCCTAAAGAAAAAAAAAGTTAACAGCAGGTCAGAAGAGGCATTCCAATGTGAAGGCCATGTTCATTCCTGGAAAGAATACCTGCATGGATCTGACTACAACTGCTAAATACTACACTGACCAGCACTGCAAGAAACAGAGGAAACCCCCCGAATACTCCATTCTCACTGGCCTTGGGGAAACGGCTTTCTGGCAAAGTTCAAGAGCTAGCTAGTGACCTCATCAAAGGTTTCCCCATGTCTGTCAGGAAGACCACACAGTTGTTAACACAGTAAGTTACGTTAAATTTGCCACCACTGAGCCATCGCTAGAAAGCTACTGTGTTCTGGAGAATTATTCTTAGTTCCCTGATAAATTTAGCTTGCTAACATTTGACTTAAGATTTCCCTGACTCTACTCTAGGAGAGACTTGTTCGCGGTGTTTTTCTCGGTACGGGCAGGCGTTCTCCGTCTTTTCGCAAGGGGGCTACGCAAGCTCGTGAGAGCTAGTACGTTAACATCAAAACCAGGACCGTGTGGAAGCGCGGACAACGCCTGCAGCAGCATTTGCCGAGAGACTCTGGAAAAGTGAGACAAACCTTGAGCACTTCCGAACCGAGAGGAGCCGTCCAAGTGAACGAGAAACGAGAAGCTAAGAACACCCAAACAGACGCGCAAAACCCGGAATGCTGGAAGCACAAGGCACACAGAGACCCACGCCGGTCGTGCTTCTAGCTCTCACTACACCTGCACACACACGCGCGCACACACACACACACACACACACACACACACACACACACCCTGAGCAGGAAGAAGAGCAGGTGAGAAACCTGGCGGCTGAAATACAAAGAGCACGAGGGGCCCCTGGCTGGCTCAGTCGAAGAGCCCACCACCCTTGAGCTCAGGGTCATGAGTTGGAGCCCCATGTGAGGTGTAGAGATTACGTACATACATAAACTTAAAAAACAGAGAGAAAACAGAGAATGGCAATAAAACAAACTCATTAAGCGAAGATCAACGTTAGAAGCGCAAACGACAATGCAAGCGCCACAGTAGCGCTGAGTCTCGTGTCAGGAACGGCCAGTGGGAGCTCCCAAAGCAGCCTCACCCGGAAACACAAGTGAGCTGGGCCCAGAGAACCGGGGAGCACAAGAGAGACGCTGACTTCCCGCGTCCTTTCCGCCCTTGTAACCACCGCTCGGCCAGCCCACGGAACTGGATTCAGCTAAAGGGGCCACACTGCTTGCAGTTCTCAAAGCCAACCCAACGGTGACATTAAAAAAAAATGAACTGGGCCTAGAGTATAGGACTTGAAGTATCTTTCAAAGAGACAAGGAAGATGTATTAGGTTTGAAGTATTTTCTCAAAGGTACAAAAATTACAACAGAAGTAAAACGTAATATAAAGTTTAATTCCTCATATATAAGCTGAGAGTTTAAATAGATTTACTAAGAATAAAACACAATGTCACTTAATACCTTTTCTTCAACAAGGAGTCGCAGTATCGAGCCAGCAACTCGGGGGATTTACTGGACGACTGGGCCATTTTGGTAACTGCGTTGTTGTTGATGAAGCGACCACAGGCCTGTGGAGCACACAAAACACGGTCAGAGGCCACGCACCACCCCTGCCACCTGCATCGCAGGAGAGACTCCTTCTGACACACCCACCTTGTCAAGTGCAGCCACAAAACCAGCATCGTTGTTGAACGCCGACATCACCAGGGCATTGTATTTTTTGTGAACATCCAACACTGTCTGTACATACATCTTGGGGTCCTCCAGTGGGGGAAAACAGAAACAAAAGCTGGTTACTGGGGATTAAATGGTATATTAATGGGCTACTATAAAATATTCCGTAAGGTTTAGAAATTGCTTCAAAGATGCCAACAAATAAGACTAAGTAATAGTTCTGGTTCCATCATCAAAACACATAAGGCATTTTGTTTACAGATACAAAATAAAATACATTCCTATACTTGAAATTAAATACTGATTTCAAGCTTTGTATAAAAGTGATTTCTCAAATTATTTGAAAATTCCAAAGGATCACAGAAAACAAAATTTCTCAAAGTGATAGTCTGCTTAGCCCATTTTTGCTGCTGTTAAAAATTCAAATTCTGGACTTTGCTGGGCGAACCGATCAGCCAGTAAGCTCAGTAATCAGCCGGTTATCCTGCACTTGGCTGGGCAGATGTGAGAACAGCATAGGGTTAAGGTCGGAGGAATTGCGGGCAAGGGTGTGAGAGTCAGACGAGGCGGAGAAGAAGGTCTGACTCACACACGCCACCACATCGCAGGACTGGATGGGACAGGCCAGGGCCCAGGAGATAGGCAGGGCACGTTGTGGGGCGGCGGGCGGGGGGGGGAGGGGGCGGGTGGTTGGACTTGGCAGGGTGGGCACGTGGGAGCTCTGGACAAAGAAACAAGTAACAGGAATGCAATGGAAAGATGAGCCACAGGAAAGGCCCTGGGAATGACACACAAGGAAGACAGGAGGGTGGGGAAGACGGAGGGGAGGGTGGGGACAGGGACACAATGGAGACCAGCCTCAGTGATAACCACAGAACGGCTGATGCTGGGGACTCACTGCAAGTCGTGGTGCCAAGTCCCACAAAGGGACAGTCACAACCGTACTATGAGGTCAGTGTTGCCTGCATTCCCACTCGACAGGTGAAAAAACTAAGTCAGTCAGGCATCTGGCCAAGGGCTTTAGGGATGGCAGCCAGGCTGGACCCCAGGCAGCCTGACTCCCGAGCCGGCATCTCCACGGCCCTGAGAAGGGACAAGGCCTGGAGGACCGGGACCAGTCGGAGGAGGGGTGGTGCGGGCAGGCAGCACCATGGACAGACGGCTTGTGCCAGGAGGGCACCGGAGGCTGGCCCTTCACAAACAGGAGGCCCGAGGGTGGGGTGCTTAAATGGTGGCAGGTGACTGCAAATTTCTGACAGATAGGAATTCTCAGGATTCAGGGATGAGAAACCAGAATTCTCCAAATTTAATTATTCTGTATCTTGTAATACTTTTAAAAAATATATATATTTATTTATTTGGGGCACAGCGCAAGTGGCAGCGGGGCAGAGAGAAGGGGACAGAGGATCCCAAGTGGGCTCTGTACTGATAGGCTGACAGCAGCGAGCCCGACGTGGGGCTCAGACCCACGAACTGCAAGATCATGACCTAGGCCGAAGTCAGATGCTCAACCGAATGAGCTACCCAGGCACCCCCATCTTATAATGTTTTTTAAAAAAATAATGAGAAAGCACTGAGATCAAATCGTTTTCCTGTGATAGGGTTGGACTAAGAGTTTCACAGGTCCTCTGTTAAAAAATAATATATAATAAAAATGCAAAGTTTATCCTTACTATGAATACACTGTGACAAGACTATAACGTCAACAACATGTAAAGTGGCCTCTACCTGATAAGACATTTAGTAAGAGAAAATGTTAAAAGGGAATACAAAATAACTGCCAAATGAAAATTACCTAAAATATATGTAAAATCTAAATCTAAATCTAAAATATATGTAAGATCTAAAAATTATCTACCTTAAAATGTTACAACACAGCATTGACTGCCCCATCAGATAATCTTGTTTCATGGTAACTATTCCAGATGTGGAAAAATGTCTCCCATTTTGCCCTCAGGGTTTAATCCACAACTGCCTCCGAAGGCATCTTCCAATTGGCATACATCTTATTTCGTATAAACTCATTTCTTCTTTTAACAACAAAAATATTGTCTGCCTGACTTAATCTTGGGTTTGCCACTGAAATGGATATTGCGTTTTGCTCATTTGGGTTTGAGACTGCTTTCTGATTTCATGTCAAACGACCTCACAACATACACGTGTTTTTCCTTTGCATTTCTTCTGTTAAAAGTATTTACAAAGAACCTGAGCCTACAGTGAGTATTCAAGCACTGGAGAATGCCAGTAAGTGTCGCTGGGTAGTATTTGAATGAGGTAACATTCAAGGTTAAGGTCAACAGCATTACAGAGAATCATATGTCAAAACTGCCAACGTAAGCACTTACTGTGCCTCCAACGTGTGCTGTTTCTTGGAACACCACTCAAAAGGATTTACGTGAAGTATGTTATATAAACATACTAACACGTATTTTATTTGTAAGAGGGGAGCGCACACCCATTTGTAACCCGGCATCACCCACAAAGAAGATCCTTCAGACCGTTGCTTCTCCGGCATGTGCATTCACCAAGGTTCCCAGAGACGTCCGCCTTAACCTCCGACTCCGTAAGCACCCCCTGCCCCTGCCATTAGTGGGCTCTTCCGAACCAGGAACGTATCTGTGTGGACCATCACGCCTGGAGGAGAATGATGCTGTTCTCTCTTTTCCTGAGTTCTTTAACGATTTTTCTCAGATTCAGAATTTGGAAAAACATCAATGTCCCACTGACTGCCAGCAAGGAATTCCCCCATGGAAAGACCAACGAGACCTATCCTCCCCTAGGACACAGAAGGCTTCGGACTCCGATTCCAAGCTTCTTTCTACTACAGGAGGAGACCCAGCCAGCAGTCTCACTGGTGAGAACTGAGGGTCTGACAGGAACCCACAGAGGGTAAAGTATGAAGCATCAGCCTTGGGAATCTGAAGTCCTGAGAGAAGCCGCTTGGGAACTTGGCAAGAATGGACAAAGACAGAAACGCACAGGGTCGTACAGAGCAAACAGGAGGTGCTTCCGAGGCTACCGCATCGCAACAGAGGCGAGGAGAGAGGACAGAGCAGCTAGAACAAATACATGTTTTTCATGAAATCTGCAAACTTTTGGTGTTTAAAAATATTAACGGAGTAGTAACTGCTTTGATTTATGACCACCTGTTTACTGGACAGTACACGAGGGCTTTCCGCGTAAGAAACACGACACCTCTCAGGGCTCGTCCCTGAGGGATGTCACCCAACTCCTACATGATCTCACTTGTCTTTATTATGCCAGTGACGGTCACATTTATTTCTAGCCCAGACCAGACTTCCCCACTCAGCTCACACTACTTGCCCTTGGCTGTTTCGTGGGGTTCCCAAACTCTACACGTCAGAGCTGACCCGGTCTCCGCCCTGAACCTGCCTCTCTTCCGGATCTCTTTCCATTTCCTTTCTTTCAATGTTTTATTGTAGACAAATTGAAATCTCTGCAAAATCACAAAGAATAGTAAAATACACTCCATGAACCCATCATCCAGCATCAACAATGATCGGGCACAAACACCGGTACCTCACAGAGTCTAAGTTCCTAAGGCCTTCTTCTCCCCACCCCCAGCCTCACCAACCCATGCCATCTTCCGTTTGACCACCCAAACAGGCCTAGCCATACACTCACACTCTTCTTCCTTTTAAGCTCTCTTTTATACGATACAGATCGTTTAGAAAATAAAAATCTGATTGTATCGATTTCGCGTTTGTTACAACCATGACCTGCTTTCCTCTTGCCCCTAGGACTAAGGCAGTGTCATTAACATGGCTTTCAAGGTCTCCTGGCCTGGCCAGCCGGTGCCTGCCCTTTTACTTTCCCTGTGCCACCTTCCCTTCTTCTCAAGTCGTACCAGACTTCTGGGTTCTCAGAATGGGCCATGTTTATGCTCACTGAGGGGCTTCGCTCTGTCTAGGACCCCCTGCTTATTAGTTAGCTTCAGCTCCTCCACTGGCCTCAAATACTTCCTCGGGGAAGCTCTCGGAACTGGCAGGACAGAGCAGGCCTCCTGTTACACGCGACACCCGAACCCCCCCTGGAAGGCCAACCACACTCGCGAGTCCCTGCTACTGGCGGCCTCTCCTGCCGGGACCGTGTCCACCTTGCTTAGAAGCATACAGGGTAGTGGCACGCACCAACTCTTCTTAAACGGCTGGATCAGAAACCAGGATGATCGTGACTGAAATACTACCTTTTATCCCATACACGGCCACTAAAAAAATAATCCTAAAGACCAATTTCACCAAAAGAAACGTATGGAGCCTCGCTTCCACTTTCCCGTCTCCCATCTTCCTTAAAGCAGCACCGCACACACAGCAGCTGAGGTCTGAGGGCATCGTCTCACGGAGAGCTGGTATATGGTAGGAGTTCTCAGGATCACCTGTGACCCTAACGTTCTAACGCCGCCCAAAGAGGTACGCTGGGGGGTGACAGGCTCGAGAGGCTCACCCTCACCACTTCAGGTACGTAAGGTGGTGCTCTCCAGGCCAGCATCGGATGTGACCCATCCCCAGAGACGTGCTCTCACCTAGAGCTACCTCTGAGGGACACCTGACCCCCACATCTCCCGTCCAGCCCGGACTAAGGCAGCTTTACGAGAGCCTTCTGAGGATGGCCGTCACCACCCAGCACCCACAGGATGTGTGGGGCCCGGCCAGACACTGTGTCACAACCTCACCTGGAGACGATTATTCTTGAAGAAGGAGAAGAAACCAAGTCTTGGTTAATGAAAACACACCATGCAGAGTAATTCTACACCCACCCCCCCCAACACCCCCGAGCATTAGCATTTGGTCCTTGGAGAACATCATCTCCACACCCAACACAGAGAAGCCAAAGTTTCAGGAAAGGAACAATCACAAACCAGCCACTACAGAGAAAAGCAGGTAAGAGTCCGTGGGCACACAGATTACCACCGTGACCATTACCTGTGGGCAGTTTTAACCCTAGACTGGCGTTCCCCCTTCCCCCTATATCTGAGGTTTTCCCTCCTCTACGGGTCTCTGTGCGCTCAGAGAGTAAGACTAATTTTTGTATTAAATAATAGGCAAAACCCAAAACACTGGAGATAACAGAGGCGCCTCACACGCCACCTAGCGATGTGACAGTCTCGTACTTTTTTACTGGTTTTTTTCTCTTCCATCATCTAATCTCTTCTGATAAGCAGAAATCACCAGTTGTTCTGAGTGTAGTTTAGAGTTGAAAATACCAAGACCAAAAGACCTACCAATTTTAACTAGTGCTCCATGTTCTCATCACTGTAACTTCTGTCCACCTGCTACTTTTTGCTTCAATCACATATATTTATCTTGTAATCATGGCTCTGATTCCAGTTATGTAACTGGGTGGGCTTTCATCACTGACCCTGGCCTCTGTTCCTCCCTGGTTACTCCCCTTGATCTGAGCCAAGGCTGGAGGCCCTGTCCGCACCCCTTCGGTACTCCCTGGTCGGCACTGAAGCCCTAAGTTGACTACATTCAGGCACAGAGCGATAGTGATAGAAAATTCTGAAAGCGGAGCTAAGTGGGACTTGCCAGGAAAAGCAATCACTCCTCTCAGAGAAAGAATGCCGTTGCAGAGTGTAATTACATTCGTTCAGAAACAGATGTGGTACACCTAGGAGGTTAAGTGGGGGACCAGGTGGTCTTGCTCATCTCCACAAGGGGCAGTTGGTAAGAGAAGTTCATGGGTGGTCTTGAACTGGTCTGAAGGCCAAGCAAGGGCCATCAGGACTTAAAAATACACAGCAAAGATTAAACCAAAATGTAGTTTGATATGGGATGTAAACTCAAGATTTGGGTAGCGAGAGGCTTCCGTAACTGGTCTGCCTGTGAAAAGATGACAGACTTGCCTACAGCTCAAAGAAGGAAAGGTACAGCCTGGATATAAAAATCCAAGAGTGAGTCTTCTCAGAGCCTGGTTATCCCAAACCAAAAATGAACACTCGTGTATTTTTCCTTTTAAAGAAAATGGTAATTCTTTTCATCTCACATCAAGACAGAAAACAGACCCACAAATTCAACTCTAGGCTTTCTGAACCGATTTCCATTATCAGTTTTTTGTAATTAAATTTGTCAGTGTGAATTACTATATAAAACTGCTTTGTTCTGTCCTAAAACACCTCCTTGATCCCCCCCCCCCCCGCTCTTCCTCCTTTCCCACATCTACTACATCAAAACTGGTACATTTTTTTCCGTTTGCTTTTTAAAAAATGTTTTATTATGGACGACTTTCAAACCTAATTAACATAAGAAAGAATAGTAAAGTCAGTCCCAATACTCCATCGCTCAGCTTTGAGGGACAGCCTGTAGCCGTGCAAGCCCAGAATCTTCTTACCCTGCCCTCCTCCTACGTAAGATTTCAGGGGTGTGCACCCCATCCCCTCTGACCAGGTGAAGCAGGTCAGACTCCAAATCTAAGATTCCCTGGCCAATTTTATCACCGTGTGGGTAATTTTCTTCTATTACCGGCACCCACAGAATGGCTGAGTCAGAACCAAGTTATTTAAACATTTGGGTCCAGAAGAGAAAGGGAGTCTTGGATGTATGAATGAAACCCACATCTGCCTGTGCTGGGCTACCCTGCTGCTTCTGGTGCAAGTTGATACGAACAGTTGGGTTCCCGTAATTATTTCTAACTCAGCTTCTCAACCCAAACACAGCAATTCTGATAAGGTCCGAGATTTGTCACTCCTTAGTCTTACACAGAAAAATATGCCGTCAGAGTTTCCTGACTGTATTTCTGCCTGTACACTTGTCCATTTCAAGTGCTCCCTTTTTTAACCCTGATTGTTCTTGGAGCCAGAGCCCCGGGCAGCTCCTGAAAACGTCTCCCCCCACTGTAAGCACACACTCTCTCTCCAGGCTGCCAGTACACTTTCGTGGCTGTGCTCCCCAGTCCATCTCTGCAGCCCGACATCCCCACTGTTAGACCAATGGCCCCGCTGGACACCAAAGTATCTACAAGCCTACTCTTGCTGGATTACACTTCAATCCCAGTTAGACTGAGGTTACTAAATCAAGATATGGTTTCAAAGACAGCTTTGCGCTTATCTGTTGCCGTTTCTGCCCTGAAGACAGACAGTAATGAAATATTCTCTTCTAACCTGGTTTATGTTTACGTACGAAGCCCTCTTTGTAGGGATGTACAATAGCACCCAGATTACTGGGAGATCGTGCACTGATTAAAAATTCAACATGGAACCAACTGTATCGTTAAGCATTCATTAGCAGGTACTTACACGTCTGCACAGACTCTTTTCCTAAACTCTGTTTTGGTATTTTGTTATAAGCTAGTGTCAAGGGAAATCGCAAAGCTGTCCAATGAACTGGTGTCACATTTACTTTTAAGTGTAATGTTGATGACTGCCCACGTGACTGGTGTTTTCTTTAGGATGGGCCACGGGGGAAAGTATTCTTAGTTCTGAATGGCAACAAACTCGCTCTTCTGAGTTACAGGCTTATTCTTTTTTTTTTTTTTTTTTTAATTTTTTTTTTTTTTTTAACGTTTATTTATTTTTGGGACAGAGAGAGACAGAGCATGAACGGGCGAGGGGCAGAGAGAGAGGGAGACACAGAATCGGAAACAGGCTCCAGGCTCTGAGCCATCAGCCCAGAGCCCGACGCGGGGCTCGAACTCATGGACCGCGAGATCGTGACCTGGCTGAAGTCGGACGCTTAACCGACTGCGCCACCCAGGCGCCCCAGGCTTATTCTTTATGGTCACCACGAATCTAGGAGCTGACTGTCCCTCACATTACCCATTGCCTTTACCAGTAAGCACTCGGACTGACCGCAAAGAACTGGAGGCACGTTTGTGACCCATCTCTAGCAAAAATACTAGACTCCGCTGTCTTAACACTTAGCTTCGTTTGGGTTTCCTATCCTTATTTTGCTTCCCTCTCTTACATCCCTTTGTCTTTTCTGTATTGTGTAAGCAGCCTTGAATCCTGCTGGGAACGACGAGGAGTACTAGTAAACGTAAGTACTGTATGCGGAGAGCCCATACTGTACAAGGCACCGTGCTAAGTTGTGCAGAAATGAAGACAGATAAAGCCACTCTTACAGAAGATATTTACACAGAGATCTAACACACAAAGCAGTGTGAATATGAACAGTCCAACATGCTACCATTTCAAAGGGATGATTGGGAAAGGCTGGTGGATGGCATGTCATTTGAGCTGGGTTTTGGAAGATAAACAGGCGTTTAACGCGTAGGAAAAAAAAAAAAAACGGAATGTGTTTGAGCAGAGAGAAGAGCG
Organism: Lynx canadensis; assembly: GCF_007474595.2. NCBI lineage: Eukaryota > Metazoa > Chordata > Mammalia > Carnivora > Felidae > Lynx > Lynx canadensis. The sequence goes on along the minus strand of NC_044304.2, from coordinate 161,358,066 downwards.
AGGCAGGTAGAGCAAGGCATAATCACAAACGGTGAGCATTCAGGTGCTGATGGGGAGACGACGAAGACGCAGAGTAACACAGGATAAAAGGGGAGAGCTGGGGCGCCTGGGGGGTTCAGCTGGCTGGGCATCTGACTTCAGCTCAGGTCATGGTCTCCCGGTTCCTGAGTTCCAGCCCCACATCGGGCTGTCAGCACAGAGCCCGCTTCAGATCCTCTGTCCCCTTCTCTCTCTGCCCCTCCCCCACTAGAGCTCGCTTGCTCTCTCTCGAACGTGCTCTCTCTAAAAAACAAACGTTAAAAAATTTAAAAAAAAAACCAAAAAAACAAAAACGGAAAGGACATTTTGGCCCCGTAGCAAATGGCTCTTCCTCCATCATTATCATCGTCACCATCATCAAGAAATATCTGTCACACAAGACACCAGCACTAAAACTAGAGTATCAACTATAATGAGGTGCCAGCTGTATCCTCAGGGAGTTACAATCAACGGTGGAGTGACAGGAAACACAGAAGTGACATACAAATACAGAGTGGCACAGGAGAGATTTTTAGAAATGTCATAAAAGTAAAGGACGGGGGGCAGTGCTTCGGGCTAGAGGAGCTAGCAGAGAATTGTTTTAAGCAAAGAGGGTTTGCGCTGGGCTCGAAAACAGGACAGAGTGAGCAGAAAGCAAGGAGGACGTGTCACCAGCGGAGAGGGCAGTGATTTGGCGGGGAAGACAATGGGGTAAGTATGAAGAGGGTTCTGACTTAACAGAATACTGTAGATTTAATATATTATCAGAGAGGAGAGGTTTTATTTTGCTTTGTTAAAAACAAGATGATCGTGGAGTAACACGGTCAGTGTGCAGAGGACTTCTGAGGACTGAAGCGAAGCATCATGGGGGACGAACGGGAAAGGAGAGCCGGACGACCGTGTGGAGCACGAGGGGACGGGGCCCAGGTGAACACGGCGGCACCGGGCCCGGACAGAGAGCCCTCGCAGGCGGGGAAGGGGCCGTGTCCACGCCCTGTGGACTCATCACAGAGGGCGGGGCGGAGGCAGGGCTGGTGGGCAGGCGGCCCTACTGGTGTGAGAGGACGCTGAGGCCAGGTCCGGGCTCGGCGGAAAATCACACCATTTTAGGTTACAGATGTTGTCACGGGCAAAGTGGCACGCCCTACACGGAGGAAGGAAAATGTGAGCGTAAAAATGAACGAGCAGTCTAGGCCCTAGGCAGACGGAGTCAGGGGGGCTGGATGAGATGGCAGAGGTGAAGCATTTCAACGTGGGATCCCTGCCATCAATCCCATCACAGGAATGCCATAAATGCTCGCTCAAGGGATGGAAACGGAGGTTTCAATTTGATCTGTGGTGTCTGCTGGCCCTTTAAGCTGCACGGGTGTCCAGCGTCACACAGCCAGCTGCTCTGACAGCTAGACAACCCGAGAACCAACACGGGGCCGATGTGTGGGCTCTGCTTTCAGGATGCTCCCCCTTAAGACCTAAGTGGACGGGCCATCCTCCCTCTAGATGTTAATACAGATTATTTTTCTAGTTACTACACTGCCAACGTCTGAACACAAATGTAGTGCTGTGGCCCATCTATGTAATAAGCACATACGATCTTTCAAATCCTGACTTCGAGAAGAGTGTGAGGGCCACGTCAATAGGCTAACTTACCAAGCCGCCCCCATGTTTTCAGTCCGGAAGCCATGCATGGGAAACTCGCCTATAAAACAAACCCGTCTATTTAAAAATGATTTATCCAGTTCCTCGCTGAGCTCTAAACCAGCTTTAAATCCCATCCTGGAACATTTTTTGTGTCCAAGGTTCCCGAAGTCCTGCTGGGTGTCCCAATGCAATATGCTAGCTTACCTTGCATCAGTTACACACAAATCAGTTAGCGTATCAGTTAAGCATCAATGTGCTCAATCATGAGGACCTCTAAAGGCTAGAGAGCTCTTCCCAATACAGCGGAACTTTGCACACTGGTGGTAAGATGGGCCTGCACTGATCTGCTCCGGTGCCATTCAGTCTGAAGCTCCCTGTGCTCCCAGGGCTCCCTGAGCCCTGATCCACACCGCCTTCCCAAGTGCTCACTGGTCTGGGTGTCGGGGCAGGTACGAGCAGCGGCACATCTAAAAATAGCGCGTGTGTTAAGGGCTCTCTTTCAGTGACGCTTCACGAGGACACGAGGACTGCCAGTTCTTACTTAGGTAAAGAGAGGGAGATTCACCTTGTGACAGGTAGGTAGGTTTTGAAGGTTCTAATACATGAAATGTTATTTTAAATCACACTACAAATTTGGAACCTGTGATAATTACAGTCTAGGCCAAACTAATTGGTAGTAAATCTAATTTTCTAATCCATACTTTTTCAAGACCAGCTAAAACAGAAATCCACCAGAAGTCCAAAGTAAATCATTTCTCTGTGAAAACTTCACCTGTTTTGTTTGGTAAAAATGGAAGCACGGGACTTTTTAGTCCTTAAAAAATCATCTAAGGGGAGCCTGAGTGGCTCAGTCGCTTAAGCATCTGACTTGGCTCAGGGCACGATCTCGCGGTTTGAGTTCAAGCCCTGCGTCAGACTCTGTGCTGACAGCCCAGAGCCTAGAGCCTCCTTCGGATTCTGTGTCTCCCTCTCTCTCTCTGCCCCTCCCCCGCTCGTGCTCTCTCAAAAATAAACATTAAAAAAAATCATTTAAGCAGTGCCTCGTATGACATTTAATACGCTCACTGTAAATGATTTTCATACACTACGATTCAACTCCAGTAAGCAACAATTTTCAAACATTAAAAACTGTAAAAAAGTAACTACATCCCACTTAGAATTATGTATACTAGCTTTTTTTTTTCCCCTTTAAACTAACGCAAACAATCTCTTTCCTCTGCTGCTTTTTCTCCAGCATCAATGGGCTTTGGAAAACCATCATGGTTTGGGTTCTAGTATCTTTTACATTTACCACATTCATGATAAAAATACCTACCTGAAGTTATTTTTTTTTTTTTTAACTTTAGAGAGAGAGAAAAAGCACGGGTGGGGGAGGGGTGGAGGAGGAAGAGAGCGAGAGCGACAGAAAACCAAGAGTTGGACGCTCAACCGACTGAGCCACCTGGGCACCCCTAAAATTATTTGTGTTTTAAGCAGCGGTATTTATTCTTTCTTACAAGAGTACTTGAGCAACTCCTATGTGCCAGGCTAAGCGCTGGGTACACATGCTGTTGTGTGAGCTTCTTCAAGCTTTGCGGGCTTTCCCTCATTGCTGACTAAGGGTGGCAGGCTGGGGAAGTTTCTGCAGGAAACTCAGGCACCACTTAGATGGCACTGCAACCTCATGAGTTCAACTGAAACTCAAGAAATAAAAGAATAAAATGGAAATTGAGGAAAAACTCCTGCAGAAAACAGAGAATGTATCTGCTATCCTCAAGAAACAATTTTCTTCACAAGAATAACTTGGAAAACCAGTTTCACAAGTTCAATATAAAAATAGTTCTTATGGAAATAATTATAATTATTCACATTATTTTATGATCAATGATGTATTTAAAAAAAGAAATGTCTGACTTCTGAAAGTTAAAGCAGATGCCCTAAATTTATCAAGCTATATAGATTATTCTCCACAAAAGAAAACCTTGTTTGTTTTTTAAGTTCATGCGAATCACTGGCTTATGTTCAAGTAATAAAAGGATTATTTAAAAGTTTAATTTCTGGGGCGCCTGGGCGGCTCAAGTCGGTTAAGCGTCTGACTCTTGATTCTGGCTCAGGTCATGATCTCAGGGTTTGTTGGGTTTGAGCCCCACACTGTCAGTGCAGAGACTGCTTGTGATTATCTCTGTCTCTGCTCCTCCCAGGCCTGTGTGAGGGCAAGCATGCTCTTTCTCCCAAAACAAATAAACTTAAAAACATTTTTTATAACAGTTTAATTTCCAGTAAAATATAACTGCTGGTAAGGATGGTTTATTTGTGCTGTTTATTGCTGACAGATGAAGGTTCCACACATAAAGAAACAATTTTACTTAGAAACTACACTTTTGCTTTAACTGGCCATGAAAAAGTAAATGCCAGATTTAAGATTCACTGACCAAGTCAACTGGCAGGGGATCGTATCAAAAAGAACAGCAGTACTTGGAATTATAGCGCAATTATTTCCCCAGTTAGGACCTTACTTTGGTCTGGAAAAGGTGGATATCAGAAGTAACGCCCCATCATTCCCGTGAAAATTATCTAACTGCGTTCATCTGCACCACGGACCGCTGCGGGCCTCTCACAGCACAGACGTGATTCACAATGGTTCATGTCAAAAAGCCAATTCTAGGGGTGCCTGGGTGGCTCAGTCGGTTGAGCCTCCGACTTTGGCTCAGGTCACGATCTCACGGTTCATGGGTTTGAGCCCCACGTCGGGCTCTGTGCTGACAGCTCAGGGCCTGGAGCCTGCTTGGGATTCTGTGTCTCCCTCTCTCTCTGCCCCTCCCCTGCTCATGCTCTGTCTCTCTCTCTCTCAAAAATAAATAAAGATTAAAAAATAAATTAAAAAAAAAAAAAAGCCAACTCTGCTTCACACAGCCGCTCTCCCAACCTGCGACTGACCAAATAACAGACTCCCCACCACTTAACTCATTTCAAGGAAAGGAAGTCATTTACTTGGCTCCGCTGCTCATACGGCTCAATTGAGTTTTGAATTAACCACGGCGGAAACACCAGACACTGTGGCTGAAAAGCGACCTTCATCAAGCTGGCCGCTCCTGAGCCACATGTATGTGCGTGTATGTGTCTCAGGCCCTTTAAAAGGGAACATTTAGTTTGGAAATAAGGTCATCAAGATGGAAGGATGATTTTTAAATGAGTTTTTGAACTTAAATAAAACTGTCATCACTGCGGAGCACTTAGCACTTATGTTCCCAGATATAATAAGCACCTCACAAGGATCATGTGTTTGCAAAAACCCTGAGGCAGCCATCATCACCATTCCATTAAAAAAAACAAAAACCAAAAACCAAAAACCCAACTGACAGACAGGAAAAACCATGTCAGCAGCAAGGTCCCACAAGTGGGGTTGGGATGTGAACCCAGGAGGACCGTCAGGGATGTGACTCCGTCGTGCCAGGTGACAATATGTCCCGACACTGGGACATCACACTAAGGCTTCTACTGACACCTGGAGATCTCCTTCACAACACCCACCATCAAGCCAGTTCCCTTCCGTCTCGGAAGTGTAAAATTAATTATTTTATCAACCTAAAGGAAGGGGTTTACATCTATCCCTTTAATAATTCATGGATGTGCCAAAAGGGAGGCAGCAACCCCACAATTACAAGGAAACTTGCAGGGGCACCTGGGTGGCTCAGTTGGTTAAGCATCGGACTCTTGGTTTCGGCTTAGGTCGTGATCTCACGGTTCATGGGATCGAGCCCTGCATCTGCCTCTGCGCTGACAGTATGGAGGCTGCCTGGGATTGTCTCTCTCCACCCCTCCCTTGCTCACACGCGCATGCATGCTCTCTCTCAAAATAAATACATAAACTTTAAAAGGAACCTTGCAAAGTTAACAGGGAAATGAAGACTTTAAAAAATGTATAAAGACAGTACTGTCAAAAATAACATCAAATGATAAAATCAGAGAGTTTTCTGATTTAGATATATAAGAACCAAGTTCTAGAAGCTTTTCTTCTTCATTAGTTCTCCAAAACACTATCAAAATTGAAGTTCACGACAGGGCCAAAACCCTACGACAACTTACCCATCTTTTAGAAATACGAGGTATTCCCTATGTAAAATTATCACCTGAATCATAGCTCAGCTAGCAGGAATATTCCATGAGCCTCCTTGGGGTGGTGGTGGCAAGGATCATGAGAAATGCTACACATTACAGGGCCTATCCAGGGCAAACAGCCCTGTTACCTTCCGCTGGAGGGTCGCCCTCAGATCAAGTCACCAACAGGTGCAGCCTGTGGTCTGTGGCTGCCAGAGCCACATGTCTAGGAGGCTTGGGCCTGTTCCTTCTATGGAAGATCTTTGCTCTTCTAGTGCAAGGAATGGAAGCGTGAGAAGAAATGAAAGGGGGGAAAAAAATCAAGAAATGATATCCTCAATGCCTAAGAAGTGCCCGAGAAGAGTTTGTGGAGGAACTTCCTAAGCAAAGAGGCCTATCAACCTTCTACATCAAAACACCAAACCAAGGTTACTCATGAGAGTTCTGGGGAAAACCTGACCACCTGGACTGGTCAACGCAAGCATACGACACACACCTGCAGCTCGTGTGCAGAACCGGTGAAGCCCGACTACTCTCAGGAACGGTACTTACATTTAGAGCAGCTTCTCCACACTTTTCAATGGCTGCGAGACCCTGATTATGGATGTGTGTCTCTAGAAGTTTTTTCAATTCTCCTAGGCCATCCTGGATTCTAGATACGAGATTATACATGCGCCCCAAATCTGAAAGAAGAAGGTGCCACGTCTTATGCACTGAAACAAACTTTGCATATCCATTCCGCCAAGTATGTACGTATACTGTGATCACAGATGCCTTGAGATAAAATGGTGTTTTTTGATCGAAATCATCAACATCGTTTTAATTGTAACTGAATTGTATACATGTAGTTAGCTGAAAGTAACAACGAAACCGTCCTCTCATGAAAATTTATTTTTCCCTTTACTATGAGAAACATCTAACAATAGAAAAAAAGTCTTTTTATCAGAAGCTGCATCAGATACTTCCTCAAATTCTCAAGACCGAGATATTACTTATGCTAGATACATAACAGGCACTCATGTACTGACTTTAAAAGAGGAATAAATTTAAAGAGTATTTGAGTATCTATCCCAACTATACAAACGAGTCACAAAAGGGCCCCCGAATTCTTCGAATGGCATATGGTTAATTTACGAAGGCCAAAGAGAAAACTTCTGAACCCAAACATCAATCTTTCATTGAGCTCCTTGTATCTCCCAGTAAAACCTGAAGGGTAAGAGAAATGCTATCACAAAATACTAGCCTTCTCATCTTGAAGAATTTTCAGAAGAAAAACAGTCAAGGACAAGTCAGGGGTAGCGTCAGTCAATGCCAGAGTATACGGGACGAGTAACCCTCCAAAGAACGCTGACTGAAAAGATGTTCTTCTCCCAAAGTCCTCCCCACAACACTCCACAGAGCTCTGACATCAGTGCACAACCAGGCTCACCGCGCACTAATCTCTTCAAAACCAGCTGTTGGTGATGCTGTCAGCTCTGACTCTAGAGTTTCAACCAACCTCAAAACTGCAGATCGTGAGAAACCCAGGTCTGGAGAGAGTCTGAGTGGCTCACCTTCATTTTTGTCAGCATCCAACAAATTCTGGAATTCTGTGTGGAAAATCTCCAGGTGTTTTTCAATGAGCACTTGCTCGCACTTCCTTGCTAGTTCATCTTGTGTGCTTTCGTGAAGGTAGACCTGGACTCTTCGTTGTTCTTCGAGCAGACGGGCCTCTGCCTGCAGGAATTAATTCGAGTGAACCGTCTGGATTCACTTCTAAAGAACTGCTACACGAATAATGGCAAATTAAATTCACAAGCTCTAATACATTAAGAGAAAAGGGAAGGGGTCCTGTGACGTTAGGTGAATGCCAACCATGTTTAAGTGGTCACTGATGTGCTCCATTTTCTCTGCAACAGATTTCCACCTCTAGCTCCTTTTCAAATGACTTCACAAGATTATCTTTGTTAGTTCAGATGTGTTCACGTCAACTTTCGTCCTTCAGGTAAGTGGCTTTTCACCTTCTGGGGGCAGTATCCCTATTCTACACTCTGAGACACCTATGGACCCTCTCTTATCCGTGGACACCATGTTCAGAACCCCTATTTTTGACTGAAAGCCACCTGAAGTCAAGAGTCACATGAATCTATTCCCTGAAATGACCACATGGAAAGAGTTATTAGTAATCAGACTTTTAAACAAATTTTAAGGAAAAGTATCATGGCCTTCTCTTGCCAACCATTGAGTATATACCTCTGTAACTACTGGATTATTTATGCATTTCAATTTCTTACCATTCCCTTCAAGGAAGAGAGGAAAACAAAGATGTAATTTAACAGAGCAGCAAAATAAATAGAAGTCCGTATATTTTATAGTGTATCAACAGAAATAGGTGTGGTATAAAGCATCACCGAGGAATCACTAAATTATCAAAGCAACGACGATATTTCAATGATAATCTCAAATTAATCAGGTGAGAAAGAGAAATACTATACTTAGTACTGTAAAAGTGCCCTACTTTCCAAAATGATTTTAGATTTGGTATAATTTGGGAGAAATCTATAAAAATTCAACTGGAAGAATAAACACTCAAGAGCCAAGAAACAAAAAATGCAGGCGGGATTTATGCTGTCAAGAATTACTAACAATGAAACGGTTATTTAAACAACAGAAGTCAGAACCTTATTACACATTCCAAATGGTCAAATGTGAACAAAATAAACCTGGAAATTATCTGGAGTATTTATCAAAATGTCAAGGTCCTCGACACAGAATGATCCCTGAAAAATTAGTTAAGTTCATCCAAATAAAAAAAACGTGAAAGGAAAAGGAATAATTTATAAAAGAAGACATATAAAAAAACCTCAAGTTTCTGGTAGGAAGTAATGAAAGCATAGCATATTTGGCTGATGGAATACTATTATCCAGTAAAATAAGTAACAATAAAATATGTTAATGTAACAAATTAGTTGGCGGGGGGGGGGGGGGGGGGGGGGGGGGGGGACACAAGTTACCAAAAAACCTACAGAATTATTCCTAACTGGTTTTATATACATACTTAGCGTTCCAAGCTTGCAGGTTTATGTTCCTTGTATTTTCCAAAAAGCCTACAGTAATTAATGTGTATGTATTCTCTGATTATGAAGTTATTTTAAACCATACGGGATCGTTTGTGCTTTAACTGAGAAGTTCTACGTTAAGCGCTTACTGCTTAAGATCTGATACTCACTAAGCCTCAAGAATGCAAGCGATATAGTAAAATACAGGACATGCAAACCAAAAAGCACTTCTTTTTCTGTTTGAAGTTATACCTGTTTCCTAGAAGAACATAAATCACCTTGGGCAGCAGAAACTCCTGTTTCAAACTCTGCTTTCTCCTAAAACAAACTTTTACCCCTGCCCAGATGAAAGGTACAGCCTTGGTGGGACTGCTGACTCATTCTCTGGGGGGGGGGGGGGGGGTCACAGTGGCTTTCCAACTCAGGCACTGTGTGGTAGGGGCAGCGTTCCGCCACAGGACCCTCCCGCAGGGGCCGAGAAGGAAGGAGAGAGTAAACTGGCCCCTGAGTGACTAAAAAACATTAAAGGACAGAGGGGCCTCAGTAACAGCTTGTTTTAAATATAAAGAAACCAAAGTATCCAGTGTCGTGTCATCACGTTTGTGGATTCTAGGTCAAGTAAGCTCTTGACCATCACTGTCCAGAACACCAGGATCAAATTCAATTTTTTAAAAAATTTATTTATTTTGAAAGCACAAGAGCACAAGTGGGGGAAAGGCAGAGAGAGAGAGACAGAGAGACAGAGGGAGGGAGGGAGGGAGGGAATCCCAAGCAGGCTCCGCAGTCTGTTCTGAGCCCAACTCAGGGCTCGATCCCAGGACCGTGAGATCATGACTTGGGCTGCTATCAAGAGTCGGACGCTTAACTGACTGAGCCACCCAGGTGCCCCCAGGACCAAGTTCAAAATGACTAAATAAAACGAAGCAATTAAGGGGCACCTGGGTGGCGCAGTCGGTTAAGCGTCCGACTTCAGCCAGGTCACGATCTCGTGAGTTCGAGCCCCGCGTCAGGCTCTGGGCTGATGGCTCAGAACCTGGAGCCTGTTTCCGATTCTGTGTCTCCCTCTCTCTCTGCCCCTCCCCCGTTCATACTCTGTCTCTCTCTGTCCCAAAAATAAATAAACGTTGAAAAAAAAAATTAAAAAACAAAAACAAAAACAAAAAAACGAAGCAATTAAAGACTGTCCCTGTTAATTCTACTAGGATGGGTTCCGCAGGAAAAACAAAAGGAAAAGCAGGCCCACTCCCTGCCAAAAAAGGAAATCAATGAAATACTGAACATCTGACATCAGTAACCTAGAACAGTCAACAAATCTTTTGTAGCTCACACGAGTCTCAATCACATGAGACAGCATGATGTGTTAAAAACCCTAATGTGGCTTTGGGTCGTTAATTCATCAAAGCCATCCCTACTGAAGATTCTCAAACGTTTCCACTAAAATATCCCTCAAATCACAGAAAAGGGAACGTAGACCCCTCAGGGAATTTGCACACCTAGCCCAAACTAGCGGCTAAAAGCAGAGTATTTTTTAAAGGTTCATGTTTTATCTCAATATTGTTCAGGAGTTTTGTATATTATTTCCTGACAGACTGTTTTAATATAAACATAATTTCCCCTGAAGTTACTGAATAAAACGTGCCACTTTTTATCCTCTGGTTTTGCATATTCTCAGGCATCTACTGGAGGTTCTGAATGATGAATGCTTATATCATGCTTACTATCTGCCAAGCACCAAATATATATGTATTACAAAATAAAAATCATTACGTGACACCTGGGTGGCTCAGTTGGTGGAGCATGTGACTCTTGATCTTGGGGTTGTGAGTTCAAGCTCCATGTTGGCTGTAGAGATTAGTTAAAAATAAAATCTTAAAAACGAACAAAAAATTACTACCCCCATTTTACAGATGAAGAAACTGAGGACCTGGGGCACCTGGGCGGCTCAGTAGGTTAAGTGTCTGACTTCAGCTCAGGTTATGATCTCACAGTCCGTGAGTATGAGCCCGTGTCCGGCTCTGTGCTGACAGCATGGAGCCTGGAGTCTGCCTCAGATTGTGTCTCCCTCTCTCTGCCCCTCCCCCACTCACTCTGTCTCTCAAAACTGAGTAAATTTTAAAATAATAATAATAATAGTAAGATAAAGCCTTAAAAACAAACTAAAACTTATTACCCTCATTTTACAGATGAAGAAACTGAGGACCAGGGGCCCCTGGGTGGCTCAGTTAAGGGTCCACTCTTAATTTTGGTTCAGGTCACGATCTCACGGTTCATGAGATGAAGCCCCACATCAGGCTCTGCACTGTCAGAGCTTGAATATATGCTCTGGATTCTCTTGGTCTCAAAAATAAATGGATGCGCAGAAGGGAGAGAGGGGGGGAGGGGAGGGAGTGGGGGAGGGAGGGGGAGGGGAGGGGAGGGAGGGAGGGAGGGAGGGGAGGGAATGGGGGAGGGAGGGGAGGGAGGGAGGGAATGGGGGAGGGAGGGGAGGGGAGGGAGGGAGGGAAGGGGGGAGGGAGGGAGGGGGAGGGAGGGAAGGGGGGGAGGGAGGTAGGGGGAGGGAGGGAGGTGGGGGGGGAGGGAGGGAAGGGAGGGGAGGAGGGACGGACTGAGGACCAGAAAGGTTAGGTCAACTCCCCAGGAAATGACTGAATAGGGATTTAAAATGACATTTGCAGCCCAAGGCTCTAGGTAGGAGAATTGTTCATACAGCTAAATTCCAATTTTATGCTCACAGATCCTCTACGTTATGGACTTCCAGAATGTGAGGGAAGTCATGTTTGGTAAGATCCAGCCGGATCCGGGCCCAACCTGTAAGCCCTGTACGAAGGAATCCCCTCTAAGAGCACCGGGGCGCAGGAAGCATGCTGCAGCCCCGAAGGCAGGGCTCACACCGGAAACCTCTGCTCTTCAAGCTGCCTCTGGTTCCAGGCCTGATCTAAAAAAGAGACTTCCCCACTGTGGGGGCGCTCAAGTCTCTGGCCTGAAGAGCAGACCCCGTCGTGTCACCACCACCTTCCCGGGAGTGGATAATGGAGGTGACGGGAACCCAGCGTCGCTCTTGTCGATGTGCACCCTGAGAAAAGACCCCACTTTTAAAAGAATCACCAGATGCACGAGGGTCGAGAAGAGATGTGATCATGAAAACGACACTGCCAAACGAAAAACCCGCAATAACAGGCGATGCTGACACTGAAAACAGATTCTGCTCCGAAAGTTCATTTGTCAGGCGACCGACACTCAGAATGAGCTGGTTAGGTCCCGGGTCGGCACACCAAAAAGCTAACAACCCACAGACAGACACAAAGAGCTGACACTGTTCCAAGGATAGTATTTCCGAAGACTTCCCTTTTTGTTAGGTTTTGAGATGTCAGAAATCTGTTCGTCAAGGACTTTCAACTGCACACTTCTCCAGCCCACTGACAACCATGACGTCCTAGGGGAAAAGGCAGCCAGTCACACACACTGGGCGGGGCTGTGTGCCTAGAGAGGCACACTGCTCACACTGCTGCCCTGGAGGGCTGACCGGCTACCTCGATTGCAGCACCTGCCCTGAGTGGCTGTGTGGTCCCCTCCTCTCCCGGCCAACAGAGAATAAAGGGCAAAGCAGAGATGAGGCACGGTCGGCCCAGGCTCCCTGGAGATGTCCTCGGACGTCTCGGTCAGGGGTCAGCAAACTATAGCCTACGGGCCAATTCCTGCCTCTAAGTCACATTTTACTGGAACACAGCCGCACGCATCTGTTTACATGTTGCCATGGCTGCTCTCCCCTCAAAGGCAGAGCTGAACAGCTGCCAGACCACGTGGGGCGCAAATATTTGCCCTCTGCCCCTTCACAGAACAGGTGTGCTGATTCCTAACCTAGGTCACTCCTCACGGAGAAAAGTCCGGGACACCTGTATTCCCAAGAAAGAGAACCAAAAAAAAAAAAACACACCAGAACTTCGCTGGAACATCACCCAGTACTGAAAAAGACTTACGGTACAGTTTGTGACCAATCTTAGATCCTGTGGTTTCAGCACAATCTCCTGTACTGTAAACTTGAAGGCTGTACCGGAGACTGTTAGGGAACAGTTCAGAAGGGAAAACAGCAAAGTTCGCAAACCTAGCAACAGCTGGTACTTCGAAACTTATCTTCGCGTTGACTGAAGCCTGTGGCTTCTATTAGCTTACAGCTACCCATGCTAGGAGAGCAAGTTCAAAACACAGAAGCCACACAGCTCTGACAGTCAGATCCTCAGAGCCCTGGAGAGAACACGGAGCCGCGACAGTCAGATGAAGTTATTATGAAAGCTCCTTGGTGCGCGGGGAGAAGCATCTGTACGGGCTACGGACACTGCAGGGGAACACTGCCCAAGACATGATCTGTGGAAAGAGCTGTGCACGTCAAAGAGAATAACCCACTGGAGCGGCGAGAACCGTGTTAGCTGAAGCCTACCGTATGCGCCGTACGTAAGCGTACCTTTTTCATATATTCAGTCACTGGGTTCTGCTGCAAGAATTCAGTGCTCTCCCTGGTATAAAATCTCTCCGTGTCGGCCAAAAACTGAGATTCAAAGGACTCTTTATACACTGTCAGCGTAGGGCCCTTGGCAAAGGCGTCGTCTTCATTCAGCCCCAACTCCACTAGAAACAGATAGGAACTGTATTTCAATTACCCTAGTTTTTGTTACATTTTACCCCACATACCCATGAGTAACATTCAGCTTAAGTTACGTTTAAAAGGTAAATGGAAAACGGCAGGACATAAGGTAAGCCTGCTATTCACCGGTGTGCACTGAAGTACACGGCTTCAATGAAAGAAAAAAGAAATAAAATCCAAGACATAAAAGGAAGTAATTCTGACCCGTGGCCAAGCATGCTTCAAAGTTATCGTGAAGTTCACTTAAAAAACTTATTAAAATGACATTTCTTTTTTCTAAACGTTTATTTTTGAGAGAGAGAGAGAGAGAGAGAGAAGGAGAGAGAGAACGTATGCGAGCGAGTGGGGGGGGGGGCAGAGAGCGAGGGAGACACAGAATCCAAAGCAGGCTCCAGGCTCTGAGCTGTCAGCACAGAGCCCGACGCGGGGCTCGAACCCACAGACCGCGAGATCAAGACGTGAACCGAAGTTAGATGCTTAACCGACAGAGCCACCCAAGTGTCCCAACACGACATTTATTTCTAATTGAAGTGTAGCTGACGTACAGTAGCCTATCAGTTCCAGGAGGTCATCACAGGGATTTGATATTTGTGAATATGACAAAATGATCCCCACAGTGAAGTACGGCCACCACCTGTCACCTTAAAAAGTTACTGTATTATCGCCTACGTTCCCTATGCTGTACCTTACACCCCCCATGACATTTCTTTTATAACTAGAGGTTTATCTCTTAATCACCTTCACTGATTTCAACTGCCTCCCCACAAGGACTAAATGTAAACTTTCAGAGAAACACGAGGCCACTCAAGTTTTCCGAACATTGCATTAGCTCATCAGTTGCTCAATCTCAACTTTTCAGGCTGACCCAGGTCTCTGGTCCTCTTCCCACTCCATTAATGACACTCCATCATATTATATATCCAGTCATTCAGCAGTATGAGAGCAGAAAATAATTCAAATGTCGAGTTCCTCAAAAGTCCCATGAGAAACAAAGATCAAACAATTTTTGTGAGGGGTAAAATCAAACAGAATCACACTCACTTAAAGAGAGTTTTTTGAGGGCCCTTGTACATGCAAACAATATTTTCACAACAGCTCAAATATCTGTCAACGAATCTGTCAGAACACGGTTAGGATTGCCATTTGACACGAAAACTCTGAGTAGGTGAAAGGGAAATGGTTTACCGTAAGACTGTACAACTCCACTTATCAGTCTTGTGTTGATGGTTTCACCGTTTCTTTCCTTTTCAATCAGTTTTAAAACAGCATTTGTTACCTTTAGGAAGGATAAAGGGAAAAGACCTGTAGATTACAGACTACAGCACGTATATTACTACACATCTCTTGGACTCTGAGAACATTACACAATGCAAGGTGCCAGATACTCTTAGGGCATTCTAAAGCTGTGAGGAGACAACGCCTACGAAATGAAATCTGTAAGGGGGTTTTAACAGGACGACACGCACACTCTCACACAAGTGCGTACCTGTTTATTCAATGGCCTGAACAGACAATCTCTCCAAGTCACCAACGCAAGCTGGATGAAAAGAAAAAGGAGAAGTGTAAGAGGTCTACACTTTCACCACGTTTTTCTAAGACTGAAGTCCTAGGAATCAGTCTGAATCTCATCTATCAGTATTTCTAGATTATAACTGGGTAAAAATCTATCATGACGACATCAGAGATGCTCGAGTTAGCAACTTCAAGATTTTTCGAAATACAGCCGCTTATCAGCTCCCATTTTAATAATTCAGACACAAAGAAAACGTGGATTTTAGGAGACCAAACATATCAGCTTACAGGGTGTCAGTGGAGTCAACTTCTAACACTGTTCCCTGGCCCAAATTTAATTTTTCATCTAAATGAAGATAATTCCAGTTATCATAGTTTCCTAATACTCGATAAATTAAGTAACAGATGATAAAAATTCAGCATGTTGTGTATCTTACTTGTGGTGATTTGTGTTGCACGGATGCACACGGCTGGAAACGCACCAAACTGCACACTTTAAATAGACGTGGTTCATTATATAGGAATTGCTCAGATTTCCCATTTTACTTGCACTCATGTGTGTTGGAGTCTCTGATGCATTTCTAAAACTTTCCACAGAAGTTATGCCAGAAAATCACTATAAAAATGCTCCCCCAAGGGGAACGGTTATAATTCATAAATGATTTTCAGCTGTTTATTGAGAGAGGTAGTATTCAGAGTAAAATTCAAATTTTTAACAATTCAATATTCAAATATAAACTGGTGAGGAACTCACTTAGACATAAATGCTTTCAGTCTTATTTTTCCTAAATTTAACCACAAATAAGACTAGGTTGATGTAAGATGTATTTCAGAGAAAATTATGTGTAATTTAATTTATGCAATAAGCCCTGAGTAATGTTCCTACCACACACACAAAAAAAGGCAACATGAAAAGCAATATTTAAGAGAAAACTACTTTTTAAATCCGTTTATTTATTATTCAAAAAGTTTGGGGGGCGCCTGGGTAGTTCAGTTAAGTGTCCGAGACTTCGGCTCAGGTCATCATCTCGCGGTTTGTGAGTTCGAGCCCCACGTCGGTCTCGGTGTTGACAGCTCGGAGCCTGGAACCTGCTTCAGATTCTGTGTCTCCCTCTCTCTCTGCCCCTCCCCTGCTTGCGTTCTGTCTCTCTCTCTCTCAAAAAATAAAGATTAAAAAATTAAAAACTTTTTTTGAATTCCAGTGCAGTTAACAGTGTTATACCAGTTTCACGTGTCCAACAATTCTATGCGCGACCTGGTGCTCATCGCTGTAAGTGGACTCTCAATCCCCTTCACCCATTTCAGCCCTGCCCCGGCCCACCTCCCCTCTGGGAACCATCAGCCTGTTCCCTAGAGTTAACAGTCTGTTTTTCGGTTTGTCTCTTTTTCTTGGTTCATTTGTTTTGTTTCATAAATTCCACATACGAGTGAGACTGTACGATATTGGTCTTTCTCTGACTTATCTTGCTTTAACATTACACTCTCTGGCTCCATCCATGTTGTTGCAAAAGGCAAGATTTCATTCTAAGAGAAAACTATTTTTTTTTTTAATATTTTTTTCAACGTTTATTTATTTTTGGGACAGAGAGAGACAGAGCATGAACGGGGGAGGGGCAGAGAGAGAGGGAGACACAGAATCGGAAACAGGCTCCAGGCTCTGAACCATCAGCCCAGAGCCCGACGCGGGGCTCGAACTCACGGACCGCGAGATCGTGACCTGGCTGAAGTCGGACGCTTAACCGACTGCGCCACCCAGGCGCCCCAATAGAAAACTATTTTTAATTAAGCACGAACAATACATACTCATGTAATGTTTCCATAAAAATAAGATTTCAGAATTAGAAACTATGATGTCCAAGAAGATGTTAGAAGGGAAGAGCCTCATTTTTCAGGAGAAAGGCAAGCCTGGGGCGATTTTCCCTGTGCAAATTCTGCCTCCTCGAGTCTTAGACTTCTTTTTTTTTTTTTTTTTTTAATTTTTTTTTAACGTTTATTTTTGAGACAGAGAGAGACAGAGCATGAACGGGGGAGGGGCAGAGAGAGAGGGAGACACAGAATCGGAAGCAGGCTCCAGGCTCTGAGCCATCAGCCCAGAGCCCGACGTGGGGCTCGAACCCACGGACCGCGAGATCGTGACCTGAGCTGAAGTCAGACGCTTAACCGACTGAGCCACACAGGCGCCCCAAGACTTCTTTAAAGCAAGAGTAAGGAGGGAAAATGCAATGCCATGGCCATGAACTTCTAGTAAAGATATACTACACCTTTAAAAATAACTTTTTTTCCAAACATTGTTCTAAATCAAGACAGCCTTAGGCAAGTCTAATTTGACTCTGGATAACTTGTCACTTTGAAGGAAGAAAGGAAGCAGAGATGCCAAGATAAGAAAGCAAGGCCAAATGTACACCAGACAAAGTTCAGACGAACAAGGAACGGAGTCCAGGAAAAAATCTTGCTCCGTCACTTTAATGTATCAATAATGAAATTAATTTACGTCCTCTGGTGGACAGGAAAGGAAAACAATAACTTTCTATAATTAAAAAGGAAGAAAGGATTATTAGGGAAAAAAAAAAGGTAAAACTTTATATTGTGCGACAAAGCATCCCCACCTTCTGGAACTCCTGGAAAATACAATGAGAGATCACTGTGTCCAACTGTTCCTCTGTGTCAACTGATGCTTGAACTTTATGAATTCAACAGGTTCACTGAAGAGCATACAGAGGAAATACTGTTTCTAGACAGGGGTATTCACTGGCCTTTGCTAAAACTTACGGCTGCATATTGTATTTCCAAACGGTTACTACAGACAGTATTTAAGGATGTAGAAGGTATGAATTTTCAAAGTAAATAAAAAATAGAAGCTGAAAATCGTAGCCTATGAAGTATACGTGAACTTCTTTCTATTTTCTCTGTTCTTGAATATAGCACACAGGAAGTTCAGGTGTAACGATTTTTAGGAGTCTGTGACGTTACTGCAGGGTTCGTGTGGTGTTTTAGGTCAAGGTGGCATCCAAGAAGAAATCACCCAAATCATGCCGATTCGTAAAGAAAGCATTTGTGAGTGGAAAAGAAAAAGGAAAGTACAAAAGGCTCAACTCAAAATACTAAATCCACAAAGTTTTGTTCATTATACATATCACATATATAGGATATATATAAATGATACTAGTTTGTCATGAATCTATGATACATTACATTTTCCTTTTATTAAATCTGTCCAAAATAAAGCAATAAAGTACTGCTAATATACCAGCATTCTGGGAGATGGAGATAATCTCATTATGCAGAACTTAACATGTTCACATCACTGGTTCAAGAAGAGGACAGTCTGTGCATCTGATAGCCCGTTCCGAACAGACAGGCCTTCTGTCGAGTCCTTCCCCTCCACTGGTCTACGACATCAGTCCCCAAAGCTGACTGGACATCACAGTCCTCTCAAGGGACTCCAACAGTCTGCTGACCCCCACCTCCAGGGTTTCTAGTAAGTTGAGGCTGGGGCCCAGTAATGTGCATTGCTAACAAGTTCCCAGGTTTCCATGATGTGGCAGGTTTGGGGACCACACCTTGAAAACCAATGAAACTAAGAAACATATTAATGAAAGTGATTCAGTCACTCGACTTCTGCCTTTTCACAATCTATTTTCATGCCGTCTAAAAAGAACCTTCAACTTCCAACTCTGTCAGTATCGTATTATTTTGTAAAGAGAGAAGGCAGGGCATCTCACCACACGGTCCTCTCCCTAAACAGCTTCCCAAACCACAGAGGCCACGAGGGCTGACCTGGGAGGCTCGGGTCCCCGGCTCGGGACTGGATCAGCCTGACACAGCCAGCACGTGGGATGCCCAGCGCTACAAGCGGGACAGTTCCAGGCTAGACTGGACGGCTGGTCGAGTAACTGCGGAAGAAACTTATCAGTAAATGCAGAGGTGTGGAGGCTGTATTTCAGAACTCCAATTTACTCATCCTTTCCTGCCACAAAATATCTAAGAGTCATCTGTCGATAAATTAAAGCAAAGGAAATTAGCCTCCGGGTGTGAAAACAGCTTCGCTACTCGCCTAGCTCCCCCTACTGACAGATGAGGCAGCACTAAGAAAGCACACACGTGAAAGGTGTTTAAAAAAATCTTACAGAATAGATTTCATATATTCCTTTCCGTCCCTCGTCACATTCACGGCGAACCCAATGTCTATTGAGGTAGGCACAGATTCCGTTCAGCACTTTGCTGGAAAATCGATAATCCTCCCATTGTTGAGTGTAGAACTTCAGTACGCTCTCATCCATCAAATCTTCTCCATCCTAAAAACAAGTGAACCCAAGCTTTAAGGACTAATTTGTCACATGATAACTTAAAAGTTCACTAAAACAAACCTACGGCATTAAAAATACATCCATGTGTTCGGTTTTAGATGAGCTTTTTATTTTGTATACAAAAACATGCTCATTAACACCTATTCTCATAAGAATATAGCTTGTGAGGAACAGACTATAGAGAGAATTTTAGTGAAAATTCTTTCAAAATGGAAACTTTCCACGGTGGAATATTATGTATCATATACACTCATACAAAATACCTCCAACTTTTAGAATGAAGGGAATAAGGAATTTACCTCAAAATCAGCTCCGTTTTTGATATTTTTCAGTTAAAGTTAATTAAAATGTCCTATTAGCAATTTAGACCACAGGGCCAATACTACTCGATTTTTTAATGCATCTGCTTCCTTCATTAAATTTACTTAAAAACTATAAATTAATAGTTTTTACAATAATCTGTTGCATTTCTGTAAAAATAAGTGTAACGGTACAATATTTCTTCTTTAACAAGATCTCAAGGGGAAAATGTGCATTCACTAAAATTATTTTTACCCAGATTTCCACAAGGTAAACCACAAATTGTTATGTGAAGGATCAACCAGAGATTTTTTTCCTCCGGTATTAATGACATCCGCAAGGTAAATCTGCCTCCTTAAAAACTGCATATTCCACTTCAGTGTCCCTGAAATACGCTGCAGCAAGAAAGCACAGAGGTGACAAACGAGGGACGCAGCCCCGCCATGAACCGAGGGCCTGGGAAGGCCACCCGCTCGCCCTGCCTCAGTGTCGTCAACCTCAGAACTGAGGCCCCACAAACACGTGGCACACAAGTGAGCCCATAAGCCACAGGAAAACCTGACCAGATCTTGATACAACCAGATTTTTGCTCACTTAAATTTCAGTAAGAAATGAACTATCAAATGTAAAGGTTTGCCACTCTGGCTTATAGCACAGGACCTTTTCCAAAATGCAAAGATATCACTGATAGAGCACAGCTCCCAATACTTTGATACAACACAATATACTCCTGTTCCCACTTTAATGCTGAAGAATAATCAATTCCAGTATTCACTTTACAAAGTGTTCTGAATAAACAGAAGGACACAGCGGTTTCAGCAAAACTCTACGAAACACACGGTTTAGGGAAC
Organism: Lynx canadensis; assembly: GCF_007474595.2. NCBI lineage: Eukaryota > Metazoa > Chordata > Mammalia > Carnivora > Felidae > Lynx > Lynx canadensis. The sequence continues at coordinate 161,337,686 of NC_044304.2, read as the reverse complement.
ATGAAAATCATGCTATCTTAGTCACAATTTGTGGTCAATCAACTAGGGTCTGTTAGAATGATACTAAGTTTCCAATTGCCTTGTGAAATAGATTAAGAAAAACAATTTTGAAGCATGCTGAAAATTTTGCATAATGTCTGTGTAAACAAAAAATCTTTAAAGCATATACACAGAGCACAGACTTCCCAGGGTCGAGAGTATAGATGTCTTCACTCACTCTATGTGACATGTGTAGCACCAGATGAAGGAGCACTTGCCCATCCTGTGGCTGGATGGAAGGCAGGCACCACACTGCCTTTCCTACAGAGGATGGAGACTGAGGAAGGAAAAGGCAGAAGATGAAGGGGAAAAACTATCATTGTCCGAGCAACGGCTCGGAGCAGGAGGAACCATACTCCAAGGCCATGGATGTTCGTAGAGAAACCCATCCTAGCCAAGGGCATGATTTCATCGTAGCTCTGAAATACACTACATGACCATGTGCAAAAGGAGGTCACAGTGGAAAAATGTGATCACCAAAGGTTAGATAACCTTACGATCATTTGTACATTTTTAGACAAAACAACACACTGGGGTCAAAATACAACACAGGTGATCTGAATTCATAATTAGATGCTCGAAGTGAAAAGGTCCGTTAATTTCTAACAACCAAATACAAAATGGTTAGTGATTTAAGGAAAAGTACTAATCGGATATAAAGCTATCAAAGCCTTGTAGTTTAACAAATTAAAAAACAGAATATAGCTTAGGAAAGCTTCATCTTCGTAACAGGTAAAAGACTAAGCAAGAGCAAAATAGCTTCATGCAAACATCAATGCCGAAAACAATGAACAAATAACAGTGAGAGATTTAGCATTCAATCGAGTTAGAACCATCATTTCACTATTTTCTTTTACATTCTATTATAAAGAGTAAGTATAAATATACACGTACAACGTCTTACCTTAAGAAGATTTGTCAAGTAATTCTTCAAAAATTCTTTAAGTCGTTTGTATAATTCCAAGCCAACAAACTGAGCTCCCCCAGGCGTCTGACCCTTTTTCGATTTGGAGGGAGGGACGCCAGCCCCTCGGGCCTGGTTTGACTGGTGAACACTCGTGCAGTAGTTATAAACGTGACTTGGGAGAAAAGTTAAGGAAATCAACATGCATCATCAATGCCAACAGGGATTAATACCGAAATATTTTTAAAGAAAATATGCTTTACAATACCAATATGCCAATATGGTACATACATACCAATATGCTTACAATACATCAACAAAAGTCTGTTAACACGACAGTGAAGGGGCGCCTGGGTGGCTCAGTCGGTTAAGCGTCCGACTTCGGCTCAGGTCATGATCTCGTGGTTTCTGAGTTCAAGCCCCGCGTCGGGCTCTGGGGCTGACAGCTCAGAGCCTGGAGTCGATTTCAATTCTGTGGCTCCCTCTCGCTCTGCCCCTCCCCTGCCCATGCTGTGTCTCTCAAAAATAAATAGTAACAACAACAAAAAAAATTATAAAAAAAAAAAAACTACAGTGAAAATAAGACCCCATCCACCACAGCAATGAAGCTAGACATCAGCCAGCCCCACTTACAAGCCTGTCGGCACGCCCAGGGACCAGCCTGCTGCGAATGAAGGAATGTTCTGAGGAAGGTCACCAAGGAAACACAGGACCTTCTAAGATCACGTAATGTGACTGACCTTGTGGGAAACTGTCCTTCAGAAGGCATGAAAAGAACTGGCAATCGGTACAAAGGTTCCATACAAGAGAAAAAAAAGCAATGATCTCCTTCAAGAAAAACAACAAGCTATAACCAGAGTCTATTTTGATGCCTAGCTATATTTCTAGAAGCATGTATTATAAATATCAAAATAACTAAAGCTTTATTTTAAAATTATTCATAAACGAATGTAAACAAAGCTACACTTTGTGGACGAAGGACAAAAAGCAGCAGAAATGGCAGTGCAAGAAACCTCTTATCACAGGAAGTCACAAATGTCTAAAATTGATCAATCGCAGATGTGCAGCACGCATGCGCAGTACTGACAGGGAGGGAGCTGCGTAAGTCACAGGATAGACAGCGGAAGTCTGAAACAGCTGGAGGGGAGCTGCTGAGGACTGGGAGGCGGGGAAGGCAGAGAACCATGCTACTTTGTTATACAACCTTTCATACGATTTCAGTTCATCTGCACGTATTACCACTTGGATAAAACTAACAGACAACATGGACTCAGCAAGAAAAATCATTAAGACAATAAATCCTGGCCTGTTTCAGGTTAGTGCGTAAAGACAGAGGTGATTTCCAAACACATTCCATACTCCAAAATACATGACACAGAAGGGTTAAGACTTAAAATATACAAACCTAAACCATAAAACGAAGAAAATACCCACGAACTGTTTCCTGATCTCAGATTGGAGAAAGGTTTTCTAAGCAAAGTCATCTAAACACTTAATCTGAGATTCTGAAAATATCTTAGTAAAAGAGATCTTCAACGAGTTACTATCTTTAATCAATTAAGAGAATTAAAAACGTGAAAAAGTTAACCTCCACAGAAACATGGGGAGAGCATACCAACAGAAAATCCCAAAGCTGAAAGAAATACATACTAGTGGTTAAAAAGCTGAAAAAAAATCTTTAGCTTCAGTAATCAAAGAACTCTGCCTTAAAACAACCAATCACTTCATTAAACATTTCAAATGTACAGGGAATCACAGTTTATAACATACAATGAACTCTTATAAACTGATGATGCAGTTTGGACAAATCTCCTACTCCCATGGTCTCATTCCAGCTACACCTCCCTCAACTTTTTAGGAAATTAAATAGTACAGGTTCTGCAAGAGACCTGCTTTGTACTGTTCCCCAGTGTCTCCCTTCCTTCTGCTTTCCCTAGGGGCAAATACCCCATGATGTGGTGCACAGCACTTCCTACGAATGTTTTTATATCTTACTGTAACACTGTACCTGACATTACCATTCCGTATGTTTTCAAGTTTTAGATACAGCGTAGACCTTACAATAAGTCCTCTGTTTTCTTGTTGATGGACCCTACGAACGATCACTTTGGTTGAGGTCCAGGTTTTGGTAGTTCCCAACAAAGCTGCAAAGAACGGTACTATTAAGTTCTCTTGCATACATACAGGTTTGAGTTTCTCACACTACACAACTGGCAGGTGATGGGAGAAAGGGGTCCATCATAAACTTCACTACCTGTTGTCAGATGTGCTGTCGCTGGACAGCCACCAGTGCTGTTTAACAGCCAACAGCCTCTTCCACACATTTGTACTGCGGGTCGCCACGGTGTTAATACGCATTTCTCTGACTACAGCGAGGCGAAGATTCTCCTGAGTTTATGATTTTCACGTTCTCTTCTGTATATTACGTCATATCCTTCACAATCTTTTAAAAAAAAGAGTTTGCTCAGACACTGATGATGACAGTGTAATACATAATCACTTCAGAAAAATCTTTTGTTTTTTTAAATGTTTATTTTGAGGGGCGCCTGGGTGGCGCAGTCGGTTAAGCGTCCGACTTCAGCCAGGTCACGATCTCGCGGTCCGTGAGTTCGAGCCCCGCGTCGGGCTCTGGGCTGATGGCTCAGAGCCTGGAGCCTGTTTCCGATTCTGTGACTCCCTCTCTCTCTGCCCCTCCCCTGTTCATGCTCTGTCTCTCTCTGTCCCAAAAATAAATAAACGTTGAAAAAAAAAAATTTTAAATGTTTATTTTGAGAGAGAGTGCACACGCGCCTGAGTTGGAGGAAGGACAGGGAGGGAGAGAAGAGAGAGAATCCCAGGTAGGTTCTGCGCTCTCAGCACACAGCCCAGTTGCAGGGCTCGATCTCACAAGTGAGGCGAAATCAACACTTAGATGCTCAACTGACCGAGCCACCCAGGTGCCCCTGGCAGTTTCTTGTAGAAATCACGGTGTATGTACAGAGTAGACTACTATTCAGCAGTTTAATGAACTACTGTACTGATATACCATGAGTCAGTCTTAAAAACATGTTGAAGGAAAAAAGCCAGATATCTATGGTTTTACTTATACGAAGTTCTAAAACAGGGAAAATTATTTCTATGGTGATAGAAATCAAGAGTGACTTCCTTTTCCTTGAAGGGCAAAGACTGACCAACAGGTGCTCCAGGGAACTTTCTGTATTCTTGATTAGGGTATGGTTTACCTGAGCGTATATGCCTGTCAAAAAGAATTCAAACTATCCACTTAAGATCTGTGCACTTTGCAGTATGTGAATTTTGCCTGGAAAACATTTTTTAAAATGTAAGCCCGTAATAAGTATTACGGACTGACTAATCTAATACTGAGCTGTCTTTTTGACCTGGCAGTTTTTCATTGTGAAAATCCCTACTGTATCATCATATATCGCAATTCGTACATTCTTGGAGTTTGCAGCCTAACTTCTTTTAATGGAAAGCATTATGTAAAGAGAAATTCTTAATTTGTCATCAAATTTATACAAATTTTCTTTTATGGCTTATGCTTTAATTTTTATTTAGGAAATCTTCTCTCCCAAGGCACGAATTCTAGTGCATTATTTTTTTCACCTGATTTCACATTGAGATTTCTCATCTTCCTGAAGTAAAACTGTGTATGAGGAAGAAATGTAATTTTATATTTGTCTGCATGGATACACAACGGTTCACAAACCATGTATTTTACATGGTCTATTCTTTCCCCACCGTAGGTATTGCTGCTTTTAGAAAACTGCCCATTTCAAGTGAATTTTTCAAGTACACTGTCCAGTTGTCAATTGGTTCTTTTAAAAAACCTGTTGTTTCTGTGAGGTCTTGTATTTATTTTAAATATTTTTATGATTAATTCTGCAGAGAACCAGTTTGGGATTTATTTCTGTTTATCTTTATTTCATTTCTGTTCTTTTTCATGTACCTCTTTTATAATTGTTCTCCTCCTAGAAATTCTTGTTTTGGTCTATTGGCTTTGTAATCTTTCCTCTTTGTTTTAACGTAAGCATTTAAAACTACAGGTTTTCTTCTCCATACCACTCAGGCTGCATCGCCTAAGTCTGATCCGTATGGGTTTCCCTTACATTCAGCTGCATATTGTTTTTTCCGTTATTAATAGTTCTCTTAAGAGTTAATTTAGGGCACCTGGGTAGCTCAGTCGGTTAAATGTCTGATTTTGGCTCACACCACAATCTTTTTTTTTTTATTTTTTTTTATTTTTCAACGTGTATTTATTTTTGGGACAGAGAGAGACAGAGCATGAACAGGGGAGGGGCAGAGAGAGAGGGAGACACAGTATCAGAAACAGGCTCCAGGCTCTGAGCCATCAGCCCAGAGCCCGACGCAGGGCTCGAACTCACAGACCGTATGATCGTGACCTGGCTGAAGTCGGACGCTTAACCGACTGCGCCACCCAGGTGCCCCTCACACCACAATCTTGAGGTTTGTGGGTTCGAGCCCCGCATCGGGCTCTGTGCTGACAGCTCGCTCAGAGCCTGGAGTCTGCTTTGGAATCTGTCTCCCTCCTCAGCTCATGCTCGCTCTCTCTGTCTTTCTCTCTGTCTCTCTCAAAAGAAATAAACATTAAAAAAAAAAAAAAAGTTAAATTTTATTTCCAAAGGGTACTTTTAAAAAATCTTTTTTAAAAACCTCTTAATTTCACTTTAGAATTAATCAGAGAATATTATCTTTTGGTAGTTTCTTTAAAACGTGATGAGACCTACAGCTGAATATGTGATTTTCTTTACATCTGCCTGAAAAGAATGTCCATTCTCTAATGGATATAAGATCCCATTAGAGCAAGCTGGTCAATTCTGTTTTTCACATCTAATATATTGTCAGCCATTTCTCTGGGTATTAATTACTGAGAATTTTTAATGGAAATCTTCCTAATTATAGATTTGTCAGTTTCTCTTATACCTCTCTAAAATATTAGTCCTATATTTTGAGGCCCTGTTAACAAGTATATAAACTTTTGAATTATATTCCTGGTCTCTTGGTCTTATTAGTAGGAAGTAACCATGTTTCCTTCTCACAATAGTGCCTGAGGAAATCCACGGGACCGGATGTTAGTATGGTTATTCCCATCTCTGGTTAGAATTTACCCCAAGTACACCGGTTCCATCTCTTTACTTTTCTACTTTTACATCTACTGCAAACCACAGAAAAACGCGCTCTTAAACAAATGGAGTTTGATGGTCTCCAATGGATAAATTTGGTTTTATTATAAAACCCAAATATAAATACACTGTTATATACTGTTTTATACATTGCTATTTGGATTATTTTTTACCATCTTATTTTGATTATTTTTTAAAAAAATTTTATTTTGGGGCGCCTGGGTGGCGCAGTCGGTTAAGCGTCCGACTTCAGCCAGGTCACGATCTCGCGGTCCGTGAGTTCGAGCCCCGCGTCGGGCTCTGGGCTGATGGCTCGGAGCCTGGAGCCTGTTTCCGATTCTGTGTCTCCCTCTCTCTCTGTCCCTCCCCCGTTCATGCTCTGTCTCTCTCTGTCCCAAAAATAAATAAACGTTGAAAAAAAAAATTTAAAAAAAAAAAAAAAAAAAAAAAAAAAAAAAAAAAAAAAAAAAAAAAAAAAAAAAAAAAAAAAAAATTTTATTTTCTATTTTCTTTGCTTTTGTTTTCTCCTTTTTCTTTTACCAGGTTGATGGCTTCCTTATTCCACTGTAGTTCTTACATCGCTCTGGAGTTCCTTATTTGGTTACCCTTAAAATCTGATATGCATACTTTGCCTTTCACTAATTCTAGAAAATTCTTGGGTTGTCAACTCTTCAAATATTTGTTCCCCTATTTTCTACTACATGTAGGTTGGACATTTTCATGTTCTTTGTTCAAACTTTCTAATTTTTCTTGATTTATCATCTGGTTAAGTGATTCTTTCAACCGTGTCAAATTTGCTGTTTACTTTTAAACATCTTAGTTTACATCTGTAGAGTTTCCCAGTTTCTTCTTAAAGTCTGTCTTATTTCTATTTTGTTCCGCAGTATTTTTGTTTCTTTGATGTAACCATTTTTCACACTTAGGGGCACACTCTAAAGATCCTTTTCTTTGACATTCTTGGGGCTCTCATTCTGCTGTTCGTTCTATGTGCTGACTTGTTCTGGTGGGATCTCTCCTCTGCTTGGTAACTTTTTTTCAGCTCATTTTTAGTGGGGTCTTTGTATTAATTTCCCTGCTTGGGGAAATCCTCCCCCCAAAGGTGGTAATACAAACTCCAACCCCAAACACGCCGAAGGTAACAAATTCTCAGGACATACGTTCCCCACCCCCCTCACACCCAGAACTTATCTCAAACTACTTTCTAGTTGCCTCCGTGGGAGAGAAAGTCCGTTATTTTTCCAGTTCACCTTGTCACTAAAGATCTCCATGGAAACGGCAGCTCTCTCCCTCCTCGCCCAGGCACAAGGCTTTGTCTCCTTTTCTGTGTGGCCTCTGTCCTCCAGCGCACCCCTCCCCATATCATATCCTCCTGCTTCCACACAGAGGCTCATACTTTTTACCAAGCACACAGTTCTAGGTGTTTGGTTCCGGGGAACTTCTTAGGTAACCTCGTTCGGACTGACTTCTGTCTCGTGGCAATATATTCATCTCCCAGTTATTAAATTAACAAAGGTCTTTAAAGAAACAATGAAGCCCAATGATAGCCAAAGTGCAGGAAAATGGGAGCTTCTATCCATTGGGGGTCAGAGAGTACACAGTTAGGATTTTTTCTGGAATAAAATTTAGAAATATTCAAAAGCCTTAAAGCACATTCCTTTTGATACAACAACTATATGCATTTATCATGGGGAAATTATCACAGAATTATAAAAATACTTAGCTAGCAAACTATCACAGCATTGCTCACAGTGGAAAAAACCTTGTAACAATCTATACGGCAAACATAGGGAATTAGGTAAATACCCTGTTAGATTCATCTGAGGATACGGTATGCAGCTTTTAACAATGTCGAAGAACATAGAGTGGCTATAAAACCTGTGATGTATTGACCAAATTTCATCTAAGACACCAATCATAATACATATCATCACACTAAGAAAATGCTACCAGTTAAAATACAACATCCTTCGATGGAATTTTTAGGTTTAAAGATTAGCTGTTTAGACTCAAACAGATTTACCCTAACACTCTTTGTAAGTAAAGAAAAGTTAAATGAATTGGTTAAGACACTCCTCGGAGGTTTTACGCAGTCTCACTCCGCTGAACCTTTAAGACCCTAGTCAAGGAGGGCTGTGTTTTCCACCCGTCACCGTGCTCTGTGAGCACCAAGGGCGTGAGTACTGCCCGTGAGCTTCCGGTCACAGAGGAACTAAGCATTTCCTGCTCATCTGCTCCCACCCATTTTGTAAGTTTAGGTCCTGAGCTTGCTTGTATTAAAAGGTTTTTTTAGGGCAAATTCTTCAAAAGGTCCTTAATGCTGACAGAACAGAGGATAGTCAAGTTTGCACAGGTGCAGGTAATGACCACTGTGTCGTGACTGACACCCGACCAACTACGGTCCTGTGCCACCCACGGGATGAAGCACTTAAAAAACAAACAATAGTGGGGCGCCTGGGTGGCGCAGTCGGTTAAGCGTCCGACTTCAGCCAGGTCACGATCTCGCGGTCCGTGAGTTCGAGCCCCGCGTCGGGCTCTGGGCTGATGGCTCGGAGCCTGGAGCCTGTTTCCGATTCTGTGTCTCCCTCTCTCTCTGCCCCTCCCCCGTTCATGCTCTGTCTCTCTCTGTCCCAAAAATAAATAAAAAACGTTGAAAAAAAAAATTAAAAAAAAAAAAAAAACAAACAATAGCAACAACAACAACAACAAAACCCAAAATCTTAGAATCACTAACTGGTATATTCATAGAGCCATATGAAAATATGCTAAAAAGACACAAATAAGTAAAAAAGGAACCTAAAAGAATAGCATCTAATATGCTATTCTACGCATACTAAGCTTCATGCTATTGGGCATGAAGATAAAAGTTGATGTATCTGCTTGGCCTTTATTATTATTTTTATTTATTTAAGTAATCTCTCCACCCAACGTGGGGTTGAACTCACGATCCCAAGATCAAGAGTTCTATGCTCTTCCGACTGGGCCTGCCAGGTGCCCCTCTGGACTTCAACAGCTGTTACTTCTGAAGGTGGGGGAGGGGGTTAATAAAAACCTTTTAGGCACACAATTCTTTCTTCTTCACCAAGTACTCTTTCCAGAGGAAAGGCCGGAGCACAGGACATACTCTCCCCCCGCTACCAATCATTCCTCCCAGCCTCACCTCCTCAGAGAGGACTGGACACAATGCAAGGAACCTGGTCTCACAGAACAAACCAAAAGGCACAATTTTAACAAAAGGAAACCTCTTAAAATCGGTCTTCAAGTTTCTATCCAGACTTGAACTTCACATTCGTTCCCAAATTAGGATTACCCTTCCCATTACCCAGAGTCTGGCGTGGAAAGCATTAGTCAGTAGTGGCTAGAGACAGTAGTGGTTAGATTTCCTGCTTGCTAAAATTTGAGTTTTCTTCTAAGAACTTATACCTTAGGTAAGTAATGCAGAAAAACTTACAATAAAAAGCAAGAGTGCTACGGTTCACCCTTTCCCACCTTCAGTAGCAACCACTCTTTTTTTTTTTACATTTATTCATTTTTGAGAGACAGAGAGAGACAGAGCACAAGCAGGGGAGGGGCAGAGAGAGAGAGAGAGAGAGAGAGAGAGAGAGAGAGAATCCAAAGCAGGCTCCAGGCTCCAAGCTGTCAGCACAGAGCCCGACGCGGGGCTCGAACTCAAGAGCTGTGAGATCATGACTTGAGCCAAAGTTGGATGCCCAACCGACTGAGCCACCCAGGCACCCCAATAGCAACCACTCTTTTATTTCTTTATTTTTTAAAGCAGGCTCCAGAGCCCAATGCAGGGCTTGAACTCATGACACTGGAATCAAGAGACAAACACTTAGCCAACTGAGCCACCCAGGCATCCCCTTCTTTAATTTTTTTTTTTTTTAAAGTAGCAACCACTCTTAATTTTTTTTCAATTTAGGAGGTGATTTGTCCAAGCAGATATGCACATATCTTCAAATCACATGCCTATACTGTTCTTTGACCAATTGACCTTTGTGTAAGTTACTGAATTCCTGCTGACAGAAAATACGGTTCACTGCAAACCCCTACCTCCAATCTGACTTCATCCCAACACTCACATCACTGTGGAGGCTGTTTTAGTCAACATGGAAACTTTAAGTTATACTTAAACTATGGTTCTGCGATTGGTACCAGTGTATCTAACCACAATTTCTGGCAAAAAGTAACTAAACTAGAATAAATATAAAACCAACTGTCTGAAGCCACCAGAGAACAAAAAGAAGTTTATACTGAAGGGTAGCCTAGTATCAGAAGGAGGGAATGGCACAATCCAATTTTGCTCATATAAAAAGAAACAAGAAAATGAGACCCACCCTCAAGAGAAGAGATAATCGAGAGACTAATCTGGAGAGGACCCAATGTTGGAATTAGGAGACAATGTACCTATATCTATACTCAAGGATATGAACGAAAACATGGTCATAATAAGTGAAAACTAACTGCAGTAAAAAATAGTAACTATGAAGAAAAATTCTAGAACTGAATATTATCTAGAATAACTTATTTATTGGACGGGCTTGACAACAGAATGAGGAGATAAGACTTACACAGAGAGACCATCAAAAATGATCAATTCTGAAGAAGAGAGAAAGAAAAAGAAAATAAACTGCTGAAAACCAAAAGGGAGAAGAAATTCTTGAAAGCCAACTGGGAAAAGTTACTTGTAACATACCAAACAAGAATTAAAATTACCACTAAGTTTTCATTAACAAATACAAAGGCCAGAAGACAGAGTAGTAACATCTTTAAATGTTGAAGAGGGGGAAAGCCCATCAATCAAAAATTCTTTTTCCGGGGCGCCTGGGTGGCGCAGTCGGTTGAGCGTCCGACTTCAGCCAGGTCACGATCTCGCGGTCCGTGAGTTCGAGCCCCGCGTCAGGCTCTGGGCTGATGGCCCGGAGCCTGGAGCCTGTTTCCGATTCTGTGTCTCCCTCTCTCTCTGCCCCTCCCCCGTTCATGCTCTGTCTCTCTCTGTCCCACAAATAAATAAACGTTGAAAAAAAAATAAAAAAAAAAAATAAATGCTTCTTTAAAAAAAAAAAAAAAAAAAAAAAAAAAAATTCTTTTTCCAGTGAAAATATTCTCCAAAAATAAAACTAAGGGACTTCACATAGTACAGACTTGCATTTCAGGCGGAAGGGAATTGATACTAGATGGAACTTTAGATCTTCAGAAAGAAATGAAAACCATTAGAAACAGTAAATATAAGTATCAAGATTATTATAAAGTAAATATAAAGTATAAAAGATTGCTTTTCTTAATTCTTTAAAATACAGAGGATGGTTTAAACCAAAAACTTATAATACTGTCTGTGGGTTTAAAGCATACATAGATGTATCATACAACAGGCTAGTGGGACAGTAAATGGAACTGTACAGTTGAAGGTTTCTACATTCTCCATGAGGTCACATGATACGAACTCTAAGTACAGTTCACTCTCGAACAATGTGGGGGTTAAGGGTGCTGACCCTCCATGCGGTACAAAATCCACATATAACTTTTGACTCCCCCCAAACTGGACTATTATTAGTCTACTGTTCACCAGAAGCCTTACTGACAACATAAACAGTTAATTAGCACACATTCTGTACGTTACATGTATTATTCTTACAATTCGTAAGGTAGAGAAAAGAAAATCATAAAGAGAAAATACATTTAAATACTGTACTTATTGAAAAAAATATGACAGTAAGTTGACCCACACAGTGCAAACTCCAGGGTCAACTCTAGGCAAAAAGGAAAAAGAGAAAAAAAAAAAAAAAAAGAACACCATAATCCTTAGAATAAGAACACACACAACCTCAGATGAATACCTAAAAGGCCAACAGATACATTAAAATGCAATTCTAAACAATTCCAAATAATGCAAAAAAAGAGAGGAGAGTAGGAACAAAGAAATGTTTTAAAGAACAGGAAAAAAAAAAAAAGGTAGATCTAAAAATCAACCTATTAATACTTCCAATAAATGTTAACAGATAGACTAAAACCTACAATCCAAAGACAAGGACGATCGGAAGGGACAAAGACGGGGAGGACTCTCTATGCTATTACAGACGACACAACGGAAGTGCAAAGACACAGATAGGTTGAAAGTGAACAGATGGGGAAAGATGATCACGCAAACTAAGCCAAAGAAGGTTAAAGAGACCGTAATAGTACTGGACAAAACAGACTTGAAGGAAATAATACCGGAGATCAGAGAGACATTTCGTACTAATTAGAGGGTCAATTTATTAAAAAGACCATCATGAATGTATATTCTTCTAACAGAGCTTCAAAATACACCAAACCAAATGTGGCGTAATCCTCCCGCCAAGGCAGATTTCCAGCTCCTAACGGGACATTACTGAGCAGGGGCTTGGGGAGAGAAGTGCACCCTCACCTCCCACAAGCCGACGGGATCCTGCTCCAGCACAACACCGTCTACACCTAATGAATCCATATCCTTTTTTTTTTTTTTAAAGTTTTTATTTTGAGAGAAAGAGAGAGAGAGAGCGTGAGAGCGCAAACAAGAGAGGGGCAGAGAGGGAGGGAGACAAGAGGATCTGAATTGGGCTCTGGGCTGACAGCAGAGACCGATGCGGGGGTCAAACTCATGAACCGTGAGATCATGACCTGAGCCGAAACCGAGTCGGACGCTTAACTGACTGAGCCACCCAGGCGCCCCTCCATATCCTTTTCAACAGTCCACCGTATGCTCATCAAATAGGCTATTTTCTGGGCCATTAAAATGGCCCTTTCTACATTTTTAAAGACTGAAATCATACAGAGTGTTCTCTGACCAAAATGGAATTATATTAGAAATCAGGAACAATGAGCTACCCTGGAAAGCCTCAACCATTTCTAATTAAACAATATTTCTATATAATGTAAGAGTCAAAAAAGAAATAACAAGGAAAATTATAAAATGTTTTGAACTAAATCATAATGAAAACAAAACACCAAAATTGGTGGAATAAAGGTAAAAATTCCTCTGAGAAATTTATACCTTCAAATACTTCCGTAAAAAAAGGTAGGAGGGCAGTATTACTAGGATGGCAATAGTCCGCACACTGATATACACGTCCAGTGCAACCCCAATCAGCATCCCAGCTGGTTTCTTTGTAGAAAGCGACAAGCACCTTCTGATACTCATATGGAATTGCAAGGAACCCAAAACAGTCTTGAAAAAACAAAGTTGGAGTACTCATACTTCAAATATTTAAACAGTTCCTACACCGCACAAATCAAGACAGAGAGGTACTGGCAAAGGACAGACATATAGATCAGTGGAACAGAACTGAGAATCCAGAAATAAACCCAGGTGTCTGTGGACAACTGGTTTTCAACAAAAATGCCAAGACCATTCAAGGGGGGAAAATGAAAATGGCCTTTCAACAACTGGTGCTGGGACAAGTCAGACAGCCACAGGCAAACGAATGAATTTTCAACCCTTACTCCTCACACCATACAAACTCAAAATGGGTCAAAAACCTAAATGTCTACCCTAAAACTATAAACCACTTAGCAGAAAACAGAACGCTCAATCATGATCTTTGATGTGGCAAGGGATTCTTTTTTTTTTAAATTTTTTTTTTTTTTTTCAACGTTTATTTATTTTTGGGACAGAGAGAGACAGAGCATGAACGGGGGAGGGGCAGAGAGAGAGGGAGACACAGAATCGGAAACAGGCTCCAGGCTCTGAGCCATCAGCCCAGAGCCCGACGCGGGGCTCGAACTCACGGACCGCGAGATCGTGACCTGGCTGAAGTCGGACGCTTAACCGACTGCGCCACCCAGGCGCCCCAAGGGATTCTTAAATGTAACAACAAAAAGTAACCAATGAAAAAAATGAATTGGACTTCAACATTTTTAAAACTTTTATATCAAAGAACAATCAAGATAATGAAAAGTCAACCCACAGAATAGGAGAAAATATTTACAAATATTTACAAATCTGATAAAGTATTTGTGTGTAGTATTAAAAACCTTTAAAACTCAATCAAAAGACAACCGAGTTAAAAAATGGGCAAAGAGAGGTGCCTGGGTGGCTCAGTTGGTTGTGTCCGACTCTTGATTTTGGCTCAGGTCATGATCCCAGGGTCGTGGGAATGAGGTCCACGAGGGGCTCTGGGCTGAGTGTGGAGACTACTTAACACTCTCTCTCTTTTTCTCTTTCTCCCTCTGCCCCTCATCCTTTCACAAGGGTGCACTCTCTCTCATTAAAAAAAAAAAAGGCAAAGGATTTTAACTGACATTTCTCTAAGCAAGGTAGACACATCATTAGTCATCAGGGAAACGTAAATCAAAACCACAATGAGTAAACTTCATGTCCATCAGGATGATGGCTAGAATAAAAAAAAAAAAAATAGTACCAAGTGTTGGTCAGGATGTGAAGAAACTGGAAGGCTCACACACAGCTGGTGGGAAAGTAGAATGATATGGCCACTTTGGAAAATAGTTATGCAAACAGTTAGCCATACAGCTACCATTTGACCCCCAAATTCCACTTTGGTTATCTACCCAAGAGCATGAAAATGTACGTCTATATAAAAACCTGTTCACGGATGTTTAGAGCAGCACTATTCATAATAGCAAAGAGGCAGAAATAACCCAAATGTCCATCAATTGATGGATGGATACACGAAATGTGATAAACCCAGTCAGTGGGTTATTATATGGGGCCATAAAAATGAACAAAATATTGATATATGCTACAATATGGATGAAGTTTGAAAACATTATGGTAAATGGAAGATGCCAGTCACAGAAGGCATATATTATTAGTCTACTCAGGCTGCTAAAACAATGCCATAGACTGGGTGGCTTAAACAACAGATATTTATTTTCTCACTGTTCTGGAGGCTAGAAGTCCAAGATCAAGGTGCCATCAGGGTTGGCTCCTGGTGAGAGCTCTCTTCCGGCTTGCAGACGGCTGCCCCATCCCTGTATGCTCACATGGCCTTTCCTCTGTTCCTACTTGGGGTTGGGGGGGAGACCGCATTCTCTGGGGTCTCTTCCTCTTGAGGACATCACCCCTACAGGCTTAGGGCCCCACCATATGATCTCATTTAACCTTAATTATTCCCCCAAAGGCCCAAACTTCAAATACTATAAAACTGAGGGCTAGGGCTTCAACATATGAATTTGGGGAGCACACAATCCTGCCCATAAAGCACCTCTCACCACCCTCTAAACCAGGGCTTCCTATATTCTGGTAATCAGTTACCCCGCCTCCTTATGCCTTCCATCTTCAAAAAAAAAAAAAAAAAAAAAAAAAAAAAAATTTTTTTTTCAAGTTTTTATTTTCATTCCAGTTAGTTAACATACAGTATAATATTAGTTTCAGGTGTAGAACTTAGTGATTCATCGCTCACATACAACACCCAGTGCTCATTATTAACAAGTGCCGCCTTTCTATTCCAGAATAGACAAATCTACTGAGACAGATTTAGAGACAGAAAGATTAGTGGAGGTGAAGAGAGTAAGGGATGGTAGCTAAAGGGTACAGGGTTTTTGAGGTAATGACAATGGTTCAAAAATTTTCTGTAGTGATGGTTGAGCACATCTGAATATATTAAAAATCACTGAAAAACTAATTAAACGGATGAATTCTAAGGCTTATGAATGGCATCTCAATAAAATCATTATTAAAAAATTCAATACAATCCCAATTTTAATTCCAGCAGTTTTTAGAGAAGAAATTGACAAGCTAAATATGGACCTAACAATAAGTGGGGGGGCGGGGGGGAAACAAAGTTGGGAAGACTTATACTACCTGACTTCTAAGAGTTTTCATAATGCGACAGTTATCAAAAACAAAAATGCAAACAGCAATTAATATCCCACATGAACACAGATGCAAAAATATTTCACAAAACAAATCAATAATGTATCATTCCTTTAGGATGGATATAGAGATCAATGAAACAATATTCTAGAAATAGAACCATACCTGTATTATCATTTAATTTTAACAAAGGCATCAAAGCAATCTATGGGGACAAGTCTTTACAACAAACAATGCAGAAATAAAAATGGATGTCCATACAGTGGAAAAACTAACCTCAAGCCTACCTCACACCATATACAAAAGTTATATGGATGGATCAGAGGCCTAAATGTAAAAGCCCAAACCATGAATTTTTGAGAAAAACACATTATCTTTATCGTCTAGGGGAAAGGATTCTTAAAGGTCACAGAAGGCAGGAACTGTAAAAGAAAATTAAATTAGGTTTCCTCAAAATAAAATAGACCTACTCATCCAAAGACACCATTCAGAAAAGGAGTAGCAAGCATTGGACTGGGAGAAAATATTAGCAAAACCTATGCGACCAAACACTGGTGCCCTAAATACATAGAGAACTCCTACAACTCAATAATAAAAGACTTGGACACTGTACGGGGGAAAAGGATGTTAAATTACGTTCATCTTCCTTAACTGTGCCTCTGTGAAGGACAGCTTAGGGCTTTGCACATGGGTAATTTCAAGTTGGATTTTACTCATCGTATCCATGGTCTTAATTCTTGCAACAATCACAATGGCTCCCTGGTCTTCTAGCTCTGATACACACTGGCTGCTCTCTAGACCAATCGGACAATACTAATCCTGGAACTTTACCCTGCTCCCTTAAATCTAATCCATGGGTTCGTGGAGATCTCATAATTCTCTGCGCACAGAAATTTCATAATTTTTCCCCTAGTATCAATCTTCTCATTATTTTGGGCACTAGAGATTTAGCATCTTCAATTTTGAGAAATGATTTTATATGCTCTTTACAGAAAGATACCATAAGTTTAAAAAAAATCTCTTCTGCTTTTCTCCAGAATTCCTAACGGTCAGATATTAGGCCTCCTGGGTTAGTTCTCAGGCACCAAAGCTTTGTGCCCTTTCACTCTTCACTTTCGCCTATTCTCCTAGCTCTGTTACTTTCCTTAAAATCAGAGTTCTCATTTGAAATAAGGGTTCTTTTTTCATAGCATCCTGTTCCTACTCTACTACTGTAGTAAGAATCTCTTATATCTGATGATGCTGACTTTCAAAACTTTTTCTTCTGTTGCCGGTATTAACAGTTTCTCCTATCCCTTTTCATTCTATGGTTGTTTAGTCTGTTCTTTCAAAACACAGCTATTCATGCTTATACTCATAACGATAAGGAACTGCAATGCCAGCTGGAAACACCACTGGCCTGAGAGAGACTGGAGGGCCACAGCACGTGAGGTGGCCACTTCGCTGCTGCCGCCTTGCATGGCGATAAATGGATGTGCCCTTCAGGGCCGTTCATTCTTCCTGAGAGCTATTCAGTCTCCAGCATCACCACCAGTGTTTTGCAATGGAATTGGGGACCAATCATTCTAAATGCTAACTTTCTGTCATAGCCAGTGCTCATAGTTCCTACTTATGCCAACGTCCAAGCCTCCTGCCCTAAATTTCTGACACAGTCTCCTTCAATGTGTTCGAAGTACACACAAGAGTTCTGTCTGGGACACAGGATATGCTCTTGGCTGCCAAATGATCTGTACTTGGGAGTAGAGGGGATGATGGGCTGTTAATTTTACAGATTTTGAATTTATTCATCATCTCCCAGGCACCGCCCCATCTCACACTACCTTCTGCCAAACTGGAGGCTTCATATCCCGAGCTTCTCCAGTTCTGCAGGAACAGTGGCTTTCCTGCTGCAGCACCTCTCACCACCCTCTAAACCAGGGCTTCCTATATTCTGGTAATCAGTTACCCCGCCTCCTTATGCCTTCCATCTTCAAAAAAAAAAAAAAAAAAAAAAAAATTTTTTTTTTCAAGTTTTTATTTTCATTCCAGTTAGTTAACATACAGTATAATATTAGTTTCAGGTGTAGAACTTAGTGATTCATCGCTCACATACAACACCCAGTGCTCATTATTAACAAGTGCCGCCTTTCTATTCCAGAACACCTACGGTGTTTATTCTCTTCCATTCTTCGTCTTCACTGATCTTAAAATTCTTTTACTACCGTTTTAGTGATGTCGCAAAGGGGAAAGTCAAAACGTAATTTTCATCTTTAACCAGAAGCCCAGAAACTGGCGCTTTTGTTTTCTGTTTCTATTGCCACTACCCCAGTTCAGAACTTCCACAACACCCGTGTGGAATACTACTACTCAGACCAAGTTGGTCTCTGGTTGCCTTTGACTTCTTCCTGTTTTAATCCCATTTGGTTTTGAGATTAATCCTATTTCTAGATTAATCCTCCTAAAATCTGTTTACATCAAGTCATTCATTCTCAAGTCATATATCCAATCTCTATGAACCTACACTTTCAAAACAAAACAAAAACAAGGAAACAAGTGCAAACTCACTCACCTGGTTTTCAAGGTTCACCAAAATGGGGCACCATCCTTTATCCAAGCAATTAAATCAACCAATTCGTCTGGTTATTTTTGTGCCATTCAAGCTGGCCGACGCCGTGTCCAGTGCCATGTTCGCTAGCAGTGCTACTCCCACTTTCTCATTCATCCTTCTCTCTCCAGCCAAATTCACCAAGATTCTCATTCGTTGTTTTCTGCGCATCCATAGCCATTCTTTGAAGTCCATCTCAATAGCCCTGGTTCATGAACATTTCTAACCTTGCCAGGGTCAAATTCTTTCTCCCTCCTCCGGTATCATCCTGTGCAATATTTCCTGTCTGCACTACCACCAAAATATCCCATCATAAATATTCCATCACACACACCCCCCCACATGCACCTACACATCCACCATTTCATTAGGCATTTGACATAACTTATAAGAATACCTGAAACAGACGGGTGGGGGATGGGCTAGATGGATGATGGTATTAAGGAGGGCACTCGTGATGAGCGCTGGGTGTTGTATCTAAGTGATGAATCACTGAATTCTACTCCTGAAATCAATGCTTCACTGTATATTAACTAATTTGAATCTAAAACAACAACAACAACAAAACCCCTGCAACATAACAGTACAAAACAGGCCAGAATAAACATCTACAAGAACAGGAAAATAAAACAGGATACAAAAATTATAATGTCTATGCCAGAATCCTAAAATCTACCTAAACAAATATGAATTACAAAAAAAAAAAAAAAAACATTACACATTTGGAGGGCTATCTGCCAGAAGTAATTTTGATTTCAGAGTATTT
Source organism: Lynx canadensis (assembly GCF_007474595.2). Classification (NCBI taxonomy): domain Eukaryota; kingdom Metazoa; phylum Chordata; class Mammalia; order Carnivora; family Felidae; genus Lynx; species Lynx canadensis. The sequence continues at coordinate 161,318,462 of NC_044304.2, read as the reverse complement.
ATCTCCAGCATTTCTAACAGCATTTGAGTATCATGACTGTTGAGTCAATTCCTAATTCTGACTAAAGTGCAAATATTATCAAAGTAATCAAGGAAAATAAATTTTAACAAAGATGCTTGTTTCCAGATGACACAACGACAATCACAAGAGGTGAGCTACAAGCTAAGCCTGGTATGAGGTCAAGAGACCATCTCTGTTCACTCACAGGGATGTTTCGGAGCAAATTCTCTGTAAGGATCAACCACCGGGGTACCATGTGCATAAAAACCAAACCCTACAGATTACTTGTTTACTTGCAATTGAGAATTTGTGTTAAAGGTTATTTTTAAGTTAATATAAACATCCATTTTCTCCGCACAAGTATGTGTGTGCACGCGCGTGTGCAGGTATCACACAGAGAGATGTGAACGAGACAGAGCCCAAACTGTAGGGACCGCTGGTATGGCCAAGACTCCGATGGAAGACGGAAGGAAAGGAAGTACTGCTCACTGTGTGCCTTTTTGGCCTGCTAAATTTTACAACAGGATTATTGATCTGAAAAACAAAAATTCCATTTTAAAAAGCCCCCAAATAGACCTACTCTTGGGTTCATGTAGTTTTTCCTACAGGTAGTTGTAAAGTGAGTGGCTGTGTCCGACCGTGGAAGAGTTCAGCCGAAAGCCCAGCTATTCCTCATGAAAAATGCTGGTCCAGGGAACCCCTACTTGCTGTTTTTGTGAAGAGGAAACAGACACGAAGCTTATATGGGAGACAATAACAGGTGTATGCTTTTGAGGGAGTAGTGAACCACCTCTCACAAAAAAATGACACCAATCGTGCTTTGAATCCAGGCCGAGTCCTCAGAAAGGCAAGAAATCAGAGCCAACCCATCTGGACAGACTTTACACAGCTTTGACAACACACAAGCTTCAGTTTGTATTTTTTTACTCTTAGCTTTCAATCAACTGCACTATGTGGGGAAATGTTATCGGAAAAGGAAAAAGATGCTTAGTGTGTATCAGAAGCTGCTAGAGAGAAATCATCCTTCCAGGGGAACTAGTCCTTCCTTGAATCAGCCTCGAGTCAGATGTGAGGACGGGCATCCCCAGATTATTTCGAGTACATTATGCGAAAGGGAGAATAATCCACGTCTAAAGAAAGACTCTGAAACGGATGCATTCCTGAATTACTGAGTGTGGTTTTTCTGTGCTGTGGGGAAACCGCAGCCCTCCGGCTTCCAGATGCTTTCTCTCCATACGAAGTGGGGCTCCTTCTACTACTCTGCTTACAGAGACCACACTTACCACCCGCCGTTCCAACACATGCAGAACTGCGTGTTAATAAATCATTTACTTTAGACGAAGAGTAGAAAAACAAAACAGGACTAATGTTTACAAGAAAATGGGTCACATCTAAAATTATTTTTGGGGCGCCTGGGTGGCGCAGTCGGTTAAGCGTCCGACTTCAGCCAGGTCACGATCTCGCGGTCCGTGAGTTCGAGCCCCGCGTCAGGCTCTGGGCTGATGGCTCAGAGCCTGGAGCCTGTTTCCGATTCTGTGTCTCCCTCTCTCTCTGCCCCTCCCCCGTTCATGCTCTGTCTCTCTCTGTCCCAAAAATAAATAAAAACATTGAAAAAAAAATTTAAAAAAAAAAAATTATTTTTAAAGCAAAAATAATTAAAATAGAATTTGAGGATTAAATATAGGAATTAAGAGGAAACCATCCAGAGGTAAAAATAAACTAGAAGCCTAAAAAGTAATAAAATAGAATTGAAGCTTCATTCAATAGTCAATGGGTTAGTTGTTTGACGCTAAGGCAGCCAGAGTCTAACAAACCCACATATTTGCCTTTTAAAACTTTGGAGAGTCTTTTCAAAAAGCTCCCTGGGGTTTCTTTGGCAACACAGCCAGCGGCAGAAAGCGGAAGGGGATCCAAGCGGACACGGGGCCTCTCGCTCAGAGGTCTGTCCAAGCCTCGCGGCCACGGCAGGCTGGAAAGGAGTCGGTGGGGTGGCGGCTCGCGTTAAGGAGCCAAGCCTGGTTCTGCCTCCAAAATGGGCCAAGTCGCTCTCTGTCACCCCACAACCGTTCAACCATTTCCGAGGTATACTTCTGCGTGACTGGTGGGGACAAGTCACGGAAAGGGGTCACATCAGATACAAAGGGGTCTAGGGCCAAGTCACACACGCGCACATTTCTGTAGATGTTTGCAGAGCACCTTCCCCGCAGCGGGGGCCGCAAGGGACGGCTCAGTTCATCTCCCGCTGACATGTCCCGCCGGAAGACAGGGGGGTTACTGCCAGCGCTTAAAGGAGAGGAGGGGGACTCTGGTGACGGTCACCCCCAGCACCACGCCTCCGACTTAAACACATCTGGGGAATCGCTCCGCGACTCTGAGTTACCACCAAACGCAAACCATTTTCATCTTCTAACGGAAAAGTCAATTCAATTAAAGAAGCAAACCTAAACAGAACTATTTCCTACCACCGCTTCTTACCCAACGGGAACTTACAGTGGAATCTTGAACAGCTAGCTTGTATTATAATCATCTGGAAAGGCTACACTGAAAGTTGCATTAAAAATTCTATCTATCTTCACATGTCAACAAACGTGCCGGGACAACTGGCAGGAGCAGCAAATCCACCTCCCACTTGGCACAGCTGGTCTGTAAAGTTAGGAAAGAATCAAGCCGTCGCTGGGCCACTGTCGGTACAGTTCCGAAAAGGATGTCCCGTATAAAGCAAATGCACATCCACAGCCTATCTCAAAAGCCAAGTCTGCCTGCAACTGATAGTGATTAACTATAAAATCTGGTGTAAAATTTGAAAATGCTCAAAGCAGTCTAAATACGTACACCAGGATTCACATTTAGAAGGAAAAGAACCTGAACATAGCACATTTGTACAACTAATTAACAAAATATCACTTCTAGAGGCAATGATGCAATATCATTTCTGTGGGTTCTCCCTCAAAGATAAATATAGTTTCTCAATCCTAAAAATTATTATTTTTTTTGAGACAGAGCTAGTGAGTGAATACAGGGGAGGAGAGAGAGGGAGAGAGGGAGAGAGGGAGAGAAAAAGATAACCTTAAGCGGGCTCCACGCCTACCATGGAGCCAGAGGAGGGGTTCAATCCCACAACCGTGAGATCATGACCACAGCCAAAATCAAGAGTCAGATGCTTCACCAACTAAACCACCCACGCACCCCTTACAAACTATTTTAAAAGTATTAGGTCAGTGGTGAAAGGCAGAGTTTTGCAAGTAAGTGTAACTAGGACTTATATTTGCATAATGAAAACAAATAACTAATAAATGGTATTTTAATATGCATGTTCTACACTGAAAGTCTAGAAAGCACAGAAGATCATTTAAAAATGTACCATCTAGGGACGCCCGGGTGGCTCAGTCAGTTGAGTGTCTGACTCTTGATTTCAGCTCAGGTCACGATCCCAGGGTTGTGGGATCGAGCCCCGCGGAGTGTGAGGCCTGTGTGAGATTCCCTCTCTCCCTCTGCCCCTCTGCTCAGCTCACGTGTGTGCTCTCTCACTCTCTCCAGAGTAAATTAAAAAAAAGAAATTAGCATCTATTAAAAAAAAAATACCAGTGATAAGCCCCATACCTCTGGAGAGCTACCTTCAATACGGGGCGATGTGGTTTTTCACAAGCAGAGAGGATGCACTGAGGGTTCACAGAACACGTACCACTTTGCATCCGGCTTCTCCCTTGTTACAGACATTATTACATGTCCAAGAATATCCTGCAGTGTATCTCTATTGGCTGTTTATAACCTTTAAATACCATTTCATCTTTAGTGATGAAGACTGAGGTTGGTTTCCACGGTTTCCTATTACTAAAATATTCTGAATAGCCTTGTACGTACAATTTGAATACCACGACTTCCTTAGAACAGAGTTAAAAGTTAAAAAGCCAAAACACTGTCTTTATATTTCTAAATGTCTCCCCAGAAAGATCACAGCAAACTAACGTTTCCATCTGACGACAGGAACTTCACCTCCCTCTGTAGTCTGCCAAACACTGGTTACAATCACTTCTTTTAAAACGGTTTTCAGTTTTGGTGTAAAAAATTTAATTCTTCATTTCTGTAACAATTACAAGTTGTAACATTTTCTCATACGCCTACACACCATTTGCATTTCTTCTATGAATCAGTTATGTCCTTTAGAACCTCACTCTAAAAGTCTGGATAAATACATAGGAGAACGGTAGCTACATTTGGAAAAACTGTAAAATACCTTTATGTTTAGGTTTATCTGATGTTAGCCACATTCATTAGGTGAGCCAAACATATCCATGTGAGACTATTAAAAAAAAAAAAGTACAAGATGAAAACATCCAAATGCATTCGTTGGGCTGGATGGTTATTTCTTTTTTTTTTTTTTTTTAATTTTTTTTTCAACGTTTTTATTTATTTGTGGGACAGAGAGAGACAGAGCATGAACGGGGGAGGGGCAGAGAGAGAGGGAGACACAGAATCGGAAACAGGCTCCAGGCTCCGAGCCATCAGCCCAGAGCCTGACGCGGGGCTCGAACTCACGAGATCGTGACCTGGCTGAAGTCAGACGCTTAACCGACTGCGCCACCCAGGCGCCCCCTGGATGGTTATTTCAAAGAAGACACGGGTCATCATGAATCTGTTGTGAAAGAATTTGTTATTCTTTCAGTTTGATCAGCTTTTCTAGGAGATTCTGAGCTTTCTCTAAAGGTAAGAGGGAATCTGGCAGCAGGTAGGCTGAGCTACTGGAATATTCCCCACGGCTCCTAGGAAGAGCTGGCCAGGGCCAGAGCATGTCAGCCTGACGAGTGACAGCAGCAGCTGGGACGTGACCACGCAGCTGGCAGGCACTGGCCGCGGTAGGACCAGCACGTCCTGGCACGTTGTGCCTGCGAAGCATGCGCGGCCGAGGGCTCAGTCACTCTGGGTGCAAAGGTGCCCCCAGGCCCAGGGACCGTGAACTGTGTCACAGAACATCAGGACGGAGAGTAAATATGAATCCTGACTAGGTCTGCTTTCACTTACTGCGAGGTGAACGGCCAAGACTTGGAAATAGGAACGGGATCCTGAGTGTACTGCTGGGGAAAAAGAAGACTTCGAAAAACAAACAAAAAACGAGGCTAATAAAACAGGATAAACTAATTCAGCTCACAGCACCACAGGGAAAAATCCGAACTCCAGTGTTGAGAACTTTCGTAGGCATAAGGAAACAATGAAAGACACCAACGTGGAGGTTTCTCTGGATCCCAGGGGAAGGCAAAACATGGTCTGCGGTGTATACTGACCAAGGGAAAAAAGGCCTGTGATCTGGAAAGGAGGGCAGGCAGATCTGGCGCCCAGCGAAACCAGAAACTTCTACCACACTCGACCAGATGGGCCGCTCTCAGTTCCGCCACAAGGACCCTCCATCATCCTGCGTTCTCACCATAAACGTTTGCTCCACTCATCAAGACCCACGCTTGCTCTGAGCGAAGCATGACACCTGAAGTGTCAATAAACCGACTAAGAAATTACATTACCTAATTTTTCAAAAAGGAAGAAGTCTACTATTGTTTACCCACCTATTACATACCCACCAGCACAGAACGCACGCCTGTATTTTACTGGGAAAAAAAAAAGTTGCTGTATTGACTTTTTAAAAAAACTTGACTTTAAAAAAAAACAAACATGTATTTTCAAGGTTTGTTTCTTTTTGAGAGAGAGACAAGAGTGTGAGTGGGGGATGGGCGGAGAGAGGGCGACACAGAATAGGAAGCAGGCTCCAGGCTCTGAGCTGTCACCACAGAGCCCTATGCGGGGCTTGAACCCATGAACTGCGAGATCATGACCTGAGCTGCAGTTGGACACCCAACCGACTGAGCCACTCAGGCGCCCCAACAGTTGACTCTTGAACAAGAAGGTTGAACTGAACGGGTTTGCTTAAATGTGATTTGTTTTCGCTACATACAGTAGTGTAAATGTATTTTCTCTTATGATTTTCTTAGTATTTTCTTTTCTCTAGCTTATTGTGAGAACACAGTAAACAATACATATGACATAAATGTGTGTTAATCGACTGTTTATGTTCTTAGTTGGGTTTCCACAGTTGAAAGTACTTGGCTATTAAATTTTGGGGGGGGTCAAGCTATATGCGGCTTTTTCACTGCACAGGAGGTCAATGCCCCTAACTCCCGTGCTGTTCCAGGGTCGGCTGTATAGTACGTAAGACATCAAGGAAAGTTAGAAGCGAGGAGACAAAGACTGGACAGACAGACATGCCGGGAGGAGCAAGGGCTTGAGGCTCAAACTGTAGAAGAAAAATGAAGCCCCTGAGAGTAGCGGCTGGAAACAAAGGTGAGTGAACTAGATCTTTCTGACTGCAGATGCTCTGGGACTGTTTTCTTTCCAAAAACACCTTTCTCTTTCCTTTGCCATTTTGAGTTAAAAAGTCAAGAAAAATGTTTACACTGTATAATAAGGCTCTAAGAATATTTGTTTCACATTCAAAAGCTGGGTATTTTCTCTAGAAAGCAAGTCACATATGTTTCTCCAGGATAAACAAAGGGTAAAAATTGAGCCGTTAGCCCCCAGCCAGAGTTAGGAAGGAAAAGGATCCCTCTTTTCTCTCAACCAGCTTTTCCTCTCGCCTGATTCTAACCCATTCTCGGTCAGCAACTATCGCCAAGGACGCTCTGACCTTGCAGAGTGAACGGTGGGTGCATAGTCTGCTCCCTCCTCCCAGGACCAAAAGCACCCGCTAACCTGAAACACAACCTGACAACCGCCAAGTGTCAGATGTCACTGTAAACCAGCCCGGAGGAGATTATTTTAAAAGGCGAGTCAGCAAGTGGTTAACACGGAGACCGAACACACACCCGAAGAGAAAATTTCACAAAAATCTGCAGTGTTCCGCAAACGGAGGCGGGGCTAGCACTGCCGCGGTGTCTCCAACAGCACCCGGTCTTAGGGGACCCTCAACGCAAGTGACCACATGCTCCGGAAAAGCGTGCGCGACGCCCCAAAGTTCTAGTTGTGACAATAACACCACCAATACTGCAAATACTTTGAGCAACAGGATTCACTCAGATACAGAATCTGAAGGTAGCGGATAAAGGCAGGTTTCTAGGGTCAGGCTACTGCGCATTTTAGTACTGCCATCATTTACTGTGGCTGCCGTAATCAAGCAAGTTACATGAGCCTTTGGGGAAGTGGTTTCTGACACCAACAGAGGAGGGTCACTCCCACCAGCCCTCGGGGGCAATGCAAGCCTTGAGGAAGACGAAGATGCTTCCTGGCCCAAGGCCTGACACATAAGACTCCAACTGTAGCTGTTATTTCATAAATACCTGAAGAATTAAAGTAAGATATTTTAGACTCAGTCGGCCTCTCCACTCGTAATAAATGTATAAAGCTGTTATGTTGTCAAACGCAACTGGGAGGAAAAGAATACTCAATTGAAGGGCAGCATTTCCGAAAAAATTTAAAAACTGCAGAACTACACATTCTAATTATTTACAGAATAAAAGAAGCCAGTAACTGCTGTCTCTACATTCTCAGAGTTCTGAGAGCATGGCATGGTCCTGGACAGAGGACCAATCTGATTTAGCCAAAAATCACATGTGAAGAAATTCCCCAGAGACAAATCAGCAATTAGACGTCTTTGGTCTCCACACCGGGGCTCCCTGGGCTTTCCGCACACCAGAAACCCAGCCAAGTGGCTTGTCTCGCCACTGAAATCACCACCTTCAGCCGTATTACTTACAAGATTAAACAAAAACAAAAAAGATCATAAAGGTCATACACCTAGGTAAGCCACAACCCTCGAGTGGAGGAACCTCCTCTCTTCTGTCAAAGATCCTATCCTCCTTAAAGGCTTTCTCTATGTCCTGTGACCCAGCAATCCACTCCCAGCTATCCACCCAAGATAACAATATTCACAACAGCATAGTTCAGTAAGAGCCAAAGGGTGGAATCAACCCAGGCGGCCCATCACTGACGAACGGATGAACAAAACGCGGTATGTGTCCCTGCGATCCAGCCGTCAGGAGGATGTGCGGACATGTGACACAAGGCTGAAGCCACAAACACCGTGCTAAGTGAAAAAAGCCGGTCTCAAAAAGCTAAACATTGTGTGATTCCATTTTTCTAAAATGTCCAGAACAGGCAAATGCACAGACAGAAAGTTGATTAGTGGTTGCCGGGGACCGAGGGGAGCGAGAACGACAGTGACTGCTCATGGGTACGGATCTTCTCTCGGCGGTGATGGAAATGTCCTAAAATGAGACCATGTTGGTGGCTGCACGGCCCTGGGAATATACTAAAAACCACTTAAAGAAGAGTGAATTTTACAGTATGGGAGTTATATCTCAATTAAGTTGGTTTTTTAACAACGTAAATGTACACGCACATAGGAATATGCACACAACTATAATTACTTTTAAGTTAATTCTGAGTTAGACATGAAGCTTCATGTCTATTTAAAGTAATGCTAATTTGGGGGGACGATCCTAAAATGTTAGCAGAGCTGAGGGTACACTGGAATATCACATAGCCAAGTTTGACAACTACGGATACATACTAAAAATCTAAGATTAAATCTCCACTGAACTAGCAACTTTAAACTACTAGAACCAGCAAAGTGGTAGCAATCTGCTGTCTAGGGAGTTAGCTTAAATTTCAATTTCTTATATTTGAATGGAATCAAGAAACTTACAAGTTAAAAAGTGTATCGTCAAGTACATACTAGAGAACAGGAGCTATGTCTTTTACACCCTCATGACCTTTGTGGCAGGCAGACAGTCCCTTGCACACACCATGGACCACATAACGAGCGAATGAGATACTTTAATACCGTATTTGTAAAACAAGGTCGTGACTGTCAAGCTTTTTGCTCTATGTGGTAACCCTTTAGATAAGGGTCAGCGAACTGTTCCCATAAAGGGCGAGACAGCAGATATTTCTGGCTTTGTGGGCCAGACTGTTTTTATTTTTTCTTTTAACGTTTATTTATTTTTTTTAGAGAGTGAGCGTGGGGCAGAGAGAGGAAAACAGGATCTGAAGCAGGCCCCGCACTGTCAGCGCAGAGGCCAGTGCGGGCCTTGAACCACGTCCTGAGCCACGGAGGACCAGACCATTTCTGATGCAAGCACCCTGCTCAGGCCCTGAAGCACAAAGGCGACCGCAGACAACACAGAAACCAGCGCTCCCCTGCTTTCACTGGCGCGGTCCGATGGAACTTTCCACAGCGACGGAAGTAGTGTGCCATCTATCAAGCACCTGAAGTACAGATACCGTGACTTAGGAACTGTTCATTTTAGTGACTGCCAATGTAAACAGCCACACGTAGTCAGTAACGACTGCACTGCACAGCACTGCTTTGGACTAACCAACTAGCCAATTTTACCTCTGGTCAAAAGACTTAAAGAGTGTGAGTTAATTTTTAAAGCTAAAAAAGGACTCTGAGTATATCACAGGGTGAAAATGGAAAGAGAAAACACGATGTAAAATTTCTAACCATTCACAGATCATACTAGTAAATAACTGAACTTCTAAGCAAATTAATCTCAGCTCAAGCAGTAGGATACGTGTAGAGCTCCATGTATCTGGATTTCGCCATACTTTGTCTGGTATATACTTGCTGGATTCCAGCGCGGAGGTCGTCCCAGATCTGGTCAAGGCCAATCTGCTTCAGTCCATGGGGATTCTGACTCCTGTTTGATGACATCGTGAGCGATATTCTTAGGTCGTCCAGTGCAGCAATCCAAACTCAAGGTACAGCTAATTCTCCATCAGATGAAAATATACAGTATCATTCCAAATTTATTCACAGCAGCTCAGAAAGGATGTCCTTTGTATGTAGAGAATGAAATCTCATTGCAGGCAAACCTAAGGAAGAAATAAAGCCAATTAATTCTTTCTCGACATCCTGGGGTGGGTAATGGGGTGCCTGCCACGCACACAGAAATATTCAGTCTGTGGGCATTAGTGGGCACCACTCTAATCTAGAGAATATTTCTCTTTCTCTGTGGAAACAAACTCATGTTAGATGGTCTACGTACAGAGATAAGCTTACTTATCAGGGATTTAGGTCGGAATCCTATGAACTCACAAGAAAAGTGTTCACAAGAAAAGCCGGGTGAAACTGCAGAAGCACAGCTAACACTGTTGCTCTTTTTTGCCTCCTGAAGGTATCAAAACTTAAACTTAACCACTTGGCCTGCATAACAACTAGAAAGATAAACTCAAAGGAAAAAAGGCAAAGCTAACTCCCAGAAAGCGAAACACAAACACCTAAAAAGTAGGAAAAACCAACCGCACTAGTTACCTGTGAATTCTAACAGTTTTTCACTTAGCACTTTGCAGGAATGCAGATGTTGGGGAGGTTGAAGGTGCAGGGAAACGGTCACTCCCCCTTTTAGAAGGGAATTTGGCAGGAATCATCAAAATTTAAAATGTCCCCTAAATTCAGTGGCCGGGGTCTGAAGCTCAGCTCCACACCTACTAGGTATGAGGTCTTCGACAAGGTACTTCACTTCTCAGCCTCGATTTCTTAATCCTCAAAAGGGGGGGGCAGATCATTTTTCTCAGACAGTTACTGTGAAGTCTAAATAAGATAATGCCTCTGTCATTTACTACCTTATCGATATTTAACACATAGTCAACGCTTCACAATTAATACTGGCTATTATTTCCAAGTGTATAAGGCTCCTGCAAAATAGAATTTAATGCTTCAGGATTTCAGATCCATAGATAAAGGGCCGGAGGTATTCCATAGCCTAGTAACTCAGTACTTCTCAATACGTAATACTACAGTCACACCTTAAGGATCATCTACGTACATCACACTGAAATGTGGAGGTTTTTAAACAAGTACTTCTATTGTCAAATTAAGAAACATTGAATTATTTGAATGGCTCCATACAATAAATGTTGGAGGTAAATGATGTCTGGAGCAGTAAGAATGGGTTGTCAAAGCTTGCCAGTGCAAATTTGAGTTCAGCAAGTAATTCGGTACATTCTCCATCTTCCATGGCATTGGCGCTCCCTGTAGGCTAAGGCACATTTGAGGAGAATGTAGTTCATACTTGTGGATCAAGTCCGAAAACCAAATCATCTCTAATATTTATTTAGCTTTTACGGAGGCTTCACGCCCAGTGTGGAGCCCAACGCGGGGCTTGAACTCACGACCCTGAGATCAAGACCTGAGCCAAAATCAAGAGTCAGACGCTTAACCAACTGATGCACCCAGGCACCCCTCTACTAATTATAATCTAAGCTCTGGGACCTACTATTTTATGAAGCCACACTACCACTCTTGATCCTGCAAGTATTCTACAGCATACGCTCAAAGAAGTATGCTCAAATGTAGAACATAAACGTATCTGACAGAAGAATTCCCTCAAGTTTTAGGGAAACCAACCACCCAGCAGCCACTTCGCAAATGCTCCCGGAATCTATGTTCCATCTGCCTTTCCTTCCATCTCCCTTGGGAGGATCATACCCACCAACACCCCACTTGACAGTGTGCTTGGACCCGTAGTAGCGCCTGGTGGTGCGACCTATTTAAACCCGCACTCCTTGTGTTCCACCCGGGGGCAATCATCACGTCAACTCCCCGGACTCACACACACTTCAGTTAATTCTAACTTAGATAAGCCTTCTCAGACCCATCCAGATCTCTTTTACTCCTCTTTCTTCCCGTTTAATTCCTAGCAGCAACCGGGAAAAATGTTCCACTCTTTCCATTTTCACCTTTTCCTCACCGTATCACTTCCACTGGGCCGCATAAAAGTACCTTCAAGTTCAACGGGTTACTACGGGGACGTGTCCCAACCTCCTTCCTTCAAACCCCCACCTGCCAGTGACTCACGAAGTGTATCTCCAACCCAAACTGCTTCTCTCGAGTCCAGGCCCATCTACACATCTCAGTGCCCAGTTCACACCCCCTCCTAGACCTCGCACACCCAGCAGGCATACAGCTGAACGCAGGAGCTGCCCCCAGATCCCCCGTTCACCGGTGCTGCCCATCTCAGTGAGTGCCAGAAACCTGGGATAACTCGAATGCCTCGTTCCTGTTCTTTCACATCTGAGCGCTACTGATTTTAACCTTCGAGGTCACGTCACATCCACTCACTACTACCTCCGTTTCCTTCCCCAGCGGTCACTGTCGTCATCGTCGTCGTCATCATCATCATCACCGCCGCCACTCCCCAGGCTGCTTGTGCCCGGAAAGCTCCTGTGCTTCCCCGCCCACGTCCAGCCAGGTGACACTCACTAGAAGTCCCAGACCAGTGAGGTGCGCCCACCTCGTGGGACTTTCCCTTCTGAACTCTCATTCCTGGTAATCCCAGGCCTGTGTCTCTCCCTTCTCTGTAGAGAAGGATTCATGGCACAGAGACCATCTCTTTTGCTGAGAACCTAGTGCGGAGCCTGGCACACAGATCAATGTTGTATATGAATAAATGAAATTAACAAACTGGGGAACTGAAAAGCTGTATGTTTTTAAAGGATTTAGAAATAATGAAATATCACCATTATAAAGCATCTGAACTTACCCTCGAACCCTCACTTAGAATCTCCATTAAATTCTATCTTGTTTCTTCACTTTTTCCTTCAAACACTAGATTTTAGGCTGAAATTTTTCTTACTGATTCATTTACTAATGTTGTTATTCTGCTCACTACAAACGTATACATATTTTAACACAGTGTTTAAACAGACTTGTAAGACGCCCAGGAGTTCAGTGATCAGTAATATTTTACTGAACGAATATTTAGTACGAAACTACCACGTGCCAGGCACTATTGTGGGTACTGTCTTATGTACTCTTAATAATAGTAAATCAGGGGCGCCTGGGTGGCGCAGTCGGTTAAGCGTCCGACTTCAGCCAGGTCACGATCTCGCGGTCCGGGAGTTCGAGCCCCGCGTCAGGCTCTGGGCTGATGGCTCAGAGCCTGGAGCCTGTTTCCGATTCTGTGTCCCTCTCTCTCTGCCCCTCCCCCGTTCATGCTCTGTCTCTCTCTGTCCCAAAAATAAATAAACGTTGAAAAAAAAAAATTTAAAAAAAAAATAAAAAAATAATAGTAAATCAAAACAGACACAACTCTACTGCTGTGGAATAAAGCACCTAAGAAGCTAACCCATTAACTTTTGGTATGTGACACACTTGTAAAGTGGAAAATTTATGTACTACGCATTTGTGTACCAAAAATATTTGCTAAGAACCAATTACAGTAAGATTGGAGGTTAACTTTAAAGATAGTTAGTTCTGGCCCTCCCTTTTACGGAAGCAATCAAACCTAACCAATGTTACAACGCTAGAAAGTGTCAGAACCACAAGCCTGACATCTGGATTCTGAAAAGTCAGTATTCCTCAATACCCTGGTGTGAATTTTAGGTTCTTTCATTTTTAGGGTCTCAACAAATAGGGAACCAATTTCAACAGTCACAAACCAATCAATGTGATACATCACAACAATGAAAAAGGATACGAAACCATATGATCATTGCAGTAGATGCAGAAAAAGCATTTGACAAAGTACAACATCCATTCATGATAAAAACCCTCAACAAAGTAGGTTTGGAGGAAACACACCTCAACATAATAAAGGCCATTTATGAAATCCCATGGCCAACATCATACTCAATGGGGAGAAACTGAGAGCCTTTCCCCCAAGGTCAGGAACAAGACAAGGATGTCCACTCTCACCACTTTCATTCAACATAGTCCTGCAAGTCCTAGCCACAGTTATCAGACCAGAAAAATAAATAAAAAGCATCCAAAGCAACAAGGAAGAACTAAAACTCTATTTGCAGACGACATGACACTATCTAAAGAAAACCCTAAAGACTCCACCAAAAAACTAGACCTGATAAAGGAATTCAGTGAACTCGGCAAAATCAAGGTACAGAAACCTGTTGCATGTCTATGCACTAATAATGAAGCAGCAGAGAGAGAACTTAAGGGAATAATTCCATTTACAACTGCACCAAAAATAATAAAATACCTAGGAATAAACTTAACCAAAGAGGTGAAAGGCCTGTACTCTGAAAACTATAAAACACTGATGAAAGAGATGGAAGACAACACAAATGGCAAGACATTCCATGCTCACGAACTGGAAGAACAAATACTGTTAAAACGTCTACACCACCCAAACAATCTACAGATTTAATGCAATCCCTATCAATACCTACACATTTTTCATAGAACTAGGACAAACAATCCTAAAATTTGTATGGAACCACAAAAGACCCCAGATAGCCAAAGCAGTCTTGACAAAGAAATACAAAACTGGAGGCATCACAATTCCAGACTACATGTTATATTACAAAGTTATAGTGATCGAGACAGTACAATACTGGCACAAAAACAGACACATAGATCAGTGGGACAGAAGAGAAAACCCAGAAATAAACCCACAATCATATGGTCAATTAATCTTCAACAAAGAAGGCAAGAATATGCAAGAGGAAAAAGACCATCTCTTTAATAAATAAATGGTGCTGGGAAAACTGGACAACTACATGCAAAAGAAGGAAACCAGGCCACTTTCTCACACCATACACAAAAATAAACTCAAATGGATTAAAGACCTAAATGTGAGACCTGAAATCACAAAATCCTAGACAAGAGCACCGACAGTATTACTACTTCTACGACATCAGCTAGAGCAACGTTTTTCTAGATATGTCTCCTGAGGCAAGAGCAATAAAAGCACAAATAAACTGTTGGGACTACATAAAAATAAAACCTTCCACATGCAAAGAAAACAACAAAACTGCAAGGCAACCTACTGAATGGAAGAAGATATTTGCAAATGACATGTGATAAAGGGTTAGTACCCAAAATATATAAAGAACTGATACAACTCAACACCAAAAAGACCCCAAATAAACCAATTGAAAAATGTGCAGAAGATGAAAAGACATTTCTCCAAAAAAGACACCTAGTTGGCCAACAGACGCATGGAAAGATGTTCAACATCACTCATCATGAGGGAATACAAATCAAACTACAATGAGATAGATCACCTCACACCGATCAGAATGGCTAAAATCAAAAACAGAAGAAACAAGTGTCGGCCAGGATGTGGAGAAAAAGGGACCTTCTTGCACTGCTTGTGGGAATGTAAACTGGTGCAGCCGCTGTGGAAAACAGTATGGAGGTTCCTTAAAACACAACTACCCTATGATCCGGTAATCGTACTAAGTACCCACAAAATACAAAAATACTAATGCAAAGGGATACATGTACTCCTATGTTATTGCAGCATTTATAACAGTAAAATTATGGAAGTGGCCCAAGTGTCCATCAACTGATGAACGGATAAAGATGTGGTGCATATATACAACGGAGTATTATTCAGCCATAAAAGAAGAATGAAATCTTGTCATCTGCAACAACATGGATGGAGCCAGAGTATAATGCTAAGCAAAATAAGCCAGAGAAAGATAAATACCATATGGTATCACTCATAAGTGGAATTTAAGAAACCAAACAAATGAGCAGAGAAAAAAGGAGAGACAAACCAAGAAACAGACTTACCTATAGAGAACAAACTGATGCTAACCAGAGGGGAAGTGGGTGGGGGGACGGATGAAATAGCCGATGGGGATTAAAGAGTACACTTCTCACGAGGAGCACTGAGCAGAGAGAATTTGTTGACTCACCGTACTGTACGCCTGAAGCTAACAGAACATGGTATCTTAACAATACTGGAGTTAAAATAAAAAACTTTTATTTTATTATAAAATAATAATACTCCACTCTCCTAACTCAGCATCGGCATCCAAATATGCCCAAACACGTTCTTTCTGTGCTCTTTCTTCCTCTACTACACTTCCCATTCCAGTTCTAAGTCTTTACACCAAGACTCACTCACACTCTAGAAGATCAAACACAACCTTTTCATGTTAAAATGTCAGGTTGACAGCACTCATCATCGGGGAAAGACAAATCAAAACCACGGTGAGATACCACCTCGCACCTGTCAGAATGGCTAACATGAACAACTCAGGCAACGACGGATGTTGGCGAGGATGCGGAGAAAGAGCAACGCTTCTGCACGGCGGGTGGGAATGCAAACTGGTGCAGCCGCTCTGGAAAACAGGATGGAGGATCCTCAAAAAACTAAAAATAGAACTACCCCACGACCCAGCAATTGCACTACTAGGCATTTATCCACAGGATACAGGTGTGCTGTTTCAAAGGGACACACGCACCCCCATGTTTATAGCAGCACCATCGACAATAGCCAAAGGATGGAAAGAGCCCAAACGTCCATCGATGGATGAATGGATAAAGAACATGTGGTATATATACGTATATACAATGGAGTATTACAATGGCAATTACTGCCATTTGGAACTAGAGGGTATTATGCTAAATGAAACTAGTCAGAGAAAGACAAATATCGTGATTTCACTCATATGAGGACTTTAAGAGACAAAACAGATGAACATATGGGAAGGGAAGCAAAAATAATA
Source organism: Lynx canadensis (assembly GCF_007474595.2). NCBI lineage: Eukaryota > Metazoa > Chordata > Mammalia > Carnivora > Felidae > Lynx > Lynx canadensis. The sequence continues at coordinate 161,302,001 of NC_044304.2, read as the reverse complement.
TAAAAACAGGGAGGGGGACAAAACAGAAGAGACTCTTAAATACAGAGAACAAACTTAGGGTTGCTGGAGGGGTGGTGGGGTGGGGGGTGGGCTAAATGGGTAAGGGGCATTAAGGAATCTACTCCTGAAATCATCGTCGTGCTATATGCTAACTCAGACATAAATTTAAAAAATAAATTAAGTTAAAAATAAATAAATAAAAATACAATGCCAAGTTGACTCTACTACACACACTTTGCGTCTAGTTCTATACGTGTAACTTTGTACCACGGCACACCTCAGTTTATATGCAGAATATGCTGGAAAATAAGCAAACTAGTCTATTTGAAACTACCTGCTCTAGTTTTCTATCATCCCCACTGAGTATTCAGGGTTCATACATAGCTGACGTGAGGTTCTCAAAAATTCACAACGTCCTCACCTATTTAAGCAAATAGTTTAAAGAGGACATCCTTACCTCGTAGTCTCAGTATCCCCCTAGGGAGTCTCACACCCTTACGCTTCAACATTTATTACTAATATGACAGAAGAGGAATCCAGAACTTAGTCGACAAGGAGACGTTCCAAGTAAGCACATGAGGAAAATGTCTTCGAGGTGAGGCCATGCGCTGACAGCAACAGCCCACCTGCTGGTGTCTGGGTGGCCCCTCTGGGGCAGAGGCAGGGACAGAGTTTGGGTGGGAGATGCTTCTTAGGAATGAAGCGTCTGCCCCCCGCAACACCCCCCACCCCGGCCCCCAGCTCTGCAGTCAGCCCTGTCAATGCTACACACAAGGCCGCACGGGCCTCAGTGGCTGGAAGTGGGCCAGGCCGGGCAGCTCTCTGCGGCCGAGGCGGGCCTGGAGGAGCTGAAAGCCGGGGCCGTCTGCTGCCCGTGCCGCCCACGCTGGCAGTCAAGTCCCCTCTCGAAGGGGCAGCCAGGTGGGGCACCCGCGTATCCACCAGGCTGTCCCAACGGACACACGGCGCTCTGGTAAGCGGTTCTCCACTTCGGGGCGAGGGGGCAAGGGGCTAATCTGCGCGTGCGTCGCCCAAGTGTCTGGTGAACTAAACGGACAGGAAGACTGCTTGGGGTGATAACCCACGACGCAGGCGCCCACGAGGCCTTATCTGCCAGGACTGCAACTTCGGAGACAGAGCACTTTACAAACGGGACAGCCTCCACCTCACGACCAGGCCATCCAAACTGCCCATGGCCTTGAGCAGACTTCATAAAAAGAGTTTCGAGTGGTTTTTAAGTAAGGAGTAAAAATATTTTAGCTAAAAACCTTTGGAGGTCCAAAAAGCCAATCAATACAAGAAACAAATGGCAAAAGTCAACCAGATATCTATTCAGGAAACCAGGCAGTTTTCAAGAGTATTCTGGTATCGCAAACCCCTGATGTTACAGCGTTCACGTCTGCGGTCACGAACATCCAGGAGAAACGCCGATTTATACAGGAAACCGAGGCACAAAACGCAACCGGTCAAGGACAGGAAGCAGAGGCAGCCCAGCTGCACCTCACGAAACTGAACAAATCACCACAAATGCAGACACCCCGCGCTCTTCTCCTTTGTGTCCGCCTAGGAAAGCAAGACGGCGGAATGGGACACGAGTCAGAATAAACAGCCTAACAGGAGAAAGGAGGTTGTCTATTTAAGGACTCCCCTCAAAGACCGTGTTGTTCCAAAGGGACAGAAAAGTCAACGGAATCCGTAGTAAACAGACTTTCTAACAATTCACACTGTGAACCAACCAAACAGCCGATTTCTCAACATTAATGGTGCACAGGATGTCTTCGCTGAGGAGGAGTGCTAGGTAAACAACCTCCAGGAATCCTGAAAAACACCTCCTCTTTGCTATGAGGAAGTCAGAGTTTCAGTAGTAATAAAAGGGCTCTTTTAAATGAGCACTTACAACAGCCTACCACTGAACGCTGACTGAATATCAACTGAATGGAGCATCAAGGGATACGGGAGACGCTAACTGCGGCGAAGTTGACAAGTTCGTTGGCTACGAGACTCGAGAGGCCTTAATAAGCGGATGCCTCTTGTGAATCTCCGTCAAAACGACAGTATAAAGCACTTCTCATTCGAGCGGACTTGGCCATAGAGTGCTTTTTCCTGAACAGATCTCAGGTTTCTTCAAGAAAACTAATGTTTTGGGGCGCCTGGGTGGCGCAGTCGGTTAAGCGTCCGACTTCAGCCAGGTCACGATCTCGCGGTCCGTGAGTTCGAGCCCCGCGTCGGGCTCTGGGCTGATGGCTCGGAGCCTGGAGTCTGTTTCCGATTCTGTGTCTCCCTCTCTCTCTGCCCCTCCCCCGTTCATGCTCTGTCTCTCTCTGTCCCAAAAATAAATAAACGTTGAAAAAAAAAAAAAAAATTTAGAGTGCTTTTTCCTGAACAGATCTCAGGTTTCTTCAAGAAAACTAATGTTTTGGGGCGCCTGGGTGGCGCAGTCGGTTAAGCGTCCGACTTCAGCCAGGTCACGATCTCGCGGTCCGTGAGTTCGAGCCCCGCGTCGGGCTCTGGGCTGATGGCTCGGAGCCTGGAGTCTGTTTCCGATTCTGTGTCTCCCTCTCTCTCTGCCCCTCCCCTGTTCATGCTCTGTCTCTCTCTGTCCCAAAAATAAATAAACGTTGAAAAAAAAAATTAAAAAAAAAAAAAAAAGAAAACTAATGTTTTAAGGAACAACACAGCTTTATTTACTTATTTATTTTTAAAGATTACTCTGCACTGGTCCCTACTCATTTCTAACTAACGCTCACAGAGCTGACCACACACTTTTGCAACTTTTTCTTTAATAACGAAATACATCTCACTTAATGAAATGTATCTCGTTTTTGTGAGCTAAAATCCTATTGTTCATCAAACTAGTCCCCTGCTAAAGAGCTTTAGGTGTTTACTTTAACAGTTGTGACACTGTAGCAGGCAGCCTTCTAAGGATTTCTCTTCTGCTGACTTGAGTGTGCGTGATAAACGCCTATATGTATCATCTATGTGATAAATGCACGACGGAACCACCTACCAGGTCAGAACACAGTGGAGGAGGAACAGATTGGTGGGAGGCAGTTTACTTTTGGACACGGTGGATCTGAGAAGCATCACAGAAGCATCCTGGGAAGCTGGGCTCTGGAGAGATCATTCTGACAGGTGCTACTGGAGTCTGAGAACCAGCGTTAATCAGAGAAATTGCAGAAAGAGATGGGCCCAAAGTCAGCCCTGAGAACATTTAGAAACTGACTAGATGATGGGGAACCACAGAGTCTGTACCTGCAAAGTTACAGCCCCAAACAATGAGAGGAGCCCCACTCCAGAGGCCAAGGGAAGAAAAGGCCATGGCGGGCAGGGCCTCATCGTGGTCCTACAAAAGGCTCTGCCCTCTACTTCTTGTATGATCTTGGGTAAATCACTTAATGTATCTCAGAGGGGTCAGGATTAAGTGAGGCAGCACAGTGAATAAAGGCTATTATTTTCATCGTCATCGTATCTGAAATGCAGCTTCTGGTTTCAGTTCTATTTAAGCCACTGGGGACGCTTCAGCAAGGAAAGTCTCACTGCAGCCTTCAGGACAGAAATCAACTGGAACGGGTTGGAAGACACAGAAATGCAGACCGTTTTGGCCAAGAAGGGGTGAAGAAAGCGGGAAGAGGGGTGTGAGGTCTGAGAAAGGCCGAGAGACAGGACAGAAGGCTGGCGCTAGTATTTGGCAGCGGCCCGCCAGATCGACGACGCTGAAAGTGGGGTGGTCTGTTGACAAGGCCGAGGCTGAGGGCCCCGGCCTGAGAACAACGGGAACACGGTGGAGCTCAAGGAAGTGAAGGTCAAGGCACCAGGAGCACCGTCCCCATAGGCAGTGAGTCATCTGAGATGATGGTGCTGAGGAACGGAGCGGAAGACCGAGCTGGGCGCCAGACTGCCCGGTGAATTTCGCCAGTCCTTGGCGACAGGCGACCACTACTGGGAGCAGAGCGGGCGGGGCCTCCAGAGAGTGAGTCTCTGACCACGGCCCGTCAACACCGGGCGGGGTCGGGGGCACTGAGCCACCTTCAACCTGGAGGCTGGTGGAATGTGGGAGAACACGAACAGCCACAGCTTGGCTTCCAGGAGGCTTCAGCTCCGGAGATGAGCGAGAAAGTTTAAGGATGTGGACAGAGGCTACAGAGGGGCGTCCTCGTCACGGGGTCAGACTCCAGGGAGCTCTGCGGAGAAGTAGGTGGGGGCAGAAGTGAGGGGAGGGGGGCACGGTTCTGGCAGAGAGGCCGTGCAATGCAGCTGTGGGGGTGCTAGGTGTCACCGCGGCCACTGGGAGACACAGAGGCGATTTACCGATTTAAGCGTCTAGTTGCAGGAAGGAGGGTGGCCTCCACTTTATGAGACTCGGCCCCCAAACTGGACTACAGGGCCAAGCGTTTCTTCACCAGACATCTAAGCAATTAAGCTTTTCTGTGTTCTCCTAAGGTATCAGTCCCCTGACAGTTCCTCAAGCACAACAGGTAGGAATATACATTCTCAAGACCCTTAAGGAACAAAACTACATCTCTACTCCGGGGGAGAAACCCACCTTATCCCTTATCCCCACCTCACTTTCACCTCAACTGCTCCAAAGGCCAGATAACCGCTTTTGCCTGTTAATGAAGTCCTGATATTTGCCCCCATTTCTGAAGACCAAACACTTCTAGCAGGTACTGTTGCAGCAGCCAATGCTGAGGAGTGTGAGAGCAAGATCATTCAGATCCGAGTTGTGACAGGAGTGCAAACGACAAGGTTTTTCCAAAAAAAAAAACAAACGACTATTTCTAGTGCTTCAGTTAGGTGGATGGCTTTTAAAAAGTAGAAAGATTAAAAAAAAACACTGACTTAAAATGTTAGTTTTTTCTAAACGTAAAGGCTATATTAGAGTCAGTGAAAATGTAATAAAATTCACCGTTAAAAAACAAGTTCTTTCTGTAAGTGGTCTGAGGTGATCGATGAAAATGATCCGTTATTCACACGACCCAGGAAACCCCACAAAACCATGCAAATCCAGTGACTCAAATCTCCGCGTTCACCTTAAGAACATTTGTGAAACTGCCCGGGCCGTCACCGGTATGCACACCTGAAAAGCCACCAAGTATCAGAAGGAGGTCACTTTGCAGAAGCAATGTGTGCCATTCTGTCGTTAAAATGGTGGAGCTGGGCACATGTGCCACCAAAGGGGGGGCGGGATGCAGGGCCGGTGGCCCACAGAGTCCTGAACTTTTTCTGCACGCGCTTAAAACCAGAGTCGCTGAAACGAAAGGTTGAGATGCAGCTTCCCTGGTCACCGAGCACAGCCAGGTGAGGAAATCCCAGAGCTCATGGCCGGGTTTACCCCCTCGGGAGCATCTCCTGCCAGTCTGGGATGATCCTGACTGAAAGGGAGCAGACTGTCCCCTAAACCAGGGGGAAGAGGTCGCATGGAGTGGAAAAGGTTTCCCGCAAGAAACCGAAGACACAGAAACGAGAAGGAATTTAGCTTTTCTGGTTCAGTTAACATTTTAAATCTGATTCAAAATTTACATGATCCTGGGTATTACTCAACCAAGGAATTACTTCTTTTCTAACACTTGGGTAAAAGAACGCATAACCCCCCCCCCCCCCCGGCTCTGATTTGCAACATGGCACGTGAGACACGAACGAACCGCAGGATGGTTTACACCCAGAGGAACTTGTGTGTGCGTGCGCGCGTGTGCACACCAAACACGTGCTTTCACTGTATTGCCTTGTATGAGCGACAACAAAAACCCAAACCTGCAAACAACCCACACGTCCACTAACAGGAGAAATCAAAACTAAACCGGCGGACACGCACACAACAGACGAGTTTCGGAAAGACTCGCGAGCAAAACAGGTGACAGAAAAAGGAGTACGTACAGAACGATAATGTTTTTATATAGAATACTGGTTTTTTACACAAGAGTACGTCTAGGAGAGGAGAGAGGGCCGCCCCCCCCCCCCAAGAACGGGAAGGCCCTTGCCTGGCGGGGGGCACGGCCACTGCGGTTTCACGGTGCTGGAGCGGAAGAACAGCAACAACAAAATACCAGATTTGTTAGGGACACATTCTGTCATGCATGAAATGACAGGATGGCCGGGATTTACTCCAAAATACGGCAGGAAAGAGAAGCTGAGTGACAGATGCGTACGTTCTATCTGTACACTGTGTTCTATCTTCCATGATAAAAAGCTAACAGAAACCTGAGCAAACCTACCCGACGGGCGAAGTAAAAAAAAAAAAAAAAAAAAAAAAAAAAAAAAAAGCCGGACGGAAAGCAAGAGAATGGGAGGGAGGACAATTCAAGCCCGGGCTGCCGGGAAGGGATGGGAATGGGAAGCGGCCCACGCGGAGCTTGGGGGGTGGGGCGGAACAGGAAGTGGACTATTCCAGAAGGTAGCAGGGGGGCTCCCCCGTGTCACTGCAGAGGTCTGTAGGGTCGTAAAGCCGCAGCAGAGGCTCGGGTTCCTCGCGATCTGGCTGGTCCAGAAACACACCAGAAAACAATCCAGCAGGTTAAAGGTACTTAAAGGTACTCAACGCCATTTACAACGGACACCGCAGCGTCGCCAGGCTGAGATATTCTTAAATTTTATTAGAAATTCTTCAATCCCCGGGCGCCTGGGTGGCTCAGTCGGTTAAGCGTCCGACTTCTCTCAGGTCACGATCTCACAGGCTGTGGGTTCGAGCCCCGCGTCGGGCTCTGTGCTGACAGCTGGGAGTCCGGAGCCTGCTTCAGGTTCTGTGTCTCCCTCTCTCTCTGCCCCTCACCCGCTCACACTCTCTCTCTCTCAAAAATAAACGTTAAAAAAAAAAAAAGAAAGAAATTCTTAAATCCCCCCGAAGTGTCAGCCCACGGGATGCCTGGACAAGAGGCCGGAGAGGCCAGCCGGGGTTTGACGCGCGGCTGAGAGGAGGTGAAAACAGAGCAGCCGCCTCCGGCCCCACTGGCCCCCCTCGCAGCGTGGGGTGGCGGCCCCTCCGCTCCGCCGCGGCCGCAAAACCCTGTGCACACTGGCAGCCGCACGCCGCCCCTCAACCCGGCTCCTGGTCCTCCCTTCCTGCCCGCTCTCAGGGTCCAGGACCCAACGCCGCCCCCGCTGCCTCTCCTCCCACCTGGGTTCCGGGAGCCTCGGCTGCGCAACTCAAAATCCCGGCGGTCACGAAAGCACCCTTTCCCCTCGAAGGGCCCTACGCCTTCGCCGCCTTCGCCGCCCCGCACGGACGCGCCCCTCCATCCGGGACCCCTGCCGACACTTCCGGGGGGGGGGGCCCTCCCCGGGCCTCCCGACTGGTCTCTCCACGTTCAACCTGACCAACTCCCTTCCGCGTTTCCCACGTTGCGAAGACAAGTCAGCTTTGACCCCTCCCTGTCCTCACCTCGTCGTAAAGTCGGGGCTCCCCTCCTAGCTCCCGCGTCCCCACGGCTCTCCGTACCCACTACACGACTCCAGTCCCCGCGCTCTCGTCTCACCTGGGTCACTAACACAAGCCTCTTCGCCGACCTCGCTGTCGCCAGTCTTACCCCTTCCGATCCACCCTCCACACTGCCGCCCGAGTTACTTTCTAAAACACCAACAGCGATTCGTTCTGGTGAATGAATTCATTCCAGTGACCTTCGTCTACACTCCACCGCATCCCTGACCGCCCACCCCCGGTGCGCATCAAGTAGGACTGCTCCACGTGGGTGTCTTATCTGTGTAGGGAAAGGACAGAGTATTTTACTGCAGGCTACGATGCGAGGCTCTGTACCAACAGGAGCTTTAATACCTTCTCTCCCTTAATCCTCACAATAACTATACCTTCTGCACGTATCATCTCTTACGAATGAGGAAACTCAGACTCAAAGATACTCATTTGCCCCAAGTCACTGCAAATAAGTAGCAAGGACTCAGAACACTAAATGTTTAGAGTCCAAAGCCATGTTCTGTCCATCACCCCATCCCACACTGCTTGCTCCCTTACTAAGGTGAGATTTCTTCCTCCACTTCGTTAAGAAGCATGCTACCAAGAGATTACACAACCTGGCTTCCAAAAGAACCACACAAAATGCCAAGTGAAAACTGCATGATGAGAATACGTAACAAGTTCAAATGACTGCAAACGCAAGATCACGGAAGAACTAGCAAATTCACGAAACAGACATTTATACTTACACTCCCAAATCTGTTTAAAACGGTTTCATTTGAATATTCATAAATTATCATTTGAATGTTAATTATTTAAAATTTTAACCTTTTTAATCAAGAAGGAATCTTAAAGATGCTAGAACAGGGGCTAATATCTTATAAATGTAGGCCAACAATGTGCACATTCAAGAATGAGGGTTTCACTTGTACATCTATAAGCAAAGGCATTTACCACCTTAGAAGTTTACATGGCTTCATGACTGAAATTCAAGGCTTGCCAAATTTACTTACTTATAAAGTATATTATTACATTTCTATATAGAACTAAGGGATCACAATAAAGTTCAAGCAATTACAGTGGACAAGAAGTATAAAAAAATTCAATTAATATCTTAATAGATGGCTTTTAGAGACATTATCTGAATTGTCTCTCTACTTACTTGAAGTCATTCAAACATTTAAATCCATAGCTATAAAGTAAGAGAAGCAACAGAACCACACGGCCAAATGGGAAGTGGTTCTATTTCCTAAACAACCAATTCAAAGCCAAATCCCCAAGACCTGAATGTATCTTGAGTGCCTGAATTGCCTTATGTCTTCACTCAAAGATTTAAACATTTGGGGCATTACAAGACCAGGTTCAGTTAACATACTTACCACATGACCCATCAATTCCAGTGCTAGATATCCACCAAAAATAACCAAGAAAACATACGTCCACCTAAAGACCTATATACAAATACTCACAGCACATTTTTATTTATTTTAATTTTCCATAGCACATTTTTTAAAATTTAAGAGAGAGAGAGTGCGAGCGCAGGGGAGGGGCTGAGAGAGAGGGAGACAGAATCCCAAGCAGGCTCCACCTGCTGGTCTCGAACTCATGAACCACAAGACCTGAACCAAAATCACGAGTCAGATGGTCAACCAACTAAGTCATCCAGGCACCCCTCATAGCACATTTTTCTAACAGCCCCGAAGTGGAACAACCCAAAATGTCCAGTAACAGGTAAATGGATAAGCAAAATATCATCTATTCCCAAAAGAATACAATTTGGCAATAAAAACCAAAGTACTGACACGTGCTACAGCATGAACTCCCGAAACATCATGTTACATGAAAACCAGAACCAAGAGACCACAGACTATGTGATTCCATTCATTGTACAAAATGTCCAGAACAGACAAACTCTAGGGACAGGCAGTAGATAGGTGCCGGGCTGGGGATCAAGAGTGACTGCCAACAGGTACAACAGGATCTCTTCTAGGTGATGGAAATGCTCTAAAACCGATCTGTGTGATGGCTGCACAACTCTTGTCGCTTTACTAAAAATCAATTATTATGCATTTAAAACTGAACTTTATTTATGGTATGTGAATTATACCTCAATAAAGCTGTTAAGAAAAAAAAACAGCTTTAAAGCATGCCAGCAACACATTTTTGTGGGTCAAATTCAGTTCATTTCTAGAAAGGAATGTATCTCTCTACACAATGACCAGGTTTCTGCAAACATATGGCGCTCAGCCCAAGCAGCAGTATTATCAAGTATTCTACCAGAAAGACAACTTTCAGAACTGCTATTTAAGATGCTGCCCAGAGAGGGGCTTATATTCTCCTGCAACACACAGAAGCAAGTGAAAATGTTAATTTGAAAGGCTTAGCTGAAGGTCCCAGAAGAGATGCCCTATGGCACGTATGATTTACTGCCACATTAACAACACAGACAAAAACCGCACCAGGAGCTCAGCGGGTCTGAAAGAAATCACTCCTGGCTGCAATGATCAAGAAGGCTTCACAAGATGTGTGCTCTGAACCGCTTCTTGGGGGATGAACAGGATTTGAAGGGCAGGAGAGCGAGTGGAGGGTGCTTCACGAGGAACGAAGGGCATGAGGCAGGAAAACGAATCCCACGAGGCTGGGGGTGCAGGCACAGGACCCCAGGCCTCTGTTGTGAGTGGGCAGCGCAGGGAAGAGAGGTGTCTGATGTGACTTTGGAGACGGCAGCCGGGAGGCTCTGTGGACCTGGGATCCAAGTGCGCCTAAAGGCAGAGGAATGGATCTGGAGGCGATCAGAGCTCAGACACCGGCTGGACCTCGACTCCCAGCAACGGGAAAAGGCAAGCTGGATGCTCGAAACCACCCCAAGCAGGCACAGCGGGAGCAGGGCTGACCGGAAACGGGAGCACAGGCAGGAAAGAATGAAACATGGCAAGGCCTGCTTCTCAAACTTCTACCTACAAGCCTCCACAAATTTATCTCTGGATTCCAGAATTTGGCAGACCTTACGTTAAAAATTCACAACAACTTAACTATGGCTGATGGGAACTCTCGACACAAACGCTCCCTTGGCCGGGTCTGATGACATCACGGCCGCATTTACCCTCGGACCCAGCGACCTCACTTCTAGCACCGTGTCCCCAAAATAAACTGGCCCAAGCCCACACGAGGTTGTCAACTCTAGTTTAGTCGCTGCGAAAGCCTGGAAATTAAGCCCAAATCCACCGCCAGGGGGCAGGATTGACGGACGGCACGTCCACACAAGGGGCCACTGTGCAGACCTCGACGGCCGATAACAGGGATTTCTCCGTGTGCGCCCAGACCGGAAACGGCACAGTTCCTTCTGTGCGTCGGGGGGTAAATGCTAACACGCACGTTACGGATACGCTTTTCTTTTTCAGAAAGAAAAAAAATGGGAGGGTAAACCAAAAACTAGTAAGAATGCTACCCATGGGGGAGGGTGGAGGTGGGGGGCCCATGGACAGAATTCAGGGTGATTGTGATTGTAGATGGGGAAAGAGTACATCCTATTTTCCACTAACCTCTAGCTGAAACTTGGCAATTCCTCCGATCGTGAACGTGGGTAACAGACCACAGTAGTTATGGCAGTACCTCTGTGCCACCAAAAATGCACAGATACTTTGCTTATTCTTTGACAGTTCTTGCCAGTATCATCTATGCTCATCCTTACTTTGGAATTACGGTAGTTATAAAACCCATTCACACCGTAAGTAGGAAATAATGTTAAATGGGTTAACGTGTAATTCTCGGTGGTAGGCATGTTTGCTGTACTTTATTTAACATCTTTCATGATTAAAAAAAAAGTTATAAAACATCTGTGTCTCCCAGGAATCTCAACCGATCACACCCCCTGCTTTAGGCAGTCACTTGGCAACAATATAATTGTACTTTTTTTTTTTTTTAAGTAGGCTCCACGCCAAACATGAGGCTTGAACTCACAACCCCAAGATCAAGCACCATCCCATGCTCTCCTGACACAGCCAGAGGATCAACACTATAAATAAGTATTCATAAAAATAAATACTGTTTACACTGTAAATAAATACGAACTCATAAGCGCAAAGTCTCATGGCAGTTCTAGGTTAAATGATGATCATCCACTCATAAATCTGTCTTTATGAAATTTTTAATATCACTAAATTCAACACTTACTGAAAAAGTTCTCATGCTGGCAAAACCCCAAGGGTTAAAGGGATTAAAGAGAACCCCCGAGAGAAAGGTGATATTATTAAGAAAATGTTACGTTTAGAAGCCTAAATCTAAAGGGAAAATAAAGAGCTTCCTTTTCATACACTGAATGGGATTTAAAAAAAAAAAAAAAAAAGAACACCAAAATGAAACACCCAAGGCAGTTAAAAAATACAGAACCGGGGGCGCCTGGGTGGCGCAGTCGGTTAAGCGTCCGACTTCAGCCAGGTCACGATCTCGCGGTCCGTGAGTTCGAGCCCCGCGTCAGGCTCTGGGCTGATGGCTCGGAGCCTGGAGCCTGTTTCCGATTCTGTGTCTCCCTCTCTCTCTGCCCCTCCCCCGTTCATGCTCTGTCTCTCTCTGTCCCAAAAATAAATAAACGTTGAAAAAAAAAAAATTAAAAAAAAAAATAAAAAAATACAGAACCGGATTCCAAAGGAAACACACCTGAAGAAATGTATTTAGTACTTTACAAAAATGTAAGTTGTCTTCAACAACGCAGATCAAATCTTCAAAGCATAAAGAACAAAGAAAGGTGGCGACTAGAGCATGCACGTAAAGGACACAGGGGAAATGAGTCCCTGCCTCTCAGCCACCAAAAGGAGAGAGCGCTGCAAAGAGGGAACACACGGGTGGGAGAACCAGGGAGCCAGGGGAGGGCAGGATTATGAAATTCCAGCCCTCGACAGCGTCAAAGGTCTGCGAAACATCAAGGAAAGGGTCTGTGAGGAGAAAGTCACTGACTGCAGTAGTCCCAGGGAACGGTGGTCTTCGAGAATGTAGCTCCCACAGAGCAGAAGCCACGCGACAGCCAGGCGCAAACGGCCCACTGCTCAGAATGACGTGAGAGGACGCCGGACTCCATGTGGAGCCTGCCAGAGGCCTGCCTCCCCTGGTATCTGGTGTCGCAGGGGGTTCCTGGGACGAGCTGGGACCACGTGCTGACTCATCACCCCCATTTACCATGACGGAATAAAAGTGCGAGCAGGACACGAATTTTCCCTTGAGGTTCTAAAGCCAGCATACAAGCATGAATATTACAAACGTATAAATGAAGACGCACAGGACAACCAGCATGCTTCAGCTTCTACAACAAACCACATACCTTATTCAAAAATAACGTACAACCAACGAGAATGACTTACAACAGCGGTCTCCTAGAACAACTTCTTTGCAAGCCTCACAGCTGAACTTCACGTAACCCTGAATTCAAAGTCTGATAGCAAGTTGACTATATTCTGCCTGCATTCATGCTTCCTACTGCCCTCTACAAGGGGGTCCTCTGGGTGATCTCACCATGACCCCCCCCCCCCCCGCCACCTCAGTTCACCTCCAGGTGGGATTGAGAAAATACCATGCCATCCGCTGCAGAGAATCAAAATCCAGTGAGCACTGCCAATCACATTCACTTAGAAGGCAACATGTGGTTCCTTCAACAATGCCAGTTCTAATGCTGTTAACTCATTTTAAATTAAAGACCCAAATACCAACTGGAGATTCAGATGAGACATAAATCAGATGTAAAAATGCCTAGTTCTCTGCCTGGCCCATTGCAGAAATTCCCTCAAATGGTAGCTTGCTTTCTTCCCCCTAAAAATATAGTAAGGGGGTAGGAGATGATCCTTAAAGACCCATCTAATTCACCTGATTTCAGTCAGAAAATGATGAAAACCCATTAAGTGCATAAATACAAGGACACTTTTAATATGTCAAACATTATTCATGTAGTGTTTGTAAAACCTTCCTTAAAAATAAAAATGGAGCAAAATGAAACACCTCCCAGAAGATCACAGGAGAAAACCTAGATGGGCCTTGGGTGTGATGCCTTTTTGGATACAACACCAGAGGCACGATCCACAAAGGAAATCACTGATAAACTGGACTTCATGAAAATTTGAAACTTCTATGAAAGACAATGTCCAGAGAATGAGAAGACGAGCCACAGGGGGAGAGAAAGCATTTGCAAAAGACACATTTTATAAGGGACTGCTAACCAAAATATACAAAGCACTCTTAAAACTCAGTTAGAAAACCACTTGATTAAGAAATGGGCCGAGGCCCCTGGGTGGCTCACTTGGTTAAGTGTCAGATTTTGGCTCAGGTCATGATCTCACGGTTTGTGAGTTCGAGCCCCGCGTCGGGCTCTGTGTTGACAGCTCAGAGCCTGGAGCCTGCTTCAGATTCTGTCTCCCCCCTGTCTCTCTCTCTCTCTCAAAAATAAACATAAAAAAAAAAAAAAATGGGCGAAAGACCTTACCAAAGATATACAGACAGCAAACGAGCCTATGAAAAAACGTTCCATATCATGTGTCATCAGGGAGATGCAAATTAGAACAAGATACCTCCTACACATCTATTAGAATGGCCAAAATCTGGAACACTGACACCACCAAACGCTGGTTAAGAATATGGAGCACCAGGGGCCCTCATACACAGCCGGTGGGAATGCAGAATGGTACAGCCACCTTGGAAGACAATCGGCTGGTTTCTCAGAAAACTAAACATACTTTTACCCTATGATCCGCATCTACGCTGCTTGCTATTCACCTAAAGGAGCCGAAGACTTACGTCCACACAAAAACCTGCCCGTTTTATTCTTAACTTCCAAAAGTTGGAAGCAACCAAGATGTCCTTCAGTGGATGAATGGCTGAGTCACTAACGTGTGGTACATCCAGACAACGGAGTATTAGTCTTTACTAAAAAGAAATGAACTATTGGGTCACGAAAAGACAGAGGAATCTTAAAGGCATGTGATGAAGTCAAAGAAGCCCATCTCAAGAGGCTACACACTGTATAATTCCAACTGTAGGACATTCTGGAAAAGGCAAAACTATAGAAACAGTGAAAAGATCAGCGGTTGGTTGCCAGGGGGTTGGGGTTGGGGGAGATAGAACACAGAGGATTTCTAGGGCAGTGAAATTACCCTGCATGATACTATAATGATGGATACAGGTCACTATTCCTTTGTCCAAAACCATACAATGTACCTCACCAAGGTAGGTGATGGCATCAGCTACGGACTTTGAGCGATTTTGATGTGTCAATGTAGGTTATGGACCACTCTGGTGCAAGATGTTAATAACAGGGTGAGGCTGCGTATGTGGCAGAGGTATGTGGGAAATCTCTGTGCCTTCCTCTTTAATTCTGCTGTGGACCTACAACTGCTCTTTAAAAAAAAAAAAAAAAGTCTTTGAAAAAAAATGAGAGTAGGGGCTCATTTTTTATTTTCCTATTTCATTCATGAAATACACTTATATTTTATAATCTGGAAAGCGTGAGGAAACAAAAAGCAAATATCAAATACCATATTTGCTTGCTTTCCTGAATTCAAAATTAGGCTACTTTGCTAAGAATTACTGCTATTTGAGTAACAGAGGTTTCGATAAAGAAAACGGACACCTCTAGCTGTTACTACCAAAACGGAAAACGCAGCAGTAAGGAAGGGTCCTTCTCTGAAAACCAGGACGTCTCTTCTAGGACCAGGCCGGGGCTGGGGGGCAGGGGCCTGGGCCTCGTTCACAGTTGAGTCCTCGGCACCGAACGCAAGGCCTCAGCGCACCGCAAGAGCTCCGGAGATACTGGTGAGTCTGCTACTCCAAGGGTTTAAGACGACACCTGAATCTCCGAGGATACTTAACACGAACCGACACAAAACCCACGCAGCCCACTGGCACGCAAAACTACTACGGACATGCTGTCACCCAGCCGCGGACGGGTGCTCTCAATTCCTGCAGGCAGAGCCGGGGCTGAGAGAGAGGAGGTACGTTCACAGGATGTAGAGGCCTTAGGCACAGCTCTGACAAGAATTACTGAAACGAGCCATAAAAAATCTAACAGCGATGGCTTTAACAAAGTTAAGAAACAAGGCCAGGACTCACCGCTGTGGGGTGGGGTAAGCACAAAAGGATTTCAAGTTTCACAGCTTAGTTCTCTCTCGGCCTTTCCCCGCTCTCTAAAAACTCGCAGAGGTTTGAAATTAGCAGGCCCTCACACTTCTACCAAATGAATCAATAGAGCTGCCTTCTCGTGTTCAATCTTTGTCTTTCTAATTATAAATATGTGCGCATGCTAATTCAATTCATTCCCCAACACACCCACACACAGGATTTTGTAATAATGAGAAATTTCAGATGTCATTAAGCACAGAATTTTCTCCTCTGAACATCTTAGGCATTAAATAATTTTTCTTCTTCAGCTTGAGTACTTGAACATTTAAACCAAGAGAGTCCTTTCAAATCCTAAAAACCCACATACTGCACTCAAAGCCCTAAGTATCATTCAATTCATAACTGAACCTCCATTCAGCCAGCACATAGACCCTTCCTACTTTCATTACCACGTGACTTCCAAGGAGGGCGACCCGAGCTTCGCCAGTGTCAAGTGCTTTAGAAAACTTGGAAACCCACAGAAGACCTGTTACTACTTAACAGGTGCTGTACAGACTGACGGGTTTGTCCACAGAAACTGGTTTCCACTGCTGAAGACTGAATTGCAGATCTCAGCTTTGGCACAATGCTCCCGCAGATTTATTCAAGGATCTCGTCTGGTGCTGCCGTGTATTTTATTTCCAAGCATTTCTGTTTGCTTTAAAACAAAGAAAAACGGCATCAGATTGAATCACGATTATCTACATGTATGCTTTTCAAGCTGAGGGCTACAATTCATTCACGTGCGGATCACGAGATCAACTTTGTAAATGGCAACCGGAACTTTTTAATAAAGTAAAATAGGAAAAAAGAGCTCACAGAACATAACAAGAAGGTAAGGATTACTCAGTGCATCTTTTATCTCAGTTACGCCTGTGTATGTCCGGGTTTTCTCCATAAAATGTATTTCCTACTGTAGAAACAATTCAAGAAGTGTGGATCAGGGGGTGTCTGGGTGGCTCAGTCGGTTGGGCGTCTGACTTCGGCTCAGGTCACGATCTCACGGTTCGTGGGTTCGAGCCCCGCATCGGGCTCTGCGCTGACAGCTTGGAGCCTGTTTTGGATTCTGTGTCTCCCTCTCTGCCCCTCCCCCACTCATGCTCGGTCTCGCTCAAAAAAAGAAAAAAAAAAAGCGTGGATCGGCGTTACACAGGGCCATGACTTTTTCAAATACTGTAGTTAATACATAAACGTATGTAGACTTCAATTTTCTAGCTTCACGACCCAACCAGCTACGTGGGCTTGCACAAATTCCTCGCCTTGTGTGCCTATAGTTATGTGTCATGGGCAATAAACAATACTGACCTCACAGGGGTGTTGAAAGCAACAGACGAGTTACGTAAATACAATGTTTAGAAGAGCACCCTGCACGTAGGAGACACTTGCTTTTATTTGTAGTAACACTTCCACAAAGGTTATCAGGTGTCCTTGAAATTCCTAACAGTGGTACTTAAATTTAAAATACAACGAAAAACTTCTCAGGGGAGAAACGTCAAAGCGAGCATGTTCATATATATTTTTTTAAGTCAAAATGAGGTAAATTAATGTTGCCTGAAAACGTCTTAATACCCTTGATAACTGATAATACCAAGAGCAGTACTTCCCAAAGATTCCCCTCAAAGTGTATCTGTCATCAAGAAGGTGGAAGCTTTGTATTCTGACGGACCTGGCGATCCAGTTGCTAACAGCTCAAATTTTCTTTGAAATCTCAATCTTTTTAATTTTTTCATGTTTATTTATTTTTGAGAGAGAGAGACAGAGCACGAGTGGGGGAGGGGCAGAGAGAGGGGGAGACACAGAACCTGAAGAAGGCTCCAGGCTGTCAGCACAGAGCCGGACGCGGGGCTCGAACCCACCAACCCACCAACCGTGCGATCATGCCGGAGCCGAAGTTAGACACTTAACCGACTGAGCCACCCAAGTGCCCTGCAACCGACCTCCTTCTCTCTTAAAACTCACCCGAATCTTTCATTCTACCACCAAATATGTCCAACAGGATGCTTTAAAACGCCAGCTTAAAGAACGCTTCTTACCTATCTTGCCAGTTAACGGGTGCGTTGCTGTCCTATTGAAGCCACGAAGGCTGGAAAACCCACAACCGAAGAGTTTTCAGTGCTCAACGGCACCCAAGAGATTCCTCTTCCGTGCTGGCGCCGCAGCAATTTCGGGACCCAGGCTAACAGACAGATACACACAGCGAGTCACGGGGGCCCTGGAGGTGAGCGGGATGCTGGCGGTCCAGGAAACATCCTAAGGCCACAGGGCCGTGCGTGTGCAGACGAGGGCGTGCGTGTGCAGACACGTGCCCTTGGCTGGGGAGGCACCATCACGGGCCGCGTGCAGGGGGCCGGTCTCTCCCTCCCTGGGGAGGTTCACGCACGAGGGCCGCTTCACTGAGAGGTGCTTATTTTACCACAACTGCCTGTCACCCTTCGTTTAAATGAAGTCTCAACTCCTAGTTCCCACGGTGGCGTTCAAGTACTCGCCCAATTTTCTGCATGCGGGGCGAACGGCTTCCCTCTCGTGGGTCAGTGCTAAGTCCTTAACCGGCATCGGCCACAAGGCAGGCTGCCAAAGCTGCCGCATCGCCAGGCGAACGAGACCGTCACCCAGTCCGGGGTTTCTCAAGCCTTTTCATTGCTTCACTCACCGCGGCTACTCAAACAGTCGACCCTGAGTCAAAAATTCTGGTCAGCAACTGCCCTGAGCTAGGTGAACTTTGAAAGACACTTCTCATTTCGCTACAAATTGGTTTAAAAAGGACACAGAGTCCTACCTCAACACTCTAGCTGATGCAGAGTTTTTACATTTTGATTTGAATACATTCTAAAACTGTATTCACCCTACTGAAGACACCAAGAGAAATCAAGAATCACCTTCCTTTAGCTGAAATGTTTCTGGTGCGTGGACAATAGTCTTTATCTATTTTGAGAGAACAACAGAGAAAAAAGAGAGAGGGGGGGGGGGGACTATTCCACGGGGCTGGATCCCACAACTGTGAAATCATGATCTGAGCTGAAATCAAGAGTTGGTCGCTTAACTGACTGAGCCACCCAGGCGCCCCTGGACGAGGGTCTTGATTCCCGGGGTTTCTAGGAGCTTGATTTCGCCTACTGCTCCTGTGGGCCCACCTGTCAGACCTGCACCCCCTTCTGTGTACATGTTCAGTCACTGCCCCGAAAAATACCAGCTTGTTGAGAAAGTCCTTAGTAGCTATTACAATATCAAGTACTTATGTCCTCTGACATTGCAAATACTGGGGAAAAGCTATGTGAGTGATACATAATATACGTGTATTGAACCTGGGCTTTGAGTCAATCAAATGTAATTAGATTATAAATCCAGTCTCTCAATTATCTGAGTAAATCATCTGAGCTCACAGAAAACGTGCCATTTGACGATGACCTTCAGTAACAGAGGGTTTTTTTTTTTTCTTGAAGGCAGGTGAGGGTTGCTTTTTGTTGTTGTTTTTTAATCTTGCTCCCCACGAAGAGTCAGAACAACCTGCCATATGCATAACAAAGGAAAAAATGTGGTAAACCCGTACCATCAGCTACCCCTAAGAGGATTCTGAAACAGATTTACACTTAGTATTTTTACCTTAAAAAAAAAAAAAAAAATGGAACTGCTCCTAATCAAGACAGTTCTAGTTGCAAAAATCTGTAGTGAATTTCTCTCAGGGTACACAACTGGTTTTTGTAGTCACTATGATACTGGTGATTTTTAGGTTGTTTAGAGGCAGAATAAGAAACAGAAAAGTGGCTCTTTTGCACCTCTACAATAATTAAACCCCACACATAAATACGCATAAAGAACATTCTACATATTAAGACTGTGACTGATATTTTAAAATTTTTTAATGTTTTATTTTTGAGAGAGAGAGAGAGAGAAAGAGAGAAACACGAACGAGCGGGGAAGGGACAGAAAGAGACAGAATCTGAAGCAGGCTGCAGGCTCTGAGCTCAGCACAGAACCTGACGGGGGCCTCGAACCAGTGAACCGTGAGATCATGACCTGAGGGGAATTTGGATGCCTAACCAACTGAGCCACCCAGGAGCCCCATGATTTCTATCAACACACTAGTTTTGACTGGGGAAGTACTAATGTCTTCATTGTCAAACTCAAGTCTAACGTGGGAGGCCTCAAAGAAATGTCCGCCAATATTCTTGATTTCACATAATGTACTTCATTAACTTACGTTTTTCTTTCTCA
Source organism: Lynx canadensis (assembly GCF_007474595.2). NCBI lineage: Eukaryota > Metazoa > Chordata > Mammalia > Carnivora > Felidae > Lynx > Lynx canadensis. The sequence goes on along the minus strand of NC_044304.2, from coordinate 161,282,251 downwards.
AAGCTTTCAAGCTTATGCATCAAATAGCTTATTTTGAAAACCATCAAGCCATGTTTCCAGTTGAAAATGAGTATTTTTTAAAGAACACCAAAATCACAAAATCCAGATCCCCTCGCGGTTCTGTAAGGGGGGAAAACACATGTATAAAAAAGGACATTTCAGAGGGCCTGAGCTTCACAAACAACTCAATTTTCTAAGATAAAACTTACACATCAACACTTTGTAAAGAAACCAACTTATGCAAGGTATAAATGCAATAACTGTAGAAAGCAGCACATTTTAGGAGCAATTTTTTCCAAACCGGACACAGAGTATGTGTTCACTTAAGTCTATACTAGGCCTTCAATACCTCAAAACCCTCTCCTCCACGTTTAAAAAAAAAAAAAAATCCTTTTTTTAATGTGAAACTGCAGTTCCATTCATTGCTGCCAAGACAGTCATCTGAATGTTTTAAAATTACTTTTCACTACAACTATTACGGGAATCTACTGTCCTACGTACAAACACGCACACTCACCTAATACACCTACCAACAAAGCAACCGGTCGGATGTTTACCTTACACCACACCCAAACGTTCACAAGGAAATTTTAGTGCGCCATGGTTTGTTGGTTACAGTCTGTGAATCCTTCAACCACAGACATTTTCTAAAAATCAGCTCATCATTAGAAAATGTCTACATCATAGGTAAAATCTCAAAGTTAAAAGAACTCCTACGAACCGGTCTGATTTACTGGAATGCCATTAAGTTGTGTTCCAGAAGCATCGGGCCGGCCCGACACGCCCCTGGTGCCCGCCGTCTAGGAGCCCGTCGGGGAGCCGGGAGCGGGGAGGCGGGCGGCCTGCGGCTCTGCGCCCAGCGCCGGGCCACAGGGTTTTTCTGAGCTTCCGGGGAGCAGAGGGGATCGCAAGCGGGAGGACGCTCGAGAACCGCAAGCAGAGCCCAATCCACGAAACCACGGGGACTCCCAGCCGCACTGGGGGCAGGCTGTCGTCGCGGGACACGCGGCTGAGCCTGAACACAGGTGCAGCAGCGCGAGGAGGTCACGAAGCCGGCACCGGGACCAAAAAGGAAGGTGCGAGTACACAGCATTGTGGAGGAAGAACTGGGTAACTGGCTCACGGAATATGGAGTCTCTGCTAGGCGGCTAGCGAGAGAGAAGTTGGGCCCGGGGCAGGGAGCGAGACGGGAGGTCAGTGTGGATGGAGCTCGGCAGAAGCCAGTGAGCCAGCGGTTAGAAGCATCACAACTACCTCCGCGGAAGCAAAACCGGGAAGCCCCACAGCAAAATAAACTGGAACAGAGAATCAAGTCAGGAGAGAGCTCCTGAACGTCCACTAAAAGATACAACTAGAAGAGCAACATATTCTCCGCAGAAGCTAATGTCAAGAGATCTTTCAAGCAAAAAAAAAAAAAAAAAAAAAGGGCGAACTGGCTGAAAACTTTGGGAATCACTGCCTGTTAAATTCCCTCCTTGAAAAGGCCAAAATGCTCCAGAAAACAGACCTGGTTATGCTTCCCAAACTAATCCGGCCTAACACCTCCTGAGAACACTGTTCACACCCTGGAAACCACCGAGCTCGAAATGCAGGAGCACCCATGGGAGAGAGCAGGGAAGAATCCAAGGCCATAAAGTGACACCACTTCTGATTTTCAACGGACTGAAATTTCCAGTCCAGGCAGTTTCAAGTTATAAAGAAAAAAATTTCTGACCTATCTTTGTAGTGAATGCCATAAACCAGTATTTTCCAGGTTTAAAAAGTACTTTTAGCAGGACCCCACCAAGAAAACGTCGGGTGACGCACGCTTTGACTGTGTTGGTGTTCCTCAGCACTGACTATAAATTAATGCTAATCCATGTGCTTAAAAAAATTGTTTTAAGATACTTCCCGTAAGAGCATTTAGGATTCAGACACGGAATAAAGTGAAGCAGAAATTGCTTCTAGACAACTCCACACCTAACCGGATTCGTCAGGATCCCAGGCTCTACGGCACCTCGCACACAGTGCTCCCAAGAACACACGGGCCTCCAGACTCCATTATCGGTGCTTGCCAAAGACACAACAAAAATGAACACGTCGATTTACTGAGATCACTTGCTACTTCAAGGCATGTTGTCACCTATGAGTCTAAAATCAATGTGTTCTACAAAACAAAATACATTCTTTAATATGGTAGAAGGGTTTTCTTCCCTCAAAGGCTGTATTAAGGGTCCACCTTATACAGACACACAGACACACACACCCTGGAAGACATATATCCCCTGGAAGATCTAGATCTCCCTGTGACAAGAGCAACATATACTAACATGTCAAAGGTCCCTCAGTGTGCAACCAAGTATTTCCTAAATGTATTTATTCACAGATCTTCTCTCTCACCCCCGTCACTTACATGTCACAGAACACAGATGGACAATTACGGCTCCAAATGACAACAGTGAAAATGCAGTAAACGTGTAAAGTGGAACACCTTCGTGATAAGAGTGACGCCCCAAAACCCCACAAAAGCAAATGAAGCTTCACAATATCAAGCTGATTGTATGACACGCCTCACCAGAGGAATGCCCCAGCTCACCTACAGACATCAAAAAACAACCCGTATGCGGCAAAGTCACCAACACACAGAACATTTACAAAGTACCACTGAAGGGAAGACTGGGCAAATTGCTCAACAGGCTGAGTATCTACCGCATCACTAAGCCTTCCCCCGACCCTGCCTTTGTGTCTTTTGAGGCCCCTGTTGGTGCTCTTTCTTCACTGTGTCAAATAGGAGACGCTGACCGGGGGACTCTCTGAACACGGGTAAAATGTCCCGGCACTGCGTCCAAGTTCACCACCAACCAGGAAGGTGAAGGAGAGGCTTCCGTCCCAAGTGAGGCACTTCCAAGGAGCAGAAAGCCAAGGGAGTCCAGCTCCAAAGTCACCAACGAGGGTCCAGCCTGGTCTCTGGCGCTGAGTAAATGCTGAGTAAAAAGTGGTGCTACTACACCTAAGATGAACCCACAAGGAAACCTCCTAGATTTTGAATGTTTCACATGGTGGAAGTCAGAAAACACCACTCTGGGACTTCCTCTTCTCCACCCTCCCGCAGGTGGTGAAGCACTCGACTTCTCTCCGGTCCAGCACAACTGGACTCTGGGCCGGAAGGAAGGCAGGCCTCCTTCCATCCAGCAGGGAGGGCAGTTCGGGCTCCGGCCTTTCCCCCACGTCCTGACTTCCGGCTGCTTCTCGGGAACACTTAACTACTTCAGTCACGACACGGTTAACTAACCCCTACATAGTAAAGGCATTTGAGTCCTGGCATTTGGTGCCATGTTTCCTCGATGTACCTCTTTTATCCTAAGTCCAACTGCATTCTTCATTTGTGTCATTTAGAATACACACTCAATTTAAAACTGCACCTATTACTAGGAGTTATGAAGTCAGCAAAAAAGGATAGGAAGCTCACAGCATCACTAAGGAAGCTTCCACACCGAAGACAACCGGTCAGTAATGAATCCAGTGTGAGAATTTACTAAAATCTCAAAATTATGAGTTTCATGAGATTAAGGTGGTTTCAGGGAGAGCATGAACCGTGAGGGGACTTGAAGTAGCTGAAGGATGAAGGTGTGGGGGAAAGAACGGGAAATCGGGCAGCCCTCCCTGCACACACCGAACCGTCAGTGACAGCACGCCGGCGCACAAAGCCAACACCAAGGCCATTTCCACGCAAAACCAAGCAGAACCGCCTCGCTCCAAGGAGACCCACCAGCTCCACTGTTCTTTCTGTGGTAGTTTTTACAAATTAATCCACTGTATTATACATACACGTGCACTGTAGAAAACGGGAGGAAAAAATGAAAACCAGAAAAACTAAACTAAAAATAGTCCATAAATCCACTGCTCAGAGATCATCACTATGACTTCTTGGTTTGTCATCTTTTTATTTAAGGTATGTACTCACATATCACAACCCTAAAATTTTAGACATTACAGATGGTTTTTTTTTTAATTTTTTTTTTTAAACGTTTACTTATTTTTGAGACAGAGAGAGACAGAGCATGAGCGGAGGAGGGTCAGAGAGAGAGGGAGACACAGAATCCGAAACAGGCTCCAGGCTCTGAGCTGTCAGCACAGGGCCCGACGCGGGGCTCAAACTCACGGACCATGAGATCGTGACCTGAGCCGAAGTCGGACGCTTAACTGACTGAGCCACTCAGGCGCCCCTACAAATAGTTTTATAGCATGTTTCTGTCACTTGATGCTCAGTGAATAATCATTAATACAGAATTACAGAAATGCAAAGTTATTTAAAAATGATGAAATAATTGTCCTTAACAGCAAAACACTGAAAACAAACGCTCAAATGATGGTGTTAAATAAGTGTCCTCATGAGAGCATCAATCTATTCATCATTTCCGCTCTTAAATTTTAGAGTGAGTGATTTCAAAGGGCACACATAGTTTGTAAGCTTGTGTCAACAGATTTCTCTCGGAAAAGTCATACTAAATTACTCTTTCTAGTAACGCACGAGTGGGCTCGTTTCTCCATATCCTCACCTGAAGCAGTTTATTTTTTTCTTCTATGCCAAAATTTTTAAGAACAGGATCTCCCTGATTGGCATTTCTAGGAGTACTGCTGGTGGAGCTGAAACTTTCGTGTTTCCTGCTCCTTCTTTTAGAAAGTACTTGTTGGCGCGTTTTTTTTTTTTTTTTCCCCCATGGCAGAGGAAGGTGCCTTCTATATCCTATTGGTTTACAAGTCCTCTTTCTGTAAGGAAAGTTAAATTGCTTGTAAGTTTATAACATCTCTCTGTTTGCCATGTGTCCTTCTGTTTCTGGCATTTTAACGTCCAGAAACTTAATTATTCTGATTTTTTCCTTTACAGGAATTGTTTTCCCTTACAGTTCCTACTTTTGGTAGTGTGCTGGGAGAGGCCTTCGCCATCTTAAGATCATTTGGTTTCTTAAAAAATTTTTCTATCTATTGTTTCTGAAAACATTTTTTGGGAAGACATTAAAAAGCACACGAGTTCACCACCCTAGAATTACAGCCAGTTTGCACTACTTTAAATATTTTCACCAGCGCCTACACACTTCATGCACACAAGATTTTAAATGGCTGCACACATTCATTCTAGGTCTTCCAAAATACTTTCTGACACAGGCCTTTTTAAAAATCACAACTTGTTAGATCTGAACAGTCTTAAAAGGGTTTTATACGTTTTTGCAAGGCCGATGAATCACACCCAATTTAACAGTCCTGAAGTTCCAGAACTGTTCATTTCTTTCTTTTTATTTATTTTTTTGAGAGACGGTGTGCAAAAGGGGAAGGGGCAGAGAGAGGGAGATCAAGGATCTGAAGCAGGCTCTGTGCTGACAGCAGAGAGCCCGATGCAGGACTTGAACTCAGCATGAGTTCATGACCTGACCGAAGTCAGACGCTTGACCAACTGGGCCACCCAGGTGCCCCCTGAACTGTTCACTTCTATCCCATTAGTGCCTAATGACTCTCCTTCTGTGTCCACCAGTTGCTGAAAGACCAAGAAGAATAAGCATTCTTGGCGGTCAAGCAGAGTTCTGCACAATGAATTCGGTTGTCGTGATGGGTTATCAATCTTTAAGGCACTTCCATTCTGATCTCTTCTCTTTCATAGAAAACACTCAGGAAGCAGCTGTCTGCAGTCCTGAGCTCCGGAGTCTCTCCGCCTCGTCCTAGGCTTCACCACCTACTAGGTCTGACCTTCCGTACTCAGAGCCTCAGTTTCTTTAGCTCTATGCTGTAAGGTAGATTAGGCAGCGGTACCCACACTTTATGAAGTCTGGTAAAAATTCCAGGTGGGAGTCTGTTCTTGAACACAGTAGGAGTTAAATGAATGTAGACACAGGCAGGGTGCTAGGTACAGGGGACAGATGGATGGCATACGTTCCCAGCCCTGACGGAGGTCCATCTAGGGGGAGAAACCACCCAGTCCAATCAGAGGGTAAATTGCTGGGACAGGGACCCAGGCCAGGCCTCATGGGATGGCGAAGGGCGGGGAGGAGGAGCGCGGGGGGTCTCCTAGCCCTGGATGGGATGGGACAAGAGGTCAGGGCCTAAGTGGAACCATTTTGAAGGAGGAGTCCGTCAGGTGGCAGAGGGGAAGCTCGAGCAAAAGCAGGGGACAAAAGGCCAGCACGGGGAAACGGCCATAGTGTTGCTGGAGCAGGGAGTGGAAGTCAGTGAGGGGACTCTGCTTACTTGATCCAAGTTGCCCAAAGGAAAAAATTTAAATGACTATCAAACTGAGGTTTCACAAGTCTGTTTTTCACACATGAGTAAGAGTATGCTTTAGAGGACAGTTTTTCAAATGCTGTTAAAAGCTGTGACATTCCCATGGCATCCACACACTTTGAAGGCCTAAAGAAGTCTTAAAATAGTATCAATTAAAAACCATCTTATTTTACAAATAAGGAAATACAGGCCCAGCAAAGTTAAGCTGGAATCAGACCCCAGGTCTTCTCTATCAAGCAAAATGTTCTATGCAAAACGTCCTCGGCAAAAATAAGTGAATAAATAACATACATATGGTGGGAAAATATCTGTGTGAATAAAAAACCTTAACATCATTAGGCATCATAATTCTGTTTAAAGCATGCATTATTAAACGTACGTGTTATAAACAGGGAGCTGAAAGTCCTTGTTAATAAACATAAGGGCCTTCCTTCCAAATTTCATTTACTCTTCATTTAATGTTTGCCCCTGAGTTTTGAAAAACAAAAGACCACTTTACTGACAAAGTACCAGGTAACAGGAAAAAGAGCAAGGTGAACCCAGAATTGGCCCTTAAAAATGGGACACTCTTTTCTCTTGGTACATCTCAATGAGAAGTTCGAAATAAGCCAATGCTCCCCTGAAGACCTCATATTCCAGATTGACTCTACTGCTGAAGATAGAAGGCCAGGGGCTTTGGGAACTATGTGGGGCTGAAACAGCAAAGAAGAAAAACACAAATACATTCCTAAGTTTCTGGGGGCCCTGATTTTTAACTTGAAGAATGGCAAGTAACAGCCCCTCAATTTAAAGTGCCTTCTTTTGGGACACCTGGGTGGCTCAGTCGGTTGAGCATCTGACTTCGGCTTAGGTCATGATCTTGCGGTTTGGGGGGGGGGGGCGCTTCGCATTCTGTGTCTCCCTCTCTCTGCCCCTCCCTTCCTCTCCCTCTGTCTCAGTCTCTCAAAAATGAATATAAAAAAAATTCAAGTACCTTCATTTTAATTTTCCATGCTGAAAGAAAGGCCCACTGTGCCTCCTGGGGATACTAGGAGGGAGTTTCTTAAAACAGAAACAAAAACCAAAAAAACAAACAAAAAAGGGCCTCAAGGAAAGAATGGCCTTTCCGAGAGGTGAGGTCACATAAGACTCCAGTACCTCCGCTGGGCGCACCTCAGCTCTTCAACAGGGAAGGGCCTCAGCTCCCAAGGGATTTCATTTCAAAGGCAAGGCTGCAAATACTTAACCTGGCGGAAAATACTTCAATCTTGTTGCAATCGATCAATTGATAAATAAATAGTTTTTTTAAAACTGTAAAGCTGCACCTTAAAACTAGTTCTGAAGGGGGGAAAAATGCTAATTAAAGTTTTGCCACTTGTTTTCTTAACACTTTCCTGGATTTCCACAAAGAAAACCCGGGCATTTTTCCTTTGGGGCACTGTATCGGATCCTGGGCTAACAGCAATTGTAATGAAATTTGCATTCCTACCAGCACAAGGGCAGTGCTTTCTGCAGCCCCCATCAGAAGTGGCCACAGCCCGGGGATCAGAACTGTTTTGGATTTATTGATTCAAAAAACAACTGAGGTACCCACGGCCGAGGTCTATCCTATCGTGGGGGTGCACAAATAAGGTATATCCCTTGCCTTCAAGGACTTCATAGTCTGAAAAGTGTGAAGGCTGTAATGACAATCAACACTAAGTTACTTACCTCGTGGATACTCAGCAAGAGGCAAAGGAGTCTTAGGGGCTGTTAATTAAGGTGGAAGGAAACTGCAGAATCAGCTGAGGCATTCGTGTGTCCCTTCGGCTTCCTGATGTGGTCTCCCAGACATTAGGACTGGGAGACACCGCTGCAAAGACCTGAGCATGTGGCTCGGAGGGGAGGCATGAGAAATTCAAATACTAGGCTAGCTACCGTGTTTTTCTTTTTTGGCAAAATTGTTTTTAAAAGATGGCGCCAACCACGGAAAAAAAAGCTTAATATTTTCAGAGTAATTCAGCCACCCGTCTCAAACTTAATGAGCACTCTCCAGAAACCCCCCCAAATGGGCATCCTAGGGTTAAAGTTTGTGTGCTTTGGAATTGGAAATGCGATTCCTCTTACCAGGGAAAGCAACAAACAGCACTGCCAAGTAAAAAAAAAAAAAAACAAAAAACAAAACCAAAAAATTCTAATATCCAAGAACCTTTTTAAACAAAATGTCCTATCCGACCCCCCAAATTCCCTGACAAAACTGGTTTTGCTTTTCAAACATTTCCTAGTTTGCTACACAAGCCATAATAAATTCTCCAGGATCTCAGAAAATCAGGTAGGCAACGTGGCCACAAAAAGAAGTTTTAAACTTAAAACTGCACACAGTTTAGGTCCTAAAAACTCAGGGCTTAGGGGCGCCTGGGTGGCGCAGTCGGTTAAGCGTCCGACTTCAGCCAGGTCACGATCTCGCGGTCCGGGAGTTCGAGCCCCGCGTCAGGCTCTGGGCTGACGGCTCAGAGCCTGGAGCCTGTTTCCGATTCTGTGTCTCCCTCTCTCTCTGCCCCTCCCCCGTTCATGCTCTGTCTCTCTCTGTCCGAAAAATAAATAAACGTTGAAAAAAAAAAAAAAAAAAAAATTTTAAAAACTCAGGGCTTAAAGTTAAAAAAGTGAATTTAGTTCCCCTTCTGCCACTCGGAATAAGTGCATTTCAAAAACAGCGTGACCATTTACTCCACTCCTAACTTTGACTGTTTTAATGCCACTTCGGGGAAGGGCAACTACACACAGCACATAAATAACTTAACTGCAATTCCGTATTTGCACACTTACCACTAACGCCAGCTACGAACTAAAAGCAACAACAGCGATCCAATCGGAAAAGAGAATCCCGGTTTTGGCAAAGAGCTCGCTAAAGAGAGAAAACCCTTAACTTTGGGGATCGGTCTCAAGGAATGTTCCTAAAGCAACTCCCTCTCTCTCAGCCGTTCCGTCCAGGGACCCAACGCGGCACAGGTGGCGGAACCAGGCTGCCGGCGACCCCGCCCCACGCCGGCGCCCCGGGTTACCTGCAGGGTCAGCGCGCGCTCCCGCCGGGCGCAGGGCCGGGGGCGCGCCGAGGCCCGGCCCGACTCGCGGGCACCGGGGCGGAGTGGGGGGGGGGCCTCATTCCCGTTCGGCCGCCGCACTCGCATCCCTGCGCCCCTCCCCGGTCCGCTCCCCCGAGAGAACGGGGCAAAGGGGCAACTGTGACCCGATAATAGCGTCCTGCACAGTCGCAACAATGCAGGCGGGGAGCCGGAGAGCCTGCGGGCGGGGAACCGGAAAGCACAGCCCGGCTCCGCGGCTCCTCCTGCGCGCGAGCCCAGTACTTTCCTGAGAGCACGAGTCGGGGGGAAAAGCGCCGCACGGGGGACTAGCGGTCCCGAGGGGTGGGGGGGGGGGGAGAAAGGGCACTAGCCCGGGCGCCCCGCGGGGTCGCCGTACGAAAGGGGCCGAGGGGGGGGCGAGGCGCGCACGCCCGGGCTGCCCCGAGCCGTTCGCTCGCCCGCCCAGCCCCGCAGCCCGAGGCCGGTCGCGGCCAGGAGAGAGGCCGGCGCCACCAGGCCGCCGCCTCGGGTGCGATGAATCGGGTGTTTTTTTTTTTTTCTCCCCCCCCCCCCGCTCCCCCCTCCAGTGC